>NC_143572.1:62177500-63595000 GCF_054136105.1 Typopeltis vanoorti
CAGGCATGCAGTCAGGAATACATATTCATACTTGAAGTAGAAAAACCCACCAAAAGGGAAATAAAACTGAATGTGAGAATTACGGAGGTATTTCTCTTCTGAGTGTTCCTGGTACGATTTACGCAATTATACTTGAGAAACGGTTGAGAAAGATTGTGGAAGAAAAGCTTGCCGAAGAACAAGCAAGATTCAGGCCAAATAGAGGCTGTCAAGATCAGATCTTCTTTTTATGAGAAAGCATAGGAATGTAACAAAGATCTGTATTAAAGTTTCGTAGATCTGGAAAAGGCATATGACAAGGTGCCAAGAGAGAGAAGCTATTCAAAATGCTACAGTTGTATGGTGGTGTGAATGGGGCATTATATCAAGCAATACTTAGTCTTTAAGTATTTAAGTTGTAAGTCAGCAGTTAGAATTGAAGGAGCTGCAGGAAGGTGACAAGGATGTACTTTATTCCCGTGAGAGAACGTGGTATTAAACCTGATATCAAAATTGGAGAGGTTAATGTCAGCTCTTTTGCTTTATGCGGACGATGTTATACTTCTAAATAAATCCACTACAAGCCTGCAAGTCCCTGAATAAATTGAATAACTGTTGTAATAGCTTTGGTATGAATATTAGAAATAACAAGAGAAAGACAATGAAATTAGGCAGAAGCATTAAAAATATCAACTTTTAGTGAAGAATGCAAATTAAATATAGAAATGTACAACAGAATCAACAAAGCTGGTATGGTAGGAAGTCAACTGAATAAAGTCATATGGAATAAGAGAGAAATTAGTCGGAACACTAAATTAGATACAAGACAGTATTCAAATCAATTTTAACTTATGGATCTGAGAGCTGGGTCAGAAGTAAAACACTTGACTAAAGACTAGAGACCGCAGATATGAGAGTCCTGAGAAAGATTAGAGGCGTGAACAGATGGCATCAATGGCAATATCATATTAAAAACGAGGATATTACGAAAGAACTTGACATTGTCAGCATCCAGGAAT
This sequence comes from Typopeltis vanoorti, assembly GCF_054136105.1. Classification (NCBI taxonomy): domain Eukaryota; kingdom Metazoa; phylum Arthropoda; class Arachnida; order Uropygi; family Thelyphonidae; genus Typopeltis; species Typopeltis vanoorti. The sequence goes on from NC_143572.1 coordinate 62,178,499, forward strand.
GCGTTAGAAGCGCTAATCTCAGGTGAAAGAAAATTTTCACATTTGACGTCCATAGATGCCGTGTGGTCACTGCCATACCTCACATGGTTTTGGCAATGATGTCTTCTGCTAGAATAACTATAGGGTCGCAGATTCCCTTTCCACTGGTCACTTAAACAGAATGGGAGAGGAAAGATTATCAAAACAAGTGTTCTCTGCCAGGTTGTCAGGAAGACGACCCAGAGGAAGACCAAGATATAGGTGGATTGATACGGTACAAAGTGCCTTAGACGATAGAAATATAAGATCTGATAATGTTGGAGTCTTGACAAGTAACAGACTGATTTGGAGGAAAATTGTAGATAGGAAGTTAGTAATGATGTAAATTTTTCATGTAGTACTCTCATATCCTGTACATCCCTTGAGGATACATGTTGATGATTTGATGATTATGATGATGAAGATGTGGAGGAGGATTGGTAACTTATGGAGCATGCGCCAAAAGTTGTTAAGCTATCCCGCTGGAATATTTTGAAGCAATATCCACAGTATTATAAAGAAATATTCATTATTCATAAATAACCATTGGATTTGTCGATGTTCAGTTTTCATTTTGGTGAGTAAAAACATTTAATAAATATATTTCGTTGATGTTTGATTCTTTTTCAACTGATATTTTGTTTTACTATTATCCTTGTTTGATTCTTAGTAAAAATGCACGTCACAAGAAATCTCAGACTCGTTAATTAGATACTTCAGTGAAATAACAACAGACTGTTATCTTATTCTTGCAAAACGTAACTAATTTTTCTGCTGGTCAGTAAGTGTCAACACAGTTGACACTTACTGACCAGCAGCTTTCTTAAATAGTTGCATAGAACACACGTGGTGACGCACCTGACCAAGTCCTTTGCATATACGCAGCGCAACGTAAGTGATGTTTATATATATCTGAATAAACTCTTCTAATTCAGTGTATTTGTAAATTGCTTTTATAGATGAGAAAAAAGGCATTTCCCTATGTGCAATGGAGAAGGCTTTTTTTTTAATTAATGAGAGAAATTGGAATGGAATGGAGAGACAGAACTTTAATTAAGAAATGGTATAATGGTATACCAACCAGAAAATACGCGTAAATAGTGCATCACATCGTGTTAAGAGCCGGAATGTGCGGTCACAAACACAGACACATTTGCCCCCTTTCAACAGATGAACAGAATGTGTAGTGAGTCAAATTCTTAGCATTCAATACTTTCAAATCGCCAATAAGGCAGCGCAAGGTGTGCGCTGAGACAAGAGCAGCCAGAATTCAGTGACCGTGATTGGATATTGTGTCAACCAATCCAGTTGAACGCTGTCATCTGTAACGAATTATTTTCTGAGTTTCATCTGTTTTGCGTGCATGAAGTGTGAAGAGACGTGTTTAGGATACCGATAGAGACAAGTTTATAATACATAATTTTCTGAAAATAATGTATAAGTTTTTTCCCATATTTACAATGAGAAACAGCATTGATGATTTATTGAATGTCCTATTTTCTGCCAGTGCTTTTGCGGATTATATGATTGTAGTAGAAGGAGATAAGCCTCGTCCTGTTCTTCCAAAGGTACTTATTATATTTAAACCTTTGAGTAATTCAAATATACCAACCAAATTCTAAGCCACACGAACCGCACTCCACCGATATGGGCAGACAACACCACTGGAAAAACGGAAAGTAAAAGAGTCAGCATTTACGTAAGTAATGAGAACTATAGTATCAAAGAAGATTTGAAAGACTGATAAAAGAAGCCACAAAGAAAGACGAAAAATTGAAAACTGGTTGGTTTATTACCGAAGAGATGGACAGGAAGGTAATAGTACTCATTAAATCGGATAACGTGAGACCTGTTAGGATAGAAACTCCATGAAGCAATAATGGTAATAATGTCCTGTGTAGCAGTGAGAGGTGGAATGTAACAGAATGTTATATCCCACCACGTATTTCATCTGTAATAATTTTTATGAATGAAATACATGGTGGGATATCGCTACACACTTGGAAGTTTAATTGCTGAAGGCGAAGAAATGTATCCCCAATTGTCTGATTAGTACTAAAGGAATAATTGTTATGGGTGACTTAAATTATGAATACTGATTGGGCAGCAGAGAAAACGTATGATGAGAACGAAGGGGAATTTTTTTGAGCTGATAGGGACAACTTTCTCAAAGAGCATGTGAAAGAAGCAATACAAGGACAAAGAGTACTAGATTTGATTATAGTGTCAGAAGGTGTCTCAGTTGAGGATGTGTCTGTTTCTGCAACAGTTGGTGACAGGGATCATGCTGTACTGGCCTTGGAAGTAGCGAATTACGTGGATGTTCAAATCAGAACAGGTTATATGCTGAACTATAAATCTGGAAATTATGATAAACTCATGAGAAAGCTATGTTTCGTTCCATGGCATTCGTTTTTGAATGGGAAGGATGTTGACAGTCCATGGGATTATAAAATATAAGCAATATCATCATATTTTATAATAATGCTATGGCAGGAAGGGGATGGATACACTGTGATGCTGTTGGACTTTGCTAAGGCATTTGGCAAGATATCACATGAAAGGTATTGCATAAACTATAGAATATGGGATCGAAATATAGTCAAATGAATATGTGGATAGCTGAACGGACATGGATCAGATAGTGGTATACGGTGGATTTAAATTTTCGAGATTTGTGACCCAAACCAGGAAGTAGTCATTTGCTTCATCAATGTCGATAAAGCATTTGACAAAGTCAAAGATATTAAGTGATTGAATTAATAAAACATAATTGGATTAGATGGTAAAGACATCAGGATCATCGAAAACTTTTATTGGAACCAAAAGGCATCTTTTCCAGTTGATGACATTGTTACAGACTCCATTAACATCAAAAGAGAAGAAAGGCAAGGATGCGTGCTGTCACCTCTGCTTAACATATACTCAGAAGACATATTTCAAAAAAAATCTTAAAGGATGAGAGGAAGGGATTAACATAAATGCCGAAATCATCAATGACATCCGATATGCTAATTGCACAGCTCTCCTGGCTGACAATATTCAGGATCTTCAAAATCTTTTCGAACTAATGAAGGAAGGGAGTGAAAAAATGGGAATAAGAATAAATATCACCCAAACTAAATTCATGGTAAAAAGAAAAAAAAGGGGGAAAATTTCTTAATTCAGAACTTTCTTTAAACGAGAAACAAATAGAAAGAGTGACAAAGTTTAAATATATCGGATGTGCTGGTCAAAGGAAGAATTCAATCCAGGAATGGAAATAAAAGTTAGAATTTAAATGGAAAGAAGAACGTTTCTCCTGATGAAATCAACACTGTCTAACCGCAATTTAAATTTAGAGCTTAGAATATACGCAAAGTTAAATGCTATGTGTGATCAGAACTGCTGAACGGTGCAAAAACTTGAAAACCTTGAAGACAACATCGATAAAAAAGCTTGCAGCCTTTAAGATGTGGTTATACAGGCAAACGTCAAAAATCCCATGGAGAGCAAAAAGGTCCAATGAAGAAATACTGTAAAAAGTGGGGAAATCACGTGAACTTTTAGGTACCATAAAAAGAAGGAAAACCGCATATCTTAGTCACCTACTTCGTAATGAAAAATATTAGATACTTCAATAGATTATAAAAGGGAAAATAAAGGGATGAAGATGACATGGAAGACGAAGAAAGTGTTGGCTTGCAGACAGTGGACTGGAATGTAGGGACAGTTCAGAGTGACTGAGGATCGCCCAAATTTGCCAAGATGGTCGCCGACCTCAGATAGGAGATGGAACTCAAAAAAGAAGCTGTGTTCTCCAGGAATTACGTCTTGGACCATTGTTGTTTAATTCATACATTAATGATATTGGAAATGGGTTGACAGGTGATCTTCATTTGTTTGCTGATGATGCAAAGATAGGCAGGACAATCAGAGATGCTTCGGATATACAGCAGTTCCAGCATGGTACAAGCTATAAAAAGTGGGCAAACGATATCTATTAATTCTATAATATAGTTATCATCTCAGTGTTAGTAAATGTAAATTATGCACTTGTGTAATACGATATTCAGCAGCATATTATAATGGGGGACGATTGAATTGGAGTTACTAACGATGTTAGAGGTCGTAGAGTTATATCGGATAGAAAGTTGAAGGCCAAAGGACACATTACAGAAATTTCAAACACAACTCAGAGTTTAACTGCGATGATGTAACTCTCATTGACATGTAAAGATACGGAAGCCATTTTATCGCTTTACGAGCTCCTGATAAGCAACCGCACCTGGAATGGTGTGCGCAGATTTGGTCTCCTGGGTTCGAGTCGGATAAACATGCTGTAGAAAGGCTGCAAACAAGAATTACAAATGATATTGGGATTATGATGTTGAGATTATGCAGATTACGACGACAGATTGAGAGTATGTGAGCTATATATACTGGTATATATAATTCACATAGATTTCTTCTGATAGACAGAAGAAAGCGAGGTGATATAATAGAGGTGTATAAACTTTGGGGAGGACGTTATGAGATTTCGGTCTATAGACGACAAAGGGATGTCCATGGAATGTTTGTGTACAGTTAACAAAGGGGCAAGAGCAGAGAGCTAAGAATTTTCTCTCATAGAACCGCCAGTTAGTAGAACAGCTTGCCTTCGAAGCAGTGAACGCATGTAGGGCGAATGAGTTTAAGAGAAAGTAAGACAACTTGAGTATTATAGAGGACAAACTACTAGAAGAACAAAACGGTTTCCGAAAAGGCCGATCCTGTATAGATCCACTTTTTACTCTAAAATTATTAATAGAAAAGAGAAGAGAATTTCAAAAAGAAACACACTTGACTTTTATTGGTTATGAAAAAGCCTTTGACAAAATTAGTAGACAAAAATTGTTTAAAATATTAACTCATTTAAATATTACTAAACCAACTTTTACAATCCATTCAAGAAATATAAACAGGAAATAAAATAGAAGTTAGATTAGAACACATCTCAGAATGGAAAGATATATCAAGAGTACGACAAGGATGTACCCTCTCACCTCTGCTTTTCAATATATATATATATATATATATGAATAAAAGTATAACACTCTGGAAACAATATAACCCATTTGGTATACAAATAACCCACGATTTGCAGATGATCAAATAGTATTAGCTACATCAGAAGATGATTTAAAAAGATCATTAAAATCATTAAATGATATCTCAAAACAATATACACCTAAACCTCTTTTTGCGCGATAGATACGTTCCTAAAAATTACGTGTAATAGAATTCGCGTAAAAAGAACTACTGACTCCATAGAAAAAGTGAAGATTGGTTCCAAACCTAAAATATAAGCAAAATAATGAAAAAAAAAAACAAACATTAAATTCGTTAAGATCATAAGATTTTTATTTACATTTCATGGAGAACACACATACATATAATGAATTTTAATAACTTTAAAAAACATATTTCAATTGTTTGCTAACGATTCTATAAAAAATTATTTTATTCGCTATCAGTTTCTGACAATAAACGCGAAAGCTTTCGTTTTCGTGAGACTGTAATATCACTGGAACTACTAGATATGGTATTATTCATCGACTTCCGTCTCAACTTGTGGAATTCTTCTTGTCATGTCTTGAACAAAAGTACCACTGGTTGTTTCAGTAGTTTTAGGCATGAACTCAGTTATTAATTGCTGTGTTGATGCTTTAGATAAGTCGCGATATAATTCTCTGTATGAAGACATTAACAACTTAAGTTCACGTGAAAACTTCCCAGCACGTTCTTTATTTGGATCATGTCGGGCAAAATAATTGCCTAAATTACTGGCCAGTTTAACACCTCCTTTAATAATATCAGCAGTAAAAGTAGGATTATCTTGTCTTGATCATTATCATTAACTTCTTCGCTTTCAGGAGTCTCAGAAACAATCTCCACTATTTCGTCTTCGCTAAGAGGTTTATCAATTAACAATTCTTCGATATCTGCCGAAGTAAGATTAGCGAATCCTTCTCCGCCAATTTCACATGCCAAACTTATTATATTGGGGAATTCTGCAGTATGATTGAAGGGAACAGGTGCATTCTCTTTAACACATGCGGGCCAAATAGCTTTCCAGCATGCATTCATAGTTTCTGGTCTCAATTCAGATAACGATAATCGAACCTGATCAATACAATCCATAATTGAAAATTTTTTCCACACATCCATAATTCACAGTGTTTCATCATCATTTAACTTGTTCAAAACGTACTGAAATGTTGGTGTGACATAATATGTTTTAAAAGTCGCAATTATACCCTGATATAGAAGTTGTAGCAATGATGTGGTATTGGGCGGCAGAAAAAAAAATTGCACAAAATTGCAAGGGTGCATTATCAAGAATCAAAAGCACTTTAAATTCGAGACCATTGTCATTCAAATAGCGTCTAACCTCTGGCACAAAATGTTTGTGGAACCACTCAGTGAAAATATCAATGGTCACCCAAGCTTTTTGGTTGGCCATCCAATGAACTGACAATATTTGAAAATCTACGCCTTTCATTGGCCGTGGTCTTAATGATCGATTTATGAGCAGTGGTTCTAACATCCGATCTCCTAAAGCGTTCGAACAAAATAGGAGTGTTATGCGATCCTTTGCTGCTTTGAGCCCACCAACCGTCTTTTGCATTTTTGATACGTAGGTTCTGTTTGACATTATTTTCCAGAAAAGGCCGGTTTCATCCATATTCCAAACTTGTTCACGAGTGTAACTTATATCTTCAGTTATTTTAGCAAGTTTTTGTGGAAATGTTTTAGCAGCTGATTCATCAGCAGAAGCCGTTTCACCTTTAATTTTTATATTATGAAGAGCATGTCTTTTAATAAACTTAGCCAGCCAACCATTGCTTGCATGAAATTCATATTTTTTCCTCGATTGAGATGACGTATCTGGCTGCAGTTTTTTAATCTGTTCATAAAATCTCAATGCTGATTGCTTGATGGAATTTCAGTCAACTGGCATTCTTTTTTGTACATTATCTTCTATCCACATCACTAAAGCTTTTTCGGCCTTTTCTAGAACAACATCTCTAGTGTATGATGATAATTTCACACTCGATTTTGTGCCAGAACATACCGCATTTCTAATAGCCTCTTCATTTTTCTTTATAGATCTGACAGTTAATTCACGGACTCCAAAATGCTTACCCACAGCCGTAGCACCTCCCCCAGTTTGAAGACGATCTAAAATTTGAATTTTTATATCCAAGGAAATGGCTTTCCTTTTTTTTTTTTTTTGGTTATCGGCGATATCATGTGAGAGCTGGATTAAAATCTTCGGTTAAAATTACATATAGCTTACCATTTGTTATTTCTTGGCAAAATTATTAATTTTATAACGATTTTTATTTTGATTTCACTTAAAAAATACTAATATAAAAAAAATGGTAACTGTGTTGTCTACTCAAACACCAAATTCAAACTGCTTAGAACTGCTTTTTTATGCGTAGTCAGTTATGTAATTCGGGGAATTCCCAATAAATGAAATTTGTAAGAATTTAGAATTTTCTTAATTGAAACGAGAATGCAATTCTACAAAATTCTCAGAATTTTCTTGAATTACGGATTTTTTCCTAACTTAGACTTTAGGTTGGTCGCGTAAAAGTGAATAAAAATCGCGTAAAAATTATTTTTGATATCCCAATTCGCGTAAAACAAATTCGCATAAAAAGAGGTTTAGGTGTAATATGGCAATACCTAAAGAAAAAAAAAACAAAAATAATGGCATTCAAAGGAGAAAACCCAATAAGAAGTAAAACAGTGATAGATAATAAAATATTAGAATAAATAAATACTTTGAAATACTTGGGATGTGATTTATCATAAGAATAAGAAAAAGACATAGACACTAAAATATCAAATTATGTACAATTAAGTGGCATAATATAAATGTAATATAAAGAATATATTTAAGCCATCCCTAGAATCAGACTATATAATGTCTTCTCAAAACTAACTTTATTATACGGAAGCGAAACATGGACCATAAAAAGGAAAGATGAAAAACGAATTCAAACAGCAGAAATGAAATTTCTCAGAAAAACAGCTGGACATACCAAGTGGGACCACAAAACAAATGAAGAAATCTTACAATCCCTGAAAATAAACCCAATTAATTACTACATAAGACAGTCTAAACAAAAAATGGCTAGAAGATTTAAATCGAAACTACCGAAAATATCATACAGATACAAAATAAGTGGGAAAAGAAGAATCGGAAGACCAAGAAAGAGATAGCATGAGATTGGAATAGGCCACCTGATCTAAAATCCATGTTAGGAAGAAGAAAAATAACACTTTTTCTTACAAAACGAAGCTTATATTAGAAAATTACTTTAGGAAAGGAAACCTGTCCTAATGACTCATATAATTTATTTAAATTATTTTCTATACTAAACTATTTTATCAAATAAGCTTCAAAAGATATTAAGATAAATACTTATTTTAAAGGTAATTTTCTTTACTAAATATTTAATATATTCCACCACCTTTTTTTTTTTCGAATGATTTCTCACTTAGGAATGCTAAGATTGTATATAATGAACTATTTGTCTCATATGGATATTTGTTCTATTTGTTCTAACGTGGTTTTTGCATGCATGCACTTTTAGAGATCTCTAGACTGAATTAAAAAACTTTATGAAGATGTACGTAAACGTCACTTACGCAGCGTACATGCACAATACTTAGTCACGCGTGCCATCTCGTGTTCTAAGTAACTATTTCAGAGTTCGATAAAGGGCTCATTTCTGGGGCCACGATTTTGAAAACAACAGAGCTGACTGGTTTCTTAAAATGTTAGCTGTCCTTTGTGGTTAATCAGTTGGAAAACAACCCACTGTGATTGTTCAAGAGGCATAACTGTAGTTCTAAGACTGTCGAGGAACGAGATCGCCATAGTATGTGAAGTCTTGTACGAACAAACAGAACTTCCTGCTTGAAGCATTTAAAGAAGGCTGTTCCTGATCCATAATTAAATAGATATATATGCGAAATATCAAGTCAACACATTGAAATTGAAAATGCTTTCTAAAAGCTCATTTTAAATTTCGTTTTATGCGCATTCAGGTTTAAAGAAGTTGGAATAGCAAAAATGCGTTTAAAAAACCGGAAACTGTAAAATGTAACCCTTAAAAACACGAAAGCCGAATTTAAAATAATACATTTTAAGACTGCTTTTTGTATGAACTTATCACAAAATGTATAAAATAATACCTATGTGGACGTTACGAAGAATCTGTTAATATATTCATTGATATTTGAAGTCGGAGTGCAGATACAGAAGGAATAAAAGGTGAGAATTTGGCTCGATAAGTTTGGAGATGAAGTGTGTTGGGGTAATGACAAGCCGTTTTCAATCCACTTCCAACACCTTCAAGATGTACCATGGTAGTTGCCTTACTCTAAGCAATTAAATTTCTAAAAGTCATTGACAAACACTGAATATCCTTCACTGATATCCTGTCAAAGTAATTGCAGGTAAAAACAAATATAGCAACATCCCAGCAAACAAAATTACTCGATATGAAATTGTTCGATAAGAAGCATTGAACACATCAATGAAATGTAGATTAATCTAAAAAGTAAAAAGGTGTTGGAATGAAATATAAAATTTATTTTATAAATTAAGAAATATTTATCATAATTTTAGTAATATTTAAAACATATTTTAATCAATAATTTTAATTATAAAATGAATTGAATTGATCAAATTTTTTCTTTTGAATTAAATTGAATTTATCAATGTACAGATCGAATGATACAGTACAATAAAACCTTACCTAGAATAAGTAGTACTCTCTTTAACTTGAGGATAACTTTTTCTGGAAGTGGTCGTCGAAAAATGTCACGACTTTCTTCTGTGTGTGTGTGTGTGTGGGTGTGGGTATAATCTAAGTGAACGTTGTATTTTGTGCTTTTATTGCATGTAAACTACGGACTGAAAATACACACAAAATATTTCTGCTTTGATCTCTTTTCTAGCGTTGGAGACCACAAAATCCACCAATAAAGGGATATACGTAGGATTTTTTTATTTTATTAAAATTATTTTTATTTATTTTAATTATGAAACATTTAAATTATTTTTCTATACGAAATTAATATATAATAATAAGTGATTAAAAAGAAAAATGAACTCATTTTTAATTTTGGAAGTTTAAAGAATTAAATATAAATTTATTCAAACACTTTTTTAGTTTTTAGAATAAGTAATATTTAAAGCATGCCTTTAACAATTTTGTGTTGTTGGAGGGTAATGGATGGCAATGCTGTAGCCAATGAAGATCTAACTGAGGCTCGGCTATTGTTGTTACCCTCCTGCCATGATCAGAGCTTTAATTGTGTGTTGTTTTGGAGAGTTGGATTAATCGACAGTGAGATGCGGTGATTAATAATAATACCATTGGAGGGTTTAATTTAAATTATTTAAAAATAATTTAAATTACATTTAAATTATTTTTCTATACGAAATTAATATATAATAATAAGTGATTAAAAAGAAAAATAAACTCATTTTTAATTTTGGAAGTTTAAAGAATTAAATATAAATTTATTCAAACACTTTTTAGTTTTTAGAATAAGTAATATTTAAAGAATGCCTTTAACAATTTTGTGTTGTTTTGGAGAGTTGGATTAATCGACCGTGAGATGCGGTGATTAATAATACCATTGGAGGGTAATGGATGGCAATACTGTAGCTAATGAAGTTCTAACTGAGGCTCGGCTGTTGCTGTTACCCTCCTGCCATGATCATGCTCAATCATACCTTATTCCTACACTGTCCTCTACAGATAACGGGGAAGATGAAAAGCATTCTTGCTTCGCCCCTTTAAGCCAGTCCTTATAAGGACCATTAGTTATGGAGGAGAAGAGGCCTTTTTAGGACTTCCAAGGTAACGAATGCTGTAGCCAATGAAGTTTTAACTGAGGCTCGGCTACTGCCGTTACCCAGCCATGACTAGAGCTTTTAGCCCAATAACACCCCATCCACACACATTTTCTTCATTCAGATGACGGGATAAAGAGTCAAGGACTCAGTCCGTCTCCCAGTTCTTTTAAGAACTTAAGTTTTGTGTTTAACTTAACTTAAGTTTTAGTTTCTAAAGTTAAGAACTTAAGTTTTTGACAGGGGGAGAAGATCGACCGTGAGATGCGGTGATTAATACCTTGGAGGGTAATGGATGGCATTGCTGTAACCAATGAAGTCCTAACTGAGGCTCGGTTAGGACTTCATTGGCTACACCTTATTAACACCTCAATAACACCTTATTCCTACACTGTCCTCTACAGATAACGGGGAAAATGAAAAGCATTCTTGCTTCGCCCCTTTAAGCCAGTCCTTATAAGGACTATAAGTTTTGTGTTGATTGTGCTAACTTTGCACATGCTTCATTGTAATGTTGGATTTTTAATATTTATAATAATGCTTATAATATTAATTTAGAATATAGGGCATATTTTAGTATTATATTAATATATATCAGAATCTTATGAGTTTATATTTATGTAATTAGCATTGTTATGTATGCTTTTTATTACATATTATTATTGCTTAAACTTATCAATGTAGCGGTTATTTATGTTGAATTAAATGCATTATATTATTTATTTAATTGAACATTTTATGTCATCAAAAGTTTGCCATTTCTTAGTTATATTTCTTATTATTTCTTGCCATGTTTACCGTAAGAAAATGTGAAGACTTAAATACGGACAGCGTTCAAATTAACTGCTTGATGTTTGAAATAGGAGTCTGCGCTGTTGAGAAAATCGGATAAAAACATTTTAATTACTTTTTTTGCAAAATTACAATTATATCTAATTAATAAGATGAAACACATTTATAATGATTCTAATCGTATACAACACAGGTTCTGAAACTGTTCCAGATATATCTAATCCAGCTATATTTAATATTATATACCAGCAACCCTCGGTTTACGCTGATTCACAATAACGCGGGTTGCCTACGCGTGCTTTCTTGCTATAGTGTGGTTGACTGAGAAACGACCTTAACAGGCACTCTAGTGTTTGAGTGTTTACCGAGCTACTACGACGTATATGTATCAAACCTAGTTTTAATGTTGAATCTGCCTAATTGATCTATTTAATTTTTTTTACATACATACGTATTTCAATTGATAAAGTACGTAATTACATACCATGTATGATAATAGAAGTGCAGAAAAATTAGCAGAACTTGGTGTTAAGAAGGCGCGGAAATCAATCACATTTGAAAAGAAGATGGAGGTGATTCGAAGAATGGAAGATGGGAAGGCACGTGCTAATGTCTGTAGAAGTATGAACTTACCTCCATCGAGTGTTACTACAATTATGAAAAATGCAGATAGAATAAAACAGTCTGCGCAACAATCTACGGCAGCACTAAATACAAAACATGGAAAAATGGAAAAATTATTATCATTATGGGTGAATGACTTGAATCAGAAAAACATTCCACTGACGTTATAACTGAGAAAGCAAAAACAATTTTTGAGGATCTTAAAAAGACAGATGGAGGCGAAGAAACATTTTTAGGAAGCAAAGGTTGGTTCATAAGATTTAAGTAAGTGCGACAGTGTCAAATTATGTGGTGAGGTGGCAAGTGCAGATGTTGCGGCAGTGGCTGCTTTTACTAAAGAATTTAAAGACTGTGTAGAAAAATTGCCATCACACACCTTCATTTCCTGTGAAGAACGTTCCGCTCCAGGTTTTAAAGCTGCAAAAGATAGACTTGCACTTTTGTTGGGTGCAAATGTCTCCGGAACTTTGAAGCTTAAACGAATGTTGGTGTACCATTCACAGACACTATGCGCCTTCAAGGGTCTAAAAGCCATGCTGCCAGTCTATTGGAAATGGAACAAGAAAGCTTGAGTTACGCAAGACATTTTTATAGAATGGTAGACAAATTATTTTTGTCCTACCGTGCTTCGCGTCTGTAAAGAAAACGATTTGCCAGCCAAGGCATTGCTTCTCTTGGATAATGCCCCTGGACATCCTCAAAACCTTGCTGAAGTAAGAACACCATTGGATGTCAAGGTTGTTTACATGCCCCCCAACACAACATCGCTTTTGAATCCGATGGATCAGGGGATTATATCAATCTTAAAGCTTATTACCTCCGTATAATATTTATGGAAATGGTAAGAGTCTTGGACACTTCAGGAAAAACTATTAAAGACTATTGGCGGTCATTCGATATTTTGAAGGGCATTAACAACATCGAGGCAGTTTGGAACGACGTGTCAGCAAAGTGTTTAAAAAAAGCATGGCGAAAACTTCTTTCATCATTTATGCACGAGTTCGAGGAATTAGAGCAAGAGGAGAATGTTATTGAAGATGTTACCAAGCTAGTGCGAGAGGTGGGATTGGACAATATTACAGCTGGAGATGTGACGGAAGTCATAGAGAGCCATGATGAACGGATTTCCAATGAAGACTTAAAAGAATTAGCCAAACAATTAAGTCAACATCCAAAGGAGGAGAAAGAAAACGAAGGTCCTCTGAGAGATATGAAAACAGCCGATTTACAGAGTATCCTTGCAAGCATAGAGACATTGACTGATGAACTCTGCGAAATCGACCACGATTGGGAACGGAGTGCGAAAGTAAAAAGAAGTGTAATCGCATTTATTCGACCTTACACTGAACTCACTAAAGAAAGAAAAAGAAAATCTAGGCAGTTAAGACCGGATACTTTAAAAAAAAAAACCAGGTGATCCGAAAACAGGAACTTCAACATAGAAATATCTTTTCAAAGTTTCCTATTTTTTGTATATAATTTTGTTTTGTTTTTTGTTATTAATAATTTTATTTTAACAAATATATATGTATGTATTATCAAAGCTTTAAATATAATAATGTTACACATACTTCATGTGCATATTTTTTGACTGCGTGGAACGTAACTTTTAATACCTTCCATTAAAATTGGGTTCGTTTTATGCCGATTCAGTTTACGCCAGTTTTTTCAGGAACGGAACTGAGGCGTAAACCGAGGGCTGCCTGTACTTTATTTTTGGTCACTGATGGACAGGGATGCACAATATACAGCATTCTCTCTCTCTCTCTCAACTTAACCCCGCTTTCCAGCGGTGAAGCCTCTTTAAACAAAAGGGACTCTGGAATTTGTAGCGAGCATTCCTGCTGCAAAAGGATTCCTTCCCAGTTTCAGGAAATGCCAACTAGACATTAGGTGGTGGAAGTCCTTCTTCATCCGGTGAAATACCGCTTCTCAGCTTATTGGAGGTCCGAAGTAGTAAATGCCATGTTTTGATCTTCAGAGCAAAGGGATTGCAGTTTCTTTCTCTTCTCGGTCATCTTCATGCATGGTGAGAGACCCATGCACTCATCCACTTCGAGGGTACATCAGTTAAAATGGTAGTGTCGTAGGCAGGTCGCCAGTTAATGCACAGGCCCAAACCTGTCAACAACAACAGGTAGGTTTCTCGATCAACTGGCATATAATCCCGCTGCCCTATACTATGCCAGGTCTTCTGGACAGGTAGTCCACGTTGTGGTGTGTGGGTGGCACTGTCGAGGCCATGTCATGGTACTGAGACTGTTCTCCCTGTACAATGACATCGCCTGGACAGTGCCATACCACAATCCAAGCCCCTTATTCCTCTTTTAGTTTTTAGACAAAAATAAAATACGAACTACTAAAACAACTTGGATACTAAAAAGTCTTCTTGTCATTTCCAAAGTCTTCAACAGTTTGTGGCATCGTGGTCCTTCTCAACACATTCTGATCCTTTGCTCTCTCTCTCTCTCATCCTCTGTAATTGGGTAGTCAGCTTCCTCTCTAGTCGTTCTCTGCGAGTAATAATAGATGGCCCCTCTCCTCGAGATTCACCATCAGTGCTAGAGTGCCTAAAGACTCACTCCTACCAACTATTCATTCTCTTGTTCATAAATGACCTGGTCACAATAACCACCAATCCTATCTACAGCTTTGCTGATGACAGTACTATCCACTCATCCTACACTTTGACAAACCATGCAAAACTCGGACATTCCTTCAAACTGTGTAGACGGTGAATTGGATGGTTTGGGGTATCCCCAATCGACGAATCCTTGGATTAATTGGAGGTGTCACATGATGATAATATTAATAATAATAATAATAATTTAAAAAAAAATTATTACATACCATACCACATTACGTACATTTGTTTATATACGATACAACATTATATACATTTGTTTACATATGATACATACATTACATACATTTGTTTACATGTGATACGTACATTACATGCGTTTGATTACATATGGTACATACTTTTTTAAATTAAAATTTTTATTTTTAAATCTTGGATAAGATGTAAAATCTGAGATAAGCTAATAAGTAAGCTTCGAGGATGAGACCAGTTAATTATTATTTATTTCTTTGTTTGCTGTGTTGGGAAGCCGTTGAATTGAGAAATTCGCTCGCGCGCGCGCATACACACTCACACACATACGATAACTTGGAATGTCTTGATGCGTCGCTGAACTGGAAGCCTGAACGAATATATTGTGTTTCATTAAGTTTGTATGGTATTTTGGGTGCGTGTTTCTTGTTTCTTGTTCATAAAATGTCCTTAGAGCTCTTTTCAGGCTATTGTAGTTTGTAAGGTTTCTGTATTCAAAAGGTAATTTGTTTATTATGTCTGGGATGTAGAAGTTTCGCGTGGCCTTTCCATAGTGATTATTGTATTTATATGTGATATAATTAGTAGTCTGGGGTCTTGTTATACGGTATGTATTTCAATGAAATTATAAATAATTTTTTTTTAAAAATTTCTTCTGCGGAAATAAAGCGAGAGAAAAAAAGTGAACTCTCTTCACTTTGTGTGAATTTAAAACAGTTTGATGGTGAAAATGTTTTATCACCCCGGAGATAAAAGACTGACGTTATAAATGAGGGTAGGTGGAAATCAGTAGACGTTAACAAGACACCCATGCTAAATACTAATCCCTAAAGAAGGTTGTCAGTAAGATGCCAGTAGAAGTTTTCATAACGACAAACCCGTTTATTCCACAGTCAAATCGGCAACACTTAGTTGGAAATTTAAGAAGTGTCATTTCGCACAAATAATCCTTTCTATAACTGTAAATTTCGAACATCTTATTTTGAATACCCTTGATGGTTCTTTGGTTGTTCTTTCTTACTCTTTTTTTTTATAAAGATTTGCACTAAAAACAGAGATCACGGAAGTTGCGCTTTTGTAATTTTTTGGGCTGCGTTATTGTAATTTTATTGTATTATGCTGGTTCGGCCTTAACTGAAAACCAAAAACCTGTTTAATGTTATTCATTTATTTTACCATTTCATCCACTCATTGAGGATCAGCTTATTTTCCTTCATGTAGTACGTCAGCTGAATCTCTTGGTAGTAATTCAATACAACATGAATTAAGTTCCTTAAATAACGACTTCCTTCTACATAAATAATTATAATTAGCGAACTCCTCTCTTTTTCTATCTGATCTCGTAGAAATCAGAGCAGAAAATCATAATCATCTGTTCGAAAAAATCTCTGTTTTTAAAAATCAATTTCGCTATAAGAATCATGTAATCGTAAACTCATCTGCTAACAAACTTTCAACAACTAATTTATTTGTGTTGAATTTTTTCTTGACAATTATTCATAAGACTATTACACTTTTTTATAAAATCTTTATCAAGTAGCTTTATTTTTATCCTCCTACATGTTTCGCCAATCTGTGTCTATTGGCATCCTCAGGGAATACAAATCAGTAAGCACAAAATGAAGGTTATAGACTAGGTTATAACTGATAATTCTAATTCATACAAAAAATTGGTATTGTGCCTGTCTCGTTAACGTGATTTATTCGTTATGGCTCATTACGTAATTGTTATGAAAGTTCATTTCTTTGATGTTTAGTGATCTGATAAAAGTTTTCCAAATTTCTGGTAAAATTAGACCTTGATTCTTGTTTAGGTTTTCAGTTTTACGGGCGACTGTAGCTGCTTCTTTAAAGGTTCTTGAATGGTAGTTATCTTCTATGTATGGCATAAGGCTCTTATCCCACTCAATGTGATGGTTAGTAGAGGCAAAGTGGCATGAAAGGCCTGAAATGTCTTGTCTGTTATTTCTGACATATCCTATGTGTTCTTTCTTTCTCGTTTCGAAGCTTCTAGATGTCTGACCTACGTAACTAATACCACATGAGCAAGGAATATTATATACTCCAGAGTATTTGTAGAATGGGTGAGGATCTTTCGGTGATCTTAAAAATTTCCGAATAGTATTGATTGGTTTGAATGCCACTCTGATCTTGTATGGTTTTAAAAGGTTAGCTAATTTTTTGGAAAGGTTGTTGACAAAAGGAATTGTAATTGAACTGATGTATTGGACGTCATCACGTTGTCGATGTGGTATATCAGTAAATAGAATCTTGTTATAGAGTCTTTTAGGGTAACCATATAAAGAAAGTTCTCTGGATATTGTGGTTAATTCCGTTAGTAGGTCATCCTTGTCTGTCGTATACTGTATAGCTCTTTTCTTGAGACTATGGATAATGCTAAGTTTCTGAGCTATGTGATAAGCTGAGTTGAAATGGAGGTAACGTCCAGTATTTGTAGGTTTTCTGTATACAGATAGGTTGATACTATTATTGGATTGTTTCTTTATTAAAATGTCAAGGAATGGCAGTTTTATATCTTTTTCCATTTCTAATGTGAATTTGATGGTATTGTGGAAACTATTGATTTTGATTTGGTTGAGGTAATTCATTAGTTCTTCTTTTGTATGATCACAAATGATAAAGATGTCATCTACATATCTGTACCAAATTTATTTATTAAAATTATATTAGAATAAAAATGGTGTATGAAAAATTGCGATTAATATTCTTCAGAATGTTAATAATTTTAATATATACCATGAATGCCTAAAATCAAAATAAAGTATATATATATATGGAAAATATATAAAATATGTTCTCTTGATCTTAAATAATTAAATCTTAAATAACAATGTGACTTCTTCGGTTGTTAAAGAAAGTTTGGAAACAAGAATACAATCTTTACTTAAAAGTATAATTTACTTTGTAACCAGGATACAAAACTTTCTACAAGTATAGGGACGTTCATTATTAATATACACAAACGCTTAAATATGAAGGAAGATTTAAACTAAACTATCCAGTTACTTATATTCTTACTTTGTACTTTATTCCTGTATAAACAAAGTTTGTACACTTGCATATAGATCTAATTTCAAATAATTAATAATTTGAAACACACCTTTTTATTACTTTCATAAGATAAATATATCAGATTTGTGTTAAATGAAATTTTGTTTGTATTTTTATTTGGTATGAGTCTCAATAATAAGATTTAAATTTGTCTATTGAATATGTCTATAGAGATTTTAACTATATAATAAGATTTCAATTTGTCTATTCAATATTCAATATGTCTATAGGGATTTTAACTATATAAAATAGAAAATTTGTGTTAAGTAAAATTTTGTATTTTTATTTGTTATGAGTCTCGATAATGAGATTTCAATATGTCTAAATGAGATTTGAATATGTCTATATAGCTTTTAACTGGTTTCGGTAGGGACACTTCCCTTGTTGCATGAGAATAATATAATACTTATGTAATCAAACACACACACAGATATAGCTAAATTTATTGTTAATTATATTAAGATATGTACTGTATATACAGTAGATATATTATTAATTATATTACGATATTATTAGTTATATTAAGATATGTACTGTATATAGATATACAGGTACTACTGATTAATCTTAATATCTGACCTTATCTCTAATAAATTAATTAAATAATCAAGTAATAAATGTCAAAACCGATTTCTCAATGATATTACATACATTTCTTTTTTGGTTGATTGATTGATTGATTGATTGTCAACTATTTTCCAGAAAACTACATTTAAGATTGTTCAAAAGTGTTCGTATTAATAAAACAATTTTTCATTGAATACTTAATTCTATATAAAGTGATTCTTATCAGGAGAATTTCAGGATTTGGGTGATTAAAAGTCAAAATTATTAGAAAAATTAGACCGAATTTCAAGAGAAAAATGGGAAAATAATATTGTTTTACTTACACACTATCAACCAATAATAGTCCGGACATACCTGATATTTGAAGTTATGGAACATTCCAAATTTGTTAGTAACATAAAAACAGGTCTATTCATAGTAGGAAGCAGAATTTCATCGTAGCGATTGAATTCAGGTGGTATGGAAACACGGCGTGAAATCAGTGACTTCGAGAGTGGTGTCATTAGGCTCTCACATTGGTGACATGTCCATACGTTCCATTGCCGCTCAACTGGAGCATCCAAAATCAACGGTTGACGATGTCATCAACAAGTGGAGGCGTTCTGGCATCACTAGTGCAGCAAAACACCCAGGACGGCTGTTGAAAATGATTGACAGGGACAGGGGTTTGTTAAAACGGGTGGCAAGCAAAAAACCGGCCTACAGTCAGCACAGACCATTCGTGATGAGTGCCAGTAACACCATAATCAACACTAACACTGAACAAAAAACAAAACAAAAAAACCCCCTGAATTTATTGATTTTTCACAGCAACGAACAAGGCGGCTCCTCTGGCCTTGTGCAAAGAGCAAGTGAACTGAACAATTGACTAGTGGAAAGCGGTAATCTAGAGCGATGAATCAACGTTCACCTGTTTCTAGTCTGTGGGCAATGCATGGATTTGGAGAAGGCCTAGTGAACGCTTGCTACCACAGTGTGTTTTATCTGCAGTAAAGTTTGGTGGTGGAGGAGTAATGATGGTGTCGGAAGCATTCAGCAGGTTTGCGATGTGATCAAAAAATGGAGACGTTCTGGCATCACTAGTGCAGGAAAACACCGAGGGCAGTCACTGAAAAGGACTGAGAGGGACAGGAGGGGGTGTTAAAACAGGTGGCACTCAAAACTCTGCTACAGTCAGCACAGATCATTCATGATGAGTTCCAGTGGGACCATTGGTCGTTGTCTCTGGTTCCATGAAAGCAGCTTAGTACCTTGATAATCAGGTGTTGACTATACTGTGAAATTTTTATGGAGCGGACCTGTGTAACTACAGGAGGAAACTGTAGCTCTTATGGAATGGGATGAAGAGATGGGTGTTAAACGACTGCTCTGGCCTATGCATGGTCCTCAACTCAGGCTCCTGACCTCAACTCCATCGAACAACTGTGGACGAATTGGACCGGCGACTGTGAGTATAGAGTAGCAGGTCCTCGATCTGTAACTTAAATCAGAGTGCTTTGATGGAGGAATGGAGACAAATTCCACTTGATGTCTGTCTCATATTAGTGGAAAGCCTCCCTGAAAGGATGCAAGGAGGTGATCAAAGCAAAAGTGGGACTACCCGTATTAGATTCGCCTGCTAGTATCAACTGTAAATTGATAAAGAGTGCGGACATTTTTTGTTAGATAGTGATGTGTGAAATATGAATTATTAAAGCTAATATAATATATTAGCTGTGTGAATATTAAAACTACATTGTATAATATTTTATTTAATATAATATTATATCTATTATCTATATCAAGGATGGATATTTTATCGCGTACGCCCAAAATGGTCCATTGGATTATTAGAAGACGCACTTTGACCCCAATGATGACAATAAAAATAAGCCAATTTATGCCAAACGTATTAACCAAAAACCGATTTGTAGAAAAAAGCTAAAACTTCGTAATTATTTTTAGCGATTTTTTGTTTCGTGCTCATCTTTTGCACATTCACTTGTTTGATCCTGAGGCGTCAAGCGATAGCAACAGTGGTCCTTCGCAGGTTTTTGTCAGTCGGTTTACAAGTGATACTCGTGCACTATGAAGTTGCGCTTTGTTCGTCCTTTGTGAATATTTGCAGTTTGGCACTTTTTCGAAAATTAAACCTCGTGTTTACATCCAGTTACCATCACAGTGCAAAAAGAAAACAGAAGGTAACAGTAAGCGTGAATTCAATGGGCAGTGGGAAAATGAGTTGTATTTTTATAGCAAATCCATCAGTAAACCCGTTTGTGCATTGTTTGTGAAAATACTGACTCAGTTGGGATTACATTTTGGTTCTAATCCGTCCGAAGTTCAGTTTTGCCGAGTTAGGCCATCATTCATTAGATCAGAAATATTGATTTGAGCTTTTCCACAGGAATATATTGAACAGTATCGACAATATTATAAACAAATATTCATAATTCATAAATAATCATTGAATTTGTCGATGTTCGATTTTCATTTTTGCGAGTAAAACATTTAATAAATATATTTCGTTGATGTTTGATTCTTTTTCAACTGATATTTTAAATAAATATTATCCTTTTTTGGTTCTTAGGTAAAAATACAGGTCATTTTATCTTCACGAAATCTCCCACTGCTTAATCAGATACTTTCATAAAATAACAATAGACTGTTATTATCTTATTCTTGCAAAATACGCAATCAATTTTTCTGAGGTCTTCTAAAAAGAAGTCTGCTGTGTATGCTTCAAATTTAGTATCTTTATTCTAGTTGATTAAAGGATAATAGCAGAAGCAACAGCAGTAAAAAAAAAGAAATATAAATTTTGATTAATCGTGTTTCGTAACAGTAGTTTGTAAGAGATTCACAATTTCAGATCAACAATCCAAAGCAGAAAACTTCACACTGAGAAAATTCTCAGTGTGAAGTTTATTCGAGTTGCAACAATAATGAGAATTTCATTATTGGCGTGTTTCAATGCCTTCACTGTGACCATTAGGCCTTATAAAGTAGGACTGCGGCAGCATAAAATACTTGCACCGTAAGTTTGCAGATAATGTAAAATTATTTCTTTTATTTTTAAAAGTTTTTTTTTTTTTTGCCTCTCGTAATGAAGTTACCAGGAGTAATGATTTAAGGCAAACGAATCCGAATACTTAGTTTTCTGATAATTCCAATGAGAGATCATCATTCATCCTTCAAAATATAACCATTAAGATGCAAATATTAAAGGACGCATAGCAATAAGAGATAGTTATTATAGGTATGTGCATACGATGTGCTTTTTGTTTACTGTCATTTAAAAAAAATGATAATGTAATATTCATATAATTCCTATTATTATGACACATTGCATTATCTCATATTATTATAATATTAATAAAGAAATATAATGGTTTTAAACCACACACTAAACGAGGCAGTGTGCGCGCTAAGAAAACAGCACCCAGAAATCAGGGCCTCTTATTGGTTATTATATCAACCAATCCAATTGAAAGTTGTCATTTGTCATGAGTTTTATGCTTTTGTTTTCTGGGTTGCTTCTGTTTTAGGTGCGTCACGTGAAATGACTTGTTTGGGATCCCGATATAGACAATTTTGGAATGTAGAAGTTTCTGTAAAATCTGTAAAAAAAAATTGTACTCCTAGTATGTACTGCTGCTACCAATTTGCTTTTCTGTACTCGCATTTATTTTTACTGCATTTCTAAGATAAAATGAAAACGAGTGGATTTGTTTCATTTTTCTTTTTTTCCTAGACGATTGAGATGTAATTTCACAAATGTGGGAAGTTTTTTTTGCACGAGACCAAGTACCATTTTCTCGTGATATCAATATGAAAATCAGTCTTGTTTTTTTAATTCTATTCAGTTCGATTGTATTCTTCTTTACGCAGTGAAGGATATACAGGGTGTTCGGGATAAATTTGACAGTTTCGTAAGGAAAAAGAAAATCTTCTTTGTATCTATTAAATTTAATGAATTGACAAAAAAACATTACAGGCAGAGTTAATTACAATACTATCAACAAGATTTACTCAAAATAACCACCATTAGCATCGATCACAGCTTCAATTCTGCTTCGGAACCTCGAACAAGCTGATGCTACAGTCTCCCTGGGAAGGGCCGCAAAAACTGTTTTAATTTTATCCATTAACTGGGCTTTTGTATTACTGGAAGTGCGATTGGTGTCTTTTTCAACTGCGCCCCATACAAAATAATCCATGGGGTTAAGGTCTGGGGAGTTTGGAGGCCAAACATTTGGACTGGTGAAGTCGTAGAAATTTTCAGACAACCATTTTTGACTTTTCCCAGAGGTGTGGCAAGGGGCCGAATCCTGCTGCCATACATACGGCCTACCATTGCCTACCCTTGTTATCCAGGGCTTGACTACAGTTAGCAACTCCACGAACAAAGCCCGAATTCCAATGCCAGGGTTCTTCAACACCTGTTCCTGCAGATTTGCGAGGAATTCTGCTGTACGAACGCAATCAGATCGTCTGCTAGGGATCTTTCTTCTTGCTACATCCTCGTAGTCACCATTGCAAGTCTCTAGTTCATGCCTGATTGTTTTTACTGTATTCAGGGAGCATTGGGCAGCAGTCGTAATATCCTTATTTTGATGGCGGGCACGAATCATCATGATACAAGTTATTCTCTTCCATGATTCAGGTGGGTTCCAGCTATCCATCCTTTCTGACATCTTGTATATGAATGAAGAAGGGTCCAAACTTTTAAATGAAGAGAAGTGTGTGTTAATACATGTAACTTACGGAAAAATATAATTAATTATAAATATGTCAAATTTATCCCGAACACCCTGTATATTTCTATTCCAGTCTAGTTTCGGCATTATTGGATAACTATTTAGTATGCGGTCTAGTATAATGCTAGTGCGATCTTATCTGAAAACGAAAAACTATTTAATGATACTTTATGTAAACAATGTATACGTTTTTCCTATATTTACGATGAGAAACAGTATTTATGATTTACTGAATGTCCTGTTCTCTGCCGGAGCTTTTGCGGAGTATATGATTATATTCGAAGGAGGTAAACCTCGTCCTGCTCGTCCAAAAGTACTATTATATTTAAACCTTTGAGTAATTCAAAAATACCAACCAAATTCTAAACCGCACGAACCACACCCCACCAATATGGGCAGGTGACGACACTGGAAAAACGGAAAGTAATATTAAAAGAGTCAGCACTTACGTAAGTAATGACAATTATACTATCAGAGAAGATATGAAAGACTGATGGAAGAAGCCAGAAAGAAAAAAAAAATTCAAAACTGTTTGGTTTATTGCCGTGATTCGATAGCATTGAGTTAACTAGGATAATAGCAAATAGCGTAGATTTCAGTATTATAAAAAGCGAGGAGATAACTAATAACGTCTATGCATATATGCCAGGAGAACATTAGGAAAAAATGCCTGAATTTGTTGCTTTTTTTGTATACGGTTCTGGCCTAAAAGTGTTGCAGTAATCAACCCTGGATCTCAGAATCGTTTGTCGTAACTGGAATCGAGTGAAAGGGATATAACATCTTTGGGAATGACAGAAGAGATGGGGCAGGAGGGTAGTGGTGTCCTCTCTGGATAGAAATCCATGAAGCAATAATGGTAACAATGTCCTGTGTAGCACTGAGAGGTGGAAGCTAACAGGATGAAATACATGGTGGGATATCGCCTACAGACTTGGAGTTTAGTTTCTGGTGAGGAAGAAATTTACCGCCAAATTACCCTGATTAGTAGTAAAATAATAATTATTATGGCTAACCTAAATTATAAATACGGATTGGGCAGCAGAGAAAACTATGATAAAAACGAAGGAGAATTTTTTTGAGCTGATGCGTCACAACTTTCTCAAGCAGCATATGAAAGAAGCAACACAAGGACAAAGAGTGTTAGATTTGATCATAGCGTCAAAAGGTGTCTGAGTTGAGGATGTCTCTCTTTCACCAACATTATTATAAAACATGAGCAATTTGCTCATATTTTATAATAATGCTACGGCTGGTTTGGATAACTGGGGATAACAGATAAGACAAGAACAAAAAGTAGAAGAAATAACTCCAAAATAATGAAGTGCAAAATAAAATATACAGAAAAATAGACAATAAAGCAACATGTAAGAGGGCACAAAAGAGAATTCCTTGAAGATTTATGCAACGAGGATGAAATCGTCAACCACTGGAATAAATGTCACCATTGCAGGATGGGTTTGATTGGCAACAATACTGAGATATTCCTTGAGGGAATATCATCTTCAAGCAATATCAGAGGACTTATTTAGTACCAATAGAACATGTCCCATACCGTAACACATCTTGGGCTGTGTTTATAAGACAAACTCGGCTTATTTCTTCATAGAGTCCTTCCAAATTCTCTGCCTACCTTCGGTACAGAACAAGCCATACTATAACCTCCTCCGATCACATGACATTTTTCAAGTTTTATAGTGTCCAATCACTCGTTCCTGACACCACTGTAGACGAACCTTCCGGGTCTTCGCAGGAATAAGTGGTTTCCATATAGACATGCAACTGCTAATAACAATTTTCTTCAGTTACCTCGGTGAAATATAGGTTAAGAGCATCTTCATTAAATGCTTCGATCAATTGCTGCACACATGAAGGTCTGTTTATCGGCACATGCCTTCTCAGACGACGGCTATCTCGTTCTTGACAGACTATCTTAAACAAGCCAAATGGAAACCACTCATCGCTGCTGTTTTCAAAATCCTGGTGGCTCCAGCCAAATGGGCACCCACAATGAGTTCTTTATCGAACCCCAAAAGATCCTTTGTTTTTCCCATTGATATCAACACTGACGATTACTGACCATCAGCGTTCTTAAATAGTTGTTTGGTGTACGTAAACGTTATTTACGCAGTGTATATGCAAAACACTTGGCCACATGCGTCACCACGCGTGTGACCAAGTGTTTTGCATATCCACTAATTGACGTTTACGTACATTGGGGGAGAGTCACCCTTAACGGTAGTCAATCGTGGATATCTGGCCCAAGAGTATCACTATTTTTACACTGCATTGGGTGAAGAAAGGTGGAAGGGTATCGCCAGGCTGTGATTTGATATGTGGTGTAACTTTCTTATGGTGTAATTTTCTGCACCAAACTAGATCAACGCTTTCATCTGTAAACTGTCTAGGCTTAGGCTTTAATTTCGTGGAAGAGTGTAGTATACGGCACATTGGTTCATACTATGAACCCAATTTTGTTGAAAAGAGCCTATAAATATTATCTTTCATTGTGCGTAGTATGGAATGTCGAGAGGCTATCTTTCTTTTACTTCCACAGGTCTACCCAGGCCTTCTGAATCACAAAGGAATTTGTATTATAATAAAATCATTTGTTTGTTTGTTTTGGTCATTTTTAATTAATATTTAGACGAAGATAAATTATCATGTACTTATGCTGATTAAAAAAATTAGTTTACTTAATCTAATGTAATTGTTTAAACCATATTATGTCAATCCATCGTTTTTTTAAATATTTGATTATATTTTAAAATTTTTAAATCGGATTATTAGGAAAAAGACTACAATTCAGGAAAACTTAAGCGAAATTGGAAAAAGAACAGATAATGAAGATTGCAACATGGAACGTGAAAAGCATCGCATACAAAGAAGAGGAACTTGATAAACAGCAAAACCAAGCTAACATAAAAACTCACGTAGAAAGATTATTTATTAGTATAATTTTCGCCTGTGTGTCACAGGCATCTTCAGTACATTAAGCTCAAAATTAAACACTAACTGATAATTCCAAAAAGCGCCACCTAAGTAGCTGGTGTAAGATAACTTTTTAATTTCTACAGACGATCTTTTACAGAAAGAACCACAATACATAACTTCTTCCTTTCTATCTAATGGTTATAAGAATTGCTTCATTAAAAGAACTTTGAGTAGTTTTAATATGTCTTCCTCTTCAAACACAGAGGAAATAACGCGCATTACTATCCCTTATGTATAAGGCATCAGTGAACGTATAGCAAAAGTTTTAAAACCACTGAATATTTTTGTTGCCTTTCGACCGTTTAGAAAAATCTCCACCTTTCTCACTTCTCCTAAGGACAAGCTTCCACATCTTAATCATCCAGGTGTCTACCAGATTCCATGCTCTTGTGGATTATCTTATTTCGGACAAACGGGAAGATCTGCCTCTATTCGGCTAGAAGAACATTAATCTTATATTGAATACTTTAAACCTGAAAAGTCTGGACTTTCTGAACATGCCATCTTCACTAGACACAGAGTTCATTGGAGAAAGACTTAGTGTTTAATTTTGAGCTTAATGTACTGAAGATGCCTGTGACACAGGCGAAAATAATACTAATAAATAATCTTTCTACGTGAGTTTTGTCCGTTATTTATTGTGTACCGATATGTCTACTCACGATTTACCTCTTTTAAAACTTAAGCTAACATAAAGATATGTATAGTAACAGAAACAAAGGGAAAAAAAAGAAACAAATAACTATATACAAATCTACAGTGGGGTAAAAAACAAGGAAAGGCAAACGCAGGTATAATGATTATGGTACATATATCTCTAAAGAACAATATTAACTATTTGAACAGAAGACAAATAGAAATTAAACAATAATTAGTGCATATGCACCAGAAGAGGGAAAAGAAGAAGACAGTAACATATTTGATAAAGAATTAGAGAATGCCATAGATGAAACAAACGTAACTGAGTATTTGCTACTAGCAGGAGATTTAAATGCCAGAATAAGAAACCAAAAATACAAAACAAACATAGGTAAATTTGGCGAACATAAATTAATCAAAATGGTTATAGACTGCGAGATTTTGTCATTTATAATAATATGACAATAATGAATTCAGTGTTTAAACACAAGAAAATAAATAAATATACTTGGTCAGCCAGAGGATGCAAATCAGGAATTGACTACATTATCGCAAATTTTAAATTGATGATTTTTCAGGGTAGTTCACTATTGTTTTCCCTACACTCCCAATTTTATCCGGGATCGAATAAAATTGAGGGGTTGGGAAAATGGCTGGGACGTATTTATGATTGTAATCCGTGTGTGTTCACGGATCCGGTTTGCTGTTCTAGGGAACGAACAACCCCAGTTTCAGGGTATAAAAGCCCTCCCTCTGTATGAGACCGGCTAACTCACCTTTCGTCGAAAGAGACCAGAAAAAGGTTCCTGACGTCACTGACGTGAATCGAACCCAGATCTTTCTTACCAAAGGGTTTTGTCTGTACCGACTGAGCCACAGAGGCTCAATTTTTTTAATTAGCAGAGTTAATTTTAGACGTAAGTGCATATCGAAGCTTTGAATTAAAATCTGATCATTATATGGTATCAGCAAAAATTCGATTTAAACCAAAGCAGCTAAATATAGATAAAATTGAAAATTATTATCACCAGAATTACACATTTTCTTCATTACAGGATCCCCATGTTAGACAACAATATTAAAAATGCACAAAACATAGAAACGACACATGAATCAAGTGACATAGAAGAGAAATGGGAAAATTCGAAAGAAATTCTCACGAAAGCGGCAACAGAAAGCTTAGGAATAAAGAGCAAATGGATTAGAAAAGAGGACTACGAGACTTGAACATAGAAATAGAAAATACAATAAAAACAAAAAAAAGGAAGGTTAACAGAAATGGCTAAATTCCAAAACAATAGAAGCAGAAATAGAGTATGAAAGAAATAGTGCAATTGCAAATTGAGAAGTAAGGAAAAAACATAGAGAGAGATGGAAAAATTTCGTAACAGAACTAGAAAAGTGTATATTTAAGCCACAACCCAAAAGCTATAAAATAATAAAATACATGAAAAAAAAAAGAAAAGATAAAAATACAAACAATAGATTTGGAAAAATGGGTGGCCTATTTCCAAAATCACTGGACAGATGAAAAAAATGAAATAAAATTTTATAAAAAAAAAAAAAAAAAAAAAATATATATATATATATATATTGTTTGGGTAAACCTTTTGAATGGATTGTTGTAGAAAACAACTGTTAATTCTTTCTTTTTATCGATGACCTCACCTAGGATAAGGAGTACTCTCTTCAACTTGAAGATGATAACTTTTTCTAGAAGTGATCGCCGAGAAATTTCCCAACTTTCTTCTTGGGTGTATACTGAGTGCATTCTGCGTCGTATTTTGTGCTTTTATTACATGTAAACTACGGACTGAAAATGCACACAAAATATTTCTGCTTTGATCTCTTTTCTACCAGGGTCGACCACAAAATCCACCAAGAAAGGGAAATACGCAGGATTTTTTTATTTTATTATAATTCTTTTTATTTATTTTAATTATGAAATATTTAAATTATTTTTCTACACGAAATTAATATGGGATAATAAGTAATTAAAAAAATTAAGAAGGAAATTTAACTTATTTTTATTAGGAAGTTTAAAGAATTAAATATAAATGTATTTAGACACCTTTTAGTTTCTAGAATAAATTGTATCTAAAAATTGTCTTAACGTTTAATTTTGTGTTGCCATAGCTCAGATCTACCCGCTAATTAATAGAAATAGCAAACTCAGCAACAGAATCAAATTGCAGCTATACCAGATGACAATTCGACCTATAATCACCTATGCCTCTCCAGTCTGGAGCCACACCTCTAATACTAACATTATTAAGATACAGCGAGTGCAGAACAAGTGCTTGAGAATGATTTTGAACGCCCCGTGGTATGTTAGAAATAGCCAACTCCACAGAGACACAAATATTCCCTATATTCTCTCTTATCTACAATCCTTAGCTTCCAATTTTTTTCTAAAGACATCCACACATCCCAACGATTTGGTTCAACAAGCTGCAGCATACGAGCCAACGGACATATTTAAATATAGAAGACCAAAAACTATATTAGCCTCCTATAGCGATACATAATCTCCATGCCCATTCAGAGCGAGCAAACTGCTCGTAAATTTTACCCTCACTGTAACCACGACAGATAGCGGGGAATATGAAAAGCATTTTGCTTCACCGTTAAAGAATAAATGTCAATTATCAATTTTGTGTTGATTGTGTTAACTTCGCACATGCTCCATTTTGATGATGTTGGAATTTTAATACTTATAATATTCATTTACAATATTAATATTTTAGAGAAGTGGGACCCGTGTGAATGTGAATAATAAGATTATCCCTAACGCTGCTTCTAAGTTATATCTATTTTATATATGGGTGGTAGAGGATCATTATGAACGGAGTATTTGAGGAACTGGTTCGAAAAGTTTAACAATATGTTATCTATGTCGTTTTATGAAAAAAAATATATATAGGACATACTTTAGTGTTATATTAATATACTGTATGTCAGAATCTCATGAGTTTATATTTGTGTAATTAGGATTGTTATGTATGCATTTATTACATATTATTATTGCTTAAACTTATGAATTTAGCAAAGTTATTTATATTAAATTAAATGCATTATATTATTTCTTTTATTGAACATTTTATGTCATAAAAATTTGCTATTTCTTATAAATTTCTTGTCATGTTTACCATAGGAAAATGTCAAGACTTAAATACGGAAAACATTCAAATTAACTGCTAAGTGTTTGAAATAGCGTCTGTGCTGTTGGGAAAATCTGATAAAATCATTTTAATTACTTTTTTATTGCAAAATTAGAATTATAGAATATATTTTACATCATATACGTTGACTAAAAGTACTATTTTTAGTACTTTCTACTTAATTAGATGAAACACGAATTGATATTTATTTATGGCCACTGATGGACAGGGATGCACAATATACAGCATTCTCTCTCTCTCTCTCTCTCTCTCTCTCTCTCTCTAACCCCGCCTTCCAGCGGTGAAGCCTCTTTAAACAAAAGGGACTCTGCAATTTCCGCTGCAAAAAAGATTCCTTCCCAGTTTGAGGAAATGCAAACCAGAGATTAGGTGGTGGAAGTCCTTCATCATCCGGTGAAATACCGCTTCTCAGCTATTGGAGGTCCGAAGTAGTATATGCCATGTTTGGTCTCCAGAGAACAGGGATTGAGGTTTCTTTCTCTTCTCGGTCATCTTAATGCATGGTGAGAGACCATACACTCCTCCATTTCGCGGTTACATCAGTTAAAACGGTAGTGTCGTAGAACGGCCTCCAGTTAATGCACGGTCCTAAACCTGTCAATAACGAGTTAGTAGGTTTCTCGATCAACTGGCATATAATCCCGCTGCCACATACTATGCCAGGTCGTTCTGGAGAGGGAGTCCATGTTGTGGTATGTGGGTGACACTGTCGAGGCAATGTCTTGGTACGGAGACTGTATTCTCCCTATACAATGACATAGCCTCGCCATTGCCATACCAGAATTCAAGACCTTAAGTTTCCTTTACTGTTTCGACAAAAATAAACCACCAAATACTAAAACAACTCGGGTAATAACAAGTCTTCTTGACATTTCCAAAGTGTGGCATCGTGACCCTGCCCAACACATTCCCATCCTTTGCTCTCTCTCTCTCTCTCTCTCTCTCTCTCTCTCACACACACACACACACACACACACACACACACACACACACACACACACACACACACACACACACACACACACACACACACACACACACACACACACACACACACACACACACACACATCCTCTGTAATTGGGTGGTAGTCAGCTTCCTTTCTAGTCGTTCTTCGGGTAATAATAGATGGCCCCTCTCCTCGAGCTTCACCATCAGTGCTAGACTGCCTAAAGGCTCACTCCTACCATCTACTCATTCTATTGTTCATAAATGACCTGCGCACAATAACCACCGATCATCTTATCTACAGCTTTGTTGATGACAGTACTATCCACTCATCCTGCTCATTTGACAAACCATGCAATACTCGGACATCCCCGGCTACAAGATCATTTAAAACCAGTGTCCTAAACATTCTTCATATTACCCTTCAATATGAAAGTTAATATGGGAGGACAAAGTTATCATGTCACGAAAACACAGTCTTGTTTTTTCTCTCAAAAATAGATCTCAGTTCACCTACCCTTACCCTCACATTATCTTACGCACAAATCACCAGACAAGATCAGATATATCTACTTGGATTAACGTTTAGCTCCAATCGTTCCTAAGATGAACACATCACGTCAATAGCCTCAGCATCCAAGAAAGTGGCCATTTCGTTCCAAAGGATATTTTATGTTCACCCAGCTAGCGCCGAATTATATAAAAATCCCAAAACCGCACATGCCTACAATACTGCTCACATGTTTGGGGCGGTGTACATAAAACTTCCCTTAAATCCTTGCTGCTGTCCAAAGGCGAGCTCATTGATGATCCCTCTCTTACAGATTCGCTTCAACGCAGTGTGTCATCACAGATATATGCCTATTCCACAGATACATCCAGTTCTATAATAATTATTTAATTTTGTCACATTAATCAATGTTTGCTACAACTTCCGTAGGGGTCACGACCCACAGTTTAAGAACCACTGGTAAAAATCATTTACTGTAATTTTGAGCTATCCTCAGCCACTCATATCAGAATCTCATTGCCTGAAATCCAAGATTTTATTCGTCTTTCTTGTCCTCTTCTTCCATTTATCTTCCCTTTCATTGAATGCTAGGAAAAATAGTGTATTGGTTGAAGAATAATCATTTGCACTGGATTGCTCTCTTTAAATAATATATTATATTATGTTGTATCTTATTTATGAAATACGATTTTTAAATAGTTTGTTCTTACAGTTAAATATTGATAAGAATGAATACATCAGTTATCTGTACTATTATTTATTTTTTAAAAAAATTAATGACATTACAACCTACACCTTCTCTGTATTATAACGAATATAAATTTTTTCGCTATGCCAATATGAACACTTAAAGTTCTAAAAAGAACTGGACGATGGACCGAGTCCTTGACTCTTTATCCCGTCATCTAAATGAAAAAAGTCTGTGTGGATGGGATGTTATTGAGCTAAAAGCTCTAGTCATGGCTGGGTAACGGCAATAGCCGAGCCTCAGTTAAAGCTTCATTGGCTACAGCATTGCCATTTGTTACCCTGGAAGTCCTAAAAAGGACTTTAGGTTTTCCCGGAGAGTCTTCCTCCTCCTAACGAACACTTAAGTCCTTATAAGGACTGGCTTAAAGGGGGCGAAGCAAGAATGCATTTCATCTTCCCCGTTATCTGTAGAGGACAGTATAGGGATAAGGTGTTATTGAGCTATTAAAGCTCTGATCATGGCAGGAAGGTAACAGCAATAGCCAAGCCTCAGTTGTGACTTCATTGCCTACGGTATTGTTGTCCATTTCCAAGGGCATTAATCCGCCTCCCTGAACATTTAAAATTACCAAATTTATCAAAATACTCTGCTTGTCTTTTTATGGAAAAAAATAATAATCGCTGGCGTAATAAGGATTTAGTGTGACTTTGATCATACTTTGAAGAATTAATAATTCCATACTAATCAAATATTGTTACTCATGAAAAAAAAAGACAAATTATAATGAGTATGGGAAGAATATTAAATACGATATTGGCTTTTTTATATTAATATCGTCCTCAAAAGTTGGTAAAGTTATAATACTGAGAGCAATCAAAAGGTACAATAATTCGAATGGCCAAACTTGGTGCTATTTCAAACACTTTAGGTTCCCAATAAACAGCGCGATGGTTCAGAGTGGAAATTCATCTACTTCTTAATGATATTTACAAAAAATCTTGGAGCAAATTCTCATTTAGTGTCTGTTAGTTGGAAAGTGGCAACAATATCCAACTTACGCACGGAAACAACACACAGTGGTATTCTTAAAAGTAAGTCAATCTTATCGTACGTACAATAATGAGCGCAAAGATTTCAAGAAAATTTATCGAAATAATTAATGGCAAAAAAGAGAAAAGCTGTACCCTCCACAAAGATCAACATTAAAAAAAGAGGACTTATGTAACAATCAGTGCTAAATAAAAGGATTGGCTTCTCATATTTCCAGTTGAACC
Source organism: Typopeltis vanoorti (assembly GCF_054136105.1). NCBI lineage: Eukaryota > Metazoa > Arthropoda > Arachnida > Uropygi > Thelyphonidae > Typopeltis > Typopeltis vanoorti. The sequence continues at coordinate 62,212,292 of NC_143572.1, forward strand.
TCATCAACACACTACATTTTTCCCGTACTCAATTCGATATCATTTTTACGAGGTTCACAGAACTCAAAGTAGCTAAGCCTAAACTACATTAGAATAACAGGGAAAATTAAATGCCTCTTGTACATTACCACTGTAGGTACGCTGCGGTTTATATCTTCATTTCTTCTTATTATTATTTTCATACTTTTAAGTGAATTTTGAATTATTTACACGCCTTTACTTGTTTAAGGTATGTTTTTTTTTTATTAGAAAAGTAGTTTTCATTGTTATCTGTCCTCGTGTGGTGCCAGGGAAAGAATAGCCTCACTGCAACCCATGCATGTCGTAAGAGGTGACTGAATTTGACGCAGAGTTTCGCTCTCTCAACTTTCTTCCGGAATTTTGCTCCCAGTGAGGAGGGCTTAGATTTCAGGGGGTTTGCCTGATAGAGCATTTTGAATCTCTGGGGATGACGTTCTCCGGCGTTGCCTTGAGGGGCCCTGTCGGTGGATGCTTTCCCCTGGAATATGAGCGGTTCTGCTCCGTGGTGGAGGAGACCATCACTGAGTGAAACCAACGCTGAGTTGGACGATCTTTCGGCTATTCGTAGGGAGTGGTCCGGGGGATCGTCTTGATTTTCAGAGGTGGCTTTACTTATTAATCTCAATGCATGTCGTACGAGGCGACTAAAATGGATACACAAGGAGGGTAATGGATGGCAATGCTGTAGCCAATGAAGTTTTAACCAAGGCTGGGCTATTGCTGTTACCCTCCTGCTATGATCGGAGCTTATATAACTCAATAATAATACTCCATTCATAGATTTTCTCAATGGGATGACGGGATAAAGAGTCAAGGACTCAGTCCATCTACCCTCCCCCCAAAAAACCTGGGAATTGATAAAAAATTTCGCACTTTCTTACGTTGTTTATTATTTTGGCTCTAGTTTCCATTTGCGATGTTTTATATTTTCAATATATTACATCATAAGTTGTATTAACATGATTACGGTTCACAGCAGATTAAAAGGGGTTTTGGCTCTCGTTGGAAAATGTGCTCAGGCTATAATAATAAAACCATTATTATTCCTTTCAAATCAAATATATAATATTGAACACATTTTCGTTTAACTTTATTATATTTAGAATATTCCTCTAAACTGCTGGTCAACCGTTCAGCTGATTCTTCACTTGTTTGAATAAATACGAAGCAGTGAATTGTAAATAAAAGAGATCACAATAAAAGTAGGCAGCTATTCTTTATTAATGTTAGCATAAATAAATGTGCAAAAAAAGAGAGTGATTTTCTCTGTTTTTGAACAACCTAGCTTTTACCGGTTTGTAAATGTCACACTGTCATATAAACAAGTTATTCTTTTCCTCTCAGAGAACCAACGGTGCGGAAAACTAAAACCAATCAGTGTGAATATTGCTAGAAAAATTGTACATGTTCTAAGTGGAATGGATCTTTAAGCATGCCTGCTAAATACACTCGGGAAAATTGAAGAGCTTAAGTGTAATCTTCATAAATTCGAAGAAAAGTTACATTATACGTTTAGGAACATTTTCGCGAATATTCATTAGTCTAAGAATGAATACCAGAAATTTATTCTACTTAAAGTTGCACTCTATGTGGAAACATTATTCTCAAAGGAAAAATCTCTTGTTACGACAAAAGGTTGGCATCATTTAATAAAATATAGAAATCAAAATAAATACGTTTCCGTCTCTTTATTTGGCAAAACCGTCGAAAGTATTTTAGTCCTAACTTATTTTTAGAAATCGTTAGGAGGGTCTCTTGATTTTATTCACCTGAATGAATTTAAGAAGAGGTATGACAGTTGGTGCGAATAACATGGCCACCCGCGATAAGTTCTTGCTTCCTGGAGGTCTCTCTTAATAATAATATCTGTGAGAAGAAATAATAGCAAAGTCGTTGATAGTTTGCTGTGAATTCTTCTCACTCCATCAAGAATATCTGATTAACAACACAACATAATTGAAAGGCCATAGCAACAGCCGAACTATCCCAGTCAAAAAAACGTATTGTTTCTAGCAGCCATTGCGTATATGTACTCTATTTCATGCGCACTTTTTAAAACCCTCTGGGAAGATGAAATCGTAGTTTTATGTGAATGTGAATTTTGCCCACACTGTAAACTAAGCAGCCTAACGTCTGTGCAGTATAAAATGCTAACGCTGATCTTCTGGGAGGAAATAGATGATGCTAACTTTATACTGCACCAGTGACAGCACATAAAATGTAAACATCTAAACAAACACTTATGGCACTTCTATAGAGTAACTAGAACTATGTCCCGCATAACAAGGCCTCAGACAACAAATTTCTGAATATATTATTTTGTTTTTTTCCCTCACACTGCTATTCATTTTCAGATTTAATTTTCTTTTACTTCTTTTTAGTAACCTTCCGTGCTACAAGAGAGTAATCATTCGCTTATTTTTTATGAAATGGCTACTACATTCACTAGAACGTAACTCCTGTGACTTTTGGCTTTGGAGTTTACCCCCGAAAAGTTTGGTGTAACGGGGAAAAGTTCTACAGCTAGCAGATTTGAAAGACAATATCGTACATTTATGTGCGAAAACTTACTACAAATCTGTCGGGTTATACTGTACAGAATGCTGTATGGCAGTATCAGTTATTGGCCCTTCCCGATGGCCAATACATTGAACGCCTCCTTCTTTGATTTTCCAGGTTACTTTCATAGCTTCATGTGATCATTTGTATCACACTATTGATTTTTAAAAACTAATTTTTGTTGTAATCAAAACCTCTATCCAATGATCTGGTTAAAATATCTAACATCTAACAAATTTGAAGGTATATATCATCTACTTCTCTATAGAAGTACATTAATTTAAAACACCTTGAAACCAAAAACGAGCGAATACGATTCAGGAACGACTCATCCAAAATATCTGTAGTTTGCTTTATTGTAATGTTATAACATAAAACAAATAAAGGTGTATTATTTATTTTTAGATATGTTTAGAAATCTGAGGAGATATATTCATTTTTCTTTTTTTACTAAATGATGTTTATCAATTGCCATCTTTTTTTATTTAAATATGCAAAATTTAGGAAGTTGTATTTATTTATTTCATAATTATCGAGAAATACCACTTAAATTACATGAGGTGCTATAGTAATCGATAAATTTGAGTTACTGAGATCAAAGCACAGTCATGATTTTAAAATTTTATTTCATTAACTATCTATACCTTAAACTAATGTACACTTAATATATAAAAGTAGTTATTATTTTAGTAAAGAGATTAATAATATCTCTAAAATTAGTTTTCATGATATCACTTTCATTTAAAACAATTTATAATTTCTTTAAAAATACAAGGCAGATGCAATAAAGTTACGTAATTTTGTTATATCCAAATAGATGCAATTTGTTTTATCCATTTTGTTATAATCGATATTCATCAGCTAATTATTACATAATATACAAAGCTTGCGCGTGAAATATAATTTGGTACGTAGAGGCTGAAGATCTCTAATCCAAAGAATTTTAACAATAAGGTGATAAACCTTCTCACTACATACCAAAATTCATAGGATTAATGAATACTAATATAAACACACACACGCATATATTGGTTAATTTAATATTAAATATATTAAACGAAAGCAGAACCCACCAGGAATTTCAAATATATTTTACTTCACTTTTTCTAAATACTTCCTTCTCTTAAAGAAGATAGTACATTATATTTATTTATATACGTGGGTGGTCTGAAAAGTTCTCGACCTCAACCATAGATGGCAACACTATCGGCAAGATTGTTTTTCTAAGTTGGGCCATCTGTCATAAGCATCCATGTGCAATTGGAAGTCATTCTATCAAGTTTTTTGTATGTTTTATTCATCTGCCTGTAACAAAAGTGTTGTCTGTATCTCTTGAAATGACTAAAGTTGAGTATCGTGCGGTAATGAAATTCTTTGTAAAAGAAGGTTTAACGCCAAAAGAAATCCAAATTCATTCAAAGTTCATAAAAGTTTGCGGGCACACTTTTCCTTAGTTTTCGACAGTAAAGAAATGGGCTGCCGAGTTTAAATGTACTGGCATTGAAGATGATCCACGTGAAGGACGTCTAAAAGTGTAACAACACCAGAATTTATTGATCAAGTGCACGATATGATATTGGATAACCGGTGGTTAAAATGCGTGAAATTGCTGAGACTCTAGGCATTTCAAAAGAACGTGTAAGATATATTTTGCATGAAGAATTGCAAATGAAAGAGCTTTTCGCAAGATGGGTACTCATAGCAGATCAAAAACGCACTCGCATGAAAATCTCTGAACAGTGCTTGGACGTTTTAACAAAAACAAAACTGATTTTGTGCGTCGATTTATTATTTATAAACGAGACTTGGATTCACCATTACGCATTAGAATCCAAACAGCAGTCAAAACAGTGGACAGAAGCCGGTTGTTCAGCGTCAAAGAAGACAAAGTCGGTTCCATCATCAGGAAAATTCATGGCATCGGTGTTTTGGGTTGCTAAAGTCATTTTGTTTATTAATTATCTTGAAAAGGGTAAAACAATAACTGGGGAATATTATTTTGATCTTTCAATCAGACTAGACGAAACAATTAGTGAGAAAAGACCTGGTTTGCAGAAGAAAAACTCATTTTTCTTCAGGACAATGCACCTGCCCACAAAGGTGTTTTGGCAATGAGAAAATTAAGGGATCTGCACTATGAATTGTTTTATCGTCCACCCTATTCCCCAGATTTGGCTCCCTCTGACGTCTGTCTCTTCCCAAAACTAAAACTCTTCCTCGCTGTAAGTTTTAAAAGAGGTAAACCGTGAGTAGACATATCGGTACACAATAAATAACGTGCTCTTGTGGATTATCTTATTTCGGACAAACGGGAAGATCTGCCTCTATTCGGCTAGAAGAACACCAATCTTATATTGAATACTTTAAACCTGAAAAGTCTGGACTTTCTGAACATGCCATCTTCACTAGACACAGAGTTCATTGGAGAAAGACAAGAGTTCTTCACAAAAGTCAGTTTCTCATGGAACGCCTTTATAAAGAAACATGTGAAACTCTACTTCATTCTCCTAACTTAAACAGATCCGATGGCTTACGTCTATCCCCTTTATGGGAGATAGTACTTTACAAATCAGCTAATCTTTCCTAACTTTTTATTATTATTATTATTATTATTATTATTATTATTATTATTATTATTATTATTTATTTATTTATTTTATTTTTTTTTTTTTAGGGAAGTTATTGACCTTTTTAGTTATCTTACACCAGCTACTTAGGTGGCGCTTTTTGGAATTGTCAGTTAGTGTTTAATTTTGAGCTTAATGTACTGAAGATGCCTGTGACACACAGGCGAAAATTATACTAATAAATAATCTTTCTACGTGAGTTTTTTCCGTTATTTATTGTGTACCTTCCTCGCTGGTCAACGTTCTTCTTCGGATCAAGAGGTGATTGCAACTGTAGAGGGGTATTTTGCAGTTCTTACTGAGAACCACTACAGGGACTGGATAATGGCGCTGGAATAAATGTATTAGTCTTAAGGGAGATTATGTTGAAAAGTAAAAGTAATTTTGAAATCATAAATTCGTTTTATCATTGCTAGGCCGAGAAATTTACAGACCACCCTCGTATGTTTGATTTTTTTATTTATTGCAAAATGATGTTTTGGAACTTTTGGCAGATGAAAACATATTGGAGCCATTCATTTAGCTAACTGTTATATTGTTCCAACATTCTGTGACAAGATATCCTTTCACCGGAATGGCTTTTATGAGCTGAAAGATGAACACGAAATTCAAAATCAGAAACACCCAATTTAACAGGAGATTGCACAAATCAATTTCGTCTCATTAACTTTTAAAAAAATTCAACAGATTTCTTCCTCATTTAATCCACGCCCGCACAGTCCTAATGCACTCTACTTTTCCCAACTCCTCGGGTTTGATAAATAAATAAATGTAGGAATTTTTCGTTGTTCAATAATGTTATTGTAAGACGTGCTGTCTTCATGATTCTGCATCCATCTCCTTACGGGTTCGTGGACTGTTCATTATGTTCTCAGAAACTAAACTAAAGTTGCCCAAAATCGTTCAGATTAATGAAATAGTTTTTCAAATGAAGATGAGAAGCCTGAAGGCTCCGCTTCTTATCAGGAAAACTCCAACATTCAGATGCTTACAAACCAAAATTATCGGTTAAAGTTTAAATTCTTTATTGTAATTAGAAAGTAACCAAATCTTAATTTGGATTACTTTCTAATTACAGGTAGGATATTACTGTTCACACCAGGTGTGATACTTATTCTTGAATCCATTCGCACTGCTTGTACTCACAACATCCAATGGTCATCCAGTCCAATCACGCACCACCCTCTGAGAGAAAAATCTAGTCCTCATCAACTTCTTCGGATTATTCTCACCTTCGAAGGATTCCCTTTGTCCTTTCCCCATCCAGCATAAAATAAACAAAAATCTATCAACAGAAATACTGTTCGACCCTTTCAGAAGTTTGCAAGTCTCAATCACATCACCCCTCTTTCTCCTGTTTGCTAGTGTCTGTAGTCTACAAATTCTCAATGATCAGTATTCCACGATCCTGATATCATTTTTAACACTCTCCTTTGCGCTCTCTCCAATACATCAGAATCACAACAGAGACCAGGAGAGCACCCCTCGGCACAATAGTCCAAGTGAGGTCTTATCAAGTCCTTGTAAAGAGGCAAAATGACATCCTCGTATTTACATGTCAAAGTTTGTGTTTTATTATATTGTAATTATAATTATAATTAAGTTATGTGTTATCCAATTCTTAAAGCATCCTTCAGTTTATGAAAGTTCCACAGCAATTGCTATATTTTCAAATGCTCTGTATATGCAAAGTGGGTGGGTGGGGGGGGAGATTTCTTCATTGCAAAAAAAAAAAGGAGAAGGAAACCGTACCAGTTTCCATTAAAAGTATTTTTAATTACTTATTTTCTCAATATTCTGTAGGGTTATTATTTTACTAAATAAACCAAACGTTTTATTATTTCGTTAATAAACATTAATTGCGTGCGTGCGTGTGTGTGTGTGTGTGTGTGTGTAAACAGCAGTTTGTAAGAGATTCGCCATTTCAGATAAATTATTGGCGTGTTTCTATGCCTTCACTGCGAACATTAGGCTTGTAAAGTAGGACGTCCGCAGAAAATGGTGGCACCCTAAGCTTGCAGGTAAGGTAAAATAACTTCGTTTATTTTTAGAAACTTTCTTTGCCTCTCTTAATGAAGTTACTAGGAGTAGTGATTTAAGGCAAACGAATCTGAATGCTTTGTTTTCTGATCATTGCGTGAAAAGTCATCATTGACCCTCAGAACGTAACCATTAAGATGCAAACATTAGAGAACCCATAGCAATAACAGATTGTTGCTAGAGGTAAGGTAGAATTTTAAAGAAAACAAAAGGAAAACCTGCATATAATTGCACAGTACATGTATTTTTTTTTCGCTGGATGGGTGAAACAAAAATGCTTTTCATATCCCACGTTATCTGTAGAAGACAATGTAACCAGGGCCGGCGGAAGCGGGCATGCAGAGTATGTGTTGCATGCTGGCGCTGCCGCCAGGGAACGGTTCATAAGTTCATTTTTAAGAAACAAAATGTTTATCATAAAAACAAAATAATTCTTAGAATGATCAATATTAAAATAAATGAGGCCGTATACACTGAATGAAAATTTAAAAAAAATGTACATTGCCGCCTCTTTGATCAGCCGACTGTTTACAATTTTGCAGCTAGAGCAGGCTAAATGCTTGCCTGCAGAATGTTGTGTGTACTACAGTCTATCTAAAGTGAAAAGGTTAACAGTTTATATGCGCAGAAACGAATTTTCGTACAAAACATTTGTTGCTAGTTAACCAGTCATATGGTACTCATCTCGTAGGCTACTGACAGTAGCGCAGTGCGGACTATTATTTCGTCTCTGTGTCGTGTTGTGTAATAATTTCTTGTGGGTATAAAATAGAAATGGAATCAAAAATTTAAAAAAAAGTTATCCAGTGCACAAAATCATAAGCGTCACGCTGCGAAAGAAGCAGATATTAAGAAACAAACTGGGGCTCTTAATAAATTTGTTAAAATATAAAAATATTCTGATGCAGATTGTAACCAACTCGATACATCAGAAATCAGAGTTGAAGAACCGTGCACATCATCCAGTTTGCATGAAGCTACTATTGCAACTATTGAACAAGATAATTGAACATGATTTATGTGAAAAATAATTAGGATTTAGTCAACTACAACAAGATTTAGTTGTAGTTGACGACGAAACTAACACATTGTTAGTCTCTGTGAATTTAGAAGATCCAGGTGAACGGGGAAATATTGATGAAAAATTACGAGTTGTTTTAATTGAAATGGGGCCTGTTCAGAATAAAAATATAATACAGTAGATCCCAGAGATACATATGGTCGTAAATTTGGCAACACGTATTATAATAGAAAAATGGAAAACGGGAGCTCGTGCCTAGAACATGGCTCATTTATTCCGAAACTTTAAATTCTCTTTTTTGCTTTTGTCGCAAACTTGTCGCACCCACTGAATCAACTGAATCACCCACTGAGTCTTGTAGCAGGTTATAACGATTGGAGAAATGTAATTACAACTTTACATAGACATGAGACTAGTTTAACTCACATGAAAAATATCTTAAAATGAAAGAAACTTGATAAAAATTAAAAAAAAACAAAACTACTATTGATTTCCAGACTCAAAATGTACGAAATGGAAAAGAAACATTGGACGAGTGTTTTAGAACGCTTGATTGAAATTATAAAATTCTTTGGTAGCCGAAATTTAGCTTTTCGCGAATCATCTGATAAATTATATGAGAGAAATAACGGCAATTTTTAAAAATTAGTCGAACTGTTTGGGAAGTTATATCCCTTATAAGTTATATTATGGAAAATCATGTTGAAAGGGCCCTACAACGAAACAATAGAGTACACTATTTGAGTAAAGACAGTCAAAACGAAATATTGGAAACTTTAAGTAACGCAATCAGGGATACAATTTTATTATCAATTCGAAAATCTAAATATTATTCCATAATTTTAGACTGCACACCTGATGCAAGTAAAACAGAACAAATGACCATTATTATTCGCTTTGTTTCCTGTGACAATGGAATTGTCAAGATCAGGGAAAACGTTTTAGGGTTTGCAGATATATCAGATTCCACAGGACGTGCTTTATGTGCAACAATAATGGAACAACTGGAAAAATGGAACATTTCCATTGAAGACATGCGAGGTCAAGGGTATGACAATGGGGAAAATATGGGCTCCAAAATTTGATTTTGAACAAAAATCCTCTAGCTTTTTACGTGCTATGTGCTGCTCATACTCTAAATTTAATCATTAACGATGCAGCCAAAGTGAATGCAGTGCAGTTAGTTTCTTTGCAATTATTCAAGAAATATACAATTCTTTTCATTCATTACAAACGTTGGGCAATCCTTTTAAAGTTCGTAAAAAAATAACATTGAAACAGGCATCAGAAACGCGATCGGATAGTAAAATTAATGCAATCCGCTCTCTACGATATCAGTTAGGAGAAATTTATGATGCACTTTTTGAAATTTTAAATAATGAAAATTTTAATAAAGAAACTCAGCATGAAGCACAAACATTATGTGCTAAAATAAAGGACTACACATTTATTTGCTCTCTTATAACTTGGCATGATTTACTTAACAGAATAAACCCTGTGATTAAATGCTTCAAGATAAAAATATGAACATTACACTTGCTTTAGAATCTATCGAAAACTTAAAAATATTCTTACAAGAGTATCGATCAGATGCAAATTTTAAAGAAGTTCTAAAAACGGCAAAAGAACTGAATGAAGAGGCGGATGGAGAACAAGAATTTAAAACTGGTGCGGAAGTTCGACGACGAAAGAAGACACGACAATTTGACTACGAGCATCATGACGAAACACCACAACCGCCAGAAGATAAATTTAGAGAGAATGTGTTTTATACACTTCTAGACGTTGCAATGTGTTCGTTAATAGAACGTCTTGAACAACTAAAAGATATGATAATTTCAATTTCTTGTATGGATTACTACAAATTAATAACGAAGATTTACGAAAAATTTGGGACGATTTAGAGATTCTCTTCAGAGACTGCGATAATAAAAACATAAATGCAATAGAACTATATGACGAGTTATGTGCTTTCCGGGATATTTTTCGGAAGGATAATTTAAATATTCAAAAGCCCTTTCGATATTCTTAATTTTATTGTGTCCAATAATTTATCTTTCCCTAACGTTTCAATTGCTTTAAGAATACTATTAACCTTACCTGCTAGTGTAGCGAGCGGTGAACTTTCCTTTTCCAAGTTGAAATTGATTAAAACCTACTTAAGAACAAGTATGTCACAAAAAAGGCTTGTTAGTTTGGCGTTAATAGCTATTGAAAATGATATACGAAGGCTGTTCAATAAGTTATAAGACTATATTTATACAGAAAACAGATTACCTTTAATCGTCATCATTTACATGGTGTTTTTCGAAGTAACTACCGTGAGACGCGATGCATTTGTCCCAACGTTGCGTCCACTTCTTAAACACATGTGAAAGTCCGTTTTTTGAGAGTTCTTTCAAAACCGCCTCCCCAGCTTTTACACATGCTTTGTTGCTTTCGAAATGGCGGCCTCTTAGTGGTTTCTTGAGCTGAGGAAACAGCCAGTTTCCTCAGCTCAAGATCAGGACTGTATGGAGTGTGTAAATCAAGGTGCGAGATCAGGACTGTATGGAAGGTGTGGTAGGATATCTATATTGTTCTTCTGCAAAACGTCCACTACACAACCAGCAATATGTGGCCTTGCATTATCGTGGTGCAATAAGAAGCCATTCTTCAGCAATGGACGCTTCCTTTTGACGTGCTGTACCACTGCCCGTAAAACATCCGCATAGTATGAGCCGTTTGCAGTATTCTGGGTTATACAGCGTGTTGGTAAACAGTGCCTTCGTAGTCATTCAAAAAAACATTATGGTCATAACTTTACCAGCCGATTTTACAGTTTTTGCTTTCTTGGGGGTAGGCGAAGACGGATGCTTCCATTCACTGCTTTGTTGTTTCATTGTAGGGTCATAGTGATACAACCAAGCTTCATCTGCTGTAATGATGGGTTTTAAGATGTTGTCGCCTTCTTGTTCCAGTTTTTCTTTCTATTCTGTGCACACATTCATTCGATGCTGCATTTGCTCCAGTGTCAAGAGTTTGGGAATCCATCGGGCGCAAACTCGTTCCAGTCCCAAATGTTTAGCCATGATTGAGTGAACACTTCCCACAGAAATATTCAGGACAACATGCAGCTAGCGTACTGTAATTCTGCGATCCTCCTTGATGATAATCGCTGCTGTGTTGATCATTGTCTCTGTGATGGATGTTGAAGGTCTTCCCTCAAGTTCAAGATCTTCCACATTTTGCCTTCCTTCCTTAAAAGTTTTATGCCAGCGAAAAACACCTGCCCTCGACATTGCTTCATCGTGGAAAGCCTTCGCGTCTCATGTTAAAAGTGTCCGATGCCGATTTTTGCAAACGCACACAAAATTTAATCCAAGCTTGCGTTTAATCACGTGACACTCTGGCACATCAGCCTGTATACGCGATCTATCAACCTCTTTTGTTAATACAGACAGCAACATTTCTTTATTCCACAGAAATTAATATTGTGGATGAGTGGTTTCGCCACAGTAAAATTAGTCTTATTACTTATTGAACAAGTAATAAGATGTGCGTATGTGCGGAATTAGACGTTAAGACCATTATTTCTAATTTTGTGAATATGAAATCAAAAACCTTAAAATTTTAATAAAAAAATTTCAAGTATATTTATATAATTTACTTAATTTTCTGTTATTCTATAAAGATATTATTTTTTGAATACTTATATTAAATGTTCTAATTAGTTCTGAATTCTTTTCTTATTTTTTCATCTATCTTGAGTTTCTTTTAATTTCCTAAAAGTTAGTTCCACTTATAAAAATTATTTCAAGTTACTAAGAATTTAGTAACTTGTAAAATGCAAGAATTTTTTAAACTTTAGTTCAAATAAATTTTAACTTTAATTAAAATTCATATTAATTTTGTTAGCGATGCTGGTCGCTATAATCCCTGTATCATTATATTCAACGATTAAAGTGAAGTGGCTTTATCAAAATTTGCTTTAACTTTTGAGAATTTTTTGAATATACGGGTTTTTAACGATTATCCTGGCTAGTCAACACTCCTGGTTCGTTACATTTAGCGAACCAACGTGTGGCTGTTCTGTCAAAATTTATTTAAGAAATTTCAAATAATTTAAATTTTTATTATTATAAAAGGACCACACACTCCCGGATCGTTACAGGGGCGCTTAGATAGAAATTGCATGCGGGCGTCAAAGAGCCTAGCGCCGGCTCTGAATGTAGCGATGGGGGTGTTACAATAAGATCATAAAATCTGATAATGGCAGGGAAACGGCAATAGCCAAGCCTCAGTTAAAACTTTATTGGCTACAGCATTGCCATTCGTTACCATCGGTCTTCATCGGCCTAGTTCATATATATGAACTAGATGCTCTAATCATGACTGAGTGCGCTTCGTGTATGACGCAGGACATATATGGCGCAGAGGGTGAAGCTTGACGCTTTTATATTCCCTGTTGTCTGTTTCGGGAGCAGTAATGGGAGAGATTTGTGAGCTATTTTAGCTCGCCCTGAGTGGGCAGAAGTGGCTATTCGTCGTTGAGTGTTAGGATGACTTTCGGTCTTTTATGTTTCCAGTGGTCATTACCGTCATAGTTTCCGGCTTGTTGTATTAGTTGGTTTGGATGAGTAGATGTTTTCATAAAGAATTTTTCTGCTAGGGAGCGTAGTAGTGGAGAGATGTAGGGGATATTTATGTCCCGGAGGATCTGGGCGTTACTGATGAACCACGGGGCGTCCAGTATCATTCGCAGGCTTGTTCGGTAGTCTTTGTAGCTTGAGGATGTTTGTCTTGGAGGTATGGCTCCAGGCTGGGAAGGCGTATATAATTGTGAGACGGATCACTGTCTTGTAGAGTAGAATTTTGTTTCTTGTGCTTAGTCTGCTGTGTCTGTTGATTAAGGTGTACAGCTGGGCGATAATATTTGAAGCTTTGGTGCATGTGCTCTTGATGTCGCTGTTGAAGCATAATCGCTTATCGAGAAGTATTCCGAGGTATTTTGCTTCAGTTTTCGAGGGAATGTTAGAGTTGAACAGGGTGATGTCTCCTTTGGGGGATGTTCGTCTTCTTGTGAAGAGTATCGTTGTGCTTTTCTGGGGTTTAATTGTAGTCGCCAGTCTGTAAACCATTTTTCTAGATTCAGGATGGTGTCTTGTAGTTTTTTTTGGTTACAAGATGTGGTTGGCGGGATCTGGCTAGCATAGATGTGTCATCTGCATAAAGGGCGATGGTGGATGTGAGAGGATTTTGAGGGATGTCTGCCATATAGATGTTGAACAGGAACGGGGATAGCAGTGATCCTTGAGGAACTCCAGCGAGGATTTTCCGTTGGGTTGAGACTGTTTCATTGATTTTGACTTGCATCCTCCTGTTGGAGAGGTATGATTTGATCAGGTGTATCATGTTTAGTGGAAGGTTAGCGATGATAAGTTTGTAGAGGAGGCCTTGGTACCAGATCTTATCGAAGGCCTTTGAGTTGTCTAGGAAAACGGCTCCATTGTGTTGATTCCAATTAAATCCTGTGGTGATGTATTCTACCAGTCTATGGATTTGATGGGTGGTGCTGTGATTTTGACGGAAGCCAAATTGTTCTTGTGGAATGATATTTAGTTGGTTGATATGATCTTGGAGTCTGATTTTCTCTGCTATTTTCCCTAAGTTGGATAGCAGGCTGATGGGACGGTAATTTTCAGGTAGGTGTTGGTCTTTGCCTGGTTTGTGAATTGGGATGATGTCAGCTATTTTCCATGACTGGGGGAAGTGCTGCCATTTGAGGATGGAGTTTATGATGTTTGCCAGATGTGATATGGCTTTGCGTGATAGTGCCTTGATGACTTGGTTAGTGATTCCGTCAGGACCTGGGGCTTTTTTGATTTTGAGATGGTTGATGATGCTGATTATTTCGGTAGGCGAAGTAGGCATTATAGGGCTTGGATTGACATCGGGACGATTTACTGTGAACCTGACTTTACAATGGATCTTGTATACATGGCTGATGTTTACATTCTCATATGCAGGACTGCATTTTCTCTGGGTTTCTTGGTTCATGTATGAATTTGAACTTGAACTTAATTGGTTGATGGACTGAGTCCTTGACTCTTTATCCCTTCATCTGGACTTTAGATTGTGGGTGATGAGATTATTGTGGGTAATTTACCCGCTCATTGTGAGCATTGAGGCTGTATCAGCTTTCTCTTGCGATGGAGGATTTCGGTTTTTTATGTTTGAAACGATCTGAGGGCTTGTAGTCCGCTGCCTGTCGAACTAACTGATTTGGGTGATTATCCGTGATTGTGAAGAATTTCTCTGCAATGTTTGTCATGAAGGTCTTAATATCTGGAAGATTGGCTTCTTGGTGTAACTGGATGTTTCTGATGAACCATGGGGCATTAAATGCCATTCTTAGGCATTTATTCTGTATTATCTGAAGTCTGTTGATGTTGCTTTTAGTCGTGTGACCCCAGGTTGGAGAGGCATAAGTTAGTTGCGGTCTGATTACCGATTTGAAAAGTAAGATTTTGTTGCTTATGCTTAGGAAGCTGTTCCTGTTCAAAAGTGGATATAGCTGTGCTATAGTCTGACTTGCCTTAGTGGTAACACTATCCATATGTGACTTGAAGTTTAGACGTCTATCAAGATGAATTCCCAGATATTTGGTAGAATTGCGCCAAGGGATGATTTTACCAAACATTTGTATGCTTGTATTCGGTTCTGCCTTACGTCTGGTGAAAAGTACTGCAGAGCTTTTGTTTGGATTAATTGCGATACGCCACTTGGTGTACCAATCCTCCAATTCATTGACTGCTCTCTGCAGCTTGATTGTGGCCAGGTGTGGACGGAGGGATCTGGCTATAATGATTGTATCGTCGGCATACAGAGCGGTGATAGCTGGAGACAGTTTGGGGAGATCTGCCATGTATATGGAGAAGAGTAGGGGAGATAGTAGAGAGCCTTGAGGTACTCCGGCCGTGATTCTCCTCTCCGTGGATCTGATACCGTTGAGTTTTATTTTAAATTTTCTGTTGTGTAGATATGATTTGATAAGTAGCACTAGTGGCAATGGAATACCAACTTCGTGTAGTTTAATGGTTCATGTGTGAACTGGTTCATGTATGAACTTTTCATTGTAATAATTGTATTAAATTTCTTATTTTATAAAAGAGGTGTGTTTCATGTTCTTGCAAAAATGTAAAAATTTTAAGATATTTTCCTAAATAATATTATTATTATCTTGGAATTCATAGAATTAATTAAGATTTTATTAAAATTATTTCAATTTTTTTAATTTTTATAATTTATTAAAGAATAGAGTGTTTTTAGTATAAATATTCTCCTATATCATTTCTCTTTATGTATTATAATAAGTTGGCGTGAAACATGTTTTACTATTTTCCACTATCGCGATGATATACTTAAAAAAATAACATTTTTAAGTAGGATGTGTCACTTCTAAAACTTTTTCCTTCATGATCTAGCAGAAAACGTCTTCACCAAGACAGGCAATCATCCAAACCAGCTGATCAATCAAGCTTCAGACTACAATGAAGTAGAATTCTGCAAATACAAAAGACCCAAGTCAATCCTATGCTCAGCTGAACATAGCTAATCCGACTGCCCTTCCAGGGCGAGCTTAAAGCTTAATAACTCTTCACTCAAAGAACTTCTCTCTCAGACAAAGGGGAATATGAACAGCATTTATGCTTCACCCATCAAATCAGTAACGTTCTGCGTTCTACTTCTAAAACAGAAGCATTGAATGATTTAATATGATGGTTGACACTAATGAAACCATGATTTTAAATAATCAAATATAAAAAAGTAGTATATTTTCTTTTCTTAAAGATATTGCCATCTCAAAGAGAGAAAGAGAGGGGCCGATTATTATATTAAAAAGTACTTAATAATTACCTGACAGTATCAGCACTCGGAATAAAGCATTCGTAATTCAGGGAAATCAAAAAAAATCAACTAACGCCTTTTTATTCCCTTATATAGAGAGTAGACGAGGCCGTTTTTAGCACTATCTAACTTTTGGAGATTGAGTGGGCAGCTCAATCTCCACTGGTACCCAATCAGACATAGCTGGCCCAAAGCTATCACTAATTAAGCAGCATGCAGTGAAGAGAGAAGGCTCAACAAGTGCCGCCATCTCGTGGTCCCTAACCCTAACACTCGAATTTTAATGTCTGAAATAATATGGGTTCTACGGTCGAATTTCTTGAGTTTACGGGAGAAAAACCCCGAGTCCCGGAAACTTTCCGGGAGAAAAAACCTGCTTGCCCGTGCCAGAGATCGACTAACTCGGGAAGTATATAAGATAAATATAATATCAATTTCTTTCTTTCTGTTTAACACTTAGTTAAGTATTTTTTAAAAATATGGCAATTAGAATACTTTTATATGCATAAAATATTTTTTAATGCATATAAAAAAACCTGTATTATCAGTTTTTTGGAAAAAAAAAAACTGATAATACAGGGTGGCCATAAAATAACTTTCTCTCTTTTGAGGAATCTGTAGCTAAAACCAATAAACGGAATGAGACCAAATTTTATATTGAGAATTTTGAAGGAATGGGGAGATGATTTCCGCGAAAAAAAATTTAGTACCAAAAGTCGCCGATAGGGGACGTGTTGGCGCTGGTGGAGTCTAAAACAAGCAGATAATTACATTAAAGGCAAATAAAATGGAATAATAAAATTTCGACGGTGTAAGCAACAGCCACGTCACTCGTTCCAGCTGGATATGTGGCACGTTACAATGATAATAATAATAATAATAATTAAACTAAAACAACAACTTGCGAGAGATACAGAAATTAATGTAGTGATTGATCTCACAGGAAATAATGTTTTAATCATCAGAATCAGGGTCCCCTGAACCACATACACGATTTTCAATGTGCTGACCTTTCTTGTGTACAACAAATTGCATCCAGTGTGCGACATGCTCTACAGCTGAGAGAAAGTCAGATTGGATGTTCATAACAGCGCACATATCCAGCTGGAATGAGTGACGCGGCTGACGCTTACACCGTCGAAATGTTATTATTCAATTTTATCTGCCTTTAATGTAATAATCCGTTTGTTTGCCGCCCCACCAGCGCCAGAATTTCCCCTATCGGTGAAGTTTGGTACTAAATCTTTTTTTTCGCAGAAATCATCTCTCCATGCCTTCAAAAGTATCGATGTAAAATTTGGTCTCATTCCGTTGACTGGTTTTAGCTATAGATGCCCCCAAAGAGGAAAAGTTATTTTATGGCCACCCTGTATATCATGTAATGTGTCGTATTATTATTATATTAATAATGAAATATAATAATAAAATTAAGAGAAACCATCTGGAATGGGACTAGAGAGATCGCATTAATATCAAACAAATGGATCATATTTTCTGTGAATATTAAAAAAAATTTGAAAGTTGAAAAATTAAAAGAACTGAAAGAACATGCAAGGAAATACGTTGTAGGAATTCTAGGAGTTAATAAAAGCAGATAGAAGAATAGTGGGCTTACTTTAGAGGAAGCTGCAGATTTGTATATAGTGGAGGAGAGAAAGGACAAACGTTGTGATTTTGATACTAAGGAAAGAAAGATCGGGGAAAGAAAGTAAAATATACTTATCATCTGAATGACAGAATATTGAAGACAGCCTTAATATAGCAATCTCAGTGGATCTTGATATAATTCAAGTATACATGCGGAGAACTAACACTGACACTTTCATGATTCAGAAGAAGCAGATGAAGGACTAGAGGAAGTAATAAAACCTGGAAAAAGATAAAATTTAAAAATCCTTAGCTCACTCCTCGTACAAATGTACTACAGGATTGCATATAAGCATTCGTGGATGGGAAGTCAAATAAATAATAAAACATGGTCTTAGGGTTGGTAATTCTCAACAAAGACGACATCCATGAAAATTACCGGGGTATTTTTCCACTGATTAAACATCCGGGATATCTCATCTTTAGAGAACCCAGTCAGCTCTGCTGTTTACAGAATCGCGACTCCAGCCAGACGGACAACCACAATAAGCGTTTTATCGAACTCCGAAAGATTGCCTAGAACCCACGTGGTTACGCAAGTGACCAAGTATTTTGTATACACGTTGCCTAAGTGACGCTTTCGTACATCTGCATAAAGAGTTCTAATTCAGTGGTCGGTATTTGTACATTGCTTTTATAGATTGAGAAAAGGCACTTTCTTATGTGCAATGAAAGAAGCTTTTTTTAAATAATTCGAGAAACTGGAATAGAGTGGAGAGACAGAACACTAATTAAGAAAGGATATACCAGCCAGAAAATAAAGGACGCGTAAACATCGGACCATATTCGTGTGTTAAGAGCCCGGATGAACGGTCACAAATACAGACACATTTGAACTCTTTGAGCACACGAACAGCTGGCGTAGTGAGTCAATTTCTTAGAGTTTAGTGGTTTTAAACCACCCTGAAGGCGAGGGAGGGTGTGCTCTGAGACAATAGTACGCAGATATCAGTGACTGTGACTGGTTATTGTGTCAACCAATCCAATCGCACGTTGTCATTTGTCATGAGTTGCTGCTTTTGTTTTTCTGGGTTTCATCTGATTTGCGTGCGTGAAGTGTGAACTGGCGTGTTTACGACACCAATACAGACAAGATTTTAATATATAATTTTCTATAAATAATGTATAAGTTTTTTCCCATATTTACAAAGAGAAGCAGCATTGACGATTTACTGAATATTCCGTTTGCTGCCGGAGATTTTGCGGATTATATAATTTTAGTCGAAGTAGGTAAGCCTTGTCCTGCTCTTCCAAATTTACACCTTTAAGTAATTCAAATATCCGAACTATCTAAACCACAGGAACCACGCCCAACCGAAATACGCATACGAAGCCACTGGATGTAACAAAGTCAATAGCAAAACGGAAAATTAAGAAAGAGGTGGTAGTGCTAGTCGGCACTTACGTAAGTAATGACAACTATGGTACCAGAGAAGATATGAAAGATTGATAAAAGAAGCCTGAAGGAAAGGCGAAAAATTCAAAAATGGTCGGTTTATTACTGAGATGCGATAGCAATGAGTTAACTAGGACAGCAATGATAGCAAATCATTCCATGCTCAGGCTGTGTGTAAAAGACGGGTTTTTGGATGTGTGGTGTGAGTTTGATGGTAGGAAAAATTTAAACAGGAGGGAAAGCCTGCGCTTGAATGGATTTGGCATCAAGCTCCTAGAACGATTATTTTTGGAATGAATCCTAATTTAGAGAGTCCGAAAAACTAGACCATCTTGAAAGTTTGGCGAATTGAGCCAAGAAGTGTGTAGATTTAAGTAATATAAAATGTCAGGAGATTACTGATGATGTCTATGCATATATGCCAGAAGAGCATTAGGTACAAAGTGCATGAATTGGTTGCTATCATAAATACGTTATTGGCCTAAAATTGTTGGGATTAGTGAATCCTGGCTTTCAAAGTTGGATGTCTTAAGTGGAAACGAGTGCAAGGGATATCGAATAATATCTTTAGGAATGACAGAAGGGTAGTAGTACTAATCAAATCGGAAGACTTAAGTACAGTTAGGATAGAAACCCGTGAAACAATAATGGTAACAATGTCCTGTGTAGCACTGAGAGGTGGAAGCTAACAGGATGAAATACACGGTGGGATATCGCTACAGACTTGGAGGTTTAGTTGCTGGTGATGAAGAAATGTACCGCCAAATTACCCTGATTAGTACTAAACGAGTAATGATTATTGGCGACTTAAATTATAATTACTGATTAAATACAGAGAAAACCTATGATAAGAACGAAGGAGAATTTTTTTGAGCTGATGCGTCACAAATTTCTCAACTAGCATATGGAAGAAGCAACACAAGGACAAAGAGTGATAAATTTGATGATAGCGTCAGTAGGTGTCTCAGTTGAGGATATGTTTGTTTTGCCACCTGTTGGTGACTGGGATCATGCTACACTGGCCTGGGAAGTAGAGAATTATGTGGATGTTCAAATCAGGACAGGTTATATGCTGAACTATAAATCTGGAAATTATGATAAACTCAGGAGAAAGCTATCTTTCATTCTGTGGCATCAATTGTTGAATGGGAAGGATATCGAAATATACAGAAAAATGAATCTGCGAGATTTCTGACCAGAACAAGGATTCATCGACTTCGAGAAAGCATTTGACAAAGTCCAATATACTGAAATGGTTGAATTATTAAAAAAGAATTGAATTAGTTGAAGAGATCAGGATCATCGAAAACTTATATTGGAACCAAAAGGCATCTGTTCAAGTTGATGACATTATTACAGACTCAGTGAACATCAAACGAGGAGTAAGGCAAGGATATGTGCTGTCACCTCTTCTTTTTAACATCTACTCAGAAGCCATATTTCAAAAAAATCTTAAAAGGATAGGATTAATCTAAATGGTGAAATCATCAATAACATCCGATATGCTGATGACACAGCTCTCCTGGCTGACAATATTCAGGATCTTCATAATCTTCTAGAACTAGTGATTGAAGAGAGTGAAAAAATGGGTGATACCGACTGGGCCGCAAAGAAAACTTATGATAATAACGGAGGAGAATTTCAATATAAAGAAAATTAAATTCATGTGGTCCTAAGCAAGAAACCATTTCTTAATTGAGCATTTTTTTTAATCCGGAAGCAAATGGAAAGAGAGTGATAAAGTTTAAATATCTCCGATGCTCGTTAAATGAAGAATGTAATCCAGAAATGAAAATAAAAGTTAGAATTGAAATGGCGTGAAAATATTTTCCTCTGTTGAATTCAACACTGTGTAACAGCAATTTGAATTTAGAGCTTAGAGTACGCATGGTTTAAATGCTATGTATGATCTGTACTGCTGTACGGGGCAGAAACTTGGACCTTGAAGACAACATCGATTAAAAAAAACTTTGAGATATGTTACACAGAGAAATGTTAAAAATCCCACGGACAGCAAAAGCGTCCAATCAAGAAGTACTGGAACTAATGAGGAAATCACGAGAACCTTTTAGATACCATAAAAAGAAGGCAAAAGAAAAATAGCTGCGTGTCTTGGTCACCTACTTCGTAATGAAAAATATAAGATACTTCAATTGATTATAAAAGGGAAGATAAATGGAAAAGAGGACAAGGCAGACGAAGAAAATCTTGGATGGCAGGCATTGAGGTACTGATCCGGGTGGCTGAGGATAGCTCAAAATTTGTCAAGGTGGTCCCAACCTCCGATAGGAGAATGGGACTCAAAGACGAAGAAAAAGCTGTGTGCTCTAGGAATCACTCCTTTGACCATTGTTGTTTAATATATACATATGATATTGGAAAGAGGAGGACAGGAGATCTTCCTTTATTTACTGATGATGCAAAGATACGCAGGACAATCAGAGATGCTACAGAGATACGAAATTTCCAGGGTGGTACAGGCTGGAAATGTGGGCAAACAATAATAACTATCAATTCGATACGATATTCAAGAGCATATTATAATGGGTGATGATTGATTTGGAGTAACTGCGAGGCTAGATATCGTGGATTTATATCGGATCGAAAGCTAAAATTCAAAGCACGAATTACAAAAATTTCGAACTCAACTCAGAGTTTAACTGCGATGTTAAAACTAACGTTGACATGTAAAGATACGGAAGCCATTTTATCGCTTTACAAAGTCTTGATTCAACTGAACCTGGAGTAGTGGGCGCAGATTTGGTCTCCTGTGTTTGATTCGGATAAACATATTGCGGAAAGACTGCAAAAAAGAATTACAAATGGTATTGGGATTATGTAGATTATGAGAACAGATTGAGAGTATGTAGACTATGGATACTAGTAGAAAAGAAAGAGAAGTGATTAATAGGAGATCAATAGACGTTTGAGAGGACGTTATGAGATTTCTGTTTATAACATTTATCATTATATAGAAAGTGAGGAGACGACAAAAGAATATCCGTGGAATGTTTCGGGAAGGGATTTGTGTGCCGTTAACAAAAGAGCAAGAGGTCGAGACCTCGAATTATACATTGTCAGAAAAGGTCTACCGTAAAGATTACAAACTACTAAAGACGAAATTGGAAATACTTCGCTTAGAGTTACGGAATAAGCCATAATTATCAGAAATGTCATTCATTATTTTTTTTAACTGGTCCATATCTAGTTCGTAGAGAAGTATCATATACAGACCACTTTTTGTGGAAAAGGAAAAAATGAAATTAGTCATGATATTTAAATCTAGGAGCAAAAGAAACTAGTACAATATAAATAAACTGAAAATTAAGGATATTTTAGAAAACTTTGCATGTACGATCAAAAACAAATGTTGTTGTTCTTCTTGTGTCTTATTCCATCTATTTAATGTCGGGCTTTCTACATGATGCGACTTGAAGTAATCCGAATCGATTTGCCGCAGAGCCTGACGTTGGGGGAGGAGGGAAAGTATTTTATGTCTATAGATATGTGTGTTCACGGGGGGAGGGCGGATAATTTGTTTTGAAAAACGCTAGTCCCAGGGAGAAAAAAACCTCTTACCTCCGGATTAGTTCGGCTAATTCACTTTTACTGGAAAGAGATCAGATAAAGGTTGCTCACGTCATGGATGGAATCGAACCCAGGTCTTTCCAACCAATTGGCTTCTGCTATATCGACAAAATGAAAAAAAGAAAGACAAAATGGAGATGCAGAAAAAAATGATAAACTATAAAACAGATACACAATGAAACACATTAAGGATAACTAGGAAACAGGAGAGAGTCTGAAAACTGGACATAACAGAAAATACAATGCTGCTAAGTGAGAAAAGAACAAAAAGTAGAAGAAATAACTCCAAAACCAGTATAATGAAGAGCAAAACAAAATATATAATGAGAAAAATAGACAATAAAGAAACACGTAAAGAGCATAAAAGAGAATTCCTTGAAGACTTATGCAACGAGGAGGAACCGGCTGCAGTGAATGTTTATTATAAGTAATTATTCGAAATAGCAAGAAAGATAAGCGAAGAAATCAGAAAAGAGAGGCAGATGAGGGATAATCGAAAAGATACACTTCTTGGAAAGAAGTCAACGGACATCCCCGTGTGCGAGGTTAATTGTGCCATGTCACTTGTCACGTGTTTGGAGCTGGTATAAATTGGGGGAATATGATGCTCCCGAGTTAGTGTAACTGTGTCAAGTTATGTGAAATGGCTGCGATAAGGCAACTGACGGAGTTTAAAAGAAGCGTTGTAATAGGATGCCATGTGGCAGGCCTGTCTGTTCTGGAAGTTGATAAAAAATTGTCACACTATACTGAGATTAAACTTCAGGAAATTAAATCCAAGTGCTATTCACAGTGGATGATCCAGAAAACTCACTGAACGGGATCGTAGGGTTGCTAAGAAGGAGAGTTCATGAAAACAGCCATCCGTCGGCCAATTGTTGAATTTGGAGCTTCGGCCATCGACTGGAATACGAATCAGCACATGCATACGCATGTCCCTCATCTACAGTGGTGCAAAGAGCGTATACAGCGGGTCGTGGAAGCTTGGAAAGCTGTGGTACGGAGCGGTGAATCACGTAACAAAGTGCTCCGAGCAGATGAACGAGTGTACGTGCGGCCGATGCACGTTGAACGTCTCTAACTGGAGTACGTAACTCCAACTATGAAATTGGGAGGTGATGGATGGTGTGATGATATGGTCCCGTTTTTTTTTTTGGTTTGGCCTTTGACCTCTTTTTCTGGTGTCAGAAACATTGAACTCGGAAACGTATCTGAAAATTCTGGACAATGCAATACTTCCTACTTTGTGACATTTTCGGAACAGTCCATCGTCTCTTTCAACAAGACAGTACGCCTTGTCATAAAGCTGCTGGTGTAACTGCGTAGGTTGTGGACAAAAACGGCACCACATTTGACCGGCCTCCACAGAGACCTGATCTGAACATTATTGAGCATCTATGGGATGAACACGAGCGTCGGGTTAGGTCAAGGGACGTTGGTCACCACAACAATCTGAGACTTCATTACATGCGATCAGGAAAAATGGTCCAAAATTTCTCTTGATCGCATATCGTACGCTTGTGGAAAGTATGTGCCGCAGGACTGCGACAGTCATCTCTGCGAAAGGAGGTCCTGTATTTTATTAAATTGGGCGCCATGGCTATTTGGTCCTCACACTATGGTGTGTGTTGGCTTCTTTACAAGCAGTTTAGTATTTCCGATACTCAAGCTGGATTCAGAAAGAACAGATGTACAACTTGTATATATTTACATTCAATATTATGGAATAAAAATATAAAGAACCTGAGTAATCTGAAATACTCTTTTGATGTATAGAAAGCTCGAAATTACGGGCAGCTATACTTTCCAATACAACCCGCAGTAAGACAAGTGCGTAACATCAACCATATCACAAATTCTGAAGTAAAACAAAAATAATTTCTTTAATGATCTTCACTTCATCAGGTTTCTCCTCATCTGGAGTAACCACCTAAGTAGATTTTGTGGCTTTCCAACGAAGGTTTTCGGAGGATGTTTAAGAAACCTGAAAACTAAGCTATCCTGGCATAAACTGGTTTTAAAAAAAAAAAAAATTCGAACAAGACTTTGCTTAAAGTATCTGCTCAATATCCTGTTTGGAAACAATGGAAACCATAGAAAAATACAAAACCAAATGGAAAGAGCATCCAGAACGAATATGTATACGATAAAATACCATAAAATTCTACGAATATATTATGAGTATGCGAATTCTATGACGTTGATGATTTACAAAAAAAGATGATGAACTACTTCATTGACGGTATAGAAATGATTGAGATCAATTCTAGAAAAGCGATCTTCACCAATTTTGTAACAAGCTTAAAAATTTATTAATTCGTGGAATAGGCCTACTGGGGATACCACGTTAAAAAAAACGCGCCTCATACTCTACCTCAGAGGTGGTGCGGAAAAGAGTAAACTGAACATTCTATCCATCTATTCCTGTAAAAGCACCGAGTTCAAGTACTATTGAGTTTATGAGCGTAGGACACAGGTAGTATGTGGGTGAATGGGAGGATTGTTATTATTCCCCATTATTTTCCCATTAAAGAATTTAAAGAATATACAGTATATTACATTATATATTATTTACCGAAACAGAATTAATTGATACATTTTATGACTCTTAGATAAATGAATCTTAAGTTTAACTCAATCGATCTTCAACTTCTTAAACATCGATGTTAAACTTTTAAACAAGTTATTGCTAACCCCCACCCTCTTAAATCAATCTTTGAAAGATATCCAATTTGTCCTTTATACCCTTTAAAAGATAGTAAATATTTAAATAGTTTTCTTCGGAGAATTTTTCTCCGAAGAAAACTTTTCCATCCATTCTCGACCCTCCTTAGAAGGGTCGAGTTCCCTAATTTGAAGTTTTACGCAAGCGAATGCACCCCACTTACAAATTCTTCTACTTTACATCCCTGTAAGGATTAAAATTTGTGTTTAGGGGGTGGGCGGCATTTCACTGCAATGTCAAAGATTCTTCTTTTGGCATTAGAGTGAAATGGAAATGGACTGTAAACCTACAAGCTGATCGTACTCGCAATGCACGTGGTTATCTGTGTATGCACTCAACTCGAAAAGGTTATCTGTGATGAAGAGTCATAATAAGTATTCATTATTATAATATATTAATTATTATACATTAATATAATATTATTACGTCAAATATATTGTGACACTATAACAAAATAAATTAAAGAATTATATAAATTTTTAAACAATAAAAATAAAAAATATTAAATAAAAGAATATCGTTATTTCTTTAAAAAAAGAAAGAAGAAATAATAAATTTAGAACACCTTTTATATTTATGAAACGAATTTCTATTTCTACAATCACTTGTGAATGTGTAAGGATTCTGGAAGGATATCAGGAGAATCGACCGTGAGATGCGGTGATTAATGTCCTTGGAGGGTAATGGATGGCAATGCTGTAGCCAATGAAGTTCTAACTGAGGCTCGGCTATTGCTGTTACCCTCCTGCCATGATCAGAGCTTTAATTGCTCAATAACACCTTATCCCTACACTGTCCTCTACAGATAACGGGGAAGATGAAAAGCATTCTTGCTTCGCCTCTTTAAGCCTGTCCTTATAAGGACAATAAGTGTAAGCATTCCGTGTTGTCATACTTCGGGAAAAAGATGCAGCTTATATAAGCAAAATTGCCAGTCTGGCTGGCTCGCCGAGTGGTTGGCGTATCCGCTTTCCAGCCAAAAAGGCTACGGATTCGAATCCCGCCGTGGGCATGGGTGTTTGTGATTGTCTGTGAAAATACTGGTGGTATTGGTCGGTGGTAGATGGCGGTGGTGTAGTTGCCGTCAGTTGGTGGAGACAGAACAGAGGTGCCCTCCCTCGATGAGTTCTTGGACTCTCGGGAGATGTCAAAGTAATAATAAAAAATGAGTGTACAGAAGATGTAGATATTAGTGGAAAATGCATCCTTGTTTTGTTTTGTTTACGCCGTAAATAATTTACACTAGTAAACGCGGTAATAACTTTCTGCATGCGTGTGTGTTGAGTACGTTTCACAAAATGGAAAGGTTCAAACCTGTGCAGAGTACATCGTAAAATAATGTGAATAACGAATGGGATTTCTGCTAACACCAAAAAACAAAATTCCATGGATCACTTAAGATACTCACTGGACATAAGTGCTTAGTCATTTTACGAATACAGTTTATAGAAATAAACTCGCACATTATTAGAAAACGGTAAAAGACCCTTCTCGTAAAACAAGGCTAGATAAAATTAAAAAAATTAAATTAAAATTAAAAAAACCTGCAACGTCAGGCAAATCATGAGAAACATAAGATTATATAATTCTGTTTTTTATTTATATTCAGTTAACAGAGTTCACAGTAAAAAGTAATAAGAAACATGAAATAGAAAATGAAATCATTGATTGGCAATTGAGTCCAATTTGAACCTTTTATATATATATATATATATAACCCCATCGCACACCTATGAGACGAATTGGAGCGGCGAATGAGGCCCAGAGCAGCACAACCTCGATCTTTCGCTGAACGCAGTCCTGCTTTGATACAGGAATGGTGACCGATTCCACTGAAAAACTTACCTAAAAGGGGGTAGGAGGTGATCAAAGCGAACGGTGGACATAACCGATATTAGTGTTCGCCTGCTGATATCCATTGTAAATTGCTCAAGTGTTCGAACAATTATTGGTGGATAGTGTAGATGTGAAATGTGAATTATTAAATGGGTAACTTATGGCGCATGCACCAAAAGTGATCCATTGGATTACTACAATAGGCTCATTGGACCCCAATGATAATAATAAAAAAGTAAGCCTATTTATGCAAAAAGTATTAACCAAAAACCGATTTGTAGAAAAAAAGCTAAAACTTTGAATCTATTCTTAGCGAAGTGTTAGCAACAGAATGCTGTCTAAAAACGCAATCAATTGTTATGAGGAGATCTTCTGACAAGACGTGTTTGTTTATGTTTGAAATTTAGTAACTTTATTCTACTTGCTTTAATGATAACAACAGAAGCAACAGAAATAAAAATTATATATATATAAGTTTTGATTAATCGTGTTTCGCAACAGTAGTTTGTAAGAGATTCACAATTTCAGATCAACAATCCAAAGCAGAAAACTTCACACTGACATTGTTATTCGAGTTGCAACAATTAACGAGAATTTCATTATTGGCGTGTTTCAATGCCTTCACTGCGATCATAGGCCTTATAAAGTGGGCAGTCCGCATCACAAAGTTCTTACACCCTAAGCTTGCAGATAAGGTAAAATCTTTTACTTTTAAATTTTGTTTGCCTTTTTATAATATAATAGTTACCAGGAGTAAGAATTTAATTTAAAGGAATCCGAATGTTTATTTTTCTGATAATTGCATGAAAAGGCATCATTGATCCCTCACAACGTCACCATTAAGATGCAAATATTAGAGAGAACGAATAGCATCAAGAGATAGTTGTTATAGGAAAGGTAAAATTTTAAAGGGAAATAAAAGGAAACCTGAACATAATTACTCGCTACATTTAGGAAAATGTAGCATACATTTTTGCTAAACATTATGTTTAGCAAAATAAATTTCTTTTATTTTGCTAAACAATGTTATTATTTCCTTGAAATCCGTAGACGTAACTCAGTTTTTATTTAAATTATTTTATAATTTTTAATTTATTTATATATTAAATATATTATTTCAAACAAAGGTGTATTTTATATTTGGAAAACATTTATCCTTATGGTCCTCATAAGGACTGGCTTAACACGTTCAGTGCCAATCACGCGATATCGCGCGATGCGAGCCCTCACCAAACGGCCGATCACGCGTTATCGCGTGGACGTCGTTAACTAAATAAAAAAATTAAAAAAAATTGGCCACCACACGAAATTCCAATTTTCAGCTTGGCAATGAAAGTGTTAAAGGGGCAAAGCAAGAATGCTTTTCATCTTCCCCGTTATCTGTAGAGGGCAGTCTAGGGATAAGGTGTTATTGAGCTATTAAAGCTCTGATCATGGCAGGAGGGTAACAGCAATCGCCGAGCCTCAGACTTCATTGGCTACAGCATTGCCATCCATTATCCTCCAGGGGTAGTGGATTGAATGAATCAATCACCGCATTTCACGGTAGAATGTTGAATTTTCAATCCAATACCCTTGGAGGGTATTGGATTGAATGAATCAATCACCGCTTCTTACGGTCGATTGATTCACTCCATATTTATTTATCCTTATCCTTATAAGGACTGGCTTAAAGGGGCAAAACAAGAATGCTTTTCATCTTCCCCGTTATCTGTAGAGGACAGTGTAGGGATAAGGTGTTATTGAGCTATTAAAGCTCTGATCATGGCAAGAGGGTAACAGCAATCGCCGAGCCTCAGTTTGAACTTCATTGGCTACAGCATTGCCATCAATTACCCTCCAAGGGTATTGGATTGAATGAATCAATCACCGCATTTCACGGTCGATTGACCACTCATATTTATTTATCTTAAGTTCTTAAAAGAACTGGGCGATGGACTGAGTCCTTGACTCTTTATCCCGTCATCTGAATGAAGAAAATCTGTGTGAATGGAGTGTTATTGAGCTGAAAAGCTGTTGTCATGGCTGGGTAACGGCAATAGCCGAGCCTCAGTTAAAACTTCATTGGATACAGCATTGCCATTTGTTACCCTGGAAGCCCTAAAAAGGACTTTTCTCTGATTCTAATTATTAGTATTACATATATTATTTCAAATAAAAGGTGTGTTATATATTCTAGAAAAAAAATTAATAAATTTCCTTTATTTTGCTAAATAATATTACTATTTCCTTGAAATTCATGGAAATAATTAAGATTTTATTTAAATTCTTTTATAATATTTAATTTATATAAATTATTAATGAGTCGAGTATTTTTATTATAAATATTCTTCAATAAGATTTCTCTTTATGGATTAAAATAAGTTGGTGTGAAACATTTTACATGAATTTCCGCTATGAATATTAGAATATTGCTAAGAAGGTTCTAATATTTTAAATTTAAAATTGTAGAAGCATCTTAATGATTTACTTACGAAAATAAGATTCTTTAAGTAGGATGCGTCAATTCTAAAATAGTAGCTTTGAATTATTTAGTATGATGCTTGACACTAATGAAACCGTGATTTTAAATAATAAAATATAATAAAATAGTATATATGAACAAACTATTAAATAACAAAAATTAAATTCTCTTTTTTTCTGCGTTGCATATTCTCATCCTTAATAGGGCCTTTCCTTTTTTAACAGATGAACGTTGAATGTCATTTCGCTTTTCTTAAAGATGTTGCCATCTCAACGGGAGAATCAGAGAGGTCAATTATTAGATTAAAAAGCACTTAATAATTACGCCGACAGTATCAGCACTCGCAATAAAGCATTCGTATTTCAGGGAAGTATATAAGATAAATATAATGTCAATTTCGTTCTTTATTTTTAACAGTTAAGTATTTTAAAAAAAATAGGCAATTACATTACTATTACTTCTAAATAATAAACGTCTTTTTTACAGTAATTAAAAAAAAAACTGATAATAAAATATTCATATAATGTGTCTTATTGTTATGACACATTATAATATGCCATATTGTTATTATATTAGTAATGAAATATAATAATAAAATATTATATTTCATTGCTGAATGGCAGAATATTGATGACAGCCTTAACAGCACCCTGAACGGATCTCGCCAGATTTCAAGTATATATGCGGACAACTACTGCGGACGACTTTCATGATGTAGAAGAAATATATGAACAATAAGAGGAAGTAATAACACCTGGTAAAGATCAAATTTAAAAATCCTTCGCTCAACCCCGGTACAAATGTAGGACATTTGTACCTTGCATTTGCGAATGTTCAATGTAACAAGCGTTTGTTTAAGTAATGACAGCAATATAATAGACTTGAGTTACAGAAAACTAATTGAGAATGGTTATGCCAGCCAAAAAATAAAGGACACTTTTTGATGCATTATTTAGGCATCAAAAAGTGTTAAGAGCCCGGATTTGCGTCACTCATACAGGCACATTTGAGCCCTTTGAAAAGACGAACAGATGGCGTAGTAGGTGAAATGCTTAGCGTTTAATAGTTTTAAACCACCCAGAAGGCGAGGCATGGTTTGAGCTGATACAATAGCCCCTGGAAATCAGTGACTGGGATTGGTTAGCTTGACAACCAATCCAATTGAACGTTGTCATTTGTCATGAGTTTCTGCTTTCATTTTCTGAGTTCCATCTGTTTTGCGTGCGTGAAGCGAGAACTGATGTGTTTAGGACACCGGTATAGACAAGATTTTAATATATAATTTTCTGTAAATAATATATAATGTTTTCTCCATGAGAAACAGTATTGACGATTTACTAAAGGTCCTGTTTTCTGGCGGAGATTCTGGGGATTATATGATTGAAGTGGAAGGAGGTAAGCGTCGACCTGCTCTTCCAAATTTACCCTTATATTTACACTTTTGAGTAATTCAAATATACCATGCAAATTTTAAGGCATACGAACCACAACCAACTGAAATGGACACGCGACGCCACTGGAAAAACTGAAAGTAAAAGTGTCAGCCCTTACATAAGTAATGACAACTATAGCATCAGAGAAGATATGAAAGACTGATGGAAGAAGCCAGAAGGAACGGTGAAAAAATCAGGAATGGTTTGTTTATTACCAGGATGCGACAGTGGTGAGTTACGTAGCGCGGCAATGATAGCAAATCATTCCATTCTCAGGCTGTGTGTAAAAGACGGGTTTTTGGATTTGTGGCGTGAGTTTGATGGCAGGTAAAATTTATTTAGGAGGGGGGTATCCTGCACTCGAATGGATTTCCCTTCAAGTTCCTAATGTGTCATAGTTCTTATGTTCCTAATATGTCAAGTGTAATAATGTCATCAAGTTGATGAGATTATTACTGACTCCATGAGCATCAAACGAGGAGTAAGGCAGAGATGTGTGCCGTCGCCTCTTCTTTTTGGCATATGCTGAGAAGTCATATTCAAATAATCTTAAAAGGATAAAAGGAAGGGATTAATGTAAATGATGAAATCATCAATGACATCCGATATTCTGATGACACGGTTCTCCTGGTTGACAATATTCAGGATTTCAAAATTTTCTCGAACTATTTTCTCGAAGAGAGTGACAAAATGAAATTAAAAATAAATGTCCCCAAAAGTAAATTCATGGTCATAAGCAAGAAACCATTTTTTAATTTAGCACTTTCTTTAAATGGGAAACAAATAGAAAGAGTGTCAAAGTTTATATATCTCGGAAGCTGGTTAAATGAAGATTGCAATCCAGAAATGGAAATAAAAGTGAATTGAAATGACAAGAAAAATATTTCTCTCGATGAAATCAACACTGCGTAAACGCAATTTAAATTTAGAGCTTAGAGTACGCATGGTTAAATGCTATGCATGGTCTATACTGCTGTACAGTGCAGAATCTTGAACCTTGAAGAAAACATCAATAAAAAAAACTTGAAGCCGTAGGGTTTTATCCGCCAGTTTATCTGGGTTTTTCATCCCGCAAGCAGGCAAACACCGGCCCTGTGAACATACACTGCTACAGTCAGAAATATATCCCCCCAGCCGCAGACTAGGCGACAGGTCGGTTGGGAGTGGTACTAAAAATGACGTCGTCGCATCTAAGTAATATGCGGACCTTGCAT
Organism: Typopeltis vanoorti; assembly: GCF_054136105.1. NCBI lineage: Eukaryota > Metazoa > Arthropoda > Arachnida > Uropygi > Thelyphonidae > Typopeltis > Typopeltis vanoorti. The sequence continues at coordinate 62,244,753 of NC_143572.1, forward strand.
AGAAAGCGGGAATAACGCGTAATAAAAGAAGATTCGAAATAACAAGAAAGATAAGCGAAAAAAAAACAGAAACGAACGACAGCTGAGGGATAAACAAGGACATACACCGCTTGGAAAGAACACGTAACAGGTTACATGGCATTGTGCCATGTAATGTGTTGCGTGTTTGGAGTCTGTATAAATTGAAGGAATATGAAGGAATATAATAAAATGGCTGCGAGAAGGCAACTGACGGGGCTTGAAAGAAGCGTTGTGATTGGATGCCATGTCGAAGGCTTATCGGTATGGAAAGTTCTTGACAAATTGCGCCATCCCAGGTCAACAAACAATGATGCCATAATGAGATGGCAGTGCAGGGAGTCAACTTGAAGTGCTACCCCAGTGGACGATTCACCACACTCACTGAACGGGATCGTAGGGTGCTACGAAGGAGCGCACATGAAAACAGCCATTCGTCGGCCAATGCGTTGAGCTTGCAGTTTCGACCATCGACTGGAACATAAATCTGATAACCGTTGAGAAGCAAGGCTCGCAACAAGGTTGGAGTGCAATACGTAAGCCCTATACTAACAGATCCAACATGTAGTTGTCTACAATGAGCGTGTACTGTGGGACGTGAAAGCTTGGAAAGCGGTGTTATGGAGCGACGAATCACGCAATGCCCTGCACCACACAGACAGGCGAGTGTATGGGTGGCCAATGCCTCCTGAACGTCTCTTACTGGAGTGCCTAACCCCAACTATGAAATTCGCAGATGAAGCGGTAGGACAATGCAATGCAGTGCTTGCTACTTTGTGAAGTTTCTAAGGAATTGACCACAAACTCTTTCAGCAAGTCCGTGTCATAAGGATGCTGCTGCTGGTGTAACTGCGTGGGTTGTGGACATGAACGTCACCACACTTGACTGTCCTCTCCAGACCACTGATCTCAACCATACTGAGCATCTGTAGGATGAGATGGAAACTCGAGTGAGGTCAATGGACGTTAACCCGGCAACAGTCCAAGACTTCATTACATGCGAACAAAAAAACTGCTCCAAAATTCCCACTGATCGCTATCCTACGTTTGTGGAAAGTATGTCCCGTAGGATTACTGCAGTCATCGCAGCAAAAGGCGGTCCTGCATCTTATTAAGGTAGGCAACATGGCTATTTGCTTCTCACATCACAACAATCGTGTCTGTTGATTTCTTTACAAGCAGTGCAGTTTTTCGGATACTCAGGCTGGATTCAGAAAGAACAGATGTACAATGGATTATATATATTTACACTCAATATTATTGAATAAAAATATATAATTCTGAAGTAACGAAAAATTTATTTCTTTCCCGATCTTTCCTTCATCGGGTTTCTCTGCTTCTGGAGTAGCCACATCAGAAGATTTTCTGGCTTTCTAATCTACGTTTTCGGAGATATTCCAGAAACCTGAAAACGGAGCTGTCCTAGCATAAACTGGTTTAACAAAAACTGAACAAGACTCTCCTTTCAGAGCTTAAGGCTAAATTCAAAGATAGATGGGAAATTTTTCTGATTGTTTTAGAAAAATGGAAACCATCGAAAAATACAAAACCAAATGGAAACCTACACAGAACGAATAGTGTTCAAGATAAAATCCTACGAAGTTGATGAACTACAAAAAACTTGAACTACTTCGTTGATGATCTAGAAATGGTTGAAATCAATTCTAAAAAAGCGATGTTCTTCAATTTTGTAACAAGCTTTAAAATTTATTAATTCGTGGAATAGGCCTACTGGGGATACCACGTTAAAAAACGCGCCTCATACTCTACCTCAGAGGTGGTGTGGAAAAGAGTAACCTGAACGTTCATCCATCTTTCTATTCCCATTAAAGCACCGAGTTGAAGTACTATTGAGTTTAGGAGTGGAGGACAAAGTGCTAGAGAAGTGGGATGGGGTGGGTGATATTAATAATTTTTACTGAGTATTGTACATCATTATTATTACGAATACTTTTATTTCAAATTTATGTTACAAATAAAATAGACAAAGGACAGTAAAGAGGAAACGAACGAAGAGGAAAAAAAATTTTACTTGTAGTTTGAAGTTAGTCTGTGTGTGAATTATTAACTTTCGACAGAACAGTGATAAATCCTTAAAAGTACCAGCTTAAAGGGACAAAGCAACACTGCTCTTCATATTCCCCGTTATCTGAAGAAGACAGTGTAAGGATAGGATGTTATTGAGCTATATAAGTAAAGCCTTGAACATGGCAGGAGGGTAACAGCAATAACCGAGCCTCAGTTAGAACTTCATTGGCTACGGCATTGCCATCCATTACCCTCCAAGGGTATTAATCACCGCATCTCACGGTCGATTAAATTCTGTTGTTTATTTAATTCCACAGCGGGACAGTGCCAAATTAATGCAATCTAAATCAGATAATAATAATAATATCCAAAATTTTACTTTACACATTCCTTAGTCCTTATAAGGACTGGCTTAAAGGGGCGAAGCAAGAATGCTTTTCATCTTCCCCGTTATCTGTAGAGAAGGTGTAGGTATAAAGTGTTATTGAGCTATTAAATTAAATTATTAAAGCTCTGAACATGGCAGGAGGGTAACAGCAATAGCCGAGCCTCAGTTAGAACTTCATTGCCTACAGCATTGCCTCCGTTACCCTCCAAGGGTATTGGATTGAATGAATCAATCACCGACTATGTAAGTAAAGGTGAAATCTCAAAAATACGGACGATCTCTAGGCCACTCCATAGTGGGCGAAAGACCGTCCTAATCTCAGCGTTGGTTCCACTCAGTGACGGGCTCCCCGACCACTGAGCAGAACCGCTCAAATTCCGAGGAAAATAATTCACCGACACAGCCCCTCAGCGGGCCGTGCCGGAGAACACCCTCCCCGGAGACTCAAGTGCTCCCTTAAGGCAAAAACCTTAAGAGAGCGAACTCAAAAACTCATCGCCCAAGGGGGTAACAGCAACAGCTGAACCTCAGTTAAACTTCATTGGTACAGCATTGCATTGTTGCCATCCGTTACCCCCAAGGGCATTAATGAATCAATCACCGCAACTCACGGTCGATTGATCTTTCTCACCTACTTTACACATTCTCTCACCGCCTCTCTAATTATAATTTATTATGTAAGTTTATAAAGGGTGTGACATTATTTATACAAAAATTTTAAAAGCGATAAAGAATTAAATGTTCAAAGGTTTAAAAAAAATTAAATATCACTGTTTCAAAATTTTTAAAGGAAATAGTGAGACAAGAATCAAGAATTACATAATCTTTATAAGTAATAATATTTCTCTGATTAAAACAGCTAAGAATAACTAAATCGAAATTAACTTATCCTACTTAATAACTTCAGCATGAATTAATATCAGAATAATTATGTTATTCTGTAATTCCTATTTCGGGATTATTAATGACATTAATTACTTATAAATTATATAACTAATTTATAATTAAATTTAATTAAGTATTAATAATTAACCATTTATATAATATAAATTAAAGAAATAATTTAATAATGTTAATAAATGAAAAAAATCTCCATTTCATTCGCTCAAAATATACATTTTGTTTATAATATAAATGAAAGCGATGAGTACGACTATAAATACCAGATATTCGTGTAATTTATTACTGTTTAGCGAAGTTTATATAAATAAAATAAATCACTATAATGTCACTGCATCTCACTAGTATAACAAATCATCGTACCACCACGAGACCAACGAAATACGTCAGTGTTTCGTTGGTCTCGTGGTGGTATTATTATCAATGATCATAAAATTTGCCGAAATAGAAATGCGATTCACAGTCTACAGAAATCAACAGCACAATTGAAATTAGGTTTCGATTTATATTATTATATTTATTTATATTTTAATAAAGTGCTTCACCAAGAAGTCACATATGCATTGTTTCTTGACATAAGAGGTTTATAAGTTTTTAGAAATATAACTTTATTTCAATATTTATTGGATACCGTTGACAGTTGCTTCCTTTTCACCTTATGTAGAGGGACAGAAGGATTGTTATTATTCCCCTTTATTTTCCCATTAAAGAATATACATTATATTGCAATAAATATTATTTACCTAAACAGAATTAATTGATAGATTTATGTCTCTTAAATAAATGAATCTTAAATTTAATTCATTCGGTGAACACATTTTTAAACATCGAAGCTAAACTTTTAAACAAGTTAATGTTAAATCTCCTCTTAAATCAATATTTTGGAGAAATCATATTTGCTTTTTATACCTCTTAAAAAGGTAGGAAATACTTAACTAGTTTTCTTCGGATAATTTTTCAGGATGGCATTATATCATCTCATCCTAATTCATTCATTCTCGACCCTCCTCAGAAGGGTCGAGTTGCCTAATTAGAAGTTTTAGGCAATTGATTGCAGCAATTCTTCTGCTACATCCCTCTAAGGATTATATACTGTGTTCATGGGCCAGCATTTCACTATAATGTCAAATATTCCTTTGTCATATTTTTAGTTTCGTGGTTGACGTCACCTTGAGATCATCCTAATAACCTCAACTTGTAGCCAAATATAATGTCAGTTAATTATTATTTTATTATTTATATTATTATTAATATTCGCCAATATTCCAGGAGGATGAACAGATACTTCATAGGTACTTGAGTTAATAAACACCTCCAGTTTGATTAAAACCATCTGATTACGCATTATTAGTATTATTAATTTTTTTATTTTTAATATCTTTAAATTTGGTATATTTTTCTTCCTTAAAGACGTATCGTGAATATAACCTTTCTCATTCACAAACATGTGAGTTGTGATGAAAGTTTCAAGACTACTACCAGATGGCATCACTTTTTTATTATAAAAGCAATCCGTTAATATTGTGAGCAGAATCCATGGGATCGTTCGCCTTCTATTACAAAACTACAGATTAAAACAAATTCTTGAAAATATTATTATAAAACTTTTGGTTGCTTTTTTAATTCTTAATATAAAATTTAGAGGATAATTTTCTTGCAAACCGCGTCAGGCAAAAATCATTTATTAAAACAAAAGAGATATAAATTGAGTCTCTATACCTTTTATCTTCTTATGAATCCATTACTATTGGGTTTCTTTAAATAAAACCAGTGCTTTAATTATTGTTTTATAAATGATAATATTAATTAAAAAACATTTGATATCTATAAAAGAAAGTAAATCTTAATACATTAGATTAAGTAATTTAAAATATTTAGAAATACTTTAACATATATTACAACACCTTAAATCTTTTTATAGATTATAACTATATCTATCTCAACAGAAATTTCTTTATTTGGAAGGGGGAGGTGAGATGCGGTGATTGATTCATCAATCCAATACCTTTGGAGGGTAATGGATAGCAATGCTGTAGTTAATGAAGCTCTAACTGAGGCTCGGCTATTGCTGTTACCCTCCTGCCATGATCAGAGCTTTAATAATAGCTCAATAACCTTATCCCTACACTGTCCGCTACAGATAACGGGGAATATGAAAAGCATTCTTGCTTCGCCCCTTTAAGCCAGTCCTTATAAGGACTATAAGGACTTTATTTGGAATTTTTGGAATTAAAATCTTCGTTACTGTTAGGTAAGACAATCGGTTCATGAGGGGAATTCTTTGCATCGAGAATAAAAGCAGTTGCATATTCTGAGACATTAAATATTCTGAGACATTAAAAATTAAAGAAAAAGTTGGTAAAGACTAGGTTGATAAAGACCACGTTATCAAACCGAGGAGGTTTCCTCTTCTTCTTAGAGAACAACGGAGTGAATTCTACATACATATAATGGCTACTAAATTACAAACGTTTCTTTAACACCCTGTTGAACCTTCTTTAGCGCAAATTGCAGCATATGCGGTTTGGCATAGTTTCCACACGGTGTTGGACTGCATCTACGTCTTCAGCATACCATTGGTGTCGAGGCTATCAGGTGAAAAGACATGCTATAAGAAAGCTCCTGAAAGATCTGTGGTTTTTGTTATATTTTAAGTGTTTTCTTAGATTTATTTGTGTGTTTTCTCAGATTTATTTGTGTATTTTTGGTATATTATTTTAGTTTTTAGTGTAATTATTGTGCTACAGCATTTTATAACACAATTGCAGAAATATTATTAGTTTTTGCTACACTTAAGAATACCACTGCCTTCTTACGACAACTCATAGTAAGAAGGCAGTGTGTAAAGCTCAAGTTGTTACTGCTGAGGAGAGCGATTGTTCTGTTGAACAAAAGTATTGCTGCAGTGATGATGATAATTTATCTGAGGACGAGTTGACATTAGAAATATCTCGATTAAAAGAAATGATTATAAAATTACCAGAGAACTGGAAAAGGCGGAAAAAACCCGTGACTGAACTTAGACAGGATAAGAAAAAGGATCCGAAAAAGTATAATCAGGAAAGTACTGAAGTTGGTAGTCAAAATATTAATAACAACAAGGTAAGTCAGCTGAAATATACGAAACATGAGGGATATGGTATGGTGACTCAATCGAAAAATTTGCGCTTGCTGAAAATTAAAAATATGACAAACGTAATTGAAAACCCAAAAAAATAAGTAAAAAAGATGGTAGTTCTCGAAGGTACAAATAATTTAAGTAATAGGAAATATATTATGAGAAAAGATATGACAGGTCTGTTGGAAGAAGCGAGAAAGAAATGTAAGAGAGCAAATATTGTAGGTTTGCTTCCCAGATATGGTGGCAAAAAGGGCGATGATAGCAAATGATTTTACGCGCAGGTTGTGTAGAAGAAATGGATGCAAGTTTTTAGATGTGTAGAGTGTGTTTGATGACAGAAAAGACTTGTATAAAAAGGATGGCCTGAAATTGAATTCATTTGTCATCATAAGCTTGAAGAAATTACTTCTTAGTATGAGACCTAATGCAGAGCGTCAGGGAAACTGGATCCTCAACTGAGGAATGGGAATATGTGTGTGAAAGTTCAGCTATGGTATGCAAACATGATAAATAAAGATATGAATGCCTTCGAACATGTGACGACAAAAATGTGCTTTGGATTCGGACCTTTAAAGTATATCTGGGGAGAGAAAAGAGCAAATTCTAGAACAAGACCTAATAAATTGCATATCTAATTATAAGAATAGCGTAGGTGGTAATTTGTATGTCTATACACAAATGCCTGGAGCATCAGAAACAAAATGGTTGAGTTCGTTGCTTTATTGAATATGATGTGGCCTGAGTTCGTTGCTTTATTGAATACGATGTGGCCTAAGTTGTTGCCATTAGTGAAGTCTGGATATCAGATTCATATATGGTAATCACTAGTAATGGTAGTGGTAATATGGTATTGATAGACAGCAGTATTGTCGTACATGAAACAGCCGTCACCTGACTGATAAAATGTGAACATTGCAGGATGGACTTGATAGCCACCAATACTCACTTCTAGTATTGATAGCTTAAATATTTTCTAGCGATTCTCACAATATATTTACGGTTACCTCTCAGATAAACAAGTTTGAAGATCAACACTCACCCACCGGCTTTAATAAAACTGTTGTGGGCAAAGTGGTTAAAGTCATTAAGACGAATACTTTGAGATACACCAATCCATCCAAGGAAGCGATGAATACGCCATAGCCAAGAAGAATACGATTGGGAGTTTTCACACAGAGTTAGGAAAGTACTTCGAATCAGAGATCAAACAGTTATTCAACATGAAAAGAAGAAATATTTATCGGATAAACAATAAAAATAAAAGTTCAATGAAATTAGAAATTCATTTTTTTTTAAATTTCTTCTGATGAAATAAACTTGAACTCTCTTCGCTTTGCATGAATTTATAACAGTTTCATAGTGAAAATGCTCACCTCGGGAGATAAAAGTGTGTGCTAGCCTGGCTCTGTGTGAAAACTCCTAATCGAATTCTTGTTGGCGATGACGTATCCATCGCTTCCTGGGATCAGTGGGTCACAAAGTATTCGTGTCAATGACTTTAACCACTTTCCTCACTACAGTTTTATTAATCGTGCCAGGGAGGGGGGGAGTGTTGACCTTTAAATTTGTTTATCTGAGAGGTAACCATAAATATACTGCGAGAATCGCTAGAACGTGTCTGCATGCACGTGCGTTATGCGTACACTCGCATTATAAATGAGAGTAGGTGGAAATGGGAAGACGTTAACAACACACACACACACACACACACACACACACACACACACACACACACACACACACACACACACACACACACACACACACACACACACACACACACACATATAAATATATATATATATTTATTTATTGGGCTATCAAAACTCTGACCACGGCAGGACGGTAACAGCAATAGCCCAGCTGCAGTTAGAACTTCATTGGCTACAGCATTGCCATCCATTACCCTCCAAGGGTATTAATCACCGCTGCCAACAATTGACATTGACAATTGACATTTATGACTTTAGGGGTGAAGCAAGATGCTTTTCATATTCCCCGCTGTCTGTCGTGGTTACAGTGAGGGTAAAATTTACGAGCAGTTTGCTTGGCCTGAATGGGCACGGAGATTATGCTTCGCTATAGGAGGCTAATATAGCTTTTGGTCTCATATATTTGAATATGTCTGTTGGCTCGTATGATGCGGCTTGTTGAACAAAATCGTTGGAATGTGTGGACGTCTTTAGGAAAAACTTGGATGCTAAGGATTGAAGAAAAGAGAGAATATAGGGAATATTTGTGTCTCTCTGGAGTTGGTTGTTTCTAACATACCACGGGGCGTTCAGAATCATTCTCAATACAGCGAGTTCTACACTCGCTGTATTTTGATAATGTTAGTATTAGAGATGTGGCTCCAGGCCGGAGAGGCATAGGTGATTATAGGACGAATCGTCATCTGGTATAGTTGCAATTTGATTCTGTTGCTGAGCTTGCTATTTCTATTAATTAGCAGATAGATCTGAGCTATGGCTTTAGATGCCTTTGTACCGTAGACTTGATGTGTTGGTTGAAAGATAGCTTTTTGTCGAGAATTACACCCAGGTATTTTGTTTCTGTCCGCGAGGGAATTTTAGTATTGAATAGTAACACATCTCCTGCAGGAGACATTGGCCTTTTTGAGAAAAGAACGGCTGAGCTTTTCAGGGGGTTGACTCCAATCTCCACTTGGAGAACCAACACTCCAACTTTAGAATATTTTCTTGAACCTTTCTGGTAATGAAATGGGGTTTGAGAAATCTGGTTAGTATTGCCGTATCGTCCGCATACAGGGCCAAAATGGAAGTCATCGGATTGGGTAGGATGTCTGACATGTATACAGAAAACAGGAATGGAGCCAGTAGAGATCGCTGCGACTCTCCAGCAAAGATGTGGTGCTTGGACGATGTAGAACCGTTGAATTTAACTTGCATTGATCTATTCTGAAGATATGAATGGATTAGATGAACCATTTTGGTGAGGTACCGGTTGAGTACTTAGAATCCCCAGATTCCCTTTGGAATATATCGAAACTGATATAAAAATTATTCACGAAATATTCGGGAAATGGGGCGTTGTACATAATGTAGAAGTCCTAAATGATGCAGATAACCCAGAATGGAAGTCGGGAGAGGTCATTATCTCCCTGGAGATGAAAACGCCCGTTACCAACTTTGTTGTTATCGGATCGGCCAGAGTAATAATTAACTACCGTGGCGTAAAAAAACAGTGTTTCAACCACTAATTTATTTATTGCAATTATATCTTTCAACCTAATCTGGAGTCAGAATACTCTGCCTTCGTAGAGGAAGTGGATGCTGCTTTTGAGGGTCGCAGACATGGAATCAGTCCTGCTAATGGGCGACTTCAATGAACATGTTGGAACAGATGACCAGACATGGAGGGGTGTGGTTGGGAGGAACAGTGCCCCTGACCTTAACGCGAATGGGTTGAAATTATTGGACTTCTGCTGTACTAACAGCTTGTCCATAATGAATACCTTCTTCCATCACCGAGAAGTCCATAAGTATACCTGGTAGAGGGATGCACTAGAACAATGGTCTCTGATTGACGTATTTATAGTCTCAGCAGACCTATTTGTTGGACGTTCTTGTGAGAAGAGGGGCAGAATTGTCAACTGACCACCATCTTGTTGTGTGCACTCTACGGCTTCAGAAACCAGATGCTACCATCAGTGCTGCTAGGCCTAAGCAGCTATATTGCGTGAAATGAGAGACAATGGAAAATGAGGCTTTGAGGAAGAATTTTGCAAATGACATTTCCTCCAGGTTCAAAGAGATTCCCAAGCATACTGCAGATGTTGAGGAGGAATGGAAGCTGTTCAGAACAGCTGTCACTGCCTCTGCACTCTCATGGTGTGGCAGAAAGCGGCTCGGCGTGGCAACGGGCAGTGAGAAAAGGACACCTTGGTGGAACCAAGAAGTCCAAAAAACTGTCCGGGCAAAAAAGGAGTCCTACCTAACATGGCTTAGAGTCAGGTCACCTGAGATATGTTTGCGGTATGCTGAGGCACGAAAAGCTGCGGCTAAGGCAGTAAAGACAGCAAAGCAAAAGGCTTGGGAATCCTTTGGAGAAAGATTAGATTCATCCTATGCAAATGCGAACAATATTCTGGCAGACCATCCGCCGCCTTCGAGGGAGGAAATCGTGCACAGCGAGCGCAAGTAAGGCCTCTGATGGTGCACTTTTAACAACCGAGAAGGATATCCTTCACAGATGGAGGGAATACTTTGAGAGCCTTATTAACCCAGGTGGCCCAGCAGTTGTGGACATCCAAGAGGTCCAGATCGGGGCAATGACTAGTCTCACAGCAGAAGAGGTCCATTTAGCAATAAAATCGCTAAAATCGGGCAAGGCTGCTGGCGATGATGAAATTCGGCCCGAAATGCTAAAAGCCTTAAATCGAGACGGTGTTCTCTGGGTGACTCGAGTGTGTCAGGCTGCTTGGATATCTGGGCGAGCACCAAAACAATGGCAGACAGGCATAATAACACCAGTCTTTAAGAAGGGAGACCAGAAGGATTGCATTAACTATCGTGGCATCTCTGCTCAGCCTGCCTGGGAAAGTGTATGCTAAGTGCTAGGAAAGACGGTGCAGGAGCATAGTTGAGTCAAAGTTCCAGGAAGAACAATGTGGCTTTCGTCCTGGTAGAAGCACAACTTACCAAATCTTAACTTTAAGGCAAGTCTTTGAGAAATCTTGGGAATATGCCAAGAATGTCTACACATGTTTTGTGGACTTGGAGAAGGCATATGACCGGGTTCCTCGGAATAAGCTTTGGCAAGTAGTACAGGAGTATGGAGTGGATGGTCATCTATTAGTTGCCATCAAGTCCCTGTATGAATGCCTAGAGTTTTGTGTCAGGGTAAACAGCACAAAATCTGAACCTTTCACAGTCTCCGTTGGCCTCCGCCAAGGATGTGTTCTGTCACCCCTCCTTTTCGTAATATTTATGGACTGGATCGATAGGCATAGCCGAGGCAGTGAGTGTGTCAGAATTGGAAAATGTAGCATTGGACGTCTGCTTTCTGCAGATGACCTAGTTCTGCTTAGCTCTTCCACAGATGACCTCCAGCGGACCCTGGATAGGTTTGTAGCTGTTTGTGCAGACGCCGGAATGAAGATCAGTGTGGCCAAAACTGAAACGTTTGTGGTCTCAAGACAACCATCCCAGTGCACTCTAAATGTAAGTAGAGTCCCATTGAGACAGGTGGAGAAGTTTAAATACCTTGGGTCCATATTCACGAATGATGGAAAATGGGACGTAGAGCTAGATACTCGAATTGGCTTAGCAAGCTCAATATTGCGGGAGCTTGGCCGTTCGGTAGTATTGAAGCAGGAGTTAAGCCAGAAGGCGAAGCTGGCTATCTTCAATACAGTCTATGTCCCTATCCTCACCTATGGTCATGAGAGTTAGATAATGACCGAAAGAATGCGGACACGAATCCAAGCGGATGAAATGAGGTTCCTTCGAGGGATTGCGGGGCTGACAAAACTCGACAGAGTCAGAAGCTTTGCAATTCGGGTAACCCTCAATACTCAACCGCTGCTTCTCCGTGTTGAGAGATCACAGTTACGCTGGTACGGGCACCTGGTCAGAATGCCACAACAGAGGCTCCCTCAGCAGGCCCTCTTTGTCAAGCCAGAGGGTGGGAGGCCATGGACTCGCTGGATAGACTATATCCAAAACCTTGGGTGGGACTATATCCAAAACGTTTGGGAATCCCACCAGAACACCAGAGCTTGGTGGCAGAGGATCGTGACCATTGGAAGTTCCTCTTGCAGCTTTTGCTCCCACAACCCAATATATATTATATATATATATTTATATTTTGCTCCCACAACCCAATTAGGAAGAGTGGGCCTTGAAGATATATATATATATATATATCTATATCTATCTTTCATATATATATACATATATATACATATATATATATCTTAAAGTTCTTAAAGAAGTGGGCGATGGACTGAGTCATTGACTCTTTATCCCGTCATCTGAATGAAGAAAATCTGTGTGGATGGAGTGTTATCTCGAGCTAAAAAGCTCTAGTCATGGCTGGGTAACGGCAATAGCCGAGCCTCAGTTAAAACTTCATGGGCTACAGCATTGCCATTTGTTACCCTGGAAGTCCTAAGATCTTCCCACCTCTTACCCTCCCATACATACTTGAAAGATATATCTATATATAGATATAGATATATAGATATAGATATATAGATATAGATATAGATATATAGATATAGATATAGATATATATCTTTCAACCACTAATTTATTTATTACAATTATATAAGAATCAAAATGGTGTGTTGAAAATTGAGATTAATATTCTCCAGATTTTTAATAATTTTTAATTTATACCATGAATACCAAAAATCAAAATAAATTATAATATACGGAAAATATATAAAATATGTTCTATCAATCTTAAATCCTAAATAACAATGTGACTTCTTCGTTTGTTAAAGAAAGTTTGAAAACAAGAATATGATCTTTTCGTAAAAGTATAATTTACTTTGTAACCAGGTAGCGAAACTTTCTACCAGTACAGGGAGGAACGTTCATTACTAATATACCTAAACGCTTAAAAAGAAAGGAAGAATTTAATTAAACAGCTAATTTCCTACGTTCATATTTTATCCTTTATTCTAGTATAAATAAAGTTTAAGAATTTGTATATAGATCTAACTTTAAATAATTTTAATAATAAATTTATACACACCTTTATATTACTTGTATAAGATAAGTATATAAAATTTGTATTAAATGTATTAAATGTATTAGATTCATTCAATCCAATATCCTTGGAGGGTAATGGATGGCAATGCTGTAGCCAATGAAGTTCTAACTGAGGCTCGGCTATTGCTGTTACCCTCCTGCCATGATCAGAGCTTTAATAGCTGAATAACACCTTATCCCTACACTGCCCTCTACAGATAACGGGGAAGATGAAAAGCATTCTTGCTTCGCCCCTTATGCGGTGATGATTGATTCATTCAATCCAATACCCTTGGAGGGTAATGGATGGCAATGCTGTAGCTAATGAAGATCTAACTGAGGCTCGGCTATTGTTGTTACCCTCCTGCCATGATCAGAGCTTTAATTGCTGAATAACACCTTATCCCTACACTGTCCTCTACAGATAACGGGGAATATGAAAAGCATTCTTGCTTCGCCCCTTTAAGCCAGTCCTTATAAGGATAAGGATTAAATTAAGTGAGGAGACACCATACTCTTGGAGGGTAATGGATGGCAATGCTGTAGCCAATGAAGTTCTAATTGAGTATCAGCTATTGCTGTTACCTTCCTGTCATGATCAGAGCTTTAATAGCTCAATAACACCTTATCCCTACATTGTCCTCTACAGATAACGGGGAAGATGAAGACACAAATATTCCCTATATTCTCTCTTATCTACAATCCTTAGCTTCCAAATTTTTTCTAAAGACGTCCCCACATCCCAACGATTTGGTTCAACAAGCTGCAGCATACGAGCCAACGGACATATTTAAATATAGAAGACCAAAAACTATATTAGCCTCCTATAGCGATACATAATCTCCATGTCCATTCAGGGCGAGCAAACTGCTCGTAAATTTTACTCTCACTGTAACCACGACAGATAGCGGGGATTATGAAAAGCATTTTGCTTCACCCTTAAAGAATAAATGTCAATTGTCAATTATTAAATTAAGTGAATGTGCTTAATGGTGAGGAAAGGACTTGAATGAGAGAAAGTCCTTGTTAGGCCTTCCAGGGTAACAAATGGCAATGCTGTAGCCAATGAAGTTTTAACTGAGGTTCGGCTATTGCCGTTACCCAGCCATGACTAGAGCTTTTTTAGCTCAATAACACCCAATCCACACAGATTTTATTCATTCAGATGACGGGATAAAGAGTCAAGGACTCAGTTCATCGCCCAGTTCTTATAAGAACTATTAAATTAAGTGGAAAAGGTCACCAGACCACCATATCCTTGGAGAGTAATGGAATGCAATGCTGTAGTCAATGAAGTTCTAACTGAGGCTCGGCTATTGCTGTTACCCTCCTGCCATGATTAGAGCTTTAATAATAGCTCATAACACCTTATCCCTACACTGTCCGATACAGATAACGGGGAAGATGAAAAGCATTCTTGCTTCGCCCCTTTAAGCCAGTCCTTATAAGGATAAGGATTAAATTAAGTGAGGAGACACCATACTCTTGGAGGGTAATGGATGGCAATGCTGTAGCCAATGAAGTTCTAATTGAGTATCAGCTATTGTTGTTACCTTCCTGCCATGATCAGAGCTTTAATAGCTCAATAACACCTTATCCCTACATTGTCCTCTACAGATAACGGGGAAGATGAAAAGCATTGTTGCTTCGCCCCTTTAAGCCAGTCCTTTTAAGGATTTAAGGATATTAAATTAAGTTTGCATTTACATATCTATTTGGTATGGAGATTTCACTTATATGAGATTTCAATGCAGCATTGTCCAGTGTGTTTCAATACAGCATTATCCAGTATGTTGCATGAGAATATCATACTTGTATATAATCACACACACATACATATAATCAAACACGGACTTATATTATATATTATATAATCAAACACGTACTTATATTATATTATATATTATATTATATAATCATATCATACTTGTATAGTATATTATGTCGTATAATTAAACACACACACATATAATCAAACACACGCACACAGATATTATATTATATCATACTTATAGTATATTATATCATACTTATAGTATATTATATCATACTTATATAATCAAACACACGCATAGATATTAGTATTAAAGAAACCCTTGGAGGGTAATGGATGGAAATCATTTATATATGGAAAATATATAAATGGAGGGTAATTGATGGAAATGCTGTAGCCAATGAAGTTCTAACTGAGGTTCGGCTATGGCTTTTTCTCTCATGCCATAATCAGAGCTTTAATAGCTCAATCACACCTTATCCCTACACTGTCCTCTACAGATAACGGGAAAGATGAAAAGCATTCTTGCTTCGCCACTTTAAGCCACTCCTTATAAGGACTATAAGATATTAGTAAATTTAGTATTAATTGCATTAAGATATATACTGTATATAGATATACACGTACTACTGATTAGTCCTAACATCTGACCTTATCTCTAATAAATTAATTAAATTATTAATAAGCAAATACTAAATGCAAAACGAGATTTCTCAATGATGTTACATTTCTCTTTTGGTTGATTGATTGAGTGTCCACTATTTCCCAGAAAACTACATTTAAGATTGCCCAAAAGTGTTGTATTAATGAAACAATTTTTCAATGAAATCCTAATTCTATATAGTGTAATTATTATCAAGACAATTTCAGGATTCGGATTATTAAAAGTCAAAATTATTAGAAAAAATTAAATTAAACAAAATTATGTAAGGAAAATATCAAATTTTCTTGTTTATTAGCTTAATAATTCTTTAAAAATATTGAAATTGGATTTTAAATCAGTACACCACTATCAAAAATGCTCTTCTGAAATAGCAAACACAAAAGGCGTATTTTGAATATGATAACGACCGAACTTCAAGAGAAAAATGGGAAAATAATATTGTTTTCCTTTCATACTATCCACCAATAATTTTCCGGACGCACCTGTTATTTGAAGTTATGGAGCATTCCAAGTGTGTTCGTAACATTAAAACCGGTGTACAGATAGTAGGAAGCAGTATTTCACCGTAGCGGTTGAATTCAGGTGGTACGCAACACGACGTCAACTCATTGACTACGAGAGAGAGAGGTGTCATTGGGCTGTCACATTGGCAGCGTGTGCACTCGTGCCATTGCCGCTCAACTGGAGCATCCAAAATCAACGGTTGACGATGTCATCAACAAATGGAGGCGTTCTGGCATCACTAGTGCAGGAAAACACCCAGGTGAGCAGTTGAATATGAGTGAGATATGAGTGAGAGGAACAGGAGGGTGTTGAAACGGGTGGCACGGGAAAAAAAACGGCGCACAGTCAGCACAGACCATTCGTGATGAGTTCCAGAGTGCCAGTCACACCATAATCAGCACTAACACTGATCAACAACAACAAAAAAACTGAATTTATTGATTTTCCACCGAAGAATTGCTGAACATTACAACAACGAACAAGGCGACTAGTCTGTCCATGTGCAAATAGCATGTGAACTAGACAATTGCCTAGTGAAAAACGATAATCCAGAGCGAGAAATCAAGGTTCACCTGTCTCCAGTCGGCTGCCAATGCATGGGTTTGGAGGAAGCCTAGTGAACGCCTGCTACCACAGTGGGTTTTATCCACAGTAAAGTTTTGGTGGTGGAGGAATAATGGTATGGGATGCATGCAGCTGGTTGACGATGTGATGAATCAAATGGAAATGATCTGGCATCACTAGTGCAGGAAAACACCGAGAGCAGTCGCTGAAAATGACTGAGACGGACAGGAGGGTGTTAAAATGGGTGACACGCAAAAACCAGCCTACAGTCAGCACAGACCATTCATGATGAGTTCCAGTGGACAACTGGTCGTTGTCCCTGGTTCCATGAAGGCAGCTTAGTACCTTGATGTTCTGGATAACCAGGTGCTGCCTACACTGTGCAGTTTTTATGGAACTGAACAGTGTTACTCTTAAGAGGAAACTGTAGTTGTTGTGGAATGGGATGAAGAGATGGGTGTTAAACGACTGCCCTGACCTACGCAGGGTCCTGACCTCAACCCCATCAAACATCTGCGGAGGAATTGGCGTGGCGACTGAAGTACAGAGAAGCACGTCCTCGATCTGTTGCTGAACTCAGGGTGCTTTGATGGAGGAATGGAGACATATTTCACCTGATGTTTGCCTCCCATTGGTGGAAAGCCTCCCTGAAAGGGTGCATGAAGTGATCAAAGCCAAAGAGGGACATACTCGATGTTAGGTTCGGCGGCTGGTATCAATTGCAGACAATTATTGCTAGACAGTGATGTGTGAAATGTGAATTATTAAAGCTAATATAATATATTAGCTGTGTTAATATTAAAGGTACATTGTATAATATTTTATTTAATATAATATTATTTCTATTATCGAATGTCAAGGATAGATAATTTATCGCGTCCGTCCAAAGTGGTCCATTGGATTATTAGAAGAGGCACTTTGGACCCCAATGGTAACAATAAAAAATAAACCTATCCTATTTATGCCAAAAGTATTAACCAAAAGCCGATTTGTAGAAAAAATCTAAAACTTCGTAGTTATTTTTAGCGATTTTGTGTTTCGTGCACATCTTTTGCAGATTCACTTGTTTGATCCCGAGGCGCCAAGTGATAGCAACAGCGTCCTTCGCAGGTTTTTGTCAGT
Source organism: Typopeltis vanoorti (assembly GCF_054136105.1). Lineage (NCBI taxonomy): Eukaryota > Metazoa > Arthropoda > Arachnida > Uropygi > Thelyphonidae > Typopeltis > Typopeltis vanoorti. The sequence continues at coordinate 62,262,555 of NC_143572.1, forward strand.
CGGTTTACAAGTGATACTCGTGCACTACGACGTTGCGCTTTGTTCGTCCTTTGTGAACATTTGCGGTTTGGCACTGTTTCGAAAATTAAACCTCGTGTTTACATCCATCCAGTTACCATCACAGAGCAAAAGAAAACAGAAGGTAACAATAAGCGTGAATTCAATGGGCAGTGGGAAAATGAGTTGTTTTTTTATAGCAAATCCATCAGTAAACCCAATTGTGCATTGTTTGTGAAAATATTGACTCAGTTGGGATTACATTTCGGTTCTAATCCGTCTGAAGATCAGTTTTGCCGAGTTATGCCATCATTCATCAGATCAGAAATATTGATTTGAGCTTTTCCAGAGGAATATTTTGAAGCAATATCGACAACATTATAAACAAATATTCATAATTTATAAATAATCATTGAATTTGTCGATGTTAGATTTTCATTTTGGTGAGTAAAACATTTACTAAATATATTTCGTTGATGTTTGATTCTTTTTCAACTGATAGTTTATATAAATATTATCCGAATAAGAAACTCAAAGATCGGAATCAAAGAGTTTCATGCCGAATATAGCAAACCATAAAAGTATCGGCGACTACTAGCGTAAGCTAAAGCACGTAGTACAAACTAGGGCATCTCGTAGCAAAGATGGAGAAAGTTCTGATCGCTATTCATAGTATTTTCCATAATCAGAACTTTTCACACCTTTGCTACGAGTTGCCCTAGATTGTACTACGTGCTTTAGCATACGCTAGTAGTCGCCGATACTCTTATAGTTACTATACTCGGCATGGAATTCTTTGATTCCAATCATTGAGTTTCTTGTTCGGTTTTAAAACAATGTGGGATTTAATATCCCCTTAATTTAAATAATGTTTACATCGCCGAAATGAAGCCTACTGGCTCTTTATTTTAAATAAATATTATCCTTTTTTGGTTCTTAGGTAAAAATACAGGTCATTTTATCTTCACGAAATCTCCCACTGCTTAATCAGATACTTTCATAAAATAACAATAGACTGTTATTATCTTATTCTTGCAAAATACGCAATCGATTTTTCTGAGTTCTTCTAAAAAAACTCTACTATTTATCCTTGAAATTTAGTAACTTTATTCTAGTTGCTTTAATGATAACAACAGAAGCAAGACCACTAAAAAAAAAAAAATAAAAATTTTGATTAACCGTGTTTCGTAACAGTAGTTTGCAAGAGATTCACAATTTCAGATCAACAATCCAAAGCAGAAAACTTCACACTGAGATTTTTATTCGAGGTGCAACAATTAATGAGAATTTCATTATTAGCGTGTTTCAGTTTTCAATGCCTTAACTGCGACCATTAGGCCTTTAAAGTGGGTCGTCCGCATCACAAAATGCTTCCACACTAAGCTTGAAGGTAAGGTTAAATTTTACCTTGTTTAGTTTTAAAAGTTTTTTTTTTTTTTGCCTCTATTAATGAAGTTACAACAACAAAAAAAAATACCTGGACATAACATAGAGAAGCCAGTTGAAAAGTATGCTGTTATCGCATATTGTAATCCTGAAGGTTCACCTTATACTTCTGGTATTAGATCGCACGCGCTTGTGCGTATGTGTATGTTTAACTTCTCTCTTTTCTACGTTATATATCCTCTCCTTTAATAGGGCATTTCTTTTTTTGACAGATGGACGGTGAATGTCATTTCGCTTTTCTTCATGATGTTGCCATCTCAACAAGAGAATCAGAACGGTCAATTATTAGATTACAAAAGTACGTAATAATTACGTCGACTGTATCAGCACTCCGAGTCAAGCATTCTTCTTTCAGGGAAGTATGTAAAATAAATATAATCTCAATTTCTTTCTTTCTTTTAAACACTTAGTTAAGTTATTTAAGTTAAAGTTATATTACATTCCATATCGTTTCTTAGCTGAATAAGAAACTCAAAGAGTTTAATGCCGAATATAGTAAAAACTATATAAAATTCGGCGATTCCAAGCGTAAGCATATACCTGGATGTTGCAGCAACTGATCCTTTAGGTAGTGCAAGCTGAGGCAACTCATGTCAAAGGTGGAGCAAGTTCCGATCACTATTCTTGATATTTACCCATAATGTGACCTTAGCTCCTGGGAGTTGTATTATTGTTCTACATTATTAGAGAAAGTCACTTCCCAGACCGGTTTCAACCTTTATTGAGGTCTCATCAGTGAGTAGGTAGACTAAGTTAATAATATGAAGTTTGTAGCGAACAGAACAGTTGCTGCAGTATCCAGGTATTTGCTTACGCTTGGAATCGCCGAACTTTATATAGTTTCTATATTCGGCATGAAACCCTTTGAATTTTCTTATTCGGCTAAGAAACAATATGGGATGTAATATCCCTTTAACTTAATTAAGTTATATAGTCGAAAAAAAATTTGGCTCTTCGTATAATTAGTAATTTATTAGAACACCTTCTTGGAAATTCTTATAGCAAGGTATGTAAGTTCTGTTCGCTACCCCCTTTAACTTGGATTAATACTTTTCGAGTATTTACTTGGATTAATACTTTTGTAGCGATAACACCTTATCCTTACACTGTCCTTTACAGATAACGGGGAATATGAAAAGCATTCTTGCTTCGCCCCTTTAAGCCAGTCCTTTTACTTATATTCGTATGTGCGTACAACACCTTTTTTTTTTTACTGTCATTTAAAAAAAACTGTAATGTAATGTAAAATGTAATATTCATATAATGAATACTATTATTATGACACATTGTATTATGTCATATTATTATTATATTAATAATGAAATATAATAATAAAATTAAGAGAAACCTTCCCGAAAGGGACTAGAGAGATCGCATTAATATCAAACAAATGGATCATATTTTCTGGGAATATTAACAAAATTTGAAAGTAGAACAATTAAAAGAACTGAAAGAACAAGCAAGGAAATACGTTGTAGGAATTCTACGATTAATAAAAGCAGATAGATGAATAGTTGGATTACTTTAGAGGAAGCTGCAGATTCGTATATAGTAAAGGACAGAAAAGACAAAAGTTGTGGCTTTGATACTAAGCAAAGATTGGGGAAAGAAAGTGGAACATACTTACCATCTGAATGACAGAATACTGAAGACAACCTTAACAGCACCCTTAATGGATCCAGCCATAATTCAAGTATACATCCTGAGAACTAATGCGGACGACGTTCGTATATAGAAGAAATGTATGAACAACTAAAGGAAGTAACAACACCTGGAAAAGATGACATTTAAAAATCTTTAGCTCACTCTTGGTACAAATGTCCTACAGGATTGCATGTAACCATTCGTGGATGGGTAAAATAAATAAATAAATGTACATGGTCGGTAGCGTGTTTAGTTCAATGGAAGTGGCGCTTGCATCCTCTGCATCCATCTTGCATCCATCTTCATGCTTGGCCGCATGAAGTTAGAATTCGAGTCTAGTCGCGGACTGGAAGAACTTTTTCCTAAGCCTTTCTTCGATCGGTTCCCGAGTTAATCGATGTGTGGCACCGGCCAGTAGGTTTTTTCTCCTAGAAACTCAGGTTTTTCATCCCTTAACCTCAAGAAAATCGACCTTGGAACCCATATTATTTCAGACAGTAACGTATCCTGTTAGAGTTAGTCACCAAGAGATGCCAGCACTTGATTCCCGGTCTGGTAGTTGCATATAATTAGTGATAGATATAGGAAAGCTATCTCTGACTGGCTATCTGTGGAGATTGAACTGCCCACTCAGTCTCCAAAAGCTAGATAGGGTTTCAAGTCCTCGCCAACTCCCTATATGGGAATAAAAAGGCGTTAGCTTATTATTATTATTATTTACAAACATGGTCTTATAGTTAGTAATGTTACATGAAGACGAAATACACGAAAATTACCAGGAGATTTTTTCACTGAATAAACACGCAAGATATCTCAAAATTTGAGAAACCACTCAGCTTTGCTGTTTACAAAATCGGTGGTCCAGCCAGACGAGCACCCACAATAAACCCTTTATCGAACACCGAAACATTCTTTGTTTGTTCCAATTAATATCAACACTACTGACATATTTCTTAAATAGCTGCTTAGTATACACGAGGTGACGCACTTGAGCAAGTATTTTGTATCTAAGCTGTGCAAGTGATGTTTGTGTATTTGCAAAAAAGTTTCTAATTCAGTCGCCGGTTTTGCTAATGTACAATGGAACAATTTTCTTTTAAATAATGAGAGCGATTGGAATATACTGGAGGGACAGAAAGTAATTAAGAAAGGGTACCAGCCAGAAGATAAAGGACACTTTTTCGACTCATAAATAGTGCATCACATTCGTGTTAAGAGCCAAAATGTGCGGTCACAAACACATTCACATTTGCGCCCTTTGAACAGACGAACAGATGACGTAGTGGATCAAATTTTTAGCGTTCAGTAGTTTTAAACCACGCACGAAGCGAAGCAGGGTGCGCGCTAAGAAAATAGCACCCAGAAATCAGTGGCTCTTATTGGTTATTATATCAACCAATCCAATTGAACATTGTCATTTTTCACGAGTTTGCTGCTTTTGTTTTCTGGGTTTCAACTGTTGTGGGTGCGTCAGGTGTGAAATGACGAGCTTAGGACACCGATAGACACACGTTTTTAATATAGAAATTTCTGTAAATTCAGTAAAAAAATTGTACTCCTGTACTGTATGTACTGCTGTTACCATTTTGCTTTTCTGTACTCGCAATTATTTTTATTGCATTTCCTAGACGACGTGAAAACGAACAGATTTGTTTTATTTTGCTTTCTTTCCACTTTTTTGTTCTCTTTTAGCTAGACGATTGTGATGACAATTTCACAGATGTCGGAATGTTTTTTTGCTCGTAACATGCATGAGACCAACTACCATTTTTTTCGTGATATCTTTATGAAAATCACTCTTGTTTTTTTTTTAATCTATTCAGTTCGATTGTATTCTAGTTTACAAAATGATGGATATATATTTCTATTCAAGTCTACTTTCGGCACTAATAGATAACTATTAAGTATATGGTCTAGTATAATGCTGGTGAGATCTTATCTGAAAAGGAAAAATTATTTAATGATACTTATTTTCTGTAAATAATGTACAAGTTTTTTCCCATATTTACAATGAGAAACAGCATCGATGATTTATTGAATGTCATGTTTTCTGCCGGAGATTTTGGGGATTATATTATTGAAGTGGAAGGAGGTAAGCGTCGACCTGCTCTTCCAAATTTACTCTTATATTTATACTTTTGAGTAATTCAAATATATCATCCAAATTGTAAGGCATATGAACCACAACCAACTGAAATGGACACGCGACGCCACTGGAAAAACTGAAAGTAAAAGAGTCAGCACTTATATAACTAATGACAACTACTGCTGTACGGTGCAGAAACTTGGACCTTGAAGAAAACATCAATGAAAAAACTTGAAGCATTTGATATATGGTTATACACACGAATTTTAAAAATCCCATGAACAGCAAAAACGTCCAATCACTAACACTGAATTACTCAATTACGAATGAGTTAACGTTTAGATACCATGTTTTCACGTGAACGTTTAGATACCATAACAAAGAAGGAAAGCTGCATGTCTTAGTCACCTACTTCGCAACGAAAAATATAAGATACTTGAATTGGTTTTAAAATGGAAGATCAATGATTGAAGGGGACAAGGAAAATGAAGAAAATCTTGGCTGGCAGACATCAGAGAGTGGACTGGCATGAGCTCTGAGGGACTGTTCGGAGTGTCTAGGGATCGCTCAAAATTTGCCAATTTGGTCTCCGAACTCCGATAGATGATGACACTCAAAGAAGAAGTTGTGTGTTCCTTAGACGATTGTTGTTTAATCGATATATCAGTGATATTGAAAACGGATTGAGGGGAGATCTTCATTTCTTTGCTGATGATGCAATTATCGGCAGGACAATCACAGATGCGACGGATATCCAGCATTTCCAGGGTGGTACAGGCTGAAAATGTGAGCAAATGATAATAGTTATCAATTCAGTGTTAGTAAATGTAAAGATAAGCACTTTGTGTAATATAATATTCAACAGCGTATTATAATAGGGGATGATTGACTTAGTGTAACTGGAGATGCTAATGATCGTGTAGTGATATCGGATAGAAAGTTGAAGTTTGATAGAAAAAGGACACATTACAAACATTTCAAACATAACTCAGAGTTAAACTGCGATGATGAAACTAATATTTTACTTGTAAAGATATGGAAGCAATTTTATCGCTTTACCGCACCTGGGGTAGTGTGTGCAGATTTGGACTCTATGGATGATGCCGTGAAAAGGCTGCAAACAAGAATTACAAATGATATTGGGACAGTTGAATGTTGATCACCAGGACAGATTGAGAGTATGTGGACTATAGATTCTGATAGAAAGAAGGAACAGAGGTGATATAATAGAGGTCTATAAAATTTTGAAAGGACTTCCTGAAATTTCGGTTTATAATATTTCTCTTTATATAGAAGATGGGAAGACAACAAAGAAATGTCCGTGGTATGTTTGTGTGCAGTTAACAAAATGGCAACAGCTCGAGAGCTGTTGTTTTCTCTCATAGAACTGACAGTTTGTAGAACAGTTTGCCTTTGAAGTCGTGAACGCATGCAGTGCGAATGAGTTTAAGAGAAAGTACGACAACACGGGTGATGTGTAGATTCCCTCGATGGGTCCTTGTCTCACGAGATGTCTAATCACAATCATTACTATGACAAAATAAGTATTAAACAAAAAGTAAGATAATAAATACTTTCTGAAAAGAGTTACAAAACATTTGTTTGGAGCATATTCTAATGTGGGTGTGAGACTTTGACAGTGGAAGGAATTAAATATAAGAAGTAAATTGGAGAGAAAGAAAAAACCAATATTCATTGTAATAAAAGCGAACAGAGTCTTGAAGACTACAATCATAGAAAGAAAGGTGAAATTCCTGGAACATGTACGGAGATATACGGAGTGGATTACAAGCATATTAGAAAGAAACATGCTGGGGAAAAGAACAAGAGGACACAGCCGAAATATAAATTATTAGACAAAGTGTTTAGGTTTATCGAAAAGATCTATAGAAGACGAATGTAGAAATAGTTCGCTTCGAATTACGGAATTCACAAGAATTGCCACAAATCATGCAGTCCATTATTATACCTTATTCCCCATTCATTATTCACTTTACTGGTCCATCTCTACTTCATAGAGACCACGTATTGGTAGTGGAAAAGAAAAAAATAAACGTATTCAACATATCAAATCAAGCAGCAAAATAAACTAGTACGATATAAATTAACCGAAAATCAAGAATATTTTAGAAACCTTTGTGTGTACGATCAGAAACAAATGTCGTTATATCTCATCTATTTGGAGTCGGCCATTTTACATAATGCTGCTTTAAGCAATCCCAATCGAAGAACCTGACGTTGGCGAGGAGGAAGGGAAAGTATTTTATGAGTGTAGATATGGGTGTTCACGGTGTCGGTTTAACTGTTTTAAAAAATTTAAGTTGCCTGGAGAAAAAACCCTCTCCTTCCGTATGAGACTGGATAACTGACCTTTAGTCGAAAGAGACCAGATAAAGGTTCCTCATCTCATGGACAGGAATCGAATCCAGGTCTTTCCAACTAATGAGCTTTGCCAATAACGAATGAGCTACGGAGGCTGCAATCAAAAATGAATTACAAAATGGAGATACAGAAGCAAAATGATAAAACATAAAACAGATACACAATGAAACACATCAAGGATAACTAGGAAATAGGAGAGAGTCTGAAAACTGGAGATAAGATAAGACGATGCTTCTAAGTGAGAAAAGAACAAAACGTAGAAGAAATAACTCCAAAATAATGAAGTGCAAAATAAAGTATACAATTAGAAAAATAGACAATAAAGGAACATGTAAGAGATCAAAAAAGAGAATTTCTTGAAGTCTTATGTAACGAGGATGAACAGACTGCACTGAATGTTCCTTATAAGTAATTATTTGAAATAACAAGAAAGGTCCGCGCGGTTAGCCTTGAGCTTGTCCCAGGTTCGATTCCCGTCGAAGAAGTGAATCGAACCTGCGACAAGTCAAAAGAAGTCAAAAATATATCCCCCTAGCCGCAGACTAGGCGACAGATCGGTTGGGAGTGGTACTTACAAAACCCTGCATAGGAAGCGGGAATAACGCGTAGTGAAAGAAGATTCAAAATAACAAGAAAGATAAGCGGGGAAAGAAATCAGAAACGAACGACAGCTGAGGGATAAACCACGACATACACCGCTTGGAAAGAACACGTAACAGATTACTTGACATTATGCCATCTAATATGTTGGCTGTTTGGAGCCGGTATAAATTGGAGGAATACGATACTCCCCATTGAGTGCCTGTTTCCGGGTGTGTAAAATGGCTGCGAGAAGGCAATTGACGGAGCTTGAAAGAAGCGTTGTGATTGGATGCCATGTTGCAGGCTTATCGGTTTGGAAACTTGTTGACAAATTGCGCCATCCCGGGTCAACAAACAGTGATGTCATAATGAGATGGAAGTGCAGGGATAGCACTTCAACTTGAAGTGCTACCCCAGTGGACGATCCAGCACACCCACTGAACGGGATCGTAGGATGCTACGAAGGAGAGCACAGGAAAATAGCCATTCGTCGGCCAATGCGTTGAACTTGGAGTTTCGACCACCGACTGGAACACGAATCTGATAACCGTTGAGAAGCAAGGCTGACAACAAGGTAGGAGTTTAATATGCAATCCCTATATTAACAGAACCAGCATGTAGTTGTCTACAGTAATACAATGAGCGTGTATGGGTGGCCAATGCCTCCTGAACGTCTCTTACTGGAGTGCGTAACCCCAACAATGAAATTCGGTGGTGAAGGTGTGGGACAATGCTATGCATGGCTTGCTACTTTGTGGAGTTTCTACGGAATTGTTCACTGTCTCTTTCAGCAAGTCAGTCTCATAAAGCTGCTGCCGCTGCTGCTGTAACTGTGTGGCTTGTGGACATGAACGTCACCACACTTGACTGGCCTCTCCAGAGCACTGATCTCAACTATACAGAGCATCTGTGGGATGAGATGGAGCGTCGGGTGAGGTCAATAGACGTTCGCCCGGCAACAGTCCAAGACTTCGTTACATGCGAACAGAAGAAATGCTCCAAAATACCCATTGATCGCTATTGTACATTTGTGGAAAGTATGTCCCGTAGGATTGCTGCAATCATCGCAGCAAAAGACGGTCCTGCATCTTATTAAGGTAGGCAACATGGCTATTTGCTCCTCACATCACAACAATGGTGTCCGTTGATTTCTTTACAAGCAGTGCAGTTTTTCCGATACTCAGGCTGGATTCAGAAAGAACAGATGTAGAATGGATTATATATTTTTACACTCAATATTATTGAATAAAAATATATAATTCTGAAGTAACGAAAAATTAATTTCTTTTCTGATCTATCCTTCATCGGATTTTTCTTCATCTGGCGTTTCCACATCAGTAGATTTTGTGGCTTCCCAATGAAAGTTTTCGGAGGATATTCCAGAAACCTGAAAACGAAGCTGTAACCAGCATAAACTGGTTTAACAAAAACTGAACAAGACTTTCCGTTCAGAGCTTAAGGCTAAATTCAAAGATAGATTGGAAATTTTTCTAATTGTTTTGGAAAAAATGGAAACCATCGTAAAATACAAAACCAAATGGAAACCTACACAGAACGAATAGTGTTCAAGATAAAATCCTACGAAGTTGATGAACTAGAAAAAACTTGATGAACTACTTCGTTGATGATATAGAAATGATTGAGATCAATTCTAAAAAAGCGATGTTTACCAATTGTATAACAAGCTTTAAAATTTATTAATTCGTGGAATAGGCCTACTGGGGATACCACGTTAAAAAAAAAACGCGCCTCATACTCTACCTCAGAGGTGGTGTGGAAAAGAGTAACCTGAACGTTCATCCATCTTTCTATTCCCATTAAAGCACCGAAGTCTGGTACTGTTGAGCTTATGAGCGAAGAACAGAGTGCTAGAGAAGTGGGATGTGGTGGGTGATTTTAATAATTTTTACTGAGTATTTTACATCATTATTATTACGAATACTTTTATTTCAAATTTATGTTACAAATAAAATAGACAATGGACAGTAAAGAGGAAACGAACGAAGAGGAAAAAAGTTTTGTTTGGAGTTTGATGTTAGTCTGTGAGTGTGTGTGTGTGTGTGTAAATTATTAGCTTTCGACAGAACAGTGATAAATCCTTAAAAGGACAAAGCAAGAATGCTTTTCATATTCCCCGTTATCTGAAGAAGAGAGTGTAAGGATAGGATGTTATTGAGCTATATAAATATAAATAAAGCTCTGATCATGGCAGTAACAGCAATAGCCGAGACTCAGTTACAACTTCATTGGCTACAGTATTGCCATCCATTACCCTCCAAGGGTATTAATCACCGCATCTCACGGTCGATTAAATTCCACACGGGGACAGCGAAAAATCTATGAAACCAAAATCAGATAATAATAATAACATCCAGAATTTTACTTTACACGTTCTTATAGTCCTTATTAGGACTGGCTTAAAGGGGCGAAGCAAGAATGCTTTTCATATTCCCCGTTATCTGTAGCGGACAGTGTAGGGATAAGGTTATTGAGCTATTATTAAAGCTCTGATCATGGCAGGAGGGTAACAGCAATAGCCGAGCCTCAGTTAGAGCTTCATTAGCTACAGCATTGCTATCCATTACCCTCCAAGGGTATTGGATTGAATGAATCAATCACCGCATCTCACATCTCGCATTATACAAAAATTTTGAAAGCGATAAAGAATTAAACGTTCAAAGGTTTAAAAAAAATTAAATATCAGTGTTTCAAAATTTTTAAAGGTAATAGTGAAACAAGAATCAAGAATTACATAATCTTTATAAGTAATAATATTTCTCTGATTAAAACAGCTAAGAATAACTAAATCGAAATTAACTTATCCTACTTAATAACTTCAGCATGAATTAATATCAGAATAATTATGTTATTCTGTAATTCCTATTTCGGAAATATTAATGATATAAATTAATTATAAATTATATAACTAATTCATAATTAAATTTAATTAATTATTAATAATTAACCATTTATATAATATAAATTAAAGAAATAATTTAATAACGTTAATAAATGAAAAAAAATCTCCATTTCATTCGCTCAAAATATAAATTTTGTTTATAATATAAATGAAAGCGATGCGTGAGACTATAAATGCCAGATATTCTTATAATTTATTACTGTTTAGCGAAGTTTATGTGAATAAAATAAATCACTATAATGTCACTGCATCTCGCTAGTTTAACAATACATCGTACCACCGCGAGACCAACGAATTACGTCACTGTTCACATGATCAACGATCATAAAATTTACCCGAAATAGAAATTCGATTCACAGTCTACAGAAATCAACAGCACAATTGAAAATTAGGTTGCGATTTATATTATTATATTTATTTATATTTTAGTAAAGTGCTTCACCAAGAAGTGACATATCCATTGTTTCCTGACATAAGAGGTTTATAAGTTTTTAGAAATATAACTTTATTTCAATATTTGATGGATACCGTTGACAGTTGCGTTCCTTTCACCTTATGTAACGGAATAGGAGGATTGTTATTATTCCCCTTTATTTTCTCATATTATTTGAATAATATGGGAAAATAATTATTTTCCCATATTATAGAAATAATATTTATTGCAATAAATATTATTTCCCTAAACAGAATTCATTGATAGATTTATGTCTCTTAAATAAATGAATCTTAAATTTAACTCATTCGGTCTTCAAATTTTTAAACATCGAAGCTAAACTTTTAAACAAGTTAATGTTAAATCTCCTCTTAAATCAATCTTTTAGAGAAATCATATTTGTCTTTTATACCCTTTAAAAAGGTAGGAAATACTTAATTAGTTTTCTTCGGAGAATTTTTCGGGATGCCATTATATCACCCCTTCCTGATCTATTCATTCTCGACCCTCCTTAGAAGGGTCGAGTTCCCTAATTAGAAGTTTTAGGCAATTGATTGGAGCAATTCCTCTGCTGTATCCCTCTAAGGATTAAATACTGTGTACATGGGCTGACATTTCAAATATTCCTTTGGCATATTTTTAGTGTGGTGGTTGACGTCACCTTGAGATCATCCTAATAACCTTAACTGGTAACCAAACATTGTAAAAATCCATCTGCAACAAAACGACATTTTCAAACATCGATGTCTAGTAATAGTAAAATTTGTTGTTGCTGATCTTCTTATGCGGGATTATGGCTGAAGAAACAGACTATGAGAATAGCCTATAATGTCTGTTAATTATTAATATTATTTATATTTTTATTAATATAAATAATATTAATGTAACCAAATCATATGTAACCAGAAAAAAGTATCATATGTAACCAAATGCATGTAATGTACGTTTCACATGTAAACCAATGTATGTAATGTATGTATTACATTTAAACAAATGTATGTAATGTAAGTATTATAAGTAAACAAATGTAAGTAATGTATCATATGTAATCAAATGTATATAATGTATGTAATAACTGTAACAAAAGTATGCAATATAGAGTGATTTTATCCATTGATATTGTATAGATAGAGTGTAAAATTGCAAGGAAAAAATCGGTAATAATCATCATGTATACTTGTAATAATATACGTTGTAAACAGTTATTGTTATTATTATTATTTAAAAAAAAATTATGTACGAGAAAGTATTTGTTATGCATAATTATGTTCATATAATGTATGTAATTTATATGAGAAATAATTAAAAAAAAGTATTATTATTATTAAAATTATTAATAATAATAATTATTATTATTAAAATTATTATTATTACTATTATTACTAAAAACTATTCTCAGAAATTCCAGTAGAATGAACAGATACTTCATAGATACTTGAGTTAATAAACACCTACAGTTTGATTAAAACCACCTGATCACGGATTATTAGTATTATTAATTTTTTTATTTTTAATTTCTTTAAATTTGGCATATTTTTCTAATCAGTGTCACTTTGATAGAATTTTCTTCCTTAAAGACGTATCGTAAATATAACCTTTCTCATTCAAAAACATGTGAGTTGTGATCAAAGTTTCAAGACTACCACCAGATGGCATTACTTTTTTACTATAAAAGCAAACCGTTAATATGGTGACCAGAATCCATGGGATCGTTCGCATTTTATATTACAAAACTACAGATTCGAACAAATTCTTGAAAATATTACTATATTTTCAAGAATTATATTTCAGGAAATATAAAACTTTTATCGGCTTTTTTAATTCTTAATATAAAATTTAGAGGATAATTTTCTTGCAAAACGCGTCAGGCAAAAATCATTTATTAAAACAAAAGAGATATAAATTGAGTCTGTATACCTTTTTCCTTCTTATGAATCCATTACTTTAACTATTTTTTCTTTAAATAAAACCAGTGCTTTAATCATTTTTTATAAATGATAATATTAATTAAAAAACATTTTATATCTTTAAAAGAAAATAAACCTTAATAAATTAGATTAAGTGATGTAAAATATTTAGAAATACTTTAACATATATTATAACACCTTAAATCTTTTTATAGATTATTAATATATCTATCTCAACAGAAATTTTTTTTCATTTGAAAATGTTAAAAGTTAATGTTTTTTCATTTGGAATTATTATTGGTTGGTGGGGCTTTTCCACGTTTCATGAGGGGAATTCTTGCATCGAAAATAAAATAAAAGCAGTTGTAAATTAGGAGACATTAAAAATTAAAGAAAAGGTTTTAGCAACATCTGCAGCCATGCTTAAAGAAAAGTATATTTTTTTTTATAAATGTGAATAAAAAAAGGAAGATTCTTTATCTGTTTTTAAGCGTAGGTTGGTAAAGACCACATTGTCAAACCGATGAGGTTTCCTCTTCTTCCTAGAGAACAACGGAGTGAATTCTACACATAATGGCCACTAAATTACAAACTTTTCTTTAACACCCTGTTGAACCTTCTTTAGCGCGAATTACAGCACATGCGGTTTGGCATAGATTCCACAAGGTGTTGGACTGCATCTACGTCTTCAGCATACCATTCGTGTCGAGGCTATCAGGTGAAAAGACATGCTATAAGAAAGATCCTGAAAGATCTGTGGTTTTTGTTGATTTTTTAAGTGTTTTCTTAGATTTATTATTATTATTATTATTATTATTATTATTATTATTATTATTATTATTATTCCTGATACCTCCAAGGAGTCCGAAGACTCATCGCGGGAGGACATCTTCAACTGTCTCTACACCTTATCTCTACTACGAATCAACGCCATCTACCGCCCACCATTTATTTGTGTGTTTTTGGTATAATATTGTAGTTTTTAGTGTAATTATTGTGCTACAGCATTTTATAACACAATCGCAGAAATATTATTAGATTTTGCTACTCTTAAGAATGGCGCCGACAACTCGTCGTAAGAAGGCAGTGGCTAAAGCTCAAGTTGTTGCTACTGAGGAGAGCGATTGTTCTGGTGAACAAAAGTATTGCTGCAGTGATGATGATAATTTATCCGAGGACGAGTTGACATTAGAAATATCTCGATTAAAAGAAATGATTAGAAAATTACCAGAGAACTGGAAAAGATTTAAGAAATAATTTAAGTAATAGGAAATATATTATGAGAAAAGATATGATAGGTCTGTTGGAAGAAGCGAGAAAGAAATATAAGAGAGCAAATATTGTAGGTTTGCTACCCAGATATGGTGGCACCGAGTTAAGATGGAGGGCGATGATAGCAAATGATTTCCCGCGCAGGTTGTGTAGAAGAAATGAATGCGTGTTTTTAGATGTGTGGAGTGTGTTTGATGACAGAAAAGACTTGAATAAAAAGAATGGCCTGAAATTTAATTCATTTGTCATCATAAGCTTGAAGAAATTACTTCTTAGTATGAGACCTAATGCAGAGCGTCAGGGAAACTAAATCATCAAGGGAGGAGTGGGGAAATGTGTGTGAAAGTTCAGCTATGGTATGCAAACATGATAAATAAAGATATGAATGCCTTCGAACGTGACGAAAGAGTGCAAAAATGTGCTTTGGGTTCGGACCTTTTAAGTATATCTGGGGAGAGAAAAGAGAAAATTCTAGAACAAGACCAAATAAATTGCATATCTAATTATAACAATAGTGCAGGTGGTAATTTGTATGTCTATACAAAAATGCCTGGCGCATCAGAAACATAATGGTTGAGTTCGTTGCTTTATTGAATACGATGTGGCCTAAGATTGCTGCCATTAGTGAAATCTTGATATCAGATTCATATATGGTAATCACTGCTAATATGGGATTGATAAACAGCAGTATTGTCGTCCATGAAACAGCCGTCACCTGCCTGATAAAAAGTGAACATTGCAGGATGGACTTGATAGCCACCAATACTCCCTTCTAGTATTGTGGCTTAAATATCTTCTAGCGATTCTCACAATATATTTACGGTTCCCTCTCAGATAACCAAGTTTGATGATCAACACTCACCCACCGCCACGATTTAATAAACCTGTTGTGGGCAAAGTGGTTAAAGTCATTGAGACGAATACTTTGAGACACACCGATCCATCCAAGGAAGTGATGAATACGCCATAGCCAAGAAGAATACGACTGGGAGGTTTCATACAGAGTCAGAAAAGTCCTTCGAATCAGAAATCAAACAGTTATTCAACATGAAAAGAAGAAATTTTAATCGGATAAAATATAAAAATAAAAACTGAATGAAATTATAAATCAAATATTTTTTATTTCTTCTGTGGAAATAAAGTGATCGAATAAAAGTGAACTCTCTTCGCTTTGTATGAATTTATAACAGTTTCATAATGAACATGCTCACCTCGGAAGATAAAAGTCTGTGCTAGCCTGACTCTGTGTGAAAACTCCTAGTCGTATTCTTGTTGGCGATGACGTTTCCATCGCTTCCTCGGATCGATGTGTCACAAAGTATTCGTGTCAATGACTTTAACCACTTTCCTCACTACAGTTTTATTAAATGTGCCGGTGGGTGAGCGTTGACCTTTAAACTTGTTTATCTGAGACGTAACCGTAAATGTACTGCGAGAATCGCTAGAACGTGTGTCTGTATACACGTGCGTCATGCGTACACTAGTATTATAAATGAGAGTAGGTGGAAATGGGAGGACGTTAACAATACACGCATGATAAACACTAATCCCAAAAGAAGCTCGTCAGTAAGATGCCAGTAGGAGTTGTCATGACAACAAACTCATTTATTCCACAGTCAAATCGGCAGCACTTAGTTGGAAATTTAAGAAGTGTCATTTCGCACACATAATCCTTTCTATAACCATAAATTTAGATCATCTTATTTTGAATACCTTTGATGGTTCTTCGTGTTTTCTTTATTACTCTTTTTTTTTATAAAGATTTACACTAAAAACTAAGATCACGGAAGTTGCGCTTTTGTAACTTTTTGGGCTGCGTTATTGTAATTTATTTGTATTATGCTGGTTCGGCCTTAACTGAAAACGAAAACCTGTTTAATGTTATTTATTTGTTTTACTATTTCAGCCATTCATTGAGGATCTGCT
Source organism: Typopeltis vanoorti (assembly GCF_054136105.1). NCBI lineage: Eukaryota > Metazoa > Arthropoda > Arachnida > Uropygi > Thelyphonidae > Typopeltis > Typopeltis vanoorti. The sequence goes on from NC_143572.1 coordinate 62,279,150, forward strand.
TATTTTTCTTCATCTTGGTCGTAATTCAATACAACATGAATTAAGTTCCTTAAATAACGACTTACTTCTACTCAAATAATTGACGAACTCCTCTCCTTTTCTACTCTGATTTCGTCGTATGCATCTCTGCTCTTAAAAACCAATTTCGCTATACGAATCACGAGGACGTAAACTCATTTGACAACACTATAATAAGGACTGGCTTAAAATGGCGAAGCAAAAATGCTTTTTATCTTTCCCGTTATCTGTATAGGACAGTGTAGGGATAAGGTGTTATTGTTGAGCTATTAAAGCTCTGATCATGGCAGGAGGGTAACAGCAATATCCGAACCTCAGTTAGAACTTCATTGGCTACAGCACTGCCACCCATTACCCTCCAAGGCTATTGGATTGAATGAATCAATCACCGCATCTCCTGAACCACCGCCAACAAGTTCTTAAAAGAACTGGGCGATGGACTGAGTCCTTGGCTCTTTATCCCGTCATCTGAATGAAGAAAATCTGTGTGGATGGAGTGTTGTTGAGCTAAAAAGCTCAAGTCATTGCTGGGTAACGGCAATAGCCGAATCTCATTTAATAAAATTTCATTGGCTACAGCATTGCCATTTGTTACCCGGGAAGTCCTAAAAAGGATTTTTTTTTTCTGTCGCACTCCCACCGCCAACAATCTTTCAACCACTAATTTATTTATTACAATTATATAAGAATAAAAATGGTGTATTGAAAATTGAAAATAATATTCTCCAGATTTTTAATAATTTTTAATTTATACCATGAATATCAAAAATCAAAATAAATTATAGTATATGGAATATATATTAAATATGTTCTATCAATCTTAAATCCTAAATAAAAATGTGACCTCTTCGTTTGCTAAAGAAAGTTTGGAAATAATAATATGATCTTTTAGTAAAAGTATAATTTACTTTGTAACTAGGTGGCGAAACATTCTACCACTACAGGGAGGAACGTTCATTATTAATATATATACATAAACACTTAAAAAGAAAGGAAGAATTAAACTAACCTAGCTAATTACCTACATTCATATTTTATACTTTATTCTAGAATAAATAAATTTTACAAATTTGTATATAGATCTAACTTGAAATAATTTTAATAATAAATTTACACACACCTTTATATTACTTATATATGCAAAGTATATAAAATTTGTATTAAATGAATTTTGCGTTCGGGAATCAATCGACCGTGAGATGCGGTGATTGAGATTCATTCATTACCCTTGGAGGGTAATGGATGGCAATGCTGTAGCCAATGAAGTTCTAACTGAGGCTCGGCTATTGCTGTTACCCTCCTGCCATGATCAGAGCTTTAATTGCTCAATAACACCTTATCCTACACTGTCCTCTACAGATAACGGGGAATATGAAAAGCATTCTTGCTTCGCCCCTTTAAGCCAGTCCTTATAAGGACTATTAAAAAAAATTTTGCGTTCATATATTTGTTTGATTCATATCTGTTTGATATGGGTATTAGCACCGTTGTCTATGACAATGCTTCAGTACAGTGCAGGCATTATCCAGTATGTTGAATGAGAAATATAATACTTGTATATAATCAAACACGCACTGATATAACATCATACATATATATAATATAATATATATAATATATATATAATACATATATATATAACATCATACATATATAATATATATATAATACATATATATATATAATATATATATAATATATATATATATATATATATATATATATATAAGTAGAAAGTATATTATTACTATTACTAATTATTACGGGCAACTTCAGGGAGTCATTAGACTCATCGAAGGAGGCCCCAAATCATATTCATCACAACTATTCAACATTCATACAGTATCTATCATACCTCGCCTTAAACTCCTTCACTGTCACAGCATCCACCACAGACCCAGGGAGCGCATTCCACTCATTCACTACTCTAAAAGTAAAGAACCCAGCTCTAACACCTTTACTAATCACGCTTTTTCCCAGTTTCCATGGATGTCCCCTAGTCCTCCCACAACCAGCCCTGTTCTCAAAAATATCTTCTGAATTAATTTTATAGAAATTAATTGATAGGTGTCGAGGCTAGCTGGTGAACGGACGTGCTATCGGAGAGCTCCTGAGAGATTTGTGTTTTTTGTTGATTTATTGGTGTTTTGGATTCAATTTAATGGACTTAAGTGTTTAATTTTGGTATATTATTGGAGCTTATTAGCGTGGTCAGTGTACTAAGGTGTTTTATAACATAATCTATGTCGGGAAGTCGCCGCTAGATGAATTCGTAATGTGTAGTGTTCGTGCAAGCTCCAGATAAGATAAGTATCATTTTCAGTTATCGATACAAATTACTTAATATTGTGTAGTTTTGTTTTGTTTGCCTTGAGTATTTTAGTGCGTCTATTTTTGGTGTGTTATAACGTATAATTTGACAAAACACGTTATGGCACCTGTGCGAAGGAAAATGGCGGCCAGTAATGAAGGTTCGCCATCGTTATCAAAGAACGGTAGCATAAAAGAAATGAGTCAGTGTACTAGCTGTGGAATGTACGCTTTGCGGAGTGCGGTCGGAGTGTGGTTAGATGATAATAAAGGATTGAATGTGTGTAGAAAATGTAGGGAGAATGCGGAATTGAAGTGTATTTCGGATCGTGAGTGTGATATTTTTGTCAACCTTCAGAATGAAGGAAATAGGCATATAACAAGAAAAGGCAAGGTTGTACATGAAAATTGTGAGAGTGTGAATGTAGAAAGTGTGAATGATAGTATAAATGGCTTCTCAGAGAACAAAAAAGATGAGATAGATGCATTGAGTGAGATCGCGTTGTTGAATAGTGCGATAGAAAGAGCAAAACAGCAGCTAGAGTGCATGAACAAAAGTAGACTGAATGAACCAACCAATAATAAAAGGTATGACAGGAAAAATAGACGTATGAATGTGAACATGAACAAAATGAAGGATAGAGTGCTGTATGGAGACTCGTTAGTACGAGGTGTGTTAGTAGAGGATTTGACAAAATCGTACCAACCTGGTGCGACTATAAAGGACGTAACTGCGTCTATTAGAGAGCAAAAGGAAAGGGTGAAAGAAATGATTGTTGTGGCAGGTACGAATGATTTGAAAGGAGATAAAATGGAAATGATAGAAGACCTGAATGAATTGTTTGAGGTAGCAAAAGAAAAGAGTGAGAGAGTTAGAATGATTAGTCTTTTGCCACGGTATGACAGTGAAATGTTTAAAAGGAGGGCTATAATTGCAAATGACTTTATGCGTGGGTTATGTATGACGAGTGGTGTGGAATTTGTGGATGTGTGGAGTGAGTTTGATGGGCGAAAGGATCTATACAAGATGGATGGCTTGCATTTGAATGGTTATGGTGTAAGAAGACTTGAGAAAGTGTTGCTGAATGTTGTGGATGTGCAAATTCAGGGAAACTAGATTTGTTAGGGGGGGGAGTAGAGATACAGTCCTTATGAAGGCAGTTGAATGTAAGAATGAATATAATATGCCAGAGCAAATAAGGACAACAAATCTGAGTGGGATAGTTAATATAAGGCATCAAGGTAGGATTGGGGCTAATGGGGGTCTTAAATTCATGTACACTAATACTAGGAGTATTAGGAACAAGAAGGAAGAGTTTTTGGCCATGGTTGGCACTTCCAGACCACAGGTTATAGGTGTTAGTGAAACATGGCTGACTGTAGATGATATAACTAGTGGGATTGAATGTGATGGGTATAGTGTGTTCAGAAATGACAGAGAGAATAAAATGGGGGGAGGAGTATTGTTGATGATAGCTGATGAGCTCCAGCCAAGGAGAATAGAAGTTGAATTGCAGGATAGAGAAAAGAGCACATTTGAGGCCATTTGGTGTGAGATTGTGGCTAGCAGAACTAAATATACAATTGGGTGCTGCTATAGACCAGGAGATGGAAAAGATGGTGGTGACAGTATGCACAAGCAAATAGAAGAAATGGGTGGAAGGAGGGTGATTATTATGGGAGATTTCAACTATGGTCGCATTGATTGGAGTGAGGAGAGGACACACGGGAGGATGGAACTGGATTTTATGCGGTTATTAAGGGATAACTATCTGCGACAGCATGTAATGGAAAATACTAGGGGTCAGAGAGTGCTTGACCTAGTAATTACATCTGAGGATTTGGCTGTAACAAATATGACCACATTGCCACCAATCGGTGAGAGTGATCATAGGGTCTTAACTTGGGAGGTGGCTAAAGGTGTAGAATTTTCAATTAAGACAGAGTACATGTGGAATTATCGGGCTGGAAAGTATGACAAGCTTAGGAGTTTGATTGGTTCAGTGCCATGGCATGTACAACTGCAAGGACTACAAGTTGATAGTGCATGGGAGGTAGTTAAGAAGTGCTTGCATGAAGCAATGGCTGACTGTATACCTAGTGTCCGAATAATAAATCAAGTAGGGGTTAAATGGATGAATAACACCATTAAGCTTGAGTTGCAAAAAAGAAACAACTATGGAGGGAATTTAAGGAGAAGGGTGACCGGCAGGCACATGAACGGTATAAAGCGCAGGCCAGAAGGGTGACGAGTGTGGTAAGAAAAGCAAAAAAGGATTACGAAAGAACATTGGCCATGCAGGCTAAAGAGAATCCTAAACAGTTTTTTAGATATGTAGCAAGTAAAAGGAAAAATGTACATGGCAGATTGATTTTAAAGAATGCCGATGGAAGGGAGGTAACTGAATCCGTTGAGATAGTTACTGAGTGAGCACTTTGCAAAAGTATATCATCCAGGTGGTGACATTGCAGAAACGAATAAACCAGTAGATTATACGGGAATTGTGGTTAATGAAGTGGAGGTGAGTAGTCTATTGCATAACCTCAATGTCAATACATCTGTGGGATTGGATGGTATACCAGCTCGTGTTGTACGAGAAGCAGCTAAAGAATTGTCAGTACCCTTGACCATTTTGTTTAATTTGAGTCTCGGGTCTGGGTTAGTCCCGAGCGGGTGGAAAGAGGGGAAAATAGTTCCACTGCATAAAGGTGGTTCCAAGACTGCTGTTGTAAATTACCGACCGATTAGCATATCAGGAATCATTGTCAAGGTCTTAGAGAAAATAGTCAAGAGGAAAATACAAGATTGGAGAGAAGAAAATGGGATACTGTATCGGGGACAGCATGGTTTTGTGAAGGGTAGGTCATGCCTCAGTAACTTGCTCACATATTATAACACAGTGACGGCTGAACTGGATAAGGGTAATGGGTTTACGGTGATTCTACTGGACCTTGCCAAGGCCTTTGACAGGATTCCACATGGAATTCTAATCAGTAAATTGCAGCATATGGGAATGGACATAGGGTTGGTGAGATGGATAGGAGGGTGGTTGACGGAGAGATATCAGAGAGTGGTTTACTCGGGAGTAGAGTCCACAAGACGGCCTATGACTAGTGGTGTACCACAAGGATCTGTTCTTGGACCACTGCTGTTTAATTTGTTCATAAATGATATAGGAAATAATCTGAGAGGAACAGTTCATTTGTTTGCAGATGATGCGAAGTTGGGTAGGGCAATAGTGAACGCAGATGACGTCAAAATTTTGCAGGATGATTTGGATAGATTGGAGGTCTGGGCTAAGGAGAATGGATGTCAGTTTAATGTGGCAAAATGTAAGGTATGCATTTTGGGGTGAAAAGATTGGTGGCAGTTTACTGCATTGGTGGAACCGTGCTCCAGGAAATTGATGAGGCACGAGATTTAGGAGTGTTGGTAGATAAGGAATTGAAATTTAGGGGACACATTGCAAAAGTGACCAAAACAGCTCATCAAATCACTTGGTTGCTGAAGAATACGTTGACAAGCAGAGACAAGCAGGTTATTGTTCCTCTGTATCGAGCCTTGATAAGACCCCATCTAGACTACTGTGCTCAGATTTGGTCACCTAGGTTTCTTCTTGATGGGAAGGAGGTGGAGAGAATCCAGAGGCGAGTGACCAAGATGATAGCAGGTCTGTGGAATGAACCGTATGAGAACAGGTTGAGGATTTGTGGGTTGCAAAAATTGGTTGATAGGCGGAGGAGGGGAGATATGATTGAGACATTCAAATTACTGAAGGGTTTCTATAAAATTAATTCAGAAGATATTTTTGAGAACAGGGCTGGTTCTGGGAGGACTAGGGGACATCCATGGAAACTGGGCAAAAGTGTGGTTAGTAAAGGTGTTAGAGCTGGGTTCTTTACTTTTAGAGTAGTGAATGAGTGGAATGCGCTCCCTGAATCTGTGGTGGATGCTGTGACAGTGAATGAGTTTAAGGCGAGGTATGATAGATACTGTATGAATGTCAAATAGTTGTGATGAATATGATTTGGGGCCTCCCTTGATGAGTCTAATGACTCCCTGGAGTTGCCCGTAATAATAGTAATAATAGTAATAGAAACCCTTCAATAATTTGAATGTCTCAATCATATCTTCCCTCCTCCACCTATCAACCAATTTTTGCAACCCACAAATCCTTAACCTGTTCTCATAAGGTTCATTCCACAGACCTGCTATCACCTTGGTCACTCGCCTCTGGATCCTCTCCACCTCCTCCCCATCAGGAAGAAACCTAGGTGACCAAATCTGAGCACAGTAGTCGAGATGGGGTCTTATCATGGCTCGATAGAGAGGAACAATAACCTGCTTGTCTCTGCTTGTCAACGTATTCTTCAGCAACCAAGTGATTTGATGAGCTGATTTGGCTACTTTTGCAATGTGACCCCTAAATTTCAATTCCTTATCCACCAACACTCCTAAATCTCGTGCCTCATCAATTTCCTGGAGCACGGTTCCACCAATGCAGTAAACTGCCGCCAATCTTTTCACCCCAAAATGCATAACCTTACATTTTTCCACATTAAATTGACATCCATTCTCCTTAGCCCAGACCTCCAATCTATCCAAATCATCCTGCAAAATTTTGACGTCATCTGCATTCACTATTGCCCTACCCAACTTCGCATCATCTGCAAACAAATGAACTGTTCCTCTCAGATCCTTTCCTATATCATTAATGAACAAATTAAACAGCAATGGTCCAAGAACAGATCCTTGAGACACGCCACTAGTCACAGGCCGTCTTGTGGACTCTACTCCTGAGTAAACCACTCTCTGATATCTCTCCGTCAACCACCCTCCTATCCATTTCACCAACCCTATGTCCATCCCCATATGCTGCAATTTACTGATTAGAATTCCATGTGGTATCCTGTCAAAGGCCTTAGTAAGGTCCAGTAGAAAAACTGTAAACCCATTACCCTTATCCAGTTCAGCCATCACTGTTTTATAATACGTGAGCAAGTTACTGAGGCATGACCTACCCTTCACAAAACCATGCTGTCTCCGATACAGTATCCCATTTTCTTCTATCCAATCTTGAATTTACCGCTTGACTATTTTCTCTAAGACCTTGATAATGATTCCTGTTATGCTGATTGGTCGGTAATTTTCAACAACAGCCTTGGAACCACCTTTGTGCAGCGGAACTATTTTCCCCTCTTTCCACCCCCATGGGACTGACCCAGACCTGAGGCTCAAATTAAACAAAATGGTCAAGGGCACTGACAATTCTTAGCCGCTTCACGTATGACACAAGCTGGTATACTATCCAATCCCACAGATGTATTGACATTGAGGTTCTGTAATAGACTAGTTACCTCTACTTCATTCATCACAATTCCAGTATAAGCTGTTGGTTCTTCCATTCCTGCAAAGTCACCACCTGGATGATATACTCTTGCAAAGTGCTCGCTCAGTAATTCCACAATATCGACTGATTCGGTTACCTACCTACCCTCAGCATTTTTTAAGATCATTCTACCATGAGCATTTTTTCTTTTACTTGCAGCATATTGAAAAAACTGTTTGGGATTCTCTTTAGCCTGCGTGGCCAATTTCCTTTCGTAATCTGCTTTTGCTTTTCTTACCACCCTTGTTACCATCCTGGCCTGAGCTTTATACTGTTCCTGCGCCTGATGGTCACCCTTCTCCTTAAATTCCCTCCACAATTGTTTCTTTTTTTTCAGCTCAAGCTTAATAGTGTTATTCATCCATTTAACCCCTACTTGATTTATTATTCGGACTCTTGGTATACAGTCAACGATTGCCTCCTGCAAACAGTTCTTAACCACCTCCCATGCACTATCAACATCCAGCCCTTGCAGTTTTACATGCCATGGCATTAAGCCAAGCACACACCTAAGCTTGTCATACTTACCAGCCCGGTAATTCCACATGTACTCTGTCTTAATTGTAAATTCGACTCCTTTAGCCACCTCCCAAGTCATGACCTTATGGTCACTCTCACCAATTGGTGGCAACATGGTCATGTTCGTTACAGCCACATTCTCAGTTGCAATTACTAGGTCCAGCACTCTCTGCCCCCTGATATTTTCCACTACATGTTGCCATAGATAGTTGTCCCTTAATAACCGCATAAAATCCAATTCCTATCTCCCATGTACCCTTTCCTGTTTCCAGTCAATGTTACCATAATTGAAATCACCCATTATAATTACCCTCCTTCCACTCATTTCTTCTATTTGCCTATGCATACTATCCCCACCATCGATTCCATCACCTGGTCTATAGCAGCACCCAATTGTATATTTTGTTCTGCTAGATTCTATCTCACACCAAACAACCGCAAATGTGCTGTTTTCCCCCATCCTGCAGTTCAACTTCTATACTCCTTGGCTGAAGCTCATCGGCTATTATCAGTAACACTCCTCCCCCCTTTTTATTCACCCTGTCACTCCTGAACACGCTATACCCGTCGCATTCAATCCCACTAGCTTTATCATCTTCTGTCAGCCATGTTTCACTAATACCAACAACCTGTGGCCTGGAAGTGCCAACCATGGCCAAAAACTCTTCCTTCTTGTTCGTAATACTCCTGGCATTAGTGTACATGAATTGGAGAAGCCCATTTGTCCCATCCCTATTTTGATGTCTTATACTAACTGTCCCATTCTGATTTGTTGTCCTTCGTACTCGCTCGGGCATAATATACTCATTCATACACTTAACTGTCCCCCTAAAGTCTGCATATGTACTCCCCCCCTTTAATAAATCTAGTTTCCCTGAGTCTGTTCATCCACTTCCACATCATTCATCAACACTTTTTCAAGTCTCCGTACACCAACTCCATTCAAATGTAACCCATCCATCTTATATAAGTCCTTTCGCCCATCGAACTCATTCCACACATCCACAAATTCCACACCACTCTCCATGCATAACCCACGTATAAAGTCATTGGCAATTATGGCCCTCCTTCTAAACACTTCGCTGTCATACCGCGGTAAGATACTCACCATCCTAACTCTCTCACTCTTCTCTTTTGCTACCTCAAATAATTCCCTCACATCGTCTATCATTTCCATTTTGTCCTCTTTCAAATCATTCGTTCCTGCCACGATTATCATCTCTTTCACCCTCTATTTTTGCACTCGAATAGATTCGCTGACGTCCTTTATGTTGGCACCCGGCTGGTACGACTTCGTTAAACTCTCAATTATTACACCTCTTAATAGCGAATCCACATACAGCACTCGCTCCTTCATTGTATTGACATTTACGAACATTCTATTATTTGCCGGCACAGACTTCCGCCGGTTATTAGTCGGTACGTTCAGCACAAATTTTTCCGTATGCTTCAGTTGCCTTTTAGCTCTGTGTATCGCACCATTCAAACGGGCAATTTCGCTACTCACATTTATCGCACCATTTTCATTATCGATCAAATCATCCATTCGTTCTGTAATTCTACCCTCATTTACACTTTCAGTGACGCTCTCACACCTATCTGGCACTACAACGCAATTCTCTAGCACACCGCCATTTTCTACATTCTGACTATCGTTAACGATATCTCTCTTGACACACGAAACACGCTTGAAATCCTCATTCTCTTTACACTTGTTGCACACATTAACTGCACTATCACTTTCTAACCTGACTCCTACCATTCTTCGCTAGGCATACATCTCACAGACAGCGCATTGCATAAATTCGTTTACATCAAAACTCTTAAACAAACATGGCGACCTGGCTGCCATTTTTTTCTTTATCGGTGCCATGTGTACGCTATCGTATCTTAAAAATAATAATTAAAATTACAGAAAACACGCAAAAATTGCACAGACACACCAAGAAACAAAAAGCAAACAATACTACTTAAAATTCTAGTAAAATATCTAATGTTAACACAAAGTACTACTAATCTTTTCAGGAGCTCTCGACAAGCCAAGGATCTAATCAGTGTGACATGTGACACCAAGCTGTTGCTTGGTGTCGCACTGGTCGCACTATATATATATATATATATATATATATATATATATATATATATATATATATATATATATATATATACAGATATTATATACACAGATATTTAAACACACCTTTATATTACTTGTATAAGTCAAGTTTATAAAATTTGTATTAAATGAAGTTCGCATACGGCGGAGGAGAGGAATCAATCGACAGTGAGATGCGGTGATTGATTCATTCAATCCAATAATACTCTTGCAGGGTAATGGATGGCAATGCTGTAGCCAATGAAGTTCTAACTGAGACTCGGCTATTGCTGTTACCCTCCTGCCATGATCAGAGCTTTAATTTAATAGCTCAATACCACCTTATTCCTACACTGTCCTCTACAGATAACGGGGAAGATGAAAAGCATTCTTGCTTCGCCCCTTTAAGCCAGTCCTTATAAGGACTATAAGTTTGCATACGAGAGCCAAACGTCCTTTTTAGGACTTCCAGGGTAACAAATGGCAATGCTATAGCCAATGAAGTTTTAACTGAGGCTCGGTTATTGCCGTTACCCAGCCATGACTAGAGCTTTTTACCTGAACAACACTCCATCCCACACAGATTATCTTCATTCAGATGACGGGATAAAGAGTCAAGGACTCAGTCCATCGCCCAGTTCTTTTAAGAATTAAGTTTGCATACGGATATGGATTCATTCAATCCAATACTCTTGGAGGGTAATGGATGGCAATGCTGTAGCCAATGAAGTTCTAACTGAGGCTCGGATATTGCTGTTACCCTCCTGCCATGATCAGAGCTTTAATTGCTCAATAACACCTTATCCCTACACTGTCCTCTACAGATAACGGGGAATATGAAAAGCATTCTTGCTTCGCCCCTTTAAGCCAGTCCTTATAAGGACTATAAGTTTGCATACAGGGACATGACACAGGTGAGAACCACCATACCCTTGGAGGGTAATGGATGGCAATGCTGTAGCCAATGAAGTTCTAACTGAGGCTCGGCTATTGATGTTACCCTCCTGACATGATCAGAGCTTTAATAATAGCGCAATAACCTTATCCCTACACTGTCCGCTACAGATAACGGGGAATATGAAAAGCATTCTTGCTTCGCCCCTTTAAGCCAGTCCTTATAAGGACTATAAAAGTTTGCATACATGGAATGGATGTACCGACTTCCAGTCCTTTTTAGGACTTCAAGGGTAACAAATGGCAATGCTGTAGCCCATGAAGCTTTAACTGAGGCTCGGCTATTGCCGTTTCCCAGCCACGACTAGAGCCTTTTAGCTCGATAACACCCCATCCACACAGATTATCTTCATTCAGATGACGGGATAAAGAGTCAAGGACTCAGTCCATCGCCCAGTTCTTTTAAGAACTTTAAGTTTGCATACATATCTATTTGATATGGATCTCAGCTCCATTGTCAAGAAGAATGTTTCAATACAGCATTATCCAGTATGTTGCATGGGAAATATCATACTTGTATATGTCTAGTAACTAGTAACATTACTGGCTTAACGGGTGAAGCAAAAGCTTTTCGTATTCCCGGCTATCTTAATAGAGACTGTGAGTAGAAAGAGTTTATGAGCTATATTGCTCGTATTGCTCGCCCAAAATGGGCTAGGAGATTAATCCTCAGTGAGGGGGTTGAGGATCGCTTTAGGTCTTTTGTGCTTAGAATAGTCCATTGCATCATAGTCAGCGGCCAGTTGGATCAGTCTGTTAGGATGCACAGTTGCTTTTGAAAAGAATTTGGTTGCTATAGTCTGCATGAAGGTGTAGATATAGGGGACCTCCGTGTCGCGGTGCAGTTGGACAGTTCGGATGAACCACGGAGCGCCCAGGATCATTCTAAGACACTTGTTCTGAATGCGTTGTAATTTAATGATATTTGAGTTTGAAGTATGGCTCCAGGCCGGTGAGGCAGAGGTGAGTATTGGACGAACCATCAGTTTGTATATGAGAAGTTTGATTCTGGTGCTCAGTTTACTGTTTCTGTTTATTAGCGGATAGAGCTGGGCTATGGTTTTGGATGTGTTTGCAGAAAGAGTCTTGATATGGGAGTTGAAAGTCAGTTTACTGTCCCTTACTACACCGAGATACTTGATCTCTGTTTTCCACTGAATTTTTGTGTTAAAGATATAATATCTTCTTTGGGAAGCACTGATCTTCTAGAGAATAAGACGGCTACGCTCTTCTGAGGATTCACCTGGAGTCGCCATTTGGCAAAATATTGTTCTATTTGCAGTAGGTTTTCTTGCAGTTTCTTGATGTTTAAGTGATCTGGCCAATATCGCTGTGTCATCAGCGTAAAGAGCTTTAATTGAAGATAATGGGTTGTGTGGTATATCATGCAGGTATAAGGAGAATAGGATTGGTGCTAGTAAGGACCCTTGTGGAACTCCAGCCAAGATGTGTTTCTGTGAGGACACTACTCCACTTAATCTCACTTGCATGCGCCTATCGCAGAGGTACGTCTTGATGAGTTGAATGATTCCAATTGGAACACCGGATGATATATATAAGCTTGTGTAGTAAACCATAATGCCAAACCTTGTCAAATGCACTGGCTAAGTCTAGGAAAACAGCCCCAGTGCATTGACGCCAGTTAAAACCTGTAATGATATGTTCCACCAATCTGTGTATTTGTTGTGTGGTACTATGCAACTGTCTGAAGCCAAACTGCTCCTCAGGCAGGATGTTTAACCGGAGTACAGAATCTTGAAGCCTAGTAAGAATTACCTTCTCAGCAATTTTCCGAGATTAGAGATGAGACTGATTGGTTTGTAATTCTGTGGCAAAGTGGGATCCTTTCCCGATTTATGAATTGGAACAATGTACGCCAATTTCCAGTAGGAAGGGAAATACTTGTAGTGAAGTATGGAGTTGATTATGTTTGCCAAATGAACGATAGCTTTGCGAGGTAGAAGTTTTATAACTTTGTTGGAGATACCCTCGGGTCCAGGAGCCTTTTTATTTTTGAATTTCTGAATAATTGCATATATTTCAGCAGGTGAGGTGGGTGTAATTTGAGTAGAATGTGTGGGAGCAGACTTGAGCGAATATCTGACATTACGGTGTATCTTGTAGATATGACTAATGTCAAGGTGATCGTATGCGGGTTTGCATTGATTTGCAAGGTGATTCGCTATTGCCTCAGCTTTATCAGCATCAGTGTGGATGAGACCAGAATCTGTTTGCAGAGGGGGAAGAGTTTTATTTTTGTTCTTGATCTTTCGGATAAGATTCCATACAGAGTGGCTGTCAGTGGAGATGGAGGTCAGTTTTTCTTCCCACAGTTGAGTTCTATGAGCTGCGAGCGCATCTCTTACTGCAGAATTTAACCTATTTAAGATCCGTTTATCTTGTGGCGCCCTAGTGTTATGGTATCTTTTTATAGCCCTATTTTTTTCCCTAATCAGATTCACAGTATCTTCATGCAGGTGGTTGGATTTGTGGGTGGTTGCAGGGTAGTAACTGCTGCACAGGCTGCTGTAATCTGTTCTGTTAGATTTTTGACAGCTATGTGAATTTCCTCTTTTGATTTAATGATGGGAACAGGACCAATATATTTTGGAAGCACCTTGGAGAGCCTTTCCCAAGGAATAAATGAGTGAGGGGGTGGGGATAATTTTTCAAGATTTCCTAATTTTAACCGTATTGGATTATGATCTGATGATAAATCATTGATTGTCATTAAATTGTATTGGAGTCTGATGTGCTGCAGTATGGCTATGTCCAATATATCAGCCCTACCATAGGTGTTGTGATGGGTGGGATCAGCAGGGCCTATTACGTGAAGGTTGTTGAAATCAGCATAGTTCTGTAGTATCTGTCCATTTTTGTTAGTGGAGTCGCTATTCCAGGTAGAATGCTTGGCATTTAAATCACCTGCCACAATGGTAGGCTCTCCAGTATCAAATATGGCGTTCAAATCAGAAGGTAGTAATGATTTTTGAGGTGGATGGTATGCTGCAAAAAGTTTTAATTTGCCTACTGAGCTCGTGAGAATCTCGATGCCAGTGATCTCGAGATTGGAGGTAGAAGGAATGTTTATGGAGTGATGACAGATAAAATTCTTGATGAAAATTGCCGTGCCTCCACCTCTGTGGGTTGATCTGTCAGTTCTATACGACTGATATCCATAAATTTTGGGATTGTCTGCTGGCCTTAGATGCGTTTCATTTATTAATAGAACATCTGGCCGATGTCTGTGGGCAAAATTTTGGAGTTCTAGGATCTTATTTCTTAAGCCGTTTGCATTCCAGGCTGTTATCTCTAGGGCTTCTGGTTTTAATTTTTTACCGTTCATTAGTGAGCGCTGAAATGATGACTTGAGTGTCTTTTAGAAATCTGTTAGTAGAACTTTGTGAGGGATTAGATCTGCTGAAATCTAATATCATATTTGCCAGGGACACCGTAATGATAGCTGTCAAATTTGGGCGTGATGGTGACTGTTCTAGGGATGTCTGTTTAGGGCGGGTTACATCCGCATATGTCCTGTACTGCCAATTTAGAGTCGTTTTTTGAGGGACCTCAGTTTTCAGAAGATGGGCTTCTGAGTCTTTATTCTGAACTTTAGGAGGCTGTGAAGTAGCCGCAGATGTAGGTGAGCTGATGGAAGGAGAGAATGTTCCCTCTTCAGATTTCCTGTTACGTGGATTGTACAAACATCCTCTGTAGTTGGATGTGTGAGGACCGCCACAATTGGCACATTTGGCCTGGGTAGATTTTGGTTTAGAACAGGTGTTCGTTGGGTGACCAACCCCACACTTCAAACATTTATATTCGGCCTTACACATTTTCTGGGCATGCCCAAACTTTTGACATCTATGGCATTGCCCAGTAGAAGATCTCTTCCTTAACGGTTCTACCGAGATTTTCAATCCATAGATGGTTGTCAAGTCATATACGTGTTTATAGGTTTGACTGATCTCGATCAGCACTAATGGCATTGGAGTCTTGTCCCTCCTGGTCATCCTGCTGACCTTGATTGGTGGTAAATCACTTGAGTGCAGGTCTGTAATGATTTCGTCGGTGGAGACATCCTCAGGTACGCCTCTAATCACTACCTTGAGATTTTTTTCCGAACCGAGTGAAAAAGTATGGTACTGAATTCCTCTGGAATTTAATTCTGTTGTTAACCTACGATAGTCTGTGACAGTTTTAGGGTGAATTTTGACACCATCTGTGATATTCTTTGCGTTGTTATATGAGATCTTTAAGTTGTTCATTATGTTCTTTAGTGTAATCCATTTGTTTTTCTCACGCAGAATAATCGGGGGGATCTTTTCCCTTGCAGAGGTAGGTGAGTCTGGGGCAGAACCATCCTCTTCCATGACTTCTATAATTGGTGATTCGGAGGTCGCAGTTTTGCGCTTTTTGCTTGCGCGAACCTCCTGAAAATCAGTGTGGTCAGTACGGGAATGATCTTCAGCCGTTGTTGTTTTTTCAGTAGCGTTGTCTTGGAGTATTTCAAGAAGTTGAGCGTCTTCCGCATCAACTACTTGGATTTCATGAACTACTACCTTACCTGGCCATTTTGTGTGTAGCAGATTTCCAATATGCTTAAAAATAGCCAGGAGCTGTTTGAAGGTGAGTTCCTCGTACGGCAGATCTGTGGTTGGACCAACGTTTTGTTCTGGAGAACAGGACATGTTTTCCATTTCTACCGTATTGTGATAATAGATAGTTTCTAAAACAATAATTGATGCAATGAAACAATGTCGATGCTGATGGCAGTAAGCCTAGCGTATCGCCGTTGTTTCGAAAAAAGGTTAACTTACCTACTGAATTAGTTTTTATGAGCCTATTTAAGAACCAAACCGGTTGACTATACCAGTAGGACTATTCACTGCCAGTAAATATATTTGTTGAGTTCATTAAATCACATTTTATATCAAATATCAGAATCGCGAAACATATGTATGAACACTAAACAAAACGCCATTTTTCCGAATCTTCAGATCTTGTATATGTATATATATATATATATATATATATATATATATATGTTGCATGAGAAATATACTTGTATATATGTATACTTGTATATATGTATATATATAATCAAACACACACACATAGAGAGAGATATATAATCAAACAACACATAGATATATAATCAAACACGCACTGATATAATATCATACTTATATGATATATATATATATATATATAATCAAACACACACACAGATATTATATTATATCATACTTATATAATCAAACACACGCGTAGATATTAGTATGAAAGAAACCCTTGGAGGGTAATGGATGGCAATGCTGTAGCCAATGAAGTTCTAACTGAGGCTCGGCTGTTGCTGTTACCCTCCTACCATGATCAGAGCTTTAATAACTCAATAACACCTTATCCCTACACTGTCCTCTATAGATAACTGGGAAGATGAAAAGCATTCTTGCTTCGCCCCTTTAAGCCAGTCCTTTTAAGGACTATAAGATATTAGTAAAATTAGTATTAATTGCATTAAGACATATACTGTATATAGATATACACTTACTACTACTTCTTCTGCAGCTTCTCCCACTTAAGTGGGGTCACTGTTGATAATGAGTCTCCTCCACACCTTCCTGTCTTGGGCTGTCACCACATCCAAGTTCTTCATCCTCAAGTCCTCTTCTACCAATTCTCTCCATCTCTTCTTTGGCCGCCCACGCTTCCGCCTTCCTTGCACATCCATCTGCATGACCCTTCTTCCCACATATTCGTCCTCCCTCCTCATCACATGATCAAACCATCTCAACCTTGCCTCCTGTATTTTCGATACTAAGTTCGTAACTTTCACTGTTCCCCTGACATACTCATTTCTCCGACGATCCTTTCTGGTCACACCGCACATCCACCTAAGCATTCTCATCTCTGCTACTTCCATCCTGCTGATGTAATTTTTCCTAAGGGCCACAGTTTCTATAGCATATGTTATAGCTTGCCTCACTACTGTCCTATAGATTTTGCCTTTCAGATCGATCGGCACCCCCTCTTATCGCATAACACTCCGGCCATCTCCCTCCAGTTCCTCCAACTCGCTTGTATCCTGCATCCCACTGCCTTCTCAGCTCCTCCATCTTCTTCCACTGTTGAACGTAAGTATCTAAAGTCTCTCACCTTCCTGATGACATTATCTTCCAGCTCCAGATCTGTTCTGTCCGCTGCCCACAGTGCAACACATATACTGTGTCTTACTTCTGCTCAGTCTCATAGCTCTCTCTTCCAGTACTTTTCTCCATCTTTCCAGTTTAGTTCCCGCTTCTTCTCTTGAATCTGCACACAGCAAGATGTCATATGCATACAACATTGTCCAAGGCGCATCTTATCTCCCCTCCTCTGTTACCACCTCCATCACAATATTAAACAGAAACGGACTTAATGCTGACCCTTGATGCAAACCGACTGTTACTTGAAAACCTTCTGTCCGAACACTCGTCTTCACCTTTGTTTCTCTCGATACTTTTCCATCGTCTGCCGTAACCCAAAGATAGCATCTGTTGTTGATCTACCAGGCTTGAAACCAAATTGTTCCTTTGCAATCTCCACCTCCTTCCTCAATCTAGCATCAAGAACCCTTTCTAGGATTTTCATTGTGTGGGACATCAACTTTATTCCTCTGTAATTTTTACAGTCTTGTGCATCCCCTTTACCCTTGTTGATGGGGACAAGAGTACTCTCCTTCCATTCCTCGGGTATATTTTCCTGTTGGCAAACTTTCATGAACAGGTCCCACAGCAGGTCAATTCCCTCTTCCCCCAGTGTCTTCCATGCCTCCACTGGAATTCTGTCGGGGCCCACCGATTTTCCATTCCTCATCCTCTTCATGGCCTCCATCACTTCCACTCTACTGATGTTCTGCACCATCCCCTCAGAAGGCTGCCCATCTTCTCTGTGAGTTCTTGCATTTTCCTCATTCAAAAGTCCCTCAAAGTATATTTTCCATCTGTTTCTTATGTTCACACCTCTCCATAATACTCTTCCTTCAGCGTCTTTGATCTGCCTCACATGTAAGATTGCTGCTTTATTTCTACATTTCGCTAGTTGGTAAATTTTTCTCTGTCCTTCCTTTGTTTCTAATTGATCATACAGATCTTGATATGCCATGGCCTTCGCCTGTGCCACAACTCTCTTGGCTTCTTGCTTTCTCTCACTGTACACCTCTCTGTCCTCTTGCACTCTTGAGTCGTCCTACTTCTGCATTGCCTTCCTCTTAGCTGTCACTGCAACTTGTACATTATTATTCCACCACCAACCCTCCTTCTGCTCTCCAATCTTTCCAGATGTCTCACCAAGCACCTCGATTGCACAGCTCAGGATTACTTTTGAATTATGTTTCCACCAATGTTGTACACTTTCCAGTCCATCCGAAATCCTCTCTAACACCCTCTCCCTAAAACGATTCCTCACACTCTCCTCTTTTAAACGAAACCATTTAATTTTCTTCCTCCAATGGCTTCCAGAAGTTCTTATCTTCGATCTTATTTTAAAGTCTGCGCACAGCAGTCGGTGTTGCTGTGCTACTTGATCTGTTGGAATTTCTTTACAATTTGTCACAACCTTAAGATGTTTTCTTCTAGTCAAAATATAGTCAATTTGTAAACTGTTGTTACCACTCCTAAATGTTATCAAATGTTCTTCCCGCTTGTAGAAAAACGAGTTCACAATTGACAGATCAAACGCGACCGCAAAGTCCACAACCCTCTACTGATACACGTATGATTAGTCTTAATGTCTAACCTTATCTCTAATAAATTAATTAAATAATTAATATTAGATATGGGTCTCACTGATGAGATTTCAATTCAGCATTATCTAGTACCGGTATTGTCACTTCCCATGTTGCATGAGAAATATCATACTTGTATAATCAAACACACACACACATAGATATATAATCAAACACACGCACAGATATTAGTAAATTTAGAATTAATTGCATTAAGATATGTGCTATATATAAATATACACGTACTACTGATTAGTCTTAATATCTGACCTTATCTCTAATAAATTAATTAAATAATTAATAAGCAAATACTAAATGCCAAAAGATTTCTCAATGATGTTACGTTTCTTTTTTTTTTTGGTTGATTGATTGATTGTACACTATTTCCAGAAAACTACATTTAAGATTGCCCAAAAGTGTTCGTATTAATGAAACAAGTTTTCAATGAAAACTTAATTTTGTATAGTGTAATTATCATCAAGACAATTTTAGGATTCGGATGATTAAAATACAAAATTATTAGAAAAAATTAAATTAAACAAAATTATGTAAGGAAAATATCAAATTTTCTTGTTTATTAGCTTAATAATTCTTTAAAAAATTGAAATTTGATTTTAAATCAATACACCACTATCAAAAATGCTCTTCTCAAATAGCAAACACAGAAGGCATATTTTGAATATGATAACGACCGAACTTCAAGAGAAAAATATGGGAAAATAATATTGTTTTCCTTACACACTATCCACCAATAATTTTCCGGACGCACCTGCTGTTTGAAGTTATGGAACATTCCAAGTTTGTCGGTAACATTAAAACCGGTGTACAGATAGTAGGAAGCAGTATTTCATCGTAGCGGTTGAATTCACGTGGTACGCAACACGAACGTCAACTCATTGACTACGACAGAGTGGTGTCATTGGGCTGTCACATTGGTAGCGTGTGCACACGTGCCATTGCCGCCTCAACTGGAGCATCCAAAATCAACGGTTGACGGTGTTATCAACAAATGGAGGCGTTCTGGCATCATTTGTGCAGGAAAACACCCAGACCAGCAGTTGAATATGATTGAAAGGTACAGGAGGGTGTTGAAACGGGTGGCACGCCAAAAACCGGCCTATACAATCAGCACAGACCATTCGTGATGAGTTCCAGAGTGCCGGTAACACCATAATCAGCACCAAAAAAAAACAGAATTTATTGATTTTTCACGGAAGAATTGCTGAACATTACAACAACCAACAAGGTGGCTCGTCTGTCCATGTGCAAAGAGCACGTGAACTGGACAACTGACTAGAGGAAAACGGTAATCTAGAGCGAAGAAATATAATAATAAAATTAAGAGAAACCATCTCGAATGGGACCAGAGAGATCGCATTAATATCAAACAAATAGATCATATTTTCTGGGAATATTAGACAAAATTTGAAATTATAACAATTAAAAGAACTGAAAGAACAAGCAAGGAAATACGTTGTAGGAATTCTAGGAGTTAATAAAAGCATATAGAAGAATAGTAGGATTACTTTAGAGGAAGATGCAGATTCGTATATAGTGAAGGAGAGAAAAGACAAAAGTTGTGGTTTAGATACTAAGCAAAGATTGGGCAAAGAAAGTGGGCCATACTTATCATCTGAATGACAGAATACTGACGACAACCTTAACAGCACCCTTAACGGATCCAGCCATAATTCAAGTATACATCCTGAGAATTAATGAGGACGACGTTCGTATATAGAAGAAATGTATGAACAAGTAGAAGAAATAACAACACCTGGAAAAGATGACATTTAAAAATCTTTAGCTCACTCCTGGTACAAATGTCCTACAGGATTGCATATAACCATTCGTGGATGGGTAAAATAAATAAATAAATATACATGGTCGGTAGCGTGTTTAGTTCAATGAAAGTGGCGCTTGCATCCTCTGAGCTTGGCCGCATGAAGTTAGACTTAGAGTTAGAGTCTGGTTGCGGACTGGAGGAACTTTTTCCTAAGCCTTTCTTCGATTGGTTCCCGAGTTAATCGATGTCTGGCACAGGCATATAGGTTTTTCCTCCTAGAAACTCGGGTTTTTCATCCCTTAACCTCAAGAAAATCGACCTTACAACCCATATTATTTCAGACAGTAACATATCCTGTTAGAGTTAGGCACCAAGAGATGGCATCACTTGTTTTCTGGTTTGGTAGTTGCATATAATTAGTGATAGACATGGGACAGCTATCTCTGACTGGCTATCGGTGGAGATTGAACTGCCCACTCAATCTCCAAAAGCCAGATAGGGTTTCATGTCCTCGCCAACTCCCTATACGGGAATAAAAAGGCGTTAGCTTATTATTATTATTATTATTATTTACAAACATGGTCTTATAGTTAGTAATGTTACATGACGACGACATACACGAAATTACCAGGGGATTTTTCCACTGAATAAACACGCGAGATATCTCAAATTTTGAGAAACCAGTCAGCTCTGCTGTTTACAAAATCGTGGGTCCAGCCAGACGAGCACCCACAATAAACCCTTTATCAAACACCGAAAGATCCTTTATTTTTTTCCAATTGGTATCAACACTGCTGACGCTTAGTGACCGACAGATTTCTTAAATAGCTGCTTAGTATACACGTAGTGGCTCTTATTGGTTATTATATCAACCAATCCAATTGAACATTGCCATTTATCATGAGTTTGCTGCTTTTGTTTTCTGGATTTCATCTGTTGTGGGTGCGTCACGTGCGAAATGACGAGCTTAGGACACCAATATACACAATTTTTTAATATAGAAATTTCTATAAATTCAGTAAACAAATTGTACTCCTGTACTGTATGTACTGCTGCTACCATTTTGCTTTTCTGTACTCGCAATTAGTTTTATTGCATTTCTCAGACGACGTGGAAACGAACAGATTTGTTTTATTTTGCTTTCTTTCCCCTTTGTTTTCTTTTTTAGCTAGACGACTGTGATGACAATTTCACAGATGTGGGAATGGTTTTTTGCTCGTAACATGCATGAGACCAACTACCAGTTTTTCGTGATATCTTTATGAAAATCCTTCTTGTTTTTTTTTTAAAATCTATTCAGTTCGATTGTATTCAGGTTTACAAAATGATGTATATATATATCTATTCCAGTCTAGTTTCGGCACTAATGGATAACTATTAAGTATGTGGTCTAGTATTATGCTGGTGAGATATTATCTGAAAAGGAAAAACTATTTAATGATACTTATTTTCGGTAAATAATGTACAAAGTTTTCCTATATTTACAATGAGAAACAGCAGTGATGATTTATTGAATGTCATGTTTTCTGCCGGAGCTTTTGAGGATTATATGATTGTAGTCGAAGGAAGTAAGCCTCGTCCTGCTCTTCCAAAGACTCTTATTATATTTAAACCTTTGAATAATTCAAAAATACCAACCAAATTCTAAGCCATACGAACCCCACCTCACCGATATTGCAGTCGACGCCACTGGAAAAACGGAAAGTAAAAGTGAAAGAGTCAGCACTTACGTAAGTAATGACAACTATAGTATCAGAGAAGATATGAAAGCCTGATGGATGAAGCCAGAAAGAAAGGCTAAAAATTCAAAACTGTTTGGTTTATTACCGAGAAGATGCGATAGCAATGAGTTAACTAGGACGGCAATGATAGCAAACCATGCCATGGTCAGGCTGTGTGTAAAAGATGAGTTTTTGGATGTGTGGTGTGAGTTCGATGGTAGCAAAAATTTGAATAGGAGGGTTAGCCTGCATTTCAATGGATTTGGCATCACGTTTCTAGAACGATTATTTGTTGGAATGAATCCTAATTCAGTGAGTCAGAAAAACTAGATCATCTTGGGAGGAACAATGAAGAGATGTGTATAGAAGTGCAGCTAGAATTTAAAGACGTAATAATAATATGAATATCAATGAACACGATTATGAATCACTTTAGGTTCGACCATTCTGAGTGGGGGAGAGGAAGCGAAAAGGGAAAGTTGCCAAACAGTATGTAGATTTCAAGCGAGGAGATAACTAATAATGTCTATGCATATATGCGAGGAGAGCATTAGGAACAAAATGCTTGCATTTGTTACTTTTTTGAATACAGTTCTGGCCCCAAATCGTTGGCAGTATTGAACCCTGCATCTCAAAGTAGTTTGCCGTAATCGGAATCGAGGGAAAGGGATATAACCTCTTTACGAATGATGTTAGCAATAATGGTGAACGCATTCAGTGCGAATGAGTTTAGGAGAAAGTATGACAACTTGCGTGGGTGATGTGCAGATTCCCTCGAGGAGTCCTTGTCTCACGAGATATCTAATCATAATCATTACCACGATAAAAGAAGTATTAAAGAAAAAGATATATTTATTGTAAGATAAGAAATACATACTGAAAAGAGTTATAAAACATTTGTTTGTAGTACATTCTATTATGCTTGTGAGACTTTGACGGTGGAAGACTGGAAAGGAATTAAAGCGTTTGAAGTGCGCTGTTGTAGAGAACTCTTAGAAGTAAATTGGAGAGAAAGAAAAACCAATTTTGCTTGTAATTAAAGCGAACAGCATATTTCACAGTCATAGAAAGAAAGCTGAAATTCTAGGAACATGTATGGAGACATATGGAGTGGATTACAAGCATATCAGAAGGAAACATGCAAGGGAAGAGAACAAGAGGACAGTTGAAATATGCATTATTAGACAAGGGTTTTAGATCCATCGAAAAGATTACATACTACGAAAGACAAATCTGACTGTTCGCTTTATAGAATTCACCATAATTGTCATAAATCATACAGTCCATTATTATACTTTATTCTCTATTCATTATTCACTTTAACTGGTCCATAAAACGTTCTTAGAGACGAATCATTCACAGACCACTTATAGATAGTGGAAAAGAAAAAAATGAAAGTATTCAAGATATTTACCAGAATCAAAAGTAGCAGAGGAATCTAGTACAATATAAATTAACAGAAAATTAAGGATATTTTAGTCAACTTTGCATGTACGATCATAAACTAATGTTGTTGTTGTTCTTCTTCTTGTGCATTATTCCCTCTATTTGGGGTCGGCCTTTTTACATGATGCGACTTTAAGTAATCTCAATCGACTTGCCGCAGAAATTTAAGTTTGGGGGAAGGGGGAAAGTGTTTTATGTCTGTAGATATTTGTGTTCAGGGGAGAAGTTTATCTGTTTTAAAAACTCGAGTTACGGGGAGAAAGATACCTCTAAATCCATACGAGACCGGCTAACTCACCTTTGGTCGAAAAAGAGCAGATGACGGTTCCTCACGTCAGGGACAGGAATCGAACCCTGGTCTTTCCGATCAAAGAGCTTCGTTTATACCGATTAGTTACGGAGGCTCAAAACAAAATTCAATGAAAGAAAAAAATGGAGATATAGAAGAAAAATGAAACTATATAAAACAGACACACAGTGAAACACAGAAGGATAACTTGGAAAACAGAAGAAAGTCTGAAAACTGGGGATAACAGACAAGACAATGCTTCTAAGTGAGACAGGAACAAAAACAGAAGAAATAATTCCAAATGAAAAATAACGAAGAGCAAAATAAAATATTCAATGAGAAAAATAGACAACAGAGAAACGTGCAAGAGAGCACCAAAGAGAATTCCTTGAAGACGAGGAGGAACAGGTTGCAGTAAATGTTCATTATAAGTAATTATTCGAAATAACAAGAAAGATAACCGAAAAAAATCAGAAAAGAGAGACAGATGAGGGATAATCAAGGACATACACTGTTTGTAAAAAGTTAATGGGCATCCCCATGGGGAAGGTTCATTATGCCACGTAACGTGTCACCTGTTTGTATCTGTATAAATTAGAGGAAAATGATGCTCCCAAGTCTGTCCGACAGTCCGAGCGTGATTTCTGCCAGAAGGGAACTCTCAGCGTATCAAAGAAGCGTTGTGATGGGATGCCATGTTGGAGGCCTATCTCTTCGGGATGTTGTTGAAAATGTCCTCCATTCCAGGTCAACAATCAATGATACCATACCGAGATGAAACCTCCGGGAGTCAACTTCAAGTGCTACCCACAGGGGGCGATCCAGCACACTCACCGAACAGGATTGTAGGATGCTACGAAGGATAGTACATGAAAACAATCATTCGCCGGCCAACACGCTGAATGTGGAGTTTCGACCATCGACTAGAACACGAATAAAAACAAAACAGCACACGAAAAAAAGTTTCGAAGCAACGCTCATAACATGGGTTTCCACGGTAGGTGTGCCGCATATGAAAATCCATAACCGGAACCAACATGCAGTAATCTACAGTGGTACAAAGAGCTGTACAGTGGGATGTAGAAACTTGGAAAGCTGTGTTATGGAGCGACGAATCACGTGACAATCTGAACCGAGTTGATCGTATAGTGCCGCTGTGGCAGATGCCCGCTGAACGTCTCTTACTGGAGTGCGTAACTCCAACTATAAAATTGGGATATGATGGTGTGATAGTATGGTCCTGTTCTTCTTTTGGTCTCATACCTATGTTTGTGGTGCCACAATTATTGAACTCGGAAAAGTATCTGAACATTCTGGATAATGGTATGTAAAGCTTGCTACTCTGTGCAGTTTCTACAGAAAAAAACTGACCATGGTCTCTTTCAGCAAGACAATGCACCCTATCATAAAGCTCCTACTCTAACTGCGTAGTTTGGGGACATGAACTTTACGACACTTTACTAGCCACCTCAGAGCTCTAATCTCAACCTTATCGAGCATCCGTTGGATGCACTGGAGCGTAGGGTGAGGTCAAGGAACGTTGGCCCCGTAACAGTCCAAAACCTCATTACGTGCGATCAGAAAGAATGGTCCAAAATTCTCATTGATCGCTATATCGTACGTTTGTAGAAAGTACGCACTGTAGGACTGCGGTAATCATCTCAGCGAAAGGAGGTCTCCTGAATCTTATTAAAGTAGTCGCCATGACTTTCTCCTCACACTATGGTGTCCGTTGACTTTTTTCCCAAGGAGCGTAGTCTTTCCGATAATCAGGCTGGATTCAGAAAGAAAAGATATAAAACTGGGATATATTTACACACAATATTTTTGAATAAAAATAAATAGAACCTCAGTAGTGTGCCAAAATTTTTTTGTATGTACCGAAATATATAAAACACTGGAAGATATAGCACTACTTTCCAATACAACCTAGAGTAAGACAGGAGCGCAAGTTATCATATTTATTATTTAATTGCTTCCTCCAATATATTCTAAATGAAGTTCTGGAGAACTGTGATATTAGAATGACAGTAGGAGAAAGAAGAATAAACTTTGTTGGCGACATTCACCTGCTTGCAGAAAACAAATCACATCATCAGAAACTCGCCACAAGTTAGCTCATACTTTTAAACATATGGATTAACCACAAGCACACAAAAATATTTTAAAAACGATGAAAATATCCGTGCCTCTGAGGAAGGAGGAAGTGATGTAGCAGAAGCCGAAAAAATCCTACTCGATGAAAAATGTCTGGAAGAAGAAGATGAGCAACTTAAATTCCTGCGCAGTATGTTTAATAAAGATGGAAGATCAAGAAAGGAGATTAAAACAAAAATTGCAAACAATAGCATTCCATAAATCTAAACTACTACGGACAGATTACAAGCTTACAATTACAACCAAAGTACATTTTATTGATACTCTGTTTAATTCCGTACTCCTGTATGGAAGTAAAACTTGGAATCTCTCCAAAGATTGGAATCTCCAAATAACAGAGGTTGCTGGCATTTGAAATGAAGTGCTTTAGATGCCTTATAAAGATACATCAATACATCAACCACATCACAAATTCTGAAATATCGAAAAAATAATTTCTTTCCCGAACTTCGCTTCATCAGGTTTCTCCTCATCTGGAGTCGTCACATCAGTAGATTTTTTGGCTTTCCAATGAAAGTTTTCGGAGAATGATTCAGAAACCTGAAAACCAAGCTATCCTAGTATAAGCCTTTAAAAAAAAAAAACTGAGCGAGACTTTCCTTACAGAGCTTAAGGCTAAATTCAAAGACAGATTGAAAAATTTCCATGAAGAATATTTCCTTTTATCTCCTCAGTGGTCCTGCTGGGAAATATGACGTTTTGGAAACAATGGAAACCATGGAAAAATACAAAACCAAATGGAAAGTGCATCTAGAATAGTGTTTACGATAAAATGCTACGAAGTTCATCATCTACAAAAAAGGTTGATGAACTATTTCGTAGATGATTTAGAGAAATGAGTGAGTCATATCAATAAAAGCGATGTTTATCTATTTTGTTACAAAAAACTTTAAAATTTATTAATTCGTGGAATAGGCCTACTGGGGATACCACTCTAAAAAAACGCGCCTCATACTCTACCTCAGCGGTGGTGTGGAAAAGAGTAAACTGAATATTCTATCCATCTATCTATTCCCATTAAAGCGCTGAGTTCAAGTACCATTGAGTTTAGGATTGGACGACAAAGTGCTAGACGATTAGAATGTGATGGGAGATATTAACAAATTTTGCTGAGTGTTTACCTAATTATTATTATTATTAATGCTTTTATTTCAAATTTATATTATAAATAAAATAGCCATACGAGAGCTAAGAGGGAATGAACGAAGAGGAAAAAAAGTAGTTCTGGGAGTTAGTTAGTTTGTCAGTTAAAATAATTACATAGAAGTAAAGGGAATTAATTACAACTGTCGCTGTGGGAATTGTTGATTTTCTATAGAAATTTGACAAATCCTTAAAAGGACTGGCATAAAGGAGCGAAGGAAGAATGTTTTTTATATTCCCCGTTATCTGTAGAGGAAAGTGTAAGGATAAGGTGTTATTGAGCTATATAAATATAAATAAAGCTCTGATCATGGCAGGAGGGTAACAGCAATAGCCGAGTCTCCGTTAGAACTTCATTGGCGATGTTTAAGTAAAGCCAACTCTAACAATTTAAGACGATCCCTAGACCACTCCATAGTGGCCTAAAGACCGTCTAACTGAGCGTTGGTTCCACTCGGTGATCGCCTTCCTCCCACCGAGAAGAACCACTCATATTCCGAAGAAAAGCATTCAACGACAAAACCCCTCACCAGGCCGTGCGGGAAAACACTTTCCCCAGAGATTCAAATTGCTCCCTTAAGGCAAACACCTTAAGAGAGCGAACTCAAAACCGATCGGTTTGAACTAACTTGCTGCAGGCACTGATTAGATGTTCTACAGTCTCATCTTTCTGATCGCATAATCTGCATTTGCTGTTATTATTGATGTTCAATATTTTTGCTTTCAATGCATTAGTTTGTAATACCTGTTCTTGAGTTTCTAGGTTTCTAGAATAAATCTTTCTGTTCCTTTTTTAATATATCCATATTGCAGCCATTGCCACGTCTTGTTCACGGCAATTTTGTCGTCAGTATTTGTTTCCTGTTGCTTTTAGTAGACCTCTTGTGTAATTTCTTGAAACATTGACTCAGAGCTATTGTCGATGTTATTTATTAAACTAATTTCTTCTTCTTCCACAGTCTGTCTCACTTACAGCAGACCCCGTCCACCCATTCTCCTTGGTAGGTACAACCGATCAACATTAGTGCGTGGATGTAATGCATGATGCATAATAGTCATTAGTGTGTTATGAGATCTTTGGTTCGCAAAAGAAACGAAGAAATTATGAAAGAATTAAACCAAGAACCAGTAATAGAAAAAATTAAAAAATATAAACCTAAATGGATGGAACACGTTCAGAGAATGAAAACAGAAGGATTACCAAAACAAGCCTTAAAGCAAGTCATTAGGAAAAAGAAAACCAGGACGTCCTCTTAAACGATTCAACGATGACTTCTAAAGCCGGAACAGGCCATGCTAGGCCTAAATCTTTGATACGCATGATGATGATAGTCATTCGTTTTCCAGTTTTGCAGTCCAGTTTGTCCAGGTCTTCTTTTGTCCAATCTATTAGGCCAGCTGTGTATGGGATCATTGGTATAGCCCAAGAATTCATTCTCTAATTGTGTTTAATCCATTTGATTTTGTTTTCAGAATATTTGAAACGCTTTTGATATATTCTGATGATGCCTGTTGTTTAACTTTCGAGTGGAGAATATCATTGGCTTCTAATATTCCTAGATTCGTCATAGTTATAGTGTTCGTCAGCTGAAATTGTTTTTATGTTTTTCTTTTGATCAAAATTAAAATTGCTAGTGTGATTACTTTTTCCTCGTTTAATAGATAAAATTGCGCACTTATGTAAACCATATTCCAAATTCGAATACGAACTTGTAATTTGTGTTCACTAAAGAGTTTATTTGCCGGACCTATTTTCCATACAGCTTCAAGTCATTCATATACAACAGATGGGAAATTTTAATATTATATTTATGAATTTCATATCCAAGTTTTGTTTTCTTCAGAATCATAGACAAAGGTATCAAAGATATGTTGAAGAGCAATGGTGACGAGGAATCACCTTGGGAAATTCTACGTTTAATGCTAATATCTCCGAATCGTTCATTATTCACTATTAAAGTTGTTTTCCATGATTTCATAGCAGCAGCCAGAAACGAACAAATGTTTTTGCTAATAACAAATATTTTTAGTGATTTTAGGATCCAGGAGTATGGGAGGGAATCGAATGCTTTCTTGTAGTCTATCCATGGCATGTTTAAGTTAGTTTGTTGTATTTTTGAATTTCTGAGAATCATTTTATTAATAAGGATCTGGTCTTTTGTTCCTCTAGATTTTTGAAAATTGTCTTTTTGTTCAATCGGATAAATCTGATTATCTGATAAGTAGTGGGATATGGAATTTGCTATGATTACAGTGAACAGCTTAAGCATAGTTGGTAGGCATGTTATTGGGATAGTTACTTGGGTCTGCACACACACACTTATCCTTATCTTTGATGAAGAGAAAAGTGCGCCCAGATATCATGCAGTTTTCCACTGAGCCTCACTGCAACGAATAAAATTGTTCTGCCATTCGATCATGTAGACTGTTTAGCTGCTTTAACCAAAATCCATGTAGTTCGTCTTTGCCAGGTGCACTGCAGTGTTTTGATTTTCTAGCTTGAGCACTAACGATTTCTTTAGTGATAATGACATTTTGCATTTGTTTTTGTTTCATTTCTGACTCTATTTCCTTTATCCATGGAGCATCTTTATTGTGTAGGATTATCCCAGATTGACTGCCAGAATTTGAGTGTTTCTTTTTTTCCTGGTGAATGATGGTTTGTATTTGTGTTTCTCTGGATAGACTGAAAGAACTGACGTTGGTTCTGTCGAAATTTCATATTTTTTGTACATATTGGTTTATTCTTGCTTCTTATCTTTAATTTTCTGTGTAGTCGCTGTAATTCTTTGTTTTACTTCTTCAGTAACTTCAGAAATTGTTTTGTTGGCTAAATTATATGTGTTAATCAGTTTGTTTTTGATGTTATTATTTTTAAGCCGTCCTTCTTTAATACTCTTTAAGTTGTTGCTGAGATCAACTCGAAGTTTGTTGACTCTTCGTTCCAACCGGATTTTGCATGGTACAAATTGTTTCATCCTCTGCTTTTGCTCTTGCGGTTTGCAACCAAGCTTCACTGTAATGATATAGGCTGTGCTGTATAGATTTGTTTCCTTTATACTGTTGGTTGTGATGGTTTTAATCACAGCATTTGCGTCTAAGAGGAGCTGTTTTAGCTTAGATGTATGTAAAGCTGTTAATGGCGGAAGTCTTACACGGTCATTTATGAAGTTCATATGTGTCAATATCCCTGACTGCATTTCACATTGCACTTCTGTGAAAATATTCTGATGTTTGTCGTCATGTCGTATTGATCTGTAAAAACATTTCATAATTTCTCTATTTTCTTCTACAGACAATTTTTAACGTATGGTTTCTTCCAGTCACTTTTCAGGTTCCTGCCCTGATTGCCTAGAAAGGAGAGCTGGGTTATGCATTCCACTTGTTGCCTGATGCCCTGGATCCCCAGCATCTGATGCAGACCTTGATGAACCCGGCGTCGACTGATCCTGTATGGATGTCTTCTTACTTTTCACCATTGAGATGGGGGATGGAACACTGTTAGTCTGGCTCCTCAGGGGGAGATCTGTCTGACAAGGTTGGCCCAGCTAACAGCTATGCTGCCGCATAATAGCACTGAACATCACTGAAGCAAGCAAACCCCATCGCCACGACAAGGCCGTGTTCCTTCAGGGTGTTATTATTATTATTATTATTATTATTATTATTATTATTATTATTATTATTATTATTATTATTATTATTATTATTATTATTATTATTATTATTATTATTATTTTGTGACGCCTCTAAGGAATCCAAGGATTCGTAGATTGAGGATATCCAAAACCATCCAATACGCCGTCTTCCCGTATCCCTAGATACGAGATTAAGTGGTGTCTACATGCACTACATATTTGTCCACATTCTATACCATGTTCATTTCCTCTAGTATTATTTCTATTTGTCAATTGTGTGTATTCTCTTCATGATTTGCTGCATGAAGGGAATATGAAACAAAAGTCCTCTAATACCTTTAATCCCTGTAGGGAGTAGGAGAGGATTTTTATCCCAATCTAACTTTTTGGAGACCCCACTGGTAGTCAATCAGAGATAAAAGGCTATCAGTATCGATAAAGCTGTATAGAAGGAATATACAGCTCAACAAGTGCTGCCATCTCGTGGTCCCTAACCCTAACACACTATTTTTAATATCTGAAACAGTGTGACATCTACGGTCGATTTTCTTGGGTTTACAGGACGAAATAATCCGAGTTTAAGGGAGAAAAAAATCCGGTTGCCCATGCCAGAGATCGACTACTCGGGAACCAATCGAAATTAGGCTTAGAAAAAGTTTCACTACTCGGCAACTAGAATCGAACTGGCGATGCTTTTTCTTCTGGCAGTTTAGCGCTGTCGAGTGCAAAACCACTTCCACTGAGCTACAAAAGCTAAAATTTAATGTAATTGTTGAAACCATACCATATCAATCCGTCGTTTTTTAAATATTTTATTATAATTTAAAATATTTTAAAATGATAATAAATATGAAAATTACTGAAAATAATTCATATTTTCTTTTGCTTCGAAGTCAAGGTTATCTTCGTACTGAAATCGATTTGTAACTTAAACTTTTCTTACAAATGAAGGTTATAATAGAATATTACGTAAGAAAGGAGAGTTATCCTAATGACATACAGCATTTGTTTAAATGATTTTAATTATTTTCTATAGTAAGCTATTTTTTCAAATAAGTTTCATAAAATTTTGAAATAAATACTAATTTTAGAACTAATTCATTTAAATAGATAATATTAAATAGATAATATATTCCAACACCTTTTATATTTTTGAATGATTTCTCACTTAGTAATGTGTTAACATTGTGTTGCGGAATTGGGGAGTTGATGTATCAATCGACCGTGATGTTTTTATTTTCTTATACAATCCTATTACATTGCAGTACAGTACACAGTCCGATAACCTTGTAGGTTTAATTCGTGTCTTTTTGACTAAGATCAAACTGTAGTATCTGTTCGAGATCCAGTTTTCATGCTGAAGAGTGTACAGTCTGGTATAATATAATATAATAAGACTGCAGTATCAGTGGAAGGTCCAGTCTTTCCCGCAGCACAGTCAACAGGCTGGTTTTGTAAGATTGTTTGCTTTGCAATATCTGTTTTAGTTCCGCGCCTTGTGTTCGTTTGTTAATGTTCCGACTTTCGTAGAAGATTTCCGCTTACGGGGAAATCTTGGTGATTCGAAGGATCTTATATTTGTTTCTCTTTGCTGGCACTGCCACTTAGGTAGTGCGGAATATTTTCTGCTGGTGGACATTTGTTTGAATTTTCCCCGGTCAAGGGAGAACGCCTAACTTTTATCTTTTTAATTTTTGAAGTTAAATCGTGGCATCCCTTGTGCGGAGAGTCAGAACGCTCGGATGTGAAGTCGATACCAAGGTCGAAAAACGTTCGGTCGTGAAAGCTTTCGTAACAAGCGTAGGCTCTTAAAATATATGTGGTTTTACTCCATACGGCAGAGGTAGATATCAAATTGTAGTTAAGGATTTCCAAACTAGAGATAAACGTCTAGAAGGATATGAATGTGGTGGTGAAAAAATCTTTCCCATATTGATAGGCAGTATACTTAGGACAGTAAAAATTGACAGATTCCTACTTGAATATATGGAAAATAGCGACGAAGTTGCTTGCAAAGTATATTCGAAGTAGGGTGTCGTCCGCGATATTAAACCGTCGAACGAAACCGAAAACCCTGACTGGAAATCCGGGGAAGTAATATATACAATCGAAATGAAACAGCTGTCCCCAACTTCGTTTTTATAGGTTCTGCAAGAATAATGGTTAATTATCCTGGAGTTAAAAGACAGTACTTCAGATGTGGATCATATAATCATCTGAGGACAGATTGCCCGGAAAATAAACCTAGAAACGGCTTGGCAACAGGGATTGAACTGGAACAGTCTTCATCATCCTGATTTAAATGTGGTAATAAAGAACATAAAGTGGACGTCTGCACACACATAACCGATGCTGAAAGGATGGTCGGTGCTATCAAGCCTCATATTCCCAGCAACTGAAAATTCGGAGACAACAGAGCCACCAAAAAAAAAAGCAGTCACCTTTTCATGGTATGCCTTTTCAGGCAACAGCTTTAGGGGGGGAGGGAGCAATCGTCATTAGATCGTTTAATGGGTCTTCAATAATGATGCTAGGAAAAAAATTCTAACATCAAGAGATAAATTAGAAGAACCATTTCCAGGAGGGCCGACTCCTATGTGAATAGCTTAGGCTTTGAATGGGGGAAACATAACATACACGATCTAAGAACAGCGACTCCTGAACAGTGTAAGGAATTTTCGCATGTAGTCTCACACTTGAGTGAAGAGAAAATGTTAGTCCTACGAAGCACATTAACTCAGTTCAGTTAGCAAAGGGCAACATTTTTCTGAACCATGAATAACTAACTAGAATTTCGAGTTGCCAAATGTTAGCGGATTTCGCAATCCTCTTGCGCAAAGCGCTGTTTGGAGACTACTTTTATAATATTAATATACTCTTCTTACAGGAAGTACATTTTTCTAAACATTGGGATGTGGAGAACTTCTCAAGAAGCTTTCCGATCAACAACTGTTGGTGTGTTGGGGATTCCTATTCGAGGGGAATGGGAATAATTATTCGCCCCCATACTAGGAGGATTTTTTAACATCCAAAAAGATTCTATTGGACGTCTAATGTCCATTGACTATAAGTACGGGTGTCGAACAACCCGATTTCTCACAGTGTATGCTCCCAATAGTCCTCACCAGCGAAATGTTTTTTTTTTCCACTTTAGAACAGTATCTATTGGGGATGCAACAGCTAATCATAGCGGGTGATTGGAACTGTACAGAGAACACTCGCTATGATAAGATAGGTGGAAACGATCACAATGGAACTGGCGGTTTCGCAGCTCTAAAACGCTGCTGTGAAAATGTCGACCTTGTTGATGTTTAGAGACGGCAGAACTCTTCAAAAGTCGGAACGACGTGGTCCCGTGTGAGAATATCAACAACGCTGGACCAGTTCTACATACACGTAGTTGGGGTATGGCATATTGTAGAAACCAGTCTATTAACGGACCACAAAATGGTTCTGTTGAAAGTTCGACTTCCAGAACTCATGGAAACCACCAGAGGTCCGTAGTAGCTCCCTCCCACTTTCCCCAGTCTTTTTAGCAATGAGCTACAGAACCTATACGATAGATGAAAAGACACCAACTGGGACTGGGAAGCATGGTTAAACTTCAAGATACAGGCAAAGGAACTCTTTCAAAGATGTGGACGCGAAAAAGTGCACCAACTGAGAGACGTGTGAGGGATCACTACAGGGAACTGCGGTAGTATCGCGTAAATGATCGAAGCGGAATCCCTTGTAATGATCTCATCCGACTGGAAGAGCCACAGAAAAGGTTTGATGACCTCTAATTTCGAGCGAGACTTTTTCTGTGACACACAGAAACGCCTTCTGCTTCTTTTTACAACAAAAGCTGGCGGCAGCATGTGAAGACCGAAACAATGTACTGGATCCAAGAGAACGGTGAAATGTTGCAATCGTCTCAGGAAATCCTACGACATTTTTATCAACATCATCTCGGTGCTTTTTCTGATCAGCAAGGCGTGAATCACTTCAGCGAGTGGGACACCACATGTCTTCCCGATCATCTTAGAGCCTTGCATGACAAGCCGATATCCCCCGAAGAAATAAAAGCAGCTTGCAAAACGATGAAGACAAGGAAAACTCATGGCTTAGATGGGCTAGGAATTGAGTTCTACTGGTCTATCCGGAACTTTGTTTTAACCATCTTAGTGACAGAATTTAACGATTTCCTCTCTTTGGGAACATTCCCGCAGACTTTGTAAAGAGCTACACACAGTTTTTATTCCAAAAAATGACCGAAATCCCACTTTGGTAAATAGCTGGCGACCAGACCAACACGGACCATGATATTTTCACAAAATTTATCTGCGCCTGCATTAAGTTAGGCATCCGAAATGTCATAATCAGCTCGCATGTTTACGGCTTTCCGGGTAGAACAATGGAACTAAATCTCTTTTTCCCCAGGGATCTCATCCGTCTGGCCAAAAGCAAGGAATATCCACTTGCACTTCTCTCAGTTGATCAGGAAAAAGCATTTCATAGTGTTAGGCACACCTACTTGCATCACGTCCTTCAAAAAATTGGGGCGAAACCTGGGCTGAGCGAAATAATCAAAAATATTTACTCATAAGCCTATAATGGCTTATAAAAGCTATAAATGGATTTCTTTCGGAACAAATTCGTATGCAAAAAGGGTAAGGCAGGACTGCTCTCTAAGCCCTCTCTTTTTTCACTAGATTTCGAACCCTTCATCAAAAAAAATAGATGACTCTCCCGCAGTCAGAGGAATACCTATGGTGTCATATGCTGATGATGTAGTTGCATCGCTCCCTGACTATGATTCTATCTACATTTACTTTGGCATATTGCCGCAATTCAGCATGATCAGTAGTCTACACTTCTCTTACAGCGATCATAGTAGTCACTTTTGGAACTAATTTTGGCGGGAGCGACAAAGGCCATCAAATGTCGAAACACTTTTTACCCACCAAACACGATAATAAAATCCACATTAACAATTCTTTTGGCCGGTACCATTTAAAAGCTAAAAATTTTAAAGTTTCAAAATATGTTTTTTACTTATCTTTAAAGCATTTAGGAAATAAAATATTCATATTGGTAAACTATACTACTATGGATTATTAATATAAAGTTTAGAAAAAATGGCAATGAAAACCAGTATTGTCTCGGGAGCCTCACAGAGTAGCTTTGGGAGCCTCATGCGGCTCGCGAGCGGCAGTTTGCTCACCCCTGGTATATACATTTAGGCATAACACTGATCACTGCATTCTAAAAGTGTGAGTTAGAAAGCCAATCTGCGCTGAGTAGATAGAAAACTTCACGGACCCAAATGGAAAACTTTAAAGAACATTTAAAGTATCGTTATTGAAAGAATGTCCTTCGTTTCATTATTATTATTATTAGTAGTAGTAGTAGTAGTATTACTACTACTAATATGCAAACGATTACTGTGATCGTTATTATTCTGTTACATGAATTCCATATTATGCAATTATAAAGATATTAAGAGTGGAAAATTGTAACGTAAGAAATTAGTTACCTAATTATTATAAAAGATATGTCATTCTCTGAGAGGTAAAGATAAGTGCAAGTAAGGTGATGTACCCAATTGTACACATGGTTAGTACAGAATTGTAAAGTTGTAAAATTATGGTCTCATTCTTAATCGTTGCTGTCGATTTTTTTTTATTTTAGTTATTATTGTGAAAAGTGAAATTAATGCATTTAGCATTAACTATTGCATGTTAATTATAAACTAATTGTTAATGTGAACTGTGTACGTAACCTCTCTTAAGCAGCGTATATGCAAATTACTTGCAATACTCTAAGCAACTATTTCGAGTTCGGTAAAGGGCTAATTGCTGGAAGCACAATTTTGAAAACAATAGAGCTGACTGGTTTCTTAAAATGTTCGCTGTCCCTGGTGTTTAATCAGTGGAAAAATAACCCACTTTATCTAAGAGGCATAACTGTGGTTATGCCAGGAACCAGATTGCCATAGTATGGGAAGTCTTGTACGGACAAACAGAACTTCCTGCTTGAAGCAATTGAGCGACGCATTTAAAGAAGGCTGTTCCTGATCCATAATTAAATACAAATCTACTGGGTTCAGGGTCAAATTCGTGAAATATCAGTCAACTCACTGAAATTGAAAATGATCTCTAAAAGAGAGTTTTAAATTTGCTTTTAGGAGAATTCAGGTTTAAAGAAGTTGGAATAGCAAAAATCCTTTTAAAGCCAGCAACTATAAAATGCATTCCTTAAAGCCACGAACGCAGAATTTAAAATAATATATTTTAAGACCACATTTTATATTATCTTTTTACAAAACCTATAGAATAACACCTTAGTGGACGTTAGAAAGAATCTATTAATATAATATTCATTGATGTTGAAGTCGAAGTGCAGAAGCAGAAGAAATAAAAGAAGAAGGTGAGAATTTGTTTCGATAAGCTTGGATTGAATTCTATGCGGGTAATAACAAGCCGTCTTCAATCCATTTCAAGCACCTTCAATATGTACCATGGTAGTGATCTCATTCTAAGCAATTCAATTTCTAAAAGTCATCGACAAACTTTGAATACCCCAACACCAGCTAGCCGTTGTCTATATTCGTGTAGTGCCTTTTCTGTTTTGTGTAGCCGCATATTTGTCATTTAATTTCTTATTTGACTCACTTGGGTAATGAACTGAATGACATATTATAATATGTGAGTAGTCATATTTCGTAAATTTCATCAAGGTAAGTCAACCATTTGTTTTTTATTACGCAATTTGTATACTCATAAATGAGTGAGAAGCATTGATAGAAAAAAAAATCAATAACGAAATGTTTCTCTTACTGATATCCTGTAAAAGTAACTACAAATAAAATAAAAAAGACATGACAACAATGCCCAACATATCCCGGCAAACAAAATTACTCGAGATAGCATAGACAGTTTTAAACACATCAATCAAATGTAGATCAATCTAAAAATTTAAAAAGTGTTGGAATAAAATATAAATTTCGTAAATAAATTAAAATGATATTTAATATTGTATTAATAATATTGAAAACATATTTTAATTAATAATTTTATTTATAAAAATTAATTGAAATAATTAATCTTTTCTTTTGAATTAAACTGAATTTTCGAATGATAAATTTAATCGAATTTATAATTCGATAAATTGATACAGTACAATAAAACTGTCTGTTAACGTTAATGTAAAATCAAAACTTAGAATGTAGAATGATTCAAACACCAAGGGTGATTCCCATATTGATTACAGACGAAAATAATACATTAGTGTTCAGGGTGTGGTACACAGTGGAAATGATATTTGCATGTGTACAGATATATGATTATTTGATTACAAAATGATTACATACATACGTAATTAATTTCTTCACAATTTATATGTTAATACTTAATAGTTATGCTGTATAACTATTAAGTACATAGTTATTGTTTCATTTGCTATGATAAACATATTTCAAAGATCATTCTTTTAATTTTCTTTTTATTTTCAAACACACAAAATAAAAAGGCTTTTAATTAATTTGTATTTTTTTCTTGGAATTGTGAGCGAATTCTCGACTAATTTGAGAACAGGTCGAAAAACGAAAGTCCGTTGTTACACCTGTTCTCAAATTAGTCGATCTCCTGTGAGGAGAAGTAGGATTTTTTTTATTCCTGAAACCGTAGAGATTAAATTCTATAAATCCACAAATCGAGGCAAGAACACATGCTCTTTCAGCCAATATATAGTGTTAGGCTTAGAGACTATGAGATGGCAGCAGTTGTCCTCGTCTCTCCTCCACGGATGCCCATTAAAATCACTGATTCCCTTGGGCCAGCACTCTGGGATTGGCTGATGGTAGAGATTTATGTCAGCAGACTTCAAAATGTTTGGACTAAACGGTCTCTTCTACTGTCGCCAGCATTTACATCATTTTCTTTCTTTGTGCAGGATATTTCGAGGAAGAAAACTATTTTGAGAGATTCTAAGAGGCTTTGACATGTCTGCATTTCTTTAAAGATTTCTGTTATGAATATCTTGCAGTTTAGAAGTTATGCAGTGGAAAGTACCATAAGCATATGGAAAGTGGTTGATGTCAGTGATGTGACATGCTGGTTTATCTTGTGAGTAATTCTATTACGGTAAACCTATTAAATGGATTGTTGTGTGAAAGGAACTGTAATTGTTTTTCATCCATAAAACCTCACCTAGGATAAGGAGTAATCTCTTGAACTTGAGGATGATTACTTTTTCTTGAAGTTGTCGTCGAGAAATTTCTTGATTTTCTCTCTCTCTCTCTGTGTGTGTGTGTGTGTGTGTGTGTGTGTGTGTGTGTGTGTGTGTGTGTGTGTGTGTGTGTGTGTGTGTGTGTGTGTGTGTGTGTGTGTGTGTGTGTGTGTGTGTGTGTGTGTGTGTTCGTGTGTGTGTGTGTGTGTGTGTGTGTGTGTGTGTGTGTGTGTGTGTGTGTGTGTGTGTGTGTGTGTGTGTGTGTGTGTGTGTGTGTGTGTGTGTGTGTGTGTGTGTGTGTGTGTGTGTGTGAACTAAGTGTATTCTTAGTTCTATTTTGTGCTTTTATTGCATGTAAACTACGGACTGAAAATTCACACAAAATATTTCGCTTTTGATCCATTTCCTAGAATCCACCAACAATAGAGGGAAAGAAATAGGATCTTTTATTTTATTTTAAATTTTATAGTTTAATTTATTATAATTGTGAAATATTTAAATTTAATTTTTAACTTGGAATTAAAAAATAAACAAATATTAATTTATTTAGACACTTTTTAATTTTCAGAATAAATTATTTCTAAAGAATGTCTTTAACTTTCTGTTGTGTGTTGACTGCGCTAACTTCGCATTCGCTTCACTCTATGTATGTATTTAAAATATTAATATTTCAGAGAAGTGGGACCCATGTGCACAATGAGATTTTCCCTAACGCTGCTTCTAAGTTAAATATGAGTGTTAGAGAATCATTGTGAACAGTGTCTCGACAGGGAACTGGTTTGAAAACTTTAACAATATGCTACCTATGTCGTTTAATGGGATGAATAAGGTTTAGAGCATACTTTGAAGTGTTATCCTGATTTTATATTTGTGTAATTATGATTGGTATGTATACATTTAGTGCCTATTATTATTGCTTAAAATTATTAATTTAGCACGGTTATTTATATTAAATTAAATTCCTTATATTATATATTTTATTGAACATTTTATGCCATTAAAAATTCTCTATTTGTCATTTCTTAGTTGTATTTCTTGTAATTTTTCCCATGTTTACCATAGGAAAATGTCAAGGAGGCTTAAATACGGACAACATTCAAATCACCGGTAACGGCTTAATGTTTGAATTAGATGCTGGCGCTGATGGGAAAATCGGCTTAAAACATTTTAATTACTTTTTTTTTTTTGCAAAATTACAATTATATCAATATATTTTACATCATATACTTTGACTAAAAGTATTATTTTTAGTACTTTTTACTTAATAAGATGAAACACGAATTAATAATGATTCTAATCGTATACAACACAAGTTCTGAGAAATTAGGATGAAATTATTAGCGACCTGGCAGTACATGAAGATACACTTAATATTATATAGTTTATTTTTGGCCACTGATGGACAGGGATGCACAATATACGGCATTCTCTCTCTCTCTCTCTCTCTCTCTCTCTCTCTCTCTCTCTCTCAAGTTAATCCCGTCTTCCAGCAGTGAAGCCTCTTTAAACAAAAGGGACTCTCGCATTTGCAGCGAGCATTCCCGCTACAAAAGGATTCCTTCCCAGTTTGAAGAAATGCCAACTAGACATTAAAAAGGTGGTGGAAGTCCTTCATCATCCGGTGAAATACCGCTTCTTAGCTTATTGGAAGTCCGAAGCAGTAAATGCCATGTTTGGTCAGATAAGAGATTCTGGTTTCTTTCTCTCCGCGGTCATCTTAATGCATGGTGAGTGATACCCTTCAGGGTCATGACAAATATGCTACGAGACCCATACTGTCCTCCATTTTGAGGGTATTAAACCCGAACCTATTAATAACGAGTTAGGAGGCTTCTCAATCAACTGCCATATAATCCCGCTGCCACATTCTCTGCCAGGTCGTCCTGGAGAGGGAGTCCAGGTTGTGGTATGTTGGTGGCACTGTCGAAGTCATGTCATGGTACGGAGAATGTTTTCTCTGCGTACAATGACATACAATTTTATGATATCAACAGTTCCATACTAGAACCCAAGACTTTAAATCTCCTTTAGTTTTTCGACAAAAAGAAACCACGAAACTACTACAAAAACTTGAATACTAAAAAGTCTTCTTGAAATTTCCAAAGCCTTCAACCGTGTGTGACATCGTGGCCATGCTCAAGAAATTGCCATTCTTTGGTCTCTCTCCCATCTTCTGTAATTGGGAAATCAACTTCCTCCTTGGTCGTTCTCTTCGATTAATGATAGATGGCTCCCTCTCCTCGAGCTTCACCGTTCAGCCTTACCAACTACTCATTCTCTTGTTCCTAAATGACCTGCTCACAATAACCACCAGTCCTATCTATAGCTTTGCTGATGACAGTACTATCCACTCATCCAACTCTTTGACAAACCATGCAATACTCGGACATCCCAGGCTACAAGATCATATAAAACCAGTGCCCTAAACATTGATTTCTTCATATTACTCTTCAATCGGGGAGGACAAACCTGTCCTCCCCGATTGAAGTCACGTCTTTTCTAAAAATAGATCTCAATTCACCTACCCTTACCCTCACATTACTTTACGCACAAATCTCCAAGCCAGATCAGATATATCTGCTTGGATTAACGTTTAGCTCCAGTCGCTCCTGAGATAAACACATCACATCAATAGCCTCCTCAGCATCCAAGAATGTAGCCATCTCTCTTCCGTTGCATGCGTTGAATACTGCTCACATGTTTGGGGTGGAGTACCCGACCGTTCCCTTAAAATCCTTGCTGCTGTCCAAAGGAGAGCTCATAGATGATCCCTATCTTACAGATTGCCTTCAACGCAGTGTTTCAGCAATGTGTCTATTCCACAGTTACTTCCAGTTCTATATTAATTATTTAATTTTGTCACATTCATCAATGATTGCTGCCACTTCACGAGGGGTCACGACCTACAGTTTAAGAAGCATTGGTATAAATCATTTAAGAAAAAATGTTATATAATATCAAATTAATATGCTATTATTGTTTTCGTAAATTACTGATTTATGACTGCCAGCAAAAATAGTGTATTGGGTGAAGAATAATCATATGCACTGGATTATGTTTTCTTCAAATAATATAATATATTATGCTGTATCTTATTTAGGAAACGTTTGCGATGTTTAATAGTTCTTATAGTTAAATATTGATAAGAATGTATACACCAGTTATCGGTACTATTATTTATTACTTTTTTAAATTAATAATATTAATAATATGATTATTGCCATCTTGGCCTTCTCTGTATTATATTTATTATATTATATATTATATTATAATGAAGAGACAATCAGAGTATATTCACTTACAATCTGCAATTTTTTATGACTACTACTAAAAGTTGCTATATGCCAATAGAAACTTCGAAAATTACTCGGGATAAAATATTTGTATAATTTCTCTTCTATTTTAAAATAGGTGTGTTAAGATGGTGTATATAAATTCAAAAGATTTTAAAATTATTTAAAAAAAATTACTTTTCTAAATATTATTCAATTACTAACTAATTGTATACAGCTATAAATAATAGAAGGATTTCGATTTTGTAATAATCGTAATTTTTGTAATATATTTCAATTCCTTTTATCAAAATAAGCTGCAGCAGAGATTTTAAATAGTTGTGCTATTATCGCTATTC
Source organism: Typopeltis vanoorti (assembly GCF_054136105.1). Lineage (NCBI taxonomy): Eukaryota > Metazoa > Arthropoda > Arachnida > Uropygi > Thelyphonidae > Typopeltis > Typopeltis vanoorti. The sequence goes on from NC_143572.1 coordinate 62,322,223, forward strand.
AAGTAGTTGCAAAAAAGATTTTCTAATTTTACTTAAAAACATCTTAAGGCTTTAGAAAAATAATTATCGTTCAGTAGAATGCACTGGGTTGTTTAAAATAAGATTCCTTTTTTTAAATGTAATTTATTCTAACACCCTTTTCTTTTTAAAATAATTTTTCTATGTATATGTTCAAAACGGATTATTCATTGCATCGGTGTTGATTTGAGGACTTCCAGGGTAACAAATGGCAATGCTGTAGCCAATGAAGTTTTAACTGAGGCTCTGCTATTGCCGTTACCCAGCCATGACTAGAGCTTTTTAGCTCAATAACACTCCATCCACACAGATTTTCTTCATTCAGATGACGGGATAAAGAGTCAAGGACTCAGTCTATCGCCCAGTTCTTTTAAGAACTTTAAGATTCATTGCATCGATGTAGAAGTGATCTAAGTTTCGAAAAGTCCTTTTTAGGACTTCCAGGGTAACAAATGGTAATGCTGTAGTCAATGAAGTTTTAACTGAGGCTTGGCTCTTGCCTTTACCCAGCCATGACTAGAGCTTTTTATCTCAATAAAACTCCATCCACACAGATTTACTTCATTCAGATGACGGGATAAAGAGTCAAGGACTCAGTCCATCGCCCAGTTCTTATAAGAACTATAAGATTCATTGCATCGAGGGGATCAATCGACCGTGAGATGCGATGATTGATTCATTCAATCCAATCATTCAATCCAATACCCTTAGAGGTAATGGATGGCAATGCTGTAGCCAATGAAGTTCTAACTGAGGCTCGGCTATTGCTGTTACCCTCCTGCCATGATCAGAACTTTAATAGCTCAATAACACCTTATCCATACACTGTCCTCTACAAATGACGGGGAATATGAAAAGCATTCTTGCTTCGCCCCTTTAAGTCAGTCCTTATAAGGATTCATTGCATCTTGAAAAACAGAATTTCAAGGAATTCCAGATAGTAAGGCTGTAGCCAATGAAGTTTTAACTGAGGCTTGGCTATTGCCGTTACTCCGCCATGATCAAAGCTTATACAGCTCAATAACACTCCATCCACACATTTACTTCTACAGATATCCATACACTGTCCTCTACAGATAATGGGGAAGGTGAAAAGCATTCTTGCTTCGCCCCTTGAAATCAGTCCATATAAGGATTCATTGCATCTTGAAAAACAGAATTTCAAGGAATTCCAGATAGTAAGGCTGTAGCCAATGAAGTTTTAACTGAGGCTTGGCTATTGCCGTTACTCCACCATGATCAAAGCTTATACAGCTCAATAATACTCCATCCACACATTTTCTTCTGCAGATAGCTTTAATTTATTTTTTTAAATAAATTTTTAAAAAATGCATGCATGTAATGTGAGAGGTGCTAATCATAACTTCATTGTTTTTTGTTTGTCATAAATCAAAAATAATTCATTGAACTGAAGCCAACTTTTTTGTGAAAATTGCCCTACCCAGTTTTGAATTAATGATTATCATATTATCAATAAGGTACGTTTGGATGGGATCCTAAACAGAAATTTAATCAAAATACTATGCTTGTCTTTTTATGGACAAAAATAATAATCATTGGCGTAATATGTTTAGTGTGACTTTGATCATCCTTTGAAGAATTAATAATTCCATACTAATCAAATATTGTTACTCATGAAAAAAAAAGAAAATTATAATTTCCTTTTTTGTGTTAATATCATCCTCAAAATTTGGTAAAGTTATAATACTGAGAGCAGTAAAAAAAAACTTAATAATTTCAGGATCCAAACGTTTCGAACCACTTTAGGTTCCTAATAAAGTGCGCGATGGTTTGAGTTTTAAATTCATCTACCGCTTCATGCCATTTACAAAAATATCTTGGAGCGAATTCGCATTTGGTGTCTGTTAGTTGGATAGTGGCGACAATATCCAACTTACACCCGGAAACAACCTACAGTGGTATTCTTAAAAGTAAGTCAATCTTATCGAACGTATCACAATGTACGTACAAAATATATAGCAGAATCTTAAATAACAAACTAACGAAATATTCCGAAAACTTATTCTAGAAGTACAGAATGGATTTAGAAAAGGACGATCATGTATAGACCCGGCCTTTTGCCTAAAATTAATAATAGAGAAAAGAAGAGAATACAATTTAGAAACACACATTGCATTTATTGACTTTGAAAAAGCATTTGACAAAGTTAAAAGAAACATATTATTTAACATATTAAAAGAAAGACAAATACCAAATAATATCCTAAAAGCTATCACAAGTATATATGTAAATAATCAAATACAAATAAGATTAAATCACGAGCTTTCATATACGAGAGAGATAAACCAAGGGGTCCGATAGGGGTGTCCCCTCTCAGCAACACTTTTTTAATATCTACTTAAAGGAAATAATAATAAAATGGAATAAAAATTTACATCAAGGAATTAAACTCTCTCCTGCAGTGAACTTAAACACTCTCCTCTTTGCCGACCACCAAATATTAAGTACAAATTCTGAAGATAACTTACAGAAAGCTATATTAGATCTAAATGAGATATCCAAAGATTATGGTATGATAATATCAACGGAAAAATCAAAACTATGGCCTTTAAAAGACAAGATCCAGCAAGAACTAAAATAGTAATAGATAACAAGATCTTAGAACAGGTGAATTCATTTAACTACCTAGGATGTATGATCACATATGAAAATGAAAAAGATATAAACGTAAAAATTGCAACATATTTAAAAATAGAAGATGTAATTAACTCTATGTTTAAACCAAACCTAGTTCAAAAACAAACCAGGCTAGAAGTATACAATACATTAGCCCTACTAGTCTTAATGTATGGAAGCGAAATCTGGGCAATAAAACAAAAAGACAAACAAAGATTAACAACAGCAGAAAGGAAGTTTATGATAAAAACTGCAAAGTATATCCTATTTGATCACAAAAGAAACGAAGATATTATGAAAGAATTAAACCAAGAACCAGTAATAGAAAAAATATAAACATAAATGGATGGAACACGTTCAAAGAATGAAAACAGAAAGATTATCAAAACAAGCCTTATTAGGAAAAAGAAAACCAGGACGTCCTCTTAAACGATGACTTCTAAGACCAGAACAGGCCATGCTAGGCTTAAATACGCATGATGATGATGATGATGATGATGATGATGATCACAATGATGAGCGCAAAGATTTCAACAAAATTTATCGAAATAATGAATGGCAAAAAAAAAGAGAAAAGAAATATGCATTAGTGAATGCCAATAGTTGTATGTAATAAAGTAGGAAAAGCTGTACTCTACACAAAGATCAGCATTAAAAGATATTACGCAGGAATTGTGTAACAATCAGTGCTAAATAAAAGGATAGGCTTCTCACATTCCCATTCTCAATTCTGATATCAATTTCATGAGGTTCACAGAACCCAAAGTAGCTAAGATTAAACTACATAACCGCAACGTACTGTGGGTACGTTGCGGTTTATATCTCCATTTCTTCTTATTATTATTTTCATACTTTTAAGTGAATTTTGAATTATCAAAAACTATCACATTTATTAAAAAGTAACCTATATGAACATTTCCGTCAGATATTTTATTTTAAATATTAAACCACACTAGAGTGATAATAAATTAAATAATTCCATATATTTTATATTCAAAAAAGAAAAATTACAAAAAATATAACTGAAAAATTTTAAAATACTTTAATAATAAGTTTGATAATAAACTACTTTAATAATAAGTTTGATAATAAACTACTTTAATAAAAAGTTTGATAATAAAATACTTTAATAAAAAGTTTGAAACTATTTTAAAAAATCGTTTCGAACTTATTTAAAATTGAGTATTTATTTAAACACCTTTTACTTATTTAAAATATGTTTTTTTATTGGAAAAGTAGTTTCCAATAAAAGAAAAACAGCAGATTAAAAGGGGTTTTGACTCATTGGAAAATGTGCTCAGGCTAATAAAAACATTATTATTCCTTTCAAATCAAATATATAATATTGAACACATTTTAGTTTAACTTTATTATATTTAGAATATTCCTCTAAACTGCTGGTCAACCTTTCAGCTGAATTCTTCACTTGTTTGAATAAATAGGAAACAGTGAATTGTAAATAAAAGAATCACAATAAAAGTAGGCAGCTATTCTTTATTAATGTTAACGTAAAGAAATGTGCAGAAAAATAGAGATATCTTCTCTGTTTTTGAGCAACCTCTCTTTTACCGGTATGTAAATGTCACACTGTCATATAGACAAGTTATTCTTTTCCTCTTAGAGAACCAACGGTGTTTAATCCTAATACCAAACAGTGCGAATATTGCTAGAAAAATTGTACATGATCGAAGTGGGATGGATCTTTAAGCATTCGTGCTAAATACATTCGGGAAAATTGAGGCTTAAAATTGTACGCTATGTGCAATCTGTACACAAATGAAAAATCTCTTGTTACGATAAAAAGTAGGCTTTATGTGGATATGCATTCGGCGCAAGCTATAAACTAAGCAGCTTGATATCCGTACAGTATAAAATGCTAACGCTGATCTTCTGGGAACAAACAGGTAATGCTAACTTTATCTGTACCAGTGGCAGCATATAAAAGATTAACAATTAAACACCTATGGCACTATTCAGTTTTACTAAAACATTACTTTGATACTAACTATAGAGTAACTACAACCACGTCCAGTATAACAGTCTCAGACAAAAATTTGTGAATATATTATTTTATGTTTTATCTCTCACACTGCTATTCTTTTTCAGATTTAATTTTCTTTTACTTCTTTTTAGTAATTTTCCGTGCTACAAGAGAGTAATCAGTCGCTTATTTTCTAACAAATAGCTACTGCATTCACTAGAACTTAACTCCTGTGACTTTTGGCTTTGGAGTTTACCTCAAAAGTATGGTGTATTGGGGCAAAGTTCTTCCCGATGGCCAACACATTGAACACCTCTTCCATTGATTTTACAGATCCTTCATAGCTGCATGTAGGTCTTTGTGATCATTTGTATCACATTATCCTTTATATATATATATATTTTTTCTAACCTTTTTGCTAATTTTTGTTGTAGTCAAAAACCTCTTTCCAATGATCTGGCTAAGGTATCTAACAAGATTGAGGGTATTTCGTCTACTTCTCTATAGATCACTCTGGATAAAAATATATATATTTTTTTTCTAACCTTTTTGAACTAATTTTTGTTGTAGTCAAAAACCTCTTTCCAATGATCTGGCTAAGGTATCTAACAAGATTGAGGGTATTTCGTCTACTTCTCTATAGATCACTCTGGATAGAAGTACTTTAATTTAAAACAGCAATTTCAACATTTAAAATTAAAATTTAAAAATCGACCGCAAAAAAAAACGAAAAACAAAACGAAGGCAATTCAAGAACAACGTTTCTTCACATGCCTTTACTTTGCTCTGTTGTATTGTTATAATATAAAACAAATAAAGGTGAACTTTTTATTTTTAGAAAAGTTTAGAAATCTAAAGAGATACTTAGAGTTTTCCTTTTTTGTTGAATAATGCTTATCAATCATTTTCTTTTTTTATTTAATAATGCAAAAGTTGGGAAGTTTTATTTATTTATTTCATAATTCTCGATACATATCATCAGTTAAAAATACATGATTTCTATTGCAATGGATATATGAGTTACTGAGATTCATTTATTTAAATCTGAGGAATTCCGACAGTGAAATCTTTCGAAATTTCCTATTTTGCTCACGGGAAGGTTTTTTTTTAAATTAGAGACATTATTAAATATATTATTGAAATACAAAAAATTACTAAATAACATAACATCAATATCGATTTTAAAATTTCATTTCATTGACCTTATAAGGACCGGCTTAAAGGGGAGAAGCAAGAATGCTTTTCATCTTCCCCGTTATCAGTAAAGGACAGTGAATTATAGGGTGTTATTGAGCTATATAAAGCTCTGATCATGGCATCAGTGTAACAGCAATAGCCAAGCCTCAGTCAGAACTTTTTTAGCTACAGCATTGCCATCCATTACCCTCCCTGGGTACCCATTTTAGTCACCTCGTACGACACGCATGAGCTACATTGGGGCTATTCTTATCCCGGCCAACACACGGGTAAATTTCACTCTCTCCACCCTTGGCCAACTTTTATATGGAGATTTATGAAGAGAAAGCCTTAAACTCTGCCCCACAAGAACCAATCACATGGCTTCGCTATGTTGATGATGTGTTCGCTATTTGGCTACATGGCTCAGATCCATTCCTCTCCTTCCTAACATACTTAAACAACCAACACCACAGAATCCAATTCACCCAGGAAGAAGGAAAAAAACAACTGCCTTCCTTTATTAGACACACTAGTCACCCGCCAGCCTGATGGAACCAGTCTATAGAAAATCCACCCATACGGGTAGATACATTCACCAACAATCCCCCCCCTCGCAAGAATATGGAGTCATTAAGACATTACACAACAGGGCTAAACTTATCTGTTCAAATTACAATGCCCTAACCAGGGAACTAAACCACATCCTCAACACTTTCTCAGCCAATCGCTAACCCCCCCCCCCCCAAAAAAAATCCACAAAATATTGACACCAGTTAACCACAACCCCCCCTCCCCCTTCACAACAAGGACTACTCTAAATCCATCACCATTCCCTACATCCGATGCACCTCGGAAAAAATTACAAAATTCCTAAAAAAACATGACGTAACTTCTTGTTACAGACCATATAAAAAATTGGCATCCTTTTTTCGCTCTACTAAAAACCAACTTCCCCCTAGACCTACCTGGTGTATACCAGGTCTCTTGCAGTTGTAAGCTGTTCCTACTTGGGCCAAACAGGCAGGACAGCGAATTTCAGAATTTCAGAACACAAAGACTACATCCGGTTTCACTAATACAGCCACTCTGGTCTTGCAGACCATGCGCTGGACACCTGCCATAGAATACGGTGGAAGAAAGCTACGATAATACACCGTAGTAAATACGAAAGACTTTTCATGGAATCGACCTCAGCCCTAAGAAACAATCCAAACCTCAACAAATTTGGTTTGCATGAGACTGCCCCAAATTTGGGAAACCTACATCAGAAGACCTTTAGCCCAATCGGCAAAGAATAGCAACATTGCCTGCTAGGAACACCATCAAGACTTTCAGGAGAAAGAATAGCTTCCTGCTTCGTCCTCATTTACTGTTTGTTGTGCTTGCGTGCACGAGTCTTGTTTTAAGTACCTGTGAAAATGGCAACGTGGCGTTTCCGAAATACTGGAAGTGCATTAAACTTTATTTTAATGTATATTCTAGTATACGTTGTAATTTCCTTGATCAATTTAGTAAAAATGTATAACCAATTTCTAAGACTTTCCACGAGAATAATAATAATATCAAAATTATTATTATTATTATTATTATTATTATTATTATTATTATTATTATTATTATTATTATTATTATTATTATTATTATTATTATTGTTATTATTATTATTATTATTATTATTATTCTCAAATCACAAATCACCAATCACAAAACGAGACCCTCCACTTGGACCACAATCAAATCAAATAGACAGGTTCCCAACCAGAAAAGAAGCAGAACTTCTCTCTGCAATACATCAAATCAAACCAAACAAAGGCCCAGGAATAGATGCTATAAGACCTAAAGCTATAAAGCAACATGCAACTAGTTTAAGTCCTATCCTACTAAAATTAATAAATAAAATATTTAAAACAGGACAGATACCAAGTATGCCAAAGACCGCCATAATCACACCCATATACAAACAAGGAAAAAGAAATGTAAATACAATTACAGACCCATAGCAACATTACCAATTATATAAATCAAATTATGGAGCGGATCATACTGAAGAAACTCACAGCATACACTGAGATCTTTCATATTATCTCCAAAACACAATATGGTTTTCAGAAAAATAAGGGAACAACATCTCTCTTGGAAGACTTTACAGACGTAATTAATACCGCCTTAGACAAAAACAAAATTGCGACGGTAATCTTTATTGATCTAACTAAAGCATTCGATACACTTACACATCAAACCTTGTTAGAAAAGCTGAGGCATGTTGGAAGAGACGGGCCTCTTCACAGGTGGTTTGCAAACTACCTTCAAAATAGAAAGCATATCACACGTATCGGGTCAAACCGAAGCAGAGAGCTTCCAGTAACCTGTGGAGTACCAAAGGGAGATGTACTCTCCCCAACTCCATTAAACATTTACACGCACGATATTAATCGGCTACCGCTCAAAGGTAAGATATTCCAATACGCAGACGATACAGCAATAATATCCATCCATAATAACGCAAGCATAGCCCAAACAAATATGCAACATGATATAAATCTGATCATAGACTGGCTCACGAAAAACTCCATACACCTAAACTCAGAAAAGACAAAATTAATGATATTCAGAAATCCACTGACTCTACCAGTTGATAACAAATATATAACCATCCAACATCCACTTTCCAACATAAAAAAACACACAGAACAGCAAAACCACTACAATCACTCAGGTTGCAACAATACGATACCTTGGAATTTACTTCGATGCAGATATGAACTGGAATAGCCACATAAACCATCTACACAGCAAACTCCGAACAATATGTGGCAAACTCTACAGGTTAAAAGACATAGTTCCCATACGCCTAAAAACACTAATATACAAAGCACTATGCCAAAATATACTAAGATACGCTATAACAACGTATGCTTTCTGTGCATACGTTGTTATAGTTTCGCTACAGTACAAAATGACAAAACCGATCTTTTGGGAACAAAGAGAAAATCACGACCTTATAAACATTGCAATGGCAGAACACAAAATACTGACAGCAAAACATTTATGTCACTAAGCAGCTTTGCTAAAACATTATTTCGATGCTAAACTACAGGACAGTCAGAAATACATACCGTATAACAAGACTCAGACTACTAATTGTATCACATATAAATACAATAATCACTACGGAGAAGCCACGCGAAACTTCTATATCCCAGACATGATAAACAAATTACCTTTTGAATACAGAAACCTTACAAACTACAATAGCCTGAAAAGATCTCTAAGGATATACTATGAACAAGAAACACGCACCCAAACTACCATACAAACTTGATGAAACACAATATATTAGCTCAGGCTTCTAGTTCAGCGACGCATCAACACATTCCAAGTTATCATGTGTGTGTGGGGGGGGTGGGGGTGCGTGCGTGCGTGCGCGAGCGAATTTCTCAATCATAGAATTCGTAGCTTCCCAACACAGCAAAAAAAAAACAATAAATAATAACTAACTGGTGTCATCCTCAGATAAGCTTACATATAAGCTTCGAGGATGAAAGCAGAGAAATTAGTTCTCATCCAAGATGTATCACATGTAAACCAAATCATGTAATGTAATGTATGTATTATATGTAAACAAATGAATGTAAGTATCAAATGTAAACAAATGTAAATAATAACTGTATCAAAAGTATGCAATATACAGTGATTACATGCATTGATATCGTATATATAGAGTGTAAAATTGCAAAGAAACATCTGTAATAATAATCATTATGAATATTATAATAATATACATTGTAAACAGTTATTGTTATTATTATTATTTTTAAAAAAAACTTTATGTACAAGAAAGTATTTGTTATGCATAATTGTGTTCATATAATGTATGTAATTTATCTGAGTAATAATAATAATAATAATAAATAAATTATTATTAATAATAGAGACTTCCAGGGACTCATGGAGGGAAGCTATACTATTCTCATCAGCTGTTCTTTAATTCATTCACACTGTTTCCACTCACAACATCCAGTGTCAACCCATTCGAATCGCGCACCACACTCTGAGAGAAAAATCTAGCCTTAACCCTTTCATAGCGGCATTCATTCTCAGCTTCCAAGGATGTCCTGGTGTCGTTTCCTCACCCTTCCATAAAACGAAAACTTCCATCAACTGAAATCCTATATGAACCTTTCAGAAGTTTCTAAGTCTAATATTATATCATCTTATGTAATCATATCACCCCTCTTTCTCCTGTTTGTGTCTGTAGTAGTCTTCTAAATTCTCAATCTGTCTTCATAATCAGTATTCCACAATCCTGATATCATTTTTAACACTCTCCTTTGTACGCTCTCCAATACATCAGAATCACAACGGAAACCAGGAGACCAGACCTGCGCACAATAGTCCAGGTGAGGTCTTATCAAGGCCTTGTAATGAGGCAAAATGACATCCTTATATTTACATGTCAAAGTTTGTTTTGTATTATATTTAATTATAATTATAATGAAATTATTTGTTTTCCAATACTTAAAACATCCTTCAGTTTATGAAAGTTCCACAGCATCTGCTATATTTTCAAATGCTCTAAATATGCAAACTGGGGGTGGGATTTCTTCAAAAACTGCAAAAAAAAAAAAAAAAAAAAGGGAACCGTGCCAACTTTATGAAAAGTATTTTTCATTCCTCATTGTCTCAATATTCCAAAGGTGTTTTACCAAATAATAAAACAAAATGTATTATTTAGTTAATAAACATTAATTGTGTGTGCCAATTCAGATCAATAATCAATTGTTGATATGAATTGGCACATAGAAAACTTCACACTGACATTGTTATTCAAGTTGCAAGAATTAATGCGAATTTCATTATTGGCGTATTGCAATGTCTTCTCTGCGACCATCAGGCCTTAAAAAGTAGGACGTCCGCAGCACAAAATACTTTTACAACTGATCTTTGCAGATACGGTAAAATTACTTGATCTATATTTAAACTTTTTCTTTGATTCTCTTAATGATAATGAACTTACCTGAAGCAATAATTTAAACTAAACGAATTCGAATACTTCCTTTTGTGATAATGGCATGAAAAGTAACCACTGATTGTTCAATGATGCGTTTTAGCAACATAATCATCAAGTTGCGAATGGAGAATGCACAGAGCAAAAAAAGATAGTTCTTATAGGGAAGGTAGAATTTTAAAGAAAAAATGAAAACCTAAACATGCGTGAAGAATTAGAGTAGTGATCTTTAAGCACTTTTAAAAGTAAGACATTTATTTATTCGGATTTAAAGGGGATATTTTAAGTCCAGGAGTTAATGGTGTTGGATACAGGAATGCCAACAAGATTGCGCGTCATGATCCTCGTCCGTTTTCTAAACTTTTATTATCTGACTAGGGCGAGCAAACTGCTCATAAATTTTACCCTCACTGAAACCACAACAGATAGCGGGGAATATGAAAAGCATCTTGCTTCACCGCTAAAGACATAATTGTAAATTCATTTATTAATTTCCATCAAGGAATTCAAGTCTGCTCACATTGGAAACTTGCTGTTCGTGTAATAGTGCGACTGAGCAAGTCAAACATGAATTAAGCTATAGAGAAGATATAACTATAATTCGTAAATAACAATTAAGATGTTTTAGACACCTCAAAGATTACCAAATATAGTCTAGCATATAATCATAGGTAATCATAAAGATTACAGCCTCTTATTTGTAGGTATTATCATACAAAGATGTTGCTAGCTACTTGTAAGACTATCATAATTAACATTTAACTTCTTTCGTCTGTACTTATTTAATTGTATCTGTGTTCTCGTAGTGGCATAGGTGATTATAGGACGAATCGTCATCTGGTATAGCTGCTGAGCTTGCTATTGTTAATTAGCCGATAGATCTGAGCTATGGCTTTAGATGCCTTTGCGCACGTAGACTTGATGTGTTGGTTGAAAGATTGCTTTTTTGTCGAGAATTACAACCAGGTATTTTGTTTTTGTCTGCCAGGGCATTTTCGTATTGAATAGTAACACATCTCCTGCAGGAGACATTGGCCTTTTCGAGAAAAGAATGGCTGAGCTTTTTTGGGGGTTGACCTCCAATCTCCATTTAGAGAACCAACCCTCCAGCTTTAGAAGGTTTTCTTGATGCTTTCTGGTAATGAAATGGGATCGGAAAGATCTGGTTGTATCGTCCGCATACAGGGCCAAAATGGAAGACATCGGATTGTGCGGGATGTCCGACATGTATACAGAAAACAGCAATAGAGCCAGTAGAGTTCCCTGCGGCACTCCAGCAAAGATATGGCGCTGGGACGATGTAGAACCGTTGAATTTGATTGTTTAACAGGTGAGGTGGGTGCAATATGGTCAGCACTAATATCTGGGAGATTTAATGCGTGTCTTAACGGTCTGTGGATTTTATACAAGTGATTGAAATCTAATTTGTTATAAGAAGGTTTGCACTGCTCCTTTAGATTCTGTAGTATGGCTTCTGCCTTATCGGCATCTGTGTGAACTAAGCCCTGGTTTGAGATTATAGGGGGAGGGATCTGTTTTTATTTTTTATGTTTCTCAGTAACCCACAATAGAGTGATCAATAGGTGAGATAGAGGCTAACCTTTTATCCCAAACTTGGTTTCTATGATTTTTAAGTGCATCCCTTACTGCTCCATTCAATCTATTAAGCACTGTTTTGTCCTGAGGAGCGCGAGTGTTATGAAGTCTCTTCCTAGCTCTGTTCTTCTCTCTGATCAGGTCCATAATATCCTCAGGCAAACGACCAGGCTTGGGAACAGGTTTATGGAAGGTTGCAACCGTTATAGCGGACTTAATCTGTTGGGTGAGGCTAGTCACTGCAGAATCCACATCTTCTGGTGTGCAGATGTGAGGGACGCGTCCAATTTAATCCATAAGTGCTTTAGACAATCTCTCCCACGATATGCCTAAGTGAGAGGGAGGAGACAGGTATTCTTGTTCTTCCAATTATAGTAGAATTAGGTTGTGATCCGATGATAATTCGTTTAGTGATTTAAGGCTGTACTGAAGTTTAATGTCTTGAAGGATTGCTATATCCAAGATGTGAGCAGTTCCGAACGTAGAGAGATGAGTTGGTTCGGCAGGTCTAGCCAAAACGGCATAGTTTAATCTTGTGTAGCTGGAAAGTATGCGGCCATTTTCACTGATAGATTTACTGTTACAGGCAGGATGTTTTGCATTGAAGTTTCCAGCGATGACGACCGGTCCTTTTACTCCAAGGATGACATCCAGATGTGAGGTCAATAATGTCTTTAATGGAGGGTTGTAAGCAGAAAAAATTTTAAGGTTTCCAATTGAGTTTGTGAGGACATTAATTCCTGTGATTTCGAGGTTGGTGGTTGTAGGGTTGGTTATTGAATGATGGCTGTTTTTGATATATAGTTTTTGATAAGGGTGGCTGTACCTCCACCTCTATACCCAAGTCTATCGTTTCTGTAAATCTGATTGTTAGGGTGTCGGTAGGCCTCAGGTGAGTTTCATTGATTAAAAATATATCTGGGTTATATCTATTATTGAATTCCTGGATTTCTAACACTTTGTTATTGATACCGTAGGCATTTCAAGCGATAATCCTAAGAGAATTTGGGACGATTGTTTTCCTATGTATCGAAGAGTGCAGATAATATGGATTGGCTTTGCTGTAAGAATCTTTTTGTAACACTTAGTGATGGATTTGAGTTTCTGAAATCCTGCAGCATGTCTACAAGAGAAGAGGTGATAATATCTGATAGATTTGAATATGGATTATTCAGGTTCTGGGTTTGTACTATCTGTTTGGAGCGGGCCACATCAGCATATGTTCTTGCTTGATGTTGAAGATTCATTTTCTTAAGGGGCTCAGTTAATGATGGACGAGCACCTGTTGTCGTGATCTCACTCTTGAAGGACTGATGAGCCTGAGCGTCAGGAATTCTCGCACTAGATGACGAGGTAGAGTGATGATTTGGATCATCACTCTACATCACCCCAAAAACAGATGTACAAACCCTCTATAATTAGCAGGGTGAGAACCCCCACAATTCGCCGGGGTGGATTTTGGTTTGTCGCAGGTGTTTGGGGTGATTCTCGCCACATTTTAGGCACCTGAACTGAGCTTTACATAGCTTCTGCGCATGGCCAAATGTTTGGCATCTGTGGCACGTCAGAGAAGATACTCTCTTTCTCAATGGTTCTTTGGGTGATTTTAAGTCCACAGATTGATTTTAGATAGTATATGCCTTTGTAAATATTATGAATTTTTACTAATACTAGAGGCATAGGTGTCTTATTTGATCTGAACATTCTGGCGATCATCATGGTAGGTAGATCCTGTAATTTGAGCTCAGTAACTATTTCATCCTTGTCAATATCCTATGAGACTCCTCATAGGACCACTTTCAGATTTTTTTCACGCAAGTGAAAATGTGTGATATTGTGTTCCTCTTGCGTCCAACTCCTTTGTAAGATTTCTATAATCATCCACCGTGGCCGGCTGAATGTTCATGTCCTCATCTACATTTCTAGCAGATCTATTACTTATTTGTAAGTTAGCCATGATGGTTGTTAGTGTTGTCCATCTCTGCTTTTCCCTTAGGATAATCGGTGGCACCTTTTCATTGTGGGAGGCAGAGGGATCTGAAATGGGAACATCCTCGTCCATACCAACATCATTTGTTGGCTCAGCAGCGAGAGTTTTTCGCTTCTTACGAGCGTGTATCTCTCCTTGATCAGAAGGATTTGAGGTAGAGACAACTACATTGAGTTTTTCCTTCATTTGATGAGAGTCTTCATTTTCCTCAACATCGACTTCAGGTGAAGAATATAAGTTTAATTAGCCGGGCCAATCTCATTCAAATTTTTTGAGAAGCTTTTGGACAAAAGTGAGTGCTAGCCTTTTATCGAGTGACTCGATAATGATGTCGGGGTCGATCATGCTAGTAGGCCATATCCGCAGGTCTAAAGACCTGCCAGCAGACATTTTATATATATTAATTAATTATATATATATATATATAATTTCCTTTTAAACTCAAATTCAATTCTTCATCATACAGAACGTCAGCTAGCTCAGACTAGTACTAGTTGATCACTTTGGTGAAAGTATTCACCCAGTCATCACTTCTGTTCAAGAGCTAAACAGCTCTTAAAAAGTGTGGGTAAACTCTTAAGGTAGGTGGATTCTAGAATCCACTAGGAACCACTAACCTACTAACTTTTACCTGAACCTGCCTTTCGTGGGGAGGTGAGAAACACCACGTCCACGAGGTGGCAGTAATAACCTTTATAATAACTTAACTTTAAAAAGGAATCTGTGAAAACTTATAACACTTCAACAGTCTCTGTGGATAACTTCATCGACTGTCCCTGCTACTGATCTAAAAGGAAAAAAAAAGAATCGACCCTGTTGTCTGGAGGAGCGAGCTACCGCGGCTTCCCAAGACCACAAGGACATAGAAATTAAATTGGCAAAGGACACTTTAAAGGGTAGTTAATTTTAAACCGTTATACAATAAAAATATTTTTTACTTAAAAACCAAAAGGCAGTTTAAATTACTTTAAAACTACATATAATTGTATAAAACTTTAAGGATATTTAATAACTTTTAGAGTAGAGTAAAAAAAAAACTTTGAATTAACAGGTTAAATGTTTAGACTTTTTCTTATGTTTTTACTTGACATTTAGAAACATCAGTGTCTCTACTGATAGACCTGGATCTTTTAGGGCCAACATTTTCAGTTTTTATAACAGACAAGTCGTCGACAACAACTATACATTGTTTAGTTAAGTTCAAGCATTATACATTCATTGTAGAGGATGTCAAACTCTTCTTTAGGACAGCACGTCAGCTGTCCTAAATGAAAATGTCTTGTTCTAATTATTATATTAAATTTATTATTTTCTAAAAAAGGTGTGTTCCATGTTTGATAAAAATTTAATAACTTTTTTATTTTATTAAATAATATTAGATATTATTAGATTATTAAAATTATTTAATAATTTCTATTGATATTTTTCATTTCTATTTCTATTCATTTCGATTCATTCTTATCATTTCTATTGTTATAGTTCATTTTATGGGGTTCGAGGATACACAGTGGTTGGTCGGCGAATTTAGTGCTCCTGTAAAGTTCGTGATTTTTGTCTGTTTTTTTATTGTGTTTTTCCTTAGAAAATTAGTGTTTTGTAGTATACTAGGATAGAGTTTAGTATTTTATTGTGTATTTAGTATTTTATCGTATATTTTTATTAAGACATTTTAATATTTAGTATACTTTTAAAATGGCGTCAAAAAAGGGCAAGAACGGTAATGCTATAAAAAGCAACGCAGGCGAGAACAAGAAGGTTATCCCTACCAACGAGGTTATTGTGCACATGGAGGAGGTTAACGAAAATGAATTAACCGCCAAAATAGCTTAGTTGAAGCAGATCATCAGAGAGACAACGCGGGAATTGCAAAAATTTGAGAGACGTTTAAATGAGCACAGGGAGAAAAAGAAAAATGAACAGGAAAATAAGAAACAACAAAGCAAGGAAACAGGAAAGTCAAAAAATAACGAAAATCAGGTAAGTGACGTTGTTAGTAAAAAGAAAGAAATTATTTGGTATGGTGACTCGATAATAAAACATGCTATAGATGAGAGAGTTATAACATCGAGTTTTCCTGGAGCGAAAATTAAAAATATAACTTAGGTAATTCAAAAACAGAAAAGAAAAGTAAATGAAATGGTAGTTGTAGGTACGAACGATTTAACTGGTGATAAGTTCAGTATGGTGGCAACCGATTCAACGCGTAGGAGGAATGGATGCGAGTTTTTGGATGTGTGGAGTGAGTTTGAGGGAAGATTGGATTTGTATAAGAGGGACGGCCTACCTCTGAATTCTTTTAGTATCAGGAGTCTGGAAAAACTAATTACTGGTATTACGTAGACCTAACACAGAGATTCAGGGAAACTAAATAAAAAAAGGAAGAATGATGTGAATGTGAGTGTAAGAGCGAAAATTGGGATATAACTGTGTTAATGATGGGGAATGGGATTTGTCATGGGAATGTTGACGAGGTGAGAACGATTTCGGGTTTGTGTTCGTCCGGTTCGGACCAATCATATGTGCGCAAAGATGTCTACATATGTAAAGCATTAGAGTTAAGTATAGTGGAGTTATGGACCAAATGGTGTGGTTCTGATATTTAAGGAAAGAAAGTAAAACATACTATTCATCTAAATGACAGAAAGCTGATGACAACCTTAACAGCAACCTCAATCGATCTTGTCATAATTCTAGTATTCATGCCAATGGGAAAGAAACAACTAGAGGAATAATATCAATGTAAGATAAATTTTTTTTGACTAAAACGCTATTTATGGAAATTATCATGAGATATAGCATTTCATCTCTCCAATGATGAAGAAATCAAACCACCAACTGAAATTATGCTGCAACCACTACGCTACTGAAATAGAGATTGACTACTAACTCTTGTTATTGTAAAATGAAAAATAAAAAAATTATGAACATGGAGAGAAAGAGGAGGAAAAAATGAAATATTGAGCTCGTAAAAATGGCAGGTACAAAACATGAATTCAAATAAGAAATACAGGGTGGCCATAAAATAACTTCCCCTTTTTGGGGGGCATCTGTAGCTAAAACCAATAGATGGAATGAAACCAAACTTTACATTGAGACTTCTGAAGACATGGGGAGATGATTTCCGCGAAAAAAAAAAAAAAACATTTAGTACCAAACGTTGCCAACAGGGGAAATTGTGGCGCTGGAGGAGCCGAAAACAAGCGAATAATTACATTAAAGGCAGATAAAATGGAATAATAACATTCCGACGGGGTAAACGACAGCAGCGTCACTCGTTCCAGCTGGATATGTGTCGCGTTTACAATGATAATAAGAATAATAATAATTAATTTAAAACAACAACTTGCGAGAGACACAGAAATTAATGTAGTGATTGAACTCACAGAAAATCATGTTTTATTCATCAGAATCAGCGTCCCCACATAAACGATTTTCAATGTGCTGACCTTTCTTGTATACAACAAATTGCATCCGGTACGCGATATGCTCTACAGCTGAGTGTAAAGAGTCGGATTGTATGTTCATAACAGCCCGTTTTTCTCTTTCAAGACATGCAAGTTGGGAACGCCACTAATATACACAACGGATTTCAAATACACCCACAGCCAAAAGTCACATGGAGTGACGTCTGGTCATGCCGTCGGAAAGAACTGACTGATAACTCGACAGTCCTTCGAATAACTGCCTGAACGTTCGCGAATCCCTTTTTGAGTGGAATTGATGGCGCTGTTGTCACGTACGCACAGTAAAAGTTGCATAATCCTTGTTACCTTCATCAGTGAGTAGCTAGACCAAATTGGTCTAGCTACTCACTGATGAAGACTCAATAAAGGCTGAAACGTCTGGGTAGTGACCTCCCACCATAACGTAATAACAGCATACATTTCCTAAGAAATGTGTTTTACATTATGGAAAATACCAAGAATAGCGATCAGAACTTTACCACCTTTGCTGCGAGTTGCCCGGGTTTGTACTACATACTTGGACTACTTGCATTAGCTCACGCTAGTAGTCGCCGATACTTTTATAGTTTATTATACTATATTCGGCATGAAACTCTCTGATTCCAATCTTTGAGTTTCTTATTCGGTTTTAAAACAATGTGGGATTTAATATCCCCTTAATTTAAATAAAGAATTGAATGCAATTTAGATGAAGATCAGGTAGGACTCCAGAAAATGGTAAAAAAAATAGAGAAACAACTGAAGTAAAGAAGGCTACGTACTTTGCTTCAATGGATCAAGCTGTTTCAAATAGTAAAGGAAACTGGAGAGACAGAACACTACGAAATTGCATACGAGTCAGAAAATAAAGCTACGAACAAATGCAGGAAAATGAAACAACAGCAAAATTAAAGAAAGGTGTAAGACAAGGTTTTGCATCGTCGCCCTTAATTTTCAACTTGCGTATAGATAATGTATTGAAAATAATAAAAGAAAAATGAGCCAGGTAACTAAGTGGAGTGCAGATACATAGGATAAGCTTTGGTGATGATGCATTAGCTGAGAATGAACAAGTTAAATCGATCCTGTACCTTGGTGGAATCATTCATGAAGATGTAAGTTGTCAATAAGAAGAATTCACATTGCAAAAGAAGTATTAAACAAAAAGATATTGCCAGTCAGATTAGAAAGATATACTGAAAACATTTTTGTGTAGTATATTCTAATACGGCTGTGAAACTCGAATTATAACAGCAGAAGACTGGAAAAGAATTAACGTGTGTTGAAAATGTACTCTTGGAGAGTATTTGTAGGAGTACTGGAGAGAAAGATTTTTTGCATGAAATAAAAGAGACCTGAGTATGGAAGAAGATAATCAGAGATAACTAATCATTGACTGAGACAAGTGTGGAGACATACGGAATGGATTATAAACATATTAAAAGTATAAGAGATGATAAAAACAAATTCATTGAAGACTTTTGCAAAAAGTCGGAACAGGCTGAAATTTTGATTCCATGAAATTAATCGAAATAAGGAAGATAACGGAAAAGAGACACCGATGGGGTACAAACAAGGAAATATATTAAAGGGGGGGGAAGTCGAAAAGAGATAGAACACATTCAGGATATACTAACTAGCCAAGTCCCGATACAGGAAATAATATTCCATTACAAGCGAAAACATTAATTATAAATATAGTAAATATTCATACATAAACTTCAATTTAATTTAACGGAAATAAATATGACTTCTTTATTGTCTTGTAATACTCGTTATTACAAGACATTTGAAATTCATTTACTTTATTTCATAGACGCAAACTTACTAACTATTCCCGGAATGCGTTTTTTTTTCTGGTTTATCGATTATGAAAATATGTTACATTTATTTCCTTCCAATTCGGTGGGTGTCTTCTCTGTCCATTCAGAATAAATATCACACTTTCTCGTTCCATCTGACAACTTTTGAATGACTGTGTATATCAACATGCTATTAAAGAATATAAATCTTTTAGAATTCCAAGAATTCTTTTAACGATTTCAAATATAGGGCCAGAGTATCCCTGATTGTATTCTACAAAAGGGACACTATTTTCATGTTCTTTCTGATGTCGCAATCAAGATCTCATGTCATGAAATTCAGGTTTGGAAACAAACAAATAAATCTGTAAAGATCGCTTTTCAACCTGCCTTCTGATTCGGTTCGAAACTTGCTAACATTTATTGAATGTTACTCCAAAAAGAAAATTCTTTCATTCAACTAACGGAAACAAAATGTTTTTCATGAATATTTTATTCTTATCAATGTCTCTGAGTATCCAATAGAAGATGCTCTACCACACTCAATAGGCCCGCCCACAATGCAAATTACTCATAATAAAAAGAAGAAAGAAAAAATGGCGATCACATCTTTCATTCCTGTTTTACTGGCTTGCTCAGTGAATTAGTCACGTCAACGGTTCCTGCAGGATGGCAAGTCGTCATTAGTAAGATGAGTTTTGAGATTACACGAGAAATGACTTGCCATCTTGCAGATAAAGATTCTCATAAAGTTACGTGATGAGCTAGAGATCAAAACTCAAGAATTAATTACTTCACGGCTAATACTAAATTAGCAAAGATAATAAAATAATGTAAGGGTTTACTAAGGTGGCAGTATTGATTCAGATCATCTTTTGGTAATCGGAAACATAACGATACCACCAAACTGGGTCAAGAAAAGGAAAAAAGGAAATTCAATAGCAATGAATGTGTATATAAAATAAATCTATTACTACAAACAGAAGAAATGCATACCAAGAAATCGGAATATATGAATGACATAACCAAAGAATGGAGGTTGACTCAACAAAGAAGAATTCAAATGGAAAATATGTATTTCTTAAATATCTCATTCTTTGCAGATGGCCAAATGTTATTTGAAACGACAATCTACGAAAAGCTGTTTATAAATTGAATTTAATAAGAAAACAAAATATGTCAATCTGTAAGGGAAAAAAAACTAAAACGAATTGTGGGATTCAAAGGAAAAATGTCCACCGGAACTAAAACAATCATAGACTTAGTCAACAGTTTTAATTATTTTTGCTATGTTAGGTTACAGTGAATATTTAGACTTTAAATCTGTGAATAGGAGACTTGCAGTGATAAGATTAAAGTAAGCCATGAAATATATCTATTACGCAAGCATGTGCACCAACAATCTCACGATCAGGAAGCAGATCTCTTTTATCAAAACAAAAACCTGATCCACCAAACACCTAAGATAGATTTTCTAATACTAGAACGGAACTGGAATGGGAAAAAATGAATTGATATAGGGACGAATCATCTTCTCTTTTTAGCCTTTTCGGATTAAGAGAGAAACAAATGACGGAGGATTTGAAAACCACAACTAGAACACTTTCACATAAAAGGCCGCGAAAATGGATCTGGATCTCTCCACGTGGAAGAACTCAGAATTTAATAGAGTATATACTTTTAAAAACTAAATATAAAACCTGTATAAACTCAAACCCGAAATAGGCTACTTGGCCTAGATTTCTGAAAGAAAGAAGAAAAAAGGATTGAAGTCCTTGATATAAAAATGATATTCTCCTGTTTTGTTACTAAGCTTTTAAAATAAATATCAATTCGTGGAATAGGCCTACTGGGGATACCACGGTAAAAAAAAACGCGCCTGATACTCTACCTCGAAGGTGGTGTGGAAAAGAGTAAACTGTCCCTTCCTATCTATCTATTCGCTTTAAGGCTCAGTGAGTTCTAACAATATCTAGTTTATGAGCGCAGGACACAATACTAGCGAATTGTAATTATTATTTTGAATGATTTTATTTCAAAAGTAGAAGATATTACCATGAATATTTTATTTTATTCTTATCAATGTCTCTGAGAATCCAATAGAAGATGCTCTACCAGACTCAATAGGCCCGCGTACAATGCAAATTACTCATAATAAAAAGAAAATCTTAATAACACATATTTTTGAATTACCATGCGCATACGAAAGAATTTAAAAATTATTTTAGTTTTAAAGTTTCATTTTTTTTTAGTTTTATTTTAAAA
The DNA here is from genome assembly GCF_054136105.1 of Typopeltis vanoorti. Taxonomy (NCBI): domain Eukaryota; kingdom Metazoa; phylum Arthropoda; class Arachnida; order Uropygi; family Thelyphonidae; genus Typopeltis; species Typopeltis vanoorti. The sequence continues at coordinate 62,344,142 of NC_143572.1, forward strand.
TTTAATTTTTCTTGATTTTATTTAGAACAAAGGTAAATTACAACGTATCTTCGAAGAAGAACACCTTATATAATCTTACATAACTGAGTAATTAAAATAGTAGTACAAAAAAATCCTAATTGATGGAGGAGGATATCAGAAAACAGTCTTTTTTAGGACTTCCAGGCTAACAAATGGCAATGCTGTAGCCAATGAAGTTCTAACTGAGGCTTGGCTATTGCTGTTACCCTCCTCCATTATCAGAGCTTTAATTGCTCAATAACACTTTATCCCTACACTGTCCTCTACAGATAACGGGGAATATGAAAACCATTCTTGCTTCGCCCCTTTAAGCCAGTCCTTATAAGGACCTAATTGATATTTCCAAACGATTGAAACGTTTAAATTTAAATTGAACTGAAAGGTTATGTGTCCTCCCTTGTTAAGAGTAGGGAGTACAGTAGCACTATTCTTATCCCGGAACCACACGGGGATGATAAATAGTGTTAACGCATAACACTACTGTCAGGATGGGTTGAAGCACAAGTGCTTTTCATATTCCCCTTTGTCTGTAATGGAAGTTATTTGGGAAATGGTGTTTTGTGAGCATATAAGTTCGTTCTCTGGTAATAGTCGTGTTATGATCAGCTGAGAGATAAATATATATTGACAATAGGCCTTATTGTCAATATTTTTTTTCTGACAAAAGGCACAATAGACTTGTATTATTTATAATTTAATACAAATAAAAATAAAAAGGTGTTTGATGTATTTATTAAAAACAAAGAAATTTTTAGGACAACAGCTCAATTAAATTAATATTTGCTTCCATTTATGGAAAGTTATATTTCTGTTTTGCAATAATAAAATTTCTTCTGAAATCCCGATAATATTGATAATATCATACATGGGGTCAGTTGTGTTTTAAACTAAATTTTTAAAACTTTACAAGGAAAAATTATCAATTACTTTAATATCCCCCATATGAAGTTATCTAATTATTTCTCCGTATACTTTGGGGAAACATCACCCCTCATTTCACAGATTTTTGTCGGTCTGTAATTGTCTATTATATGCAGTTATGATTTCCTTTATATACTTAGGAATTAACTGCATTAAATCAAAATGATGGAATGAAAATATTTGTTCGCTGTATAACATTAGGAATCTCCAGTCTCGTAAATAAAGTGGATGGTGTCGCTACTCATCCATCTAATAGGTTGTAAATTCGATTACATTGGGGTCGTTTAGAATTCTAAGAATGTCCTTTTCGCCCTGTAAAAGCACGCATCGTAAAATTTCCGATGAAAACATAAGAAACGAAACTTTCTTAAGTTTCGTAGATCAAAGTCATAAAACGATGGTAAAAATAAATATAGCCAAAGGACAGCAAAGGAGGGAAAGAACGAAGATGAAAAAGTTGTTTTGTGAGTTTGGAGTTAAGGTATGGAGAAATACTGAAAGTTGAAAGAATTACAGAAAAGTAAGAGAATGGGTCGATGTCAGTTCTCATTAACAGCGGCCAGGGAAATATTTGTAAGAAAATATAATTAGCAAGAACATAACGTGTGTGTTTATATTTATATATTATATTATATTTGTGATTACGGGGAATTTGGCTGTTTTCAGGAATAAAAAAAACAATTCTTGGACGAAAATCCTACAATTCTGCATGAGACAGACTAACATCGTTAATTGAAAGCTCTGGGAAAGGGTCCTCGCGTGTCGTAGACGTGAGTCGAACCGAGGTTATTCCAAATAAACATCCGAGCTACGGAGATCCTTTTAGCATTACAGAGAAATGTAATTCACGCCAGGAAATTACACATTACTCGACAAACAGTTCAATAAATAAATGTTATTCCATATTGATATCTTGTGCTCAGCTTTTCATGAGCACACAATTCAATGTGTGCAAATCCAATTCAGCGTCCTATAACCATTATATTTGACGATTTTCGTGTTTTATATTATATTTTATGCATTATTTTTTACTCCTTCCTTTCATCAAGAGTACAATGTGTAATCTTTCCATTGGACAAAAGGATACGCAAATTCGAAGGCAAGAGTAGAAGTGGCATCTAGATAATGGTTTACTTCGATCATCTCACAACGAACACCTCAATGCACGAAATTATTTTGCCACAAAATTTGAAATGAAGTGAAAACATACAAGCTCATCGTCCCCACAATGAACATAGTTCTGTCTATGCTCGAATTGAGATGTTTGTAAACCTTACAGGGATGGCTTCTCGTTTTCCCTCTATCTCTAGATATTCTACGAAAATTCTCATCCACGTTAATTTGGTAATTCGTATTAACTTCATTATCAGTGAAAAATCGGTTGTTGGTCATCAGATATGACCATGATTATGGCATTATAAGGTTAAAAGTGAACGAAATAACGGTTAAAAACGTACCAGTGTTCATTACACATATACCATGTTACATGCACTTGTTTTTACCTTTCAATTTTTACTATCTTTAGGTTTAGGTTTATAAAAATGTTCAGGTTTAGATTTATAAAAACTTTTCGAAGAAAACGTAGATTTAATGCCAATATAAACTTTTATTAATCCAAAATCTTAGATTAATTCCTCTATATGTTGCATAAAAATACACAGTATACTTTTCTTTTTTTTAACCCACCAATCCCACCCCAAAGAAAATAGAAGTCATTTCCTCCGACTATTTTGAATGCTTGCAGAAATACAGAACTCAGAAACTGGGTAGGGGCCACTGCCTCACCACACCTCAGAACAAACAGTTGTACCTGAAAACGAACAGTTGGGATTGTTCGGCAATTTGCCTCAGCAATCAATAATAAATGCTATTATTGTTACGGGCTTACGAGATTACCATCCTGCATCAAAGCGTCGACTCGTTTGAAACAGACAGGAAAAAGGCGTCGGAGAAGTACAAAGATAGCCCGGTACTACAAAGACTTCAGCTCGGCCTTCTTATTAGACCTCTAAACCCTAATTCTCCCTTCTCCACACTGTGGCAAACCAACTGTCAACTGTCCTGCCACTCTAACTTCTACTGCAACGACGAGGACAGGTTAGACACCGGGTGACGACCAACTGTCCCTGGAACCATAACCGTCTTGCAATAACGAGACAGTAATTACGGGGGCCCCGAAATCACAATCTCGCCTTTCCTTAAAACATCGAAAATAAGAAACCATTCGTTTGCAAACTTCTAGTGGGCTTGATTTGGGTCGAAATAAAAATGGTTGATGTTTTAAAGAAAGCGAGTCAGAGATAACACCTACTTCAGTTCCATCAAAACTGTATTAGAGTCCCTCATAAAGAGTCGTCTGCAAATACTCGTACATGTCAGAAATAACACCGACTTCAGTATCAACAAACCTCTATGAGTGGCCCTTATAAAGAATCCATCTGCTTTCGCATTCTTTCCACTCCAAATTCGAATACCAAGAAAGAGAGTGATTTTGCCATATCAAACCAACATCTCTTTACAGCATTCTTCGCCGAGTGAAATACAGCACGAACTCCAATATTTATACTAATTTCAGGAGCCCTATTAATAGTGACGTAATAATGTGATTGACATAATAATGAGGTATTTAATTTTGAATGAATTTTACCATTCGAGTTCTGTTGTGATTGTCATGGCTATACCAATGACGTCACTCTTTATTTATTTTCTTTACAAAAGAATAAAGTTAGGCAGACAATAGATTATTATTAATATTATTATTATTATTATTATCAGCAGACCTGCATGGAGTCAAGAGACTCATCGTGGGAGGTCCCACTCTCACATGCGTAGCTCATCATACCTAGACTTAAATGCATTCCCTGTCCCTTCACTCACTACACACTCATTCATTGCATTCCAATCACCCACCACTCTCCGTGCAAAAAATCTACCCCTCATACCTTTGCTCCTATCCACCTTATAGGGATGGCCTCTCGTTCTTCCGTTATCTCTAGATATTCTACGAAAATTTCATCCACGTTAATCTGGTAATTACCCCATACCAACTTATACGTCTTGATAATGTCTTCCTTCTTATCCCCTTGGCTCTGTAATTTGCATTCTCTCAATCTGTCCTCGTCCAGAGACCAGAAAAACTTAATCAATTCTCTGAACCCTCTCCAACATCTCACCATCCTTTTGAAAACCAGGAGACCAAATCTGTGCACAGTAATCCATATGCGACCTCATCAAAGTCTTGTACAATGGAATCAAAACATCCTTACTTCTACACGTCAGCGTTCTGCACATCATTTCCATAATCCGCCGTGTTTTCCTCAAAATATTTTTGTGCCAAATAAACTATAAACCAACCACCCCGAAATATTAGGAAATTATCCATCAAATTTCAAGTCTCTATCCACCATAACCTCGAATCCTTCATCTGCTCCACTTCCTCCAAACTATCCTCACCAATCCTATACTCTGCATCCTAAATTTTAAAAACCTTACACTTTGTTACAATAAACGGACATTCCCGACCACACACTCGCCTATTTAAACAGTCTCTTTAGGTCCTCTTTCAAAGCTACAACATCTACTCTACTTCTCATAACTCTTCCGAATTTTGCGCAATCAGCAAACGGCTGCATATCACCATTCAGACTTTCCCAGTATCATTTACATAAAAATAAACAACAGCGGCTCCGAAAGAGACCCTGTGGGCACGTCACAAGTGACTCTCCTCTTCGAAAATGTCACTCCCCCCCCCCATACACAACCGCCTGATAACTATCAGAAAGCAATATCCAATTCAACCCACTAATCTGCTGTCCAATCCCATTTGTTCCAATTTTATTACTTTTTTTGCCATGTGACAATCTAACCAAAGCCTTTGGAAAATCTCAATATACTACTGTATATGCCTTGTCCAATGCATCAGTGACCTTGTTATAATAAGTAAGCTGATTGCTAAAACACGATCTCCTTTAGCAAACCGATGCTGACCGTTAAAGAGAATTCTACTGCTGTCCACCCAGTTCTGAATCCTCCATATTTCAGTAAATTTTAATAAATATATACGAGGGTGGTCTGAAAGGTTCTCGGCCTAACAATGAAAAACGAATTTATAATTTCAAAATTGATTTTATTTTTCAACATAATCTCCCTTAAGACTAACATTTATTCCAGCGATGCTCCAGCGCCATTATCCTGTCACTGTAGTGGTTCTCAGTAAGATCTGCAAAATACTCTTCTACAGCTGCAATCACCTCCTTATTCGAAGAAAAACGCTGACCAGCGAGGAAGAGTTTTAGTGTTGGGAAGAGAGAGGGAGCCAAATATGGGGAAAAGGGTGGATGTTCCAACAATTCATAGTGCAGAACCCTTAATTTTTCCATTTCCAAAACATCTTTGTGGGCAGGTGACATTTTCTTGATGAAAGATGATTTTTTTCCTTCTGCAAACAGGATCTTTTCTCAGGAACTCTTTCTAGTCTAGTTAAAAGATCGGCATAATATTCCCCAGTTATTGTTTTACCCTTTTCACGATAATTAATAAACAAATGCCTTTAGCATCCCAAAACATCGATGTCATGACCTTTCCTGCTGATGGAACCGACTTTCTTCTCTGGCGCTGAACAACCGGCTTCTGTCCACTGTTTTTGACTGCTGTTTGGATTCTGGTGTGTAATAGTGAATGCAAGTCTCGCCATTACACACTTCAAAACGCTCCAAGCACTGTTCAGAGATTTTCTGAAAAGTTCTCGGCCTTGATCATAGATGGCAACACTATCGGTAACGTGTGTTTTCTAAGTTGGTACATCTGTCATAAGTATCCATGACATTGCAAGTTATTCTATCAAATGGTTTGTTTGAATCAGCTGTCTGAAGCAAAAGTGTTGTCTGTATCCTTTGAAATGGATAAAATTGAGTATATCGGGCGGTTATAAAATTCTTTGTAAAAGAAGGTTTAATGCCAAAAGAAATTCATTCGAAGTTCATAAAAGGTTAGGAGTACTCTTCTCCTTCGTTGTCGAGTTTAAACGTGGTATTGGATGACGATATGGTATTGGATGACCGGTCAAAGTGCTTGAAATTGCTGAGACATACGCATTTCAAAGAACATGTACGATATATTTTGCATGAAGAATTCCAAATTTAAAAGCTTTGCGCAAGATGGGTGCCACGCTTGCTCACAGCAGATCAAACACAGTTGCATGAAAATCTCTGAACAGTGCTTGGAGAGTTTTAACAAGAATAAAACTGATTTTGTGCGTCGATTTATTACTATGGATTAATAATACACACCAGAATTCAAATATCAATCAAAACAGAGAACAGAAGCCGGTTGTTCAGCGCCAAAGAAGACACAGTCGGTTCCATCAGCAGGAGAGGTCATGGAATCGGTGTTTTGGGATGCTAAAGGCATTTTGTTTATTAATTATCTTGAAAAGGGTAAAACAGGACAATGCACCTGCCCATGAAGATGTTTAGGCAATGGAAAAATTAAGGGATCTGTACTATGAATTGTTGGAACATCCACCCTATTGAAAAATAAAAAAATAATTTTGAAATTATGGATTCGTTTTTTCATTTTTAGGCCGAGAACGTTTCAGACCACCCTCGTACATAGTAATTAATTTAATGTTTTTATTCTGGTTATGTATTTATAAGTAAGAATTGTGAAATTCTGATAACACATATTATCTAAAATGAATCTAATTGTTTCTTAGTCTCTTTTCTGTATAACGTGTGCTAAAACTCTCGTCGATGTAAATCTGAAAACTTACGAAACTTATAAGATTATATTTTATGAAGATTGTAATAAGGGTATAGCGAAAAGAACTTATATACTTTGCTGTACGAGTTGTCAACCACCATTAAATAACTTAATGGTTGCACCTGGTTGACAACTCGTATAGAAAAGTATATAAGGTCTTTTCGCTATACCCTTTGGTATCTTTTGGTCTAGCTACTCGCTGATGAAGCCTCAAAAAAGGCTGAAACCGGTCTGGGTAGTGACCTCCCTACCATAATGTACTAACAGCATACATTTCCTAGGAAATGTGTTTTTACATTATGGAAAATACCTAAGAATAGCGATCTGACCTTCCGCCACCTTTGCAACGAGTTGCCCGAGATTGTACTACGTACTAGGGCTACTTGCATTAGTTCACGCTACTAATTCGCCGATACTTTATAGTTTAGTATATTCGGCATGAAACTCTCTGATTCCAATCTTTGAGTTTCTTATTCGGTTTTCAAACAATGTGGGATTTAATATCCCCTTAATTTGAAAAATGTTTACATCGCCGAAATGAAGCCTATTGGCTCTTTATATTTAAATAATATAATATTTTGAAAATACTAGTAGGTGAAGGAAATGAGCTTCACTTATCTTCCCAGTAACAATTCATAGTCCTTATAAGGACTGGCTTAAAGGGGAGAAGCAATAATGCTTTTCATCTTCCCCGTTATCTGTAGAGGGCAGTGTAGGGATAAGGTGTTATTGAGCTATTAAATTATTAAAGCTCTGATCATGGCAGGAGGGTAACAGCAATAGCCGAGCCTCAGTTAGAACTTCATTGGCTACAGCATTGCCATCCGTTACCCTCCAAGGGTATTGGATTGAATGAATCAATCACCGCATCTCACGGTCGATTGATTCATCCCCGTACTTCGTAACAATTCATCCTTATCCTTATAAGGACTGGCTTAAAGGGGCGAAGCAATAATGCTTTTCATCTTCCCCGTTATCTGAAGAGGACAGTGTATGGATAAGGTGTTATTGAGCTATTAAAGCTCTGATCATGGCAGGAGGGTAACAGCAATAGCCGAGCCTCAGTTAGAACTTCATTGGCTACAGCATTGCCATTCATTACCCTCCAAGGGTATTGGATTCGTAACAATTCATAATATTTTAACATACATGTTACACATTGTTAATAAAAGAAAAGAAAAGGTGTCTTTAAATAAAAGATAATAAACATAAAATTTGTTTAAATTAATGTATATTTTAAATAAAATTATTTAGAATATAATAGTTACACTAATAGTTTAATAAAAACAACATCATATTTTGAATTAAAATAGGTGAAATAAAATGGTTTCTTATGTCATTAGACATAATTGTAATTGATATTGTATTTAGTTATTATTATCAGACTATTATCAGACGAAAATAGACATTCCTCACTATTCTTTGGATGCATCGTAGAAATGGAATAATGATCTAGTTGTTTCAAAGTATAAGGTACATTGCTACATTTAGAAATAAGAAATAAGTGTATTCCTTGTCTGTGGCAGAAGATGATAACAGATGATAATGATACTAAGCACTGTTCAAGGGTATGCTTACTTATTTAGAACTAAACGTCCAGAATAATGAGAAAATGCATCGATAGTACTACCTGATGTATATCAGAAATTGCGAAATAAAGATGTCAACTTCAGATATTTCTCTGTCTTGGTTGTTTCTTCAAGCAAGGGACTACCAGCTGGAAAATCAGCGTTTTACATAAACGTTCGATCCCAGAACTAGAATTTCTAGAAGGTTCTGATAAAGACCTAGAACAAAAATGATATTAAAGCAGCTGATATAACCACAAAAAAGAACATACGAGGATATAAGAACATAAGTTACCTCCATAACTCCGCTGGTAGTATGTTCTTCCGTGGGGTTATATCAGTTGCTTTAACATCGTTTTCCTTCTAGGTGTTTATCAGAACTTTTCAGACTTCCACGTGTATTATTTTACTTTATTATTATTAATAATAGCAGATAAGATTCCATGTAGGGATGCTGCTGCGCCACAGAAAAAAAAAAGATGGTAAACCTATTACATTACATGGTAAGATTAAAATGATTAAATTTAAAAACTTTCGTTTAGGAGTGCCCCTTTTTTCTGTCATTGGCTTTCTACTCAAAAATTCTTAGGGCATTACTGATGTATTATAGAGACAAATATATGCAGAATAATAGAGGAAAAATTTCGGACATAACTTGCTTGGATGTTTCTGGCTGTCTTCTTTCCACGATGTACAACAGCCTAACTGCTGTTAGGTGTTAAAAGGAAGAAGGGGAAGGGGTTAACAGGGTGAGTGCCGTTGCGACCGTTCGTCATCTTCGGAACAGAGTTTGGTCGGAGTTGTGACCTAAGTGTGGAGCTTCCAACACTCGGAGATTATATAGAGTCGGTGGATGTTGATTGAGTTCTCATCACATTTTATAGCAATCGTTTCCGATATTCTAAGCATTGTTTCATTGTCTTGTCTGTCTATTATGATGGCCTCGTCGATTTGCGGGGTATGTTTCTATTCAAGGGAGTGAACTGCTATTTCTGTTTTCCTTTTATTCTATTTTTCTTTCTGTTGTTATTCCTCTTATAAACTATATTTTTTTCGGCTATTTCGCCTGCTTTTGTTTAGGAGATGTAAACATAAAAATTAGTTTTTATGTTTAATAGTTTTTAAGAGGAGTAACATGAGAATTTTTTCAGAAATAATACCTATAATTACTTGTGTTTTGTAACTAGACAACCCCTCAACCATTGGCTCTCTACTCAAAATTCCCATCTCCATCGCAGAACATATTTAAAATAGTATCCACTTAGCGCACGCACCAACACAAACCTATGTCATGGTCTCACTTTAAATGAGTGCATAAACTTTACAAAAGAAACATAACCAGAAAAACATCGTAACATACATCGCGCAAAATACACATAAAATTCCTTAAAAATTGCCTCAATCACGTCACTCCAAAATGCGCGGTGGTACACGGCAACAGCACAATTCCCGGAAACAAAAAAAAATTGCTACCGGGCATCCCGAGCACTCATGAAACAGGCCCTAAATGAGAGATTTAAAAAGAAAAAACAAGCATATTTATGTGTTCACCAAACAAAAAACAGATTGAAAACTTTACTGACCCCAAACGAATGGGCAGTTTTTTCGGAAAGTACCCAATCACACATCAACGACTACACACAATTAATAGAAGCTCGATACGCAAAAAAATGGAATGCTCTAACAGACTCCCAATACAACAAACGCGCATCTTTCAACTCTTCGAATATATTACCACCTCGGAACCCATACAAAACAATTCCATCATAAATCTATAACATCATAACCTCACCCCCGACGAAATCACCATCCTGAAAAAGGGATTAAAGATCCCCAAAATACGTACCAAACAAAGACATTATTATCGAAATGGAGCAAAACTAGAAAATGACCCAAACAAAGAAATAATATTCCAGAAAATAAACATCATTAGTAGCAAAATAATAATAAAACCAACATTACTCCCAAGTTACGCAAAGCCCTGTTATCATTAAAAAAAGAACCCGAATATAATGATCACAAAAGAAACCAAAGGGGATACAGTAGTCATCGTATACCAAACCGTTTACCACAACAAAATAACAGCTATCTTAAACGACAAACACACCTGCCAAAAAATCCAAAATGACTCCACGCCGACCTCATAAAACAAATCAACAACACCCTACGGATCCTAAAAAATCAAAACAAGATTCGTATCAAAACAAGATTTGTAGGGTGTTGTTGTTAACCAGAATAAAAAAACACAACACCCTGCACCAACGTACCCCTTGTATGTTCGGACAAATCAAACCCCACAAAGTTGGTTACGATATGGCCAATAATCTTTTACAAAAACACTACCACAGCACCTTTATCGAAATTCGTACCCAAACTATTCAAACCGCTACTTACAATGTCACCATCTATGATAAAAAAACACGGACGACCTTTTCCAAAGAATAAATAACCTAACCCTATCCCACGAAGACGTCCTCACTTCATTGGATGCAACTTCGTTATACACCAACGTGGACGTTCCCAAAACATTAGACATCGTACACACACTACTCACTGAAGACCACACCCTACATCTCGTACAAATTTAACACCTGGTGATATCATAAACTTAATCATACGTAATCTCAGAAAATTTCTTTAAGTTCAACAACAGCATGTATATTCAAATTTTCGGTGGGCCAAAACATCAGCGAAAAAATTGTTCTTAGCTCACATAGAATCACTCTTACTCTACCCTTCCCTCCCCCCCCCCTCCCCGGCATCACCTTTTATGGCCGATATTCTATGCACTGGAGAACCAACACACATCACCACCTTACGATGGTCCCTTAACAATTACAGCAACAGACTAAAATTTACCATGGAAACCGAAAAGGACAAATCCATCAATCTGACATTAATCAGAACAAACAACAAAATAGCCACGAAAATATACCACAAACTCACACATATCGGCAACTACCTCCATTTCAACTCATGCCATCCATATTCAGTTAAAAAATCGGTCATCCTATCAGAATTCATAAATGTAAATGCTTACAAGTTTTCAACTAACCATGATCATCTCAACACAGAAATTAACACAGAACTTTCAAACTCGAAACTGTCCTACACAACTAATAAATTACACCAACATGATAGCAGAAAGCCGTCAAAACAACCCAAAAACCGAAACAAACTTCCCTACATAAAAAGTTATCAAACTGCCATACAAAGCCTACAAATACATTTTAAACACACTGACTATAAGCTGGTGTTTACCACAAACCAAAAATTAGCAACACTTCTAAATTCCCCCCCCCACACACACACAAAGAAATATTAAAACACCACAACATAGTCTACAAATTTCCCTGTCAAAAAGACTGTGATATCACCTACACGGGTTCCACCATCTGGTCTTTATGGGCAAGACTAAAAGAATACTTCCGCGATTGTAACATCCCTATTCCAGAACACTGAAACACTAGAAACCGCAAAAACAAAAATAGAATACAAATTACTGGGAAAACAGAAATAGTTGTTCACGCCCTTGAACAGAAACATACCCCACAAATCGACGAGGCCATACAGACAGACAAGACAACTAAACAATGCTTAGAATATCGGAAACCATAGCCATACGAAAATTCTTTCTCTTTTATTTGCATATATTTGTCTCTATAATACATCGGTAATAAGCTACGAATTTTTGAGTACCTAAAAAAGCAGGCGAAATAGCCGTTAAAAATTAATATTCAGAATAAGTTTATTAAAATACAAAAGATACCACAGAAATGAAACTGCTGAGCTTACACAATAAAGAAAATAATACTTTATTTACTCTAATATACAGATCAAATGTTTACACAATAGTTCATTGTAACAAGAAGCTCGAATGATTACTAAAAATTGTCGAAATTGAAACGTTTATTTTTGGGGGATGCAAACATAGACTTGCTTAAAAATGTATTCTACCAGTTCTGTTAAAAATCTACGAACTTGTTATGTCTCGAATCTCTGATAGCGCTGCATTTGAACGATAATATAACAGTGTTGTAATCGTGATATTAACTAAGTTTTAAGAAATTTGATTTTCGTTTTAATTTTTGAAATTATTAATTCGTCTTCACAAATTGTTTAAGAAAAATGAAAAAAAAAATATTAAGACACCTTTTATTTTTTTGAATAATTTTTTTATTTAGGATAGTGTTTCAAGCCATTGTTGATTTTGATTTATTTGATACTATTTATTTGATATTTGATATTTGATACTAGTCCTTTTTAGGACTTCCAGGGTAACAAATGGCAATGCTGTAGCAAATGAAGTTTTAACTGAGGCTCGGCTATTGCCGTTACCCAGCCATGACTAGAGCTTTTAGCTCAATATCACCCCATCCACACAGATTCTCTTCATTCAGATGACGGGATAAAGAGTCAAGGACTCAGTCCATCGCCCAGTTCTTTTAAGAACTTTAATTGTTGATTTTGATTTCGTCAATTTTGTAGTAGTAATTATAATTATGGATTCAATATGGAGGATTCAATCCAATATTGATTCAATTGATTCAGAATATTATTCTGTAACTCTCTATATTCGGTTTTACCGAATCGCTTCTCGGCCTTTTGGCTTAGATCAAGTGTGTAGTATAATTCGCGTTTTTTCGTGAAACAAACTGAGCATCTGTTCATAACCGTTGATATCGGTACGAGTCCCATCGGGCCTCACGATATATTTAACGGAGATTTACAGATCTTCCTAAACCCCGGACCGGGGCAATAATAAACACTTGGGGGTGGGAATAGCTAGGCCCCCCTCGCCAGCTATGGCCAATGTTTTGCCGCGCACGCGGACTCTCGGCATCGAGACTGACGCTGATCTAAGACCCCGACTTTTGGCTAAAGCCCTGATTGACTGCGTCGGTGCGGACCAGATATTTGGATTCACTCCTTTCTGTAATGGCAGATACCAGGTTGTAGTTAGGAGCGCAGAGACTAGGGACAAGTTGCTCAAAGGCTTTCAATGTAACGGAAAGGAAATTTTTCCGTTCATGGTGGGGAGCATTATCAAACTGTTCAAAATCTCCAGATTCCCCTTGGAATATATACAATGTGATGAAAAAATAATCCACGAAGTGTTTGGGAAATGGGGTGTTGTTCGAAACATACAAATCTTAAACGATGCAGACAACCCCCAATGGAAGTCGGGGGAAGTAAACATCTCGCTCGAGATGAAAACAGCGGTTCCAAACTTCGTCAGCATCGGATCCGCTAGGGTAATGGTAAACTACCCTGGCGTTAAGAAGCAATGCTTCCGATGTGGATCCTTCGACCATCTAGGAGTGAACTGCCCAAAACTGACATGCAAAAACTGCCTAACGACAAGTCACTCACTGGACAAATGTCTCATGGCTTGTCTCAAATGCGGGTCCAAAGACCACAAAGTTAACACCTGCCCATCAAGAACGCATGCAGAAAGGATGGGAGGTGCTATTATACCAGTCACAGTCTCCTCAGTAGAGAAGCCTACAACTACTACAGAACAAGAGTCGGAAAACACGGATTTTCCAACTATAAAAGAGGCATACGGCAAAATAACGGCTATAGAAGAAAAGGCAGCCGCCACAGAAACCATAGCCTGCACACCCAAGAAAGAGAAGAAGCGAGAAACAGCCAATAAACAAGCTGTGTCACATGATGAAATCACTGCAGAAGGAAAAGTAAATAAAACAGAAAACATGGAGGCAAGCAGCGCCCCCTTCAAAAGACCTCTGAGTCCAGAGGAAAAAGAGATGAAAAAAATAAAACCAGAAGAATTGGAGACTCCTCATGCAAAAGCAGGGGAGACTCTAAAGCATCTAGTTAAAGGTATCCCTGGGGTGGCAGGAAAATTTCAAGACGCAATAGTGAGAATAGGGGAACCTGAGCTCCTCCTCACTGGGAAATATGGTCCAAACGTAGTTAGTGCAAAATGGGGTGACTTATTTGTTGAAGACATCAGCGAAATCACCCCTGAGCAAGTACAGCTAGCCATGGACATAGACGAGGAGGCGGTATCGGCGTTCTTCATAGCTCTCTCCAAATTAGACATGGCCAAGGGAAGTGAGGTGGCTGAAAGAATAATGACTGCCCACAAAAAGCGACAGTCACAATAACCATCCCATGGTTTCCTGTCCACAGCAATAGCTCTCTAGTTCCAACAGGTGGGGGAGGGCCTGAGAACCTAAGCGGCAAAGGCCTACAGCGAGGCGGTGCAGCTTCTTGAGAGCTGCATCACTTAGGCCAGACCCTTTTCTCCCCATCTTTTTTTTTTTGGTTTCCAGTTCTTTCTATATAGTTTTATTTTCTCTGTACTTTTTGTTTTTGTTCCATGTTTCCTTTTTAGGATTTTTCCTTTTTCTTCTAAAGTGAAAAATCAACGACCGTTTTAGAATCGCCCCTGGGGGACAAACAGCTAAAACAGATCAACTGAGGTCTCTTTTACCTACCCTACTACTATGCACTCTATCTTTATTTCCTCTCCTACTATCTGCTGACTCTCAGTCTATCTTACTCTACAGGCCGATGATGAAGATTTGTTGAACTCACAAATTATTTATTTATTTCTAATTATGTATGTATTTGTAGCTTTTGCCGCCCCTCTCAATACACATCAAAAATACTACAAAAAGTCAAAACGACGTATAGGGAAATAAACTAAAACACGATGTTTATTTTTTATTTTTAAATAATACTTTAATTTCAACATTCTAAAATGTTATTTTTCTTGCTTTTCTGTTAGCAAAATCGTCGATAACATTGGCGAAGTCTAATTCATTGTAGGTAATTCTTATATTTAGAAAAACTCCTCTCACAACTAGCAACACTTACAGCAATTGTGAGGAAAATTCGCAGTAGTATTACAATATTTGGAACTGAGTTCTCGAGACTGTATTTTAGAATTAACTGCAAAAGTTCAAAAAGGTTCAAAGTGCTGCCCCGCCCCGCTCGATATATATTATTTCACTCTTTTCAAAATCAGTGCGCAGTTATCAAATCTTTGAGTGCGTTTATAGCGTGTGCTGTTTTACAAACGTACATTTATTGAGGAAATTGAATTGTAATCCCTAATTACTAATAAAAAATGTTAATGTTGAGGATTTTCTCCATTATTTTTGACAGGATTCAAGTAGGTAACAACGCAGTATAGTTCCAGTCATGTTTTCGCATTGGTTCGAAATTATTGTGTTTAGTTTTCTATGAAAATATTCATCGTGTTTAAGCAAGCGTTTGTTGGTCTTATTCTCCACCCCCTCCTTGTAAAGCATTGCATAACACATTGAATTCGGATCCAGAAAATAGAAGATTTTCTATAGAAAATAGAAGAAGGACAGCAAAAAAAAAAAAAACAATACATAATAACCAACTGGTGTCATCCTCAGATAAGCTTACATATAAGCTTCGAGGATGAAAGAAGAGAAATTAGTTTTCATCCAAGATGTAACCAAATGCATGTAATATACGTATCACATGTAAACCAAAGTATGTAATGTATGTATTATATGTAAACAAATGTAAGTAATGTATCATATGTAATCCAATGTATGTAATGTATGTAATAACTGTAACAAAAGTATGCAATATAAAGTGATTATATCCATTGATATTGTATATATAGAGTGTAAAATTACAAAAAAATCTGTAATAATCATCATTATGTACGCGTATAATAATATACGTTGTAAACAGTTATTCTTCTTATTATTATTTTAAAAAAAAAACTTTATGTATGAGAAAGTATTTGTTATTATACATAATTGTGTTCATATAATGTATGTAATTTATCTGAGAAATAATAAAATGTTAAAAAAAAAAATTATTACGTGGCACCTCCAGGGAGTCCAAAGACTCATCGAGGGAGGGCACCATCTCCACCACTCAATCCACAATCACAACTAACTGCAACTACACTAACGCCATCTACCGCCCACCATTACACTAGTATTTCCACAGACAATATTGCCATGAGTTCAGAATTTTTGGTTTCGATTCTTGCGTTTATTTCCTCTCGTACTACATTAGCTGTTTCAGTTTTTAGTTATTTATGCAAAGCATTGTTTCTGAATATCTTGTTCTTTTTCCGATTTTCGTTTGCGATATTCTGAGCATGATCGTTTCTTTTCTTTTATCGGACATATTGGAATGTTAAAATTATTTGAAAAGCCAAATCCTAATAACTGTATCAAAAAAGTATTATTAACGATCACTGCACAACTGTATTCATCTATTTTGATTCTATTTCTTTAATTGGTTTACTCTTAACCAATTATCTCATGAGATTTAACCTCAGTAAATGAGATTTTACCTCTCTAGTACCTAAAATGCACATTTTAGGCACTATAGAGGTATAAGGACAAAAATTATTTTCAACCATCCATAGATATTTAAGTGTATATTAGTTTTCCTAGTTTAATTGAGGTATGTTATTTGTTTTATTTTTAAGCACGTTTTCTTAATTACTATAATTCTAGAGGAATTTTTTCCCTCGTATCATTTCTGAAGCATCTTCTTTCGTTTCACTCGCAATTTATATCATCTAAAAATATGTAGTTTAGAATTGTTATGAAAGTTTCTATATTAACCCCTAGATGGCATCACTTAAGGTAGTTATAAAAACATTCCGCGAAGGAAGAAACTGATTTGTTATTTCTCCCTTTATCACAGATTGAGAAGTAACGTTTTGGAGAAGTCATGACTGTTATTGGGAAAAGTTTAACTTATTGATTTATATCCTCATTCTCTGAATAATTTACTAAAATGAATAAAATAAATTATTTGTCATCTACAATAAAAATACTAATAAGTTATTAAAATTAAAATATATAAAAGTTATCAAAATTCTGAAAATAATAATAATAAGGCTGAAAGATATTCCAACACCTTAATGTTTTTTAAAGTCAATTATTAGATCAATTATCTCAAAGCAAGCAACACAGACTACGCTGAAATGAAGGCCTTTTTAGGACTTCCAGGGTAATAAATGGCAATGCTGTAGCCAATGAAGTTCTAACTGAGGCTCGGCTATTGCTGTTACCCTCCTGCCATGATGATCAGAGCTATTTAGCTCAATAACACTCCATCCACACAAATTTATTTCATTCAGATGACGGGAATAAAGAGTCAAGGGCTCAGTCCATCGCACAGTTCTTATAAGAACTGACTACGCTGAAAAGATCTATGATCCAATACCCTTGGAGGGTAATGGATGGCAATGCTGTAGCCAATGAAGTTCTAACTGAGGCTCGGCCATTGCTGTTATCCTCCTGCCATGATCAGAGCTTTAATAGCTCAATTACACCTTATTCCTACACTGTCCTCTAGAGATAACGGGGAAGATGAAAAGCATTCTTGCTTCGCCCCTTTAAGCCAGTCCTTATAAGGACTGACTACGCTGTTTGTATCTGTATAATTGAGAAAATGTCCTTTTTAGGACTTCCACGGTAACAAATGGCAATGCTGTAGCCAATGAAGTTCTAACTGAGGCTCGGCTATTGCCGTTACCCAGCCATGACTAGAGCTTTTAGTTCAATAACACCCCATGCACACAGATTTTCCTCATTCAGAAGACGGGATAAAGAGTCAGGGGCTCAGTCCATCGCCCAGTTCTTTTAAGAACGTGACTACGCTCCTTAACAGCAAAATTCTTTATGAAGATATATGAAGTTATCTACGCATCCAAACCAACTAATACAACAAGCCGGAAACTGACGGTAATGACCACTGGAAACATAAAAGACCGAAAACCATCCTAATACTCAACCACGAGTAACCACTTCTGCCCACTCAGGGCGAGTAAAATAGCTCACAAATCTCTCCCATCACTGCTCCTGAAACAGATAACAGGGAATATGAAAAGCGTCAAGCTTCACCCTCTGCGCCATATATGTCCTGCGTCCGTTTATGCAAAAAGAAGTTTGAATACCTTATAATTGTTGATGGTTCGAAAACAAAAGGGAGATAAATCTATAAATGTTTATCGGTACTGTAAACAAACAATTTTGCCCTACTTTTGAAGATCGATAAGAGATATTCTCTGCCCTCAGTCATAGCTGGCTGTGGAATTTAATTTGTCGGGTATGTTTAACCTTGCACTGTAGAAAGCACTGCTATCATGTTCCTAATCCTAATCCGTATTATTATATGATAAAAAGTATAGGTTGTACTGCTGATGTGTTTGATGGTTTCGCTTATTTTTTAAACATATTTAAAACACAATATGCATTTTAAACTATTTTTCATCATGAGCAAAGTCGTTTGAAATGTGTTTAGATGGAAGATTAATTTCATTTCCTGGTATATGATAATCGTCCCGCTTATTGGGCATTCAGTTTCGAAAATATCTATGAAAAAGCACTGATCTAATAGTACAATAGTCTGGGGAAAGTAATTCAGCGGTCTACTGTACAGCATTCCACTAGAACGTGACCTAGGATTTATTCTCTACCACTGTTTTGTTGCTTATTGCAGATTACGTTCATTCATCTACTAGGATTATTTTTTTTCCTAGTGAAATTTGATAACGTGGTCATAAATGAGTTACAAACAGCTGTAGAAAAATCACTCGTTTTATCTCACTCTCGAAAACATTCCACTTGTTTCAATTTTTAAAAAAATCTGTTTAAATTTATATGGAGAAATTCAAATTCACAAGGACAAACAAAATCACTCGACTTTGGCAAAGTAACATTTTAAATTAAAATTATTATAAATACCGAAAAGTGTTGGAATAAAATAATTTCATTATTTAAAAAAATTAAAACTTCTCGTTTTAATTTTTTTAAAATAATGCTGGAGAAATTATTTCATATAATAATTTTATTTATAGATATTTTTAACTAGAAAAGCACTTATTTTTTTCATACATTTAAAATGGATGAGTTAAACTCCAAGAATTTTAGCAAGGAATTGTTGATTAGGAATCGATTGCAATTATATATCGGGAGATTAGCACAGGTTTTGTCGAATTCTTTCCATGCATACTAGTTATCATATTATGGACAAAAAACATCTCGTTTGTTCATAATATAATAAGTTGCAAGAACAAGTAATTTGGTAAACATCCGAAAAACGCAGATGAAGCTTGTCTTTTAGAAACGCGAAAAAGTGATTTTTTCTGACATATATGTGGCGCCATCTTACGCTACATATGTTAAATACAAATTTTTATTGCAGAAAATATGAACAGCATACAATGTAATTTTCACACAGAAATGTGCGTAGAGATCTTATTGTGTCAATCCAAAGAAATTCTCGTATTATATATATGTTAAAAAATTACGTTAACAACTTCACCGAATGTCAATGAATTCATATAATAAACACGATGCATGCTAAATAAAGTTTCTGAATCCCTGATTGTTTATTCTAATTGAATCTTAAATAAAAATCTTATGATCGCACTGATACTGTAAGTACACCCACAAGATTCTCTGATGTAGTTAGGCTAAAAATAAAGGCAATGAGTGAATGTTGAGAGTTCATCATCGTGCGTACAATTACAAAATAAAATTCAGCATTTTAGTCTTAAGTCTTATTTTAATTAGGATAACTGAAATGGATTGATGCAAATGGCGGCTCGCGTATTAGTTCAGTGCGATAGTTTTGAATGATAAATGACATATATAGAGGTAAGCGTTCTTCATTTTCTGAAATTTCATATGCTATTGATTTGTGCATTTAGCTAATCGCTCGATATTGCTGGCAATCCTTTTCATCTGCAATATCCTCTACAAAATTTCTGCTGGCAGGTCTCAAGACCTGCGGGATTTCTAATTGCGATCATATTTCTGCTGGCAGGTCTCAAGACCTTCGGGATTTCTAATTGCGATCATAAGCAATTTTCCAATCACTACCTACTAGATATAACAACAAATAAAACAGACATGGATAATATTACTGATCTGCTAGAGCATCTAAACAAAGAGCAAGCATTAAAATTGTTTAAATTACTGCTTAAAAAATTTGATACTGAATGGCCAGGTTTCCTAAACCTGTACACACAGCCGGAAGAATCCGATGATATGGAGGGCGAAGTGGAAGAGATCAATGACACATCCATCTCCCGGCCCGAGAGCCTCAGTCAGACGGTATTCACAGGAGAACAGACGGGCAAGAGACGTAGAATCGAGGATGATCAGGTGGAAAACGAAACTCCCTCACAAACAGTCCCGGAAAAAAGGGAAAAGGTCACCCCGGTAATTCTCCGTGAAAAGGAAAAATGGACCACAGTTGCAAGAAACCTAAGAGAGCATCAAATTGGATACTCCTGGGCCAGAAACACCGACGAAGGTGTAAAAATTCAACCAACAACAGTCACAGACTACAGAGGAATAACAAAAATGATGGATAACAACAAACTACAGTACCACACCTTCGCACTAAGCAGCGAAAGAAATCTAAAGGTTGTAGTGCGAGGTGTCACCGAAGGCATTACCTCCGAGGAGATCGCGGCTGACCTTACCCAGCAGGGCCTAACACCTATCAAAGTCAGCCGGATGTACAGATCCGATAAACAACCGATGCCATTAGTATTGGTTGAGATACAGAACACACAAAGACAAATTTATGACATAACTGCAGTCTGTGCACTTAAAATATCAACAGAGCCACTCAGGAAAAGGGCATCAGCAGGGCAATGCCATCGTTGCCAAAAGTTTGGCCATGCCCAAAGACTCTGTAAAGCCGAGTTCAGATGCCTGAAGTGTGGCGAGAAGCATCAAACCATTACATGCACAAAAGCAAGAACCACACCAGCCAAATGTGCCAACTGTGGAGGTCCCCACCCAGCAAACTACAAAGGATGCAGCCACCATCCCAGAAATCACGGAACTACAAGACCCGTCCAACCTCCCCCAATCTGAACCACCACTCAAAGCATCTCTGCTGCACAGTCATCAAACCACCAAAACCCAATCCATAAAAGTCAGTGCTCAATCTTCCACCAAGACCTATGCAGAAGCAGCCCGCCCAAAGGACACAATACAAAGCAATCAAATAGGCTCCAACATCACAGCAATACTGACTGCTTCGCTAGCCACTATGCTACAGGAATTCAGCAGAACAAACTCAACTCCATCCTCCACAAAGAGATTCCTGCAAGGAACCCATTCCATACTCACAGCACTCAACTATGAATAAAACAAAAGTAAAACCTAACTCGCTTCTAATTGCAGCCTGGAATGCCAATGGCCTCACCAACAAAACATTAGAACTACAGGAATTCGCACAAAGACACAACCCGGACATAATGCTGATCAACGAGACCCACCTAAGACCTGCCAACAACCCAAAAGTGAGAGGATACATAATATACCGAACGGATAGACTCAGCTCCAGAGGGGGAGGCACTGCCATCTACATCAAACCATACCTCCACCACAATGCCATATCCAACCCACAGACTACAAACCTGGAAACCACAGGAATACAAGTCCACACAAACAATGCTGGAAGCCTCAAGATATTTGCTACCAACAACTCACCAAGCCATCCTCTACTGACAACAGACCTGGATGCAGTCCTCGGCACCACAGACCCCACCATCATAGTAGGTGACTTGAACGCCAAACACACAGCATGGTTCAGCACCACCAACAACAGAAGTGGTCGCATACTACACAACTATTCAACACTTAACTCAGTTGTGGTAGCAGGACCCACTGAGCACACTCATTACAGCCCTCATGGCAGATCAGATGTACTTGACATAGCTACCCTTAGAAACATCAGTTATCAATACAAACTAAAGACGCTCAGTGAACTATCATCCGACCACAACCCAATCCTGATCAAACTTGGCACGCAAGACCAACTGGCCCACCAGCACACCTTCATATCATGGGATAGGCTAGCTAAAATCCTATCAGAATACATTGGTCCTGTACCAATCATCCACAAAAAAGAAGAAATAGATGAAGCAATAAGCAATTTAACAAGCCAAATTAAAAAAGCACTAGAAGCAGTCACCAAAACCACAACCAACCACCCCTCCGGTCGGCTCCCAGAAAACATAATGGACCTCATCAGAACAAAAAACAAAGACAGGAAAAGATACCACAACACAAGAGCCCCACAGGACAAGAAAACTCTGAACAAGTTGAACAACCAAGTCAGAAAAGCACTTCAAATCAATCCACAGGAACCAGGATTGGGACAATAAACTATCATCACTCAACCCAGAAGATCACACAACATGGAAATTTCTGAAGATTCTGTGCATAAACACAATCCCCTACCGCCCATGCAAACTGCTCATGGAACGGCGCACACGGATAAAGAAAAAGCAGAAGCAATAGCAGAAAACCTAGAAAAACAATGCAGCCCGTCATATGATAATGTAAACATCACCCACATATATAAAGTCCACCAGCAGGTCAAGCGTACCTTAAGTCAGTCCGAAGACAAACCAGGTAGCATCACCCCCACTACTCCAGTTGAAATAACCAACATCATAAAACATCTAAATAACAAAAAAGCTCCAGGGGCAGATGGAATTACTAACAAAATCATCAAATTACTTCCTAGAAAGGCTATTATGCACCTGGTTAACATAACCAATGCAATATTGAGGATACAACACTTCCCCTCTGCATGGAAAACAGCAGACATCATACCAATAAAAAAGCCAGGAAACAATCCGCAACTCCCGCAAAGCTACCTTCCAATTAGTCTGCTTTCCAACCTGGGAAAGATTGCTGAAAAAATTATCCTTTCAAGACTACAAGAAAAATCAGACCAAATAGGAATAATTCCAAACGAACAATTCGGCTTCCGCCGTATGCACAGCACGGTGCAACAAATACACCGACTAGTGGAGCAAATCACTCAAGGATACAACTGGAACCTTCACACAGCTGCAGTTTTTCTGGATATTGCCAAGGCCTTTGATAAGGTATGGCATCAAGGATTACTCTATAAACTCATTCAGGCCAACATACCAACAAACCTTACCCGTCTAATAAAATCATACCTCACTGAGAGATCCATGCAGATAAAAATAAATGGCACCATCTCAACTAGGCGCAAAATCCTGGCAGGAGTACCACAGGGATCTCTTTTGGCTCCTTTACTTTTCACTATCTACGTGGCGGACATTCCACAGAACCTGAGGACTACCATCACAGCCCTATATGCTGACGACACAGCCATAATGACAAAATCTCTCCGCCCACACCTGGCGATCAGTCGTCTCCAGGATACTATCATAAAGCTAGAGAAATGGTTCTCCGACTTGAGGATACAAGTAAACCCCGTCAAAAGCTCAGCTGTACTGTTCACCACACGCAAAGCCTTCATCCAAGATGATATTGAACTTCTCGGAAAAAAGATACCATGGCAGACAGAAGCCAAATACCTTGGAGTACAGCTAGACAAAAAGCTAAATTTCAACAGCCATATCAAGCTCATAGGCACAAAGATATCCAGAACCATAGCCCAACTCTATCCCCTGATCAATCGCAACAGCAAATTGGATAAACGCAACAAGCTGTTATTATAAGATGGTAATTCGACCTGTAATCACATATGCATCCCCGGCATGAAGTCACACATCCAAATCTAACATCCAGAAACTACAGAGGATACAAAACAAATGCCTGCGGATGATCTTAGACGCCCCATGGTTCGTCAGAAACACGCAGATCCACAGAGAAACCGGAACCCCTGACATCCGTTCTCTCTTTCATGACCATGCGGAAAAGTTCTTCAGCAAGGCACATTCTCATCCCAATCCACTAATCAGACAAGCTTCCAGTTATAGTGAACATGACTATCACAAACACAAAAGACCCAAGGCAATCGTGCTTTCAGCAGAACAGAGCTAACTCCATAGTTCACAAAGTGCGAGCATAAGTCTCACAACCTCCCCCTTCAAGTTTCTGGACACACAGATAAAGGGGAAAATAAAAAGCATTTTATGCTTCACCCAGCAAGCCAGTAACGTTGTTGTTGTTGTTGAATGTTGAGAGGGTATAAATCAATATAAATCAATGGACCGTGAGATGCGGTGATTGATTCATTAATGCCCTGGGAGGTAATGGATGGCAACAATGCAATGCTGTACCAATGAAGTTTAACTGAGGTTCGGCTGTTGCTGTTACCCCCTTGGGCGACGAGTTTTTGAGTTCGCTCTCTTAAGGTTTTTGCCTTAAGGGAGCACTTTGAGTCTCCGGGGAAAGTGTTCTCCGACACGGCCCGCTGAGGGGCTTTGTCGGTGAATTATTTTCTTCGGAATTTGAGCGGTTCTGCTCGGTGGTGGGGGAGCCCGTCACTGAGTGGAACCAACGCTGAGATTAGGACGGTCTTTCACCCACTATGGAGTGGCCTAGAGATCGTCCGATTTTTTGAGATATCACCTTTACTTACATAGTCGGTGATTGATTCATTCAATCCAATAAACCCTTTGAGGGTAATGGATGGTAATGCAGCCAGTGAAGTTCTAACTGAGGCTCGCTATTGCTGTTACCCTCCTGCCATGATCAGAGCTTTAATAGCTCAATAACACCTTATCCATACACTGTCCGCTACAGATAACGGGGAAGATGAAAAGCATTCTTGCTTTGCCCCTTTAAGCCAGTCCTTATAAGGACTAAGCTTTTATCCCCTTGAATAATTATTCTAGGTGAAGAGAAAAGCCCTTTTTAGAACTTCCAGGATAACAAATAGTAATGCTGTAGCCAATGAAGTTTTAACTGAGGCTCGACTATTGCCGTTACCCAGCCATGACTAGAGCTTTTTAGCTCAATAACACTCCATCCTCACAGATTTTCTTCATTCAGATGACGGGATAAAGAGTCAAGGACTCAGTCCATCGCCTAGTTCTTATAAGAACTAGCTTTCATCCCTTACACAAACCAGGTTTATACTTGGTTATTTGAACACTGGGTCTAAAATATGTAGAAATGCAAACCTTCCTGAGAAAAAAAAATCCCAGCTGCTAGAAAGAGGATTCTTATCTCAAAATGAATCACTTAAAAAAGCATAACAGATAAAGCAACTAGTGGTAAAATTATTCGATTTGTGGTTCTGCGACGAAACTGTTTTATAGCTCCAGTCCATTGTTTTCGATATCACGTTTCCGCGACCAGATTTATCGCACTTATTAGGTGCGATGTTAATTGCCAAGATGCAAAATAGGTCTAATGCAGTATTTCTCAACTTGTGGTCCGCAGGCAGACTTAAATTAAATAAATAAATATATATTTTTTCATTATGCAAACACATTACTATGAATAAGTAAGTAAAAATTATTGAAATCAAATAGAGACTTAAAAAACCAACAATAGAATGTTCAAAGAGGAACTCAATAAAACTATATTGTTGTTCACTTCACCCCTCTTTTATTACTCGTCATTATGTCTACAATAATTTATAGCAGCGGCAGAATAACGAATAATAAGAGGGGTGAAGTGAACAACAGTATAGTCTTATACAGTATAGAACAATAGTATATTGCTTCCGCCTTCCCTTTCTGTTTTGTCAGATTTGAAGTGAACACTTCAAATCTGACAAAGATTTGAAGTGTTCAAATTAATGTGGATAACCCGTTGGTTGAAATGTGTTATCCAAATTTCAACCAATTGCTGGTTGTTTATTGATTTTTATTACTGAAGGTTTTCCTCCTTCAACCAAGGCTCAGTATACCTTCTGAAGTGTTAAATGATACTTGAACAAAGTGTGTCGTGAGTTAACCCCTGTATTTATATATTTTTCGGAAACGTTTTTTAATAATGGAAAAGTGGCTTAGTGTTAGGACTTTGAAAAGAAGAGCAAATGAATCAGGTGATGCTAACCCTAATTGTGATACACGTTTTGTAACGGCGAGTAAATCTGATACTATTAAAACAGAAGAAACAAGCAGTTCAAAGAAAAAAGTCTAGTAGGAAATATAAACAGTTCGTATTTGGAATTCGGGTTTACTTGGTGTGGAGATGAAAGCGAACAGAAACCTCAATGTGTTTTGTGTTATGAAGTGTTGTCGAACGAGTGCATGAAACCTGAGAAACTCCGACATTTAGAAATTAAACATTGTGATGCGAAAAATAAGCAAATTGAAAAGAAAAAAAATGCAGCAACGCTTAGCGACATTAAATCATGGGGAAAATGTAGTTTCGGCCATGGGTTCGATTAATAGCAAGGTACTGGAAGTATCCTGTCTCTTAAGTTTGCGCATAGCGAAAAGAGGGAAACCTCATTCTATCAGTGAAAATTTACT
This sequence comes from Typopeltis vanoorti, assembly GCF_054136105.1. Taxonomy (NCBI): domain Eukaryota; kingdom Metazoa; phylum Arthropoda; class Arachnida; order Uropygi; family Thelyphonidae; genus Typopeltis; species Typopeltis vanoorti. The sequence continues at coordinate 62,370,641 of NC_143572.1, forward strand.
ACTTCCAGCTATAAAAGATGTGGTAAAAACTATGTTTGGCAACAAGTTACTAAAAGATGTTGATTTGATTTGACTCCTCTTTCAATGATAGTGAACGTGGCAGAATTAATGATATGGAAGGTAACGTAGAATCTCAGTTAATCGAAAGAATTAAGAAGAGCCCTTATTATGCGTTACAAATAGACGAGACTACTGATGTTACAAATGATGTGCAGTTAATATGCTATGTATGATATGCGCGTGATAACAACATTCATGACGATATTCTGTTTTGTAAAACTTTGTTATCCCGAACAACTGGAGAAGAAATATTTCGCACTCTCAATAATTATAAAATACACAAAGGGATTCAGTGGGGAAAATGTATGGGCTTCTGTTCAGATGGAGCTCACGCCTTTAGAGGCAGGCATAGTGTGGTTGTTTCTATGGTCAAGGAAGTAGCTCCGGATATGAATTGGGTACCTTGTTTCATATATAGGGAAGCGTTAGCCTCCAAAGGAATGCCATCAGAATTTAAAACTGTACTAATACAACGCTGTAAAGCTAATTAATTTTTATTAAGGCTCGACCGCTAAATAACAGGTTATTTTCAGTACTCTGCGATGAAATGGGCAGCGAATATATACAACTTTTGCTTCATTCTGAAATTCGCTGGCTTTCCAGGGGCAAAGTATTAACAAGCTCATTTCAATTAAGGCACGAAGTTTTATTGTTTGTAAATGAACGGAATTCTAATTTTGCATCACTCCTTGTTGACGAAGCATGGTTATCAACACTATCCTATCTTTCTGACATTTTTTTCGAAATTAAATGAACTAAATCTCTCCCTTCAGGGAAATTCTTTAACTGTTCTTGATGCCCACGACAAAATAAAGGCATTCGAGAGAAAAAAAAAACGGTGCTGTGCATTAGCTATGTAAAAGACAGAAAGTTTGCACCTTTTTTCAACATTGGAATCCTTTTTAGTAGAAAATTATCTTTTTGTTGATTCTGAATTTCTGGAAAAGGTTTGTGACCGCCTGAAACTCTGAAACGGAATTTTGAAACATATTTTCCGAATAACTTTTATAAGAAATTTCTGTGGGTTCGCGATCCATTTCAGGCTTGCAGTTACGAGAACGACCTTTCATTATCGAAAAAAGAACAGTTAATTGAGCTTTCAAGTGACAGTGGGCTTAAAAGGCAATTCTTATTTTGGTTTGGCTCGATTTTGGATCTATCTCGCCTTCAGTGAGAAGTGAATTTTCTGAATTATCTGAAGAAGCACTGAAAATCGTCATGCAGTTTTCTACTACCTATCTTTGTGAGAAAGGATCTTCATCGCTCCTTCAAATAGAAACAAAATACAGAAATCGTCTTAGTGTGCGTGCCAATTGCTACAGGATGTCTTAAATTTTTATTTTTTTTTTTGCTGGTCATGGAAAACTCGTTAGGGAAATAAGGCGATTCGTATCGGCCTGAAGAGAGTGTGTGGGGGGTTGGGGGGGGGCATAATGGCTTTGGGATGTTCTCAGTGACATTTTTGGATGTATGCAGGGGATGGTTTGGACAGGACAAGGGATGGAATCCATGGATGTCAATTTCGTATTCAGTATTATGGTGAATGGAGCAAGATAAGAACGACATTTTTCCCTCGTCTCGCAACGCACTTAGCGAATGGAACAGTTTACATGTCGCAGATCGAATGAGGGAGTGCCTGAAGATAAAAGTTGTGGGTCTAGCTTCATGAGTATGGGCAAATAAATGGGAATACATATAAAATATTAACGTTTCTGTGGGTAGATGAATGGGGATTAAAGATTGTGGACAAATGAATGAAGGTATCAGCGGGACTGCGCTGACATTCCCATTCCCCATTCATTTGCCCACGGTCCCAACGGCGCCAAACAGTTGTTGTGGGGTGAGCTTAATGAGTGTGGGCAGATGAATAGGGATAACATATAAAATATAAAATTTACTGTGGGCAGATGAATGGGGTTTCGGCGGGATTGCGCTGACATACCCATTCATTTGCCCACAGCAAATCGGAAATTGATACCTTTATTTGTTTAATAAAAATTAAAACTTTGTTCAGTGATGATACACTTTTAATCGTTTACTTTCAACTTAAATGTTTTCATATGTATTTGTAAATGGTTATGTACGCGTAAAATGTTGTATATGTAAATATAATATGTATATGTTGTAAGTGTATATGTAAATGTTGGCATTCTCCACATACATTTTAAAAAAAATTACATAACTTAGTGGTCCATAGGATTGTTTTCGGCATTTTACTGGTCCTTGGGCTTAGAAAGGTTGAGAAACGATGGTCTAATGGAACATATGAGAATAAAAAGGAGATTAAACTCTCATTAAACCTATTTGGCGAATTTCCATCACAATTTGGGAATTTTTTGGCATCCACTTTGTATAAGGATTTCTACCAACTTATTTTTCCTCCAGACATGTAGAATGAATGCAGATTAGGATTTGAACAAATCGTTATGGTCAAAGGACCAAAAGGCTGACTACCATTTGGACATAATGCATGTTTTCGGCCCTTTCAAATATAGTTTTAGAGTGGTGAAGGTTGGTATTTTAGTAGATAAATGAACAGTTTTAGTGTCATAATATAGTGGCTATTAGATGTTCATGACGAAAGATAATTGCTTCCATCGTCAGGCTGATTCATCACACCTTGGACTATAGAGGTTCACTTCCAGATTACCATCTGGATTAAAGAATAGCGTCCTAATCCATTGGATTTAGTTTTGAATTTCTTGGTGATGAGAGATACCAAATTAAAACGAAAAAGTGTTTTTTCCATATTCAGTTCTCATTTTATAAGCATGTTTATTTGACATATATTTTTAATTTCACCTTGATAGTTCTAATAATGCCAAACAGGGGAGGGGAAAAAGAAAAAAAATAATTTAGTAGGTAAGCTGTACGCTCAACTGAAGACGAAAGAGACATTTTTTAACTTGTCAGTGTCCTCAGTTTAAATTGTCCACTCCACATTTGGACGTGGCAGCAAACTGTAACTGAAGCTTCAAATCACTATGCAGACAAAAATTCACATTCTCCTGATATTTTGTATTAGTAATTAAAATTATCAGTGGAAGAACTACTTCATGCATGAGTATAAAATAAATGGCTACAATCAGAGGGATTTCAGGCTGAAGTATGAGGTCTCTTTCCTGAAAATTTCCTAAATTTTCAGGAAAGTAGGAATGAAAATTATTAACAAGTCCTATGCAGTGTTTTTCTATATCTTCAAATAGTTGTTCGTTCAGTGACAGATCATTTTCCTGGAGATACTCTTCTAATGTTGGTAATGTAGAAATTTTCTTCCTTTTCACGTCCTTAATTATGTATTCTAGTTTTTTTCACAGCTGAATTTATTTTGTCATGTACAGTAAAGAACAGTTATATTGGAACCTTGTAAACTAGAATTCAGTTCCTTTAGTTTTCCAAAAATATCGGCCAAATACGCTAAACGTGATAAATTCTTGGAACAGTCTACTCGTTACAATATTCAAATACGTTTTTCTGAACATTTATTTAAATATTTTGTGAAGAAATTGTACCACCAAAAATAACGTAATGTGCCATTAGTAGTATATGTACCACAGTTTGAGAAACGATGCCTTGGAGTATGTTACTTTGACTTAAGCTCTTAGAGGATCCCTGGTAAACTTCTCATCCTTTTGAAGCCGTTATCATCAGTAAACAAAGTCAACGATTTCTATGCAACAGCTAAACCTTATAGTCCTTATAAGGACTGGCTTAAAGGGGCGAAGCAAGAATGCTTTTCATCTTCCCCGTTATCTGTAGAGGACAGTGTGGAGATAGGGTGTTATTGAGCAATTAAAGCTCTGTCATGCAGGAGGGTAACAGCGATAGCCGAGTCTCAGTTAGAACTTCATTGGCTACAGCATTGCCATCCACTACCCTCCAAGAGTATGGTGTCAATCCTTCCAAATTGATTAACAGCTAAACCTTATCCTTATAAGGACTGGCTTAAAGGGGCGAAGCAAGAATGATTTTCATCTTCCCCGTTATCTGTAGAGGACGGTGTATGGATAAGGTGTAATGAGCTATTAAAGCTCTGATCATGGCAGGAGGGTAACAGCAATAGCCGATCCTCAGTTAGAACTTCATTGGCTACAGCATTACCATCCATTATCCTCCAAGGGTAATGGATTGAATGAATCAATCACCAAAAGCTAAACCAGTATTTAAGTTTCAAATTTAATTAATTAATATATATTTTTTGAAAAGGTGTATTTCTTTTTATTCAATTAATATGAAAAAAATTAAAAAAAAATACGTTAATCATAAAGTTTCTAATTGTGAATAAATTTTCCATTTATTTTTAATTAAAATACTTAAAACTGTTGAAAAAACAGTTCGATTTCAAACATTTACATCGAATCATAAAATAGCTATATCGGCTCAGGAAGCGACGATGCGGCACTGTTGGTAATATCATCGCTTCCGTCGCAGACGATCGTGTAATGATAAGAAACATATATCTAATGGTTTGATTACTGTTTTGTAACAGAAAATAAAGTAGACAGTAAACAAATACATTTTTTTCTGAATGATTCTGCTGTCAGTGATAGTCGTTCTTCCTATTTTCAAAACACCGGAAGGACCACCAAATAATACAGAAACGATGAATACGAAACTTAGGCCATCATCTTGAACGAAGCATGGCAGTCACCTTTCTCCGGACAGGCGAACTCTGTCGCTAAAACACCCATCCACTCCTTGATATTAACAATCGACGCGTGCGACGCCTTTGTATTTTGTTCGCAAGGCTTTCCAAAGCTTCACCGGACAGGCTGGACAATTCTTTAAACATTAACCACCGTTTAATTTGATACGCTTCAAGCGAATTCATGTTCCGTCAAAAAACCAAGGCTTTTATCCTTCGAAAACTTGTTTCCGATATAGTCTTTTCTATTCCGTCTTCTCTACAACCCCTAATTAAGTGTTGGTCGCCTGCCGGATCCGACAGAGACAATTGGATGGTCACAGACGAAATGAGATGTAGGGGGACTGCCCTTTGGTCCTTTCTGCTAACAGTTGCAGATAAAGAGCAAACACTGTAGCCATTTTCTGCCGAGGGAGAGAGATGGGGGCGGGATGAGAGAGGGATAAAGAAAACTAAGACTCTTTGACCTTAACACAAAGCCTGAACCGCGATATAAAACCGATTCTCAGAAATCAAACAAATTCTTATGCGACTTTAAGGTATACCTAATGATAAGAGTCGTCCATGAGCTCCATATTTGGACTATTTATTTCCCCACTGTAAAGGGTAAGCGTTTGATTTGATTGGATTTTAATTTTAATTCAAACTATGTTTATTTATTTTCGATTTGACTATATATATAATTTAAACTATGTTCGATTCACTATATATATATATAATAATTTAATTCAAACTATGTTCGATTGACTATATATAACATAATATAATATATATATATATATATATATATATATATATATATATATATATATGTGGCGATTAGTTTTTACTCGGTTGTTATACATTTCAAAAAATAGATTTAATGACTCCAAGACCGAGATAACATATAAAGATTTTAATGATAAATACTACTAGTTTCTATATATATATATATATATGTATAAATTTTTTAAATCTTGTCAGTTTTTTAACAATATATTGCTTTTAAAAAATAAAAAGGTGTAAGAATTCCAGTGGTAAATAAATGATTTTTAATAATAAAAAGAATGAAATGAAAACAAAATAAAGTATATAAATTAAATTAGAAATACTTTTAAAAAGTAATATAAAATAACTATCGCTTATATTTAAACACTATAAGAAAATTAAGAAGTATTGATTTTTTTTTTTTTTTGGTGCCTTCCAATCACAAGAGATTGTGAAGCTCTATGTCGTCATTTGGTAATGAGTGTAAGGATATTTTAATATTATTTTTCTTTCTTTTCTTACCTAATTCGGAAATCCTGCACTAAAAACCAGACATGGTACGTTTTAGAAGCCAATTAACGCCTTCAATAAGGTAGGCATCATAATAGGCAAATAAATTCGTCTACTTGTTAAGACAATCACAAGCATACCTGTCCAAATTCCTACCCGTAGCAATTTGGTTGAAGGGCTGGTACATTAAACACTCGTCCAACGGTTATTCCAGATACTTCAAAAGCTTCTTTGAGCTTTGGAAGTTTTAAAAAGATTAATCAAACTTTTTTCATTTATTTATTTTTATTTGACAAAGTCCATTTCCTTCCACTCTGAGATTTTTAAAATAAAGTTTTGTAATTACGTAATTACGTTTTTTTGGCTAGATGGGTGAAGCAAGAAAGCTTTTCATATTCCCTGTTTTCTGTAAACGAAAATTCATGGAAGGGGTAATATAGTTCTATAAGCTCTGATCATGACAGGAGGATAACAGCTATAGCCTTAGTTAAAACTTCATTGGCTACAGCATTGCCATCCATTACCTGGGTACCCATTTTAGTCGCCTCGTATACGACATGCATGGATTACAGTTGTGCTATTCTTATCCCGGTCACCAGACAGGTTGACGTAATTACTTATAGTCTTTATAACGACTGGCTTAAAGGGGCGAAGCAAGAATGCTTTTCATCTTCCCGGTAATCTGTAGAGGACAATGTAGGGATAAGGTGTTGCTGAGCAATTAAAGCTCTGATCATGGCAGGAGGATAACAGCAACAATTAAAGCTCTGATCATGCAGGAGGGTAACAGCGATAGCCGAGTCTCAGTTAGAACTTCATTGGCTACAGCATTGCCATCCATTACCCTCCAAGGGTATTGCATTGAATGTTGGATTGAATGAATCAATCACCGCATCTCACGGTCGATTGATTCAATCCACCAATCTCTGCACAGCAGTACTTTCCATTTTAAAATTTATTTAAAATATTATCCTAAAATAAAATGGTGTATTGTTATATTTAAAATAAACTCGAAAAAAATGAAAATTTAAAAAAAAAATCATTTTATATAATATTATTAATTTTGTTTCTATTTTAAGAAATCTCTAAATAAGAATCAAAATATATGTTATATATAGGTAAATTGTCAATATCATGTTTAAAACAATGAAGGAATTCATTATTTTTTCGACAACTACTCCACAATGATGTTTCAAAAAGATCCTCGATGTAACCTTAGTGGAGACTAATATATATATATATATATATATATATATATATATATATATATATATATATATATATATATATATATATATATATATATATATATATATATATATATATATATATATATATATATATATATATATATATATATATATATAACAGACTATGAACTGGAATTAAGTTTGCACTGAAGCCAAAGCCCTGGCTAAAGTTCAATTTTTAGGCATATATGAAAGTGTGACTTCACGAGTACGCGGGTATCTGATAGCAAAGCTATGTGAGTCTGCCAAACTATAACTAAGGTTACTGTTTATGTGAGAAGAATGTAGGATAATTTCTTTGGATTCAGCTATGCGGCGTTCTACTTCATCGTGGCATATATGAGTCTTTGATGTTGCATTCCAGTCTATTTCGTGTTGGCGCCCTTCATTATTTGTGTTCACTGAGAATAGGACATGGCTTGAGAAGGCGCTTGCTCTGGTTCTATTACAAGCGATGTCTATCTGATGTTCTCGAGACGCAGGAGGAGGGACTTCTCAGTTTGGTTATAATATGGTTTCCCACAGACACATGATTTTATATACACCTGGAAACTGAAGATGGTTGTGAGTCTCTTCTGGTTGGCTTAGAATTGATCTGAGTTTAGAAAGAGTGGATATGCACGTTTTTGTATTAATTTTTTTTTTTCAAAATTATTCTTAGTTTCCGGGAGAGCGATCTGATGTACAGTAAGGAGATATAACTCTTAGGGTTGTCCTGTGTCCCTGTGTTGTTTTGAGGACTGCGGTATAATTATTTATTGATAGTTTTTGAAGAGTAGCCATTATCTGCGAAGGTTCATTTGATACCTAACTTCTGTGCGCTGGATAGTGGTGTGAGGACGCATGCAGGTATCTGTCCATGTGCGTTTATTTTTTGAAGATCAAGATTTTTAAGGAGTTACACATCTTAGTACGTTTGAAGAAAAAATATATAAATAAAATAAGGGATTATCAATGGGCAGTCCCCCTGTCTCCAATACTAGCCAACATTTTTTCGAGGATTTCGAAGTAAATGCCATCTCTACTGCTACACTTAAACCTAAGATCTGGCTCCGTTACGTTTTTTTTAAATCACTTAAACAACTTCTACCCAGACATCCAATTTACTAAGATGTCTGACTCCTTAAAAAACCTCGATCTTCAAAAAATCAACGTACACGGATACATACCTTCGTGAGTCTTCACATCACTATCCAGCACAGAAATTAAGTATCATCTTCTCCACTCTGGCTCATCCTGTCAGGTCTGTATTGTCAGATGAGGAGGAGCTGAAAAATGAACTACAACATCTCAAAAGAACCTTCGCTAATACTAGCTACTCTTCAAAAATTATCAATAAACAACTACACCTCCGTCCTCAAAATAACACAGTGACACAGGAGAACCCCAAGGGTTATATCTCTTTACCGTACATCAGCTCGGTCTCCCGGAAACTAAGAAGACTTTTGAAAAAAAAAATAGTAATAATATGAAAACGTGCTTTTCCCACTCTTCCTAAACTCAGATGAATTCTAAGCCAACCACATCAGACTCATAACCATCTTTAGTTTCCATGTGTATATAAAATCATATGTGACTGTGGGAAACCATATTATGGCCAAACTGAGAAGTCCCTCCTCCTCTTACGTCTCGAAGAACATCAGAAAGACAGCGCTTGTAGTAGAACTAGAGCAAGTGCCTTCTCAAGCCATGTCCTGTTCTCAGTGAACACAAATAATGAAGGCAGCCAAAACGAAATGGACTTCACACACACACACACGCACACACGCACGCACACACACGCACGCACACACACACGCATATATGTGTGTTAAAAATACCAAGCTATTTTAAACCAGGTTTTACTCTATTTCCCAAGTAAGCAAACAGACAAACAAGTCAAGTTTGCGCCTGCACGTATTGGAAGTCTAACTGACCCTCAAAGTAGTGCAAGACCAAGGCAACTCTTGGTAAAAGTAGAATAAGCTCTGATCACTAATCTTAATATTTACCCTTAATGCACAGCCATCTCCTGGAGGAGATGTATGATGTTTGGTACTAAAGGCAAGGGACCACTACCCAGACCGGTTTCGACCTTTATTGAGGTCTCATCAGCGGTAATTCACCTTGGTATTTCTAGCCTGGCGCACACACGCACGCACACACACGCACGCACACACACACGCATATATGTGTGTTAAAAATACCAAGCTATTTTAAACCAGGTTTTACTCTATTTCCCAAGTAAGCAAACAGACAAACAAGTCAAGTTTGCGCCTGCACGTATTGGAAGTCTAACTGACCCTCAAAGTAGTGCAAGACCAAGGCAACTCTTGGTAAAAGTAGAATAAGCTCTGATCACTAATCTTAATATTTACCCTTAATGCACAGCCATCTCCTGGAGGAGATGTATGATGTTTGGTACTAAAGGCAAGGGACCACTACCCAGACCGGTTTCGACCTTTATTGAGGTCTCATCAGCGGTAATTCACCTTGGTATTTCTAGCCTGGCTCCCACTGATGAGACCTCAATAAAGGTCGAAACCGGTCTGGGTAGTGGCCCCTTGCCTTTAGTACAAAACATCATTTGTACTAAATTTTTGGATATATATATCACTTAATATCACTTGCCCTAGTATGTCCCATAATGCAAAGCACACCCTTTTCGTACATGTATAATGATACAGATTACCCCTTGTGGTGACCGGGATAAGAATAGCTTCAATGTAGCCCATGCATGTCGTACGAGGCGACTAAAATGGGTACCCAGGGAGGATAATGGATGTCAATGAAGTTCTAACTGAGGCTCGGCTACTGCTGTTGATTCACATGATGAAGAGTGAGGATAAAAAGTTTTTTGATCTCAATGTTGGAGTGCTCAGAGACTGAAGCACTATAACATTGGTGGAAAAATTTGATGGGAAGTCATCCACTGTCAAAGTAGTGAAGGATAGGCGGGTATTGGCCTTCTTACCAAACTACGATACCAATGTAGAAGGTCCCGATGCCAGACTTCATCAAATGCATTGGAAATATCAAAAGCGATCACCTGAGTTCTCCGGTTGTTTCCATTGCACTGTGTCCCAAGGAAGAAAAGCTATAGGGGAAAAACGAATTAATTTATGGGGACTCAAGTAATGAAGTGGCTGTCAGATCTTTTCCGTTATTTTTGAGAATATTGAGGTGAAAACAATAGAGCAATAGTTTCGCTTCTTAACTTTTATTTACTTATTTTAGGAATAAGTTGGATAAAAGATTCCTTCATGCTGTTGGATATTTACTAAATTTGTGACAGCTAAAGGCGAGACGGGATTGGGACGTTAATGTTGGAACACATTCTTTTATAATAACTGTGGGGATACCTGGACCAGGAGAATTAATGATGTCCAGACCAATGACAATGTGGAAAGGACGAGAGGGCATCCTTGAAGGCTGAGAATGAAGGCCGCGAGGAAGGGTGTGAGGGCTAGTTCTTTCTTCCAGAGGGTGGTGCGTGATTGGAATGGATTGCCTTTGGATGTTGTGAGTACAAGCAGTGTGAATGAATTCAAGAATAAGTATGATAGTTGGTGTGTGTAGTATGTGGCCTCCCTCGATGAGTCTCTGACTCCCTGGAGGTCTCTCTTTTCATTATTATTATTATTATTATTATTATTATTATTATTATTATTATTATTATTATTATTATTATTATTTCTCAGATAAATTACATACATTATATGAACACAATTATGCATAAAATACTTTCTCGTACATAAAGTTTTTTTTTTAAAGAATAATAATAACAATAACTGTTTACAACACATATTATTATAATTTGCAATTTTACACTCTATATATACAATATCAATGGTATCATTTGTTTACATATGATACTTATATTACATACATTGGTTTACATGTGATACATCTTGGATGAGAACTAATTTCTCTGCTTTTATCCTGGAAGCTTATATGTGTGTGTGCGATATTACGAATCACACACACACACACACACACACACACACACACACACACACACACACACACACACACACACACACACACACACACACACACACACACACACACACACACACACACACACACACTTGGAATGTCTTGATGTGGCGCTAAACTGGCGACGCATGAAGACGCATAAAAAACACACAGCACAGCAAAAAAACTACTACAATCACTGAGGTTGAAACAATACGATACCTTGGAATTTACCTCGATGCAAATATTAACTGGAATAGCCACATAAACCATCTACACAACAAACTCCGAACAATAACTGGCAAACTCTACAGGTGAAAAGACATAGTTCCCATACGCCTAAAAACACTAATATACAAAGCACTATGCCGAAATATACTAAGATACGCTATAACAACGTATGCTTTCTGTGCACCCTACAAATTAAATAGATTAATGTCGCTACAGTACAAAATGATAAAACTGATCTTTTGGGAACAAAGAGACAATAACGACTTTATATACACTGCGATGTCAGAACACAAAATACTGACAACAAAACATTTATGTCACTATGCAGCCTTGCTAAAACATTATTTCGATGCCAACTACAGGACAGTCAGAAATACATACCGTATAACAAGACCTCAGACAACTAATTATATCACATATAAATATAATAATCACTACGGAAAGGCCACGCGAAACTTCTACATCCCAGACATGATAAACCTTTTGAATACAGAAACCTTACAAACTACAATAGCCTGAAACGAGCGCTAAGGACATTCTCTGAACAAGAACACGCACCGAAAATACCATACAAACTTAAGGAAACACAATATATTCGTTCAGGCTTCCAGTTTAGCGACGCATCAAGACATTCCAAGTTGTCGCGCGAGCGCGCAAATTTCTCAATCATAGATTTTGTAGCTTCCCAACACAGCAAAAAAAAACAATAAATAATAACCAACTGCTATCATCCTCAGATAAACTTACATATAAGCTTCGAGGATGAAAGCAGAGAAATTAGTTTTCATCCAATATGTATCATATGTGACCAAATGCATGTAATGTACGTATCACATGTAAAGCAATGTATGTAATGTATGTATTATATGTAAAGATATGTATGTAATGTAAGTATCATATGTAAACAAATGTAAGTTATGTATCATATGTAATCAAATGCATGTAATGTATGTAATCAAATGCATGTAATGTATGTAATATATTACTGTAACAAAAGTATGCAATATAGAGTGATTATATCCATTGATATTATATATATATAGTGTAAAATTGCAAAGAAACATCTGTAATAATCATCATTATGAATAGTATAATAATATACGTTGTAAACAGTTATTGTTATGATTATTATTTTAAAAACGTCATGTACGAGAAAGTATTTGTTATGCAAAATTGTGTTCATATAATGTATGCAATTTATCTGAGAGAAAAAAAAAAAGAGAGACCCTCCAGGGAGTCTGAGACTCATCGAGGGTGGCCACATACTACACACACCAGCTATCATGGTTATTCTTGAATTCATTCACACTGCTTGCACTCACAACGTTCAGTGGCAATTCATTCCAATCACGCACCACCCTATGAGAGAAAAATCTAGCCCTCACACCCTTCTTAGCGATCTTCATTCTCAGCCTTCAAGGATGCCCTCTCGCCCTTTCCCTATCCACCATAAATTGAAAAATCCCATTAATTGAAATTCTGTATTACCCTTTCAGAAGTTTATAAGTCCCAATCATATCACCCCTCTTTCTCCTGTTTGCAGTCTACCATTTCTCAATCTGTCTTCATAATCCGTATTCCACACTCCTTATATCACTTTTAACACTCTACTTTGACTTTTTCCAATATATCAGAATCACAACGGAAACCAGACCTGCGCACAATAGCCCAAGTGAGGCCTCATCAAGGCCTTGTAAAGCGGCAAAATAACATCCTTATATTTACATGTGAGCGTTCATTTCAGCATTCCAATTATCTTTTGAGTTGTATTTGCAATCTTTGTCACATGGCCCTGAACTTTAACTTCCTATCTAACACTCCAAGATCCCGAGCCTCATCAATTTCTTCTAGCCTAATCCCACCAATGTAATACGACATTGGATTTATAATCAGGCCGAAATGAATGACTTTACATTTGCTGAGACCCATTTCCCCATGCCCACAATTCCAGCCTATTCAAATCATTCTGCAAAGACTGCATATCAGCAGCATTCCTGATTACCCTACCTATCTTTGCATTTTCAGCAAATAGCTATATGTCGCTTGTAAATCCTTCCCAATATCATTAATGTACAGATTGAATAACAGTGGACCAAGCACTGATCCTTGTGGTACACCACTTGTTACCTTAAACCTTGCAGACTCAATCCCCCGTACACAACTTTTTGATATCTGTCAATCAGCCATCCTCTTATCCATATTAATATTGCATAACCCAAACCCATTTTCTCCAGTTTATGCAACAGTCTACCATACTATATTCTGTCAAAAGCCTTTTAGCGAAATCCGAAAGTATCATGGTGTATCCATTCTCCTTGTCTAGTTCAACGATAATATTGTTATAGAATGTGAGCAATTTGCTAAAACATGACCGTTTTAGCAACTGTTGTTCATTGCAAAGTAGTATTCACTGTCAACCCATTTCTGAATACTGGCCTAACCAATTTTTACAAAATCTTCACCACCACTCCTGAGATACTAATTGGTCGATAGTTGGATACATCGGTCTTTGCACCACCCTTGTGCAAGCGGGGGTCACAAGCTCCTTCCCTGGAAGTTCTACACCCAGACTCCTTCCAGGTGCATACATCAAGATTAACATATGGATATGAAGATTATATTACAAGAAATATTACTTATTAATAAAAATAAAGAAAGTGACTGAAGAGATTTTTTTTATTTTGTTCAAGTCTCTCATCATTGGCCTTTTGAACATAAAAGTTGTGCTGAGATTCAGCAGAGAGAGAGAGAGAGAGAGAGAGAGAGAGAGAGAGAGAGAGGAGGGGAGCTAAACATATAGAGTGAAATAGTGATAGTGGAGACGAAGAGGCCTCAGTTGGCCGGTTTTAGCTCTTGACCCACCGGGTACTTCTAAACGGTCGTTTGACTTTTCACTCATGAAAGGAAAAAACTCAAAAAAGGGAAAAACATACACTAAAAACCTAACAGGAGTAAACAAATAAGAATATTTGAATACTCCTTTACTATTAAAACCACTATACAAAATATAAAAGCCTGTAATACCTAATAAACGGATAAAAACAGAGGGAACAAATTGTGGAGACCTGACCCTGGAGAGCCTCCGTAGCTCTGTCGGTATAGACGAAGTCCTTTGGTCGGAAAGACCTGGGTTCGATTCCCGTCCATGATGTGAAGAACCTTTATCTGGTCTCTTTCGACTAAAGGTGATTAGCCAGTCTCATACGGAGGTGGGGACTCCGGAAACTCGGGTTTTTCGTCCCTCAGAACAGGCAAACCGACCAATGAACAACATGGATTAAATTCAAAATACGTACTTAAAAATATCCCTCGTTGGAAGGCTCAACCAGTCCTAAGGGAGGGAGGAGGAAAATTGGGTAAATCCCACACGATAACAACAAGAACAACCTGACCGGGGAGATCCTGTCCTAAAAAGGACTCAGGACAGCCTTGATGTTGGCATTTGCAGGCCAGGTTTGCTTCAAGTCAACCCTTCCCACACACACCCCCCCTTCCCACACACACACACTACATTATAAAATGAAATTAGACTAGAATAACAAACCCAGTAAATTCTGAGTTTAAAAGATCATAAAAATAATGACGTTACAAATAAATGCACACTTTAATTCTCCTCTGTGTAATCTGACGTATGGTTGATGGCCTACACCATCTCCTTAGGAACCGTTCTTTGCCCAAGCGGTATCTTTCCTGCTCCAGAAATCGAGGGAGATAGGCAGAGAAGCAATTCCTAATTCGATGGTAGATTCTGTCTTATTCAGTGATGTGCTTTTTACGTAATTTCCATGTCTGATACTTTAGAACATTGATGAGAAAAATTGGGAAATGTTTTTTTTTTTTCTTTTCCGGATAACTGAAATAGTACCGCCTCATACAGATAAACTGGCAACGGGACCCTTTACTTCAACTAACCATCGCAAATGCACCGTACTGGTAGAAGATGTGCCCTACACTTTCACTTGCATGAATACTTCGCAAAAACAGATTTAATTTGATTTTTTGAGGAAGTTCGGCATCTATGAATCCCTGCACATTACTTTCTTCCATGTTAACTATTTATAGAAATACATGATTTTAAATTAAAGGTATATTAAATTTAAGAAAGAAAAAATTGTTAAAATTTAAAATTTATGAAATTATTTTTATTTTTTGATTGTATCATTTAAGTTACTAATTGATAGTAATTAAATATAAAAAATATTTTGAACTAAACTTCTGATTTTAAGAAACGTATATACAATGTTGAGGTAGTTGTATTTCTTGGCTATGAATTGTCACCTTTTGAAATAAGATAAAAATATTTGTTCGAATTTAAATAACTACGCATGCGCATTTTGGTACACATGGTTATTTCCAGCGCACATTGGAATCTTTATACTTAGTATAAATGGAAAAATTGATTTTGGATGTGACAAATTCTCTTTTGGAAATTTAAATGTGAAATAACAGTACCGTCTTTTTTTTTCTTTAATGTTTTCAGAGTCAAGGAGATGTGGGGAACTTTATTACTCTTGGCATCATCTTTTATAGTGAGTACAACTTACTCCGATATTCCTTCAAATAATAGTCTTTTCCAACATCGAAGTTACGGTCGTGGAAAATACACGAAGTACATTGATGAAAAGGAGACAATCTTCATCCCAGTGCACATCCCAGTGGCTGAGAAAGATGATCATCATCATCTTCTTATTCCATTGCTTTTATTGCTAATTCCTCTTTTATTGGCAGCAACTCTGGCTCCTTTACTCGCCACCCTGTTTTCCAACTTCCTCATCATGATGAATAACACCGGAACAGCGACCCTGGCCGCCAGTCAAGGTCGTAGAAAACGACAGATATCTTCTGTTCTTCGGATTAATCCGTACTTATGTGAGAAGTTGCTGAGGGTTTGGAAGGACGCGGAGAAAGCTCTAATAGAAGAAAACAAACATTGAGGTAAGACCATGAAGAAAAATTTAACTTTCACTCTTAACCCCACATAAATTTATCCATGAATGCCAACCCCCTTTATCCTCTCTCTAATTTTTATATAACGAAATTTTCCATCTAACCGTATCCTATAATGCACATTCATAAGTTTATAGACTTCTATAATATATCATCCCTCTTTTTCCTGTTTAAGAGCATATGTAGCCAACATACTCTTAATCAATCCTCACTCCACATTCCCAATATAATTTTTGCAGTTCCTCTCTGCACTTTTCGCAGCTTCTTTATTCCCTCCAAACTAAGGAGTCCAAATCTGTGCATAATAGTCCAGATGTGCAGTATCAAAGCCTTGTAAAGAGGGAAATTTATTTCCTTATCCTTACATGTCAAAGTTCCTTTCAACATTAAAATTATCCTCCAAGTTGTATTTGCAATATGGCATTTGAACTTCAATTTCCTACCCACTATAACTTCAAAATCTCAAGCCGTATTCGTTTCTCTAAGCATACTTCCACAAGTAGAATATGTGATTGGATATTTCATCACTCTAAAGTGAATAACTTTACACTTGCTAAGATTATATTAAGATCCTTATCCTTAAAAGGACTGGCTTAAAGGGGCGAAGCAAGAATGCTTTTCATCTTCCCCGTTATCTGTAGAGGACAGTGTATGGATAAGGTGTTATTGAGCAATTAAAGCTCTGATCATGGCAGGAGGGTAACAGCAATAGCTGAGCCTCAGTTAGAACTTCATTGGCTACGGAATTGCCATCCATTACCCTCCAAGGATATTGGATTGAATGAATCAATCACCACATCTCACGGTCGATTGATTCCATTATTTTATATTAAGATTATAGTCCTTATAAGGACTGGCTTAAAGGGGCGAAGCAAGAATGCTTTTCATATTCCCCGTTATCTGTAGAGGACAGTGTAGGGATAAGGTGTTATTGAGCAATTAAAGCTCTGATCATGGCAGGAGGGTAACAGCAATAGCCGAGCCTCAGTTAGAACTTCATTAGCTACAGCATTGCCTTCCATTACCCTCCAAGGGTATTGGATTGAATGAATCCCTTCAATCGAAATCATCATCCTATTAAGATTCCTTATCCTTATAAGGACTGGCTTAAAGGGGCGAAGCAAGAATGCTTTTCATCTTCCCCGTTATCTGTAGAGGACAGTGTAGGAATAAGGTGTTATTGAGCAATTAAAGCTCTGATCATGGCAGGAGGGTAACAGCAATAGTCGAGCCTCAGTTATGACTTCATTGGCTACAGCATTGCCATCCATTACCCTCCAAGGGTATTTGATTGAATGAATCAATCCCCTTGATCCAATCTCCTTAAGATTAATTATCAGTTGAGTATTTTATGAATCATGATTTAAATTATTTGTGGGTGTTTCTTCCTTTGTCAAAAAAAAGCAGTAATTTATTAACTGCTCTATAGATATATGGTTGAGAAAAACGAATTATTTTTTGTACAATTCTTTTTTTATTTATGTTTGAGAAATATGAAAATATTCTATTTATAAACACATTATGTGCAAATGATATTCACTATAGCATAAACACGTATAAATTATATGCAAATAATATCATTCTAGTTCTGCAATTAAATATTACAGTTACGGTATGTGCATGAAAATATGCTTATCCCTAAAGAAATCATATATCAAAGTGGGTTTCTTTATTAATATTATGAATTTTGCTTATTTCAAAATTAAACAAAATAATAAAAGCAAATTTATATGTAAAGGAACAAGAGTGAGTTATTTGACGCAAAGAACAAATAACTCTTGTTCCTTCCGTGTCCAAACTGTACTACAATTTATTTTTTGCACCGAGAAAAAGAAATAACTAAACAGAATAACAAAATAAAGTTGTTGTTGTTTTTTTTTGATGTTATGAAATGGAGGAAAACAAACTCATATATCATCATTATTTTCTTTAGGTGTTGAGTGTTTATTTTCCGGACCACCAGAGGGAGGCAATGGTGAAAATAAGAAAAAGACAAAAGAAAAATACACTTCCGTCGTGAATTTCATCAAGTTGTTTACAGTGAAGTTATTTATTATGTACAAATAAATCGGATGATTCGATTAAATACGTCAATTTCCTTCGCAGTTTTTCATTCTAATGAGAAAATAAATGTGATATTGAAAATCCCAATAGTTCCTATTAGCAGCGCCATCTTTGTAATCTAGTGTTTTCGTTTGAAACTATTTTAATTACATAATCCTTAAAACTGTTGCATGAATAAACTTATTATATATCATGAATATTATATCCAAATTTATTTAATTAGAAATAATTAGGAATATATATATATATGTATACACACATATTTTTATTGACTTTTTAATGTAGTACCAAAATATAGACATGTTTTATAAAAATAATACACTATTATCAATGATGACTGTATGTTACTGTAACGAATTTAGGTTACATGTTTCAATTTCTACTTAGCTTTTTAATACTCATTAAAAAGATAATAGAAAAATTATATCTTGATTAATGATTAATTGAATTATAAGTTTCTATACAAAAGGTATTCTATACAATGTCTCATCATATTCTGAATAAACTTTGAATATTTGAGAACGTTTCAAAATATCTTTCTGTTGCACGTCTTTTTGTGCGACCTAAAACTTATCTATCCATGCAAGTTATCAAAACTTGCATTGATAGATTCCTTTATTATCTAAAACTTTATTCTTTTATTTACTTTTATTTATTAAAAATAGTTAAGTTAATTATATACTAAAAAACAAGATAAAAAAATTTTAATCAATATAAATATTTTCACCTCAGGGACTCACTTTAGTGAGTACGGGTGTGGCAAACCCGAGGTACCTGATGCTGGACCATGCCTTACTTCATGTAATATACATCTGTTATATTATCTGCAGACTGGTCCCTCCTCTTCCTCCCTTGCTTCTTTCTTTCTTTCTTTTCTTCTTGCTCCTTCCCCCGAATGCTATTAGAGTATTCGAGGGGAAAGACTGTGCAGGAGCATAGTTGAGTCAAAGTTCCAGGAAGAACAATGTGGCTTTCGTCCTGGTAGAAGCACAACTGACCAAATCTTCACTTTAAGGCAAGTCTTTGAGAAATCTTGGGAATATGCCAAGAATATCTACACATGTTTTGTGGACTTGGAGAAGGCATATGACCGGGTTCCTCGGGATAAGCTTTGGCAAGTAGTACAGGAGTATGGAGTGGATGGCCAACTATTAGCTGCCATCAAATCCCTGTATTAATGCCCAGAGTTTTGTGTCAGGGTAAACAGCACAAAGTCTGAACCTTTCATAGTCTCCGTTAGCCTCCGCCAAGGGTGTGTTCTGTCACCCCTCCTTTTCATAATATTTATGGACTGGATTGATAGGCACAGCCGAGGCAGTGAGTGTGTCAGAATTGGAAGATGTAGCATTGAACATCTGCTTTTTGCAGATGTTCAATGACTTAGTTCTGCTTAGCTCTTCCACAGATGACCTCCAGCGCACCCTGGATGCGTTTGTAGCTGTTTGTGCAGACGCCGTAATGAAGATCAGTGTGGCCAAAACTGAAAAATTTGTGGTCTCAAGACAAATCCCAGTGCACTCTACATGTAAGTGGCGTATCAATGAGGCAGGTGGAGAAGTTTAAATACCTTGGGTCCATATTCACGAATGATGGAAAGTGGGACGTAGAGCTAGATACACGAATTGGCTTAGCAAGCTCAATATTGCGGGAGCTTGGCCGTTCGGTAGTATTGAAGCGGGAGTTAAGCCGAGAAGAAAAAGCTGGCTGTCTCCAATACAGTCTATGTCCCCATCCTCACCTGTGGTTATGAGAGTTGGGTAATGACCGAAAGAATGCCGACACGAATCCAAGCGGATGAAATGAGGTTCCTTCGAGGGGTTGCGGGTCTTACAAGACTCGACACAGTCAGAAGCTCTGCAATTTGGGAAACCCTCAATACTCAACCGCTGCTTCTCCGTGTTGAGAGATCACAGTTACGTTGGTACGGGCATTTGGTCAGAATGCCGCAAGAGAGGCCCCCTTAGCAGACCCTCTTTGCCAGGCCACAGGGTGGGAGGCCACGTGGAAAGCCAAGGACTCGCTGGATAGATTATATCCAAAACCTTGGGTGGACACGTTTGGGAATTCCACCAGAACACCTGAGCTTGGTGGCAGAGTATCGTGACCATTGGAAGTCCCTCTTGCAGCTGTTGCCCCTCACAACCCAATTAGGAAAGGTGGGCCTTGAAGATGTATGTATGTGTGTATGTATGTATGTATAAATATTTTAGAAGTGACTTGGAGTGAATTAGGAAACCAGTTTGTTTTTTATATAAATAATCATGAAAAATTATTGCATTTGCATTTGAGTTAAATTCCTAAGTGTGCTAGTTTTTATGAACATTCATAAGAATTTGATAATAAATTTCTATCTATGCTTATTTTGAATACAATATAATTATTAAATTATCATAGAATGTAATATTCATATGTAATATTTTGAATAGAATGTAATTATTAATTACATTGCATTAAATTAGTATATAATGTAATATTCATATATAGACCTGGTACTTTTCCATTTATTTCTCGTCTTCGTATTCATATATGTAATATTTATTAATTAATTTATGAATAATAATTTGAATGTTATTCATATATATAGTAATTTGAGTTAGTTTCTATCATTGGATAGAATCAGGGGTTTTCCTGATACAACTCGGAATTTTCATCCAGCAAGACAGCGTGTTTTGATATTTGATGTGTCTACGATATGTGGCGACCACACCTTCTTTTGCTTCCCCCCCCGTAAGGTCAATTGTCGCTGGAACTAATCGCTTCCCCATCCCTCTCTTTCCCCGAACATTTCACGTAGTGTAAACCTGTGGGTTAAGTCATCATCCGTAGAGGTCACCTGTATCTTTGAATGCCACGGAGTGTGGTGAGAAGTGGCGGGGGTGTCTCGAAACACAGCACGTGCTTCGTGTACCATGACAGTTGCACTGTTGCGTATAAACTATATCATCAACTAGCGGAACCAGGTGGTCTTGTCGAGAATTTGCCAACAATCCCTTCTTCAGTCATGCAATCAAAACACTTTTGAACACTCCAGGTAAGCAAATATACTGACAAGGTCTCTACACAGCACTGACCTACTTGCGTGTGTGTTCTCATGCACTTGACCTTCTAATTGCCTTAATTTGCATATTTCGACTCATGTTTACTCTGTTCGTCAAATGTGTTATTGTTTAAAAATGTACTTTAGTGACCGGCCTGTATCCCTATATTTTAAATAATTCTAATGAACTGTGGGCTTTGCTAACAATGAATGTAGTCCCATCAATTGCGTCCTTCATAGATGCTCACAAAAAAAATGGATTCGCATTGTTATCAATAAAGGTGTTTGTATTAAGTTATATGACTGCGTTAACTGCCACAATCTTTCAGCAACTTTAGTGGCACAATTCTAAAGAGTATTAGTAGGCACCAAGAATAAAGGGTGCGATAGCAATGGGGTTCTTTTTTATATAATTGTCTTAGTTATTCGTTTATTAAATTAGCTAGCAATTCAATTACATGTCTCTAACACAAGCAGCATTGCAAAATATAGAGATCATCATACACCTCTGAATCAAAAAATTACAACGATCAAAGAAAATGTGGCGAATGATTTGCAATTCTAATTTATTGCATAGAAAATAATTATTACCAAATATGAATTAGCATTTACTAAATCTGCATATTTTGTAGACTATATGACCATGTAAACACATAAAAATATCATATAAATTATAAGAAAACTGTTATTTGAAAACATTCACAAAATTAGAATAATTTTTAACGTGGTTCAAATTATTAGAATAATGCGAAAATAAATGAACAAAATTACAGACAAAAGGAAACAATATGATAATTAATACTTTGTTGCATCACCCTTAGCTTTTATGACCGTTCGTAAATGGGTGGGCATATTATTTACAGTGGTTCACAGTAATTTTTTTTTTTTTAAATCAAAACATGCCCATATGGTCTGTAGACTAGAAACAAGCTGATTTATGTGACTTTTGGGCAACTTCGCGAAGACGCTTCTTCATAATTCCCTACAAATTCTCAATGTGGTTTAAATCTGTTGAGTTTTTCCGGAATTACATTAATTTGCCTTTCTCTGAGCCATCTAGATCGGCATTGGAATTGTGACAAGCAGCTGAATCTTGCTGAAAAAGGAAATCACCATCATATAAATCTCCGATGCTGGCAACATAAAGTGCTCAAGAATTTCATGGTACGCTTTGGAATTGACTGTTTCGTACACAATACACAGCCTACCTGGAGCCTCTGCGGTCGAACAAGTCCATACCATGAAAGAGATTGTAAATTTCACCGAACGTTTCATGCATTCTTTATCAAATGCTTATTGCTTAAGACGTCAAACATGTATCCGCTGATAACCATGGGACACACACAAAACATACTCTTTCATCGCTAAAAAGTACCTTTTTTTCCAGTCCTCTTGACCCCACAACAGTCTTTACTTACACCATCGCACTCTAGCTGCCTTTTGCTTGAAAGTCATAAGTGGCTTCGCCTTAGGCCCACGTGAATTAAAACCCAATTTGTGAAGTTGTCTCGACGTCGTAGATTTAGACACATTCACGCCTAGTTTTTTCCGTCTCCTGTGAAAATACCTTACACTTTGGAAGCGTTTTTCTTCGCGATATTCTTCAATTTTCTCTCATCTCTTGATGTAGTCATTACCTTTCAACCGCTATTGTAGCGATTATTTTGAAAACTCGGGTTATTAGAATACTGTCTCAATACTCTACTCATGGTTGATTGAGAACATTTTAATTCCTTACCTATAAACTGTTGAGTTTGGCCTTCTTTGTGTAGATACACCATACGAAACTTCTTGGCTTCCGATATGTCACTCGTTCGACCCATGTTTAGCAAATGATTAACTGAAATCCACGTGCAAATTCCTCATATAACAGTTTTCTTATTACATTTTTATGGGTTTACATGGTTATATGATCTAAAACGTACGTAGATGTAGATGATGCTAATTCATATTTGGTAATAATTATTTTCTATGCAATAAATTAGAATTGCAATCGTTCAACACATTTTCTTTGATTATTCTATTTTTTTTTTATTCGGACGTGTTTAACCTGAATGGATAATCAAGTTTTTAAAGAAATAACTTATAAGACTAAAGCTATGGAAGGCATATCTATATAATAAATCAGTTATTAAGTATGATAGCACACATACACACACGAAAGATCCAAAAACTTCTAACACGATAGTGGGACAGTAGTAATAATGAAAATGAATTTGTTAATGTGTTTTTGAAGACACAAGGGCTATAATCATTGAGGGAAAATAATGGGGAGAACTGTTCCAAAGCGTAGTGGTGTATGGAATGAAAGATGAGGGTAAGAAGTCGAACCTATATGGATCTTGATTAGCAGCTGCTCGTATTCGTACATGTTATGGAGAAACGGTTGGCGGCTAGTTCGTTGGAGCAAAGCTCATGGAAATACCAATAGAAGGGAAGTAATGCAGCAGCTAAAAATGGTAAGATTAACCTGAAAATATTTTACAGATATGTAAGAAGGGGGGGAGGGAGTAAGGATAACAGAAACGAATTATGAATAGCTAGTTCATTTGGAAAAATATTGAATGCTCCAGGTATGTGTGCAGAAAAATTTAAATCCGATTTCCAATTCTGATGTTTTTTTTTTTTTTTTTTTTTTTTTTTTTGCTCCAGGTTGCCATCCCGTAAAATAAGCAAACCACAGGACTACGTATGCAATTATCCGATTTAATATACTGGCTTTGTATCACTGGGATTTTTTTTAGTTACTTCCTCCACTCAGATCAAACGGTTCGTAAGAAAAAGTCATCTATGTATAGGAGGAAGAGGGTAAGCTTTCGACAACAATGTCAGGGTTTTGGTGGTACTTTTCGCCTACACACATCTGAAAAAATGTGATGGGTGCATTTCGGATAGAAATATACTCATGGAGATAGAAAAAATGCTGTCAGAAGTATAAAATCTGGAAAGTCAACTGATGGCAGATGATATTCAACCATAAATGCTCAGTCATGACAGAATAAAATATTTACAGTGGCAAGGATGGGAGTAAGGCTTCTTTGTGCCATCTATAAAAGAAAGAAATACTTACTATCAATTAATATCAAGAATAATACTCAGCGCATTACGTAATGCGAAATAAATAAAATTGGTGTTGTAGATATCTTGTAAAAACTTAAATAAAGGAGTAAAGGCTAAACCCTAATTAGGCAACCACAGAAACCATTAACCATTAACATTACTGACAGGATGGGTGAAGCACAAGTGCTTTTCATATTCCCCTTTATCTGTAATGAGAGTTGTTTGGGAATGAGAGATTTGTGAGCAATTAAGATCGCCCTCTGGGGGAAGTTGTGTTAGCTATGATCAGTTGAGAGAAGAATAGCCTTCGGTCTTTTGTGTTTGTAGTAATCAGTCTCATTGTAATTGACAGCTTGTACGATTAGTGGGTTTGAATGCGAACTTGACTTCACTAAGAATATTTCTGCAAGATTACGAAGAACGGAGGAGATGTATGGAATGCCGGTTTCTCGGTGAATCTGTGAATTTCTGACGAACCACGGTGCATCCAGGATCATCCTAAGGCTTTTATTTTGGATTCTCTGTAATTTCGAAATGTTTGATCTTGAAGTGTGACTCCATGCTGGTGAGGCGTAGGTAATGACTGGACGTATTACCATCCGGTAAAGAAGCAATTTATTGTGTAGGTTCAATTTGCTCTTGCGGTTGATCAATGGGTAGAGCTGTGCTATTACTTTGGAAGATTTGGAGCAAATGAGATTGATGTGCTTGTTAAAAAGGAGTTTTTTATCCATTAATACCCCAAGATATTTAATCTCTGATTGCCATGGGATCTTATGACCAGAGAGCAGGATGTCTTCTTTAATGCAGACCTTTCTTCTTGAAAACAACATGGCTGAGCTTTTGAGGGGGTTCACTTGAATCCTCCAGTTGGTGAACCAGTTTGCTAGCTCATTGATACTTCCTTGGAGTCTGGTGATTGCTAGGCGAGGGCTGAGCGATCTAGCTAGAATAGCGGTGTCGTCGGCATAAAGGGCTGTAGTAGTTGTTCTTGAATTGAGAGGAATATCTGCCATGTAAGTTGTGAAAAGTATTGGGGCCAGAAGAGAACTCTGAGGTACTCCCGCCAGAATTTTGCGCCTGGAAGACACAATTCCATTGAGTTTTACTTGCATGTATCTTTCATTAAGACATGAATATATGAGTTTCACTAGTTTAATTGGGATATTGTTTTCAATTAGTTTGAAGATAAGGCCTTGATGCCAGACCTTACTAAAGGCCTTGGCAACATCAAAAAATACAGCAGCAGTGTGAAGGTGCCAGTTAAAACCATGAGTGATATGTTCTGTTAGTCGGTGAATTTGCTACACTGTGCTGTGAGCTTTGCGAAACCCAAATTGCTCATTTGGGATTATTTTCTGTTTGTCCACTGATGATTGTAATCTTGATAGGATGATCTTTTCTATTACTTTGCCAAGACAGGAAAGAAGACCGATGGGCCTGTAGCTTTCGGGAAGTTGTGGGTCATTACCAGGCTTTTTCAGAGGTATAATGTCCGCGATTTTCCAATCTGTGGGAAAGTACTGGAATCCTAAAATGGAATTGGTAATATTAATTAGATGAATTATAGCTTTCCGTGGGAGTAGCTTTATTATTCTATTGGTAATGCCGTTAGGGCCAGGAGCCTTTTTTATTCTTCAGCTGGGAAATAATATTTATTATTTCTGTTGGAGATGTGGGGTTGATGTGCTTGTTAAAGCACATCAACCCCACATCTTAAGTTTGCGTATGATGGGATGCAGTGATTTTCCAGATTGTCAATTAGGGCTTCTACGTTTTCTTCATCTGAATGGGCAATTCCAAGATTGGTCTTCAAAGGGGGAAGTGGTTGTCTTTTGGTACGAAGAGATTTTACAAACTTCCACATGGAGTTATCTTCTGGGTTGATTTCCATGAGTTTGAATTCCCATTTGCATTACTATGCGTCTGGAGGGCTTCTCGAACCTGTCTGTTCAAGGTGTTTAAGGTTTTTTTTTATTTGTCCTGCGGGGCTCTGGTGTTGTTATATCGCTTTCTGGCTTTATTTTTGGCCCTAATCAGGTCCAGTATCGCTTCTGGGATCCAGTTAGGAGCGTGGAAGACAGTGGTTTGAGTGACTGATGCTATTGCTGTGTTGATTTGCCTAGTTACATTGCTTACAGCTTGGTCTATTTCTTCTTTTTTACGAATGACAGGGGATGGACCGATGTCGACTGGGAGAACCTTAGAGAGCTTGTCCGATGGTAAGAAAGAATGATGGGGAGAGAGTTGATCTTGAAGTCCTAACCTGAGCAGAATGGGATTATGATCTGAGTTAAGCTCTTCTACTGTCTCCAGCTGGTATTGATATTTGATGTTTCTGAGGATAACTATGTCTAATACATCAGAACTTCCTGATGGGCTGTAGTGGATGGGCTCAGTGGGTCCAGCTACTATTGATGAGTTGAGTAACGTGTAGTTAAATAAGGTACGGCCTTTGGAGTTGATTGACGAACTGAACCAAGCTGTATGTTTGGAGTTAAGGTTTCCTGCTATAGTTATGTAATCCGTGGAGCCGAGAATGGAGTCTAAGTCTGCTGTCAATAGTGGAATGCTGGGAGGATTGTACGCTGCGTAGATTTTCAGTTTGGCTGCGTTATTGGTGTGCACCTCCAAACCTGTCACCTCGAGATTTAGAGTTTGTGGGTTGGTCAGCGAGTTGTGGCTTAAATAATTTTTAATAAAAATAGCTGTGCCGCCTCCACTGGAGTTAAGTCTATCTGTCCGACATAAAATATAACCTCTTAGTTTTGGGTTGTTTGATGGTCTGAGGTGGGATTCACTGATCAAGATTATAACTGAATTGTAAACCACAGAAATTTGCCTCACCAATTTATTATATCAACAGCAACTAAAAATATTTTTAGTATATTTATATTCATTTGAAAAGATTTTAAAGTTTCAAAAATTTTTAAATTATTAAAAGAAATTTTAGTTTTTACATAAAATATCTTTTAAATTTTATTATGTTTAGATGTGTATATTTATTATTTTGTGCAGTATACGATTACGTAATCCAACTACGAACAAAATTCTCTATTGACAAAAAAAAATGGATAAAATACAGATAGATTTAAGAGCTAATAACTATTAATTTTTAAATTAAAAAGAATTAATGCACTGATTAATGCAGAGGGTCACTACAGTGGTCGCTGATACAAAGCCTTGAAAAAAACAAGACAACTACAACCTTCTTTTATTCCTAAATCCCAGAGAGTATAGAATATTATTTTCTGAAATAGTATCAATTCTTTGATCGATTTTTCTGAGTTGAAGAGCTAAAAACCATTTAAGGACCAAGAGTATTGATTAGAGAAAAAAATAAAACCTCGCATGTTTGTGTCAAAATAGGCAAACTCAGGAACTGACTAATAAAAGTAAGTGGGGGGGGGAAGGTTTCATTAGAATCGTACATTGTTATAAATTTTATATGTGACATTCTATACTAGTTATTATAATTTTCAGTAAGAATTTATATAAATGATTTCTAATCACGTGACTCAACAAAATCAACGTAGGACTGATATTTTTTTAGAGAACAATGCATTAAGAAAGTAGAGTCACACGCAGTGGGGGCTCGGGGCTTGAAATTGTGGGGGTACTGCAACTTTCGAAATATACATACACACTCTAAGTACAGTGTTTGGATAAAATATCAAAATTATAGTAAAAAAATTATGGTAAATTAAAAAAATAAATAAACATGAAAAAATATTGTTTATTATCGATAAAATTATACAGTTTGGTATAATTCAAAATTACTTAAAAATTCTGTGGTCGTAATTGTCAATAACCCCAATAATGTTCTAAAATAAAAACTATAACAAACGTTATTTCTTTAATTGTAATGTCCAAATATTTAAAGAGACGGAGTAAACATGATAAGCACTACGAACACTCTGCTACTGGTGGAAACTGCATATAAACAACAGTGGAACTGCGCGACGGACAGTGCCGCATTACGCTAACTGCTCGCATCTCACTATGACGTGCATAGCAATATGACACTGTGATAAACACAGTGCTGCTTCGGCCTCCTAAGTGCTACAAGATGGATTTTTATTATTTTTTATGCAAAATAAGAGACATGTATAGGATTGATGATGATAAAATTAAATATTACAAGCAAATATAAATAAATTAATAAATATATTCATATATCGAGAAAAATTGGGGATGCTGCAGTTCCTATGCACGATCCCCCCCCCCCCCCCCGGTCACAAGAAAGCAGTACTCATCCGCCGTATTCTTTACTTCGAGGTCTTACAAATCATTAATAACCCTAAAATGAGTTATTCTTGATAATGGCCATAATATACATTCTAAGTTGGCGAGATCTGTAAATGTTAAAATATTATTAAGACAATGTGCTGTTATCTAATATCATGACTGTTGTTAGGGTATTTATCGCTGCTAAATTCAAGAAAAATATGAAATATGTAAAATTAAAAACAAACAATAGCGTTTTTATGATCGAGATAAATTTGTGTCGATTTTGCTGTCCTCTAAACTCGCTATTCCCAGGCAATGCCTTAAGTTGTTTAGTGGATTGCAACTCTGCCTAACATAATGGTCGTATTTTGTTAATTCAAAGTTTGATAAAAGCTAACTCAACTGCTGCATATTCCACCGATTATCATATGAATGTTAACTGCGTATATTCTCAACCTGGATAATCTCTGACAACTGAGCATGAGACTGGGTAACTCATATTAAATTGAAAAGGAGAAGATAGGAAATAGAGAGAGAAAAAGAGAGAGAGAGAGAGAGAGAGAGAGAGAGAGAGAGAAAGAGAATGAAAGACAAATCACTAACCCCAAAATACAATCGAGCAACAAAGGGAATTGTTAACAGGGCTGTCTGACCTTGATAATAAAACATGTGGTGACACACTTCAGTTGCATCACCCCTTCATCTGACCTCCCTGCCCTATCGACCCTTAAATGACTTATTTGAAGCGAAGTTGGGCGACGTCGTGACACTTTTTTTTTTCGCTTCATCGATCGATACATAAGCCCACCCTTTCAGGAAGTGCAACATTTGCGAGTGCCACTTTGGTGTTTGTCTGTGTGTGTGTTGATGTTGCACCAAGAACCGAGAAAGAAACAGCAAAAAGGATTACGGGAGGAACGTTGTTTCCATCATGGAAACTGTTAGCAGGTAAGTTCGCTAGAATTATTGATATTAGCAACTGAAAAGATCTGCAGTAACCTTGTAGTTATTGCAGATCGAGTTCTGAAATATCTTCTGCACGTTTTTGAATCGCTAAAGGCTTCCTTTTCATGTTTGGTTTATCTGTATCAATACAATCACAATCCTTACTACTTCAAGTTTTACGCCGGGAGGAGGGGGGATTGACTCGATGTCTTTAACTGTCTTTAACTAATGTTCTGGCCATGACGTGTATATACACATCATAACATGAACGAAAAGGGCACAATAGTTTTGAAATAAGACGGATACGGAGTGAACGATGGTCCAAATATTTCATCCATCGTGACTAGCTGGAACTCGGATGTCATAGGTCATTTTCAATTCACTCCTTTGGTAAGAACTACTTGGGCCAGGTCCATATAATATTAATCTAGAATTTCACACATTGAAATTTAATAAGAAAACTAATACATAATCTCCCTTACAAAAAAAAAAAAAAAAAAAAAAGATTTTATTTAAAACTAATATAAATACTTTTTGAATTAGAAATAACACTGTTAGTTTTTTTTTACTAATAACAAAATCTTAAAAAAATGAAGATTTTCGTTAACATACGAAAACACCTATTCATTATTTAACTATGAAACATTCACGGTGGATACATCTGATGCTATCCCAGTGTGGTGGCCGGGATAAGAATAGCGCTACTATAGCCCATGCATGTCGCAAGAGGTGACTAAAATGGGACGCACAGTTTTGGTAGTTTCGCCCTCTTAGGTTTCTTCCGGAATTTTGCTCCCGGTGAGGGGGGGGATTAGATTTTTTTTTGGGGGGGGTTGCCCTAAGAGAGAGCATTTTGAGTCTCTGGGGAGGATGTTCTCCAGCGTGGCCCGTGAGGGGACCTTGTCAGTGGATGCTTTTCCCTGGAATATGAGCGGTTCTGCTCAGTGGTGGGAGAGTCCGTCACTGAGTGGAACCAACGCTGAGTTGGACGATCTTTCGGCCACTGGTAGGGAGTGGTTCGGGGGATCGTCTTAATTTTTAGTGAGGGCTTTACTTACACATCAGCGCATGTTGTACAAGGTGGTAAAATGTTGTAAAATGGGTACCCAGAGAGGGTAATGGATGGCAATGCTGTAGCCAATGAAGATCTAACCGAGGCTTGGCTATTGCTGTTACCCTCCTGTCATGATCAGAGCTCATAGCTCAATAACATTCTATCCTTACATTGTCCTCTACAGATAACGGGGAAGATGAAAAGCATTCTTGCTTCGCCCATCTAGCCAAAAAAAAAAAAAATCTGATGCTAATTCATGATGTTCTACGTCATCAATCTTCATGCTTTCGACGTCTTTTGTGATTTTGTATCTCATTTCATTCGATATATTTGGTCAAGGGGGGCCCCTCATGGACAAATAACTTGGCTTTATAGAAATCCAATCAATATCGTTATGGAGCTGTCAATCCTGCGGGATTAGAAACTCGATTAACGGGAGGGAAAATCGAATTGAAAATTACTTATAAAGGTTCTACGGGGGGGGGGAGAATCGAATTTGACTTTTCAAGCAAGGGACATTGTCGTTAACGAATGAGCTATGAACGTTCCCGTATCACATTTTTGATATCATAAATAAACAGATCATTTTTTTAAATACTTCTTCTATGGGGAAATAACTGCAATCAAATTTATGTGATCTACAAATCGGTAGATCACATAAATTTCTTTCGCTGAAACCTCGAGTATCGCAACTGAAGGATGAAGACCTATCAGATTTCGAAACTTTAAGGTTAGAGTTTGACCTACTCGCTCTATGGAATGGTGTTAGAAGATTTATTTCTTTCGTTTTAGTTTCTATGTGAAAAAGTCGAATCAGATAATCACGTGGAATTCTTAGGCCTCAAAATTTTATACTTTAAAATACCGCAAAAGTTTGATTATTCCTGAAATAAGAAAACTGCTTGATTCCATTCACAGAATAAAATTGAGGAAATAACTAATTTACGAACGCTTACTCATATTATTAGCTGTATAATATTTTAACTTATACTTGTATTCGATTTAATTACGTAGTGTTAGATCACCATTTGAAATCACTTAATCACTGGTTTGTCCGTTTCCCAAATCGTATTCTTTAGTATGAATATCATACGACTACAACGATTGTAATGAAGTAAATTAGCATACGGATTAATGAACGTATAAAAAAGAAAATTTAGTTATTTTATTAATAAAAATAACGAATATAATAAAATAAATGCTAAAAGGTATTAATAGTTAATTATTAATTAAAATTTTAAAAATAATATCATTAATTTTCAAACACCTAAAATCATTATATTAATTTCAGTTATAAAATAAGCAGAAATAGATCTCCAGTGGGAAAAAAAAAATGAAGGAATCAATCGACGGTGAGATGCGGTCGATTGGTTCATTAATGCCCTTGGGGGTAACGGATGGCAACAATGCAATGCTGTACCAATGAAGTTTAACTGAGGTTCGGCTGTTGCTGCCCCTTGGGCGACGAGTTTTTGGTTTCGCTCTCTTAAGGTTTTTGCCTTAAGGGAGCACTTTGAGTCTCCGGGAATAGTGTTCTCCGGCACGGCCCGCTGAGGGGCTTTGTCGGTGAATTAAATTATGAATTATTTTCCTCGGAATTTGAGCGGTTCTGCTCCGTGGTCGGGGAGCCCGTCACTGAGTGGAACCAACGCTGAGATTAGGACGGTCTTTCGCCCACTATGGAGTGGCCTAGAGATCGTCCGTATTTTTGAGATTTCACCTTTACTTACATAGTCGGTCGATTGGTTCATTAATGCCCTTGGGGGTAACGGATGGCAACAATGCAATGCTGTACCAATGAAGTTTAACTGAGGTTCGGCTGTTGCTGTTACCCCTTTGGGCGACGAGTTTTTGAGTTCGCTCTCTTAAGGTTTTTGCCTTAAGGGAGCAATTTGAGTCTCCGGGGAAGGTGTTCTCCGGCACGGCCCGCTGAGGGGCCTTGTCGGCGAATTATTTTCCTCGGAATTTGAGCGGTTCTGCTCAGTGGTCGGGGAGCCCGTCACTGAGTGGAACCAACGCTGAGATATGGACGGTCTTTCGCCCACTATGGAGTGGCCTAGAGATCGTCCGTATTTTTGAGATTTCACCTTTACTTACATAGTCGGTGATTGATTCATTCATTACCCTTGGAGGGTAATGGATGGCAATGCTGTAGCCAATGAAGTTCTAACTGAGGCTCGGCTATTGCTGTTACCCTCCTGCCATGATGATCAGAGCTTTAATAGCTCAATAACACCTCATCCTACACTGTCCTCTACAGATAACGGGGAAGATGAAAAGCATTCTTGCTTCGCCCCTTTAAGCCAGTCCTTATAAGGATAATTGCTCCAGTGGAAAAAAAACAAGAGATTTTTGTTGTGGCGGTGATTAATGCCAGTGGAGGGTAATAGATGGCAATGCTGTAGCCAATGAAGTTCTAACTGCGGCTCAGCTATTGCTGTTACCCTCCTGCCATGATCAGAGCTTTAATAGCTCAATAACACCTCATCCCTACACTGTCCTCTACAGATAACGGGGAAGATGAAAAGCATTCTTGCTTCGCCCCTTTAAGCCAGTCCTTATAAGGACGATAAGAAATTTCTCCGCGGTTGCACTATTGAATTTTCTATCGCCAGTGAGAAAGAATAAAAAATACGTAATTTTTTCTGATCAATGTTCTAAAACAGGGCTGTTCAACCTTAGGTAATCCGATGGCCGCATGAAAAAAAAAAGAAAAAAAGAGAGATTTATCCGAGGGCCGCATCACAATGAGTATCGAGTAATTTGGTGAGCAGCAGCGACAAAACCTCGAAAGCAGAACAAACGAACAACGCTAATTCCGCACTATTCGCATGCTCACGTCCCCCGTCAGTGCCCGGAGCATGCGCGTTGGAACAAAACATTTCTAAGAACGCTTCTTTGACGCATCTAATATTTGAAAAATACGTGGGTATATAGTGACGTAAAAACACCAAATAAAATTACCAACATCGAGATCATCGATTAGTGATAGAATCAAAATATCTAATACGCATTCGATTCAAAATGTTATTTTATTTTTTCGCTCATGAAAATCAAAACTCTCTGGCGGGCCGCATGAGGCCCGCGGACTGTGCTTTGGACAGCCCTGTATCTGATATGGAAAATACGTAAAACACATCTCCTCACTGAGGAAGACAGATCTACCATCGAATTAGGAACTGCTTCTCCGCCCATCCCCCTAAATTCCCCGAACAGTTGAAATACCTCTTGGGCGAAGAACAGTTCCTAAGGCAACGGCGTAGGCCACCTCAGATTTTATTGTTTTTGTGTGTCTCCGTAGCTTAGTCGGTATAGACGAATCCATTTATATAATTGTTTTTATGATATTTTTAATATTCTTTTCATCTGTTTACTCTTGTTAGGTTTTTAGTGTATTTTTGTTCTCCTTTTGGGGACTTTTCCTTTAATGAGTGAAACGTCAAATGACCATTTTAGAAATACTCTGTGGGCCAACTGCTAAATTGGTCAAGTGAGGCCTCTTTCTCTCCTCTATCGCTCTTTCACTTTTATCTTCCTTGAATATCAGCCTCACTTTTATTCTCAAAAGGCCAATGATGAGAGACTTGAACTCACAAAATATAATACTAATTAATCTCAAGGTATAATAGTAATTATTTTTTGCACTTTAATTCTTTTTGTATTACTTGATGTATTAATTATTTTCCTTCATATACATTTTTTCCATCATTCGCTATATTAATTATTAAAAAATATATTATATCTACTATTAATATCTATTTATTAGCATTAATAAATAAAGAAGGGGAAAAAAACTAAGTAAAGTAAATGCTGTGAGATGAGATAGACTTCGATTTTTCATACAAAATATACTATTTAATGGCAATAGATGGCGTTGTGTTGGTTCTGGATGGAAGATCAGAACCAACAGGTAGTGTAGACTGCTCGTTGTGTGGAAGAGATGATCCTAGCACGACGTGTCCTTGCAGGTATCGCGTAATAATAATAATAATAATAATGATAATAAATTCGTTGGACTCCTACCAATGATGCAAAAAAAATTTAAGAATATGTTTTGGAGAAATTAATTTCATTAACAGAAAATCAAAAAAAAAAAATATATATATTTTTTTTCATACAAAATATTGTTGTGCCTACAATTCGTGGTGAATAAATTCACCACGAATTGTAGGCACAACAATGTGTATCTATTACAAAAAAAAAAAAAAAAAGAGTGGGAGCTTGTTAAGTTTAATGATCGTGAAGCCATGGAAAAAATTCCTGTTGCAATAATGTTATTTTCTATAAAATTTTAAATTATGCATTAATAAATTATAAATAATTAATAAACTCAAGTTTTATAAATAAAGTTTTGCTATATTTTCTAATAATTTTAATACACCTTGTTTTATATAATAGAAATTCTATATATAAAAAATTTTAAGAGATTTATGCTCGATTTCAAATTAGAAGAGGTGTGATTCAATCCAATACCCTTGGAGGGTAATGGATGGCAATGCTGTAGCTAATGAAGTTCTAACTGAGGCTCGGCTATTGCTGTTACCCTCCTGCCATGAACAGAGTTTTAATTGCTCAAAATAACACCTTATCCCTACACTGTCCTCTACAGATAACGGGGAAGATGAAAAGCATTCTTGCTTCGCCCCTTTAAGCAAGTCCTTATAAGGACTATGCTCGATTTCCTATATAGCGATGCATAATCTCCATGAGCTAACTGCTCATAAATTTTACCCTCACTGTAACCACAACAGATAGCGGGGAATATGAAAAGCATCTTGCTTCACCCCTAAAGACATAAATGTCAATTGTCATGTTCGATTTTAGCTGCGGTTAAACATATTCATCAAATATGCCGTAAGTTGAACATTTATATTTATTACTTGATTTATGATTACAAAAGGACGATGAAAAGTTCATAAATCGCAACAGATTTGTAAAGATCGAATGAGCAAGTCGTAACAAAATCAGAACATGGGAGGATGGTGATCACCTGATTTTTGCTTAAGTATTGAGAAAGATTCAGCTAATAAAATACAGTAATTACTTGTTTACTGCTAACACGAATAAAACAAACACTGTTGATCTCTTTGTTATGTCATGAATCTGTACATAATCCACATTAAAGATAAAGTATTGAATACAAAATACAACAGTACATATTCGTGGAAGCAAAAACTGACTTCAAAATGAAGGGAATGGAACAAGAGTAATATAATTTACGAATATATAAATAAACAATGAAAAAAGTATAATATTTTATATGAGTTTATGAAACTAAGTACTTGTTCCTGATATTGCTTACTTACTTGAGACAGACCTAATCTCAGAATGGTCTACAATCGGAATCGTCTCATTTTAAAGGTCAGAGGTCGTCAAGAACATCAGGAACCTTTACAAGCACTTTTAATTGATCATATAAGAATTGGATTCGCTTAGAATTATGACCAACCAATTAAAACTGTCGAGCTAGGATATTAATTTGATTTGTAGGTTCTCCGTCAGTAATGTTTTATGGGTCATCACCCTCAGTCCCATTGTCTCCAGTTTACACCATCACCCTTTTGTGTGTGCTATTTTTGATGAGTATGTTTCCATATTCAGAATTCTCCACCGAGGCAGGAGTATTCCAAACTCCTGCTTGAGATTGCCCACAATCATCTATGCCTTAAATATTAATTCTCATATGCAGACCAGTTGTTAACACACACTGCAATGTAATGAAACAACTTGGTCAACTTCAATGCAGCTTTAGAACAAATTTTCTATTAATTCTGACATAATTTTCTCAAAACGCTTTGCACCTGTTTTTATCGTAAGCATTACAGAGAAAAACATCTACAAGGGTAATATTAAAAAAAAAGACGCTTTCGTTAAAGCAGTAAAAAACGACTGGCATCAATTAGATTTTGAGATTGCACTTCCTCTTTCCTTCCCTGTTCCGCAGCCTTAAAAATCATCAGTGGCCATGAACTGTGATACTAATGACTAAATGTACAAACTAGCTACCTACCGATTTCCAGTCATCCAAAACCAGCTAAAAAGGCTGCCTAGATTATAAATGCAGCAACTGTTGTATTATACAGTACTTCTACGGTATAAGTTCCAAGGGAGGATAAAATTTTATAAACTATTTATAAAAAGTGCAACGAGTTGGTTCATTAATTTCATTTCGTATGGGGATTCAACTGCTGAGCCCATTTTACGGGGAGGTACGGCATCACCACAATCCCCTTTATTTTTATAAATTCTATTTTATAAATAGAATTGTTATTGTTATTACGAGTATTTTTACCATGTTAGTATTGATAATCTATGTTTTACCTTCATTATTTATCTTTAACCTTCTCGGTGTTATTATCTTTGCATACGTTGATTAAGCTTTCTTGGTTGTAAATTTAATTAAAATTAAATAACGAAGCCTTAATTATTAGATAAACATTATACTTAATTTACAATTAAATTAAGTATAATGTTTAATTAGACTTAATTTAATTGTAAATTAAATTAAGTATAATTAAAACGGAGCATGTATGCAGCACTTTATTGAGGACTAAAAAAAATATGCAAAATGCGACTTAAGATGTTGTACTAAATATTTATGTTAAATAAAAAAATAAATACATTTAAATTTAAATTATTATTAATCTTCCGGCAGGCGTTGTCGAGTTTAGTAAAATTA
Source organism: Typopeltis vanoorti (assembly GCF_054136105.1). Classification (NCBI taxonomy): domain Eukaryota; kingdom Metazoa; phylum Arthropoda; class Arachnida; order Uropygi; family Thelyphonidae; genus Typopeltis; species Typopeltis vanoorti. Next base: position 62,408,057 of record NC_143572.1, read on the forward strand.
TGAACTCAGCGATTCTTCTCTAATAATTTTCTTTTTTTAATCTCGTTAATCTTCCATGTAATGCGAATCTCAATATGTGAAGTCGTTTTTCTATGGAGGAGACAACAGCAAGGATCCAGAAGAAAAACCAATCCCACAACAGCAGTCAAAGACTTAACATAGGAATTTTTTTTCAGCTTATCTAAATAAATTTTATTTCGATGTAGTAATAATAATAATAATAATAATAACAATAATAATATCTATTTTTGTCTATGATTTTGAAGAAAACAGAACTTGGATATGAAATTCCTAAATGTAATACAGGGTGTTTCAAACAGAATATCCCAATTTGAAAATTGTATATCTCTGCAGCCACAAACCACAAATAAATGCGACTTATACCATGTGAACAGCCTTGGCCCTGAGTTTGATATGGCGACCGCTAGATGCCACTACTAGCGCCCAAATAGCTACTACGCTTAGTTAATGAGAAGATGGCTCTAGTTAAATATAATTATTTGAAATTGGGTCATTCTTTTTGAAATACTCTGTATTAAAATTTCCCATCTGTTGTATATGGATGACTTGAAGTTATATTTAAAATCGACCCAGCAAATAGACTCTTTAGTGAACACAGTTCGTATTTCCAGTCAGGACATTAAAATGAAATTTGGTTTAGATAAATGCGCAATTTTATCTATTAAACGAGGATAAATTAACGAAACTAGCAATTTTAATTTTGATCAAGTGAAATATATAATACATTTTTAGCACGAACACTATAAATATCTGGGAATATTAGAAGTCAGTGCTATTTTCCACTCGAAAGTTAAACAACAGGCAGCATCAGAATACACCAAAAGAGTTAGAAATATTCTGAAAGCAAAACTAAATGGATTAAACACAATTAGAGGAATGAATTCTTGAGCTATACCAGTGATCCGATACACAGCTGGCATACTAGATTGGACAAAAGAAGACCTGGACAAACTGGACCGCAAAACTAGAAAATTAATGACTATGCATCATGCATTACATCCACGAAGTGATGTTGACCGGTTGTAAATACCGAGGAAAATAGGTGGACGGAGTCCGCTGCAAGTGAGACAGACAGTGGAAGAAGAAGAAATTAGTTTAAGTTACATCGACAATAGCTCACAGTACCCAGTGATAACAACATTAGCAACAAAGAACTGAAACAAATGACTAAACATCGAGTCTGGTAGGTAATCGAAGTTGGCAGGCGGTGGCATAAACACACCAAAGTCATCTCAATTGTTATCGGTGCACTTGGTGCAACTTCAAAGAAGCGATCCAACTATTTACAGTAATTAAACATCAACGAAGTGACCCCATATGACCTACAAAAAAAAAAAAGCATTACCCAGAAAAGTCCATATTTCAAGACTCTACCTGACGGACAATTCTTAGATTATTGGGTAGAATCTGAATTGTTCTGTATCACTAGTTAAATTTTTGTTTATATGATATCTTGTTTTGACTGTGTATAAAGTATGTGAATAATAATAATTTGTTGCTGATTTAAACGTTCGAATTGTAGTTTTAGGGAATTAAGTTCTTGGCAGAGTTCGGATGTCTCTTTCATCAAATTGTGTTGCCTGTCAGTTAGTACGTTAATGCTGATTTTAATGTCTTTTACCATAACAAAGATAAATTTACAAGAAGATAAATAATAATAATAATAATTTTTTTTTTGATTGCTAAAATATTTATACATACAATAAACATCTTGTGTGACATTGCACCTTATAATTTTACAGAGTTCAGCATTAAGTGCTACAATTCCTACATTGGATTTCAATTAAAATGTTTAATAATACTTTTTTACCTTTATATTATGTATTTACAACACATGTTCTTCTAATATTAACAATGAAGATTATACAGAATTTTTTGTATAATTTTTTATTTTATTTTATTTATTTTTATTATTTTTTTTAAAGTTTGAGAAAGAGTGATTATACATACAAATTTCTGCATTTGCTTATAAGGATTACTTGTAGATGAGTGAGGCAAGTTAATCCCACCTACTTCGAAGCTTGGGTTAGCTTTTATGAAGAGAGTGGGATTTAGTCTTCACTATTTGCGTTGTTGCTACTGTTTATGTATGGGATGTAGGCATTGGATGCTAGTGATTTGTGATGTGTATATTAGTATTAATGGTTTCTTAACTTTGTTGGTATATTTTCCAGAGTTCGTGAAACTGGAACCATTAAAAACTATTGTTTCCATTTTAACCAATATTTGTCATCATAAAATGTTTATTTTAAAAAAATATTGCATAATTATTTTGTATTTTCATACAATATTTTACACACATAAATTATTTAACACAAATTAACACGATAATACAAGAAAAAGTTAATATATTTAAACGCTGCATATTTCAACCTAAAATTACGGGACATCATCAGTGGCATCAGGCAGTTTGAACACAAAGTAAAATAAGAACAATGGATTATTTAAAATGGTAAGAGATGCGTGATATACATTGAACAATAAAGAATTTAACTGAAGGGATAAAGTATTATTCTTTTTTTAAAAAAAAAAATAATAGTGCAGTCGCTGAAGCAATATCCCATAACGTACGTTACCTATTGTCTCTGTGATATTTAATCATGTATAGTCTTTAAATTAAAAAGATATTTACGTTATAATTTCGGTTTCGAGCATGGAGAAATCCAAATTTCAATGACTATTTCAGGTGATCTTTAGAGCAATCATTATTTTACTAACAGTAAAATAAAATATATAATATTATATTATAATATAATATTATATTACATATAATATGCATAATATACACATATTATATATAATATGTGTTATTATTATTAGTAGTATTATATAATATATTATATTACATATAACATACACATATTATATTTAATATGTAATACTTGTTCTTCTTATTATTATATAATATACACATATTATATTTAATACGTAATACTTGTTATTATTATTATTATATACAAATACTAACTTCAATAATACTAATATAATAATATTATTATTATATAAAAATACTTTTTTTTAATAACACTAATATAATAATATAATATTATTATTTTATATATTACATATAATATACACATATTATATTTAATATGTAATACTTGTTCTTCTTATTATTATTATATAATATACACATTTAATATGTAATACTTGTTATTATTATTATTATATACAAATACTAACTTTAATAACACTAATATAATAATATTATTATTATATAAAAATACTTTTTTTTAATAACATTAACCTTAATAACACTAATATAATAATATAATAATATTATTATTATATAAAAATACTATACTAACTTTAATAACACTAATTTAATGACACTAATATAATATAATATAATATAATATAATATAATATAATATAATATAATATAATATAATATAATATAACACTGATACTTTTCTTTAAAATTTTCAAAACACCATTGAAATTCCTTATAATTATTATATGATACAATGTGTATGGTGTATATATATTTTTTCACAAAATAATTACATTTATACATGTTACTGTTTGATTAATACTAATATATTGTAAATTATTAATTTTATTTAAATAAATTATATATTTATATATGTTATTATTTATAAAATTATGTAATGAAAAGTAAGATAAAACCATAAAAGAAATTGTTCTTAAAAAGACTGGGCAATAATAAATGATTTAAGTAATGTAAAATTTAAATCACACTCTTAATATTTAAACAATTTGATTTATTAATGAAATATTTTAAAAACAAATTGTGTGAATTTCCAACACTAATAAAAATCACACCTTATTTAAATATATATAAAAATGAAACTGAATATAAGTACGAAGTTTGTTAACTTTGTAAGTGAAATCGTTTTTTGTTTAGATTAGTTTCAACAGTTTGCTGAAGTGGTTTCCATATCTTACCTCAAGTATGGACATCACTACTCCAAAGAACACACATTAATTAATATTTTATTTTTTGTATACGAAACGCTAAATGAACTATACTAAGTAATTCATTTTAGGATCTGAGCATGCGCACTTGGAATTTATTCATAGTCCTGCCCGAAAAGTGTAATATATATATTTTTTTTTTACTGAAAATTGTCAATTACGCTAGTCGAATGATAATAGATTGCTAATGAATAAAATGTTGTTAATAAACTATATATTTCAATTTAAAAAAATTGAAATTTAAACTAAAAAACGCAGAACTTTGTATTTCTGGTTTATTTGCAGGATACGACCCATTTCAAGACAAAAGTCATCTTTACTGATTCTTCTGATATTTCTGATGCTGAAAGAAACACTCTGCTACGATGAGGTGGATTACTTCTTAGATGAAGTGCACAGGATTGGCTTGGGTATGAAAGGAATAAGTAACTTCAAAAATCTAGTGGGATTGGACACATTCTCCATCATTTTGTTAGCGGCTATTCCTGTACTTATAGTCATAGGACTGGGTTCTCTTCTTTCCCCCCTGTTCGCCCTTCTTCCTTCCACTTATTCAACAGTGTGGGGTCTCACCAACTTACCTGTGGTTTCAACAAACGTTGGATTTACTGGTCTGCCAACAGGGAAAAGAAAGAGAGAATTGGATCCGTTACACCTGGAGGATGCTATGAATGAGGCATTGGAAAAATTTGAAAGAGCAATGTTACGAATACGGGAAATGACCAACTCTATGTAGACAGGTCGATGTACATGTTGAAACTAATAAAAAGTCGTTACAGTAGCGACATCTGTTGATCTTTTTTTTTATAAACTATAAGATTCACCAAACATTCATCAAAGAAGGAAAATGTTTTATATTTTCTTATACTACCAATTAAAATACTATTCTAAATGTTTTTCTGCTCTTTATTAGTTCACTTTTGTGGTATTACAAACCCGATAACTCTAAAAAATCATAATACTCTTTCTCTTCCAATGTATATTCAAATCTTAAGTGAGTGGTTTGCAGGTTTCCTTAAAAAAAGAATTTATGACAAATTTTAAGAATAATAAATGATTTATGTTATATAAAATCATGTAAAATTTAAATTATACTCTTAATATATAAAAAATTTGATTTATTAAAGAAATATTTTAAAAAAATCTGTGTGAATTTCCGACACTAATAAAAATAACACATTATTTAAATATATATAAATAAATGAAAGGAATAAGTATGAAGTTTTATTAACTTTTTCTGACATTTTCCAATTAGTTTTAAAGGTTTGCTAAAGTCGTTTCTGTTCCATAACTGCTTGCCTATATGGGGGCTTTAGGTGGGTGCTCTCCAAGGGATGTGATCGACGATAGGGTGGGCCTGTCAATGAATGTGTCTATCCACCGTTGGGTAACGAGTTAAATGATCCTTCGGGTCATTCATTCAGGTTAGAGAGATCGCCTAGATTTTGAAGAAGATTGCTTTTTTTATATGCTGGTCTGAAAATATTTTACAGTTAAACAGTATTTTTTCCCTTACGATATTTTTCTTTAGTTTTTATTGACTCAGTAATTACATTCAACATAATTCACCGGACGTTTCCAGTAGAATAAAGTTAATTAACCAATAATTTTTTTGTCTGCTGGTCCTTGAAGGTGTTTCTCATGCGTTGTTGTTCCATATGTCATTTAGTCGTTTCTAACTTTTGGTGATCGTGTAAACATAGGCTCAGTTTCATTCAGTTTATCGCCTCTTCTTTCAGCAGTAATAATTTCATGTTGGTAAGCTCCTTTATATTGTCTATCCAATTTTTTCTGTCTCGATTATTCATTCTGTCAGCATCTTTGACACCATGACAACTCTTGGCACTTGATCCTCTAAGTGTGTCCCGATAATCACAGGTAATAGAAAATTGAATCTTATACTTCGATCAAGTCGCTATGGAATTAATCGTTATGGTCTGTGTTAACGTTAATTAATTACATTAAGTTCATTAAACTAATAAGCTGGTTTGAAAATATTTTTACAGTTAAACAGTATTTTTTCCTTTAAGATCTTTGATTGGCGTTTCAGTTTTTATTTCAGTGGAACTATTATTTTACCAAGATTTTTACTAAAAATTTTTCTAGTTATGATATTTCAGTCTACTATTAGCAATCAAACAGCTCCAATGAAGAACTCTTAGCATGAAAAAGTTTACCTAATAGTTCTATTTTTTTTTCATTTGCTTTTACTGCATGTTTATGTATTGACTTCAAGTTATTATTCATGGGAATGTTGCACATCGTACAATGTGTTTAGATCAGCACCACTCAATTAGATCTTAGATCCCGTGTGCGAGTGCGTGAGTGTGTGGAAAGATAATGGGAACCACCAGCAAGTGTTCTCCCTCTAGTGACCATTTCAGACATGCCAAACAGAAACATATCATTAGAAATGCCAAACTTGCGAGACATATCAGTGGAAATAGCTAATTGCGCAAGATAATCAAAGAACTTTTGAATATTCAGATAACCGTGGAACACAACCGGAAGGAACTTGTTGCAGACCAAGTATGTCAATCCATGTTGACCGTTTACCTTTCACGAAATGGACATTCAGGAAAACTCTCCATGCCACAAATTAGCCATCCTACGAGAATTATTACAGGAATGATGCCACTGTCTTGACATTAATGGAGTCATTCCCCATGGTCACTAAATCTTAGTTCTATTTAGGATGTGACGAAGCATCGAAACATTTGTAAAAATCCCTTGGTGAACTTGACATTTCAAGGCATTTAGCAGGTCCGGCATTGAGAACTTCTCAATAAATTGCCACCTTATGATATGCCTTCCACTCCTTTGAAATTTGATTACCAGTTTTCTCTCGGGTAGTTCGCTACATTTAATGGTGTTCTCTGTCTTCAGATTTATCTACAAATGAAGATGTTACTCAAGCTCTGTTATTGTTATTATTATTATTATACTGGATTTTCATAGAGTCCGAAGACTCATCGCGGGAGACCCCATTTTTCCACACAATCTTACCTCTCCTTGAACTCATTAACAGACAAAGCACCACTCACAACTGACTCTGGAAACCCATTCCACTCATTCACCACTCTCCCAGCAGAAACATGTAGCCCTCACACCCCTGCTGACCACACACCTTTATTCAACTTCCAGGGATGACCCCTTGTTCTGGACCCTCCAGTCAAGTGCTGAAACATTTCCCCTGCATCTATCCTATGAAATCCTTTAAGCAACTTAAATGTTTCATTCGTATCCCCTCTTTTTCTCCTGTCAACCAACTTCTGCAATCCACCCACCCTCAATCTATTCTCATGGGGAACATTCCACAAACCACTCACCATCTTAGTCAGTCCCCTCTGAATCCTCTGCACCGCTTCCTCATCCCTAATAAACCCAGGGCACCAGAAAATCAGACTTGAGCACAGTAATTCAGATGTGAAGTGTTAACGCCTTATAAAGAGGAATAACAACTTCCTTATTTCTACTTCCTAACATGTTCTTCAATAGCCAAGTAATCCTATGGACTACCTTACTAATCTTTGCGACATGTCCTCTAAACGTTAACTCTCTGTCTACAACTTTCTTTTACTGACTTCAAACGGTATTGCTGATGATATCACTTTCGTTCTTCCAACACATACGACAGGATTTGCACTGCTCAAATGTCCCAAGCGTGAACATATTCAGCCAGAGTCCTAAACACTGACCTACAGAACTTACTGTTCAAATTCATTATTCATTCCATTTGCCTTGTTTCTGGGAACAGCATTACCATAAAGTATTCCCTTTAGACTACAACCTTCAGCTCATCAAAAAGAATATCAATAGATTATTTTTCTCTTGGATGCTCTGTTTACACGCGACATTAATTTTCTTTATCCTCAGAAGAATTTTTCTAGAATTTGGGAACATAGTATTCCAGTGTCTCAAAGTTGTTCATAGTTTAAGGGGCCACCACTATAAGATATCGCTGATAAACTGGCTAATTACTCTATTGCATTTATGGATTTCAATTGGTCTTCTTGTTTGTTATCCACAGAGTCAAACAAATGAAACACAGCCTTTAATATCTGATAGTAGCGGCACAGTCCAATTCTGGAGTTTAGTTAGGGTTACTCTTCCCTACCTTGTTTGTAGGAAATGTCTAATACCGCAAATTAGAATTAATATTTGATGAGTATTATACAATTAACTGATATCTCTTCATTTAAGTTGTCACAAATAATTAATGTGATTATAGAGTTATTGTATATACAGTAATTATTTGATTTAACTCAACTGCTTAGCGACAAACTATTTACTCGTGAACTCAACGAGGGCAATTCACCTTTTTGACATCGCCCAGGTATAACTTTAAGACAGGAAGACTTGTGGCACTCTGTGTGGTCTACCTTTACTGTCCGAGTAATGTTTGGCAAGGAAATGCTAAATGCTTGACCTTAACTTTATGGCAGTTTCAATGTAAGTCATATGTCTTCCGGTTCGCTTGTTTGACAAAGGAAGAGGCGTGACCAAGTATTCGCCAACCATCACGTCGGTTTTAGTTTTTCGCAGGAAAATAAAAATATCAATGTTACCTGCATTTGTCTGTTTGAACATCCCAGGATTTATAAATGCCATGTAGGACAGTTGCTTCCTATAGTTCGAAGAGAGATTGTTCAGGTTCCCCCTTTCAACTAAGGTTTGTCAATTTCATTATTTTATTAGAACAATTTATATTTTTAAATGTTTAAGATATATAGTTGTCAAGCAATATCAGGCTTTGCGGCAGATAAAAATTCTTCTGTAAAGTTGTCCTAATACACTCTCTGTCTAAAAAGAAATCGAACTTTTCCAAAATAGAAGAAACTAGTGGCGCCACCTGTTTTATCTTTTTGTTGTCGAAAGCGGCAACCTACGTTAGTGTTGTGTCAAATGTTTATGACATTTGTTTCATTAGAAGCTGAGTTATAGTGCCAAGAGTGACAGTGTGTTTTGACTAACGATCGGAAAATGAGTTTCAAACAAAGAGCTGCGATTGACTTTTGTGTTAAACTTGGTAAACGTTTTACCGAAACGCATCAAATGCTTCAAAAAGCATACGGTGATGAATGCTTATCCCGTATTCAACTTTACGAGTGGTTTAAGCGATTTCAAAGTGGTCGTGAGACGCTTGAGGGCGACGAAAAGCCGGGCCGTCCAAAAACTGGACTGAGCGAAGTTAACATCGAAAAAGTGCGTGATTTCTTCAATGAAAACCCGAAATCGTCCGTGAGATTGATTGCGGATGAATAGGAGATTCCAAAATCAACTGTGCACAACATTTTGACCGAGAGTTTAGGCCTTCGTAAATTGAATTCGCGATTTGTTCCCCACAAGTTGACCGGCGACCAAAAAATGTTTCGAATTGAACGCTGCAAGGACCTCATTAAAACCGCTCGTAAGGACTCAAACTTCCTTGAAACGATCGTTACTGGTGACGAAACGTACTGTTTTGAGTATGAGCTCGTAACTAAGCGCCAGAGTGCTGATTGCAGACCACCAGAAGAGGGGCAACCGAAAAAAATCGCTTGGAGAAGTCAAAAGTAAAGAAAATGCTGATTTGTTTCTACGATTCCAAGGGCATTATCCACAAAGAATTCGTTCAGCCTGGCCAAACCGTCAATGGTGAGTTTATCTAGAAGTTTTGAAGCGATTGATAGCGAGAATTCGTCACGTACGGCATGAATATCGTGACGACCGTTCGTCAAAACACACTGTCACTCTTGGTACTCTAACTCGGCTTCTAATGAAACAAATGTCATAAACAGTTGACACAACACTAATGAAGGTGGCCACGTTCGACAAGAAAAAGATACAACAGGTGGCGCCATTAGTTTCTTCTATTTTCGAAAAGTTCGGTTTCTTTTTGGACAGTAGGTGTAGGTCCCCAATTCACTCTCTGCTAATTCTGTTCGTGTTGCCATTCCTCTGCTGCAATTTCTTAAAGAGTAGATACTTTATCTCTCTAGATATGTGTGTTCAAGAGAGCAAACACCTCTTTACAAGATGAAGCCGAGATTTAGGGGGGAAAAAACCTTCCGGATAACTCATCTTCTGTCGAAAAGCCCTGATGAAGGTGATTTGTCCTTGATAGGATTCCATACCGACTGAGCTGTCCTAATAAAGAGCTTCCATGTTTTCCAACCAACAGTGAGTTCGAATCTCACTATACAGGCAATAATACTATGCGTGGATATGGATGTTTTGGGAATGTGTTTAAGTACCAGATGATTTTCAACCCTCGGTACGAATCCCGCTTGTGCTTATTGAAGACTTGAGGAAGTTTCATTTTCCTTCTTTTCCCACTCATGATTCGAATTTATTTATTTATTCATTCGTGGGACCCCACTCTTTCCCCCCACCCTTCCCTTTGTAGGGTACGAGTTTAGCTCTCCTAATAACGGATTTTAGTATATATATCATATGATTGTAACATGTGTGTTTGCGGGGCCGCTTTGTCTGTTCTGAGGGACGAAAGATTAGTATATATCATATGACTGTAGTTTCCGTGTGAAATGACACTCAGTATTATTTTAACGTTAATTTAAATTTAATTAAAAAAAAACACATGGAACTTACGAAGTCGACTAATTACGAAACTGATTTTAATATAAAGAGATAACAAGGCTGGATTGATAGCGGCCGAGATGAAAATATGCCTTAATCATTCAATTCTGGCTAGTAGTAAAACTGCTTTGACTGCGATACTCTCTAGAACAAGACTGAGATAGTGTTTGGTCAACTGCACTTACAAGACCAAAAAAAAGCTATAAAAGGAATTAGAATTGTGTTTAAAGACGATCTCACTTTACCTTTTGAAAATGATAATATAATAGAAGGAAATTAAGTAAATATAAATACCAATATACCAATATACCAATAACTGTGTAAACGGTGCATTTCGGAATAACATTCTTGTAAACTAGTATTATCTAGCAATGGAAACTAGAGCCGTTTCAACATTTGACCAATACTTCTAAATAAGAGTTAGTTATTCATTAATCTTTGTGGTGAATTATAACAATTTCAAGTACATAATTTCCTATTGCTCTGTATTTTGCTATACGCTATACATCATTTATTATTATTATTATTATTATTATTATTATTATTATTATTATTATTATTATTATTATTGTATAAAAATTGCGTCTCTGGAACATGTTTTTTATTCAATGTACGCTATTTCCTAGACAGAGGATAACGAAAGACAGAGTAAGCCATAAACAGCTAGAACTGTTTATGGCTTACACACTGTACAAATTACAATAGATTTATATGAAAGATACTTTTTAATTCAATATTTATTAGATCGTTTTCCTAAGTATGTTGTCGGACTTTGTATTTGTAACCTATTAAGTGCATCCAAACGTCACCGGATTCACTACCAGATGACACTACTGCATTTAGAACAAAGTGACTTCTCTAGGAATTGGTTAGGTTGTGCAATGTTTATCTTTTTTGAATTAATAAATTTGTGAGTTTAAAGACTGCACATGCGCATTTGAAAATTGAAAAAAAAAGTGCAACAGAAACCTGAGATTTACTAACATACTTGTGGAAAGATGAAGAATAGAAATCAGATATCCGATTGTTTTTCGGGGTTCAAAAGTGAAATTATAGTTGATAATACAGAAAATGCAAACAAATTGTGAAAAATGAGATTTACTGATAACAATGTGTGTGTGTGTGTGTGTGTGTGTGTGTGTGTGTGTGTGTGTGTGTGTGTGTGTGTGTGTGTGTGTGTGTGTGTGTGTGTGTGTGTGTGTGTGTGTGTGTGTGTGTGTGTGTGTGTGTGTGTGTGTGTGTGTGTTACTCATTCATAACAGGACAACATTGAAAGGGGGAGACAGCGAGAAATGTCGGACAGCTATTAAGTTAAGGGACATTACATAGGGGGATAACAAACTTGCCAGAAAGATCGCATTACAGAAATGAACACAATACACTCTTAAATATGATTGCAAAACATCCTTTCTAACGGCTAAAGCCTAAGATAAGAATGGCAACGAATCCATCTTCCACCAGAATTGACTTTTGCTCACCAAATGACCGCGGTGGTCGTTGTAGATGCCGGAGGGCGTCCCACACATTTTCTATCGGATGGATAGAAAATGTGTGGGACTGCGTGTGTTCAGTTTCAAGATACTCCCCCCCCCCACCATGTGAGCTGAATGTACAGTGGCATTGTCATGCACAGGGTTCGATGATCGGTTCTCAGTACCTCTGCTCAAATACGGTATCCCTATAAAAACATGAACAGGAGTGCGGCCATTCATCATTATTTTTCTTTACACAACACTGCGTCCACCTATGGAGGCAGTGTTGTTTACTTTTTTACTGATGAAAGAGGCAATGGTACAGCATTCCTTTTTCTCGCCAGATCAAACACCATTTAGAATCCGTTTGTGCTCTAAAAGGGATTCATCAGAGTACATTCCCATTCTCTGAGCTTCAAATCACATGAACATGTGACTTTGAGCCCAGAGAACACGAACTTAAAGGCCTTTTTCAGGGCTTCAAGTCAATTTTCAGGACACCAGTTTTGAGTATAAGATACAAAGTGCTGGCTTCTTTGTGTAGAGTCCACTTGATTTGAGTCTTCTTAATACAGTCCGGTTGCAAATATTTTCTTCTTATCGTGATAGCAACCTCAAGAGTCAGTTGGTGAAAGGACATCATAGGGTTCCATCCCACTAGAGCAAGAGAACAGTCTGTTCTGGTTGACGTAGCCTACTGGAGACCTTGACCATCTCTTCATTTAATGGTTCCTATGTACTCAAACTGTATCATAGCGTCAGGAGGACACTCCGTGACATACTAAGCCAACTTGCCACCTTCGTCTTCCACTATACGGCTTCATTCCACCCCCCCCCCCCCCCACCCCCCCCCCCCCCCACCCCCCCCCCCCCCCACCCCCCCCCCCCCCCACCCCCCCCCCCCCCCACCCCCCCCCCCCCCCACCCCCCCCCCCCCCCACCCCCCCCCCCCCCCACCCCCCCCCCCCCCCACCCCCCCCCCCCCCCACCCCCCCCCCCCCCCACCCCCCCCCCCCCCCACCCCCCCCCCCCCCCACCCCCCCCCCCCCCCACCCCCCCCCCCCCCCACCCCCCCCCCCCCCCACCCCCCCCCCCCCCCACCCCCCCCCCCCCCCACCCCCCCCCCCCCCCACCCCCCCCCCCCCCCACCCCCCCCCCCCCCCACCCCCCCCCCCCCCCACCCCCCCCCCCCCCCACCCCCCCCCCCCCCCACCCCCCCCCCCCCCCACCCCCCCCCCCCCCCACCCCCCCCCCCCCCCACCCCCCCCCCCCCCCACCCCCCCCCCCCCCCACCCCCCCCCCCCCCCACCCCCCCCCCCCCCCAAGAGGTAGCCCTGGATATAGACGAGGAGGCAGCTTCGGCGTTCTACATAGCTCTCTGCAAACTAGACATGGCCAAGGGAAGTGAGGTGGCCAAAAGAATCATAACAGCCCACAACAAAAGAAAGTCACAGTAACCCAGAAATACAGAAAACCCACAAGGTGGGTTTTCTGTACTCAGCTTCACTGGTTTTTTAGCTCCCACAGGTGGGGGAACCTGAGAACCCGAGCGGCGAAGGCTTACAGCGAGGCGGTGCAGTTCCTTGTGAGCTGCATCACTCGGGCCAGATCCTTCCTTGACCTCTAAGTTTACCTTTCCATTCCTTCTCCAGATTTTTTTTTGTTGTTTGCTCTGTACTTCTTTTTGTTGTTTTGTTACATGTTTCCTTTTTAGGATTTTTCCTTTTTTTTAAAGTGAAAAATCAACGACCGTTTTAGAAACGCCCTTGGGGAGCAAACAGCTAAAACAGGTCAACTGAGTCCTCTTTTACCTACTCTACCACTATACACTCTATCTTTATTTCTTCTCCTACTATCTGCTGACTCTCAGCCTATCTTACTCTACAGACCGATGATGAAGTTTGCTGAACTCACAAATTATTATTATATCATAAGAAGCGAATTTTTTTGTTACATTGTTGATCTTCGGATATTGGTTGCCATGTAATTAAAAAACAAATTTCAACCTTCCTTTTTCCGCATTTATCTTTCACTTAAGCGTGCTGAATTCAAACTACTTGAAACCTCGTGTGGTGATCGGGATAAGAATAGCCCATGCATGTCGTACGAGGCGACTAAAATGGGTATTCAGGGAGGGTAATGGATGGCAATGCTGTAGCCAATGAAGTTTTAACTGAGGCTCGGCTATTGCGGTTAACACTCCTGCCATGATCAGAGCTTATAGTGCTATATTACCCTATCCATACATTTCTTTACAGACAACGGGGAATATGAAAAGCATTTTTGCATTACCCATCTAGCCAAACTTTTTTTTCATTAAATTAAACATATAGTAATACATAGTGTTATGTTATAATATAATATAACTTTTATTTGTTTTTAAATTCTTTTTCTAGGAAAAGAACGAAAATTACAGTAATTCTTAGATAGTTGCCATGTGTCTTGTACTCGTTCTCATTCTACACATGATTGTACCACTTCCCTCTGCTGAAAGCTATTCACTCGTCACTCTTCCACAGCCCAAACATCACATTCCTCCAGGCGTTAGCGATTTCTTCGACAAATTACAAGAGGGAGATCCAGCAAGTGTTGCTATTGTTTCAGTAGCTGCTGTGATTGGTGTGTTGATTTTATTAGCTGCCGTGTTCCCACTTGGCTTTTTCATTTTGGCTATTCCACTTCTTTTCCTGCTCGCTATTGGATTCAGCCCTGTTCCTTTAAGACGTTCCAAAAGGGAACACCAGAGGGAGATGTTTGTCAATGTCAATCCAGTATTGGATGAAAAAATTGTGGAAGCCATTTTAAGTGTGAATAATGCTCTCAAAATTTATAGTAAAATGTAATTATGTTTTTTTTTTATGTATTTATGAGAATGTCATTTAAATTGTTGCTATTTCTGTACTACTAGATGTATTGCTCAACTAAATAAACGACACGAAACTTAGTACTTTCTAAATGAATAATGAAAGAAAATGGTATTAGAAAACTCAACTATAGTTGTAATGGAAAATGTATAAGTTTTATACGGAAATGGAGAAAAAAATATGGAATGTAAACTAAAAACGAAAATACTAAGAACAACCACATACACCGATGATATCGTTTTACTAGCATGGAGATGATTTACAAAGGTTATTAAATACGTTAAATAAGTCAAGAGAAAAAATCGAAGATATCAATTGAAAAATAGTATACGAAATTCTGACAGTTTCTAGAGTTCATACACAGTAAAATATATTTTCAATCGAGGTTAAAATTTTGTAAGCTCAATATCATTTTCATATTTAAGGAGTTTTGTAGATAATTAAGAATTAATATGAAAAGACTTAACTAGAAGAATGTAGAATGGGAGTTAATGTCTTTCATCATCGGCCTTTGGAGTATAAAGATTGCTGAGGGTCAGCAGGTAGTAATAGGGGAGATTAAAGAAAGGTAGAGTAGGATAGTAGTAGGTAAAAAGAGGCCTCAGTCAAACCGTTTAGCTGTATAACGCAGAGGTTGTGGCTAAAAGGTCTGTAAAACATCATCTCCTTACACCTGTTCTAAAAAAAAATCTTTGAAATAAACTTTTCTTATATGCGCTCGTAAAATACTTTTAAATTAACAATTTAACTGATCAGGTGTCTTTGGAGGTCATCTTCTAACACCTGTTTTAGTATAAAACTTAAATCGGATTTTATATATATATATATATATATATATATATAAACAGTAAGAGAACTGGCCAACCTTACACCACGAGAAGAGCAAGATTTGGGGGAAGAATCTGGCCCGAGAGATGCCGCTCACAAGGAGCAGCACCGCCTCGCTGTAAGCCTTCGCAGCCCGGGTTCTCAGATCTGCCACCTCCTATATGAACTATAAGAACTCATGAAGAGAGAAAAAGAGAAGGAAAAAAAAACAAACAAACAGATATTTCTTTTTAAAGGAAGAGACACGGTATGATTAAGCCCTGTTTCAGGACACAGAGGATAGGAGGTTTGCACCATTTATGTACAAACCTCCCATCCCCTAGTATATGTCTTTCTTGTGCGAAGAACCTAGGTAGGTAGAAATAGATCCCACTGAGTATTTTGGCTTGTATAGTGTTTTCATCGCTGATTTGGGACTTTTTCCGCACTTTCCAGATGTGATACTTGATTACATTGATGAGAAAAATTGTAAATTTCTGAATTTTCTTGACTGGTGGGGGAAATTGCAGGTACAAGACCTCCTGTAGGGTAACCGGCTTGATTCCCAGTGCTGTGCTTAGTCTTTGCCAGACATATCGGGAGGGGGGGGCACGAGTAAAAGAAATGTCCCACCGTTTCAATGCTCTGGCAGACGTCGCAGAAGGGGTCGCACGGTCTTGAAGTGTATTGGGACATAACCAGTTTCACCGGTAGCTGACCATAGGCTATTCGCCATGTCAGATCCCGGTGAAATGGCTGTCCCCAGCTATTTCTGATATTTTGAAATAGCGTTTCTATTTTAGTTTCTATATTTGGCGTATCACATCCGGAAAGTCGAAAGAACTCCCAATATCTTGCTTGTGGCTTTAATTTTAGAATTTCCATTCCTTCGGTTTTAATTTTTTAAGTTGTTGGCATAATGGATAATACCATTCTGGCACAACCTCTGCGCTGGGGTCAGCATGTCCCGTGGTCCCGAAGTAGGGGAGAAAATGCCCTAGAAAATATTTAATTAGGGATCCTGAAATATGGTTAGATTTTAAGGCTTTCCCTATGGTTTTGAGAGTGTTTGCATAGAATAGGCAGTTTAATTTCGGAAGTGAGAAACCCCCTTGATTGATTTTGAGTTTTAAATATTCTTTTTTAACTTCATGTTTTCTTCCGTTCCAAAAAAAATCTATTAGTATTTTGTAAAGTTGACCTTCTTGGTTTTTTTTTTATATTAGTAATATTTATTGTATGCATTAGCATGGGGATTATTACTGTTTTTATTATTACTGTTCTTCCGTAGAAGGAGAAATAATTGGGTTTAAAACGTTTTATTTTCTTTTCGCACTCTTCCCGCAATTTCTTAACAGGCAGTACCGGGCTCGCCGTGAATGGGACGCCTAGTACTGTTAGGGGCTGAGTTTGCGGGACTAAACCACAAGGAAGGTTATTTCTATGGAAATTTCCAAAAATTTTAATTTTAGTCTTCGAAGTATTAACGCGAAGACCACTGGCCATGCTGAATTTTTGCAAAATGCCGAAATAAATTTAGATGGACTCAGAATCTCTGAGCGTCGCAACTACATCATCAGCATATGCTACAATTTTGCTCTGTCTGGAGACTAGGGGTAACGGTATTTCTCTGAATGCAGGGGAGTTATCTATTCTTCTTATGAGGGGTTCTAACGCGAGTGAGAAGAGGAGAGGGCTTAGTGGGCAGCCCTGTCTTACCCCCTTTTTAATAGGAACTGGTTCCGAGAGGAACCCGTTGATAGCTATTTAGGTAGAGGCCTTTGCGTAGATGTTTTTGATTGTTTGCCTAAGCCTCCAGCCCACACCTATTTTCTGAAGGATGTCCTGCAAGTACGTGTGTCTGACGCTGTCGAACGCCTTTTCCAGATCCGTACAGAGAAGTGCCAAAGGGTAATTTTTATTTTTGGCCAGACGGATTAGATCTCGTAAGAAAATTAGATTTAATTCCATCGATCTACCCGGTATTCCGTAAACCTGGGTGCTTGTTATGATTTTTTCTATACCGCATTTGATGCGGCTGCAGATAATTTTTGCAAATATTTTGTAATCCGAATTTGTTAGGGAGATCGGTCGCCAGCTACCTGCCAAGGTGCGATCTCGATCTTTCTTTGGGATAAAAATCGTGTAGCTTTTAACGAATTCCTCGGGAATATTTCCCGAAGTGAGGATTTTTACTAAAACTGGTAGTGTGTAGTCCCAGATAGATCGGTAGATTCTATCCCTAAGACTTAGCCTGGAGAATCGCCTACGGCAGACTCCCGGTGTAACTTGTAAAATCAGCTTACAACCCGCGACCATGCAACCCCTTCTGCGACGTCTGCGGTGCGATAGAAACCGTAGGGCACCTCTTCTTTCACTGCCCGCCAGCACAGCGTGTTTGGCACAGACTGGCTGAGGTGCTTGCGATCCCAGCGCTCACATTCCCCGAAATAGTCTTTCTACAGTTTCCTCCCCCAGTAACCAAAAACAAGAAACACCTGATTTTCCCTAAGAATGTATACATAAATATATATACATATATACATATACATATACATATAAAAATGTTTCCTATATTTGCTATATTAAGAATATATTTATTCATATTTATATTAGGTGTATTCATATATTTAAATTAGTTATTATAATTATTCAAATGCTTTATTATTATTGATTATATATGTTATCAATTATTATAGTTTCTAAATTAAAATATATAACTATGTTAGCTAATTGATGTATTTGTATTATTATTTGTTATTTATCTCAATGCGTATTAGATTATGTAGTGTAGATAGTACATCAGTGTGTAGAGTTGCTACTTCCCACGGTAAGTCCTGGGATATGTGTGAAGAGCATGTAATAAGAATTATTATGTGTGTAACTTAAATTAACACTCGGGAGGTCGAGGTCGTAATTAAGTTCTTAAAAGAACTGGGAGATGGACTGAGTCCTTGACTCATTATCCCGTCATCTGAATGAAGAAAATCTGTGTGGATGGGGTGTTATTGAACTAAAAGCTCTAGTCATGGCTGGGTAACGACAATAGTCGAGCCTCAGTTAAAACTTCATTGGCTACAGCATTGTCATATGCAAAGGTAAAGCCATCTCTAAAAATTCGGACGATCCCTAGGCCACTCAATCGTGGGCGAAAGACCGTCCATCTTAGCGTTGGCTCCACTTAGTGATGGCCTTCCACTCACACCGAGCAGAACCGCTCATATTTTCCGAAGAAAAGCATTCACCGACAAAGCCCCTCAGCGGGCCTTGCCGGAGAACACTTTCCCCGGAGACTCAAATTGCTCCCTTAAGGGAAAAACCTTAAGAGAGCGTACTCATAACTCTGGAATCTCAGCACCCCTGGGGGGTAACAGCAACAGCCGAACTTCAGCTAAACTTCATTAGCAACAGTATTGCCATTCCTTACCCTGGAAGTCCTAAAAAGTTTTTTGATAACCCTCCGAGGTCGTAATTTTGTAGCGTAGGACGAGGTATATCTGAGAGATACATTCATTACTAGTATATGCTAAAATGCAAAAAAAAAAAAAAAAAATAAATAAATAAAAATAAAGAAGAAAGACTGCAAATGTAATACTTGATGGTACCAATTATGTGAATATTGAATCCAACATTATTTCATAGCCGAATATAGCAACTACAAGAGTTTCGTGCCGAAAATATAGAAACTAAAAGTTTCGACAGAAACAAGCATAAGTAGTACAACTTTGGGCAACTCGTTGCAAAGGTGGAACAAGCTACAGATATCTTTCCTTAGTATTTTCTATAAATGTAAAGCACATCTCCTAGAACAGTGCTTCCCAAACTTCTGGATGTCAGGGTCCCCTTTGCAAAAATTAAAATATTTCACGGCTCCCCTCGAAACAAAATCGTAATAGAGAGATATATTATTATAATATTTATTGTATTTATATTCAATACAAAACATACACAGCGAATATTGCAAAAATCAAATTCATATATTACATTTTTTGCAGCTTACCGTTTGGTTCTGAAGACGATGCGGGCTGTTCTGGTAAAACATGAAATACTGTCCTTTTTTTGAGTCTGTTTCTGCTTCTTCTGATTGTTCGCGGGAATTTTTTTATTTATTTTTTATCAGCCAATTATCCATCTCAGGGTTACATTTTTTAACGTAGAATAGATCAAATAATATCACCACATACCGATACTGGCACACCACAGACTGATAACATGAAATTAGTGAATATTACCTGAATAAGGGAATCCCCGGACCAGGAACATTTTTCTCTTTTGTGACTTTTCTCCCTTTAAGGTAATTAAGCCTAACGCGAAACAGACAGCAAACGCAGGTTATTAAAACGTGCATATGATTGGTGCGGTATTAACAAAAGATCGCGCAACAGAAAGATAAAAGCATAGTCCTGACAATTGAGTTGAAACGCTAACTCTCCTCAACCGAATTCCATATGTGAAACTGCCATAACATTCATTATATAGATATATATTACTTAGTTTTAACACGTTCGGTTGAATTTTATTGCTGCCTTGGGAAATCGAACTCACACACATCTAATTAATAACAATAGTTTTTAGTTAGATACTGTGTTTGCCCATGCAACATATGGTTTTTTTTCAGTCTATGCAGCATAGTTTCTGTATGAGGGGACATGTCATTCATTAATTAGTGTGTTTTTATCCCAGTTGTCTCTAATTGCACTATTTGTTGAGAAATATATTACACAGACTGCTCATACGTTATTCACTGGCATAATAAAAGTACTTGTTTTTATTGCCTCTGCAGTATAGTGTCTGTTAGGGAGGGCGTGTTGTTTACCACTGCAAGCGAGTTACTATCTCCCCACATGAACTTGTTTAAGCTTTTTTTCATGTGTGAAGTATATGCAAAACTTTTATTGGTAACAGAAAACTAGCTTGGATGACAGTGATAATATAAAACGAGTTTTGATATGTATATAAAGTCAATATCAACAGTCCCTGATTAAGAACGCGTGATCAAAGGGACAGGAGGATTTGGAGCTTCCCTGGAGAGCATTCGAAGTTAATACAATTAACCACTGCTTTGAAATGAAACATATGAATATGCAATATTTACTAATATTCATTAAGCGCCGAAATACGCAGGAAGCAAAGTTAGTGAACCTACACCAATGTGTGAATTTTTCCATTAAAATATAAAAAATAAAAAAAAGAAATAAATAATAAAAGTTAAAGACGTTTCTTTTAAAATAAAAAAATCTACTTAGTCTTAAAACATTTTAAATTTGTTTTCATTATTTCACGGCCCCCAAGGGGGCCGCGGCTCACAGTTTGGGAAGTGCTGTCCTAGAGGATATGTATGATAAAAATAAACCTTTAGCTGTCTATTTCAGTAATACATGATTTAAATATTGATAAATAAATATGAAACAGATTAAGACGAATAAAATACAAACAAATTTAAAGTATGGAACGAAGTAAGGAAAAAAATATATAAATAAAGAAATATATGCTATTAATAAAAAACAAACACATAAATAGATAAATACACAAATCGAGAAACAAAAGAAAATAAATAAATGGGCGGATAAAATACATATACATTCATTATCAACGAAAAATAAAATACATAAATTAAAAATGTAAGTATAAAGTACAGTTAATTTTATTAAAAAAATCATTTATGTCATAATTTTATGCTGGTAATTTTAGTTAGAGTGACAAAACGATTATGAAAACTGTAATAAATAAGCATAAACAAACGCAATATTACCACAAGTAACCAAGCAATGTGAAGCCAGACCAAGAAAACCAGGTTGATATTCAGACCAATCACAGCATCTCAGGGTCGATTTCCAAAATGATATTCATACCTTATAGTCCTTATAAGGACTGGCTTAGAGGCGGGAAGCAAGAATGCTGTTTATCTTCCCTGTTATTTGTAGAGGACAGTGTAGGGATAAGGTGTTATTGAGCTATTAAAGCTCTGATCATGGCAGGAGGGTAACAGCAATAGCCGAGCCTCAGTTAAAACTTCATTGGCGACAGCATTGCCATATATGTAAAGGTAAAACCGTCTCTAAAAATTCGGGCGATCCCTAGGCCACTCAATCGTGGGCGAAAGACCGTCCATCTCGGCATTGGCTCCACTCGGTGATAGCCTTCCACCCACACACCACCACCACCGAGCAGAACAGCTCATATTTATTTATTTATTTATTCCAAAGAAAAGCATTCACCGACAAAGTCCCTCATCGGGCCGTGCCGGAGAACACTTTCATCGGAGACTCAATTGCTCCCTTAAGGCAAAAACCTTAAGAGAGCGATCTCTGTTCCCCAGGGCGGGTAACAGCAACAGCCGAGCTTCCGTTAAACTTCATTGGCTACAGCATGGCTATCCATTATCCATTACCCTCCAAGGGCATTTTTCCTCATATCAATATTCATATTCATACCAAGGTTGAAGTAATGCAGGTCATGTTTCCATATAAAAATAATTAAAAGGTCATTCCTTATTACTAAAATACTCTAGATCAAGGTTTCTTAACCTGTGGTCTTCAGGCAAACTTAAATTTAATAAATGTATATATTAATTATTAAAACAAAACAAATTAAAGTTAAATAAGTAATATTATTGAAATAAAATGAATACTTAAAAAATCAAAAAATAGCGACAGAATATTCATTCCTAGTAATAAAGAGGGGTGAAGTGAATAACAATATGGTTTTATTGCTTCTGCCTTCCCTTGCTGTTCTGTCAAATTTGAAGTGAACATCTGCTATCCAAATTTCAACAAATTGCTTGTTGTTTATTGATTTTTATTATTGAAGGTTTTCCTCCTTCAACCAAGGCTCAGTATACCTTCAGAAGTGCTAGTGATACTTGGACAAAATGTGTTGCGAGTTATTTTTCCGAAACGTTTTTTAATAATGGGAAAGTGGCCTAGCGCTAGGACTTTGAAAAGAAGAGCAAATGAAACAGGTGATGCTAACCCTAATTGTGATGTTGTAAGGGTGAGTTAATCTGATACTATTAAAGTAGAAGAAACAAGCAGTTCAAAGAAAAATACAGTAGGAAATATAACAGTTCAAATTTGGAATTCGGGTTTACTTGGTGTGGAGATGAAAGCGAACAGAAACCTCAATGTGTTTTGTGTGATGAAGTATTGTCATACAAGTGCATGAAACCTGCGAAACTCCGACGACATTTAGAAACTAAACATTGGGATGTGAAAAATAAGACAATTGAATTTTTTCGGCAACACTTAGGGAATTAAATCGTGAGAAAGAAGTTTTGGCTATGGGCTCGATTAATAGCAAGGCACTGGAAGCATCCTATCTCTTAAGTTTGCACATAGCGTAAATAGGGAAACCTCATTCTATCGGGAAAAATTTGCCACTTCCAATTATAAAAGACGTGGCAAAATTTGGCAACAAATTAATAAGAGATGTAGATTTGATTCCTCTTTCAAATGACACTGTAGGTCGCAGAATTAACGATATGGCAGGTGACGTAAAACAAATTTGACAACAACAACAACAAAAAAAAAAAAAACGGATATCTTAGCAGACTTTTAGATTCACAGATGATGCGCAGTTAATATGCTACGTACTATATGCACATCACAACAACATTCATCACGATATTCTGTTTTTTAGAACTTTGTCATCCCGAACAACTGGAGAAGAAATATTCACACTCTCAATAATTACAAAAAACACAAAGGGATCCAGTGGAAAAAATGTATAGGCTTCTGTTCGAATGGAGCTCGCGCCCTTACAGGCAGGCATTGTATGATTGTTTCTATGGTCAAGGAAGTAGCTTCGGATTTCATACATAGGGAAGCGTTAGCATCCAAAGGAATGCCACCAGAATTTAAAACTGTGCTATACAACGCTGTAAAGCTAATTCATTTTATTAAGGCTCGACTGCTAAATAACAGGTTATTTTTAGTACTCTGCGATGAAATGGGCAGTGAATACATACAACTTTTGCTTCATTCTGAAATTCGCTGGCTTTCCAGGGGCAAAGTGCTAACAAGGTTATTTAAATTAAGGCACGAAATTTTATTGTTTGTAAATGGACGTAATTCTAATTTTGCATCACTCCTTGTTGATGAAGCATGTTATCAACACTATCCTATATTTCAGACATATTTTTCGAAATTAAATGAACTAAATCTCTCCCTTCAGGGAAATTCGTTAACTGATTTTGATGCCTAAGACAAAATAAAATCATTCGAGATAAAAAAAAAAAACCTGGTGTTGTGCATTAGTTATGTAAAAGACATAATTTACATAACTAATGCACAACACCGGTTTTTTGGAGAATGATCTTTTTGTTGATTCTGAGTTTCTGGAAAGGGTTTGTGACCATCTCAAAATTCTGAAATAGAATTTTGAAACATATTTTCCGAATAACTTTTATAAGAAATTTCTGTGTGTTAGCGATCCATCTCAGGCTTACAGCCACGAGAACGAGAATTTTAAGCCCACTTAAGTGGGCTTAAAATGCAATTCCGTGATCTTGGTTTGGCTCGATTCGTTCTCGAATTATTCGAAGAATTGTTGAAAATCGTCATGCAGTTCTCTACAACCTATCTTTGTGAGAAAGAATTTTCATCGGGCCTTCAAATAAAAACAAAATACAGAAATCGTCTTCGTGTGTGTGCCGAAATTCGACTGAATTTGACCAATATTGAGCCAGATATCTTCCAACTCTGCAAGGGCCGAGAAGCTCAACCATCTCATTAAAAGTAAGTAGTAACATAATTATATCATATTATTTATTCGTTTAATAAAAATTAAAACTTTGTTCAATAATGATACACTTTTAATCTTTTTTACATCCAATTTAATTAATTATGTTTCCATATGTATTCAAAAATGCTTTTAGATTTATTATATTATAAACACAGTTTTACCCAAATGTTGGTAATCCCCGCATAGTTTTTTTTTTAATTACATAACTTAGTGGTCAGTAGAATTGTTTTAGGCATTTTACTCGTCCTTGGGCTTAGAAAGGTAGAGAAACACTGCTCCAGATTATTGAGAGTTGTTAAAAGTTTTTTTTTTTTGTTTACAATTTTACACTATAAATTAAAGATGCCAATAAATTATATTCTTTTTTTTAATCCTTTGCAAACCAATAAATCAAAAATAAATCTGAATTAATTTCTTGATTACTATGAACTTTAAACTGACAAACGTGATTTTCTATCGCTTGACTACTTTTTTGCTATTTTTTGTTTCTTTCTTTTTTTTTTTTCTGGCGAAGTTAATTAAATTAAGAGAATATTTTTTTATCCCCTTAATTCAAAATATTTTGTTTATTTAGAATAAGTCATAATGCGCATTGTGTATCCTTAGATGTGTTAATATTAAAAATATTGCGATTTCAATAACCCTTGATATCTGAATTTGAAAACAAATTCAGTTTTGCCCTATAAATTGACGTTGAAGTTTTTATATTTAGGTCAAAACAACCCGAATCACTGAAGTTAACGGAATGAACTAGTTATAAGGAAGTCATTCAAACCATATGAATGTAATTATCCACTTGTGCGAGGTGTGGAAAGGGAAAGATAACTGTGCATATTAAGGAAATAAAAGCTGTTTGACTACTCTAGTTAAGGAACACAGGAGGGGGAGGTTGGAGGTAACACTTACACGTAAACTGCTTACGCTAGTTGTTTTTAGAACAACTTTTAGATAGGCAACTCCATCTATAAAAAAAAAAAAAAACATGAAAAAAAAGCACACGAGAAAGGTAAGATAGAAAGAGATATTAGCCTAAATCTTCACTAAGCAGCAAATATTTGAAAATGGCTTATTATGTGAATTAATGATTCGTGCAATTGAAATGAAAAATTAAGAGAAAATCTAAATCTCCCCGCTCATACCAGCAAACCGTGGTGAAACTATAAAAAGTAATAACAGATGTTCATTTAGCTTACTTTGAATAAAACAAATATTATCAGGTTAACTTAGAAGAAAAGTGAAATAAGAAAAATGAAAAATAAATAAAAAAGGAGAAATAAATAAAAAAAAACATAGTATAAAAAGAGAAAGATATATGCTTTGATACATTACAAAGAATAAATATACCTAATATTTTACTACATGCAATATTCAATATATATAAAGATAATGAAATAAAAATAAAAATAAATAAAAAGTTGTCTGAAAAACACTCTATAAAACAAGGAGTAAGACAGGGATGTCCTCTCTCTCCAACACCTTTCAATAGTTACATTAATGAAATATTAATAGAGTGGAACACCTTAAACAATTTATTCGATTATGATAGTCCTTTTTAGGACTTCCAGGTAACAAATGGCAATACTGTAGCCAATGAAGTTTTAACTGAGGCTCGGCTATTGCCGTTACCCAGCCATGACTAGAGCTTTTTAGCTCAATAACATCTCACCCACACAGATTTTCTTCATTCAGATGACGGGATAAAGAGTCAAGGACTCAGTCCATCGCCCAGTTCTTTTAAGAACAATTTATTCTTGCTTCGCCCCTTTAAGCCAGTCCTTATATAAGGATAAGGACAATCAAGGTATAGAAATTTCCCGGAATAACAAAATAAATACGCGATTATTGGCAGATGATCAGGTAATAATATCAGATAAGGAAGACAATTTACAAAGAGCAATATATAATTTAAACATTATAGTAGAACAGTTTAGAATGAAATTTTCCATATTTTCCATAGATAAAACTAAAACAGTTAGAAGCAAAATAGTTATTAATAATAAAATAATAGAACAGATAAATATTTTCAGTTATCTTGGATAGGAAATATCACATGAAGGAGAAAAAGACATAAAATT
Organism: Typopeltis vanoorti; assembly: GCF_054136105.1. NCBI lineage: Eukaryota > Metazoa > Arthropoda > Arachnida > Uropygi > Thelyphonidae > Typopeltis > Typopeltis vanoorti. Next base: position 62,434,556 of record NC_143572.1, read on the forward strand.
AAAAACTTCAAAATTTTTACAGATTATAGGCCTGATAAATCCAAAAAATAAATCCTGATAAATTCACTCAACCCAAATATAGTACAAAAAGAAACACGCTTGAAAATATACAATACTTTAGCAGTGTCCACATTATTATATGGCGGTGATATTTGTGCAATAAACAAACAAGATAAACAAAGAATAAAAACAAGCGAAATGAGTTTGGTGAGAAGATCTGCAAAATACACATTATTAGATCAAAAAAGGAACGAAGACATTTAAAAGAACTAAAAACAAAATCAATAGAAGAAAAACTAAACGATTATAAACAAAAATGGTTGAACATGTGAACCGAATAGCCAACACCCGACATCCTAAATAAATACTAAAATATAAGCCAACTGGAAAGAGAAGGCAGGGTAGTCCTCAAAAAAGGATATTGGATGGATAATGAGACTGGAACAGACCAATATGGTCTATACCCCTAATTAGTGTTATAATGATGAAGAAGAGATAGTAACAAATGACCAAAACCTATAGTTCTATTATTTAAAAAAATGCTTATAAATACGCAAAAGGTTTCAACATCATATGCTCATAAATATTTAGTTTGTATTATGATATTGAGACGTGTTCCTGATTCACACGTGCTCTGTTCCGGGAGGAATTTTGCTTACAAATGAAAGAGACGCTTTGTGCAATCCGGGTCTCAATACTCTACATTAACCGGATCTATATATGCTTATCATGTGATTATGTCATATGTTCTGATATTTTTAGAAACAGTGTACATGTTCGGAACCTTTCCGTCAACTAACGTTAGCAAATCACAAAGTAATTGAAACAGCAAAAATCTTTTTATGATGTATCATATAGCACAGATTACAATACACAGTATTCTTGCATTTAGGAGAGAAATCAACCTTTCTTTCTGAAGCTGGCAAAATTTCATCATGCTTGACAACAGTTAATATACTACTTAAAACACATGATCACTTCAGATTCTGTATATTCATTTATTATTATTATTAGTGCATTTGATTAATGATTCATATTCCACTCATATATTTAAGAATTTTAGTTTTACATATATAAAATAATTTCAAATGAAATGATTTAAATAATATTTTACTTTTCTTTAAATAGTCTTGAAAATTTGAATTTTTAAATCTGAAAAAAAATTGAACACCATTTTTTAGATTACTCATAAATATTACAATTAGAATGAGTTGCAAAGTAAGTTTGAGTAAGGTCATGTCTACTCTGTATGGAATAAATAAATTTGCAATAACAATAATAAGGAGAATTGTGGGGAAAATGCAATACTGGCAACTGAACAGATATTACATCAGTTTTTATTGTTATTCTTAAATGTGATTTAACTTACAATGCAATAGAATTAACTAAAATATTTAATGAGCATTCATTAGACGAAACTAAAAAAAAATCTCAGCTGAATAAATAAAGAAATAATGGGAGCTGATATGTTAAAATAATAAATAAGTAAAATTCCTGATTCGACCTGTAAATGATTATGATTGCTTCAATGCAGGAATTTCTGGAATAAAAAGAAAAAAAAAGAAAATTACCGCTGGCAGAATAATGAAATTATTTGAATAAATGATGCATATTACGAAATAATAATGCAAATATTTTTATACTTTCTGATATAAATAATTGTTTTATATTATATATCAAATACCATAATATATATATGGTATTTGATATATAATATATATGTTAAAGATACCAAACTATTTTAACCTGATTTTACTCCATTTCCCAAGTAAGCAAACACACAAACAAGTTAAGTTTGCACTTGCAAATCTAGCTAACCCTGCACGTAGTGCAAGACTAAGGCAACTCATGGTAAAATGTTTGTTTAATAAGGTTAAAACACCTTATGGTAACTTGTTCTGGTAAAATACTTATAAGCTCTGTATTACTAAAATCTTGGTATTTCTAGCCTGGCTCTCACTGATGAGACCTCAATAAAGGTCGAAACCGGGTCTGCGTTGTGGCCCCTTGCCTTTAATACAAAGCATCATACATCTTCTCCAGGAGATGTGCTTTATATATATATATATATATATATATATATAAATTTATATATATATATACACGCATACATAGTTAATATATATTATACCCAAGGTAAAAAAACTGTCTACATCTATCTCTCATCCTGAGATTTTTATTTAATAAGATAAAAGCACCTTATGGTAACTTGTTTTGGTTAAATATTTATAAGCTCTGTATTACTTAAACATTGGTATTTCTAAGCCTGGCTACCACTGATGAGGCCTCAATAAAGGTCAAAACCGGTCAGGGTAGTGACCCCTTGCTTTTAATGCATAGCATCATACATGTCCTCAAGGAGATGTGCCTTGCATTAAGGGTAAATATCAAGAATAGTGATCAGAGCCTATTCTACCTTTACCCCTAGTTGCCTAATACTTGCACTACGAACGGGTCATCCAGACTTGCACTACATGCAGGTGCAAACTTGACTTACTTGTCTGTTTGCTTACTTGGGAAATAAATTAAAACCAGGTTTATCTTTAACGTATATTATATCCAAGGTAAAAAACTTTCTACACACACACACACACACACACACACACACACACACACACACACATATATATATATATATATATATACCAACCTGACTTTTATATCGATGTATTTTCCATAACTTCCTCCAGAGGGCGTTCCAACTTTTAGGTTTCGATACCCTTGAATTGCTGACAATATCGATCGCTTCACGCCTAGATCTGTCCTTTTTCTCCAAGTTCATTGACCGATCGTTTACACTCTTTTTCCTTCCTAGCTCGCCGTTAGCTGCATAGATGGGCAACATCACCATGGATGGGATGATATTTCGCCAGCTTAGAAGAATGTTCACTAATAGGTCTCTGGCTGCGTACCATCTCACCAATCCACTTGGCTCCCACACATAACGAATGATTTTGTCTATAGGATTGCTGAAATCATCACCACGGTGAATTCTGGCTGCATTATGGAAGGACACAGTTTCACAATATAGAAAAAGAGCGATTATCAAAATCTTCCTGAACATCTTGTCATCGCTGTACGAAAAAAAAAAAAAAAAAAAAAATCTACTTAGGTTGCTATAGTAACAGTAGTATTAAATCCCTTTTTTAAGGTTACTATGGTAATATTCGGCATTACGTCACTTGTACAACACCGCGATTTCATGTTATAAATGAAAATATGCATGGCGTTAATAAATTTTGGTGTAATTCGGAATTCTTATAATATTTATTCTTTCTCACACTATTGTTTTTTTTATTTCACTAGCAACAAAACGTAATATCGATTCCAATATATTCATTAATGTTTCCACTTATTATTTTTATATAAAATAATGACAAAAGAAATACACTTTCTCTCATTTTTGTGTGTTTAAGTGGCCCTACAATTTCTGACACCGAAATACATACTCTCATTGTAAAACTAACTAGAAAGAAACCTACCTTTAAGATGTTGGATATTCCCGATATTCTTGAAGCTTGCATCGCTACATATTTTTGTTTTCCTTATCACTGTGGTCAGGAGGAGATTCTCAAAGAGACACCCTCCTGCGTTCTTATTTATAGAGATCCCCCGATAACTTCCATCGCCCACGGCATTTGGTGTCATTAACCCACTGACCGAAATTTGGCTGCCTACTTTGAGTTTCTACGCTATTGATCGCTGTATGAGGGTGGGGAGAGGGCAAATCGCTTCGGACAATGTACACGAGCTGTTTTTACTTCCTGCACGTATTTTCCTCTTCGGTTTTTCCTTCTCTTTGCGTCTGAAATCAGCTCTATCCCCCCCCCCCCCCCAATAGAAATTTCACACTCAAGGCGAGAGTTTTAACTAGAATGAATAGCATAAAACTACATGTTTCCATGGCAACAGTAAACCTCATTCTTTGACCTTCAAAATGTTTACTATCAGGAAGAACCAACGCTCGCAAATTTAAATTGCAATTTTATCCTTATGAACACAGTTTGGCGCCCTCTACTGTCGAATGTTGACATCTGCTATTATTATTTATTTTCTTTTAAAGGTCACATGACAGACAGTAGATGCAAGCTCACTATGTACATAATTCAATAGCGTAAATATTATTTGTAAATTAACTGAATTCACATGAAGATTAATTTTCTTTTTCTTTTTTTTTATGTAGGTTATCGATTCCGTTTTAATCCAATCAGGCTGGCGTTTTAAATTGCTTTTCGTATAACTTCGTATGTAGTTCGCCCTTAAGACCTCTTACAACTAAGAAAGTAGTATAGAAAGTTCGTTACTGATTTTCCGATTAATAGTTTAGTATTTCAATATAACTGATTTTCAATAATAATAACTCTAGTACCTGTAATTTTGCAGAGATATTTCATAACTCTTGTGTATGTTTCATAAAAGGCATAATATCAAATATTTGAAATATTATCGCATTATCAATTTACTATTTTAATACATCTGGTTTAGACTGAAATATTTTCCTTATTTAACTAAAATAAGATTGCAATCGTCATAATTTGAAAAATATTTTTTTTTGTTTCAATTATCAAACAATTTAAACATAATTACCATTCTGGACATAACACCATTTTATTTTTTATAAATATATATATATATTTTATAAATATATACTTTTCGAAAAGTGTTGAATTACCCCGTGTGGTGGCCGAGATAAGAATAGCTCCACTGCAGCCCATGCATGTCGTACAAAGCGACTAAAATGGGTATCCAGGAAGGGTAATGGATGACAATGCTTTAGCCAATGAAGTTTTAACTGAGGCTCGGCTATTGCTGTTAGTGTCCTGCCATGATCGAAGCTTATTACTCTATATTATCCCATCCATACATTTTCTTCTACAGATAACGGGGAAGATGAAAAGCATTTTTGCTTCACCCATCTAGAAAAGAAAAGAAAAAAAAACGTGTTGAAATTAGTTTTGAATTTTATAAAAACGGTTTGCTTATATGTTTTTAATTTTCTTTCTATGCTGTCAAAGGCAACGTTGAAAGAATGAAATTAGTAAAATGGAAACGAAATTCAGAAATTTCAGGTGGCTGTATGTTTTATTATTTTATTATTTATTATTTTGATAGTTCGATTTACCGATATGTAAATATGTTAGCTAGTGATTAATTAGAAATCTTATATAAACCAAGAGTAATTCAATAGGTTAAAATCTCTTGGATTTTAAGTGTTGTAGAACGTTAGCTAGCAGTACAGATTGAAGGCATGTCTACAGAGTTTGATAGACAGAAGAAGAAACAGTGATATCAAGAAAAGTGTGATTTTCTTTCTTTTTCTTCTAGCTGTCTAGTATTATGGAAGCAAATGCAAACGAGATGGACTCCCAGACTAAATATAAAAAAAAACAATATATTTAAATAATACTACTAAGAATAAAATTTAAAAAAAACGCGAACATTAATACTATATACACACTATTGTGCCAGACATTACACCCTTCTGTCTTTCCATGACATTGGACATTAAGGATTTCAGTAGATTAGAGTATCACTAATAACTTACGTAAATATATTTATTAAAGGGTAGGGTGATATATGTTTGTTTAAGTACCACGATGTAGCGTGGCAATCTTTTGTGCATTATCCTCAAGATTATGTGAGTTTTTGATCCTTGAAAAAAAAAAAAAACGTTGTGCATATGGACATCAAAAATTATAAAAAACAGCGTGACGTAAAATAATTTAAAAAAATAATAAAATGAGGACAAATAATACACGTATGTTATTACACCGAGAGATTAAGTTCCTTCTACAAGGAAATTAACCAACACAAAAAAAAAGGAACTTTTATATAAACTGATTTTAATTTTAATTTAAAAATTTAAAATTTTCTCAAAAATTTAGAAAATTTCAGAAATTATCCTAAATTTTTTAAAGGAATTATAAATATAATAAATATTTAATATAAAATGTTTAATTAAATATAAATGTAAATGCACTGTTTGTATAGTAATTTATATTTAATTTTAATTTTTATTAAAATTATAACTTAAAATTAACTTGAATTTTAAGTTATATTTAATTTTTATTTTATACTTAAGTTCAGTCAAATAATATCCTTTGACATTTGATATGCCTAAGGACCATGAAGTTTGTTTTATTATCCCACATAAAAATATTACAGTTTTAGTTTGTCATTGACCTTCTATTATTCTTATCAAAGACTAGCCGGAATCGTAAAATGCTTCCTGGAAAAATTTCTTTGGCAACAAACTAAAAACGAGTATCTTTATAAGATACAAAAAAGTCATTAGAACAGTGGTGCATTATGGGTAGTTGACTATCTGAGTCCCCGGATGTAGTGTTTTAGAAACAAATACTTGAAGGGACTTCCCAGACATGATTCAGAAGGTCATTCAGCTGGAAGCCTTTTATACCTTTCTTTATATTGAATGTCTATAAAAATAGACGGTTCTTTTCAGACAAGTTTGCCTCAAATAGGTCGTGTTTGCCCTATTAACATACGTAATGTATTGGATGCGTGTTGTGATCTCTCAAGTGTTTTTTTTTTTTTCATCAGTTTCATTTACGTTCCAATCACCAATCACACATTTCTGATTATGCAATAAATTCAGTTTAGGGTTAAGGACACGGGAAAAAGATAGAAATAGATAGATTGATGAATAAAAATAATTACAATAAAATTAGAATAAAATATAATTAGCTGAATAATGACAAAAACGAAGATACCTTAATGTAGGTATAATATTTATAATAATAATATTTTACTGATCTAGACTATTTACAAATACACATTAAGATTATATGGTAGTAACAAACGACATTATTTTCACGATAAATATGGTAATATTTGAGTTGCTAATGGCAGTTAATAGATACGTATTACACAGTATTATTAAACATTATACAGAACTATAAAGTAAATGTTTATCGTAAAAAGGCTCAAGATTACGTTATTATTGGAACATAAAAAAGCTATTTTATAGTCCATAAAATAAATGTGTTGTAAAGAAAAGACATTAAATAAAACATTCTGTAGAAAGAATGAGTCATTCATCCAGTTATCATATGAAAAAAATAAAAAACTCAAACTAGATACTCCAAACTTCCGCATTATCGATATTATCGTCAATATCTGTTTACTATATCTGTTTACATAGTAAACGGATTAAAACTTAATGAATAGGAGAGGAATATAGGGTGAAATCGAGATTTACTTTATATAATACTTTTTTTTAATTTTTTTTCTGATGTACTTATAGTTTGATAAAGTAGCATCGATAGACAGACTAAAATTATGATGTTCAGCTAAATCGTGTCAATGAACAGTTTGCATGCTAGAAATGAGTTATATATTTTATAAATGTTTTTTTTTTTTTTTAAATTTTTATCTTCCTCACCCACCTCCGTATTGTATACTGCTCAAAACAATTAGGGGATATTTTAGTTTTTGTCGGCTAATTATAAATTTCTGCAAATAATTATAACTATTGGGTACTTTATACATGAATAAATATTACTTACTTATGGATAGGATGTAATTGATGAGATATTGTTTAAATAATCGATAGTTATTACAAATTGTGTTACATTTGTAAATTATTTTTTTTTATAACTTTATGATTTACAAGAAAACTAAAATATCCGCTATTTGTTTTGAGCAGTATATGTTGAGATGACTCACTTTTCAGCATGAGGCATTTCCCAAGCATGTATCAAATCTACAGTCATCCATCCGACCGGAAATAGGTGTAAGACAATTCATTGGTCCACATCACAGACGTGCAACACACTATCAGACTAGCTGCAATTATTTATCGTAATTCACCTTATTATATTAAGCATTCAAACCACATTTTTATCTTTTTAAGTTTAACTATCTTATTTTCTTTGAAACGATATTAATACTTTCAATTAAAAAAAATAAATTTCCTCAAAATATTGAAGAAAATTTATTCTTTTCTAAAGCACCTTTCTCTTTTATATATGAATTAACTATAATTAAATCTATAGAGAAGGAGGTGAGATGCATTTTAGAGAGTGGCGTAATGGCGGTTGCCAAGTGTTTATATATGTGATCAGTGATTTAAATAGTCGTTATGATTTTCTGAAGAAAAGTTTATTTTGTAAAATATTTGCTACTGATGCTGGTAGATCGATTTGATCTACGGGATATTTATATATAGAGGTAAGTGTTCATTCTGTGAAACATTTACTACCTTTGCTGGTAGATCGACTTGATCTACGGGATATTTACATTGGACTCTAGGTCCCACTTCTCAAACTTTATTTTAATAGAGTTGTTGCCTTCTGTTAATCATGACAAAACCTCTCAATGAAGGCATATTTGAGGAAGTTTACAAAGAATTCCTAAGATTAGGAAAACTTTTGAGCGACAACTGGCCAGGGAAAGTAAAGCTCTTAGATACATTCCCCCCTACAGCAGTCACAGAAGATAGGATGGATGATTCTAATGAAGGAAGTATGTTGACTGAACCAGAATCAAGTCACTTCACGAATACAGAGAATGCTGTATCTCAGGATAATAATCCGCAGATTGTGGAAACCAACACAGAATTTCAAACAGTCAAAAAGAAAAGGAAAATCTCCTCTACTGCAGATACACCCAAAACAGTGGAGATAGAACCAGATAATGTAATTAAAGAAAGGGTACCCCCAGTCGTCCTAAGGGCCAAGGAGCACTGGACGTCCGTTGCATCCACACTGAAATCTTCAGATATCACCTTCATTAAAGCCACAAACACAGAAGAAGGGATTCGCATACAACCTAAAACATCATCAGATTACAGAAAAATGACCAAACATCTAGACAACAACAACTTGCCATATCACACTTTTGCACTCAACAGTGAAAAAAATTTAAAAGTTGTGTTAAGGGGAGTAACTGAAACATTACAAATAGAAGACCTCACTGCAGACCTCCAACTTAAGGGATTTAGCCCAATTAAAGTCAGCCGAATGCGGAGAGCTGATAAAACACCCTATCCCCTAATTCTAGTGGAAATAAGCAAAGACCAAAATCATATATACAATCTCCAAACCATCTGTGATCTAGTCATAAAAGTTGAGGCATTGAAACATAAATCAACTACAACCCAGTGCCATAGATGCCAGAAGATTGGGCATGCCCAACGATGCTGCAAGGCCGAATTTCGTTGCGTTAAATGTGGTGGCAAACATGCATCAAATGAATGCCATAAACCTCGTACACTTCCAGCAAAGTGTGCAAACTGCGGAGGACCACACCCTGCAAACTATAGGGGCTGTATAGCATTTCCTCAAAACCAAAAATTACAACTCAAAACCAGTAAACCTCTTCAAGAACAAGCGTCATCCCATCAAACCATAGTCTCCACAACGGATGGAAGATCGTATGCTGAAGTTACAAGATCGACCTTCCAAAAAGACCCAAAACCAAAGCAGTCACAACAGCAAACCAACAAACCTATCCTACTGAACATAACAAGCCACTTAGGTGAAATGCTTGCTGAACTCCAACAAACCAACCCAACTCAAGAAGCCAAAGATATCATCTTAAGGCATACACAATCACTCTTTATGGAAATTCTTAATGGATAAATCTAAAAGAAAACCGAAATCATTACAAATTGTTTCATGGAATGCAAATGGTTTATCTATCAAATTACAGGAGCTGCAGGAGTTTGCAGCAGAAACTCAAGCAGACATCATCCTCATAAATGAAACACATCTTCGTCCAAGTGACAAAATCAGAATCAATAGTTATAGCACTTACCGAACAGACAGATGTTTTGCTAGAGGTGGAGGCACTGCCATCTTTGTGAAAAGTAACATAAAACATAATTCAATAGCAGAACCCCAAACAGAACACATGGAAACTACAGGAATAGAAATACATATGGAAAATACAAGCAGCATTACGATATATGCAGCCTACAACCCCCCAAATAAAAAACTCCTTGAATCTGACTTAGAGGTGATACTAAATACAGGCAGAGCAGTGATTATAGCCGGAGATCTTAATGCCAAACACTCAGTCTGGAATAGCAGAAACTCAAATATTAATGGAAGAATGCTCAACTCTTACACCACTTCAAGAAATATAACAGTAATAGGACCCACTGAACCCACACATTATGGAGCTACCGGTCGTCCTGATGTACTAGATATAGCTATATTAAAAAACATAGCGCACAGCTATCAGATACAAGCAATCAACGACTTAAGTTCTGATCATAACCTCATCATATTACAACTAGGCACCATACAAGATATAACAGAAAACACCACCGCATTTATAAATTGGAAACAACTTCCCTCAGCCGTCCAGGAAAACCTTGGTCCAGTACCGCATATAACATCTGCTGAAGATGTAGAAAAAGCAGTGAAGACTCTTGAAAAACAACTGCTGACAACTATAACGCAGGTAACAAATATAACCAAATGTACACCATCAAATAAACTTCCACAGGATATAAAACGTCTTATCCAAGAGAAAAACAGATTAAGAAGACAATATCAGAGAACAATGGACCCAGCGGATAAACAAGCAGTCAATAGGGCAACAAACCAGGTTCGATATGCCCTAAAGGACCACCGTAACCAACTCTGGAATAACAAAATTCTCCAATTAAACACAGAGGATCAATCAATATGGAAAATGATGAAATCACTCCGTTCAAAGCTTTTTACATTTCCTCCAATCCAAGGTGAATCTAATGTTGTCTACAACGACGAGGAAAAAGCTGAAGCATTTGCTGACAGTTTAGAAAAACAATGCAGCCCCAATTATATCAATACAGATATAAATTTCATAAGTAAAATTCACACCCAAGTGCGTAAAATAACTCAAAATGCCTCATTCCAATCCAATAACAAATCCGTATCACCAACAGAAGTATATGAGATTTTAAGAAAACTAAATAACAAAAAGGCTCCAGGTCCAGATGGAATAACAAATAAGGTACTCAAGTTACTTCCTCGCAAAGGGGTTATGCATCTAGTAGCCATCATTAATGCCATCTTCCGGCTAAATTATTTCCCACAACGATGGAAAATTGCCGACGTTTTCCTAATTCCCAAACCTGGGAAAAATACACAGTTTCCTGTAAATTACAGACCAATCAGCCTTCTTTCATGCATAGGTAAGATAGCCGAACGTGCTATTCTCACACGGCTTCAAGAGGCAACAGATATCAACCATATAATTCAAGATGAACAATTCGGCTTTAGGAAATATCACTCCACAACGCTACAAATTTACAGAGTTATCGAACATATAACCCAAGGGTATGAATGGCACCAACACACTGGCGCAGTTTTTCTAGACATCACTCAGGCATTTGATAGAGTATGGCATCATGGACTAATTTTTAAACTACACGAAGTTGGTATTCCATTGCCACTAGTGCTACTTATCAAATCATATCTACACAACAGAAAATTTAAAATAAAACTCAACGGTATCAGATCCACAGAGAGGAGAATCACGGCCGGAGTACCTCAAGGCTCTCTACTATCTCCCCTACTCTTCTCCATATACATGGCAGATCTCCCCAAACTGTCTCCAGTTATCACCGCTCTGTATGCCGACGATACAATCATTATAGCCAGATCCCTCCGTCCACAATCAAGCTGCAGAGAGCAGTCAATGAATTGGAGGATTGGTACACCAAGTGGCGTATCGCAATTAATCCAAACAAAAGCTCTGCAGTACTTTTCACCAGACGTAAAGCAGAACCGAATACAAGCATACAAATATTTGGTAAAATCATCCTGGCGCAATTCTACCAAATATCTGGGAATTCATCTTGATAGACGTCTAAACTTCAAGTCACATATGGATAGTGTTGCCACTAAGGCAAGTCAGACTATAGCACAGCTATATCCACTTTTGAACAGGAACAGCTTCCTAAGCATAAGCAACAAAATCCTACTTTTCAAATCGGTAATCAGACCGCAACTAACTTATGCCTCTCCAACCTGGGATCACACGACTAAAAGTAGCATCAACAGACTTCAGATAATACAGAATAAATGCCTAAGAATGGCATTTAATGCCCCATGGTTCATCAGAAACATCCAGTTACATCAAGAAGCCAATCTTCCAGATATTAAGACCTACATGACAAGCATTGCAGAGAAATTCTTCACAATCACGGATAATCACCCAAATCAGCTAGTTCGACAGGCAGCGGACTACAAGCCCTCAGATCGTTTCAAACATAAAAAACCGAAATCCTCCATCGCAAGAGAAAGCTGATACAGCCTCAATGCTCACAATGAGCGGGTAAATTACCCACAATAATCTCATCACCCACAATCTAAAATCCAGATGAAGGGATAAAGAGTCAAGGACTCAGTCCATCAACCAATTAAGTTCAAGTTCAAGTTCAAGGTGAGATGCGGTGATTGATTCATTCAATTCGATACTCTTGGAGGGTAATGGATAGCAATGCTGTAGCTAATAGCTAATAGCTAATGAAGTTCTAACTGAGGCTCGGCTATTGCTGTTACCCTCCTGCCATGATCAGAGCTTTAATAACTCAATAACACCTTATCCCTACACTGTCCTCTACAGATAACGGGGAAGATGAAAAGCATTCTTGCTTCGCCCCTTTAAGCCAGTCCTTATAAGGACTATAAGGATACTTGGCGTGAGAGTGGAGTAGGTGAATCAATCGACCGTGAGATGCGATGATTAATAATTTGCCATCCATTACCCTTGGAGGGTAATGGATGGCAATGCTGTACCAATGAAGTTTAACTGAGGTTCGGCTGTTGCTGTTACCCCCTTGGGCGATGAGATTCAAGAGTTTTTGAGTTCGCTCTCTTAAGGTTTTTGCCTTAAGGGAGCAATTTGAGACTCCGGGGAAGGTGTTCTCCGGCACGGCCCGCTGAGGGGTTCTTGTCGGTGAATTATTTTCTTCGCAATTTGAGCGGTTCTGCTCGGTGGTGGGGGAGCCCGTCACTGAGTGGAACCAACGCTGAGATATGGATGGTCTTTCACCCACTATGGAGTGGCCTTGAGATCGTCTGAATTTTTTTTTTTGAGTTCACCTTTACTTAAACAGGCGGTGATTGATTCATCAATCCAATACCCTTGGAGGGTAATGGATGGCAATGCTGTAGCTAATGAAGTTCTAACTGAGGCTCGGTTATTGCTGTTACCCTCTTGCCATGATCAGAGGTTTAATAGCTCAATAACACCTTATCACTACACTGTCCTCTACAGATAACGGGGAAGATGAAAAGCATTCTTGCTTCGCCCCTTTAAGCCAGTCCTTATAAGGACCATGCAATGCATACAGCGCTACTGTATGCATTGCATGGGCGATGTCGTAAGAGGCGACTAAAATGGGACGCAGTTTTGAGAGCTTCGGCGTTTCCCATGAGGGGCCTTGTCAGTGGATGCTTTTCCCTGGAATATGAGCGGTTCTGCTCTGTAGTGGAAAGGCCCATCACTGAGTGTAATCAACGCTGAGTTGGACGGTCTTTTGGCCACTCGTAGGGAGTGGTCCGGGGGATCGTCTTAATTTTTAGAGGTGGCTTTAGTTAAAAATCGCCATGTAGCCCATGCATGTCGTAAGAGGCTACTAAAATGGGTACCATGAGAGACTAATGGATGGCAATGCTGTAGCCAATGAAGTCTTAACTGAGGCTCGGCTATTGCTGTTACCCTTCTGCCATGATCAGAGCCTATAACCCATATTACCCTATTCATACATTTTCTTTACAGATAACGGGGAATATGAAAAGCATTTTTGCTTCACCCATCAAGTCCCCCCCCCCAAAATATATATATATATATGTATATAATAAATTATTAATAATCATTTTTCCATAGTTTGTTTCTGTGATTTTTGAGAGCATCTTTGAATGAGCTATTCAGTTAGAATTTTTTTTTTGTCTTCAGGAGTTCAGGAGCACGTGTGTAATGATATGATATCTTTTCCTTGCTTTATTTTTCTCTCTAATTAAATCCATGATTTCTTCTGAAAGATAATTGTGCTTGAGAGCAGCTGTAGTTTTGATGACTGCTGTTAGAGCTTCATTGAATTGATTTTTGATATTTGTTATTGCTATATCAACTTTTTTACTCAAATCTTATACAGGGAACAGGGCCAATATATTCCGGAAGTATTTTAGATAATTTTTCCCAAGCTATGAAAGAGTGTGTGTGTGTGGCGGGGGGGGGGGAAGACAGTTGTTCTTGTTTTCCTAGATGAAATAGAATAAGGTTATGATCTGACGATAGTTCATTTAATGTTCTGAGGCTGTACTGATATTTACTATTTGTGTAGAATGGAAATATCTAGGATATCAGCTGTGCCAGCAGGACTGTAATGAGTTGGCTCAGTGGAAACTATCAAAATAGTGTAGCTAAATCCTGTGTAACTGAAAAGGATACGACCATTCTTATTGGTGGTAGTTTTACTGTTTCAAGATGGATGTTTCGAATTTAGATCCCCAGTGATGATGATGATGGACTCCCTAACTCTAAGGATGGCATCCAAACCAGAAAATAGTAACGTTATTGCCGATGAGTTGTAGGCAGCATAGATTTTAAGTTTTCCAGCTGTGTTTGTGTGAACTTCAATGCCTGTAATCTCGAGGTTAGTGGTTGGAGGGTTAGGTAATTTATCATCTATCACTCCTGCTGATTATTACATCTGATAGCGCTTGAGGAATCTCAGAAATAAAAGTAAGTCTCTTCCCCCCCCTCCCTCCAATCACATATGGATGCAGAAAAAGCAGAAGCCATAGCAAGGAATTTAGAAAAGCAATGCAAATCAGCATATGAAAACTTAAACATCAACCATATATACAAAATTCATCGCCATGTTAGATGCAATTAAAACGCTCTGACATATTCTGACAACAGTTCCATCCTGATCACGCCTACTTCACCAGCGGAAACATTTGACATCATAAAGAACCTTAAGAATACAAAAGCTCCTGTCTGATGACATTACAAACAAAGTTATCAAATTATTGCCCTTTAGGGATGTTGTGCATCTTACTAACAGAATTAACGCGATCTTCAGAATACAATATTTTCCTTCTTGGAAAATTGTAGACATAGTCCCGGTACATAAACCAGGCAAAGATCCTCATCTACCTCAAAATTACCATCCCATTAGCCTGCTTTCAAATCTAGGAAAAAATGCTGAAAAAATCATCCTCTCCAGACTCTAAGATTCAGTAGGCAAACTAAAAATCATTCCACAAGAACAATTTGGATTTCGTCAATATCATAGCACTACCCAACAAATTCATAGATTGATCGAGTATATCATCACAAGATACAATTGGAAACTGAGCTACATTCCTGGATTCACTGGAGCTGTATTCCTGGACATCGCAAAAGCTTTTGACAAAATTTAGTACTATGGACCATTGTATAAACTCATTACTGTTAACATTCCATTATTAATGATACTATTAATAAAATCATATCTCATGGACAGATCAATGCAGGTCAAGATAAACGGAATTGTTTCATCCCAACGTATTTTAGCTTGGGTTCCAAAGGATCCTTCCTGATCCCGATTCTGTTTTCAATCTATATAACAGATATCCAGCATAGCCCCATGTCATTCATCATGGCCCTTTATGCAGATGACACGGCTGTATTAGCTCGATCACTTCATCCACACCTTGTAACCAAAACAATTCAAGAAACTAGAACAATGGTTCGCCGACTGGAAGTGAAGAGCACAGCTACACTAGAAGGTTAGCATCTCCCAAAGTGGTCATCTTTCTGTTTAATACCAAAATTCCATGGCAAACGAAAGCCAAATTAGGAACATAATGTGCAACGGTATCAAAAATCATTGCCCAACTCTACCCCTTAATTAACAGAAACAGCAAATTAAGCACAAGAAACAAATTGCTACTCTACCAGATGGTCCATTATTCGTCTTGTAAGTACATATGCCTCTCCAGCTTGGATCCATTACTCTAATGTTAATTTCTTAAATTGCAACGAGTGCAAAACAAATGTTTACGAATAATACTAAATACTCCATGGTTCATCAGAAACATTTAGATTCATAGGGACACAAATATCCGATATATCTAGCAAAGTTCTTGAAAACGACTACGCACCCTAATGAACTGGTACAAACACAGCTGTAAACTGCAATGAAAAAGGCCTCTACAAAGATAAAACATCTAAAGCCATTTTAATATTAAGTGAAGATACAGTAAGTAACCCACTCGTCCTCAGAAGGTAAGCTAATAGCTCATAAATGTTTCCCCTTCATTGATTCCTAAGTAGCAGATAATGAGGAGTATAAAAAGCATATTTTTCGCCCTATGAAACAGTAATGTTCTGAGTTTATTGTCAATTAATTTTTTCTGATAACGAATTCTGTTATTATTTCTCTTGTGCAAGTAATTTAAATGTTTTGGAATAAAAGTAGGTAGAAACAAGAATGACATAAATAATTTACTGAATAAACTAAATATTTACAACCTGCCATTTTACCAGCACTTTCAAAGGAATATTAAACATGCACAAACAACGAAGACTAAAAATTAAAATAAGCTCCAGAGCAAGGATTCACGTGTATGGAGGGCGACATTAGCGCTCTCTGCGGTGGTTTCCAGAGATTAATGCTAGGAAACGAATAAGGAGGTGCTCGAAAATGTATTGAATTAGACCATCGTTGCTATTATTGTTATTACTGCTTGTGTGTTTTATTATACACGGAATTTATTATACTGCGATTTATTATACACGGAAAACAGATTGACTACTTCATTGTACCAGCAACAAGAATATAAAAATGGATTTTATGAGATATATTCATAATGTGTAACAAATTAAGCAAATTAAAAACTCATCAACTTAATTTAAATCATACTGGGTTTCCCATATTAATATAAAGAACATACAAATTCTATTCTCATATCAACTCCGACCTCATGGACGAAGCGGACAGAGAGTCGGCTTTCCAACCAACAGGTTAATCATTTGAATCCCACAGTGGGGATGGATGATTGGTACATTATTATTATTATTATTATTATTATTATTATAATTATTATTATTATTATTATTATTATTATAATTATTATTATTATTATTATTAACAAACCTTCATGGAGGTGCGTAGGATGTCCCACTCTCACATGCACCTCATCGTAAATCGACTTAAATACATTCGCTGCCCCTGCACTCACCACACTCTCAGGCAATACATTCCAATCACGGATTTTCTGACATCTCCACCACTCTCCATGCAAAAACTCTACTCCTATTCCCCTGTTCACACTTTCCTTATAAAGCTTCCAGGGATGGCCCCCTATTTCCAGATATTCTACGAAAAATCTCGTCCACTCTAATCTGGTAATTATCCCTTACCAACTCATATGTCTCCCCTGTTCCTTCTATCCAATAGGATCTGTAGTTTACATTCTCTCAATATGCCCTCATATTCCACATTCCAGAGACCAGAAACCAACTTCCTGAACCCTCGTTAACATCTCATCATCCGTTTGGAAACCAACACTCTACTTCTCATACCTCTCCCCAACTTTGCATCATCTTCAAACAATTGTATATTACCGTTTAACCCTTTTCAATGCCATTATATCATTTATATAGAAATGAAACAATAATGGCCCCAAAATAGACCCCTGAGGCACTTCACTAGTGACTTTAGTCCGATATTCCTCTTCTGGAATATCACTTCCCATACACAACCTTCATACCTATCAGAGAAATTCTATTAGTGCGCTAACTTTACACTAAAAGAGATAAAGAAGGTAGAATTGTTATACACTGCTTTTAATAAACTGAGGAACAAAGAACAAAATGAGAACAACTCAAAAACGTATACATTTTTATGTAATTCCGTGAAAATCAGTAAGATATGAGATGTTACAGAAACACTTACAAAAATTATAAATAAATATAGTTTAATTTAGTAATCAATGGCCACACGAAGACAATTGTCTAAAGCAATTGGTCAAAATGAGGTTGTCACAGTTCCTAAATAAAGAATGTGTGGTCACTCCTCAGCGCTCACAACGATGTTTCTTACTGTTCATAAAGGTGTCCGAGGACTGAGAAGGTAACAACAATTATTTTTCCAAGAAAGTTCTCCTGACTCCCTCAACGTTTGGGGTAAAGAGTTGAAATCAGCAACACGTCTACCTAGAGTATCCCAGACATGTTCAATAGGATTAAAGTCAGAATACTTGGATGGCCAGTTCATACGCACGATAGTATCTTCTGGAATATATTGGGTACACGAGCTTCGCTCGATGAGATGAAGCATTATCGTCTTGTAAAATGATTGTCTCCCCATTCTATGTTCATCTGCATACGGACGAACACAGGAGTCCAAGAGCTCGTCTCTGTATGTTCCAGCATTAATAGTTCCTCAAGGAAGCCCATCGAGATGCCTTCCCATATCAGCACTACCTCCAACGTAAGTGTCCCTTTCATTGATATCAGAGGGTTGATAACGTATCCTTGGTTCTCCCCAAATCAGAGCGCGCTTAGTATCTCTTGAGAATATCGGGACATGTCCGTAAACGATACCTATTTAAACAATACTTATGGTCTGGATATTGTGATGGTTTTGGGAGGCATCTTGTTGGGTGGACCCATTGACCTGCATGTGCTTCCTAACGGAACCATGAATGAGAACTCGTGGAACAATATCTTTAAGAAGATATTATTATACGTATGGACTGGCCAGCCTGGTCTCCTAACCTTAATCCTATTGAGCATGTCTATGTGTTGTGGTAGATGTGTTGTGGCTCTCAATCTCTTCCTCAAAACCTTGAGGGACAGAGAAGAGCTCTGCAGGAGTTATGGTTGTTATTGCCAACTGAGCTCCGTGACACTATTATCGACAGTATTAAACCGTTGTGAATACTTTATTGCTATGAGGGGTAACCACATTCCTTGTGGAGGAACTGTGATAATTTCATTTTGACCTCTTTTTTTCTGACTATTGTCTTTATGTATCCAACTGTTAGTGAATTAAACTATGTATTTACATTTGTGGGTATGTCTTTCGCATCTGATATCCTTCTGGTTTCCACCGAATGGCATAAAAATTCATAACACAGTTTTTGAATTATCTGTTTGTTCCGTGATTTATGGAAACCAGTGTAGTATTACTGCAGAAATATTATTATAATATATATATATATATATATATATATATATATATATATATCTAAAATTTAAAATCTAACATTTTTGGAGTTTCAGCAAGATATAGATAACAAATAATGCTCAACAGATAGCTTTTCTAGGGCAATATCTTACGCTTCCGAAGAGCAATAATAAGACGTCTGTACAAATTTAATTTTAAAATTATAAAGTCTGTGAAATGAGGGAGTATTTTTGTATACGCGTTGTGTGTGAGACGAGCTGTGGGAGTATTTTCGTGTATGGGCACACAGACTGTTCCTGAATTTTTTTTCCCCCCAAAAGTTTTAGCAGGTACTTACATTGACTAGGTTTAAGAATAATGGGATTCGTTCATCCTCCACATTCTGCTAAACCTATGATAAAATGAACTTCCGTTCATTTTATCATATACCTGGGACGTGCCTTACAGGGTGATAATTTGGCCAGATAGATGTGGCTCTCTTTTGTTGAGAACTTCCGTTGATTTGATTAAAAATTACACCCAAGTAAACCTGTAAAATTTACTTAGGTGTAATTTCTAATCCCTAAATATAAATATAAGGTTTACTTTGGTGTATGAGGCTTTAGAAAAAGCAACTGACACAATGAAAAAGGAAAAGTTGGTCCTTGTTGGGGATCTAAATAGTAGAGTAGGAAATGATTGTGAGACATACAAAAATATTTTGGGAAAATTTGGAGAAAAGAGCAAAGCTAATAATAATGGCAAATATCTGTTGGATTTCTGCTCAGGACATGGACTGATTATTACTAACACCATGTTCCAACATAAAAATGCGCACAAATTCACATGGAGAGAAGAGGCTAGGAATAAGAAAAGTCTCATTGACTATGTTATTGTTGATAGTGATGTTTTCTCCCTGGTGCAGGACACCAGAGTGTACAGAGGATTTGAAATTGGAAGTGATCACTATTTAGTCTTGAGCAGGATAAAATTGAATTTCATATTGAAAAGAATAACATGTAAGAAAGTTTTAAAGCGAATAAAAGTTGAGCAGCTCTCAGATGTGAACTGTAGACTAAAATACAGAAATATTATTGAAAAGAAAATGAAAGAGTTTGAGAACAGGAATCAAACCTTGGATATTCAGTGGCAAACTCTGAAGGAAACATTGATTGATTCTGCCAGAGAGGCATGTGGTGAGGTTGTGTGCAAGGATAAAAAAATCAGAACTCCCTGGTGGACACAGGAAGTTAAAGAGGCAGTGAAGGAAAAGAAGAAAGCATATCAAAAGTTCCTGGCAAATAAGTCAGCTTTTACTCTTACAGAATACAGAGACAAATGTAAGAAAGCTAAACAGTGTGTAAAACTAGCTAAACAAAAGTCATGGGAGGACTTTGGCAAGAATATAGAAAATAAATATCAAGAAGGTGGCAAAATATTCTGGAGGTTGTTGAAGAAGCTTAGGAATGGAGGAAAGAGTGCTGTAAAAGGAATTAGAGATGATAAAGGTGAAATGAAAACAGGAGAAAAAGATATCCTTGAAGTATGGAGTAATTACTTTGAAAACCTGCTAAATGAAACAAGCAGTGATGACAGCACAGTGATAAAAAACACTGACCAGGCATGCAGTCAGGAATACATATCCATACTTGAAGTAGAAAAAGCCATCAAAGGCTTGAAATGTGGAAAGGCAGCAGGAGTAGATAATATTCGACCAGAAATGCTGAAGTATGGTGGTATAAGAGTCTTACAGTGGCTGCACTGCATAGTTCAGAAAGCCTGGACAGAGGGACGAATTCCCGATGATTGGAGTAGAGCTCTCATAGTACCCATATATAAAAAGGGAAATAAAACTGAATGTGAGAATTACAGAGGTATTTCCCTACTGAGTGTTCCTGGCAAGATCTATGCAAGTATACTTGAGAAACGGTTGAGAAGAATTGTGGAAGAAAAGCTTGGTGAAGAACAAGCTGGATTCAGGCCAAATAGAGGCTGTCAGGATCAGATCTTCACTTTACGACAAATAGTCGAGAAAGCATGGGAATATAACAAAGATCTGTATTTAAGTTTTGTCGATTTGGAAAAGGCATATGACAAGGTGCCAAGAGAGAAGCTATTCAATACGCTGCAGTTATATGGTGTCAATGGGGCATTATATCAAGCAATACTTAGTCTTTATTTGAGGTGTGAGTCAGCAGTTAGAATTGAAGGAGGTACAGGAAGATGGTTTAATGTTAAATCTGGTGTGAGACAAGGATGTACATTATCCCCTCTGTTATTCATTATCTATATGGATCACATTATGAAGGAATGTGGTATTAAACCTGATATCAAAATTGGAGATGCTAATGTCAGCTCTTTGCTTTATGCGGATGATGTTATACTTCTAAATAAATCCGCTACAAGTCTGCAAGATTCTCTGACTAAATTGAATAGCTGTTGTAATAGATATGGTATGAAGGTCAGCAATAAAAAGACAAAGACAATGAAAATAGGCAGAATCATTGAAAATGTCAACTGTGTTGTGAATGGAGAACCTGTGGAACAAGTAAAACATTTCAGCTACTTAGGCACAATTTTTACTGAAGATGGTAAATTAAATATAGAAATAGACAACAGAATCAGCAAAGCTGGTATGGTAGGAAGTCAATTGAATAAATTCATATGGAATAAGAGAGAAATTAGTCGCAACATTAAATTAGCTGTATACAAGACAGTGTTCAAACCAGTTTTAACTTATAGGATCTGAGAGCTGGGTCAGAAGTAAAACACTTGACCAAAGACTAGAGACCGCAAATATGAGCGTTCTGAGAAAGATTAGAGGCGTGAACAGATGGCATCAATGGCAATATCATATTAAAAATGAGGATATTAGGAAAGAACTTGACATTGTCAGCATCCAGGAATGCGTTAGCAGAGCTAATCTCAGATGGTATGGTCACTTAAATAGAATGGGAGAGGAAAGATTAGCAAAAGAAGTGTTCTCTGCCAGGTTGGCAGGAAAACGACCCAGAGGAAGACCAAGATATAGGTGGATTGATACGGTACAAAGTGCCTTAGACGATAGAAATATAAGATCTGATAATGTTGGAGTCTTGACAAGTAACAGACTGATTTGGAGGAAAATTGTAGATAGGAAGTTAGTAATGATGTAATTTTTTCATGTAGTACTGTCATATCCTGTACACCCCTTGAGGGTACATGGCAGGAATTTGATGATGATGATGATGATGACTTTGGTGTATTTTTAATGCCTAAATATATCATATATCAGTTAAACTTACATTTGTCTTATATCTTACATTTACCGATGCTTCGATACGGTCATTAATAATATTAAGTATTTATGCAAATTTATGGTGTCAATATAAGGCAACACATTTTTAAAAAATTATTTTAGTGCTATAAGTTTCTTGAAATAAATATATCTGTTTAATAAATAATTATTTTTGTACATTCCTTTTACAATTTTTTCTAAATTTAATCTAATATATATTCGAAAATTTTCGAATTGTAGTTCTTGAATTTTGGATGCATCACTACACGGTTATGTAAGAATGTCAGCCTTCTAAGGATAAAAAATGAAATATTATCTGAGTTCTTTGATATCTTTCCTCCTGTTGTTATGAAATAATTTTGGAGTGACAGCGTGAGATTCTTTCATTGTTCGAAGACATTGAAAGACTATTCACGATGGATTACAAACACCAAGAATTTCACAGTATGGAGTACGTTTCCTGATGAAGTTTCACTTGATCTTTCTTTTCTTGTTGAAACTACGGATCCGTGTGGTAAGCAGAAATTGTAACTTCGTCGTCAGCAAATGTATCCAAAGTATTTATAGAAGAAGCTTGTGTAAGACAAAAAAAAAAAAAAGATCAATGCTGATCTGTTCCTTTAATTTTTAGTCTGAATTGTCCATCCTGTGAAACTCTATCCGTAGTCTAATTTCCATTATATCAACGGGCTCTTTCACATCTTCAAGACGCTCCTCTTTAGTCATTTAATATTTAATATCGCTCTAAATGTTTCCGATGTCACTTCTCACCGAATCACATATAGAAATAGAAATAGAAAGAAAACAAAATTGACGAGAAAACTCCACCTTTTTTTTTACTTTCATTTTGTTTTTTGTAAACGAGAATTAATCGCTAAATAAAAGCTAATTAAATAAATATACGAAATAAATAAATGCGAACATCGTTACAGAATTTGTTACGCAATTCCACTTTACACGCTTTCTTTTTTCTCTCACTTATAATTTATCATGTTTAATTCTTTCAGGTGTTATTATAAATACTATCTAATTCTTGAAAGTCTCAATTAAAAACATAGACACTTCAAAAATTTTATTGTATTATTTACTTACCATTTATTTTTATAATTTAAAATTAATAAATTTAAAATATGAATTAAATTATTGTATTATTTACTTACACTTTATTTTCATAATTCAAAATTAATGAAGTTTAAAATATAAATTAATTAACAGTTTAGCAAGGGCATTTTTTTTTTGTACTGGAAACGATTTTTAACCCATATTTCAATCTTTCCTAATACGTACTCTACTGCAGTCAATAAAATTAACGTTATTCATTTCATGTAATGGTGTTGTGTTAGCATTCCTTCCTCGGAAGTTAATCTTATATTTCTATACATTTTTAAATAAATCGCCTGCAATCTCCTGGTCCGTTTCTTGAATTAAAAACCTGAATTTTCAGAAAAGAATAAAATCCTTTCACAGCCCTATGAGACCGACTGACTTCCTTTCAGATGAGACACTATTTTAAACATTATTCACTTCCTACCGGAGTCGAACCCAGATCTTTCTAACTAAAGATTATCGTCAATATCATTTGAGCTACGCAGGTTGTCGAACATACAAAAACGTTTATTGCTATTAAGCAAAATTTTCTTGTGCAATAAGTAGAAGTAATTGGATGAAATAAACAATAAAATCAACAGCAAAAGGAATCGACTGATTGGGACAAATGCCTTGGTATTACAGATCGCGTATTTGGATGCCACTTGTAGTAGCTCGTTTTTACAGATTTTGGGAAAGAAAGATGGGATATAGTTCGATGAAGAACAACGAGTGAAAATACTTAAGACAGAAACAGAATTCTATGAGAAAGGAATTAGATTAAGCTTATGAGAGAAGGAACATGCATAAAGCATTGCTATCTTCCGAACAGCATCAAGACGGTTGTTAGCGATTCCGACTCATCGAGGGAGGTCACATCCTGCCCGCACTAGACAAGCTGACAAATTTGTTCTTGAATTCATTCATACTACCTTCCCTCATAACCTCCAAATGCAATCCATTCCAATCGCTCGCATATAATTCTCACCAATTCTTGACAGCATTCATTCTCAAGTTCCAAGGATGCCTTCGCATCCTTTCCCCTCCCTCTATAAAATAAAAATTTTCATCAACAGGAATCCTGTATGATCCTTTGAGAAGATTGTAAGTCTCAATCATATCATCTCCTCTTTCTCCAGTTGCTGGCGTCTGTAGTCTACGAATTCTCAATCTGTCTTCATAATCAGTATTCCACAATCTTGATATCGTTTTTAACACTCTCCTTTGCACTCTCTCCGCTGTATAAGAATCACCATGGAAACCAGGAGACCAGACCTGCGCACAATAGTACAAGTGAGGTCTTATCAAGGCTTTGTAAAGAGGTAAAATGACTTGCTTATCTTTACACACACACAGCAGTTTCGTTTCAGCAGTAATACTATCAAAACAACTACGTTCAATATATATATGCATGGAGGTTCATCTACTCGGTTGTTAAACATATTTTTAACAAGAATTGAATGACAAAAAAAAAGCCGAGAAAAAGGAAAAAGGTTTAATAGTATCACACGACTAGTTTCGGCTTTTTACAGCCTTCTTCATGTGTTTTTATAAAAGAAAATACCTTAAACATTGAAGATAAAAAAATTTGTGAATAGCACTGGAAAGTCACTATACATATTTAGCGTGAAAACGTTGTAGTTAACGTATTCAAAGTACTGTAGTTCCTTCGTTGGTCACATTGTTGGGTGAGTGCGTGCGTATGGCATCTCGTGAGCGCCAGTAAGGTAAAAAAAAAAAAAAAAAAAAAAAAAAAATATATATATATATATATATACTGTATATATAATATAAAATAATACATATATATATATATATATATATATATATATATATATATATGTATAGTATAATATATAATATAAAATAATATATATATTTATATATAGTATAATATATATAATATTCATCAAAGCTTGATTTGCTCCCTCAGTCTTAAGTAAAAGGCTGGTTATATTCCACTAATTCGAGCCCTACCCACCTATGAGTTGTGGAAATGCTTTCTGAAAATGAAAGCCGTGCCGAACAAAGCGGCCTTTTGCAGCTGCCCAATTTTTAATCCATCTAACTCGAGTGCTTCTAGATGTTTTTTCAATGTTTTAGGGATGGCGCCTTAAGCACCTATTATTATGGGAACAACTTTCGTTTTCTTTTGCCAGATTCGTTCAACTTCGACTTACAAATCGCGATACGTTGTAATTTTTTAAATTTCTTTGTCGTCAATCCGACTATCTTCTGGTACTGATATTTCGATAAACTTAATACCGTTGTTTTCACTTTTTTCAACCACTGGTATATCGGGTTTATTACGTTCCAAGCTTTTGTCAGTCTGGATTTTGAAATCCCAGAGTATTTTAGCTTTTTCATTCTCAACCACTTTCTGGTGAACTTTATGCTTCCAATAGTCTTTAGATATTTTAAACCCAAACTTTTTACATAAATATCTTAGTTACGTTATCATGCCTTTTAAGGTACTCAATTTTTGAGATTTTGCTGCATCCACTTGTAATGTGGTCTACCGTTTCTTCCTTTTCTTGGCACAATCTACATTTACTGTCGTCTTGAATTTTTTTTTTTTTTGCCTTCATAACGTTGGTTTTAATGGCCTGTTCTTGTGCAGAAAAAAATACCGATTCTGTTTCTTTCTTTAGTGCTCCATTTCTCAACCATTGACAGGCCAAGTTGTGTCAGCGCTGTCCTCTATGCAGTGAAGGTATTTTCCATGCAATGCCTTATTTTTCCATGGAGTACAAAACCAACCAATGCCTCATTTTTGATTGGTTTTGTACTCCAATTTTGTCTCCATGGGTTTAAATAAACCCTCTTTCCTTACCTCAATTAGAAATTTTTCCGTTGTTTGCTGCAGATAATCATTTAAATTTCGTTTTTATTCTTCAATAACTTGCTTTACTTGTAATAATCATCTACCTCCTTTTTTACGTAATAGATATAACCTATCAATGTCACTGCGAGGATTGAGGGCATGGTGCATTGTCATTAACTTTCGAGTTTTTCGCTCTAAATCTTCCATCTCGAGATGGGTCCATTCAACAATGCCTTCTGAATATCTCCGAACAGATATGGCCTAGGTATTAATTGCTTTTATCAGATTTCCAGCATTAAGCATTGACTTAAGGAGTTTTCTTATTCGTCTTATGTTCTTTCTTTGATCTTATTGTGCAGAATTTCTGAATGCTTCTAAAATTTCCAAATATTTGTAGCTATCTTCGAATTTTATTGCTTTCATTATTTCACCATTGAGCAGTTCGATTTCGTTCAGATCTTCAAACTTCCCTCTTGTTATTCCAGCAATTGCACATTTGTCTAAGCCAAAATCCATTGATATATCTTGAATGAATATGTACACAGTGTTTAGCAACGATCCGAGTGCATTCTCCGATTTTGCATACAACTCCAGATCGTCCATGTATAAAAGGTGAGATATGCATTTTTTTGTGCAGTTTGATAACCATGTATTTTAGCTTTTTCAGCAGTTTTATTTAAAATTCTAGTTAAGGGGATCATTAACAAGGTAAACAATAGAGGAGATAATGAGACAATAGAGGAGATATACAATCCTTCGAATCCATTGTAATAGATCTCAATATAATGATACCATTGCCAAAAACGTTTTTGTCGAATAATATGACTATGAAATTCACAAAAATTACATGCATGATGCCCCTAGTGTTCAAACAAACAAACAAACTGACAAAAAAAAAAAAAAAAAAAAAAAAAAAAAACCAGAAAATAAATGATGTTACAACAAATTCAGACTGGAAAGAGTGTAAACATTGGTGATCAATTAATAATTATACTTTGCTAATAAGGAATAAATAAAACAACTGTTATTGAAGTAACGTGATATCAATCAAAAAGAATGCTTCCTTAAACATCCACTACATCAGACTTATGTGAATGTATTTGCGCTTGGCTAGTCAGATAAAACTCATAAAAACACATACGTTCCTTAAGATATTCTGCCAGGTTCCACGCAATCATATGCTATAATTATAAACAGAAGGTATTCCACTATTTTAAGTGCATTACCTCTACCTTAAGATTCTGTCAAAATATAGCTTTGTCATCGTGATATCTTATTATTTATACAGTTTTACATTGCATCAGAATTGCTTATGATCTGGATGTCATTTCGAGAAGAAATTTTTTTCTTCGCGTCATTTGGCAAATGAGTAAGGTACACTCGAAAGAATGTGTTTCTTTTATTGTGTTTCCTGCTGAGAACCTAGCAGCCGTAGATCGACCACAGAGGGTAAGTATAGCGATCTTGCTGTTCTTCATTTGTGATTTATAATAAATACTTTACTAACGTTAATTTCAATCATGTATATTCATGCTAATGATTTATCGCTCATACTTATTTAGACTTAGGACTTAGCAGACGGGGAACAGAGAAAGAACTAAAACCTGAGTTTTAGTTCTTTCTCTGTTCCCCGACTTAAAAGCTTTCGTTAAAAGTTTGTGAACCATATCTACATAGGTTGATTCACAATCATATTCCATGGACGACTCGATAAGTGCTCTTCAATTTAGAAAAAAACATATATTGGGTTCGTATTCTGTCTATGAAGCAAGGAAAAATTATGCCACTACCGGAAGCGATCATCAGCAGCGATCGCTTCCGGTAGTGGCAACCGAAGATACTTTCAATTATAGGGTAACCGTGTATTTTGGAACTAACTCCACTTTCCTGCATAGTAAAGTGATTTTGAAGGCTATTACTATCCTACAGGGA
Source organism: Typopeltis vanoorti (assembly GCF_054136105.1). Taxonomy (NCBI): domain Eukaryota; kingdom Metazoa; phylum Arthropoda; class Arachnida; order Uropygi; family Thelyphonidae; genus Typopeltis; species Typopeltis vanoorti. The sequence continues at coordinate 62,462,798 of NC_143572.1, forward strand.
TAGTTTAAGACTATATGTATTCCTCTATCATCATTTAACGAAAGTGATAATGAAATTACATAAATCTTTTCATGGTGTAAATCAGCTGTGTCTGATTACTTGATAAAATATTTGGATAAATGTCTTAAGTGCGTAGGAAAATAGTAAACGGATACAAAAATAAATATTCTTAAATTTCGGGTTTTTACTCCCTAACCTATTTATAAAATACTAGGGAGCTACGTCCCCCTAGCGCCTAACCCCCCTGAGTTCCGGACTGGTATGCCGGTTCTGCTTGAATTCTGATGACTGGAATTTTGGAGACTCGAAAGGGGGGTCCGCCCCCCTGGCGCCTAGAGTAACCCCTGAGTGTCGAGTCTTTTCAAAATGGGGTCTAGCGCCAACTGCACCCAATCTCCGAGTTTCGGAGTGGTAGGCCGGTTCTCCTTGAATTCCGATGACTCGACACTCAGAGTCGCCTCTGAGTTTCAAGTTTCAAAAAACGTGACATAAAAAGGCTTATCATTTTATATATATAGGGTAGATTAATATCACATCTACGGAGTTTGAAAAAACAGGACTAAACCGAATTGCCGGTTAAAAAACTGTGAAACCGGCTGACTCACCTTTAGGTGAAAGATACCAGATAAAGGTTCATCACCTTATAGATAGGAATCAAACCCAAGTCTTTCTGATTGGAGGGTTTCGTCTATACCGACTGAGCTACGGATGATTTTTTTTTCTGAAATGATATAAAAAATATTAATTTTAAGTACACTTTAGTACAATACAAGTTTTTTTCTTAAAAAAAAATTTTGCCAACAAAATGCACATACGTTAGCAAAATCGAAATATATATCATTCTATTTTGCTATCTTATGTTAATATTTGATAGAGTGAACAGAGTTCCTATTTCTTAGAAAATACTTATATTCTCTCTCTCTCTCTCTCTCTCTCTCTCTCTCTCTCTCTCTCTCTCTCTCTCTCTCTCTCTCTCTCTCTCTCTCTCTCCTGTTAGTTATTAAAATATACAATTTATTCCTTATTCTTAGTGCCTAAAAATTTTAGCAAAATGCTAAAAATTGTTATTATTATGATTATTTCATGACATCTCCAAGGACTAATTTTAAAATATCAATTTCAATAACTTAATTATGACAGCTTGATTGAAACCAAATTTTGAAGAATAGAATTAGCTACATTTAATTTTGTAATAATTCTCAGCTACATTTCATAATCGTAAAAGCTAAAAAAGCACATATAAAATCTACCAATGTGTTAACAACGTAATGTAGAATTCATTGCTTTGTAAATACCAGTAGATGCACCTGACATTAAATATTTATAAAACTAACTGATTATGTTTTGTTTCAGGTAACTACAGTTCTTCAGCGTCATGCTTTTAATATTCTGCTGTGTGATGCTCGTTGTGATAGGACACATTAACCCCCAGCCCTTTTCAGGCACTGCAATGGATGATCTGATAATAACTACAAACACAGGTCGTGTTAGAGGAATAAGGAGAGCATCAACAACGGATAAGATAGTCGATACATTTCTTGGAATTCCATACGCCAAACCACCCATTGGGGAACTTCGTTTCCGTCTACCGAGGCCAATGGATCCATGGTTTGAAACCTTCAATGCTACCAGCGAACCATGTTCTTGCATCCAGAGATTACATAACCAGACAAATATCACTTTTCCTGTAAGTGAAGACTGTTTGAAACTCAATATCTGGACACCTTATCCTAGGCAAAAAAATGCAGTAGTGTTGCTATGGATACATGGTGGAGATTTTCTTACTGGGTCAAGTAATAATTATGATGGTCAATTCTTGGCCTCAGAAGAAGGTGTCGTAGTAGTGGCTATCAACTATCGTCTAGGATCATTAGGATTCCTCTATTTAGACAATCCAGATGCTCCTGGAAACATGGGACTTTTCGACCAACTAATGGCAATTAAATGGGTGAAAGATAATATTGATTCCTTTGGAGGTAACCCTGAGAATATTACTCTATTTGGAAATGGGGTCGGTTCGGCAAGCATAAATTTTCATCTGCTTTCTCCACTGAGTCGGAATCTGTTCAGTCAAGGCATATTACAAAGTGGAACAGCTCTAGATATGTGGGCTGCCGAGGATGCAAAGATAATGTTCAGCAAAGGACTTGGACTAGCAGCAAATGTTGGATGTCCTCATGGGTCTATCAATATAAAAAAAGTTCTTAACTGTATTCGCCAGAAGGATCCCATGGAACTTCTGGAGAAAGAAGCTCAATATACAGACTTCATGAAATTTGGGTTTAGTCCAGTGGTCGACAACAAATTTATCTTACGGAAACCTACAGAATCCATAAGAAAGAAGAAATTCAAACCCATGAACATTCTGTTAGGTAATACACGTGATGAGGGATCAGCTGCTGCGCTGTTTTATTTTCCCAATATTTTCAAGCCTGTAGAAGATCTACAGATCACAAGAGAGCAATTTCAGCGGTGTGTTCGTTCAATGAATCCATATCGTAGTTACGCTTCCGCATTAGCAATGATAACGATGTATACCGATTTAAAAGATCAAAATAATGGCTATAAGAACAGAGATGCACTAATACAACTCCTTGGAGACTTCTTCTACATCTGCAACACCAACCAGATTGCCCAAGAGTATACAGAAACAGGTAACACAGTTTACAAATATCTGTTTGCACACAGACCTTCTGTGACTCCTCCTCCAAAATGGACGGGTGTAATGCATCGATACGAGGTTCCTTTCATCTTTGGAACGACCATGGATCCCAAACATAACTACCAACAAGAAGAAATTACACTAAGTCGACGACTGATGAGATATTGGACAAACTTCGCCAGAACAGGGTAAATATGAAATAGTTTTGCTTGAAGGACTATTGGATCACTTAATATAAATCTTGTGTTATTTTAATGCATCTTAACTTGATTCGTCAGTAATAATATATCTGTTGGTAAGAATCTCTTTTATGTTTCGCATGTTAATATTGTTTTTTTTTTTTACGAATTTGATTTTGCAATTCTCGTAATAGGATTAAGTATACTGTCTTATTACCATGTGAATCGATATCAGCTGAACAGATCTTAATATTCTAAATATCGTGATCTAAAAAAGGATTTAGATCCAAGTCCGTCTATTTTAATTTAATATTTTGAAAAATCCAAATTTTTATTTAATATTTTGAAAAATCGATTTTTTTAAATTTAATAACATTAATTTTTTTATTTATGAAATTGTACTTTAAAAGTTTATTGTAGATTATATATATTTTTTTAAGTTTATAAAAAGTTCCTTTGTTCATAAAAGGAAAATATCTTAACATTTAGGAATCCTAACCTGAATCCTGACGGAACAAAAGTTGATATTAGTTGGCCTATCCACACTCCAAAAGGTCAAGAATATTTAGAGCTGCAAATTAACGGAAGTGTAGTTGGTCACGGTCCCCACATTACTCAATGCGAGTACCTTGTCATTCAATTACCGGTATTCATGAATGCAACAGGTAATATTAGAAGTTTGGATATTCTATTCACTTATTTTAAAAGTATTGCCAGTAATAAATAAATAAATACGTAAATAAAGTAATTTAAAAATTCAAGTACGAGACATTTCTTTAAAATTTAAATATTAAATTTTCAAAACATTTCTTTAAAATATTAATCTTTCCATTTGTATTTAATTTTAAACAACATAATTGTCAAAATTCGAGTTTTAAATATTTAAATTGAAAATATTTACAATAAAATAACTTATAAATAAATTCATTAATTTATTGGGAAAAAAAAAGCAAATGCAATTTAAAATATCAACTTCAACATAATATGAATATTCTGTGTTTATTTATTTTTTCCAGAAAATGTAGTACGCTATCGAAGATTCTACTAAGTTTTTTACTCAGCGCGAAGAAATACCAGAGCAGAACCATAGTGAACTTTATTTATCATCTCAATAAAACTTGTGAATATTTTTCAGTTGATTCTTGTGAACAAACTTGTCTGCATTTTAATCATTCTGTATTCAGTACACGAGAGTTCTAAATGTAACTGCCAGGTGGCACCACTTGGCATGGGCATTGTATTGTAGTCGTAAATATGGATGTATGAGCAGGTGGAAAAATAAATAACCATAATTGAGCCAGTGAGTATGAAACTAATTCTTCTAGCCTTAATTTTCCTTGCAGGCTACCAAGGGAAAGGAATTATGTCGACAAATTAAGAAATCGAAATGTAAAATGTTAGATAACAAGTTTTATTTATTATTTATGTATTTATTTTCGATAACAGAATATAGCACCATAAATAGTTTAAATTGGTAAAATAAATAATGTATAATGAGGATATTAAAGATCCATTATTTTTTTTTATAGTCAAATATCTCTTTTTAATTTATTTTATTTAAGTGAAAGGACATCTGGTTGCATAGTTGTACTCAAAATGCAGAGCATTTGGAAGTATTATGGCTGTTACTATAGTTCGCCCACCGATTAGAGATATTTTGACACTTCTGCGCATGTCAAAAAAAGGAGAATCCATTCCGATAATAGGGTAATCAATCTGTCTTCTGGGGGTGTGTTTATTTATTATTACAGGTCGGAAAATTTAGCTTTTCTTTTATGATTATTGTAGTTTTTAAAGTGTAACTGTTTTGCTTGTATAACAGTTGGAAAATGTACGTAGAGTATTAACAAAATTAAAAAAGGTATAGCATAAAACAAAAATTTAACTAAGTTTATTTTTAAGAAAGTTTTCTATAAAATAAAAATAATTATACAAAAAAAAACAGAACTTATTTCAAATGAACTTAGATATTCTAAACTTACAGTTGAGAGAACTGAGACACTTTAATGTCCTAAACTGATTTATGACTTGTTGTGACTCTTTTAACAAACCCATGCAAAAAAATGTTGGAAAAAATATCATTTTCAAATTCTTTTAATCTTCAGAGTCATCTGAATCGGTGTCCGAATCGCCATAACTTTCACTTAAACTGATCACCAAAAGTTCGCATAATTCTTCAATAATTCCATCTCTGTCCCAATACATATTTTCCAATGAGATGTCATGAGAGCAATATTTTCCCCACTTTTGAACTGTAATACTTTCAATTGCCTCTTCTGAAAGCTTAAAAAGTTTCGAGATGTCAATATCCCTAGTTATGTTGCGATGGCGAATGAAACTTTTCACTTTTGCCCAAACATACTCAATAGCATTAATATCGCAATAATATGGTGATAGCCTTAAAGCTAGAAATCCATGCTCTTTGAGCATCATGTCAAATTTGAATAGTTTAGTTGTGGGCAAGTTTCGTTTGACCAAATTGAGCAATTCAAGTTTTTGCATATCTGAGGAATGAGAAATGTTATTTGCAGAGAGTCAATCTATAAGAACCTGCTTCTTATTAGACCAATTTGGAACTTCGTTTAATCAAAATAGAGTAATATGAAGCGTTATTAATTATCACAGGAGCATTTTTAGGAAGGTTTGGAATCAGTTTTTCTTCTGCCCACTTTTCGAAGATCGTAGCATTCATTTGTCCATGGTAATCTCCAGTAGTTGAATTGGCTTTGTATAGTAAGTTTGAATTCGGTAAAAAAAAAACCATTTCTCCACCCGCACACAAAATTATTATGCGCCGCGAGGCATTTCCGGTTTGTAGCACTCCGCATTCTTCTTTAGACTGCCAACATTTTCCATAAGTTAAGTTACTATCAATCCAAGTTTTATCTAGATACACAATCAGTCTTTTCTCCTCCCTGAAACGTCTTATTGCTCTCAAATACTGCGTTCTAGATAAAACAATATCACTTCGCTCTATGATAAGTTTCCTTTTATTCTTGGACTTTTTAAAACAAAATCCGATTCCTGAAGTATTTTCCTTAAAGTGTCTCTTTTCCAAGGAAAATTAATTTTTTCTTTAAGCACAGGAATCAATTTCGGGACAGTTAGCACTCTTTTCTCGACCTCGTAAAATTCGTGAATAGTTCTTCTTATAACGTCTACATCAAATTCATTCAAAGCTACGGTTTCGATGGTTTTCTTTCTCTGGCACTTTATTTAGGAGATTTAAATTTTGGCTTACCTTCACCTTTTGATTCTCTACGAATTCGTTTAATAGTCTACCCCGATACTCCCGCAATTGCACGTTTTATGACTTGAGAAAGGGGAAAAAGGAGAAGGCCTTCTGACGATTTTTTTTCGCAGAATGTCAGCACATTATTCAATATTCTTTTGCAAGAGCTACTGAAATGTTTAACAACAGAACTTGTTGACTGTACTGGATCCATCATACAAATTAATAATAAAAAAAAATGACGCAAAAAAGCGACAACAAAAATCAAGCTACTACTAGTACAGCGACAGACAAGAAAGCACGTGATTTCGGATGTTGGCCACCAATTCGTACATCCTTCATTTCTTTCTCCTCTTCAGCATGAATCGACTATTCTTGGCAAAATGCCAAAGGAGAGACCTACAAATGGTGGGCATACTATAAAAGTAATGCTTATTGTTTTCACAGAAAATTACTTCTCATCAATATATTTATGACAAAAACATTCCCTTCCTCATTACACAGAGAATGACTTTTTGTTTGCAAGCCCAGCGATCGAAAATATCACGAATTTCATATTTTACTTTTTGCAATGAAACATATATAATGACGTGTCATCCACTGTTGCCATGGTAGCATTACGTCACACCTGTCTCTTTGTTCTTATATTTCATTTTAATTGCACTTCTATCGAAATATGACGTGACACCAGTTCGTATTTATTTCATTTAAGTATAGCTTTCACTGAAATAATGCATCACGTCAATGCCAAGAAAAGAAAATTTTTCGTATTAGTGTCGAAGAATTCAAAAACAGAAATCGTGAAGTAATTCTCAAAGTATTTCGAATTTTGACACTTTCTCTGTTGCAAATAACTGTGATTTGGAGGATTTGGAGGTGTGTGGTATACACGCGAAGAGACTTATGGGAGTGGTCTCTTAGCAACCGCCACGTGTACGTTATGAAAACAAAATATTTAGAAATGGGAATTATAAATATTATATTGTATTATAAATAATATAATTAGTATGGAATAGCTTTTTTAATTATTATAAAGTATGTGTAGGCAAAAATTCGAATTTTTTAGGATTATTTATAAAATAAATAAATAAATTATTATTTAAAGAAAACTTTACATTACTAAGACTGTGTAATTCTGTAGAAATGGTGTTTGCATCCACAACGCTAGGTCGGCTGAAGAAAGACCCTTATTAGTTTGATTCTTGTTGCCGACTTTGATGAACGTTTTCTGAGCATTTCTTCGACCTGATCCTGATTTCGTCGATCACTGACAAGAAAAATAATGGGTTTTTTCCTCTATTTTTTTTAAAGAATGGTTTTTTACTGATCGAATAATATAAGAAAGTTGGATCTTCAGTCACATAACTCAAGAAAATCAACTTTTGAGCTCACATTATTTTAGATAATAATATATAGTGTTATGGTTAGGGACCGCGAGATAGTAGCAGTCGTCTGCCATACGCATCTTCCCCAGATGACAGTTGAAATCACTCACGGCCTTGAGTCAGCTGTAAATGTTGGCTAAGGGTGGAGATTGATGCCCATCCATCTTCAAAAGTTATTTAGGGTAGATCGCTTCTCCTACTCTCTCTTTGAGAAATTAAATACATTGGTGGATTTATTATTTTATTTTTATTTATTTATTTAAAACGTAATGAGTACTCCATTTAGTGTAAGAACGCAAAATGGGTAAAAATTTTGTGCTCAATTTTTTAAATGCTGGTATTTGTAGAAGTGATATTTGTAATACATTTTTTGCCAAGAGCTGATTTAAATCGGAATTTAAATCAGTCTCCTAAGAAGCGAAATGTTATCTTGTCTCAATATTTGGGTGTTGTCGAACATAGTTCTACAGGAAAATGGTTCTTTTTTGGATAAATTGAACGGAATTTTTAGTATAATGAAAATTGACAATATTATCAGCATCTTATTAAAAAATGGTTAGATACTCAGCGTTTACTGTTTGTAGAGTGCATATACATCTTTATCTCGGGTATAAACCCCAATGTAAGGTTCTTCAATAAGCCCTGTAAAAAATTAAAAATAACATTTATAATATATTTTAATATAATATCATGTGCACCTATAAAATTAAATTCAATGCTATTATAAATAAACATGTCATGCGGATGATGGAATGTAGATGTTAGTGAATTTTCCAGACAAACTGCTATCCAAACCAGTCCTAGTTCTGACAATTTCCACCACCTTCATAATATGGACTCTACTCGGTTAACTGATAGTATAAATAAATAATATAATCGCAAAAATGAAGAATATTTGTTAATACCATATCTCCTTCAATACACTGTAAGCTAAATGATTTCTAAGTCACCAATCGAATAGTACAGAATAGCATAGCAATATTTTTTTTTCTTGCTCCGTATTCCTACTATTTATATTTTTGCTTGTCACCCTTTAGAAAGCCTCGTAAGCAACATAAGGATATCAGAGGCGCCGGTTCCGCTTCCATGGTTCTGACAAGCATCCACTGGGAGTATTCTTTGCTTACTATACCGACTGTTTCCGCGTTCACAGATATTTATCATCGTAAAGTGTTGTCGGTTTAACGTATGCAACGTTTCATATATGTAGTATATTTTAAAAACAATGAATCCCTGATTCCTTATTTAAAAAAAGTATTGATTCTAAATTTTAAAACCGATTAATCCGTGATTCCTTATTTAAAAAAGTATTTATTCTAAACAATACTTATTCTAAAGAATATATTTACAATATTTTAAAAATTATTTATTCTAAACAATATTTATTCTAAAGAATATATTTAGAATAAAGAAAATATTTACAATATTTTAAAAATTATTTATTCTAAACAATATTTATTCTAAAGAATATATTTAGAATAAAGAATATATTTAGAATATTTATTTTAAAGAATATATTTAGATTATTTATAAAAGTATTTATTCTAAACAATACTTATTCTAAAGAATATTTAAAAAAGTATTTATTCTAAACAATACTTATTCTAAAGAATATATTTAGAATTCTAAACAATACTTATTCTAAAGAATATATTTAGAATTCTAAACAATACTTATTCTAAAGAATATATTTAGAATAAAGAATATATTTAGAATATTTATTTTAAAGAATATATTTAGATTATTTATAAAAGTATTTATTCTAAACAATACTTATTCTAAAGAATATTTAAAAAAGTATTTATTCTAAACAATACTTATTCTAAAGAATATTTAAAGAAGTATTTATTCTAAACAATACTTATTCTAAAGAATATATTTAGAATTCTAAACAATACTTATTCTAAAGAATATATTTAGAATTCTAAACAATACTTATTCTAAAGAATATATTTAGAATTCTAAACAATACTTATTCTAAAGAATATATTTAGAATAAAGAATATATTTAGAATATTTATTTTAAAGAATATATTTAGATTATTTATAAAAGTATTTATTCTAAACAATACTTATTCTAAAGAATATATTTAGAATATTTTAAAAAGTATGTATTCTAAACAACACTTATTCTAAAGAATATATTTAGAATAAAGAATATATTTAGAATATTTATTTTAAAGAATATATTTAGAATATTTAAAAAAAGTATTTATTCTAAACAACACTTATTCTAAAGAATATATTTATATTTAGAATATTATTTAGAATATTTAAAAAAGTATTTATTCTAAACAATACTTATTCTAAAGAATATATATATTCTAATTCTGAAGAATATATATATATATATATATATATATATATATATATAATTCTGAAGTATATATATATATATATATATATATATTTATTTATTTTCAGAATTCATTTTTACTCGGTTGGAATATTACGAAAAACCTTTAATGACTAATACTGAGAGATAAAAAGATGACAAGATATATTTATAAAGATACTACTAGTTTACTAGTTTCGTTGAATAGATCAGCATCCTCAGGTATCACAATCAAAGAAGTATATAAAAAAATTACAGAGACTTAAATTTGTAATAACAGAACAAGTATAAAAAGACAGTAACGTGTTTGGAAAAACAAATGCGAGTATGAGTTCCAAACAAACGTATACTACGCGCTGTCGCGAGTGCGCCAGTACTGAACAGAAGCAACGTGTGCGTCAGAGAGATTGTAACTCAGGCTGTTGTTGATATGAGAGGAATCTAGAGAAATTTCCCTTTTCTTATAAATATATCTTGTCATCTTTTTATCTCTCCGTATTAGTCATTAAAGGTTTTTCATATATATATATATTTTTTTTTTATATATATATATATATATATATATATATATATATCTCCGTATTAGTCATTAAAGGTTTTTCATATATATATATATATATTTTTTTTCATATATTTATATATATATATATATTTTTTTTTTCATATATTTATATATATATATATATATATATATATATATTTTTTTTTTTTTTTTTTTCATATATATATATATATACCAACACGCAAAATCACGTGTTTATGCGTAAAATTTTCAACCTGTGATGTATTATTCTATTCTTTAGAATAGAATAGAATATTTATTTATTCTGTCAATTAAGCATTTAGATTTTAATGCTAAAAGCATTAATAATAAATGCTTTTCATATTCTATTAAAATTATTTATTAATTTTTATACTGTCCTTATATATTATTAAGTTTTATGAAATGTTTTCTTTAAAATTAATTTATAATCATTATTTAATAATTTTATTATATTTACTATTATATTAATTAGCGGTATTATTTATATCAGTAATTAAGAATAGCTTTTGCTAACTAGAGGGAGAGATGCGAAGCAATGTCAGTACAAAATCCTTTCAGAATACCTCAGGTAACATACAATGCAATCTTTGAAAAATCTTCATTATACAAGCTTTGTAATTTATGATATCAGGAGCCATTCTCAATACTTGTCTAAAGCTCCGTATGAAAATATAAAATTCCTGGCACATCTTATATAAACTCGTAGGATCTGCGAACCTCGTAGAGTATTCCAGGTGCAGATATGGACCTAGAACAGCAATCACGTGAATTAAAAACAACCGCGCGACTTATTTTGATTAACAGTTGTTTGCAGATGTTTACATCCATTTACAACAGACTTTTTTCTTTTTCCTTTTTTTTTTTAAATGTGACTCCTATCCATAGGTGGAAAAACTATAATACATTGGTATAATTACGAAGCTAAGGATATTTTATATTTTTATGAATTGTATATAGTCTCGTACTTTTTATACATTTTTACATAATCTGAGAACCCTGTTCTAGATATTAAAAACATGGGACATTTTTAAGCCACTTCAGGCCTCCAAGTGAGAAGATAGACTCAAACCAGGGAGGCGAAATTCATTTCCCCTTCTAACGCCATGTCCGGGTGGAATATATCATCAGCTATTGTGAACCCACAGTTGATAGAATCGGGGCTAGCAATATGCCAAGAAGAATCAATTCATACTGAAGGGGGGGGGGGATAAAGGATCTACGAATTGGTCACCAACAGCAAAATCACGTGCTTTATGCGTAAAATTTTCCAACTGTTATACAAGCAAAATTGGTATCCCTTTAAAAACTACAATGTTCATAAAAGAAATGTTAATTTTCCAACGTGTAATAATAAACAACTCACCCCACAAGACGGATCGATTACCCTTTATCGGAATGGATTCTCCTTCTTCGACATGCGCAGAAGTGTCGAAGGGTCTCGCATCTGTGGATGAACGGTAGATGGAAATCATATTTAAGTATGCTTACAGTGAGGAAGATATCAATTTCTTTGATTATAGGAAAAGTCAAAACTAGCATAATATATTCATTATACTACTTGCATCATTATCTCTCGTTAATGATTTTCCTCGCCCAGTAAAACATCGCTAGTCTACTTATTATAGGCCTGAAGTGGCGAATGCCAAGTATCGTCTCCAGAGCACGAGTTCCGTTTTCCTGTTTCTCCCGTTTTCTGCATGCAGTGTGAATGATACTTTTCAATGACATGTTAAAGATACTTAGAGACCCAACTATTCCGTTTCGAAGGCACAACAGCAAAACGGTGATGCAGGCCACAAAAGTACGACTTTCTGCAATCCAAGTGGATTGCAGATAGGTGTACTTTTGTGGCAAGCAGGTAGTTGAATAAAAAAATTAAATCATAAACAATCAGCATAACCCAAGTAGCTTACAACAAGAATACCACTTTCATACTCAGCCCACTTTTAAGCACAGACAAAATGCAAAATAACTTTCAGCAGATTGAAAGATGACGCTAATAGAAGAAAACTTACTTCTAAATTTAGTTTAATCCTTTATCCGAGTGGAAGCAAACAAATTTTGCACCTTAAGTATCTTCAGGACTCCGGCAACTCGTGATAAAGTTCTCGTAAAGCGTAAAGCGCAAACTTTGTTTGCTTACACTTGTATAAAGGATTAAACTAAATTTATTATAGTCTAACCAAGTAGAAAAAAAAACTTGCTTCTGTCTAAATGGAAGCCGTACGTTCTGGTCCTCTGTAATTTCCAGCAAACATATCTCTTATTGAGCTGCACTTCCACCATCCCGTCTTTCATCCAGATAGCAGTGTTCTTACAGCACCAAAAGATGAAGCTGACCTCCTAGCATCTCTCATCTCCTCCTACTCTTGTATACGTAACAATCAAAAAAATTCAATTGCCTCCTACCATACCAGAAACCATGCGGGATAAACTTCCTGTGGTTTTTCGACAACAAAAAAGATTTCAGAAATTCGCCAGTATGAATCCCATCACTCTAGATCTACAGCCGGCCTCTTAGCTGACATCCCTTACCTCTGGACACATGGAAAGGTTTACAAGAACATGTGCGTCACTTTTTCCTTTCCAAAACTTTCGATTGTGTTTGGCACCGAAGCCTGCTATGCAAATTACCTTCCATCGATCCACCTGCTATTCTTCTGAAATTAGTAGCAAGATTTCTCTTCGGTCATTCACTGTAGATCAGGGGTCGCCAAACTTCTTTGACCGTCGACCCCTTCAAGAGTTTCTTGACTTTTTATCGACCCCCTCTATTTTACTATTACGTAATTATAACAGGACAAGCAAAAAAAAGACGCTTATGTGAGTTTTTAGATTGTTTATTTTATAGTTACAATGTTTATTGTATGTATAATATAGTATATATTATATTACTGTTACTACTACTACTATTACTATCACTGGTATTACTAGTGATATTAATATACTGGTATTAATAAACTACTAGTATTAATATCGCTGGTACCAGCGCTGCTCAACTCTTCAACATAGAGAAGTTTAGTTCGTGAATGAATAACGATTGAATTATAATATGTATGTTGATGAATTTTAGAACATTAACGCTCACTTGTATGTCGATGCGCAAAAATGAGGATGGGATCGAATACGTGTAAGTATAAGTAAATAAGAACCACGCACGTGTTGCAATCTCGCTCCCACCGCTCGCTCTCGCTCCCAGGCGGGAACCACATCATCCGTTTATTGGTAAACACGTCATTTTGGCCTACTTGATTGGCCTCCGTAACTATTTTCATGACCTTGCTCCATCTTACGGTCCTATTCATGTCACTGTTCCCACGATTCACTCTTAATTGCGTTGTCATTCAGGATGGAGAGAATCCAAGTTAACCGAATTAAATATTACCCGTACAATGATGTCTTATATTTTACTATCGACCCCTGGGGGTCGATATCGACCACTTTGGTAACCACTGCTATAGATAGTTCCATCTGTTCGAGCTTCTCCGACGATGTGGGAGATGCCTCAGGACTTTGATCTGTAACCTACCCTCCGTCTCTTACAAACAAATGACGTACTCTGAAATGAACATATTGTTTCACCTTTGACTCTTTTCTACAGTGTACTTCAGCGACCACTAGGCTAATGACCCGGCAGCCATCATTCTACAATTTTCTGTTGGGCTGCTTAAAACAAGTCTACCAGCTGCCTAACATACCTTTTCAGTCAAAAAAAAAAAAAAAAAAAACTGATTTTTCTCTTCCTCTTTAATACAATCTCTCTCTCTCTCTCCTCTGGAACAAAAAAAAAAGAAAAGAAAAAGAAATTACTGTGTATTACTTTTCGCTAAAATATAGATCACGTATAACATTAAACGTTTAGTTTCTTATCATTTGACTATATGAATGTGATCAAAACCTTTTCGAGCTAACCGCTAGATGGCACTGTTGTTAGTGAAAAGTTATTCCAATAAATATGTACAATATCTGCTGAGTTATTTGTGTCAAAGTTGTAGATTGCTCCATTTTCGGTGACCCCATACACGGGCATCAGTTCTATTTGTAACTGGAAAATGTTGAAGAAGATTTAGCTACCTAGTAAAATAAAAATCAAACGCAAGCTGCAAGTGTTCTGCTATTCTAAACTTCTATTTCGTTTTTCTTGTTGATTCATGATTGTGTGTAGGAGATGCTGTTTCATAATGTTGCCTGATGATTTAACGCATTGATAGTGCATTTTAGAATTGCCGTCATCACTAGCGAATCATGGACGAACAAACGTAGTTGTACGATACAACTTCTACCAATTGTTGCCACATGAATAGTTTCTTTAGAAACGAATCAGTTGATTGCGAGCAAGTGTAAAAGAAATGTTATCCCTAGCGTTTCTTTTTTTTTTTTTAATGGTGATGTTTGTCACTTTCAATGGCGCTTCTCATAGAACATCGAAATAATTGAATCCAGTCTTTAAAAAAAGGTAACCTTTATTTTGTAAAGTTATTTTTCATCAGAGTAATAGAATCATGATTTGGGTTTATGCACTGCAGAGATAGATGGATAGATACTTTTTTTTTAGATTTATTTGTGATTTATCTTTATTTATGATAAAGATACTCTTCTTTCTATATATATTAAACTTCATAAAATATACATTGGGAGAAAGGCAACAAAAAAGGACTATTTACGTATTAGAAGAATGCATATTACAAAGAAAAAAAGATTTTATTTTTAGATATACAATAGAAATAAGGGAAAAGATACATTAGTGGTAGACAGGATTTGTCTTTTCAGTAAGAGTCAATATTACAGTTCAGTATCACTTTATTATTATTATTATTATTATTATTATTATTATTATTATTATTTTAGGCATAAAACATAAATAATTATCAAACCCACAACTTATGCAGACCAAACAAAAGAGGAGGTGGCATTGTTGCATTTATCAAAGAAAAATACAATGTGACAGAAACCACAATAAATACAATATACAGATCCCCAGATAATAATCCACTCAGTTTTCTTCACGAGTTAGAAACATGGCTAAGCGGCATCGAACCGCGTACAACACACAAGCTCATCCTAATAGGGGACATTAACATAAATACTCTTGACCACGCTTCTTCAACCACTAACACGTATCTTGATATACTACGTCAGTACAACATAAACCCTACCATTAACTCCCCAACAAGAGAAGAAATACTCAATAACTCACTAACACAATATATATGTATATGTATGGATGGGAGCCCGTATATTGTTCATATCAATATACGGACTCCCATCCATACATATACATCATCAGTAACTAACGAAAAAATTGCCGATCATTACTTTGTCTCAACTTCGTTTTATTACGTTTCCTATCCCCCCCTCCCACCACCACAAAAGTCGACAAAACTCCATCATACTAAAGAGCATTGTCGATAACCAAGTAAAAAATGCAGACTGGAATTCCCTACTTAAAATAAACGATCCTGTAAAATTTACGAGAATTTTCAACTAAAGTTCACAGAAATATACAAAAAAGCAACAAAACCTACACAAACGAGGCGACAAACAGACAACAATCCATGGATAAATGACGACATACTGAATACTTAAAAAGAAAATCTATGGAAAAAACTTAAAAAGTCACCCAGTAACACACATTTACAAACCTTATACAAAAACACAAGAAATAAACTAACAACAAAACGTAGGGCCAAAAGACGCTACTACTTCCAAAAATTCATGAAATATAACGACAATATTAAGCAAACATGGGCTACACTCAACGAATTAGTAACCCGAAAAAAGAAAACTTCAGCACAAGATTTTATTGCAAAAAGCTTCGGTCAGGACACAAACCAAGAGGAACTAGCAGACTCATTCAACCATGCTTTCACAAACAACATCACACAACTCAAAAAAGACAAACTACCAACGATGAACAAAAAACTACCAACACAAAGCCAACAAGAAACGATGTATTTTCCACCAATAACAAAACAGGAACTGAAAGAAGCACTCCTAAAACTAAAACCAAAGACCACTCCAGGAATAGACAAAATAAGACTCACAGGCCTTATAACACTTTGAACAAATAAATCCAATACTTTTGAAACTCGTGAACATAATATTCGACACAACCATTATTCCACAACAACTAAAAACTGCAGTAATTACGCCAATATACAAATACGGCAAAAGAAACGATACTCAGAACTACAGACCAATAGCTACACTACCAGTCATCTCAAAAATAACAGAAAAAAGTAAGACACACACCAGACTACAGAACTATTTACAGAAGTACAACATCATCTCACAAAACCAATACGGCTTTCAGAAAACAAAAAGCACCATTACCTTATTAGAAGACATCGCCGATACAATAAACAAAGCTCTCGACAAAAACAAGTACGCCGTCCTCATACTGCTGGACCTAACCAAAGCATTTGACACATTTGAACATGCCATACTACTCACCAAACTATACTCAATAGGTATAAGAGGAACAGTGCATACATGGTTCAAGAACTACCTCTCAAACAGAACACAAGTAACAAAAATAGGTACATGTCACAGTCGGAGTATACAAGTAAAACACGGTGTACCTCAAGGTGCCATATTATCACCCACTCTATTCAACATATACATTAACGATGTTCATAACATATCCATAAGAAGTCAAATATTTCAATACGCAGATGACACTGCACTACTAGCAATCCACACAGACATTAGCACAGCTCTCTGCAAAGCACAAGACCTAAACGAAATCACAACACACTTCCACCAAAACGCAATTCTAACTAACGGCACCAAAACACAGATGTTTATAATACACAACCCAAGAATCATACGCCCCGCATCACTATCGATGCATTGTCACACATACCGCTGCAATAACAACAAAAATACCTGCCAATGTTCCGAAATCAAACCTGTAACACACGCAAAATACTCGGTCTCTATATAGATTCCCTCCTTAAATGGACAAAACATATAGAATACCTACACACCAAACTCCGAATCATCGCAGCAAAACTCTTCCAAGTTAAAGACATTATTCCACCCAACATAAAAAACTCCTACATCACGGTATCTGCGAATCCCTACTCAGATACGGAATAACAGTCTAAACATGTACATCAAACAGCCACCTAACAAAATTAGTAACACTACACAGGAAAATCGTGTCAACAGTGATCTGGACACCTTACACGCAATATCCGACAAGCACATGGCGATACACAGAATTCTGAGCATTAAAAACCTGAAACACCACATGACATTAACAAGGAATTACTTCAGCATCATCTATCGAAACAACAGAGACACATATCGTATAACACGACCTACAACAACTCTCTACATCCCCACACCCTTCAACAACTCATACGGTTATTAATACAGACCAGTATTTTACAATAAAAACATTTATTCAAACCTACCAGTTTCGCCAGCAAACTGTCTGGCTTTTTCAAGGCATTACGGAGATATGAAAGTTAGTAAATGCAAATTAAAAGGAACATAAAAAACGTTGTAAACCAAACCAGTATCTATGGTTCTTCAAGGTTAACAACACCATATACCAACAATTAGAAGGCCTAGCAATGGGAAGCCCACTATCGCCATCTTGTGCAGACCTTTTCATGGAAAAACTTGAAAAAGAAATTCTCTCTGCAATCTCTCCGAGACCATTTACATGGTGGAGATATGTGGATGATATATTCATCATATTGCAAGACAGCTTAGACAACCTAAAATCGCTCGTGGATAAAATCAACTCAATACATAGCAAGATAAAATTCACTCTGGAAGTAGAAAACAACAACCAACTGCATTTTTTAGATATCTTGATAAACAAACAGCCTAACAGTGTCAAATTATCCATTTACAGAAAGCCCACAGATACTGGAAGATATCTTCACTATACTTCAAACCATCAGAAGTCACACAAACTGAGTATTATCCACATGTTGAAACATGGAGCCAAAAAGTTTATATTAGAAGAGGAGGATGCACAGAATGAACTCTCACTAATAGCCAACACATTATCACAAAATGGATATCCTCAAAACATCATCAAAAAATATTTATACAATGACAACCCCAGACAAGAAGAATCCCACCGTCAGCACATTTCTAGTGTAGTGATACCTTTCATCAAGTCAATTTCTTATCAAATAGCAAGAATACTAAGAGCCCACAACATCAGAGTGGTCTTCAAACCAACCACAAACATCAGACAAGTTTGAGGATCTCCAAAAGATAAAGTTCCGTTCTACAAATATCCAGGAGTATATTACATTCCCTGCTCCTGTGGTCTTGCCTACATCGGACAAACTTCACGAAGATTAGAAATTAGACAAAAAGAACATGTTGGTGATGTAAACCACAACAAAAGCATCGCTTCTGGCTTAGCACATTCATTTCTGCACGTCTAACCACACGATAGATTGGCAAAACAGCTCCATGCCATATCTCGATGATGACTACAGGCATCGTGTATTTAAGGAAGCCACAATAACCGGCGGAAACCTCAACAGAAATCAGGGTGTAATTCTAAACAGTTCGTGGAAAAACTAGATCCTCTCTCTCAATCAATCTGAACTACAGCTAGCCGGTAATCACATTACAAGTCTACAAGAAACACGCATGCGTGATAATGAATAAGAACAATAAGTCATCTCTGTCACGCGAAACGTGTAACCATAGATACTGGTTTGGTTTACAACGTTTTTTATGTTCCTTTTAATTTGCATTTACTAACTTTCATATCTCCGTAATGCCTTGAAAAAGCCAGACAGTTTGCTGGCGAAACTGGTAGGTTTGAATAAATGTTTTTATTGTAAAATACTGGTCTGTATTAATAAAATTGTATTTCTATTATATAACGACCAAAAATGTATAATTTAAACTCATACGGTTCTTTTGGGATATCACATCAGATACCCACGCAACTCAACAACCTACCAAGAAAGTTAAAACACGTAGATAACTACAGAACATTAAAAAACGAACTCTGGAAAATATACCAACCAAGTTAAGAAAACATTAACACTAATATACACATCACAAATCACTAGCATCCAATGCCTACATCCCATACATTAACAGTAGCAACAACACAAATAGTGAAGGCTAAATCCCACTCTCTTCATAAAAGCTAACACAAGCTTCGAAGTAGGTGGGATTAACTTGCCTCACTCATCTACAAGTAATCCTTATAAGCAAATGCAGAAATTTGTATGTATAATCACTCTTTCTCAAACTTTAAAAAATAAAATAAATAAAATAAAATAAAATAAATAAATAAATAAATATACAAAAAATTCTGTATAGTCTTCATTGTTGATATTAGAACATGTGTTGTAAATACATAATATAAAGACAAAAAGGTATTATTAAAAATGTTAATTGAAATCCAATGTAGAAAATGCAGCACTTAGTGCTGAACTCTGTAAAATTATAAGGTGCAATGTCACACAAGAGGTTTATTGTATGTATAAAAAAAAATATTTTAGCAATTATTATCTGAGACCTCCAGGGAGTCAAGGACTCATCGAGGGAGGCTGCAAATTATCCAACCCAGCTATCATACCTTCCCTTAAATTAATTTACACTAGATGCACTCACTAAGGGCAAATTATTCCACTCACTCACTCACTACTCTGTGAGAGAAAATCTAGCTCTTACTCCTTTCTTGACTGAAAACAACATTAACTTCCATGGATGCCCCGTGTTCTCTCCCCACCTTGCATATAACGAAACATTTCATCATTTGAAATATTATAACACCCATTCAAAAGTTTATAGACCTGTATCATATCACCCCTCTTTCTCCTGTTAACCAGAGTCTGTAATCCACATATTCGCAATCTGCCCTCATAATCTAAATCCGGATATAATCTTTGTAACTCTTCTTTGCACCCTTTCCACAGCTACTTTATTCCCTTAGAACCCGGGAGACCAAATCTGCGCACAGTAATTCGAGTGTGGTCTTATCAAAGCCTTATAAAGAGGCAAAATTACTTCCTTATCCTTACATGTCAAGGTTCGCTTCAGCATAGAAATTATCCTCTGAGTTTTTTTTTTTTTTTTTTTATGTTGGGCACATATACAGGAGGTTGGCTGGTCAACCTATAGAACGTTAGTAGCGTATATGGGTGATGGGTTGTGAAAGGAGAAACTTGTTTACATTTGATTTGAAGGCCTGTATATTGTATTCCTTGGGAAATACGTCAGGGGGAAGACTGTTCCACAGTACTGCAGTAGCAGGGATGAATGTGGAGGAGAAGAAACTTGTTCTGTGGGTTTCGAGGTGTGCTGTAAAAGGATGTTGGGCGGCAGCTGTACGTGTTCCAATGGGCTTGGTACAGGGTGGGGAATTATTTATGCTGTTTC
This sequence comes from Typopeltis vanoorti, assembly GCF_054136105.1. Classification (NCBI taxonomy): domain Eukaryota; kingdom Metazoa; phylum Arthropoda; class Arachnida; order Uropygi; family Thelyphonidae; genus Typopeltis; species Typopeltis vanoorti. The sequence goes on from NC_143572.1 coordinate 62,483,512, forward strand.
AGATGAACCTTTCCCGTGAAATTTATTATTAGACTAATTGCTCTCCTCTGTATTGAGTCAAGCATTTTGAGGGAGCTTTATGGAGCCCCACTCCAGATGTGAGAGCAGTATTCGACAGCTAGGCGGATTTGTGACTTGTATAGTGTTAACAGCTGTTTCGAGGTGAAGTAGCGTCTTAAGAGGAAGCCTAGTTTTTTGGAAGCTGAGGATGCAATGGTTGTGATGTGTTTATGCCAGGAGAGGCTTGATGTCAAGGTAATTCCGATAAGAGAAATTTCATCTTGTCTGTGAATTTGAGTGTCATCGAAAACAATGCTGGGGGAAAATGGTTCTTTTTTGTGAGAAATTAGACAGAACTGGGTTTTACTAGCGTTGAAGTTGACAAGGTTGTCTGAGCCCCATCGGAAGATGGCTTGGAAGCCGGAATTAAGGGCAGTGGTGGTTGATGTTCTGTGGGTTGAAGTGAGTTGTGTAGGGTAGGGTTTGTCAAATGAAAGGGAGGAATATGGTGTGCTGTCATCTGCAAAGCTGTGTACTGGGTTAGAGGTCAACTGAAGTAGGTCATTGATATATAGAAGGAAGAGGGTCGGTGAGAGAACTGAGCCTTGAGGGTCCCCGGCATTAGTTGGATGGTGAGAGGATAGGGAGCCGTCTACCATCACATATAGTGTCCGTCCAGACAGGAAGCTGGCAATCCATCTGAAGAAGTCCTGAGGCAGGCCAAATGATGGGAGTTTGCTTAGCAAGTAAGCCTTTGTGCAAGACTCGGTCAAAGGCTTTGGAGATATCAAGTGCAACTACTTGGGATTCGCCGAATTTCTCCATAGCGCTTGTCGAGTGATGGGTGATATATAAGAGTAGATCTCCTGTTGAACGTCTTTGGCGGAATCCGTACTGGTGGTCGCTTAATAGCCGGGTACCTTCAAGGTAGATTAGGATTTGAGAGTTGATGATTTTCTCCATTACTTTAGATAGGACTGAAGTGAGTGAGATAAGACGGTAGTTAGATGGCAGTGATTTGTTCACCTTTTTAGGAATGGGTTGAATATAGGCCAGTTTCCAGGTTTGGGGATGTATATACCAGTGGAGTAAGAGAGTGTGTACAGGGACATAGGATAGGAATTAGTTCAGATGCACAGACCTTCAGAATAATTGGAGGAATTCCGTCTGGGACAGGAGATTTGTTGTGTGTAATTTAGACAGGGTTTGTGATGTCGTTTTGGCAAAAAGATTAGGGGGATTGTATGTTGGACAGTTGGAATGACTGGAGGACATTTGTCATTGTCAGTTATGTGTGCATTGGAGGCAAAGTGTGATGCCAGGAGGTTAGCCTTTTCTATGGGTAATTTTGGAAACGAGCCATCTGGATATGATAAAGGTGGAAAGAGTGTAGAGCAAAAATTGCGGCCAATTGCCTTGGCAAGGGACCAAAAGGCACGACTACCGTTTGGATAGGCTGCAAGCTTCCTGCTTTTTTGCCGTTCAAAATCTGTTTTGGAAGTATTAATAGTTTTCTTGCATTTGTTGCGGGCTTCAGTGTAGGCATTGAATGAGGATGGGGGTTTTTGATTTGAGCCAGTTGTGGTACCTGATTTTTCATTTGTACAACCTTGGCACATTGTTTGGAGAACGAGGGTTTAGTTAGGGGACGGCAGGTCTGAGTAGTGTGGGGAATATATGTTTTCATGCCAGTGAGAATAACTTTGGTGATGCGTTCGGTGCATATGTCTGGACTGGAAGACTGGAAACAGTAGTCTAACCATGGGAATGAAGCATAGTAGTCTCGGAGACTGTCCCATTTCGCACTATTATAATGCCAAACTACTCTTGTGTGGGAGTAACTGTGTAGGCGTTGAAACGCCCGCGAATTTGCAACTTTTGATATGTGACCTTTAAACTTTAAATTCTTATCCACCAATACACCAAGATCCCTTGCCTCCTCAGTTTCTTGTAGCATAACGCCGCTAATATAATATGCCTCTGGATCTCTAATTACGCCAAAGTGCATAACTTTACATTTACTAATATTAAACTGGCAGCCATTTTCGTTTTCCCAGATTTCCAGTCTATTCAAATCATTTTGTAATTGCTGAATATCAGTAGCATCCCTGATTGCTTGGCCTATCTTCGCATCATCAGCAAACAATTACAAATCTGATGATAGACACTGCTTGAAGTCAAGAAATCATTAATGTATAGACTGAACAATAATGGCCCAAGGACTGAACCCTGAGGTACACCACTGGTTACCTTAAATCTGGCAGATTCACACTCATTGTATACCACTTTTTGATATCTGTCTGTCAACCATCCCATGATCCAAGTCAATAGATTATGTTCCAATCCCATATTCTCCAGTTTACGCAACAGCCTATCGTGCGGTATCCTATCAAATGCCTTAGAAAAATCCAACATTATCATAGTGTACTCATTTCCTTTATTCAACTCGGCAGTAACATTGTTATATTAGATATATATTTTAGTTATTTTTCAGATGTAGTGTTTCGTCGTCGGCAATCCAGAACAGGGTACCAGCTGGATTCTACTCCTCTATGAATTTTGCGACAGTTCCACTTTCTTTGTGATAATCAAATTCCATTGAAAGCCTGCTTTGTACTTTACGACGTAGGCTACACATGAGGGTTTGTTCCGATTCAGTGATGGATGGGTGCTGGTTATTGATTGTGTGCTTAAGGTATAAACTGTAAATGACGACCCTAGCGCAAATGAAGAGGAAGTTGCATATTCTGTGTTTGTTCTCTTCTGTAAAAACTAAATTCCAGTAGTCGTCTTGGCTATGTACGTAGTTACAGGTTCTAGATGCTGTATTCAGGATCATCGCTTTGTTAGACAGGTTAGATGTGTGTTCCAAGGTACCTGAAATTTCACCAAACAGATACAGATCCGTTTCTCAGAAGGGTTTGACAAGATATTATGCCATAGTCTTCACTGTATGTCGGAATTTGGTTTGGCACACCTCGATTTATATGGAAGATCCCACTGAAAACTGAGTTGCATGTGCAGCCTTGTAAATGAGAGGGTTAAGGATGAATGTAAGAAAAGCAAAGTTGGAGGCACTGATATGAACACGAGGAAGTGGTATATTTTCTTGTAGTTGGAGGGAAAAATTTGAAGTGAGGCTTCAGATGATGCAAGATTAAAGGTAGGCTCTCCGCAGTTTCTAGAAGGAATACTGATTCCTTGACGTATAGAGATATCTGGGAAGGCTTTTATAATAGCAGCTTGCATCCGTTGATATTGCTTTTCAATTTTGGAGTTTTTCAGTGGTAGGCACGTGAGTGTTTTCCACTTCAGCGTCTGGTTCAGGAGGTCCCCTATGATTCTTATTCCTGCCTAGTTCCATGTAAGGAAAAGGAAGGGCTGGCCAGTTGTGAGACTTGTTATGTTTCTGTTCGAAAACAGTGGTTCTGTTAGTACAGCTGACTGTGTTGATCCTGTCAGTGTGTGATGAAGTTCTGTATTTTTTCACCACTGTACAGCATCTCTTTAAAAATTAGGTAGTTTATGAGGTGCTGGTGCAGAACTGGCCATTCGGAGGATTGTGGAAATTGTAAATCCTCTGATGGATGATTTCATGATGTAATCTAAGGTGGTTATGTAAGTATGATTGGACTGGAGCGTCTTTAGCAGAAAAGTTATTCTGAAGGATCTGATTCTTGTTTTCAAGGGAAATCGGACCTTGACCTCCCTTGCTGAGTGGCGTGCAGAGTGGAGAAAGTCTTCAGGGGGGTGTGAGTTCTTTGAGGTATGCCATAGCACACTCTCAGCCATCTGATTGATTATTAGGACTCTTCTTCTTCTAAGTGAATACATTGAACGAATGCTGTTCCATTTTCGTAACACCTGCTTAAATCGGTTGTGCGGCTGTGTCCAGTTCAGAGCATTATATATTTTGGTGTTGTCAAGTGTACACCTAAGCATGTTTGTCCTTCATTTGACCAGGTACATTCAATCGGTAGATTGATCGATAGAGACTGTTTATTTTATTCACTACATTTTCTTTGCATCGTTTTGAATCGTTTGACTATCGTTCGGAGTATTGCGGAAATTGTAAGTGTTTTGGTTGATGATTTCATGATGTAATCGAAGGTGGTTACATAAGTATGATTGGATTGGAGTGCTTTAGCAAAAAGATTACCCTGAAGGATCTAAGTCGCGAAGATGCTACAGCTTTGTTCTTCAGTTAGAAAAACAGAGTTCAAATCCTGTCTAGGATGAGAGGACCTTTATAAAAGCTTTTTAACCGAAAGAGTGTTAGACAGCTCTTATAGGGAGGTGACCGGGTTTTTTTATCCCTCGAAATGGGAACAAATGAGATAGCTGTATTGAGTTGTTTTCAATTACAGGCGAAGTAGCCTAGGCTATGAGGCTGGTATACAATGTCTGCTAATTGCTTGGATTTTATCCAGTTTGACTAGACTGGGGAATGAAAACCTAGACTTTCCATCAAATAATCCTTGAAATCTCCACGTGAAACCGGCTAACTCCTTTTCAATGTAAAGCCCTGATGTTCTTGGTACATCGATTCAAATGGCAGTGTCATTACTGAATCAGCTACGGGGAAGGGGAGTTCTTCAACTGGCTAGAGAACACACAGATTACAAATATAATTCATAGATTCCTAGCGTTAGTTTATTCTACTGTAACTCTAACCAGACAAACCTAATATTTATTTTGGAACTAAACATTATCTGAGTGAAGCCAGAATTCATATGCCACAACAATAGGTTAATATCAAATTAATGTAAAATCTAGCCGGAAGGGAAATTTTTAAGCATTCGTATGTAAGGGGAAAAACATAAGTAAGAAATAGTGAATCATTTTGAGAAACAGTCTTTAAAAAATTACCTACTGAAGATCGATTGTTTCGAAACGTTTGCCGTACAAACAACAACATCTTATTGTTTATTTCCAGTCTTCCAACTCCTAGCTTATCATTAATGGAACAAATCTCTTTAATTTTTTTTTTAAATCCGGATTGAAACTGAATTTCTGCAACACTGAGCTTCCTTGTTGTTATGAGTTCAAAAGTTTATTTTGACAGATTATTATGGACTTCAGCTCAACTAGCCAGAGAAACACTTCGTGTCTACTTCAATTGAAGCCATTTAGTAATAAGAAATAAAAGAAGAAACTAAATCATAATATGATAATTTATTATCTGTAAAATAAAAAAAAGGAAATTAAAACAAATGAAATGCTAATAATTTATTTAAAGCTTAAATAAATTTCCTCTTTTTGCTGAATTTGGCAGAATGTTTTGTTCTGTATAAGAAGTTTTTAAAAATGTAAAGTGGGCAATAACCATAGAGATACCCTGTGTACATACAGGAAGAAACACACGCACACGGCCCCATAATTACAAACTTTTATTTAATACCATGTTTGACCTCCTTTAGCAATTGTGAATTGCTGCACATAAGAAGTTATGTTTTTCTGTACACGCCAGTGGAAAAAGAACCCATTTGGGTTATTTTTCCACTGGCGTGTACAGAAAAACAAATGAAATGCTAATAATTTATTTAAAGCTTTAATAAATTTCCTCTTTTTGCTGAATTTGGCAGAATAATTTGTTCTGTCAGTGGAAAAATAACCCATTTGGGTTATTTTTCCACTGACAGAACAAATCGCGGAACTCTGAGGTTTCGCGAAGGTTGTCTCAGGAGATTAAGTTTGGATTTGGTTCTAAGAGACAAAATAATTACCGATATAAAGTTTCGGTGCTGCTTCTAGAAATGGCATTTTGAGACGAACGTGATTGGGCAAATATGTGCATGCTAGTTAGGTGTGTAACTGAGGGTGTTAGCCCTCTGGTTAGTTTGCCGTTTACTTCTTTGTGCAGTCTTTAGTGCATATACATTAACGACGTTCATAACCTAGCCACGAGAAATCAAATATTTCAGTACACAGATGACTCCGCGCTACTAGCAGTTCACACAGACATCAACACGGCTCTAGCCAAAGCACAACAAGACATAAATGAAATCACAACTTACTTCTACCACAATTCAATTATAAACGGCTCCAAGAAGCAGATATTAATTATACATAATCCGAGAATCACGATGGAATTACTTCAACATCAACTATCGTATCAACAGAGACACATATCGTATAACACGACCCCCACAACAACTCTCTACATCCCTAGACCTATCAACAACTCATACGGTTCTTTTGTGAGATCACATCTGATACCCACGCTACTGAACAACCTACCAAGAAATTTAGAACAGATAGATAACTACAGAACATTAAAACACGAACTCTGGAAAATATGCCAACACAGTTAAGATAGCATTAACAGTTATATACACATCACAAATCACCAGAATCCAATACCTACAGCCCATGCATAAACAGTCAAACAACATAAATAGTGAAAGCTAAGCTAACCCTAGCTTCGAAGTAGGGGGGAGGAGAATTAGCCCGCCTGATATGAAAAAAAATTATGTGTATTTATATTTAAATATAAATATTAAAGAGAACTTAAGGTACTCTAAACTGTGTATGAATTTTGTACTGAACAGAAAATGTAATACGTTTTAATTATATATATGTACATACTCTGTATGATAATAATAAAAATACTATTATTCAAAAAAAGTATTCTATAGAGAAATTATATATATATATATATATATATAATTCGCCCCTTTAAGCCAGTCCTTATAAGGACTGGCTTAAAGGGGCGAAGCAAGAATGCTTTTCATCTTCCCCGTTATCTGTAGAGGACAGTGTAGGGATAAGGTGTTATTGAGCTATTAAAGCTCTGATCACGGCAGGAGGGTAACAGCAATAGCCGAGCCTCAGTTAGAACTTCATTAGCTACAGCATTGCCATCCATTACACTCCAAGGGTATTGGATTGAATGAATCAATCACCGCATCTCACGGTCGATTGAAACCTCCATCACCTATACTAAGGTTTTGAGTTACTGACAGGATGGGTGAAGCACGAGTGCTTTTCATATTCCCCTTTATCTGTAATGAGAGTTATTTGGGAATGGGAGATTTGTGAGCAATTAAGCTCGCCCTCTGAGGGCAGTAGTGTTAGCTATGATCAGTTGAGAGAAGAATAGCCTTCGGTCTTTTGTGTTTGTAGTAATCAGTCTCATTGTAATTGACAGCTTGCACGATTAGTGGGTTTGAATGTGAACTTGACTTCACGAAGAATTTTTCTGCAAGATCACGAAGAAGAGAGGAGATGTATGGAGTGCCGGTTTCTCGGTGAATTTGTGAATTTCTGATGAACCACGGTGCATCCAGAATCATCCTAAGGCATTTGTTTTGGATTCTCTGTAATTTTGAAATGTTTGATCTTGAAGTGTGACTCCATGCTGGTGAGGCGTAGGTAATGACTGGACGTATTACCATCTGGTAAAGAAGCAATTTATTATGTAGGTTCAATTTGCTCTTGCGGTTGATCAATGGGTTGAGCTGAGCTATGACTTTGGAAGATTTGGAACAAACGAGATTGATGTGTTTGTTGAAAAGGAGTTTCTTATCCATCAATACCCCAAGATATTTGGTCTCTGAATGCCATGGGATCTTTTGACCAGAGAGCAGGATGTCTTCTTTGTTGCAGATCTTTCTTCTTGAAAACATCATGGCTGAGCTTTTGAGGGAGTTTACTTGAATTCTACAGTTGGTGAACCAGTTTGCTAGCTCATTGATACTTCCTTGGAGTCTAGTGATTGCTAGGTGAGAGCTGAGCGATCTGGCTAGAATAGCTGTGTCGTCGGCATAAAGAGCCGTAGTAGTTTTTGGGTTGAGAGGAACATCTGCCATGTAAGTTGTGAAAAGTATTGTGGCCAGAAGAGAACCTTGAGGTACTCCCGCCAGGATTTTGCGCATTGAAGAAACAATTCCGTTGAGTTTTACTTGCATGTATCTTTCATTGATATATGAATATATGAGTTTCACTAGTTTAATTGGGATATTGTTTTCAATTAGTTTGAAGATAAGGCCTTGATGCCAGACCTTATCAAAGGCCTTGGCAACATCCAAAAATACAGCAGCAGTATGAAGGTGCCAGTTAAAGCCATGAGTGATATGTTCTGTTAGTCGGTGAATTTGTTGCACCGTGTTGTGACCTTTGCGAAACCCAAATTGTTCATTTGGGATTATTTTCTGTTGGTCCACTGCTGATTGTAGTCTTGATAGGATGACCTTTTCTGTTACTTTGCCAAGACAGGAAAGAAGACTGATGGGCCTGTAGCTTTGGGGAAGTTGTGGGTTATTACCAGGTTTTTTCAGAGGTATAATGTCCGCGACTTTCCAATCAGAGGGAAAGTATTGGAATCGTAAGATGGAATTGGTAATATTAACTAGATGAATTATGGCTTTCCGTGGGAGTAGCTTTATTATTCTATTGGTAATGCCGTCAGGGCCGGGGGCCTTTTTATTCTTCAGATGGGAAATGATATTTATTATTTCTGTTGGAGATGTGGGGGTGATGGTTTCTGAATCATCCTTAAGCTGACTTAGTGCATTTCTAACTTTACGATGAACTTTGTAAATAAGATTGATATTTAAGTTTGCATAAGATGGGCTGCATTGATTTTCCAGATTGTCAATTAGGGCTTCTGCTTTTTCTTCATCTGTGTGTGCAACTCCAAGATTGGTCTTTAAATGGGAAGTGGTTGTCTTTTGGTACGAAGAGATTTTACAAACTTCCACATGGAGTTATCTTCTGGGTTGATTTCTTTTAGTTTGGTTTCCCATTTGGAGTTTCTGTGGACCTGGAGGGCTTCTCGAACCTGGCTGTTCAAAGTGTTTAAGGTTGCTTTGTCCTGCGGGGCTCTGGTGTTGTGATATCGCTTTCTGGCCTTGTTTTTGGCTCTAATCAAGTCCATTATCTCTTCTGGGATCTTAGAAGCGTGGAAGACAGTGGTTTGAGTGACTGATGCTATTGCTATTACAGTTTGATCTATTTCTTCTTTTTTACGAATGACAGGGGGAGGACCGATGTGGATTGGAAGAACCTTAGAGAGCTTGTCCCATGGTATGAAAGAATGATGGGGAGAGAGTTGGTCTTGAAGTCCTAATCTTAGTAGGTTGGGATTATGATCTGAGTTAAGATCTTCTACTGTCTCCAGCTGGTATTGATATTTGATGTTTCTGAGGATAACTATGTCTAATACATCAGAACTTCCTGATGGGCTGTAGTGGGTGGGCTCAGTAGGTCCAGCTACTATTGATGAGTTGAGTAATGTGTAGTTGAATGAGGTACGGCCTTTGGTGTTGATTGACGAACTGAACCAGGCTGTATGTTTGGAGTTAAGGTCTCCAGCTATAATTATGGAATCCGTGGAGCCGAGGATGGAGTCTAAGTCTGCTGTCAATAGTGGAATACTGGGAGGATTGTACGCTGCGTAGATTTTGAGTTTGCCAGCGTTATTTGTGTGCACCTCCACACCCGTCACCTCAAGGTTTAGAGTTTGGGGGTTGGTCAGCGAGTTGTGGCTTAAATAATTTTTGATAAAGATAGCTGTTCCACCTCCACTAGAGTTAAGTCTGTCTGTCCTGTATAAAATATAACCTCTTAGTTTTGGATTGTTTGATGGTCTGAGGTGGGATTCACTGATCAAGATTATGTCTGGATTGTATCTTTTTGCAAATTCTTGCAGCTCGAGAATTTTGTTTGTTAAGCCATTGGCATTCCATGCTGTTATCATGAGAGAATTTGGTTTAAATTTTTTAAACATTATAGAGAGCTGTTAATATGGATTGGGTTTCTAGGTAGAATCTTTTTCTGGAGGATGGTGAGGTGCTTGCTTTGCTGAATTCATGCAGCATTGTTGCAAGTGACGAGGTTAAAGCTGAGGTGAGATTAGAGCTTGTTCGCTCTTGTGATGAAGATGTCTGGGTTCTTACCGCTTCTGCATATGATTTGGACATGGTTGAGGGTCTAGTGCCTTCCTGTGTTGTCGAATGTGAGGTAATATGTTCTGGAGGGCGAACTTCTTGGATGTGCATTGTGTCATTTCTTGGAGGAGCGTGGTTACTTCTTAATGATCCACGGTTTTTTGGATGGAAAAGGCAACCCTTGTAATTAGAGGGGTGTGGTCCTCTACAGTTGGAACAACAGGCAGGTGTCGACCTGGGTTTGGCGCAGGAGTTGGTTTGATGACCCTCACCGCATTTTAGGCATCTGTATGTAGCTCTGCACAGTTTTTGGGCATGCCCGAACCTCTGGCATCTGTGGCACTGCCCTGCCGATGCCTTCTTCCTTAGAGGTTCGGTTGTGATTTTAAGCTTACAGATGTCCGTTACTTCATAGATGCTTTTTTGTGTATTAGAGATTTCGACCAACACCAGTGGCATTGGTGTTTTATCTGACCTCAACATTCTAGTGACTTTAGTTGGAGTCAGTCCTTGATTGATGAGGTCAGCTGTAATCTCATCAGTTGAGATGCCTTCAGCCACTCCTCTTAGAACTACCTTTAAGTTCTTCTCGCTTGCTAGCGCAAAGGTGTGGAAGGGCAGTTTGGAGTTGTCAAACATTTTGGTCATCAAGCCATAATCGGTGACAGTGGTAGGGTGGATCTTTACACCCTCTTCCGTATTTCTTGCCCAGGAAAAATTGATATTATGTTCTCCTAGGGATCTTGAGACTGAGGTCGATTTGTCTTTATCTCGAAGGATAACTGGAGGGACCTTTTCTTTTCTGTCTTGGGAGATCTGATTTTGTTGAGTTCTTACATTATCTTCCAGTTCACCTCCCAATGTTCTTCGTCTTTTATTAGTGTTTGTTCCTCGACAGCTCGATTGTTCCTCATGAGAACAATCGAGCTGTCGGGGAAGCTTTGTAGGTAGAATAGGTGTAATGTCCTCTTCTATGTCTACATCATCATCTTCAGTGTCATTTACTTGAGTGAAGAGATTCAAGCAGCCAGGGTAGTCTGTATCAAATTTCTTAAGGATGAATTTGAGAATGTCAAGTGACATATCTTTGTTTAGCTGTTGAATGGCGTCCTTGATATCGTTTACATTCTCCATTCTTGTGTACGAAATATTAAGATATATTTCGGATAGGTATGATGGCGAATAGAACGGGCTAGGGCCAGAAAATTGTATCAAAAGTTAAATTCTTACCTTCTATTCCGTAAACAAAGCAGATTCACAATATCTAAAACTCACTAATCACCACTGATATCAAAAAACATTCTTCACAACAACAACCGTCATGCGGGACGCCATCTTTTTTTTCTATATACTAAGGTTCCATATCCTTATAAGGACTGGCTTAAAGGGCCGAAGCAAGAATGCTTTTCATCTTCCCCGTTATCTGTAGAGGACAGTGTAGGGATAAGGTGTTGAGCTATTAAAGCTCTGATCATGGCAGGAGGGTAACAGCAATAGCCGAGCCTCAGTTAGAGCTTCACTGGCTTCAGCATTGCCATCCATTACCCTCCAAGGGTATTGGATTGAATGAATCAGTCACTGCATCTCACGGTCGATTGATTTATTCGTATCCATATACTAAGGTTGAAGTAATACAGAGCTTATGAATTTTACCTAAACAAGTTGCCACAAGGTGCTTTGACCTTATTAAATAAAATCTCAGGATGAGAGAAGATGTAAAACGTTCTTTAACTTGAATATATTATGTATTAAAGATACCAAGTAATTTTATATAAACTTGGTTTTTAATCCTTTTTTCCAATAAGCAAAAAGACAAGAAAGTCAAGTTTGCGCCTGCACGTAGTGCAAGTCTGAAGCAACTCGTGGTGAAGGTGGATTAAGCTCTGATCACTTTCCTTAATATTTTTCCCTTAATGTAAAGCACATCCCCTTGCAGAGATGTTTGATTCTATACATTAAAGGCAATGATCACTACCCATACCGGTTTCGACCTTTATTGAGGTCTCGTCAGTGGGAGCCAGACCTGACAATGTTAAGGTTGAAGTAATGCAGAGCTTAAGAATTTCACCTAAACAAGTTGCCACAAGGTGCTGCTTTGACCTTATTAAATAAAATCCAAGGATGAGAGATGGGTAGTGACCATTGCCTTTAATTAAGGTAGGGCGTGATGTGCTTGAAGGGAAAAATTAAGGTAAAAATACTTAATTAGGGGAATAAAGTGATCATAACTTAATCCACCTTTACTACGAGTTGCCTCAGACTTGCACTACATGCAGGCACAAACTTGATTTACTTGTCAGTCTGCTTACTTGGGAAATAGGATTAAAAACCAAGTTTATATAAAATTACTTGGTATCTTGAACACACACACACACACACACACACACACACACACACACACACACACACACACACACACACACACACACACACAATATATATATATTGTAAAAATTGTAAAAAAAAATCTGTGTAATCATCCTTGTTAATATTATATGTTGTAAGCAATTATTATTATTATTATTTCAAAATATGTACGTGTAAGTATCTGTTACGCACAATTGTTCATATAGTGCATTATAAACAGTATGCATAAATAATAAATTTTGATTGTAAACAAATTATTATTATGATTATTGCAGGTTTCCCATCAGGACACCACCTACTCTGTTTAGGGCATGTAGAACGTTAACTCACAAACTACCAAATTTCTTTTTCGCCATTTCAATATTAGACTAGTCTCAGACTGTGTACACGTGGTTAGTTTTTCTCTGCGTCCTCCGGGTTTCTTTAATCAAATGTTTAAACCTCGTGATATAAGTTTAATGGAGTACAACAGCACTAGGAAACGACTAAAATAGTCGTTTTTGCTTCCAATTTATTTAATGCTTCCAATACACACAAAGGCAGCACAAAACTAACTGAAACACTTGACGAAAGTCTAGAGTCTTAACTAGATGGAACGCCCTCTATAGACACCTGTTTATAGAGGACATCCGACCTAGGAGCTAAATTACGTCTCCATAACTTAGCTTCTGGGATAACTAATAATATTAGGCTTCACGTCGTCAGCTCACTTTCTAGAGCGTCTGACAAGGGAAGTGCTAAGAAAATGGATATCATTCCATATTCTTACTCATTATTATGATCTCACAAAATTGGAAATTAAAAATCCTACTCAAAAAAGTTTCTTCCTGGCCTTCTGATATCACAATAAAACTCCAACCCTTCAGTTGCTACCTCTCCTCGGATATATGGATTACCTAAGATTCATGAAACCAATTCGTCCTCCTCCATGACTCATAGTAGATACGATTCATTCTCCATGCAATAAATTATTCAAACAGTTAGCAAAATCTCTTGTCTCTTGATTGGCTTCATAAAAACTGTGATTTGCCTTTTCTTTACCTTTTTGATAGGCTAGAAATTTCGTTCAAAATATGGCTTATTTTGCACGACTGTGCAAGTGCAGCATAAATATGTTATCTTTATGTATCTTCCTTAAAGCATTTTGTGTCATAAAGATAAAAATCAAGTCATACACCAAGCGAATACAGAAAAGCATTGTTTACATTGTCTGAAATATGAAGTCTATAACTGCGTATCGTAAGATGTTAGTGAAAGGTGGCATTTAATCTCCTTACAGGCCTCAAAGGGGAAAAAATCCGAAAATTTTTTTCGTGACTCTGTAAAGAATGGTTGCAAGGATGACATACTCTTCAAGGATGGTTTCGCGTCATCGGAAGATAGGCGTTCAGTTGCCTTTGATAGCTGTGACAACTATAGCAAGTAACATACTATGGCTGACATGATAATTGCTGCTAATTAGTTATACATGATTGCATTCAGGTGGGAAGAAATAATGTTATATCAGATGCATGTAAAAGCGCATACTGTATACTGTGGCATTTATACAGTTTTCATGATTTTTATCCAGGGGCGAATGCTGGTCTTGAAATTCATGCTTGCTCTTGTTATCATTCAGGGAGTGAGAGGTGTGATTGAAGTCTGATTAGCGGAATAATGAATTACTGATCATTTAAAACTATATATTTAGAAATTTCTGTACATTTAATTGACAAATACAACATTTATTTTACAAATGATATTCTATCTTTTTCAATTTAGCTACTTGAATACAAATTCTACCCTACGGTTCTTCTTTATGAACTGGTCAATAACATCGCCATAAATAGTTGGTTGTAACTTAATTTTCCCAAGCAACACGCACACTTGTAAAGGCTGACTGAAGCTCACTGGCTAGAGCTACGTTGACTGAGTATGGCCTGTGTTTAAGCAACAGAGTGAGACGATATGAAATGGCTATGCGCGCATGAAATCACAGTGCTGCAGCGAGGACCTGGTAGCTCCTACAACCGAGCAAGCCAAGGTAGCTTTGACTAGACGAGCAAGCATCGACCTTCGATACACAACGCAAAGCACAATTATAGCCGCGCAAGCTTAAGACGTCTTCTGTCTACAAAAATAAAAGCCTAAATGGAATGCTTATAAATGCATGCATTTATTAACAAATAAATATTACTTCTTTCTCAATTAATGGGCTTGCGCAGCAAGCATAGCAAGTATGGAGATTTCGCCACTGCTTTTATCAAAGTCAATGCTCAGTATTATTTTATTTTTCAGATCTGGGAAGTTTTGTCAAATTCGTCTTCGGAGATGGACCTCTTTATCTTGGTAACGATTGAAGTATTCGGATCAGAACACATGAGTCTTATTCAAGCAGCACATGACTTAATTACCAACACTAAAAGTGGCCCAGTGAAAGGTTTCAGAGAGACCACACCAGCAAACAAATCTATTGAGGTATTTCTTGAGATTCCATATGAAGAACTACCCGTCCAGGAAAATCGTTTTCGTCTTCCTATTCCAGTAAAACCTTGGACTTGTTTGTTCGCCGCCAGCCAGAAACAAAAGTTTGCATCCAAATCGGTTTAAATACGAACGATGTTAGTGAAGACTGTTTGAAACTCAACATCTGGGTTCCTTCACCACGGACAGTGAATGCTTCAGTGTTGCCATGGATACATGGAGGGGGTTTCAGAACTGGATCATCGAATGCACAGAACTGTCAGATTTTTGCTTCAGAAGAGAATGTTATAGTTTTGACTATAAAATATCGACTTGGTTCCTTAGGATTTCTCTTTTTGAACCATCAAGAGGCTCCTAGAAATATGGGTTTGTATGATCAACTGTTGGCTATTAAATGGGTGAGGGAGAATATTGAGGTCTTCAGAAGCAACCCGAACAAAATTACCATATTTGGTGAAAGCGCTGGATCGAAAAGCGTCAGCTATCACTTGCTTTCTCCTTTTCTCCTTATTTCATTCATGCTATCATGGAAAGTGGGGGTTGCTGTCGATTATCGTACAATAAATAAAACTGTGGGTGTAACAAGAGGAATGAGACTTGCTGAGGTTGTTGGATGTCCCCATAATCGTGAAAACATTAACGAAACGGTCAAATGTCTTCGCCAAAAGGATCCAATGGAACTTGTTGAAAAAGAGCAGTCACTTCAATTGATATTACAATTCGCATTTGGTCCAGTTGATGATGACAACTTTCTCCCGGAAAAGCCCTCAGAGTTGCTCGATAAAAAAATTTCAAACATACGAAAATCTTGATCGGAACTAATAAAAATGAAGGATTCTTCCCGAATGTATTAAAGCGGGTAGAAAATTTGGAAGTAAATCGAAAAGACTTTGAGCAGTGTGTTGCAATAATTGATCCTTATCAAAGCAACATCTCTCTACAGAAGCAATTCTTGAAAACTATGCTAATCCAGAAGATTCGAATAATGGTTCCAGGAAGAGAGATACTGTAGTAGACATTATTGAGATTCTAACTATTTATGCGATTGTAATCACATCGCAGACGTGTATTTTTCTGCTGGGATTGATGTCTATAATTATGATTATGCTCATCGATCATCGGTAAGTGATTTGCCGGCGTGAGCAGGCCTAGAACACACTGCTAAGATCCCGTTTGTGTTTGGTT
The DNA here is from genome assembly GCF_054136105.1 of Typopeltis vanoorti. Lineage (NCBI taxonomy): Eukaryota > Metazoa > Arthropoda > Arachnida > Uropygi > Thelyphonidae > Typopeltis > Typopeltis vanoorti. The sequence goes on from NC_143572.1 coordinate 62,499,417, forward strand.
CACCTCTGGACTCAGTAAAATGTTATCAACGGAATGAGATTTGGCTTTTTCGTCGCATAATAAGATATTGGGCTAACTTTGAGAAAACTGGGTAAGTATGACTGTTTATTCTCCATAAGTATAAAAATATTATTCCTTTCTGTCTTGGTGAAAACAGAAACGAAATAAATGTGTGTTTGTTTGAGGGTGGATCGATTCCAAACTTGAGTTCAGAGTTTTTGCTAAATTTTGCTAAATGTTGATTTTCTTAACCAAAACTACATATTAATTGAAAGCAATTAAAATTTTATTAGATGAAAGGATATCAAAGAACCATCATTATCGAATTTTGAAATTTACAATAAAATTTTACAATTGACTTGAAAGCTTATGAAAATGCAAACCTTCGATATATGACTGCCTTGTGTTGCGTTGCATATAATATTCGGTTTCTATTTTATATTTATTTCGTCTTCATTTGATAAAAATAGGTAAGTGTAATATAGTTATAAAAAATACTTGAGTCCGAAATTAGGTTTTTACGTGATATCAAATTTCTACAAAATTAAGTTTTTTATTTAATATTCTTCAAACCTATTAAATACACCTTACTAAAATATATCAATGGAATATATATCCAATTCTGGAAATGATTTTTTTTTTTTTTTTTTTTTTTAAAATTTGTATTGTAGGACTTCATATTGTAGGACTTCATTTAACATGGCTGAGGAAAGATGGCGGCTCGTGTGTTAGTGTTTCTTGTCGTGTATTATTGATGATGAATTGTGAATTTGATTGATATGCTTTTAGCGATTTATTTATACTTATTCATTAGTAATAGTAGTTAACTGCTTGCTACTATAAACAGTCACTTTATTTTCCATAATGCTTTATCCAGGTAAGTCATTTGCAATTACAAGGGCGATACGCTAAGCCTACTGCCGCTAGTATCGCCATTGTTTCTTCTTATAGTGACATTTTACTGCTGGTAGACACCTAAGAGTGTCTACGGGATTTGCTAGTGGATCTTCAAAAGTCCACAGGATTATCTTTACCTGCTCGGAACACCTGAGAAATCTCTACTCTTTCTCCATCTGTGTCTTAACACATTTTAAATTATAGTAATGGCAAAACTTCTGAAGGAGACCAAATTCGAGGAAGTATACATCACATTCCTCAGACTAGGAAAGCTGCAGAGTAAAAATTGGCCGGGAAAAGTGAAATTGCATGACACGTTTCCTCCCCGAATTTGTCTCAGACGTAGCCGCTGAAGATCATTTAGATTCGGTGCCTTCTACTCCTTCAGACTTTGTAGAAGTGCGCGCACGCAAAAAGCGAAAAACAACAGAAGAACTGCACAATGACAATACTGAAATGGAACAGGGTTCGGACGCCGCTATTTCTTCTAAAGAAAAGGTGCCTCTGATCATCCTTAGAGAAAAGCAGAAGTAGGCAGCTTTAAGATCCACAATGTCCAATCTGCATATTGGCTTCATTAAGGCCAAAAACATGCATGAAGGCATAAAGAACCAGCCAGCAACAATGACAGACAATAGAAGGTTGACCAAAGAACTGGACGACAGAGGCATCCAGTATCATACCTGTGCGCTCAGCTCCGAAAAAAAACTTAAAAGTGGTCCTTCGTAGTGTCTGCGAAGACATTGGCACCACAGAAATAGCTGCTGACCTAAATTCTCAGGATCTGCCTCCAGTCAAGGTCAGAAGAATGTACAAAGCAGACAAGACTCCCATGCCATTAGTCCTTGTTGAGATTCATAAAATATACAAGGATATCTACAACTTAAAAACAGTCTGTGGTCTCATCGTCACACCAGAACCACTCTGGAAATGATCGTCTTCTTGGCAGTGCCACAGGTGCCAGAGGTTTGGCCATGCCCAGAATCTATGCAGAGCGGAATACAGATGTTTAGAATGTGGAGACAGCCACCCAACCCAAGCTGCACAAAGCCGTGGACCACCTCCGCCAAATGTGCCAACTGCAGTGGCCCTCATCCTGCGAACTTCAAAGGATGTACTCAGCACCCAAAGAACAGACGGATGGAGGAAGTCACTCAGCCCTCCTCCTACAGTACAAAAACACCAGAGGCCCAGGCATCAAAACCGGAGACTCAGCGGCCACAGTCGGAGACCTCCGATAATAGAGACACATAAAAGCAAACAACAAGTTATGCCGATGTGACCAGTACAATTAGACCAATTCCAGAACAAAATCAACCAACAGCACCTAAAAACCAAACAGCTGTTATTACAGCTTCACTAGCAAACATGCTACAAAACTTCAGCCTATCAAACCTTACTTTCAGTAGGGTTTGATACATTTCTTAGTGAAACGAAGAAATGTTTCAGCCTAAAACAAATATTTCCGCTAAAACATTTCTTCGTGAAACGCAGGTCATCTTTACAGCTCTCATAAATGGATAGTAACAAACTCATTCCAGTATCTCTTCAGATAGTTGCTTGGAATGTAAATGGCCTCAAAAACAAAATTCTGGAACTCCGAGACTTCACATATAGATATCAACCAGATGTTATATTAATCAGTGAAACTCGTTTAAGACTCTCAGACAATCCTAAAATAAGAGGCTATCACCTATACAGAAATGACAGACTACTCTACATAGGCGGCGGCACTCCCATCTTCATTAAAAACTACATTAAGCACCACTCTGTGAGCAACCCTTCAATAACTAACCTTGAGATCACTGGCGTGGAAGTAGTCACGAGCTCCACTGGCAAACTGAAAATCTACTCAGCTTACAACCCTCCCCAAAAATCTCAACTACACTCTGACCTAAATGCCATCTTATACGTCAGAGAGCCGACCATTATAGCCTGGGAGCTGAACTCCAAGCACCCTGCGTGGAATTGCACAATCACCAACAAGAATGGTTGCATCCTTTCCAATTACTTAGGATCAAGCAATGCTGTTGTGGCAGGCCCCACCGAACCAACTCATCTCAGTACGTTTAGCACTACTAACATCCTAGATATAGCTATCCTTCAGGATATTAAACTTCAGTACAGCATCATATTTATGGATGAACTATCATCCGATCACAATCCAATTCTACTACAGCTGGGAAAACAAAAATACCTGTCTCTTCTTTCTCACTCCTACATAGCATGGGAAAGACTGTCAGCAGCACTGAAGGATTATATTGGACCTGTTCCTCACATACGCACAAAAGAATAAGTAGAAACTGCATTTACAAATCTCACACAACAAATTAATTCTTCTATAAAGGTAGCTTCCTCCTACAAATCTGCCCGAAAGTCAGATCGTTTGCCTGAAGACATCATGAACTTGATCAGAGACAAAAACAGAGCTAGGAAAAGAAACCGTAACAAGTGTGCACCACAAGATAAAATAAATCTAAAAGATTAAATGGGGCAGTACGAGATGCACTCAGAGCCCATAGAGACCACATATGGGATGAAAAGTTATCCTCCATTTCTCCAATAATCACTCGATCTGGAGACTACTGAAAAATATCAAAAACAAAGACAGATCCCTTCCCCCAGTATTCTCTGAACAGGGCCTTGTTCACACAGATGTAGACAAAGCAGAAGGTATAGCATACAATGTAGAGGAAAAATGCAGGCCTTCGTATGGAAACCTTGACTTTGACCACATATATAATATTCACAGCAAGGTCAGACACTCACTCAAACTTCCTATCACCAACACTGACCATATTGCACCAACATCACCTGCTGAGATATATGACATTATTAAAAAATTAAAGAACAAAAAAACTCCTGGGCCAGACGGCATTACTAATCGGGTGTTCAAACTTCTGCCCCGAAAAGAAGTTGTGCACCTGACCAGTATAATAAATGCAATTTTAAGATTTCACTATTTTCCTTCTATCTGGAAACTGGCTAACGTAATTCCTATACATAAGCCAGGCAAAGACCCACACCTACCGCAAAATTATCGTCCATTCAGTTTCATCTCCAATCTGGGTAAGGTTGCAGAGAAGGTCATCCTCTCACGACTCCAAACCTCAGTAAATAACCTAAACATTCTCCCTAAAGAACAGTTTGATTTTAGGCAACACCATAGTACTACCCAGCAAATCCACAAAATTCTCAAATACATCACCACCTGCTACAACTGGCGCCAGTGCACAGGAGCTGTTTTCCTGGACTTATCCAAAGCAATTGACAAAATCTGGCATTTTGGACTCCTGCACAAACTTATCTCAGCCGGTATCTCACTGAAAATGATTCATCTAATCCATTCATATCTTCGGCACAGATCAATAGAAGTCAAAATCAACGGTTCTACCTAATCCCAGGGCCATATCTTTGCTGGAGTGCCGCAGGGATCTCTACTGGCTCCATTGCTGTTTTTTGTACACATATCAGACATCCCGCACAATCCGATGGCTTCCGTTTTGGCAGTGTATGCGGACGATGCGGCAATACTAACCAGATCTCACAGACCCCATTTCATTACCAGAAAGCTTCAAGAAAACATTCTAAAGCTGGAGGGTTGGTTCTCTAAGTGGAGATTGGAAGTCAACCTCCAGAAAAGCTCAGCCGTTCTTTTCTCAAAAAGGCCAATGTCTCCTGCAGGAGATGTGTTACTATTCAATACTAAAATTCCCTGGCAGACAGAAACAAATTACCTGGGTGTAATTCTCGACAAAAAAGCTATCTTTCAATCAGCAGACCAAGTCTGCGTGCAAAAAGGCATCTAAAGCCATAGCTCAGATCTATCCGCTAATTAATATAAATAGCAAGCTCAGCAACAGAATCAAATTGCGACTATACCAGATGACGATTCGTCCTATAATCACCTATGCGTCTCCAGCTTGGAGCCACACCTCTAATACTAACATTATCAAGATACAAAGAGTGCAGAACAACTGCTTGAGAATGATTCTGAACGCTCCGTGATATGTTAGAAACAATCAACTTCATAGAGATGCAAATATTCCCTATATTTTCCTTTTCTACAATCCTTAGCATCCACGTTTTTCCTAATGACGTCCACACACCTCAACGATTTGGTTCAGCAAGCTGCAGCATACGATCCAACGGACATATTCAAATATAGAAGACCAAAAGCTATATTAGCATCCCATAGCGATGCATAATCTCCATGCCCATTCAGGGCGAGCAAACTGCTCATAAATTTTACCCTCACTGTAACCACAACAGACAATGGGGAATATGAAAGCATCTTGCTTCACCCCTAAAGATATAAATGTCAATTGCCAAGTATATTGTATTGAAAATTGTATTGAAAACTGGAAGAGGAAGGAAATGGTGAAGAGTAGATGTGTTTGCTATGTGGTTAATGGTTTAGTGAATCAAGTCGGATGAGAGATTTTTTCAGATAGGTCTGGTCATTGCGAGTGTGATCGCGGAATAGCTACCGTTGGAACATGTAAAGACCGTTTCTCATGAGAATTCGCCACAAAGTCTATATTTCGAAATCGCGCTGCTCATTGTCATTCGAGTGTGTTTTGAGTGTTGATTGCGGTCTCGCATTTGTCCTTTAGTGTGATGTATTTTGTGTTTATACGCTATACAGAAGTCACTGAGATCCAGCTCAGGTAAGCATATATTTGAATATTTTAAACATGACCAGTTTAAGTCCCGATGACTTTATCCAATCGTTGGATAAGAAGCTAGCGCTCGACCTCCTCAAAAAACTGTTGAAGAAATTTGAGGTAGAGTGGCCAGGGTTTCTAAACCTATATTCAGCGACAGACGACTCCACAGAAGGGCACCACTCAACACCAGGGGAAGAAGGGAAGAGGAACCTGATAACTCTGCTCCTACTCCAAAACATGATACAGAAACTCATGCTCGAAAAAAAACGTAAAACAGCGGAGACTCGGATAAACGAGGGGATGGAAGAAGATACCCCCAACACTGACCTCCCCACACTCAACAACGAAAACGTTCCTTCAATTGTTCTACTGGAAAATGAACGTTGGACGGCCCTTTGGCCTATTATGCAAAACCACCAAATTGCCTATTCTTGGGCAAAAAACCTTGACGATGGAGTTAAAATCCAGCCTGCCACAGTAAGCGACTACAGACTCCTCACAAAACCATGGATGAGTCAAATATTAAATATCATACTTACTCACTGAAGTCGGAGAAAAACCGAAAAGTTGTACTCAGGGGAGTAACAGAAAACATCTGCACAGATGAAATTACTGAAGACCTCTGCCTCCACGATCTCCCACCTGTCAAAGTTAGCAGAATGCTACGGGATGACAAGAGTCCAATGCCCCTAGTACTCGTTGAGATACCCAAAACACACACGAACATATACAACAGAATAACGATCTGTGGTCTGAAAATCACAACAGAACTACGAAGGAAAAGAGCCTCGTCGGCCAGTGCTACAGATATCAGAAGTACGGACACGCACAGAAACTCTGCAGTGCCTCAAATGTGGGCCAAACCAGCCCACAGCAACCTGCTCAAAACCCAGGACTTCACCAGCCAAATGCGCTAACTACGGGGGCCCCCACCCGGCAAACTACAGAGGCTGCAGTCACTACCCTAAGAATAAAACAGACAACAAAAGGAAATAGATCTCTCAACCCTGCCTACAGGCACCAGAGTTGACGGCTCCCCAGTTGCCTGATACCCAACAAAAGACAACAAAATACCAGCTCTCAAAAATGGAAAATACCAACAGTCTGCAAAGCCACCGTCGAAGCAGGACATACGCCGAAGTAGCCCGCTCATCCAAAGATATCCAGCAGGACCAAATTCTTCCAAACATGACAACAGTCATTACAGCCTCATTGACAAAATTGCTTCAAGACTTCAGTAAGTCAAACCCTTCACCACTCTCCATCAAAAGATTTCTAAAAGAAACTCAAACCATGTTATCAATGCTTGTTAATGAATAAAACTAGATTACTCCCAGACTCTCTACAGATCGCCGCTTGGAACGCCAATGGCATAAAAAACAAGACACTGGAGCTTCAAGAATTCTCTCACAGATACAACCCTGACATCATCCTAATTAATGAAACTCATCTAAGACCTGCAGACAATCCAAAACTGAGAGGCTACACAGTATATAGAAATGACCGACTGGACTACAGAGGTGGTGGTACAGCCATATTTATCAGGAACTGCATCAGGCACAATGGAATACTCACTCCAACCTAGAACTCACCGGTGTCGAAGTCCACACAAATTCAACTGGAAGACTTAAAATCTACGCTGCCTACAACTCCCCCGCTAAGACCCTGCTATTTTCTGACTTGGATGCTGTACTAGGCACAAATGAATCCATCGTCGCTGGGGACGTAAACTCCAAACATCCCTCCTGGAACAGCAGACCCACAAATAAAAATGGCCGTATCCTCTTCAGCTACACAGGATTACACAACGCTGTCGTAACAGGACCCACTGAACCAACCCACCACAGCCCAACTGGCACAGCTGACATCCTACACAACATCAAATACCAGAACAGCATTCAAGCACTGAACGAATTATCATCAGACCACAACCCAATCCTACTTCTCGTCCGGTTCTCCATATAAAAGCCAAGGAAGAAATAGATACGGCAATAAAGAACTTCACCAATGAAATCAATAAAGCCATAACAGCAGCCACAGTATCCACGATTATCCACAAGCAAAATCGTCTCCCGGAAGAAATCATGGACTTAATAAGGGAAAAAACAGACAAAGAAAAAGATATCACAACACTCGTGCTCCCCAGGACAAAACAGCCCTCGACAGATTAAACAAATCTGTCCGAGAAGCTCTCCAGAACCACAGGAACCAACAATGGGACAACAAGCTCACCTCCATCTCCACAGCAGATCATTCCATATGGAAATTCCTAAACAACCTCAGGAACAAGCGCAAATCCCTCCCCCTTCTGCAAGCAGAATAGCAACTTTCATACACAGATGCTGACAAAGCCGAAGCCATAGCAAGAAACCTAGAGAAACAATGCAGTCCTGCATATGAGAAGCTAAACATCAGCCATATATACAAGATCCATCGTAAAGTCAGGTTCACAGTAAATCATCCCGATGTCAATCCAAGCTGTATAATGCCTACCTCACCTACCGAAATAATCAGCATCATCAACCATCTCAAGATCAAAAAATCCCAGGTCCTGACGGTATCACTAACCAAGTCATCAAGGCATGCAAAGCCATAGCACATCTGGCAAACATCATAAACTCCATCCTCAAATGGCAGCACTTCCCCCAGTCATGGAAAATAGCTGACATCATCCCAATTCACAAACCAGGCAAAGACCCACACCGACCTGAAAATTACCGTCCCATCAGCCTGCTATCCAACTCAGGGAAAATAGCTGAAAAAATCATCCTCATCAGACTCAAAGATCATGTCAACCAACTAAATATCATTCCACAAGAACAATTTGGCTTCCGTCAAAATCACAGCACCACCCAACAGATCCATAGACTGATAGAATACATCACCACAGGATTTAATTGGAATCAACACACTGGAGCCGTCTTCCTAGACATCTCAAAGGCCTTTGATAAGATCTGGCATCAAGGACTCCTCTACAAACTTATCATAGCTAACCTTCCACTAAACATGATACACCTGATCAAATCATACTTCACCAACAGGAGGATGCAAGTCAAAATCGATGAAACAGTCTCAACCCAATGGAAAATCCTCGCTAGAGTTCCTCAAAGATCACTGCTAGCCCCGATCCTGTTCAACATCTATATGGCAGACATCGCTCAAAATCCTCTCACATCCACCATCGCCCTTTATGCAGATGACACGGCTATTCTAGCCAGATCTTGCCAACCACATCTCGTTACCAAAAAAACTACAAGACACCATCCTGAATCTAGAAAAATTGTTTAAAGATTAGCGACTACAATTAAACCCCTAGAGAAGCAAAACGATACTCTTCACAAGAAGACATGCATTCCCCAAAGGAGACATCACCCTGTTCAACTCTAAAATTCCCTGAAAAACAGAAGCAAAATACCTCTCGATAAGCGATTATGCTTCAACAGCCACATCAAGAGCACATGCACCAAAGCTTCAAAAGTTATCGCCCAGCTATACCCCTTGATCAACAGACACAGCAAACTAAGCTCAAGAAACAAAATTCTACTGTACAAGACAATGATCCGTCCCACAGTTAAATACGCCTCCGCTGCCTGGAGCCATACCTCCAAGACAAACATCTTCAAGCTACAAAGACTACAGAACAAGTGCCTGCGAATGATACTGGACGCCCCGTGGTTCATCAGTAACGCCCAGATCCACCGGGACATAAATATCCCCTACATCTCTCCACTACTACGCTCCCTAGCAGAAAAACTCTTTATGAAGACATCTACGCATCCAAACCAACTAATAGAACAAGCCGGAAACTATGACGGTAATGACCACTGGAAACATAAAAGACCGAAAGCCATCCTAACACTCAACGACTAATAACCACTTCTCCCCACTCAGGGCGAGCTGAAATAGCTCACAAATCTCTCCCATCACTGCTCCCGAAACAGACAACAGGGAATATAAAAAGCGTCAAGCTTCACCCTCTGCGCCATATATGTCTTGCGTCCTATTATATGATATATGTTCTGGGTCCTTCGCTCTCAATGATTATTAGAAATTTAGTTTCGATTCATTGAACTCTCAGATCTAAAATGGAATTTTTTCTTTCCAAATCTCTGAACCATGTAGGATTCTTGAACTGCTTTTCCATTTATGAAGATGCAGGTGGCGTTTTCTGCGTGTTGTAGAAAACGTGCTGATTAGTAAAAGTGCTGATTGCTTTCCTCTTGAATCTTGAATATTTTCCACTCTCTCTCTCTCTCTCTCTCTCATTTTTTAATTCTTTTATAGAAGTAAGAAATGTTTGTTTTTGTATTACTAATTTTTATCCTTTTCAAAACTAATATCGCTTTTAGAATCTTTCCTTCTCAACTATCATCTAGCCTATAGCATGCAAATATATGTATACACTCAGCCAATTCCAAAACAAGGTGACAAAAGTCAGCCACTAACTACAGTTCAAATGTTTTTTTTTTTTTTTGCTTCAGTTCTCTCAACATGCATGAAGATGGTCATCAATAAGAGATAAAGTCTTTAACACCTGGAGGCCCACAGCTAATTATTGGCAGCAGTACGTATCTATACTGCCCTCTCAAACTACAGGTGATCTTCTAATCATCATCATCACCCCCACCTTGGACACAAACTGGAAAATCCTTGAGAAATTGTTGTGATTGTTTTGACAATACTAGCGAATTTGATCAGATCTGGGCCATAAGGCCGGCCTGGTTGGCCGAGTGGTTAGCGTATCCACTCTCCAGCCAAATGGTAGCAGGTTCGAATCCCGCCGTGGGTATGGATGTTTGTGATTGTCTGTGAAAATACTAGGGATGGTGGTCGGCGGTAGATGGCGTTGGTGTAAATGATGAAAGTAGTTGCGGGTGGAGAATATGGGTCTAGACGGAGAGTTGTACAGTAGGTGCCCTTCCTGAATGAGTGTTTAGACTCCTTAGAAGTGTTACGTAATAATAATAATAATAATAATAAGCCTATTCAGAGAACCACCAACTTAAGTTCAGCCTTCTACCCTTTGCAATTGGTTTACCAGCTTCCTTTGTGGCCGTGCACTGCTTGTCATGGTAAATGTGTCCTCTCATTAGATTTTTCTATCTGTGCAGAAGAATTCCAAGGTCCTGTAATCTCTAAATTTCTCATACCTGTACATAAATTATCTTTTTCTCCCACTAACTTCAATTCTACTTATATCCTCTCTGATGACTTCACAAGTCATTTCTCTTCTTCATTTGCCAAAATTTGCAGAACTCAATCGTTAGAATCAAGATATTCCATAACCATTTCCCTGAAATCTGAGACCTATGTATTCTTCAGTGGAGTGAAGATAACCTTGTGAACGTTAATACTGCCAAAACTCAGTCCTCCATGATTTATAAGAAGAAAGATCTCATCAAGTTTCCTTGTTTTAAATACCAAGATCTCCAAATACAATCAGAGATGCGAAATCTGATTGTATTTGGAGATTACAATCACAGAAGCTGACTTACACTTCCAACCTTTTCTAGCACAAACACATCTCAGCAATACCTTCTTCATTTCCAAAGAAACTTGCTGTGCGTTTGCTCTTCCACTATCACTAACATTCGATCTCTTCCTGCGTTCGTTTTATAGGTACTCTCATAAAAAATGTTCTTCACAACTGACCACCATGATTCCTCCTCATCATACCAAGACCACACCATTCAAGACTGTAATAACAAAAGGAGCCACCAGATAATATCCATTTACTGCCCAGCAGCAAACTTACCGAACCAACTTCTTCACATCTTTATTCATTCATTTTTCTCTTTCGAATAGACTCCATCACTCTATTCTCCAGAAACATGAAGATATTCAAGAAATATTTCAACACCTTCTGTCTATATTTCTCTGCTTGGAATTGTTTCCTAACTAAGAAGTTTTTCATCTTCTTGTTTAGCTTTATTCCTCCCGTGATGGAATCAGTCATCTTATACATAAATATTTAACGGTAACTTGCCTCTTTTTACTCTTCTTTGTCTCGCTAACACGAATAACATAGATATGACACATCTATAACTCCTGTGTTTGGTTCACCTTATCTTTAATGCTATCTGTGTTCCGTTCTGTTGAAGTGGAGGGTTGTTTCCAATAGAAGAGTTCACTACTTATCCCGGTTTTCTGATGGAAACAGTTGTTGCCTTTGATGTTCGTATATTCACGCTACTCCCCATATAAAATATGTAATTAGTTTATACCATCATGATGTGGGAATAGTATTTACAAATGTAAGAATCTTGTCACCAAAGTCTCCAAAGCGAGCCCATCGTCGTTCGTTCTGTGTCCAAATTTCCATATGGAAACGGTGTACACCCACGGTATTTGGCTGTGAGTTACGCCCCTATCGGTTATTTAAATTCCTTACACATTATGTTCTGCGTCTCCACCTGGTTATTTATAATAGATTCAATCACTGAATGAATATGCGGTCGTTTGTAATTACAGCTGAAGAACTAGGCTGAGAAGTTTGTGTTAGAGATTTCCAAAACATTTAGCATTATAACAATTGAAAATAATTCTATATCCGATAAAGTTTTCAATTGTTCTGAATATAACTTATGGTCCATGATGAGCAAACGAATTTTTATCGATTTAACCTGTTTACTAATGGTATATCTTCTTTGATTGTTTAGTAACCCAAACGAATCCACGAATGGAACCAAAAACGATGTTCCATGGCCACTCTATGGAGAAGATCAGGAATACTTAGAACTAGAAATTAATAGCACTCTGGTAGGTCATGGTCCTCGTATTCCTCAATGCGAATTTTGGCTTGAAACACTCCCACCCATTATGCAAGAAGGTAAGTGATTTAATGTAGTAATCATATAACCACTGATCACTCAGTCAATAGTTCGATTTTGTTTGTATGTTTATTTCTTTTCTATCTTTTAACAGATCAGTAAAAATCTGAAGTCGTCATCGAAAAACTCCTTCTCAAGAGAAAGAATATATCAATTTAGAAGCTTCGTTATGTAATAAACTCCAGCTACTTTGGTTTGTTACAGTAAATTTAATAATAAAATCTATTCAATGTGGTTTATTTTAACTTGAGTTTGTTTCAAAAGTGGTTCACAGAGGGCAGATAATTATACATGCGTAAGAGAGAAGTAGTGCAAATCTGAGATAAAAGCTCATATGTTAAACATACCCAAAAAAGAAATAAATACATAAGAAATAAACGTGAAAATGATCAAAATCATGTAAAAGATGAACGCAATTAGTATTATTAAATTGAAAGTATTGCACATAATGCATTCACACCATATCAAATCCCACATACACTTCTAATTTATAATAAACGGGCAGACCATTAGATGCAGCACCGGGGCTTAGTCCACACAGATGCAGATAAGGCAGAAGCCATATTTAAAAATCTTGAGGATCAGTGCAAACCTTCTTATAACAACATTGATTTCAATCATCTGTACAAAATCCACAGACAGGTTAGGTATGCACTAAACCTCCCGGACACCAGTGCCGATCATATTGCACCCGCATCACCTGTTGAATTATATGATATTATTAAAAAACTTAAGAACAATAAAGCTCCTGGACCAGACAGCATCTCAAACAGGGTGATCAAGCTGCTGCCTCGAAAAGCTATAGTGCATCTGACCAGTATAATAAATGCAATCTTAAGACTTCACTATTTTCCTTCCACCTGGAAAATGGCTGATGTGATTCCTTACATAAGCCAGCAAAGACCCACACTTACCGCAGAATTATCGTCCAATCAGTGTCATCTCCAATCTGGGTAAGGTTGCAGAGAAGGTCATACTCTCACGACTCCAAACCTCAGTAAATAACCTAAACATCCTCCCTAAAGAACAGTTTGGATTTCGACAACACCACAGTACTACCCAGCAACTACAACTGGCGCCAGTGCACAGGAGTGGTATTCCTAGACCTATCTAAAGCATTTGACAAAATCTGACATTTGGACTCCTGCACAAACTTATCTCAGCCGGTATCTCACTAAAAATGGTTCATCTAATCCGTTCATATCTTCAGAATAGATCAATGCAAGTTAAAATAAACGGTACTACATCGTCCCAGCGCCATATCTTTGCTGGAGTGCCGCAGGGATCTCTACTGGCTCCATTGCTGTTTTCTGTATACATGTCAGACATCCCACACAATCCGATGACTTCCATTTTAGCACTGTATGCGGACGATACGGCAATACTAACCAGATCTCTCAAACCCCACTTCGTTACCAGAAAGCTTCCAGAAAATCTTCTAAAGCTGGAGGGTTGGTTCTCCAAGTGGAGATTGGAAGTCAACCCCCTGAAAAGCTCAGCGGTTCTCTTCTCAAAAAGGCCAATGTCTCCTGCAGGAGATGTATTACTATTCAATACTAAAATTCCCTGGCAGAAAGAAACAAATTATCTGGGTGTGATTCTCGACAAAAAGCTATCTTTCAACCAACATATCAAGTCTGCATGTGCAAAAGCATCTAAAGCCATAGCTCAGATCTACCCGCTAATTAATAGAAATAGCAAACTCAGCAACAGAATCAAATTGCAGCTATACCAGATGACGATTGGTCCTATAATCACCTATGCCTCTCCAGCCTGGAGCCACACCTCTAATTCTAACATTATTAAGATACAGCGAGTGCAGAACAAGTGCTTGAGAATGATTTTGAACGCCCCGTGGTATGTTAGAAACAGCCAACTCCACAGAGACACAAATATTCCCTATATTCTCTCTTATCTACATTCCTTAGCTTCCAAATTTTTTCTAAAGAAGTCCACACATCCCAACGATTTGGTTCAACAAGCTGCAGCATACGAGCCAACGGACATATTTAAATATAGAAGACCAAAAACTATATTAGCCTCCTATAGCGATACATAATCTCCATGCCCATTCAGGGCGAGCAAACTGCTCGTAAATTTTACCCTCACTGTAACCACGACAGATAGCGGGGAATATGAAAAGCATTTTGCTTCACCCTTAAAGAATAAATGTCAATTGTCAATTAGATGCAGTGAAAAATCAATCGACCGTGAGATGCGGTGATTGATTCATTCAATCCAATACCCTTGGAGGGTAATGGATGGCAATGCTGTAGCTAATGAAGTTCTAACTGAGGCTCGGCTATTGCTGTTACCCTTCTGCCATGATCAGAGCTTTAATAGCTCAATAACACCTTATCCCTACATTGTTATCTACAGATAACGGGGAAGATGAAAAGCATTCTTGCTTCGCCCCTTTAAGCCAGTCCTTATAAGGACTATAAGGATTAGATGCAGTGGGGAAATAAAGTCCTTTGTAGGACTTCCAGGGTAGTGGATAGTGGATAGCAATGCCATAGCCAATGAGGTTTTAACTGAGTCTCGGCTATTGCCGCTACCCAGCCATGACTAGAGCTTTTAGCTCAATAACACGCCATCCACACAGATTTTCTTCATTCAGATAACGGGATAAAGAGTCAAGGACTCAGTCCATCGCCCAGTTCTTTTAAGAACTTTAAGATTAGATGCAGTATTGGTTAGGAGAGAGGGAATCAATCGACCGTGAGATGCGGTGATTGATTCACTCAATCCAGTACCCTTGGAGGGTAATGGATGGCATGCTTGTTGCCAATGAAGTTCTAATTGAGGCTTGGGCTATTGCTCTTACCCTCCTGCCATGATCAGAGCTTTATTATATAGCTCAATAACACCTTATCCCTACACTGTCCTCTACAGATAACGGGGAAGATGAAAAGCATTCTTGCTTCGCCCCTTTAAGCCAGTTCTTATAACGACTATAATTAGATGCAGTGGTAAATGAAAAAGCCAAAAGTCCTTTTTAGGACTTCCAGGGTAACAAATGGCAATGCGGAACCCAATGAAGTTTTAACTGAGGCTCGGCTATTGCCGTTACCCAGACATGACTAGAGCTTTTAGCTCAATAACACTCCATCCACACAGTTTTTCTTCATTCAGATGACGGGATAAAGAGTCAAGGACTCAGTCCATCTCCCAGTTCTTTTAAGAACTTTAAGAATTAAATGCAGTGGATTAAAATTGGAATCAATCGACCGTGAGATGCGGTGATTGATTCATTTAATCCAATACCCTTGGAGGGTAATGGATGGCAATGCTGTAGCCAATGAAGTTCTAACTGAGGCTTGACTCTTGCTGTTGCCCTCCTGCTTCGATCAGAGCTTTAATAGCTCAATAACCTTATCCCTACACTGTCCTCTGCAGATAACGGGGAACATGAAAAGCATTCTTGCTTCGCCCCTTTAAGCAAGTCCTTATAAGGATGATATTCGGTGATTAATACCCTTGGAGGGTAATGGATGGCAATGCTGTAGCCAAGGAAGTTCTAACTGAGGCTCAGCTATTGCTGTTACCCTTCTGTCATGATCAGAGCTTTAATAGCTCAATAACACATTATTCCTACACAGTCCTCTACAGATAACGGGGAAGATGAAAAGCATTCTTGCTTCGCCCCATTAAGCCAGTCTTTATAAGGTCTAACTTAGAAAAGCAGTGCAGTCCATCTTATGATAATCTGAACTTCAATCATATTTATAAAATCCACCGCCACGTCAGACACGTACTAAAACAGCGTGATACTTGTACCAGCCAACTCACACCTACTTCTCCCGCTGAAATCTATGACATCATACAAAATTTAAAAAATAAAAAAGCTCCTGGACCTGACGACATCCCAAATAAAGTTATTAAATTGCTACCCCGAAAGGCCATTGTACATCTTACAACAATAATAAATGCCATGCTTATATTAAAATACTTTCTCTATGCTTGGAAGTTGGCAAATGTGGTCCCTATTTATAAGCCTGTTAAGGACCCACAGCTGCCACAAAGTTATCGCCCCATCAGTCTTATTATCAATTTGGGTAAAATCGCTGAAAGAGTCCTCTCCAAAATTCAAGTTTCTGTTAACAAGCTAAATATCCTACCTATAGAGCAGTTTGGCTTTCGCAAATTGCACAGCACTACTCAACAGATCCATAGGTTGAATACATTACCACCAGCTTCAACTGGCATCAATACACCAGAGTAGTCTTTCTTGACTTAGAAAAGGCCTTCGATAAATTATGGAACTTTGGACTCCTATACAACATGATTTTAGCCGGCATTCCTCTGGATCTGATCCATCTCATTAAGTCCTTTCTTTCTAGAAGACGCATGCAAGTTAAACTAAATGGAGCGGTTTCTACCAAGCGGTGGATCTTGGCTGGAGTGCCTCAAGGATCCCTTCTGGCGCCGATACTTTTTTCGATTTACATGGCGGACATCCCGCGTAACTCGACGTCATCTATTATTGCTCTCTATGCCGACGATACAGCAATACTGGCCAGATCTCTTAAACCGCATCTTGTTTCAAAGAAACTACAAGATAACCTGCTGAAACTGGAACACTGGTTCTCCAATTGGAAAATGCAAGTAAACCCTCAAAAAAGCAGTGCTCTTCTGTTCACAAAAAAATCAACATCTCCCAAAGAAGACATCTTTCTATTTAACATCAGGATTCATTGGAAAATAAAAGTCAAATATCTAGGCGTTCTGCTAGATATAAAACTAACCTTCAGCCGCATACAAAATCCTTATGTGCAAAGGCATCAAACGTCAAAGAAGAGCTTTACCCTCTTATCAATAGGAACAGCAAACTAGATATTAAAATCAAATTGCTCCTCTATCAGTCGATGATTCTTCCTATTATCACTTATGCGTCCCTCGTCTGGAGCCATACTTCAAAGTCAAATATGCTTAAACTGCAAAGACTGCAAAACAAATGCTTACGCATTTATCTTAAATGCACCATGGTACATATTAGAAATGATCAACTTCATCGAGACACAAATATCCCTTATATCTACTCTTTCCTGCAATCTCTCGCAGTAAAGTACTTCTCAAAATCGTCCTCAAATCCAAATGAACTAGTTCAACAAGCAGTAAATTATGATGAATCGGAATTATGCAAATATTGACGACCTAAGGCCATTCTAGTTCCCTTCCAAGATCTATAATTTGCCCAACTCGGGCTGAGCACGTAGCTCATAAATTTTTCCCTACACAGTAACCTATCAGATAGCAGGGATTAAAAGCTTCACCCTTATAGACAGTAACGTTCTACGTTCTGCATGATTCATAAACTTGGCCAAGACCCACAGCTACCTGAAAGTTATCGCTCCATTAGTCTGATTTCTAATTTAGGCAAAAGTGCAGAAAAAGTTATCCTCTTCAGTATTCAAGCCTCTGTAAATATAAATAAATTAATTATCCTCCCAAAAGAACAATTTGGCTTCCGACAGTTACACAGCACTACTCAACAGATCCATAGGCTGATTGAATTTATTACCACCAGCTATAATTAGCATCAGTACACTGGAGCAGTTTTTCTTGACCAGGGGTTCCTCCAGGACTAAAACTGTTCTCGGTTTACATAGCAGACATCCGGCACAATCCAATGTCGTTCATCATGGTCCTCTACGCAGATGATACAGCAGTTCTAGTCAGATCTCTTCAACCTCATCCTGTCACTAAGAAACGTAAAGAAAACCTCCTAAAATTGGAGCACTGGTTTTCTAATTGGAGAATTAGAGAAATAAATCCTCAAAAGAGTACTGCCATGTTTTTCACAGAAAATTCAATATCTTCTAAAGAAGACATCTCCCTATTTAATACCAAAATTCCCTGGAAATCAGAAGTCAAATATCTCCGTGTACTTCTGGACAGAAGTTTATCCTTTGGTCCTCATATCAAAGCCTCGTGTGCAAAGGTATCCAGAGTCATCGCACAGCTCTACCCTCTAATGAACAGGAACAGCAAAATCAAATTGCTTCTCTATCAGTTGATGATCGGCCCATAATTACTTTTGCCTATCCCGCCTGTAGCCACATTTCCTACACCAATATTCTCAAACTGCAGAGAGTACAAAACCAGCGCTTACGTATGATTCCATGCACTATGGTATATCAGAGATGTTCAACTTCATCGGGACAACAAATATCCCTTATATCTACTCTTTCCTGCAATCTTTAGCAGTGAATTTCAATGCAAAATCGTCCACTCACCCAAGTGAATTAGTTCAGCAAGCAGCAAACTACGATGAAACGCATTTCTCCAAATACAAAAGACCAAAGGCCATCTTAGTACCAAACAACGAACTATAACCTTCACCCACTCGTGCCGAGCAATTAGCTCATAAATTATTCATCTTCACAGTATCCTTATCAGATAGCAGGGATGATAAAAGCATTATGCTTTGCCCTTGTACTCGTAAACAGTAATGTTATGCGTTATCTATGCAGGATGCGTTCATGTATGTCATCATGTCGTTCATTATACTTTTTTATACAGTGTCTACTGTACTATTGTACGTATATCATCATGTTTTTCATTATCTCTTTATTATGATTATTATATAATTGATACACAGTCAAAACAAGTTATCATATAAACAACAATTTGACTGGCGATGCAGAACAATTCAGATTCTATCTAAAAATCTAAGAACAGTCCGTTAGGTAGCTTCGTAAAATATGAACTGTTTCAAGTAATGCTGTTTTTTTGTAGGTCCTATAGGGTCACTTGGATGATGATTTAATTGCTGTAAATAGTTGGATAGCTTTTTTGAAATTGCGCCAAGTGCACCGATAACTATTGGGATGACTTTGGTGTGTTTAAGCCACAGTCGACCAACTTCGATTGCCAGATCTCGATATTTATTAATTTTTTCCAGTTCTTTGTTGTTAATGTCGTTATCACTAGGTACTGCATTATCGATAATCCGAACCTGTCGATGGATAATTGATGTCAGGTCTATTGTGTTCTAAATGCCGATCAGTTTGTATTCTAAAGTCCCAGAGAACTTTTGCTGTTTCGTTTTCCAATACAGTCTCTATTTTATGCTGCCACAAAGGCATATGTTTTGCATACATGCCAATGAACTATTTTGGCCACTTGATCATGGCGGTATTTATAGTTAGTTTGAGCCATTTTGCTGCAGGCACTGATTAGATGTTCGACAGGCTCATCTTTCTGATCGCATAATCTGCATTTGCTGTTATTATTGATGTTCAAAATGTTTGCTTTCATTGCATTAGTTTGTAATGCCTGTTCTTGAGCTGCTAGAATCATCCCATCTGTTTCTTTTAATATATCCATATTGTAGCCATTGCTAAGTTTTGTTTACGTCAATTTTGTCCTCAGTATCTCGAAGAAATTGGCCATGAAAGGGTTTATTTTTCCGGCGCACATATCGGTTATTTTGCTGTTCCTTTTCATAATTGCATTTGTTTCCTATTGCTTTTAGAAGGCCCTCGTGTGAAATGGCTTGAAGCATTTACTCAGTGCTATTGTCGATGTAATTTCTGAAATTGATTTCTTCTTCTGCTTCTTCTTCTTCCACAGTCTATCTCACTTGCAGCAGACCCCGTCCACCTGTTCTTTTTGGTAGGTACAGACGGTCAACATCACATTACTATTATTATGTGTGTAATAATAATAATAACCAGAGATAGGCCAAATTCCATCAGAACTCTGGAAAGAAGAAGGAAAGCAACACTTTAAAATTCCTTACCATACTTTTCAACAAAATCATTAAATCAGGTGAAATACTAGAAGATTGGAGAAAGGAATTATCATACCAATTTATAAGAAAGGTGATAAAAAAAATTGTAAAAACTACAGACCAATCATATTACTTAGCCATGCTCACAAAATATTTACAAGAGTCTTACAGAACAGAATAAAGAGCACATAAGAGATCATTCTTAGTGAAGAACAGGCAGGCTTCAGGAAGAATCGCTCCACATTGGATCAGATCTTCATAATACAAAGACTAGCAGAATTATACTGGGAACATAAAAATATCTATTACTGTTTTATAGATTTTAAGCATGCATTCGACTCAATAAACAGAGTAACCTTATTAAGAATATTAAAACAAAAACAAGTCGATGAAGATAACCTAAACTTCTTGGAAAAATATTGTAGTCCCACGGAAGCAATAATTAAATTCAATAATATAACAACAGATAAAATAAACGTCACTAAAGGAGTAGCCCAAGGATGTCCCATCCCCATACCTTTTTAGCACCTACCTAGAAGATATGGATAACCAAGCCTTGGAAGGAAAAAACAAAGGGAGAGGGAGAGGGAAAAAGGACTTCCAGGGTAATGGATGGCAATGCTGTAGCCACTGAAGTTTTAACTGAGGCTTGGATATTGCCGTTACCCAGCCGTGATTAGAGCTTTTAGCTCAATAACACCGCATCCACACAGATTCTCTTCATTCAGATGACGGGATAAAGAGTCAAGGACTCAGTCCATCGCCCAGTTCTTTTAAGAACTTTAAGATTTAAGAAAAAAGGATCAACCTAAATGGTTATAGCCTTAATAACATAAAATACGCAGATGACATTGTAATGATAGCAGACACAAAAGAAAAAAAAAGATTAAACCTAATAACAAAACTAAACAATACGACTAAAGAATACAGCATGACCATAAATACAGACAAACAAAAAATCTGATAATTGGAAAAAAAGAAGAAAAACTAAACTTCTCCTTGAATGGATCAATAATTGAACTGGTAAAACAATTCAACTATTTAGGAACAGTAATAACAGAGCACTTAGACACCATGACCACTACTAAACATAGAATATCGACTGCGTGGTCATCATTTAATAAGCTAGGTAAAATCTGGAAAAATAATAAGATCTTCAAACCTCTAAAAATGAAAGTTTGTAATGCAATTATAGAATTACATAATACTGTGCTATATGCTTCAGAAACTTGGACACTCAAGAAGACAGAGAAGAAAACTGGAGGCTTTCGAGATGAAATGTCTCAGAAAAAGAAATAAAACAAAATGGACAGAAAAGAAAACAAATGAAACTGTAAGACAAGATCTAAAATATACAGATTCATTAAATAGAATAAAAGCAAAAAGGAAAAAAGGAAGATCAAGAACTAAATGGATAACAACAATAAAGATCAACTCTGGATTACAAACATATGGATAGCTCACCAGCCACGCAAGAAACAGAAACTCCTGGAGGTTGTTGTGGAAACATGGAAGACTCAACCCGAACCCGACAAAAGAGAACAGTAAGTAAGTAAGTAAGTAAGTAATAATAATAATAATAATAATTGCCCTTTATGCAGATATACGTAAAAAAACCTTTATGCAGATATACGTAAACGTCACTTTCGCAGTATATATATGCAAAATAGTTTCACGTGCGTCACCACGTATTGTAGGCAACTATTTAAGAATGCTGTTGGTTGTTGATCACATTGTGAAAAACAAGGATCTTTTGAGTTCGTTAAAGGGTTTATTGTGGGTGCCAGTCTTTCTGGAGCCACGAATTTTGAAGGAAAGGAGAAGCTGATTGGTTTCTCAAAAGATGAGAAATATATATATATATATATATATATATATATATATATATATATATATATATATATATATATATATATGGAAAAGACGAAACTAATTGTTGAATAAAATCTGCGTTTAATTTTTAATTCTTGGTATTCTAGTCATTAAATACTAAGTAACATGTACTCAAACCGTGTAAATCAATCTATAAACATACACACAATCATCCCTCGACTTACGGCAGGACGTAAGTCGATACATTAAATCAACAGAGTTATAGGGGTTAGGGACTTAACCGTAATAAGTATACTGTCATTTTAATTTTAAACCTTATTATAAAACTGTACTGTGTGTTACTGACACTACTAAACAGGAGAATAATGACCCAAATCTTCCTCCACAATCACATCTTCATTACCTCCCCTATGTGAAAGAGCAGGCTGTGGCTCTTCTGGTGTAACCTTTGTTTTTTTGATGAAAATGTCCGATGTGCTTTGCTCTTCTTCTTTTCATCATCAATTTGTTTATAGCAAGCAAACGCATCATGTTCTTTACTTTCGACCAATTGTTCGTTGGTCAACTCTTCAGGAGCACTTTCTATGTCGTCATCATTCAGTTCGAGATTCAGACTGTTTGCTCGGCCCACTATTTCTTCACTGAATTTACAGTCTTCATTTTTTTTTCCAAAGCCTCCAAAATGGTGCAAAAACCTTTTTAATGTCTTTTTCCATATACCACTCATACTTTGAGAGATCATTTAGTCCCAAACTACAGCAATATTTTCAATAGCATGATAAATGTTGAATGCATTGCAGAATTGTATGAGAGTCTGGTCATTTCCTTCAGCGCAGAAATGGCTTGTGAAAAAGTTCTCCGTAGATACTAACCCTTAGACAATGCAAGAACTCCCTGATCCACTTCTTATTGTTCCGATAATGAACTGAAAAAGAATGCTTCCTAATGTTTTTGAAGGCTCGTGGATTCTCACTGCGCCATATCACAAATGGTTTCAGTTTACATCCAGCCACATTACCCCTAACAGAATCGTAACACGGTCTTCAAGAGCTTTTAAATTGAGCATAGATTTTAGCTTTTTGTGGATGAATTGTCCACTCGGGCATTTGTTTTTCTTTTTTGTCCCCAAAACAAGGAGATCTCATCCATATTAAATATTTCCTGTGGCAAATAATTTTCCGTAATAATTTTATCTAATTTCTCCACAAACTCCTTCGCATCCTTCTCATCGGAACTTGCGGATTCACCATATATTTTCATATTATGCCACGCAAAACTCTGCTTGAATCTCATGAACCAACCGGAAGAAACGTAGTCCTAATCGGGCCCTGCTTTCTAATTGAACATGTTGAAGAGATTTAGTGTCTTACCAGTTATGGTCATAGTGCTAAGGGGGCATGCGCTTTTAGTTCAGGTCCTCCATGCATGATGCAAGTAGCTTTTCCGTATCACCGATAGGACCTTGTCGTTGCTTCATCACTATCGAAGATTTAATGGAAGCAGATGTTTTTACATCATCTACGATTTCATCCTTATTTTTCAAAATGGCGGTCACTGTAGAATGAGACCATCTGAAGTCATGTGCGATGACATTGACGGGCCTACCAGATTCACGTAGCTTTATAATTTGCATTTTCGATTCAAGATCAATTGTTCGCTCTTTTTCTGTGATTCTTCACTGGGTTTTTTGATTGGGCGTGTAGGGGCCAATATTGCACAAAATTTGGAATATTTAGCGATAAACATACAAATAACCTCTTTCTCAAACACAAAATCAACACAGGAACTGATGAAGACACGTACCGATTGCCGATTGAACTTGCCGCTGAATGCGCTGTGGTCACTGCGCAGGATGCATTGTTACTAAATAGAAACTTTTTTTTTTTTTACCTTACGCTCACTTGCATCTTGTTCGCAAGTATAGCCGAAAATGTCATTTATTCCCTTATGGGATCACGGACGTATCTTCGAGCAGACGTAACTCGAACGGACGTAAGTCGAGGGTTGATATATACAGGTGGCGACCAATTAGTAGGTAATTAAATCGTCAAGGTATGTTCTTCCCGAAACTTGGGATTGTCATTCAGTATACAGGCAGATCGATGAGGAAATTGTTAGTGAGAGTTAAATTAATTAGTTCCATCTGTAGATTATGATGAAAATCTGCGGGTTGTAGATGCGCTGCATTGATGATCTCCATCGATACCAGCCATTCAAGTGATTTCGAAAGCTGTTCTGTTGGGAAGAGATCGGGATTCTATTGAGTCCAGTCAAAAGCTTTTGCACATGATTTCCCTCCAGGTTATGTCACGATATCGCCTGCAGCAGCGCCTTCCAACTGCGGGTGTCGACCAATTTGTAGGTAATGAAATCAATTTAGTTGTTCGCGACCAGAATTTTTTTTATTAACGAGAACAAAAAATAGCAGAGTGAATCTTACAGATTTTAGCTTTAAGACATATTCATTCCATTTTGCACAAGTGTTCAAATTTAATTATAAAAGAAAAACAAATGTGAGGCCACGCTTACGAAAATATTTACAATGCTAACGCGTCATAGAAAATTTGTGATGTTTGCCCTCACTGGGGAGACCTCTTCTGGCATCTGTCTTCATAAGTATTTCATTTTTTTTCCATTTAGCTGATAGACCACTTATATTTCAGTGAAGCTGTGTGGGGGGGGGGGGGGGTGCGTGCATGCGTGCTGGGATGCTGGATTTTTTATGCATAGTAATCTTGCATTCAAACTGAGACTGAGCAACTTCTTAGGTAGTGCTGTTCTACCAACCTAAACACCCACGGAGGAAACATCCAATTATTAATAAAATAAAAGAAAAAATAATAAAAAAAATAATAAAGAAATTACTAAATTAATGAAAATGATTTAACATAACAGTGAATAAAATTAATAAAAACAAATTAAATTAAATTAAATTATTAAATATAATATAATTAAATTAATCATTAAACTTATATCAATACCTTATATTAATGTCTTATATCGAAAACTTATATTAATAAAATAATTAATAAAATTAATATAAATCTACTCTATAATATAAAATAATAAGCTTTTTTTGTAAGGTTTTTGTGTCACGTTTTTTGTCATGTTATTTGAAACGTTTTGAAACTCAGCGAAGCTGGGTGTGTCGAGTTTTGAAAATTCGAGTCATCAGAATTCAAGGAGAACCGGCTTACCAGTCTGCAACTCGGGGGGTTGTACGCCGTAGGCGTCAGGGGGAGGAGCTCCCTAGTATATTAATAAAAACTTAATATAAATATATTAATAAAAACTTAATATTAACAAATTAGTAAAAATTAATATAAACTAAAAATTACTTACTCATTCGACATGCATAACTGTTTTATTTTTTCTATTGGTTGTCTAACGCAGTGCTTCCCAAACTTCTGGATGTCAGGGCTCCCTTTATAAAAATTAAAATATTTCACGGCCCCCCCCTCGAAAAAAATCGTAATTGAGACATATATTATTATAATATTTATTGTATTTATATTCAATACTAATTTATAATTTATATCCAAAAACATATGCAGCGAATATTGCAAAAATCAAATGCAAATATTACATTTTTAGCATCTTACGTACACGTTTGACATGCCATATTATCTCAGATTTTTATATAGATAGATATATTGTTATTGTACATTTGCATATTGTACACAAGCATATGAAACGTAAGACGATTAGTAATAAAGAAAGAATATATAAAAAAAGATGAAGTTTAATAACAATTCAACGTGATGGATGTGTTTCAATACTGCTACACAGATAGTCAATATCAGGTGAAATATTTGAAATGGCTATTCTTAGATTTCTTTCCAATTCTTCCATTCATAAGCAGGACCTATGATTATTTTTAATTATCAATAACGATGAAAATGCTCTTTCACAAAGGTATGTAGATGCAAAAGGAATTAACATATTTAAGGCCGCTTTTGCTAATGAAGGACATTCTTTTTGTCGTCGAATCCAAAATTCGGATAAATCACTGTTAAGAAATTTTGATTCGAGGGTTGAATCCGCTCTCATATCAATTAGTTCTTCTTGGGATGACCATGGAAGATTGCTAAATTGTAGAGGAGGAGCAAATGGTGTTCTTATCCAATCATATTCTTTATCTTCATTCAAATTAGGAAAATATTTTTCAAAAAAAACATAGAATTTGTGAGGTGGTTAGTTATTATCCTTTTATTTGCTTCCCCCCCCACCCCCCCCCCCCCCCACCCCCCCCCCCCCCCACCCCCCCCCCCCCCCACCCCCCCCCCCCCCCACCCCCCCCCCCCCCCACCCCCCCCCCCCCCCACCCCCCCCCCCCCCCACCCCCCCCCCCCCCCACCCCCCCCCCCCCCCACCCCCCCCCCCCCCCACCCCCCCCCCCCCCCACCCCCCCCCCCCCCCACCCCCCCCCCCCCCCACCCCCCCCCCCCCCCACCCCCCCCCCCCCCCACCCCCCCCCCCCCCCACCCCCCCCCCCCCCCACCCCCCCCCCCCCCCACCCCCCCCCCCCCCCACCCCCCCCCCCCCCCACCCCCCCCCCCCCCCACCCCCCCCCCCCCCCACCCCCCCCCCCCCCCACCCCCCCCCCCCCCCACCCCCCCCCCCCCCCACCCCCCCCCCCCCCCACCCCCCCCCCCCCCCACCCCCCCCCCCCCCCACCCCCCCCCCCCCCCACCCCCCCCCCCCCCCACCCCCCCCCCAAATAACAATAATTTTTAGTTGATACTGTGTTTGCTCATGCAACATATGGTTTTGTTTCAGTCTATGCAGCATAGTTTCTGTATGAGGGAACATGTGATTCATTAATTAGTGTGTTTTTATCCCAGTTGTCTCTAATTGCACTATTTGTTGAGAAATATATTACACAGACTGCTCATACCTTATTCACTGGCATAATAAAAGTACTTGTTTTTATTGCCTCTGCAGTATAGTGGCTGTTAGGAAGGACATGTTGTTTACCACTGCAAGCGAGCTACTATCGCCCCACATGAACTTGTTTAAGCTTTTTTTTTTCATGTTTGAAGTATACGCGAAACTTTTATTGGTAACGGAAAACTAGCTTGGATGACAGTGATAATATAAAACGTGTTTTGATATGTATATAAAGTCAATATCAACAGTCCCTGATTAGAAGATTTGGAGCTTCCCTGGAGAGCATTCGAAGTAAATACAGTTACCCACTGCTTTGAAATGAAACATATGAATAAGTAATATTTACTAATATTCATTAAGCGCTGAAATACGCAGGAAGCAGTTTGTGAACCAACACCAATGTGTGAATTTTTCCATTAAAATATAAAAAATAACAAAAAAATAATAATAAAAGTTATATACGTTTCTTTTAAGATAAGAAAAATCTACTTAGTCTTAAAACGTTTTAAATTTGTTTTCATTATTTCGCGAGCTCCCCCTCAGCAAAACCTAAGGCCCCCCCAAGGGGGCCGCGTCCCACAGTTTGGTAAGCGCTGGTCTAACGTATATTTTTAATTTTACTGGCAATCGACTTCAAGTCCACATAGAAGAGTCAATAATAGAAAACGGAAAAAATTATTCTGTATATCTTTTCTTTTAACCACATGACTCGTAACATTTAAGTTTGATTTTTACTACACGCATGCATGTAATCAGAGAGTCTGCAAACCTGCAGCTAGATGATGCTGTGTTAGTGAAAGAAGTACAGGTGGAGACAGTATCGTTTGGGTTATTTGCATTTTGTTCAAGTTGCCAGCTGTGTTGCTTTTGTTATTCGTCAAGGGTGATTGTCTGTTGTTCTCTGTTGCCTCATCATTAAAAAAAATCGCTGATTGCTGAAAACAGATTATGTTCAACTTCAAAATGGAAAGTGTGGACTTAATGTTTCGAGTATGGGGATTGGTCTTTCTTCATCTTGTTGATTTACAAGAGATGCTATTTCATAATCCAACATGATGATGTGACACTTTTATAGCAGAATGTCAGAATTTCGGATATCACTGACGAATCGTATGAAAATATTTGCTATTGGTTATATGGATACTGACGTGCATATTTTGTGGTCATGTGAGAACAAACGTAGTTGTTCCATCTGTGGCTATATGAATACATTCTTCAGAATCTAATCCAGTCGGTTCATTGCAGGTGAGTGTAGAAGTTTTAATATCCTCTCTTAATTTTTTTTTAATGATGATGTTTTTCAGTTTCAACGGTTGTTATAGAACCACATAATAATTGAATACAATTCAATTCTAAAAAAAAGGTATTATTGTGACATTATTTATTCTATATCAGAATAACAGAGTCATTCTTGTGTACTACATAAAGAGAGAGAGAGAGAGAGAGAGGTTATTTGTTTTGTTTCTAAGATATGTTAGAAAGGCTTAGAAAATATTCCTTTAGTAGAAAATGTTTCCCAAGTCTTTCTTCTTGCGGTCAAGGTCGTGGAGTGCAAATTCCACGACGCTTGATCGCACGTATATATTTTGTTAAACCAATAACAAATAAATACATAGTACTAAAATAAATACACAGGCTTCATCATTATTATTATTAGTTATTAGTTATTAATAACTGTAGGTAAACGTATATTTTGTTTATAACGTTTAACGATTGCTTAGTTTAGTCGCGAAAAATGGCATAACTTGTTTCAGCTAGAAAGACGGGGGTCAAATCCATTCTCTCTAGACAGTTTCTTATAGGGAGGTGACAGAGTTATACATCGTGCAAGATAAGAGGCAAATCAGAGCTGGAGTCGGCAGTTTTGAATTTCAGCCGAAGCAGATAAGGCTATGAGGGCAGTGTGGTATTCTGTTAAGTGGTTGTTCTTCTAGACAATTAGAAGAACTAACGCACCTTATAAGTTCCTCTCTCTCTCTCTCTCTCTCTCTCTCTCTCTCGAATATGGAACTTACTACGGTAACGTTACTACTGATCTGAAATATTGCACCATCATCATCATAAAATCTGTAGAAAACTTATCTTGGATGTTGTCGCCTTCCATCAACATCTGGAGGATATTCCAGCTTATCATTAATGAAACAAGTTTCTTTAATTTTGTTTTTAAATCCGGCTTTTAACTAAATTTTTGTGAGGCTCTTCCTTGTTGTAATGAGTCCAAAAGTTTATCTGACTGCTGATGACAGAATTTATCTCGGCTAGCCAAACAAACCTTTGGTGTCTTCTTCAACTGAGGGCAAGCAGTGATAAGAAATAAAAGGGAGAAATATATAATACAAGTAGGATTTATTATCTGTGAGATAAAAGAAGGAAATGGGAACAAACGAAATATTTGCAATTTTATTTAAATATTGAAGAAATTCCCTTTAGGTTCTGTTTGGCAGACAGTTTAGATCTTATGCAGAACTCAAATGTTTAAAAATATAAACCGCACAAGAATCTTAAAGACATTCTGTGTACATAAAGGGGTGAATTCGCGCGCACACTCTCCCCCCCCCCACACACACACAGAGAGAGAGAGAGAGAGAGAGAGAGAGAGATCTATAAACTATAAGCACATCAGTGCTCCGTATGTGTAGTATAGGTGAGGACTGTAACAGCAGTTTATTGACATTTTTCTTCGAGAATTGCAGGTTGTTGTGGAATATTTAAAGCTGGAAGCAGTTCCAGAGGACAAAAGAATAAAAGAGAAAGAGAAAAAGCAGATTCCTTTATGTTTGCAATTGCACTAAAAAGGAATGCTGATCTTGTTTTAACAGGAACAGTTTCGTACCTCATCTGTGGATGAAAAACGTATTGAATATCGAGGATATTCAAACCGAATTCATAAGCATATATGTGTTAAAGTTTAATAAAGCCATATTGAGGTTATATATCTTTAATTTATATACTTGTTTATTGATGCAATGTGCTGTAAACTCAATTATCGAATATTACCTGCTTGGAATTCTTTATGTGTTCATATGTGTATTATATGTGTTCATGAAAATGCTACAAACCTTGAGTGCATTTTCTTATGTAAAAAACGAACATGAAAATTCGGCAGGTTTCTCAACACACCCCATCCACGGTTGGGGTGTGTTGAGAAACCCCATCTAAGGGGTTTCTTGAAGGTTGACTCAGGAGGTTTAGTTAGGATTTCGTTCCAAGAGATAAAATAATTCTATAGTTTAAATGCAGCGTCATCTTATGAATGAGAAACATGTCACTGATGCATGCAAAAGGGTTTGTCCGAAATGACATTTCGTGCTGTACGTGATTGAGCAAATATGCGCATACGAGCTGTGTTACCAAGACAGTCTAAGACCCAAACAGAAAGAAGAAAAATTGTATTTGCAAGTAGTAGAATGAGTGCAAAAGACAGGAATAAAAATTAATCAACGAACGATAATAATTAATACCAAGCATAATCAGTTAATGGGTGAAAACTGGGAACCTTGAAATGGAAAAACTGGAACATTTTAAAAATATTTAGTAGTGATGATCATGGTAGACAACCAAATGAGATGGTAGAAGTTCAGAATTTAATAAAAAATGATAATTAAGCTTTTTTATCCTCTCTCATGTGTACTCAGTTCAAAAGATATTCACTGGAAGACTAAAGTAAAAAATATATAAATAAGTAATCAAGTTCAAAAAGTTCCAGTGGGCAGGACATGTTCTTCATATGGAAAACGACAGCATTCTTATGAAGACAATGAATAGTAAAGTAATTGGCGCAAGTCCAAGAGGAGAAAACCAATAACAAGATGGATAAACAGCGTTAGTCAAGATAGCAACATCATATTACATGTGCAAACTGGAGACGAAATGCATAGACAGGGTTGTAGGCGACAAACCCAGAAGTCCAATCATCACGGGGAAAATTCATTGCAGGAAAATTCATCGCGGAAAAGATTCGCTGAGAGTATTATTCGCTAGAAAATTGAAATGATATTGCTTTGATACCGACATATGAAAAGTAAATGCAGTGCAAGATATATTTCGCAAAGCATAGTTTTTTTTAGGTATTATTTGTTTAGATTTTAATTAGATTTTCATAATATTTTATTCTTATACAATGAAAGTAATATGTTTTATTAATCTGTGAGTTTCCTAATTTCTATTTCGTCTTAAAAAGTTGTAATAAAGTGATCGGTCCTTATTCCACCTTTGCAACGAGTTGCCTCAGACTTGCACATATATATATATATATATATATATATATATATATATATATATATATATATATATATATATATATATATATATATATATATATATATATTATCTGAACTAATTCAGAAGATGAGATGTTTTTCAATTATTGAATACGCGTGTATTTTGAAAATGACTGCACTATTCTTGCATACTAAACATATATATTGTATGCGATTGTCGTTTACAGAGCTAGTTTAAGATCATATATGTACCTTTTTTAGTAATTATGTTAAAGAAAAAAATAATAAAACTGCGTAAATCCTATCATCATTATGAAAATCAGCATAAGCTAAATTGTCATCTCTGCGGCTTCGATACAAGTCATTACCTTTTCCTCCCATACTAGTACTGTATTTTATCACACTAAGAAAAAAATTTTAAATTTCATATTTAGTCGTCTTTACTGGAAAAAAAAAAATATATATATATATATATATTCTCTACCCAGATCGTTTGTGATCTTCTTCTTCTTCTCATTCCCTCAATCTTCCCCAACATAACTGCCTTTTCCAATGATTCATCAGCTCGCATAATGTGACCAAAGAATATCCGCTTCTCTTTAGCGATCATCCCCCTCCAAGGAGCCTTCTGATTGGCCATTCTTGCAGTCCATGTGATTCTTAATAGTTTCCTCCACGCGCATAATTCAAATGAATCAATACGCTTTCTATTTTCCTTCTTAATAATCCAGTTCCCTCTATCTTCTTCTTATTATTATTCTGTTCTCCATACTTGAATGACTGTTAGCGTCACAGTCTTTCAAACCAAATATCTTTCAGATAAAATATTCTTGGGAATATATGTCTTAATTATTTTAACGAGTACATACTAAGAGAATACAAGAAACAGTGGAATATTTAGTGAACGTGTTGGATCGAGAAATCGCTTTTTATGAGCGTGAACCTCTCAAGATAGACACGTTCTCGAAAAATAACTAATGTAAAAATAAAACAAAACTTAAAAGCGATAAATATTATAATTGTTTTCGTTGGTCACATAAAAAACACGTGACTTACTTTTCCTTTACTTTTTTGGGACACGACAGAAACATTGTTTCAAAATATAGCTTACTATGCATGACTGTGCACTTACAGCATAATTATATTGACGTTATGTGCCTTCCTTAAAGATTTTGAGTCTTTCAAATAAAAATCAAGTTTTGCAGCCAAAGAATACAGCAAATCATTGTTTATATTGTCTGAAATGCGAAGTCTAACTGTAGATAATAGTGTTTAAAGAAAGGTAGTATGAAATCGCCTTGCAACAGATACAAAATCCAAACTTTTTTTCCTGACTCTTTAAAGAACGGTTGCAAGGATGACATACTCTTCGATGACGGTTTTACGTCATCGGAAGATAGGCGTTCAGTTGTCTTTGATAGCTGTGACAACTATAGCAAGTAACATACTATGGCTGACATGATAATTGCTGATAATTAGTTATAGACGATTGCATTAGGATGAGAAGAAATACAGTTATCCCAGATGCAAGAAAAAGTTATCTATAACTTAATAATATAATGCTAATTAGAAAATTAAAAAAAATATATATATTTAAAATAAAATGCTTTCATTTCTCTACCAAAAATGCATCCTGCGGCATATTCACAGTTTGTTGTGACTTTTATCAAATGTAGTGCTCAATATTATTTTATTTTTCAGATCTTGCAAGCTTCATCAAATTCTTCTTCGAGGATGGAGCTGTTTATCTTGGTAACGATTGCAGTATTCGGATCTGAACACATGAGTCTTATTCAAGCAGTAGATGACTTAATTATCAACACTAAAAGTGGCCCAGTGAAGGGTTTCAGACAGACCACACCGGCAAACAAATCTGTTGAGGTATTTCTTGGGATTCCATATGCGGAACCACCAGTCCAGGAAAATCGTTTTCGTCATCCTATTCCAGTAAAACCTTGGACTTGTTTGTTCGACGCCAGCCAGAAACCAAAAGCTTGCATCCAGCCCGGTTTAAATACGAGCGATGTTAGTGAAGATTGTTTGAAACTCAACATCTGGGTTCCTTCACCACGGCCGGTGAATGCTTCGGTGTTGCTATGGATACATGGAGGGGGTTTCAGAACTGGATCATCGAATGCACAGAACGGCCAGATTTTGGCTTCAGAAGAGAATGTTATAGTTTTGACTATAAATTATCGGCTGGGATTGTTAGGATTTCTCTTCTTGGACCATCCAGAGGCTCCTGGAAATATGGGTTTGTATGATCAACTGTTGGCTATTAAATGGGTAAGTGAGAATATTGAGGTCTTCGGAGGCAACCCGAACAAGATCACCATATTCGGTGAAAGCGCTGGATCGAGAAGCGTCAGCTATCACTTGCTTTCTCCTTTAAGTAGATCTTATTTCGACCAAGCCATCATGGAAAGTGGGGTTGCTGGCGATTTTCATACAATAAATAAAACTGTGGGTGTTACAAGAGGAATGAGACTTGCTGAGGTTGTTGGATGTCCCCATAATCCTGAAAACCTTAACGAAATGGTCAAATGTCTTCGCCAAAAGGATCCTATGGAACTTGTTGAAAAAGAGCAGTCATTTTTTTTGATATTACATTACCAATTTGGTCCAGCTGTTGATGGCAACTTTCTTTCTGAAAAGCCCTCAGAGATGCTCGATAAAGAAAACTTCAAACATACCAAAATCCTGATTGGTACTAATAAAAATGAAGGATCGTATTTTGTGTTTTTATTGTTCCCGAATGTATTCAAGAGCGTAGAAAATTTTCAACTAAATCGAACAGACTTTGAGCAGTGTGTTGCAATAATTGATCCTTATCAAAGCAACATCTCTACAGAAGCAATTATTGAAAACTATACTAATCCAGAAGATCCGAATAATGGCTCGACGAACAGAGATGCTGTAGCAGACATTATTGGAGATTATAATTATTTATGCGATTCTAATCACTTTGCAGACGTGTATGTTTCTGCTGGCATGGATGTCTATAAATATGAGTACGCTCATCGATCATCGATAAGTGGTTTGCCGATGTGGGCAGGCGTAGAACACACTGCTGAGATCCCGTTTGTGTTTGGTTCACCTCTGGACCCAGAAAAGGGTTATCAATGGAATGAGATTTGGCTTTCTCGTCGCATAATGAAATATTGGGCTAACTTTGCGAGAACTGGGTAGGTATGACTGTTTATTCTCAATAAGTATAAAAATGTTACGATACAGTGGTGAACATGCAAAATGACTTAACAGTGGTATTGAGATATTTCCGGTGGATTCAATTTGTCATTATCCTTAATA
This sequence comes from Typopeltis vanoorti, assembly GCF_054136105.1. NCBI lineage: Eukaryota > Metazoa > Arthropoda > Arachnida > Uropygi > Thelyphonidae > Typopeltis > Typopeltis vanoorti. Next base: position 62,533,804 of record NC_143572.1, read on the forward strand.
GATTTCAATGCAGTTTTGTTTTCCGAAAATAATAAAACTGTCTGTTACTATAATATATCTACTCCTTTCCCAATTTAGTAATTCACAATTACTAAATATCCCTTTCGTTTTGAAATATATTTTTGAATCAGCAAATTCCTGATTGTGATTTCTAGTATTACTTGTAAATCGTGTAATTTATCGCCTACACCACTATTAGATATCACACCACATCGTACTGTCCCACGTCTACTAGAATTGGGTTCCCAATTATTATTTTGTATTCCATACTAACTAGTAATCGCAACTCAATTAAATTAGTAATTTGTTTCAGTTATTTTGAAATGATATACATATCTTCGAGGCTCACGATTTTATATGATAACTTGATCATGTGTAAAGAACATTATTAGCAAATATCAAGTATGCTTGCATAAATCTTATTATTGCCAGTAGGGAAATTCTTCCCTACTGGCTTGTATCCACCTTGGACACAAGCAGGAAAACATTTGGATAAATTCTTGTGATTGTTTATGACAATTCTAGAGCATTCGATCAGGTCTGCACATAAGCCTACTCATTGAATGACCCTCCTATGGTCGGCCTTCTACCCTATGCAAATGGATCACCAGCTTTCTCTGTGGCCGTTCACCCAGTGTCATGGATGATGGGTTAATCTCATCAGATTTTCCTGCCTGTGCAGGAGAACCGTAGGTTCCTGTACTATCGTCAACTTTCTTATACTTGGGCATAAAGTATCTTCTTTCGCTAACTTCAAATTCTATTTATAGCTTATCGGATGAGTGTACACTTCATTTGACAAATCTTGTTATATTCAGCCATTAAGAGCCCACACGATCTTCCATAACCAATGCCTTGAACTCTGAGGCATTTCTATTCTTCAGTGGAACGTAGGTAACACATTGTGAACTTCAATAATGCCAAAGAAAAAAAAACTCAGTCCTGTGTAATTTATCGCAAAAGTCTCAGCACGTTTTTCTTGTTTTGGATAATACTCAGATCTAAACATACAACCAAATCTCGCTTCCTTGGCTGATTTATACCTCCCACCTTTCATAGCACAAACACGTCTCAGCTACACCTTCTTCATTTTCAAAGAAACTTGCTGTATTTTTGCTCTCAAGATACTACTTCTCACTGTACGACGCCTAACTTTGAATAAATCCCAAATACTTTTTATCCTTCTTTTTTTTTCTTTCCCCATATCTTTATTTGAAACGCGATCTTAATGAATGAACCATGTTCTCAGCAATAATCTACCAGAAATTGTTCTGAAACATATCTCCGTTATTCATTGTTTGTTATTCGACTGGTCTCCCATAAAACAGCATCCCATTTTTCTCTTTATATCAGCTATCCTCAGTAATGACTGAAAATGGGTCTCTCTTTCTTTCTTTCCTATTCCCGCATGAAGTGGGTCCAAAGGCACAAATAAATCCGATTGTTCCTTTTCTCATGTTGTAAAGTGCCTATATTTCTTTACTTGAAATTGTTTCATAACTAAGAAGTTTATCTTCGTGTTTAATTTTCTTTCCCTGATCCCGATGATGGGATAAATAACTTTATGCTTAAATATTTAAAAGCAACTGACCTCTTTTTGGTCTTCTTTGTCTCAATAACAATGTTTGTATAAATATGGTACTCCAGTGTTAGGATCAACTGGAATGGTGAATGTGTTCAGTTCTGTTGAGGTACAGGGTTGTTCCAGTAGCTGACTTTTCACTGTTTATCCTTATTCTCTGATGAAACCAGTTGTCGCCCGATATATCCACGTTTCTTTCTCTATAACATGATATCTGATTAGGTTATGGCATCTTGATGTACGAACAGTTTCTAGGAGTCACCTAATCTCAAATGCGAGCACGTCCTCGTTCGTTCTGCATCCAGATCTGCATCTGGTAACACAAATGGAATTGGGCATTATAGTAAAAGTCCCAACTGATTCTATAAATTCATTATAGACTAGGTGCTACGTCTCCTTCCAGTTATTTAGATTCCATCATCCAAAGAAGATTAGCTGAAGTAACAACGGTGATAAGTTGGTGTAAAAATCTAGTTTCCATGGAAAACAAATACTACAATCTCCACGTGAGACTGTCTCACCCACCTAGTTGGAGAAAATCAATAAATGATTTTGAGTTTTAGATTTTAGGCTTCCAAAGATTGGGTACAGCATAGACAGCAAAACCAGTTGTTCAACACAAGTAAAATTCCAACTCAGTCATCTAAGCATAAACGTAATGCATCATAATGAGTGAAAGTCTTGAAAAAATCGGATCCTAAACTGCTTGAAATAAGCTTTTGTGGAGCGTTCAGAAACGGTAACAGGAAATTCTGAGTTTAAACCTTTTATTTCGAATTTTCGAGATATTTTGAATTATTTTTAAATAATTATATCCGATAAAATGTTTTTGATTGTTCTGAATATAATTTATGGTCCATGAATAGCAAACGACATTCGATTGATTTAACCTGTTTGCTGATGGTGTATCGTCTTTGAATGTTTAGTAACCCAAACGAATCCCCCAATGGAACCGAAAACGATATTCCATGGCCACTCTATGGAGAAGACCAGGAATACCTGGAACTAGAAATTAATAGCGCTGTGGTAGGTCATGGCCCTCGGATTTCTCAATGCGAATTTTGGCTCGAAACACTTCCATCTATTATGCAAGAAGGTAAGTGATTTGAATGCAGTAGTCATTTAGTCAAATCTCTTGTGCACTCAATCAATATTTCGATTTTGTTTGTTTGTTTATTTGTTTTTCCTTTCTTTTTAACAGGTCAATGATAAAAATGATAACGTGCATGAACTCCTCATGCACGCACACCTTCAAAAGATAAAGAATATATCAATTTAGATGCTTCGTTATGTAATAAACTCCAGCTACTTTGATTTGTTACAATAAAGTTAATAATTAAACTTTTCAATGTGGTTTATTTTAACCTGAGTTTGGTTTCAAAAGTGGTTCATAGAGGGCAGATTATTGCACATGCTAAAGAGATAAACATTCCAAATCTGAGAGGATAATTTAATACGTTAAGCTTATTAAAATATAATAAATAATAAATGACGATAATTAAAAAATGATTGAAAAAGCTCAGAGAATTTTACAAGATAAATATAAAAGTTTTAATAATTTTCAAAATATTACATATATTACAAATACACAACATCTGATCTCACATATGCTTCTAATGTATAATTGGCATATAACCAGAAAAGAAATCAGGGAATGCGGAATAATCGACCGTGAGATGCGGTGATTAATACCTTTGAAGGGTCATGGATGGCAGTGCTGTGGCCAATGAAGTTCTAACTGAGGCTCGGCTGTTGCTGTTACCATCCTGCCATGATCAAAGCATTAATAGCTCAATCACACCTTATTCCTACACTGTCCTCTACAGATAACGGGGAAAATGAAAAGCATTCTTGCTTCGCCCCTTTAAGCCAGTCCTTATAAGGACTATAAGGATAAGAAAAGAAATCATTAGGGTTTTTGGAGAATTCACCGTGAAATGCGGTGATTAATACCTTTGAAGGGTGATGGATGGCAATGCTGTTGCCAATGAAGTTCTAACTGAGGCTCGGCTATTGCTGTTACTCCTGCCATGATCAGAGCTTTAATAGCTCAATAACACCTTATCCCTACACTGTCTTCTACAGATAACGGGGAAGATGAAAAGCATTCTTGCTTCGCCCCTTTAAGCCAGTCCTTATAAGGAATATATAAGAAAAGAAATTGATCCTGGGTGCCCCGTGGTTCATCCGAACTGTCCAGCTACATCAGGACACAAATGTCCCCTATATTTACACTTTCATGCAGACTATAGCAATCAAATTCTTCTCAAAAGCATCTGTGCACCCTGACAAACTGATCCAACTGGCTGCAGACTATGACGCAATGGATTATTTCAAACATCAAAGACCTAAAGCCATCCTAAAGTTCAACACTGAGGACTAATCTCCTAGCCCACTCTGGGCGAACAATTAGCTCATAAACTTTCTCCACTCACAGTTTCTCTCAAGATAGCCCGGAATATGAAAAGCTTTTGCCCCTTATATCAGTAAAGTTGTTGGTTGATAGAGAAATCATGATATACGTTCACGTATATCATAATTTCTTTACTGTTTGATATTCAAAAGCTAAGGACGAACTACATTTTTACGTGTATATGAAAAAATGTTCACGACCACACCCAAATATGGACATAAATTTATTGGGAGCATACTAATACATTACACAAATAATGTGTTATATGTTTGGTACAAATTAAATTTCAATACGTTTTTGGGGAAAATTACAAATTTCCTAAGGAGTTAAGGAATTAATGTACTGCTTACAGAAAACTATGCGGAGAGACATTTCGGTATGGAATATGCCCATCCAGTGGGTGTCTCGCGCGATGAGCCTTCCGACTCCTTGGAAGCGTCAATAATAATAATAATAATCCGGAACTGCGATTCAGTGCTCACTACGCCGCACCATGCTTAGCACCGAGTGATTCAGGAGATCTTGAAGAAAACACCCCGACTCCTTCAGAGCAAAAGATAAGGCCTTGTTTGTTTTCTGGAAGGAATTTCGAGTAAAAATGCTCTCTAATTAGCACGTCCAAAACGTGTTCTATGGGGTTGAGATCTGGTGAGCGTCATGGGCACTGGATTCGATCATTATCCTCAGTTTCCATTAGTGTCTCCACTGCTCGTGTACGATGTGATGTGGCATTGTCATCCATAAAATGAATTCGCCTACAGCACCACGGAACAAACTACTTTGACGTTGAAGAACTTCGTTGCAATATTGTGCACCAGTCGTAGTTCCTTTTTTCAGCTGTTGTAGCTCGGTGCGTCCATTAAACATAATGCCTCACCATACCATGACCCCAACACTGCTGTATCTATCCCTTTGAAGAATTCTCGCGATGGTAACCAGCACCACTTTCACGCCGGATCAAATGTCGTCTAGAATCGCAGAAAAGACTAAAACCACTCTCATCTGTAAAGCGTACATTAGTTAATTACTGTCTCGTCCAATTTTTCTGGATACAACAGCGCTGAAAGCTTGCTCAACGAGTAGCAGTGGATAAAGGGCACAGACTGTAGTCGTTCTGGTGTTTAGGCCAACTTGTAGCAGATGTTTTGCTATTAGAACCAAAAATCTCTCTTCGTGGCATATGAAGGAAAACGCCTGGACACTTTCCATTGGTTTGAAACACTGCCCAAATTCTTCGGCCTTCTTCAAGCTTTCCAATAATTCTTTCCCAAGTTAAATAATGTAGAAGATGTCTGTGAGACATTACAAGACATTCAAGTTCGCAACTTTATTCCTTCAAGAAAAAAGCTTCCGTCAAACACAAATCGTTTAGCGCAGTCTTTTGCCTTTTATGCTGTTGAATGCTACCACGCGAATCCTTTGTGAACAAATCAAAAAATTGAATGTGTACCCGTTTTCTACTCGAAATCGCCACTTATACAAACTGCCAAAAGTGCGGTGGTAATCTTCAAAAATAGTGTTCGTCCTCCGGTTTTGGAAACCAGTGTATCTCATATCTTTCGTGTCCAGAAATGCAGCCTGTCTTTTTTTTTTTAACTGTATTCAGACGGACACTATCTTCTGGGCAGGAAACAAATGTTTGAAATGCATGTGGGGTTCACCACCTTCTCATTAGGAGAAGATGGTAAAGGTGGTCAATTACTTTTGAAAGAAATTAACCCTAATTGGTCCACAAACTTTAGATCTTCCCTTAAATGGCTGTCGTATTCGCATCCGCCAATGAAGCTTCTTCATTGAGCGTGAAATCACCGCTTACTGGAGACCTGAAAGGCAGTTGTAGAAAAAAGACGAGACAATGCAATTTTTGACTGGAAAAAGTTATCCGATCTTAAACGGATAGCAAGGTATTTTCTCCCGAAAATTTGGGGTTTTCATCCACCATACAGACAAATCGACCAAAGAACACATGCAGTAAACAGAGGAAACTGTTAGTGGGCAGTACATTTATTAGTATGAATGTGTGGAGTATGAATTATATTAGCGGGCTTTCGATGCTGCATGGATGGAGGATTGTCTCTCTCTCTCTCTCTCCGTGTGTGTGTGTGTGTGTGTGTGTGTGTGTGTGTGTGTGTGTGTGTGTGTGTGTGTGTGTGTGTGTGTGTGTGTGTGTGTGTGTGTGTGTGTGTGTGTGTGTGTGTGTGTGTGTGTGTGTGTGTGTGTGTGTGTGTGTTGTAGAATGATGGATTAAGTAGAATAGGAAAGGAAAGAAAAGAAAAGCTACTCAGACTATGAAGAGGTCTTCTCATCCAGGCATCTCAGAATTTTTAACCCGCACGAGATCTAAACAGGCTTCAGACTTACAGTTTACAGAAATTGTAAGCTAATCGCAATGCTGAGCATCTTGAATTGAAACACCCAAAGCAGTGTTTCTGTGGTACGGTACTGATTGTATGGTTTTTGTTGCTAATTAACCAAAGTTCATTCTGGTATTGCTGGTAATTCTGCACCACCCTTTGATACTTACATTCCATTGCATAAGACATCAGAAGTATCATTGCGGAAATTACCCATAAATCGTGATGCTTGAATGTGTTTCGTGTTTAAGAATGGCGAGTTTCTTCTGAAAGAAATTAACCCTAAATGACTTCATACATATTTTGAATGAAGTTTCGTTTTACCACATAATTCACAAATCAGATTCAATGACTGAAATTTAGGAATTACTGACATTTAATTTACGAAGTTCACTGAAGGAATATGCAAGAAAAAAGTGTTTATTAAAAAAAAAAATAGAAATTATTAGTAATTTCAAGAACAGGCATTAAATATTGAGGAGTAAAATTATCAAAACTCCATACTTTTACATGGCGTGAAATATTTTTAACTACATAGTCTTAGTACCGCTGTTAGTTTGTAATAAAAAAAGTAATAGATGAGTTCGATGACGCATCAACCTTCGAAGCTGAGGATACTCAGAGAATGTGCAATCCCAGACACAACTTTCTTCTCTCAATTCCAGACATGATTCGGGAGATGCACTTCACAAAGCCAAACTCCTCAAAATGCAAGTGTTCATCTGAGATCCTGCTGTTTCTCACTTGAACAGCTATTTGGGGGTAGTAAAAATCTTCACATTTGTACTCCGGAGGGAAACTATAAATGTCGTTTATAAAGAGGACAGATTTTGATATAAGCGAGACATAACATTTGAGCTATAATGTGAATGAAATACTTTTATTATTGATTGACCCGATTGGTGTAAACTCACACCGTTTAAAGAACCACTATTTCGACTAGTTAAGATACTACTAACACTAAAGTACTTTACAAAATTTTATTCCGGTGATTATCTACTCTTTTATTAAATTATATATCCTTAAGTTTAACCCACGGCGATCCTTCTATTAAATTATTTATAATTGTGTCCTAAAATGTTTAATTTTTTTATGTAGCTCCCACACAAGAAACATTATTATTAACCTATGTTACATGCATACCGCGGGCGTCATAAGTATTTTTCTCTCTTATTAAATAACACGGTACGGCACAAACAAACAACCAAAAAAAAAAAAAAACAGTACTGAACTTCGAGACCCCATCAATACACGCGGTATAATATACTGTAGCTGTAGCAATGCTGTTGGCGTTGGAAGAAAAGACCTTTCATTGTTGAGCATTATTTTCGTTCTTACGGAGTTGGTTCATCTTTTTCGTAAGCGTATCCCAAGCAATAGTGTCATCATTGCCTTAGTCGAGAGGTTCCGACGTACCGGGAGTGTTCTGCCGCAATGTAAAGGAAATTCGGGGACATCACAAACTGTTAACCCAAATGAGAATTACGGGCGTGTGCTGGAGCAAGTGTTACAGTCTCCGAAACGCAGTCAACGCCGAACAGCGGTGAAACTTGAGATACCGAGGGGGTCATAGCAGAGAATACTTAAGGAGCTGTGTGCCTTTTCGTACGTCATTCAGGTGAGTAAGTATTTATTTAAACAATGGATTACGCTGCACGGCGTGAATACTGCGCACGCGTGCTGGCCAACATCTATGGTGATTGGTCCTTCCTATATAATATCTAGTTCTCGGACGGAGCGCATTTCCGTCTACGAGGTCATGTAAACAGACGAACGTACAGGTTTCTTGAGACCTCGATTTGTCCAAGAAAAAGCTCTTTGGATATTATTATTATTAGAGAAACGAAAAAAAAAAAGTTGATTTAAGTAACTTTCCTATCGACAGTTTTCCTCCAAATTAATCTGTTATCTGTCAAGACTCTAATATTGTCGAAACCCATATTTTATAAGATCTAGGGCACTTCTGACTACATCAATCCACATAGAGCTTTGTCTTCCTGTAGGTCAAATGCCTGTTTGGCTAACCTTTTTTCTGCCATTCTGTTCATGGGACCATACCATCTGAAATAAGTTCTGCTCATATATTCCTGAATGTGCAATGTCAATTTTCTTCCTAATATCCCCTCCCCACAAGCAAGCGAATGAATATATAGCAGTCAGATATCGAAATGAGTTCATTTATTTTCCACGTAATCCATTTAGCGTGTATTTGTAAGCACTGATATATAAAGTTTCAAATTAACACCCCCAAACTAATTACGGTGTAAATATTGACAATTTCAAAATCAACAACAACAACAACAATAATAATAAAAAAAAAAATAAAAATAATAATAATAATAATAATAATAAATACATAAAATAAATAAATAAATTTGGAAGGAGGAAATAAAATTTCCCTTTAATTTAGAAACTTCATTTCAAATTTTTTCAATACAAATATTGAATGTAAAAGTTGAAGCTATATGACAATCGTTAACGTCCATCGATATCACAGGATATACCAATTTAAAAATTGTAACTTAATGTAAGGTTGCGTGAGGAATTATAATTTTGCTTAATTTTTATGAATTACTAATATATTTCTCTTAGAAACTACAGCGTAACTTATATGATACATAAAATTTTCTAAATAATGTTTAAAATATGATGAATTATTTTTAATATTACAAATATACATTTTACGCCTTTCATTTTTGAATATCATATTATTATAATTAAATTACATGGTTCTATTTCTAAGTAAATTCCCTGATAATGGTACATTTATGATAACAATTTTATTTAAATAAAAATTCATTCGAAATTATCAAAACTGAACTAATTAGCAATGATGCCGATCTATTTCGATTATCATTTACTAGGTTACTTCCACGTAACAATATATCAGTTATTGTTGGGAAATACTTGTATGTTGTTAGCTGTTGTATCACACTACTGGGAAAGGGCCTCTTCCTAATTTCTCTGAAGGTAGTCCTCGTCTTGTTCTTTCCTACGATCTCATGTTATTTCTGGACCTCACCTTCTGTCTTTCTCTAGACTCCAAACTATAGTAAGGTCTGTTCATCTTTCATCATTGGCACCCCCCAGTTCTATTTTAACCAAAGGCCAGAACAATATTTTCACATCTGTGGAGAGAGATGAAACTGCGTATGCAAGGAAAGGTCGCAGAGTCCGACGACGGGTTCAATAGATCGCAGTATGGTGTCTGCTCTTCTAAGCACGACGCCCAGACCGACACCATCTGGACGATTTGGTGGCCACATGTCACGCTTGAATGGTGCGGTGCAGGAAGAAGCAGCCACATAGTCTAAAAGGCTACCTTGACGCTCGTTCTAGTGGTGTCAACGCCAGAGCTCCAACCGTAAATGTACGAAAGCAACTCTAGCGCTGTCTTCCAACGCGCGATGCAAGAACAGTATCGTTCCAGTGGCTAAACGGGATTCTGACTTAGAGGGATTCAGTTCATGCTTTAACCACAGTATGCCTATTACCCATAATCGCCACTACATATCATTTATAATTTTGCAGACCTGTATTGCTAGGATTATTGCTAGATTATTCGTCACCTCGCTAACGCCAGGTCGGATGCAGCTTCGGATTAGGCCAGTCGAACATTGCACCTTCCTACGATTGTAAAATTCGTCAAACCAGTTCCGTTATTTCTCTCTTAACCTACCTTATATACTCACTTAACTATCTTACTACCAGCCCTTAAGTCTAGTAGCGTTTGTCCAAGAAGAGATACCTGATCTTGCGTGGAAATGTGGGTATGCTCAAAGGTCAGGGGAGATAATGTATGGTCCGTCTTGAGGGAAATAAGATAGGTGCTTCTTTTGGTAGCAATAAAGATGAATAAATTCTTCACCCTAGTCACATATAGTAAGGATATCAGTTGTATGGCATCAACTATTGAAGTTTGACTTTGAGCACTGCAAATTTTGTCATATGAAGTGTGGACATCAGCAATACTCTGAATTGGATATCAGGGTACTGAGAGAAAGCTATTTATGACGGAGAAATAATACTGACCAAGTAATGAATTCGGAGAGTACTCCAGCATTGGTAGGGAAGACAAACAGTCATCATCATGACTGCTTGTGCAGAGGACAACCAGAGAGGAAATTGCCAATCTATCTGTCAAGCATGGAGTTATCAGACCATAAAATTGTAATAATGTAAGTTGGATCTCTAGTGCCAGGACCCATCAAATTCTCTGGAAATGTCTGGAGCTGCTAATTGTGTTTCTTTGAACATTTCGTTAGCTTTAATCTCCTTGGATTGGCGTTGTTGCCAAGAAGGTTCATGCCGGAATCCATACTGGTAGTCACTAATTAAATGATAGATTTTTAGGTGATGTTAATGAGCTTTCTCACAAAATTACAGACGTTCGGTGCATTCAATGGAAATGATAGTATAGCGGATTGTCTTTTACCTCCTTTTTTTGAAAGCGTTAAATATAAGCTTCTATCCATGCTGTAGGGTAGATGTTTGATGAGTATGAAAGATTATAAAGAAGATATAGGATTTGGAGCAAACGTTTTTGAGGATAGCCGTTGTGAACGGCTATCCTCAAAACGTAGTCAGGACAAGTACACTTGCGGATATCGATCTATTCAGTATTATTCAAATTTATTTCTATAAAAGACTACAGAAAGCATGCAGTGAACTGTTGTTGAGAATGTGGTCTATTTTGCGTTTTCATTATTAATGCATGAGTTAGAAGAGAATGATTGTGCCAGTAGATCAAACATATCTTTGGATGTTAGAGCAGCAAATTCAGAATATGAGAGGTGGAAACTTGAAGAGACAAGTTGCGTCCAATGGCCTTGGCAAAGGACCTAGGATTGATTGGCCTTTGAGCAGAAAGACTCGTTCTGTCTGCTTTTGGTGTATATACGTTGAGTTCAAAGGTTTGTGTGTGGTTAAATGGGATATGAGGAATTTATCTTGTCTTTGCTTGATGACAAAACAAATTTAGTTCTTGTGTTTTGGTAAACAGACTGGCTTTCTTTTCTGAAGCCAAAAAAAATTAATCTTATATTCAGGGTTTCTTCTCACTAAAGTTAAAAATGTTTTAGAAATTTGAAATTGATGGAACTGGAATGATACACCTCAGCATGCCTGCCAAACTTAACGATAATAAACAGACCATTCCTCTTTGTAAGTCACTATATATAAAATGATATAAATATAGTAGCAAGGCTTATACGTTGGTTAGACATAACTGGTAATTAGTTTACGGAATTAACAACGCAAATGAAGTATATTAATTAAAGGTAACTTTAATGAATCACTTCTATATTTCGGCAACGTCACATTGCCATCTTCAGGAACATAAAGATACGGTATGTGCACTCAGGAACTAACACAAAGCAAATGAGGAAGAAAGCAAGAAACTAATATTGTTCCAAAAGTCCTAATGGTGCCCTCTTGCAGGCTAATTTGGTAGTCTTGGCAGTTGGGCTGAAGTTCTCATAATGAATATTCAAAGAATCTTCAGCAGCTCTAAAAAACGTTCCTAACCTCAACAAATTTGGGTGCATGAAACTGCCCCAAATTTGGGAGACTTTCATTATGAGAACTTCAGCCCAACTGCCAAATTAGCCCGCAAGAGGGCACCATTAGGACTTTAGGAACAATATTAGTTTCTTGCTTTCTTCCTCATTTGCTTTGTGTTAGTTCCTGAGTGCACCATACCGTATCTTTATGTTCCTGAAGATGGCAATGTGACGTTGCCGAAATATAGAAGTGATTCATTAAAGTTACCTTTAATTAATATACTTCATATGCATTGTTAATTCCGTAAACTAATTACCAGTTAGATATAAATATAATTAAGGTGTATGAAATTTTGTTTTATTTTTTTTTATCAAAATAATGTAAAATTTGTATTATTGTACATAAAATACAAAAAAAATTAAATTTTCATTAAAATTATTATTAAATTATATAAATATTTACATAATTTTAAAAAACAAATAACGTTACTCACGATATACATTTTTAGTACAGTCATATAATGGAATACCCGCAATTGGATGTTTTAATTAAAAGAAATCAACATAACTTCTGATTTGTTCATAGCAGATTCGGATTATACATTTATTTCCCTGCAAAAGAAAATAGCATATACTAGAATCCCTTAATTATTAAAGTAAAAAAAAAAAGTACGATTGGGCAATTCATGCTTTTAACATACCTGTGTCATTCATGAGAACAGGAAGGTATTCTGTCCAGAATTTACACTGATGAATACGAATCCCTTCACCAATTTTCTTCGTATTTAACACAAGCTCTAAGTATTCTTCCCCTTTTGTAGTGTACATGGGCCAGAAAATATCCTCGTTTTCACCTTCTGGTGATTCATTTGGATTCCTGAAGATAATATTTGTTACAATAATGATAACTTCAAGTAGACTTACATGCAGTAACAATATGCTTACAAGAGGGAAAAAAAAAAAGCATTTGTTTATAAAATTTAATTCAGTGTGCTTCGGCCAAATTTCAAACCAAATATTCGGTGCTTCAGCACATACCTATAACCAAGTAAAACATTTGTAACAGACAATTGAACGAATATTAAAGAGAATCGAGATAAATAACAGAAAAACGATTACAAAATCGATTTTAGGAACTGTTCTCATAGATGCCGCTAGCATCGCCTATTAACAATTGGCTCACGTGATCATAACATGAAGGATCGGAGAGATGCCACTTATCCAGAATTGCATCAGAAGAGAGTTAAACTTGACTAGGATTGCACACCTACATATACTTCGCGGAATGTTTTCGACTTCAAAATTACAAAAGAAATTGAACCCTGGGCATAAGGAAAAGCGCTGATTTTTTTAAAAAATAATCTATTAAATTAAAATGAAGATTCTAAAGTAGGTTAACGTGAAAATAAATATTTAATTAAAATATTTTAAACAATATTTAAGTAAAAGATTTAAAGAAATAAATATTTAAATAAAAAAATTAATTCCATATTCGTGAAAATCGGCATTATATTATTGTGTTTAATTTATAAATTAACCCTTCAACGCTCTAAGATATCATTCATTTAGTTTTTTTTTTTTTTTTTTTTTTTTTTTTTAATTCAGAATATTATGTGGCCATAATGAACGCAAAATGATACATAAAGTCTTCCTGGCGAAACATATACTTCATTACGATGCCACACTGTTGTAATGGATACATTACAATCACATAATTCTCTTTGCTGTTTGTAATGATATATGTAATAAATTTTATTAGAAGCTTCGGTTTTTCAGCCGAAGTTTCTAATACATACAAAAATCTAAAAAGAAAAAAAAAAAAAAGATCGTGTGTATATTAAAATAACATTGATACCTTCCCAGTTTTGGCAAAGTTTGACCACAACCTCATCATACGACGTGAGAGGACAATTTCGTCGTTGTGGTATTTCAGTTTTCCATTGACAAGCGAGCCCATTACAAAAGCGATTTCATCAGTGTGCAATACTCCAGCCCATTTGGGATACGAACTAACGGATGGTCGGTGAGTGAACAAGTATTTGTATACGTTATTACCAGCAGTTGCATAGGCTTGAGCAAAACTATTAAGATTACAAGTAATATAAAAGTCTCCAAATATATCTCCAATAAGATCTCTGTTTCTAAATCCGTTGTTTAGATCGCATCCTTCGGTGTAGTATCGGATTATTGCCTGCTTGGAAACTGGATTGTGGTAGGGATCCATCATACCAACGATCTCTTGAAACTCTTCACGGCTTATCTCTTGATTTTCAACAAACTTGAACGTATTAGGGAGGTCAGAAAACAGAAAAAAGGGTCCCTCATTCAAATTGGTTCCCAAAAGAACGTTTGTATGTTTGATGTTTCCCTTTTTGATCATCTCAATAGGATGTTCAGGAAGGAAGTTTCAGTCGACGACTGGTGCAAATGGATACTCCATCATGCCCTGAAATAAGGTGGCTTTGTCGATTATTTCTATTGGATCCTTGCTACGTAGGCAAGTGATTACTTCTTTAATTTGAGTAGATTCGTCTGGACATCCAACAGCTCTGGCAAGTGCTAGTGATCTGCGAAAAGTTTCCTGAGAATCAAAAAGAGCCCAAGAATCAGTGGCTGACCCACTTTGCATGATTTCTTGACTGAAATAATTTCTACTCCATGGAGACAGAAGATGAAAGTGGACGCTTGCAGATCCTGCACTATTTCCAAACAACGTAATATTTCCAGGGTTTCCACCAAAGAATTTTATGTTATTTTTAATCCACTTAATAGCTATCAATTGGTCAAACAGGCCCATGTTTCCAGTAGCATCTGGATGGTTTAAATATAAAAATCCTAAAGCAGATAGCCGATAATTAATTGCCACAAAAATAACTCTTTCTTCTGAGGATAGAATGTGACTATCATAAAAGTTCATTGATCCAAAGATGAATCCCCCTTCGTGTATCCATAGCAACACTGCCGCGTCCTTTGGACGAGGTACGGGTACCCAAATACTCAACTTCAGACAGTCTTCGCCAAGAGCAATTTTTTCGGTTGCCATGTTATCGAATCCTTGAACACAAGCGGATGGTTTACTTGTTGCATTGAAGATATTAGTCCATGGCTTCATTGGTAACGGGGGTCTAAAACGATTTTCCCCAAGTGGTGGTCGCGCATAGGGAATTCCAAGGAATGCATCAACTGGTTTACGTGTGTTTATCCTGAATCCCCTCACTGGTCCCGTGTTTGTATAAATTGTTAAATCATCCAGAGTATTATAAGCTGGTTGTCCCAATTCACACATTAAGAACAATACAGAAAGGGTGAACCACATATTCACATTCAATAGATTTGGTGTATCTGCAATCAAAACAGTAATAAATAAATAAATAAATAAATAAATAAATAAATAATATATTAACATGTTTAATATTAAAGATTAATATAACAAAGAATATCATATAAAAATTCATTAAAGCTCATTATTAATATTTCTAACTATTTATTCTTTGTAAATAATACTTTAAAATCTACCTTCAAGCCAATTAGTTAAAAAAACCTAGAAAATATTAATAATTAAAAATAGTTAATTATTAGTTGTCATATTGACTGGAGAAACCTCCGCGGAATAGTCGGAAGAAAGCATGTACCCTTTTAATTGTAAGCAAATGGATTCCAGTCCCGTATAGTCTGAGTCTTAGACTATACGGGACTCGAACCCGTTTTGTTATGCACTGCGGAACTGCAGCACCCCTAATTTTTCTCGATATATAAATATATTTATTAATTTATTTATATTTGCTTGTAATATTTACTTTTATCATCAACAATCCTATGCAATTCTCTTATTTTATATAAAAAAATAATAAAAATCCATCTTGTAGCACTTGGGAGGGCGAAGGACGCTAGCAGCACTGCGTTTACCATAGTGTCATATTGTTACGTGCGCAAGCATATGCACGTCATAGTGAGATGCGAGCTATTAGCGTAATGCGGCACTGTCCGTCGCGCAGTTCCACTGTTGTGTATATGCAGTTTGCGCCAGTAGTGGAGAGTTCGTAGTGCTTATCGTGTTTACTCCGTCTCTTTAAATATTTGAACATTACTATTAAAGACATAGCATTTGTTATAGTTTTTCTTTTAGAACATTATTGGAGTTATGATCATGAATTTTATTTTTAAGTAATTTTGAATTATACCAAACTGTATAATTTTATCGATAACAAACAATATTGTTTCATGTTTAATTTTTTTTTTAATTTTTTACTATAATTTTGATATTTTATTCAAACAAGTACACACTGTACTTACAGTGTGTGTGTATATTTCGAAAGTCGCAGCATTACCACGATTTCCACCCATGAGCCACTACCATCTAAGACATAAGGAACACATTTTAATTGCTTTTCATCAGCACTCCAGTCCAGCCGATGTTCTGTGAAGTGGCATGATTTTCCCTCATAGAAGGATATTTTTTTAATCCCCTATAGATAAAAATACCCAAAACACATACAATTGAGATTTAGTAAATTAGATGGAGATATAGAAAGAATATTCATCGTGTGCCATTAAAAGTTAAGCCATGATATCCAAGCTGAGTGTCAGTAACAGAGCTAAGACTAACGACTAACAACAATGTTCATAGAAGAAGAAACAAGCATATATGTGTTTAGGGCTGGACTAGGCATACCTGTTGTTTCATCTCATATAGTCAGCTTAGATTGTTTTGAACTGAAACACACATCCTTTAGTAACACAGATCATACAATTTGCACCACTAAGGAATTTTTAGTCTGAAAACAATTAAAATGTGTCCTTAAAGTGTGATACCACACCATGAGAGGACATTAGCCATTTTGTCACTTTTATTTTATTGATTCCACATCTGAAAGGTTACAGTGTCTATAACACAACATGGATAAAGTTTCCGGACACAGTAAACTAAGATTATAAAGCCATTGTAACTATGTCTGTTAGTTATGTTTATAACGTAGATGGTTTTTGTTTTGCTTTACCATCCTGCAACGTCATGAGGCCGCTAGGTCATCATCATCAGACGAAAAATCGTTTTTAACTTCCACGATGGAATTACAATCAAATGGCCAGTCGATTTCTATAAAGGCTAGGATGCAGGAGGACCTTAAAGTTTTTGGCAGCATTTGTTTCAATAGCCGACAAAGTCGGCTAATGAAAGCAGTCTGGGAATATTGTAAAAGTGCTCTCATAAAACTATCAGAGACGCCACTAAAAATGTGTTATGCTAAAAAAAGTCTACTTACATTACTGAGCAATACACACCAGCCAAAACAGAACTCAATACAATAACACGTCATTCTTTTAAACAACTACAATAAATCAAAATAAAGCAGTTCTTCAAAAATTATAAATTTTGAAAATTTCAAAATTGATATGAGGTATTTTTAAGCACTTGATAGCCTTCAATAAAGAAACGATGTAGAACTGCATGCAGAACACAGAACATGAATACCAGTGGGTTACACTTTAATGGGGTACATCAAAAATAGCATCATTTGGTGGGGTTAAATGGCTTTCCTGATGAAACCTAGTTGCCTGTCAACAGTTTAAAAGGTGTATGTACATAAAACAAATTGAAATTTAGGCAAGTTTGTTGTTTATTGCACAGCAAAATGATTACTGATAAATTTAAAAAAATAGGCTTGAATTAAATTGAAATGTCAAAATATCAATTTATAATTGATATTGACATTTCATTTATAAATATATAAATACCCATTGGGAGCCTTCTTTAATAATAACGACAACAAAACAATAACAACAAAATGCATTTATTTCTATGAATGCAATTACATAAATCACAAAGCATCTGTGTGTGTGTGTGTGTGTGTGTGTGTGTGTGTGTGTGTGTGTGTGTGTGTGTGTGTGTGTGTGTGTGTGTGTGTGTGTGTGTGTGTGTGTGTGTGTGTGTGTGTGTGTGTGTGTGTGTGTGTGTGTGTGCGCGCGCGCCGAACTATTAAATGTGATGAACCTATAAAGAAGAGACTAATCATGGCTTCCACTAAATAAATCTAGAGAAGCAAATCTTATCTTACCTTCAAGTGTGCCAAGGTCAAATCATGCTACCAACTTACATAATCAATTTTAATTCACCACATAATACGAAAGTAAGTACCTCATTACTTCACTGATAAGCTCAAAAATTATTTTAAACATTAAACTATTTAAAAAAAGGCATTAAGAATAAAAACAATAATGAAAACATGCGACATCATGATTCAGAAAATCAGCACGTACTTAGACGTAAGCTATAAGTAGCGCCCTCTAACAGATTTTCCGCACAACAGTGCGGAAAATCTGTACTAATCTATTTACGTGATAATACTAATGTTTCAGTAACTCTGGAAATATGTAAATGATAATTGCTTTTGTATATATAAATGTACGTAAATATAAATATAAATAAATATACGTCAATATAAATATAAATATAAATATTTCCAAGTGAACGAAAAATATTGCTTCCTTATCCAGAATGGGCTAAAAAGGATGTTAGCTCGCAAAGTCCTATCGCGCCATGTAGTGTTGCTGGTTTGCTTTAATTATTTTAAAATATAATAAATCCGAACCGTTTTGCTAGATAATTTTGTGATCTGTCTGACTTGCGAATACATGAAACTGAAAGACATAACAAGGCAACAAGTATTGCCATAGTCTAAACTGAAGATAGTAGCTTGATCGTGCTAATAAAACTTATCTGTCAAAGAATTTTCACCAACAACAATTATTAGTACGTATTTAATATGCTTTTAAGTATATTACTCGTGAACAATAATGTGGTAAACTAATCGAATACTTAAGGCTAATCCATTACTAATGAGTGGTCTTGGGTAGACCATTGGTGGTTGTTCTATTGGTTTTACATTCTTTGATGTGTGGATGTGATTTAAAATAACGAACTAATAAGGTTATCAAGCATATAATCTTTATATGGACTTTTTTAATTGAAGGTGAGTTAGCCGATCTCATACGGAGGTAGCAGGGTCTTTTGTCCGGGAAACTCGGGTTTTTCATCCCGCATACAGACAAATCGGCCCTTCAGAATACACGCAATTTGCAGACAAACAATACTAGCTGTGGTGGTGGTTGTTGTGGGCAGTAGATGGCGTTGATGTAGGTGATTGGTAGTAGAGGTTCTGTGTAGTGGAGGCGAGAGTTTACAGTAGGTGTCCTCCCGCGATGAGTCTTCGTACTCTTTGGAGGTGTCACGAATAATAATAATAATAATAATAATAATAATAATAATAATAATAATAATAATAATTGTTACACTTTATAAGTACACTTTAACAGTATAACAGGTGTAATACGTGTAACGTGTTACACGTTAACAGTAATAAGTGTTACTACTGTTAACGACAGTAATAATTAACAGCATGAATACACATCATCCCTCCACTGTTAACAAACGATGGTTGTTGAAACATTGTTTGTCAGCAAATCGTTTCTACGTTTTTGAAAAAATTAAATGAAAAAGCACATTTTTATGTGATTGCACTTAAGAAAAGTTTACAACCTTTCTTAAGTGCAATCTTATTTTTGTATGGTTGTCATACCTGACAACCATAGGTAGATGGGCCAAGGGCAATGCATTATGTCTGCCTGTGGTCCAACCGCAAAGTACTTCCTGAGGCAATGTCCCAATGTATCAAGGCTGCTCTGAAAATTTATATTATATTATATTATATTATATTATATTATATTATATTATATTATATTATATTATATTATATTATATTATATTATATTATATTATTATTGTATATATGTAGCACTTAGTGCTGAACCTTGTAAAATAATACGAATGTTACTCAAGATGATAATTGTATATATGTAAATATTTGAGAGATTATTATTATTATTATTATTATTATTATTATTATTATTATTATTATTATTATTATTATTATTATTATTATCTGCTACCATGTTAAAAGGTAAAATGGCGTCTAGTCAAAGATATGCAACTGCGCAGCTCACCAGGAAACACTTGTGCTCTTAAGAGAGACTAAATAGGTTTATGGTGCAATATCAATAACCATAGCATGATCATTTATCAGCAAAATGGTGCAACTTCAAGTGTGTCATTAAATGATTTCATCCACTGGTGAAAGGGGCTCCACCTACTGGCTGTCGAAAAATGTTTGTTCAGAGAGATTATTCTGATAGCAGTTAGATTTCAAACACAGTTTCCACCAGAGTTGGAGGGATTAATTGAAAGGCAATCTTTTCAGCAAACTGTCAACACTTTAAATGCAATTTATACTGATGCAGAAAAGTTTAGAAGCAGAACTTGTTGTGAAGGTTGCTTGGCATGTCTGACTGCATACACTGTCTATCTTTGTATGGAAACCTATTATTAAAAGTCACTGAAAAGGATAGCATCTTTTATAGATGAGCAAAATGAGACAGTTTGGCTTCCCCGTGGGCCTTCTCCTAACAGATCCAGTTGAGAGGGGATTAGGAGTTATTGATATTGCAGTTTTAAATGATCCCATCTCCAGATCTTGATGCTTTTAGCTAAGTTCTATATTGTATGGACCAACAATGGAATCTCTCTCATAATTATGAATATTATAAGAGACTGTAATTTCATCAGAAAGCTACATATATATACTTAAGTGCAACACAGCACACAAGAAAATCTAAAAGGATCAATTCTTAATGGGATTAGGCTTTGCTTGCAAGAACAACATATGAGTGGCCCAGTAGAAATGAAAAGTGAACCGCATATTTTAACCATATAAATATGAAGTACATCTTGCTTGTTGATATCCACTGATTTGTGCTGAATTGCTATGTATTGTACTCTCTTTATCAAAGTATTTTGCAACCATATGATCTGTTAAGAACACTGTTATGCATATATTACAAGAGCCTTGAATTTTAATTATAAAGGAATTTTATGCAGTTAAGCAAGAAAGGCATCTGTTTTCCTAATTTATATGTAAATTTTTAGTGAACTTATTTGAAAACTATGGCTAACCAAATACAGTTCTTTTTTAATATTTAAAATATTGGTGAAGTAACTTTTGTGGATTAAATTATTACAAATCAGAGAAGAGTAATTTCACTGAATTCATACTATAAATATTATCTAGTTTATTCTTTTATGCCATTTATATTTAATTTACATTTGCCACTTCTTTTTTACTTCACTGTTTGCAGGCAACAAATGGTGTATTTCTGAAGCATACCAGTAATGTATTATTTGACTGGTAATAATGGTTATGATAAATATGCTCACCTAAAAATTTAAAGTATCATTGACTTTGCCGCTTAATCCTTAACAGCTGGATCTGGCACAGTCTTGCATTATTTGCAAATATAATGCAAGAAAGATAAACAATTAATAAATTAAGTCTTTGCTCATTATGTTTATAATTTCTAAATAAAATATGGTCATTAAAAACATTCTTGCACACATTCGCCAGAAATTGCTTATCAATTGAATTAAGATGTTTTAAAAGTAAAATATCTTTTTAGTCATTGGCCTACTTTTTTTTCATATTCATATTTCATTTTCATGGTTCCTTAATTACAGCTGATATATGTTGGTTATTAGTTAAAATATTATCAAAGATCAACTTCCTTTATAACAAATTAATCTTGGCCGAAATGCATTCTTTTTTTATTATTATTACTCCGATATTTACTTGCCTCATGTTTAATTTGTGTACATCTAAAGAAATAAATAGAATATATGTGTACTTTTAAAGACAATTAAATGGAAATTATATAAATACTAACTTGTTAGTTCATAATTCTTATCAAAATAGTTTATTTTACATGAACTCTTGAATACATTTTTCTTGGTGTACTGTGGTCAAAATCCGTGAATTAGATAATTATATATTTTAGTAGGAATGTGAAAGAAATTAGACTTTTATCCATAATTTTTTTTAAAAAAGAGCTGTTTTTATGAAGACTAAATATGTTTACAGGAACACTGATTAAGAGATTGTAAAATCCCTTTCCTCACAGAGCTACTAGCTCATGGTATTTGAAAATGGCAATAAAAATGCAATAAAAAAATAAAAAATATATATAAAATTATTTCATTTATTATTATTATTATTATTATTATTATTATTATTGTTATTGTTATTATTAGGCGAACATATCCAGTCAGACAACATAAACTTCAAGGTCTTTGACTCTTTGAAGAAATGGTCAGACAACATTTCCACCAACACCAACTTCACTATCATGCACACAAACATAAGAAGCATACAAAAACACTGGCTTGCATTGATAACACAGCTCAATTATACCATGATAAACATAGATGCGCTAATACTGACCGAAGTTGCAATAAACGACACAGAAATTTACGCATACAACATAAATAATTATCAAACCTACAACTTGTGCAGACCAAACAAAAGAGGAGGTGAATTGTGGCATTTATCAAGGAAAAATACAATGTGACAGAAAAACAAACTCACTTCGAACATGCGGAAACACTAATTTTGGAACTCACAAATAGCCACAATAGTATCAAATACACAACAAACACAATATACAGACCCCCAGATAATAATCCACTCAGTTTTCTTCACGAGTTACAAACATGGCTAAGCGGCATCGAACCGCGTACAACACACAGGCTCATCCTAATAGGAGACATTAACATAAATACTCTTGACCACGCTTCCTCAACCACTAACACATATCTTGATATACTAAGTCAGTACAACATAAACCCTACCATTAACTCCCCAACAAGAGAAGAAATACTCTTGTTGGGGAGTTAATGTTAATAACTCACTAACACAATCATGCATTGATCATATCAATATACGGGCTCCCATCATACATATATATCATCAGTAATTAATGTAAAAATTGCCAATCACTACTTTGTCTCAACTTCGTTTAATCACGTTTCCTACCATCCCCCCTCCCACCACCACAAAAGTCGACAAAACTCGATCATACTAAAGAACATTGTCGATAACCAAGTAAAAAATACAGACTGGAATTCCCTACTTAAAATAAACGATCCTGTAACATTTTACGAGAATTTTCAACTAAAGTTCACAGAAATATACAAAAAAGCAACAAAACCTACACAAACGAGGCAACAAACAGACAACAATCCATGGATAAAAGATGACATACTAAATACTATTACTGAAAAATAAAATCTATGGAAAAAACTTAAAAAGTCACCCAGTAACACACATTTACAAACCTTATACAAAAACACAAGAAATAAACTAACAAAAATTCGGAGGGCAAAAAGACGCTACTTCTTCCAAAAATTCATGGAATATAACGACAACATTAAGCAAACATGGGCTACACTCAACGAATTAGTAACCCGAAAAAAGAAAACTTCAGCACAAGATTTTATTGCAAAAAGCTTCGGTCAGGACACAAACCAAGAGGAACTAGCAGACTCATTCAACCATGCTTTCACAAACAACATCACACAACTCAAAAAAGACAAATTACCAACGATCAACAAAAAACTACCAACACAAAGCGAAGAAGAAACGATGTATTTTCCACCCATAACAAAACAGGAACTGAAAGAAGCACTCCTAAAACTGAAACCAAAGACCACTCCAGGAATAGACAAAATAAGACTCTAAAAACTGCAGTAATTACGCCAATATACAAACACGGCAAAAGAAACGATACTCAGAACTACAGACCAATAGCTACACAACCAGTCATCTCAAAAATTCTAGAAAAATTAACACACACCAGACTACAGAACTATTTACAGAAGTACAACATCATCTCACAAAACCAATACGGCTTTCAGAAAACAAAAAGCACCATTACCTTATTAGAAGACATCGCCGATACAATAAACAAAGCTCTCGACAAAAACAAGTACGCCATCCTCATACTGCTGGACCTAACCAAAGCATTTGACACACTTGAACATGCCATACTACTCAGTAAACTATACTCAATAGGTATAAGAGGAACACTGCATACATGGTTCAAGAACTACCTCTCAAACAGAACCCAAGTAACAAAAATAGGTACATGTCACAGTCGGAGTATACAAGTAAAACACGGTGTACCTCAAGGTGCCATATTATCACCCACTCTATTCAACATATACATTAACGATGTTCATAACATATCCATAAGAAGTCAAATATTTCAATACGCAGATGACACTGCACTACTAGCAATCCACACAGACATTAGCACAGCTCTCTGCAAAGCACAACAAGACCTAAACGAAATCACAACATACTTCCACCAAAACGCAATTCTAATCAACGGCACCAAAACACAGATGCTGATAATACACAACCCAAGAATCATACGCCCCGCATCACTATCGATTCATTATCACACATACCGCTGCATTAACAACAAAAATACCTGCCAATCTTCCGAAATAAAACCTGTAACACACGCAAAATACCTCGGTCTCTATATAGATTCCCACCTTAAATGGACAAAACACATAGAATACCTACACACCAAACTCCGGATCATCGCAGCAAAACTCTTCCAAGTTAAAGACATTATTCCACCCAACATAAAAAAACTCCTATATCACGGTATCTGCAAATCCCTACTCAGATACGGAATAACAGTCTATGCAAATACATCAAACAGCCACCTAACAAAATTAGAAACACTACACAGGAAAATCGTGTCAACAGTGATCTGGACACCCTACATCCAACAATCAATATCCGACAAGCACAAGGCGAGACACAGAATTCTGAGCATTAAAAACCTGAAACACTACATGACATTAACAAGGAATTACTTCAACATCACCTATCGAAACAACAGAGACACATATCGTACAACACGACCTACGACAACTCTCTACATTCCCACACCCTTCAACAACTCATACGGTTCTTTTGTGAGATCACATCAGATACCCACGCAACTCAACAACCTACCAAGAAAGTTAAAACACGTAGATAACTACAGAACATTAAAAAACGAACTCTGGAAAATATACCAACAAAGTTAAGAAACCATTAACACTAATATACACATCACAAATCACTAGCATCCAATGCCTACATCCCATACATAAACAGTAACAACAACAACACAAGGAGTGAAGGCTAAATCCCACTCTCTTCATAAAAGCTAACCTCAAGCTTCGAAGTAGGTGGGATTAACTTGGCTAACTCATCTACAAGTAATCCTTATAAGCAAATGCAGAAATTTGTATGTATAATCATTCTTTCTCAAACTTAAAAAATAAAAATAAATAAACCAAAATAAAATATAATAAAATAAAATAAAAAAATAAAAAAATTATACAAAAAATTCTGTATAATCTTCATTGTTAATATTAGAAGAACACGTGTTGTAAATACATAATATAAAGGCAAAAAAGTATTATTAAAATTTTTAATTGAAATCCAATGTAGGAATTGCAGCACTTAGTGCTGAACTCTGCAAAATTACAAGATGCAATGTCACACAAGATGTTTATTGTATGTAAATTTTTTTAGCAATCAATAAATATATTTAAAAAAAAATGTCAAGAACATTATACTGTATTTCGCTTTGATAACACAGTCTGTTATACAGTACGGTAATTTAAGCTTGGATAGAACCAATCACATCACAGTGATACTGTAATTTCTTCACAAAATAAATTAATACACATGATAACCATCCCTAAATATAGAGACACTACAATGAACCACAAACACATCTTACTAAATTTCATACAATTTAATTATATATTTACATAATACTAACTCATTTATACACAGTATTATAATCAACACGCAAATATCAGATAAGATACTTGTTTCCTAAGAAAAGTAAGTTAAAATATGGAAAATCTAAAACACCAAAACAAATAATGCATAAAACTATACTTATTTGATCCCAAAAACGCTGAATGAATAGCTGACTCTTCATAATATCGGCCTTTGGAGAGTAATGCTGTAGCCAATGAAGTTCTAACTGAGACTCGGCCATTGCTGCTACCCTCCTGCCATGATCAGAGCTTTAATAGCTGAATAACACCTACACTGTCCTCTACAGATAACGGGGAAGATAAAAAAAGGATTCCTGCTTCGCCGATTTAAGCCAGTCCTTATAAGGACTTAATATGTTTTTACACCTTAATAGGAAATAGTGAACATGAACAAGTACAGCAAGTATGAAAAATATTGATCCTATTTTTAAAGTGTTTTAGAATAAGTGTATGTTAGAATATATATCCTTATAAGGACTGGCTTAAAGGGGCGAAATAAGAATGCTTTTCATCTTCCCCGTTATCTGTAGAGGGCAGTGTAGGGATAAGGTGTTATTGAGCTATTAAAGCTCTGATCATGGCAGGAGGGTAACAGCAATAGCCGAGCCTCAGTTAGAACTTCATTGGCTACAGCATTGTCATCCATTAACCTCCAAGGGTAAAGTATACATTTATGAATTAACTAGCAACATTTGTTGGTGTGTAGGCTCATATTTTGTGTGTATATTGTTATGCTGTCTATATATTATAACACCAGATCTGATGCTCTTCGGTTATATATTTTTGTATCATTTTGAAAAAATATGTAATCTGTTTTATTAATATTATTACATGCATGTATGTTCGTAGGTGGATAATATAATTAGTATGTATGAATAATAATCATAATAAAGAAAGCTGCCATAATTACAGCATATTAACTCAGAAACTGTTTTACTAAATACAGACATCTTATCCGCACAAGCAACTTGTTATTATCTATTAAAATATTTCTTTTATGTAATCGGTTGGATCTCTAAACGTTAGCTAGAACCAGTTTGTTCTAAATCGTAATTGACCATAATGCAACATCGTAGATTTTTTTTAAATATTTATTATGATTTTTTCTATATTAGTCCAATCTTAATGGAGTCAGATTGTCATTACAATTAAAATGGTTACAACTGTTTATCCACTTAAAATCAAATAACCCTTGGTCTGTATATTTTTTTTTACCGAAACATTCTACGTTTCAATACATTCGCTATGAAATAAAGGATCAATAATATCTCTTATTTGTATTGAAAAGCATAGCATAATACTATTATTTATGACAGTTTCGTTGATAATATTATATGTTAATACAGATTTTTGCATACATTTTTTAATTTATTGATTCTATTTATTAATAATAAAATTGTATCTTTTATTCTAAAATAAAATTTTTAACTTATTAAATTATTTTTTTTTAATTTCTTAAAATTTTTGAGAAACTTTAAGACAACTTAAAATATTAATATCATATTATTTATTATAAATAATACACGAATGAAAAAGATACGAGGCGATGTACAATCGACCGTGAGATGCGGTAATTGATTCATTCAATCCAATACCCTTGGAGGGTAATGGATGGCAATATTGTAGCCAATGAAGTTCTAACTGAGGCTCGGCTATTGCTGTTACCCTCCTGCCATGATCAGAGCTTTAATTGCTCAATAACACCTTATCCCTACACTGTCCTCTACAGATAACGGGGAATATGAAAAGCATTCTTGCTTCGCCCCTTTAAGCCAGTCCTTATAAGGATAAGGAAAAAGATACGAGGTTTGGTAATGAGAGCGGACTGAAAAAGTCTTTTTAGGACTTCCAGGGTAACAAATGGCAATGCTGTAGCCAATGAAGTTTTAACTGAGGCTCGGCTATTGCCGTTACCCAGCCATGACTAGAGCTTTTTAGCTCAATAACACCCCATCTACACAGATTAATCTTCATTCAGATGACGGGATAAAGAGTCAAGGACTCAGTCCATCGCCCAGTTCTATTAATAACTTTTAAGAAAAAGATACGAGAAATCGGAGATTCGATGAGATGATTAATACCCTTGGAGGGTAACGGATGGCAATGCTATAGCCAATGAAGTTCTAACTGAGGCTCGGCTATTGCTGTTTCCCTCCTGCCATGATCAGAGCATTACTTTAATAGCTCAAAAAGATACGAAAGTTCTTTCTAGGACTTCCAGGGTAACAAATGGCAATGCTGTAGCTAATGAAGTTTTAACCGAGGTTCGGTATTGCCGTTACCCAGCCATGACTCAAGCTTTTAGCTCAATAACACCCCATCTGAAGTAGTCATATACATTGGAAACATGAATAGATTTTATGATCCTAGGGAAATTAGGAGAAATATAGGAACTGGTTCGAGATATGGAGACAAGCAGAAGAGAATAAAATGCAAAGAAGGCATTCCCAACGTCTGTATTCAATGCCACTAACCCTTAAAAATCAAACAGCTATTGTTGAATTGACCTACATACAACTCCGTATACATACAGTGATTGCATATGGGGGTTGTATATTTTGGAAAATCCCACTTTACCACCTTTTATTGTCGACAGCTGTGTTTTAATAAACCATTCATTACCCTATTCAAAGTGCATTCCTATTGTTATTGTAATTTCTGACATCCGGCTTGCATAGTTTAAGAACATCCAGGAAGTTCGATTTCTATGTGAAGGTGTGTTCGTTGGCAAAACGCCAATTGCATATCTGAATCATGAATGTAAACATTGTCACCTTGACTGAGGTTTGAAGGTGTGGAAAAATTGACATCTCCAGCACATGCGTGATTTACATCAATTAATCTTAGTCATCCAGCTGCATTTCACAAGAAGTTTCAGGAATTAATTTCTGCTGGATATCTGTTAATTATACAAATTATTATAATTATACATTACGTTGCTGATGTAATAAGAAGCACAGTGATCTCACACCGGGCGGTGAAAATCATCTCGCACCTAACGAATTGTTAGCAAACACCCACGAGAGTGTGCTTTTAACTCATAGTCTGTTGGTTGGACAATCCACTTTATCCACTGATAAAATGCATTGTCCTTATTTAATAAAATCTGCTTGAAATAGAACCATTCAAACATTTGAAATTTATGTTAAAAATTTTATTAAAATGATATCCATGTTTTGTAAATTATAATACATTACATAATTCATATATATTTTTCGATTTTCTTTTAATAAATCAAGAATTTAATTCAAATATATCAATTAAAATATACACCATTTTGATTTTTTTATAAGACAAAAAGGGCTACTAGTATTCCTCCTTCTTCTGCGCGTTTTTCCCGCTTCCATTGCAGGGTTCGAGTGTTACGTAGATACGAAGGTTGTTATTACAACCCCCAGCCGGCCTGCCGCTGAGTGGGAAATGTTTTTTTTTTTTTTTTTTTTTTTTACTGTAGAAGCGTGTATTTACGGGGCTGGTTTGCCTATTTACGGGATGAAAAACTCCAGATAAACTAGGGAATCGAACAAAGGACACTCCTTCCCAAAGCATATGGTTGCGAAGCGCATAGCCACTAGGGTAACCGCGTGAAGTAGGATTACTTTTCAGAAATAATTGTTTTTAGCTGCTGTACCTGAAGTACAATCCTGAAACAAAACAATAAATGAGCAAAAGATGACGTCAAGGTAGACCTATAGTCCCAATTCAGTACTGTCCGAAGGACACCTCTGTCCAAAAAGAAACCGATCTTTTCGAAAATAGAAGAACCTAGTGGCGCCATCTGTTGTATCTTTTTGTTGTCGAAAGCGGCAACCTTCATTAGTGTTCTTTCAACTGTTTATGACATTTGTTTCATTAGAAGACAAGAGTGACAGTGTGTTTTGACGAAACGGTCGGAAAATGAGTTTCTAACAGGGCGGTGCGATTGACTTTTGTGTTAGTTAAACGTGGTACAAGTTTTACCGAAACGCAACAATTCATCACTGTGTACTTCAAGAACATCTGGTGATGAATGCTTATCCCGTACTCAAGTTTATGAGTGGTTTAAGCGATTTCGAAGTGGTCGTGAGACGCTTAAGGACGACGAAAAGCCGGATCTTCCATACACTGAACTGAGCGAAGTTAACATCTAAAAAGTGTGTGATTTCATCAAAGAAAACCCGAAATCGCCCGTGAGATTGATTGAAGATGAATAGGGGATTCCAAAACCAACTGGGTACAACATTTCGACCGAGAGTTTGGACCTTCGTAAATTGAATTCCGGATTTGTTCCCCACAAGTTGACTTACGACCAAAGAATGTATCGAATTGAACACTGCAAGAACCTCATTAAAACCGCTCGTAAGGACTCAAACTTCCTTGAAACGATCGTTACTGGTGACGAAACGTGGTGTTTTGAGTACGAGCCCGAAACAATGCGCCAGAGTGCTGAGTGGAGACCACCAGAAGAGGGACATTCGACAAAACGTCTCTTGGAGAATCAAAAGTAAAGACAATGCTGATTTGTTTCTACGATTCTATGACTATCGTGACGACCGATCGTTCGTCAAAACACACTATCACTCGGCTTCTAATGAAACAAATGTCATAAACAGTTGACACAACACTAATGAACGTTGCGGCTTTCGACAACAAAAAGATAAAACAGGTGGCGCCACTAGGTTCTTCTATTTTCGAAAAGTTCGGTTTCTTTTTGGACAGCGCGTGTACATTATTAAGAAGACAGAGTAGCTTGAAGGAACAATTTTTCACTAGCAAAATTATGGTTGCCTAGGACGAGAAATTTCTCCGCATATCGGAAAAATCGGAAGATGATCTCTGTCTGTTTTTTTTTTTTTTTCTTTGAAAAATTATTTAGAATCTGACAATTCTTTGGAAATGTGTTTTGCGTGCAGCACTGCCAATACATGCGTAGTTTGATAAACCAGGATTTCTGTAAGGAAATGCTGATACTTCAAAAAATAGAAATATTACATCGAAATTACTTTGCCACATTGCATTCAGATTCTATCATAATTACATGTTTCGTTACGTATGATTAATGGGACCACCATATGGAATTAAGACTAAGGAACAGATAAGACGATTGATAGATTGAAAAAAAAAACATATAATTTGAAAGAAAGAAACAGACAGAGGTAACAAGAGGAGAGAGACATGCCTCCATTGGCGGTTTTAGCTGTTGATCCACCGGATATATTTCGAAAACAGTTTTTTAACTTTTCCTTTTTATGTGGGAAACTTGCAAAACAAGGAAAGAAAAATACACTAAAACTCTTAAATAAATACTATAGAAGTTTAGCCATACTCCGCCGAAATGAACATAAAGTTCCACTTGTATAACGTGGATTATAATCTGCTCCATTGAGAAACTTGTTGCATGTGAGAGATTCCACAAATATTTCGACACACAGTCACAAACAGTATAATAAATTAGCTCCTGATGTAAAGGCTGAGAGAGCGTATTATGAAATGAATAAATTTGTATATATTTCAGCATATAAAATAAAATTGTTATCAGATGAAAAAATAATTACTGACGTTCTATAGGTTCACCAAAAGAACCTTCAGTACATATGCTCAACATAAAAATTAAAATAAATTAATAAAATAAAAAAAATCCCGAAACAGGATAGGAAGTATTTAATTAAAATATATGCTGTATAATGGTGAGGACAGTGTTTTCCATATGGTTCCAATTGTGTTAGTAAATTTGGAATATTTTAATACTGGAAGTGCAACCCCACCCACGTGAGTGGAAGAAAGCATTGATGAAACCGGGGCCCCACCCTCCTAAGGGTTCGACAACATCGTCAGCACACGCGAAAGTGTCGCTCTGCTTGGCGTCTATTGGCAGCAGCACTCCTTGATATTGTGGATTTTTAATTATATCTCCAAAGAACCACGTGGACTTTTTATCGTATATAGTGTAGGTTGTGAACTATAGTACAATATTTACAATATATTTACAATATAATACCTTTTCGAGGTGCACTACTTACAGAAGGGCCAGTTGAAGTTATTTGTTCTTCAAGACGCAAATACGATCTGCGAGCAGAAATAAATTCATTCCCATCGACTATGCCAGTTAGTATACTGAAGTACGGGTTAGATACATTTACAATATGCCTGTTTGCATTTCATTTCGCGCGCGCGTGTGTGTGTGTGTGTGTTTGTTTGCCTCCTAAAAGTAACCCTACCAAGAGGTCATTTATTCCTACATGCTCCATTGCATACAATGCATATATATCACACGTAGCTTTCAAGTACGAATTAACATTAATATTCCAATTTTTATCAATATTCATATTTACATTTACATTTTTACATCTATATGTACATATTCCGAACTTTATATTCATATTTATATTTTATATATACAGATATTTCCACTATATAATCCACACAATATTAGAAATTTATGTTAGCATTCCAACGACTAGAAGTTGATTTTATTGGCAAATTTAATAAATTCTGAGTAATATTATTCTCTTAAATATTCTTCATTTATGAACTCAAAACCTACAAATCCAACCAAAATGAAAAATCCTTTAAATAATATTCGCCCATTTTATATATATATATATATACAGATATATATATATATATATATATATATATATATATATATATATATATATATATATATATATATATATATATATATATATATATATATTAAAATTTAATATTTTAAAATGTTAACGTTTTAAAATATTTATCTTAACTGAATTTTAAATAGTGGCAAGTTCAAATCATTTAGGTAAGGAACAAAAAAGAACCACGAGTTAAATAGTAAAATAGTGTGATGTATGAGGGATAAGGAAAGAGAATCGATACCTAAATCATATATATCACTATTTAATTTTGATATTTTAGTAAAGTATGAATAAAGCATAGCTTGAAGTTTTGCGCCCCTTCATGGCTTAAGCACTAGGCGGTTGCGTAGTTGCCTAAATTGTAGCGCCAGCCCTCCATATAATACAGAGAAAAGAATATTTTCCAGGAGACATCAAATTCGCTTGGATCTTAAACACCTTTTTAAATTCCATATAACTTAATTATACCTTTCTATGACTTAAAAGGACACGAATTGAGGATGGAAGAATTAGATTGATTCATTCAATCCAATACCCTTGGTGGGTAATGGATGGCAATGCTGTAGCCAATGAAGTTCTAACTGAGGCTCGGCTATTGCTGTTACCGTCCTGCCATGATCAGAGCTTTAATTCCTCAATAACACCTTATTCTAACACTGTCTTCTAGAGATACCGGGGAAGATGAAAAGCATTCTTGCTTCGCCCTTTTAAGCCAGTCCTTTAAGGACAAGGACTTGAAACCCTTATTACCTGTACAGTGAGTGTACTGTTTGATTTATCGCTACTGTTGTATTGCCTTGCAGTACAACATAATCAATTATCAGTCGCTTTACAAGCGCTTGCCTTTCCAATTATCCTTGGATTTCGTAATTCATGGATAAGGTGGTTAATTAATCCTATACCTATGATATTCTTTTATCTATAAATTACGTGTGTTTCTACTGGTCGGTATCGGTATGCATGGTTGCGGGACGAAAAGAACTCATGGAAAACCAGAAGACTAAAATAGGTAAAAAAAAAATATGAAATTTGATATTTTTCTTACAGACGTGCAATTATATATTTTTAAAATAGGTATCATTACATATATATTTAATTAAGTATACTACCTTATTTCAAAAGAATCGGTTCCTTAGCGACAGGTTTGCTATAAATATTGCCGAACTTGGCAAACATCGATCAACTTGAATTGAACATCAGCTTAAGATATTAAACTGTTGACTTGAATACATTAAAAGACGCGATCAGCATACATAAATTAGTGTGTATCAGCAAACATATTCAGGTTTGGTTTTGCACATAAAATAATAATCCTTATGAATAAGCGATTAATTCACGAGACAGTGGAAGTGCATAATATTATTCTCTTAAATCTTCTTCATTTATGAACTCAAAACCTACAAATCCAACCAAAATGAAAAATCCTTTAAATAATATTCGCCCATTATCTATGAACATCCCACTAACTGAAAACGTTAGGAATTGGGTCCATCTGGATGGAAATTCAATCCGGATTGCATTGTGGCTATCTTTCATTCTTCATCATTATTAGCAGCAATACGTGTCACTATGTATGAGGTTATGAGTATCGGGGTGAATAGAAAGACCTACGAGGGTGGTCTGAAAAGTTCTCGGCCTAACAATGAAAACACGAATTTATAATTTCAAAATAATTTTTATTTTTCAACATAATCTCCCTTAAGACTAATACGTTTATTCAAGCGCCATTCTCCCGTCCCTGTAGCAGTTCTCAGTAAGATATGCAAAATACCCCTCTACAGCTGGAATCAACTCTTGATTCGAAGAAAAACGCTGACCAGCGAGGAAGAGTTTTAGTTTTGGGAAGAGACAGAAGTCAGAGGGAGCCAAATCTAGGGAACAGGCTGGATGTTCCAATAATTCATTGTGCAGAACCCTTAATTTTCCCATTGCGAAAGCACCTTGATAAAAGATCGGAAGAATATTCCCAGTTATTGTTTTACCCTTTTCAAGATAATTAATAAAAAAAATGCCTTTGGCATCCCAAAACACCGATGTCATGGCCCTTCTTGCTGATGGAACCGACTTTGTCTTCTTTGGCGCTGAACAACCGGCTTCTGTCCACTGTTTTCACTACTGTTTGGATTCTGGTGTGTATTTGGTGAATCCAAGTCTCATCCATAGTAATAAATCGACGCACAAAATCAGTTTTATTCTTGTTAAAAACGGTCCTAGCACTGTTCAGAGATTGCCATGCGAGTGCGTTTTGGATCTGCTGTGAGCAAGCGCGGCACCCATGTTGCGCAAAGCTTTTTCATTTGCAATTCTTCATGCA
This sequence comes from Typopeltis vanoorti, assembly GCF_054136105.1. Taxonomy (NCBI): domain Eukaryota; kingdom Metazoa; phylum Arthropoda; class Arachnida; order Uropygi; family Thelyphonidae; genus Typopeltis; species Typopeltis vanoorti. The sequence goes on from NC_143572.1 coordinate 62,568,299, forward strand.
AAATATATCCTACACGTTCTTTAGAAATGCCTATGGTCTCAGCAATTTCACGCACTTTGACATTGATTTAACATTGATTCCTAGTGTTCTTTCTTGAGCAAAGAAAAACTAAAGATAATTTAAAAAGTGTATGGTTCTTAAATATAGACAAAATATCTCCGGGAAGTCACTATACACCCCTCACACAAATGTGATTTTTGTTATTAGCAATCCTATCTAGTACCCCACCATTAATCACTAGCATCAGTAAAATCTGTGCAGAACACAAATATTGTATGCATCCTAACGAATAAACAAAGGAGACAAAACGAATATATCGGATGTGTATGCATTTTGTAAAACACTCCTAATAACAGTGCCAAAATACAAAAATTCGTGTTGTTTCAAATACTCGCTTTAGTGAGAAGGTCTCGTAGATGTGATGTGATACAAACAGACGTGTACATGCTAATAAAATTCAAACAGTAGAATACGTATTTCCCAGATTTCAGTCCACGTATGGACTGGTCCATTGTAAATGAATAGAGAGAAAAGCGGTGGGTGGATGACGAGAGGGTGGGGGAATAAATACTGATCCGATCCACCAATTAGCTTCTTGTTTCAGTAGATGTAAAAAGGGAGTATTTTTACTATAAATTGTTATCATCCACGCTAGAATGATTTCATATTGAGTGATACCGAAATAAACAGTCGACATCCTCTGTCTGGAACTTCGTCAACCACATCTTCTACAAGGTGAGTTTGATTTCTGTACATTTTGTTGTCCTTGTTGTACCGCATAAAGTACTCAGAAGGTATAGAAAATGAAACAGTCGAGAAAAGCTAATTGCTTCTATGCTGTCATTTAATGCATCGATGGAGACTGTCGGTTGCCCAAACTTTTTAATGCCCTGCTTCCAAAAACAAGCTTTAATTACGTAAGTGTTATGATTTTTAAGATCATTTCGATATGCTAATGATATATGATTCAAGATACCCAGCACCAGTTTGTTGTAGATGCGTCCAGATGAGGTGAAGTATTTTCGCGGGGATTGCTCAGGTATTTTCTCCCTTAATTTAACTCGCTGCATTCATCTGCAGAGCCAGTTCCATTTTCTTTTTTTTCGTATTCATGCCTACAATGCGGGTTTTACCAGAATTTGATTTCATATCAAAGGCTTGTTGTGTGATTTGGTTTGGAGAGAATGACATATTCTAGATAGATATAGAATGAATGAGAAACACTGTGGCAGCTGTTGTTTAACGTAATCTTGTCTTACATGTACAGTAAATGCAAAGATCACTGCACATTACTATGTCCTGTCCAGCATTTCATTTTCATATGTCTTTATTACATATTTCTTAATTTATATTTCTTTTTTTTCCTTATTATTATTATTATTATTAGCAGTAATAATACTAATAGCAGAAGTTCCCCCAGATGATACAAAAAGATTTGGATACGGCTATCCCCCCCCCCAAAAAAAAACTTTTAAACAACCCCTGGATTTGATACAAATACGACCAAGGGATGTGCATAGGATACTGGTTCCTTTATTTTTACGAAATCCCCATTGAGTGTTGGAGATTATATTGATCACTTTTCTTTGCATGATTTTTTTCTATTACTAACAGCAAGAATACAGGCCTGTAATTGTTGATCCATCGTTTTTTTTTTTTTTTTTTTTTTTTTATGTAATGGGGTTATCACTGCTGGTTTTAGGTGTGCTGGTATTTTACATTTCTAAAAAATTAAGTTTAACTATTTTAGCATAACTGGCGATACGGCAGAATAGTGTAACATACCTCCAGTCATAAAACCAGCAGTGATAACCCAATTACATTAAAAAATAAATAAAAAAAAATCCGACGGAATCAGCAATTACAGGCCTGTATCCTCGCTGTTAGTAATAGAAAAATCCATGGAAAGAATAGTGATCAATATAATCTCTAACACCATGCCTTTTCACTATTTTTGTAAATGATGTGTCCAACCTACATCTACATAATCACATCTGCTAGTACTCTGATGACGCACTATCATATCCATCACAAATACCAATAAATAGGCTTACAACATATACGAACAGACTTCATCACTGTTTGGATCATGCGTAATTCTGTTGTAACAAATAGCAATAAATCTCAACTCATCATATTTAGAAACCCCTCGGACGTCTACAGGTCTCTCATGCATATCACCGAAATGCCATGCCCCACATTGTCCTAAGAAAACTAAAACCTATCCCTACCCTACAACCCAGGAAGTTACAAACTTTAAATACTTAGGCCTGCACTTTGACTACAATGTGCAATGGAACACACATATTCATCATATACATAAAATACTGAGCATATTATTATATTAAATGCGCTATGTACAAGACAAAATTCCTTCCAAATACTAGGAAAATTATTTACAAATCCTTTGGTGAGTCAACAGTGAGATATGCAATATCTTGCTATGGCTCGGCACTGCAATACTCGATGAGAGACCAAAACGCATTAGAACACAAGCTGATGGCAACAACAGCTCTTGGTATGCTCTTAAACTCGCACATCGCGTGGGTTTCTGGGCATAACACTCAGTAGATTTGTATTTAGACCACCAGTTAGACTCTCTGGGTATGAGATGACAGATGTCTGTCGTACTCTCTTCCCTAATATCCCTTGAAATCAACGATAATCTTGGACTCAGCTATCAGTGACAATGAAGAGTGAATAAAAAAACGTCAGCTTAATCCTTCAGGAATAAATGGAATTTTTATTTATTTTATTCATTAATATAATACTAACATGTTTCAATTTCGATTAAAAAATTAGTATTTCGTGGTTCTAATAGCTGAGATATTTAATAGATGAAATGATTGAACTGCTTTTTTTTCTTTTTTACTGTAGGGTATTTGTGATAAGTTCATGATGTTATTCTTTATTGTTTTGAAGTTGTTTGCATTGTGGAATTTCGTTCATTGTACGCCTGTTCCAGAAGACGACGTGATCATCCAAACCAATAGTGGACCCGTGAAAGGTTTTACAGAAAAAACACCAACAGGTAAAGAAGTTGACGTTTTCTTAGGGATTCCTTATGCAAAACCACCTATTGGTGAAGATCGCTTTCTTAAACCTTCACCAGTCGAACCCTGGACTGATGTTTTGGATGCCACCAAACAACCGTTCGCTTGCATTCAAATATTTCTAAATAATGAAACCAATGAAACATTCCCTCTAAGCGAGGACTGCTTGACGCTCTCTATATGGGTGCCGAACCCACGGCCAACTGGAGCAGCGGGGTTACAGTTCAGAAGCCGCTGGAAACATGGGACTGTTTGATCAGTTTCTGGCAATTAAATGGACTCGGGAAAACATAGAATATTTTGGCGGAAATCCAGCGAAAATTACTCTGTTTGGTGAAGGTGCTGGAGCTGCAAGTGTAAACTTCCATCTATCTTCTCCAGTGAGTATGGACCAGTTCCATCAAGGAATCATGCAGAGTTGGCGATTTACAGAATCGTGGCCACTTTTAGACAATGCAGTAGCGATAAATAAAGGTTTGCAGCTAGCACAATCTGTCGGTTGTGATTCTTGCGATATAAACGGAATTATTTCATGTCTACGTGAGTCCGATCCGATGGACTTAGTCTATAACGGTGAACTATTTCCGTCCGATATTGGTCCTGGATATGCTCCAATAATCGACAGCGATTTCATTGTGGAGAATGCATCTGCTAAAGAATCCATCGATTTTAAGAAAGCAAATCTTATGCTAGGCACAAACATGCGTCCAGGAGTACTTTTTCTTTTCATTTACTTGAATAATACTTTTCGTCCAGTAGAAAATCTTCAAGTAAGCAGACAAGACTTTGAAGCCACCGTCAAAGTCCTGGATCCATACAATAATCCATGGTCAATGCAAGCTATTATCAAGTATTACACTCGCTGTATAGATCGCGATAATGGAATCAGAAACAGAGAGCTTGCCAGAGACATCATTGGGGATGCATTCACAACGTGCAAAAATATCGCATTTGCTCAGAAATATACGGGAGATGGCGACTCCGTTTATAAATATGTTTTCGATCATAGACCTCCAGTTAGTAAGTATCCCGAATGGGTGGGAGTGGCAGAGAAAGAAGAAATTCCTTATGTGTTTGGATTTCCCCTGAAGCCAGAATATAACTATCTAGACGAGGATAAAACCCTTTCTCTTCGAATGATGACTTATTGGTCAAACTTTGCTAAGACAGGGTAAGTAAATGACGTTTTGCTTTTCATTTCCTTGAAATTGTGTTTATTTTGCTATTGTTGTTTTTAAACTATTGCTTCAAAGGGTACGTTCATGAAAATCATTCTACTTCACCAATAATTATTATAATGACTTATCGCTTCCATTTCAGGGATCCCAACAAGTATCCCAATGGCACTAAGGTGCCAATCACGTTGCCACTATGCACCAAAGAGAACCAAGAATATTTGGTGCTTGCTCCCGGAGATCATAGAGTGGGTTCTGGTCCTCGTATGCATGAATGTGAATTTTGGAACAAATATCTTCCTGCCCTCATGAAATCCATCCAGAAGTCGTCTGCTTTATCATCAAAAATAAAGGAGTTCCTGTCTAAAGTCCAAGAGGTTGAATGTGATATACAATCCAAGCTTACTTCCTGGTTTCCGCTTCTGTTAATTGATATATAAATCCCATTGATTATCATGTACCGATTCGGATTACTTAGTGTGATTATTTTTATTCAGTACTTATCAGAGAGAATTACTTTGAATAAATTCTTCATTATTATTCTGAGACGGTTTCTATGGCTTATATTTCTACACAATAAACATCTGTGACAATAATAATATCGACAAAGAAGCCTTTTGTAACCTATGAGACAGAAAAATAAAATTTAATGTATAATATAAATACCGAGTGATTATAAAATAACGTCAAGTGTTCAGAGCCCTCTAGCGAGTAATGTATTGGACGAAACACACAAATGTTCGGTAGACGTACACAGTGGAACATGGGGATTCGATTAACCAAAAAACAAATAGTACCAAAAGTCTCCAATAGGGTTAATTTTGGTGCTGTTTACCTAGTAAAATGCATTAATTTGCATTATCGTGTTTCTTGTGAGCGATCATGTAATAAAAGGAAAGCCTATGAGATTTCTTATCATTCGTAGACGAACTGCTTTTCGATGCCTCTTACCTTACGTGAGCATGCTTTGTTAGTCAAACTGTATTATCAGCGGAACAATAATGCCAGTGCTTGTCTTCATGATTTTCGGCGTATGAAAAATTTACGAAAAGGACCGATTAGCGTAAAAAACTTATGAAAACTGATTCGGCGATTTTAAACTATTGGAACTCTAGCAATGCGGGTAGGCAGGGGGCGCAAACCAATCAATCACCAACAAGTTGAACAAGTTGCAACTGCTATTGTGGAACAGGAGATGACGAATGTGCAGGGTACCAGCAGTGCACGAGCAATATCCTGGCAAACGGATATCGCATACACAACGGTGTGGAAAATCCCACATCAGATGTTGAAGTTTTACCCCTATGAAATCAGTCATGTTCAAGAATTGCGCCCTGGTGTTGCGACCACACGAATCGACTTATCTTTGAGATTCTTAGCGCTCATGGAAGTGGATGATGCATGGCCGTGGCACATTTTATGGAGTGACAAAGCGCACTTTTATTTGAACGGCGGTATTAACACACCCAACTGTCGCATTTGGGTTGCAACTAATCCGCACGTGTGTCTGCAGATGCCTATCCACTCGGCCAAAGTGGTGTGGATTTACGGCATCTTTTATCATCGGTCCATACTTTTATGAGGAAAATCGCCAAAATGGACCAGTGACGTGTTCCGTCAATTCTAACGTGTATGCCAATATGCTACAGAACTTTGTGGTTCAACAACTGCAGGAAAGAGGATGTCACGATTCGACCATCTTCATTTAGGATGGTGGAATCCTGCAAGAAGATGGTCGCACCACCCCACATCGAACTTCAGGTACAGCGTGTTTTGCGACAACATTTCTCTGACAGAAGAATCATTAGTCGTGCATTTCCCACGCCATGGCCACCGAGATCGCCTGATCTCAATTTTTGTGATTTTTGGCTGTGGGGATTTCTTAAAAGCATTGTGTATCAAGGACATGTACCCGATATTCCGTCAATTCCGATATGTTGCGAGCCACTGTGGAAAATGTCGTGCACGTATGCAGTTCCTGGAACATCAGAATGGTGGTCATATTGAACCTCATTTGTAATTAACAATAAACGTCATGAAATTAATGTGTGCTGTCTCTCATTTGCCATTTAGTCATTCATTAGTCACACCTACTAAAATTAATTTGGCAGCGCCAAAATTTCCCCTGTTGGCGACTTTTGGTACTTTTTTTTCGTTAAATCGAATCCCCATGTTTCACTGTGTACGCCTACCGAATATTGGTGTGTTTCGTCCAATACATTACTCGCTAGAGGGCTCTGAACACTTGACGTTATTTTATAATCACCCAGTATATTAATATATTTATATTAATATATAACTAAATCAGAGTCCTGCTGTTTCTGGAGATCCACTGGAAAGCTAAATAGAGGATATTAAAGAAAAAAATCACCTTTATTTCTCGAGTTTGCTGTCATATATTTTGGGCTTCTAAGTGTGGTGGATGCAAACTCCATTTCTAGAACGCTATTACCCTAAAGTGAATTATTTGTTTTAAATTATTTAAAATAAATATTTGGTAGATTTTCCGAATATGTTGCATCTGATATTATATACAGAAGTTTTACTTTATCAAGATTCCAAATACATCCTTTAGCGTATAACAGTGTTATTACAAATGCATTTAAATCTCAAAAACTTCAATACACAATCCATGATTCAAATAAGAGATTTATGGGACGAGTGAAAACGTGCAAGCAACATTTTCTATTTGTACAGTGTCACATGGTCTTCTCAAAATTGTTATATTTTAATATAAAAAAAAATCTGAATTCGCGTGGTAGCCTAGTGGGTGTGCGCCTCGCTACCATACGCCTGGGGAAGGAGCGTCCCATGTTCGATTCCCGTCGGAACGTGAGGAGCTCAAGGATCTTCCTCAGCCATAGCCAAATTAACCAGTCTTGTGTGTGGACAGCAGGGTTTTCCCCCAGTTTATCCTGAGGTTTTTCATCCCGCAAAGCAGGCAAACCGGCCTTGAGAACTCAACACCACTGTGGACATAGGATACACCGGGGCGTAGGGCTGACTACCTTATCCTGTGAACGACTTGAGGTCCGATGATTAACAAACCCTCGACACCACAAGGTAAAAGAGGGTAAAAGGAAGATGAGATGGAAAAAATCTGAAAAATAGTATGTTTCGTAACAGAAGGGATCTGCAGAAGACAGACCTTTATACGATCGATTACATCGGCCACTATAAAGATCATTTGTCAGCCGTACCACAAACTACTTGCACAAAACAGTGACTAAATCTGCTCCATAATTCCAGATATGGCTCGGAATAAGAAACGGCAGTTGTGTTTGTGCCTTACTGTTGTCATCCATAAGTCCACAAATCATCTGTTGAACCGGACTCAACTGGTGGCGATGACCAAGGATTTTCTGGGTTCCGATTGAGGTTGAAACTGAAAGGGTTCTTTTGACTTCCCTGGAAATGAAAAGGCCCCAGACGATTAATTTGATTTTAAAGATAAAAAATAAATCATCTAACTCTAAATATAAATAGAACTAAATAACTAAACCACCTAAAACGCTACTTACTCCCACAAAGAGCAGGCAGAATTTGAACCGAAACTTTTGGAAGTCAGGAGGCAACCTGCCTACACCCTTAGTCGCAATTGATAATTGAGTGAGTGAAGACCGAAATCAGATTCAAGCAAAAGATCAACGATTCAACTGAATAGTTGAATTGAACAGTATATTACGGAGAAAATGGAGGCACTTGCTTTGAAGTGGCATGGATACATCCACAAAGAGAGAGAGAGGGACAGAACTGCTGCACAACACGAATGGTCGTATTTACGTTTTTTGCACCATTTGTTCTGAATTGTCGCTGTTTTCTGATTTACTATTACTGATATTAGAAATAGTAACCTATAGTAATCTATATTTCCTGCACAGGAAAGCACCCACAAAAATACTAATCTATAAAGCATTATGTAAAAATATTTTAAGATACGCAATCACATCATACGCATTCTGCACAGATTACAAACTTAGCAGATTATTATAATCGTTCTCTGGGAACAAAGAGAAGAGTCCACACTTATACGTGCAGCAAGGACAGACCACAAAATATTTAAGGTGGAACACTTATGCCACTACGCAGACATGTTAAAACACTACTACAACCCAACATATAGAGTAACCAGAACAAAATATCAAATAACAAGACCACAGTCAACAAACTACATAACATATAAGTACGATAATCACTACGGAAAATCCACCCGAAACTTCTACGTACCTGACATGATAAACAAACTGCCGTTCGACGACAGAAACCTAGGAACATACAGAGATCTGAAACAGGTGCTATATAAATATTATAGAGAGAATGAAAATTAGAAAAATTCCTCTCTCTCTCTCTCTCTCTCACACACACACACACACACACACACACACACACACACACACACACAAACCAATAACGACCCTCTATCAAACATCATTACAAGGACATAAATATCATTTCCCAATCCAACCCTTCCCCCCCCCCCGGTTGGTGGGCGCGTGTACCCGCCTCTACACTTTAACCGGAAAAAGAACACACACACACACACACACACACACACACACACACACACACACACACACACAATTCCTCGATTAATACGCCTCAGATTAGTGCGTCATTTTTCCTATTCTCAAATTCGATTAGTGGGCCTACATACATCTTAAAAATAAACGTTACGGATTTTAAAAATGTATACATTTCTACGGATTTTAAAAATTTATACATACTATCTATACATTTCTTTGACGAACTATTTTAAAAAAATCATTCACCAGAATGAAATAATTTAGTTACCGATTTAAAACATTTTACAAAGTTATTTTTAATGGCTTTCCGCCAACATTTATGTAGTCTGTTAATTACGTACGATTTTCCTGATTATATCTCGAGCCCCCATTGCAATTGTTTTGCTTACTTTTTTTTTATTTTAAAATATTTTCCCAACCTTTTCCACATTGTGCAAAAGATTTTATAGGCTTTTTAAATGAATCAAAGTTAATTAAATTAAACTTCTCTGGGAAATTGAAGAATATGAAGACAATTAATTCATTAATCACAGACAAGCCCAAAGATATTTCACAGACACAATTTGAAAATATGTTTTGTACAATCGAAGTATTTAAGCAGCGATGCTTAGAGGTTGACCCTGGTGAAGAGAGAAGCAGTAAAATCTGCAGAAGTAGCAGAAAAGGCAACAGGTTGTATGAAAAAAAAAAAAAGAAAGAAACACAATGCCCGTCTTTGTTAAGGCGTGTCAATTCTTTATTAAGAAGTAGAATAACAAATTTATGTTCTGAATATGTTTTGTTGCGTTCAGCTTCATGATTTTTATATTTAAATTTCATGAAAATATTTAGATTTAGATTCAAACCAATAAAGCTTAGGTTAGGTTAGTTTAGGTTAGATTAGGTTAGGTAAGACTATTTTATAATGATTTCTGATTTCATTGAGTGCAAAAGAAATACTTTTGAAATATATATATATATATACAGGGTGTTCGGGATAAATTTGACATATTTATAATTAATTATATTTTTCCGTAAGTTACATGTATTAACACACACCTCTCTTCATTTAAAAGTTTGGACGCTTCTTCATTCATATACAAGATGTCAGAAAGGATGGATAGCTGGAACCTACAGTAAAAATACAGTAAAAACAATCAGGCATGAACTAGAGACTTGCAATGGTGACTACGAGGATGTAGCAAGAAGAAAGATCCCTAGCAGACGATCTGATTGCGTTCGTACAGCAGAATTCCTCGCAAATCTGCAGGAACAGGTGTTGAAGAACCCTGGCATTGGAATTCGGGCTTTGTTCGTGGAGTTGCTAACTGTAGTCAAGCCCTGGATAACAAGGGTAGCCAATGGTAGGCCGTATGTATGGCAGCAGGATTCGGCCCCTTGCCACACCTCTGGGAAAAGTCAAAAATGGTTGTCTGAAAATTTCTACAACTTCACCAGTCCAAATGTTTGGCCTCCAAACTCCCCAGACCTTAACCCCATGGATTATTTTGTATGGGGCGCAGTTGAAAAAGACACCAATCGCACTTCCAGTAATACAAAAGCCCAGTTAATGGATAAAATTAAAACAGTTTTTGCGGCCCTTCCCAGGGAGACTGTAGCATCAGCTTGTTCGAGGTTCCGAAGCAGAATTGAAGCTGTGATCGATGCTAATGGTGGTTAATTTGAGTAAATCTTGTTGATAGTATTGTAATTAACTCTGCCTGTAATGTTTTTTTGTCAATTCATTAAATTTAATAGATACAAAGAAGATTTTCTTTTTCCTTACGAAACTGTCAAATTTATCCCGAACACCCTGTATATATATATATATATATATATATATATATATATATATATTTATTTATTTATTTATTTATTTATTTACAATTTATATTGTAAATTTTTGAATTTTTGATTTATTCACTTTTACTAGTTAAAGTGAATAATTCCTAGGAGAGTCTGGTAAATATAATAAAAACATGTTTATGGGTTTTATTTATAGGTCTTCATTCTCAATAGAAATTATGACAGCTTAGATTACGTTAGTTTATAATGAAAAAATGTAGGGAACTTCTTTAGCACTCAATGAAATCAGAAATCATTATAAACTAACCTAACCTAACCTAACCTAAGCTAACCTGGATGTCGCATGTCGAACCAGAGTGTAGTCGTAGTTTGTAGTGGGCAGATTAATAGGAATGAAAGGTAAACGTTGTTGTGGGCTTAGCTTAATGATTGCAAACAGATAAATGGAGATAACAAATAAAAGGTGTCGGCAGATGAATGGGGATATTAGATATATCAGAGAGGAACTGATCAGTGTTATTCTCCATTGATCAGGAAAGAGGTACAGCAACAACGTTTATCTAATATCCCCATTCATTTGCCCACAACAACTTTTATTTGTAATCCCCATTTATCTGTTCGCAATCATTAAGCTCTGCCCATAACGACGTTTATCTTTAATCCCCATTAATCTGCCCACCACAAACTACCACTACACTCTGGTTACATGCGACATTAGTTAGGTTAGGTTAGTTATTTTATAATTTAGATAAAATATTTAGATTTAGATTCAAACCAATAAAGCTTAGGTTAGGTTAGTTTAGGTTAGATTAGGTTAGGTAAGGCTATTTTATAATGATTTCTGATTTCATTGAGTGCAAAAGAAATACTTTCCTTACTTTTTTCTTTATAAACTAACCTAACCTAAGCTGTTATAATTTCTATTGAGAATGAAAACCTATATACAAAACCTGTAAAAGTGTATTCAGTACATTTACCAGACTCCTCTAGGAATTATTCATTTTAACAGGTTAAAGTGATTAATTCTTGTAAATTATTCACTTTAACCGGTAATTATTAATAATAACCAGATTTATCACTTTAACCGTAACACACACACACACACACACACACACACACACACACACACACACACACACACACACACATATATATATATATATATATATATATATTGTTTTATGAAAAAAATTGAATGACTAGAACCGGGATTTAATTAAAAAGGTTTTAATATAAACACACTACTAGTTTCGGCCCGAAACAGCCTTCTTCAGGTGACATTATAAAAGAAAAAACACTAAACATTGAGGGTTAAAAGACAATGAACAACACAGACAGTCTTTATACATAATTAGCATGAAAACGTTGTAGTTTTATTTGAAGCTGTTCTTTCATTTGTTGCATTGTTGGGAGAGTGCGTGCTTGCTGCATCACGTGAACAACAGTACATGATTACAGCTGAATGACTATCTGGGAGGTTGTAGCTTAAGTTGTTATTTAGATGAACAGGATTGAAGATGATTTCTCTCGATTCCACAATTTTTCTCTCTATTTCGTCACTGCAACGGAAGATGTTAGTAGATTTTTCCCAGCAGACTTTGTGACTTTGGTTATCATCATTAGGATTAGCCGAGAAGAGGATATGACTTGATAATGCACTCGCTCGCTGTCTCTTGTAAGTAATGTCTCTCATGTGTTCTTCCATACGCATTTCGACAGATTTGTCTGTCTGCCCGAAATAAGGAATATCGCAGTCACATAATATTTTATATACGCCAGGGTATTTGAGTTGATGATGACAAGGTTTTGGGTGGCTAATTAAGGAACGGATCTTTGGAAGTGGAGTGAACAAGGTTCTGATATTGTATTTTTTAGAACTTTTGCTAATTTGTGTGAAACAATACTTATGTAAGGAATAGATATATTGCTTTTGAATCTATTTGTTTCTTCTGAGTGATGTCTAGGAGGATTAAGAAGGAATTTGTTAATGATTTTCTTGGAATATCCATTAACTTCGGAAGAAGTTTTCAGATGGTTTATTTCTGTAAGCAGTTCATTTGGGTCATCAAGAGGAGAACGGGCTCTATGTCCCAAGGTGGAAATTATTCCAAGCTTATGAGGAGGGAAATGATGGGACTGACTGTGCAGATATTTGTTGGTATGTGTGGTCTTACTATATATCGATATTTTTAGTTTAGCAGCAGAAGAGCGAGTCAGTTTGACATCAAGAAAAGGCAAGGAATTATTCGTTTCAAGCTCGGCAGTAAACTTAATACTTTGATGTCGGCTATTGAGATGTTCGAGGAAAACCATAAGGGATTCATGTCCATGGCTCCAAACAATGAAGACATCATCCACATAATGTTTCCAAACTTTAGGTGTTAAAATAAAGGAAGAGATAGCCTTGGTTTCAAAATCTTCAAAGTAAATATTTGCAAGAACCGGAGATAAAGGATTACCCATAGCCAGTCCATGATTTTGTTTGTATATATTATCTTGAAATCTGAAGTAACCGGACCTGATGCAATGTGTAAGCAAGGCTAACATTTTTTTGGATAACATGTCCTCAAGTCTGGGCAACTTGACTTATTTTTCTGTCGCAAACTTGACTTATTTGTCTGTTTGCTTACTTGGGAAATGGAGTAAAACCAGGTTTGAAATAGCTTGGTACCTTTATCATTTATTATACCCAAGGTAAGAAACTTTCTACATAAATCTAAACAACGATAAAAAAAAGCAAGTAAAACCCTATGAAGACACATTGATGTATCAATAGATACCTAGATGGGAAAGACTTGGCCTAGGTATTCCATTCATCCACATGCTGGGAAGCACCTCGATGTTGGACTTCGCTGCGCAGCTTATTCAGACCAATCTTGTTCTCCTCAGAAAAATGGCATTAAATATTTTACAATGAAAACGCAATTAAATGAGCAATGTTTTCAGGTAAAGATCCTATAAATTTAGATTAATTTAGAATGTATATATATATATATATATATATATATATATATATAATAAAAAAGTCAATTTTAATTTAACCTTCTTCTGTTGTACTAATCATTGGTAGTACGCATTGTATTTATATATTTTTATTTACTTTACAAAGATTCGTCAGGTACGATACGATGTACCTTCTATTTACTAAGAAAATCATTTTAATAAGGCGAGGAAAGAATATATAGAAAATATTACACTAAAAATAAATGGTATATTAAAATCTTCAAATATTATTGAAATTCTTTTATTTTCTCAAAATTTTCAAATCACGTAATAATCTAACATTATATTTTGTAATATTTTATATTAAATTTATTTAGAAATGGCGTTAAAATACTCCATAGCAGGGTATAAATACTTGCTTTAAGGATTAATCACAAAGAAAGCCAAGATTGCCTCTTCAAAGTTAATGCCATTGCTTTTATAATGGGGTTACACGTATCGAAGAAAATAAATTACAAAAATTCATTTTTATCATAGTGTCGCATTTATCACCCTGCAAAAAATGCAATGGATTTCAAAAATACATTTTATGGACTATGCAACTATTCTTACTGCACATCTTTAGTGAATGTTTCAATCCTTGAAACACTTCACCCATTTCAATTAAAAAAGAAAATATTTCATTTTTCTCTAAAATAATAAAATAAGGGATATATATATAATAACATTTAAAATTATATTTTGAAAAGAATTTCATAAATAAGAGTTTAATAAAGATCAGAGTTTTAAAACATAAATTTTATGAATACACCTTTTTTTTTTATATGTGTTATTTATTATAAGGAATCTTGGATTGCGTTATCGTTATATTGTATTTCACAAGGTACGATTTTTCTATCCGTGAGTTTTTTAAACTGACCTTGATTTTTTTTTTTATCAGAACTCGCTCAGCAATTACAATTTTAATTCGCTTTTAAGCGTAATAAACTGTGTAATGAGTTGTGTAAAGGAAGAACTAAATAGATTTTATTACTGCTATATATTTCACTCAATATTTCACGGGCTTCATTCAGGGAGAAAGGCAGAAGAATTGGTAACAATATTTAAATTCTAAATATTCACATTCTGGTTGTTAATTCTATTCACGGCGATGGCACTAACCTTTACCTAACGTGCTTTGCTCGCGAAGCTGTACTAGCTAATCAACTGCAATGCTGTTGCTGAACTTCGCGAATTTCGCCACCTGAACAAATGTCGACAAGGTCTACTATTTCCATGTGCTCTGTAACGAATGATTAGTCGTTTTGAAGAAATTGGATCGTTGAGAGTTCGACCTGGAAGAGGTCACAAACCAATGAGTTAACAACAACTGAATGAATTTACTTTTGGAGCAGGCCATGAATAACAGAGCGTCGATTCCTGTAGTGCACGTGCTATATCAAGACACATGGATGTGCCTTATACAACTGTCTGGAAAATCCTACAGTACATTCTGCATTTCTACTCATTCAAGATAATCCTGACACAGGAGTTGCCCCCCGTAGACTTTGAGACTGACATTCGCTTTAACACTCCTTGCTTCGTTTATCATAGGACTATTCTTCTTTGAGGACATTCATCAGTAGGGTCCTGGGACCTGCTCTGTTACTGCCCAGAGATATCGCAATCTGATAAACAATTTTATTGTGATGAGCTACAGCAGCGCCCTGTGCATGGATTCAGTCATTTTCATGTAGGATTGAGCCCTTCGACACATCGATGGATCCGTGCAGGAGGTGCTTCGAGAACATTTCACTATTTTACTAAATACAATAGTTAATAAAGATATTATTCACTTTAAAAGGCCATTTATAACAATTTCCAGTTAAATAAAATAGGGTGTCATGTGTATTAATTCATTAATATATTTAAGTCAAGTTTAAAATTAATGTGAAATTGATGTTAAACTTTAATTAAAGCTTTTGACACTGAATCACATGAAATTATAATTTAAAAAAAAAATAGAAATCATAGGAATATAAGATACTGCCCTAAACTGGTTCAAAAATTACTTAAATGCCAAATCACAAATTGTAAAATTAAACAACAACTAAACACTCCAAAACAGTAGACTGTGGTGTATAAGTATCTGTCTTACGACCAATTTTATTTAATATTTATATCATTGCCTTCTTAATCTTAATCTTAAATTTTTGCAGATGATACAGTACTAATTTTCTCTACGGAAAAATGCACAGCCGAACAAATGCGAACCATAGTGAATACTGATCTTTTAAAAGTAACAAATTGGTTCCAGTCATATAAATTCAGTCTGAATGTCTCAAAAACTAAATATGTACATTTTAATTTGCGAAATACAACAGGCAAAATGAACTTCATTGCATAATTAATTTAGTATGATTGGAATTGCTGGGCAAATTCAAATTTCAACTGTGAGGAAACAGAAAAAGTCAATGTAATAACTTAATTACTATCAAATTTTAATTCCAAGTATCACTTTTTTGGAAACCACACATCACTGATGTCGTAAATAAATAAGGATTATGTTAAACAGACTTTACTACCTGAAAAAAAAAAAAAAATCAGCTACCGCCTTTTTGTTCCCGTATAGGGAGTAGGCGAAGCCGTTTTAGCCCTAACTTATGGAGACTGAGCGGATAGTTCAATCTCCACTGGATAGCCAATCAGAGATAGCTAGTTCAAGGCTATCACTAATTAAACAGCACGCAATGAAGAGGACGCTCAACAAGTGCCGCCATCTCGTGCTCGATATATTTTAAAATATATCGATATTACGCATTTTTATTTAATGTTATGTAACTTTCTCTATACATATTAGCATGTCTCTTGTGATTTTATTATGTATATTGATGATTTGTTGTATTAACTCGGAATTGGGATGTGTTCATGTTTTTTTTTTTTTTTTTTTTTTTTTTGTACAGACTGAGATCCGAGAATTAGAACAGACAATTAATATTAAATACGCAACATGTTTCATCATGTTTGCGTCTCGAAGAACACCGGAGAGACATTGCTTACAAAAGAACCAGAGCTAGTGCCCTCTCAAGCCATGTCCCGTTTTCAGTAAACACAAATAACGAAGACTGCCAACAGGAGATAAAGTGGACAAGAACTTCAAACATGCCACGACGAGGTAGAACGCCGCATAGTCGAGTCTAGAGAAATTGTCACGGACCCTCTCCATATAAACAGTAACCTCGGCTACAATTTACCGAACTCATTCAGCTCTGCTGTCAGATATTGGCGCACTCGTGAAGCCACACGCGCACAGGTGTCTAACAATAGAACTTTAACTCGGACTGTAGCTCCAGTTCAAAGTTTTATCATTTATAGTGACTCAATGTTTCTTTATAGTGTTTTTTATTGGCTTTCTATGTCCTCTCACGCCTGAAGAAGTCGGCCACTCCCATGAAACATGTTCCGTATTTAATAAATTCAGTTGTTTGTTCTAATTCTCGGATCTCAGTCAGTATATAAAAGTATGACTATGTATATTATATGGATATACATGTGTATATAATGATAATATATTACATAACTTTTTTGTAATTTTATGCATATCGTAACCTGGACGACCTGTTGCTCTTATGTCATACATATGATTGCCAAAATTTTGTACTTGAATATGAAGCTTACAATAAAGATTATCTATTTAAAAAAAAAAAATTATGCATTGGCGATTTATACTGAAAATATTTTGGATATACCAATGAACTGTAATACATTTAAAACCTCACGTAAATAAATATTTATTTAAAATAAATATAATTAAACTATCACTAAATTTTTAAATAATATTTAAAGAAAATTCCTCGTATTTCACAGAATTACCACCAATAACAATTGGTAATACTTTAGCAAATTAAGCCCAAATTTTAATGACTTATAGACCGAGTGATATCGTTGGCTGCGTTTGCGCATGCGTATTAATTTACGATCACAAGATGATAAGCTCTGTGCTGTAATATTTCCCCGAAGGCTCTAAAATCATGGACACAGCTTTTAGTCAATCTAGGATTGACTAAAAGCTGAGTCCATGATTTTAGAGATGTATCCCAAACCAAAGCATGCCTAGACTAAATTAATGATGAGATATAAATTATTAAGAATATTTTTTTATTTAATGAACTTCATTTCCATTATTATTTATTGTATGGAAAATAAAAACAAAGTCTGGTGGTTGTTCGTATTGTGTTTAATGTTGATACTATCTTGGTTGATACTAGATGGCGCCATATTCGTACATTCTCACTTCGCTCAATGACAAGCATTTGGTTGTATTCAGACTTCGGTAATAACATCACCTGAATAAAATAAATAAAAACTTAGGTTAGAATTAATTTAATTCATTAACAACAGTGCTATGAAAATCTTGTTCATATCTTTGTTTACTAATTTTTGACAATTTTAATAACTTACTTGTTATTTTCATAAGCGTAGGTAGATAGTCACGCCAAAAACTGCAGGGTTTGATGCGGGGACCACTTCCCACTTGACCTAAGTTGTTGTTGAGTATAAGATATTCTTTACGACTGGAATAAACTGGCCAAATATCCGTTATGTTTGGTCCGGAATCAGAAGCCATGTTTGGATCTCTGAAAAGACATGAAAAGTTTTAATTTTATCTATCAACACACACATAAAACTTCCTTGAAATCACGTCTTCGATATGCTGCATCACGTGACTAAACAATGGCCGTTTTGAACTACAGCCAAGTAATTCCTTTGAAATATGTAGAATGCCGTTGAAACATCAGAACTACAACAGTTCTATATATTTCTCAGTATATAATATATCAGGCAAAAAATATCTCCTAAATGATGCCTTTGGATAGGTGGTGACTGTCCTTGATCTTGTCCGGACTTCAAAATGTCAAGATTGAAATATTTCTTTTAAAATCCTGTATTTGTTCCTTACTGTCAATCGCTGGTTTTCCAGGCGCATGCGCATGAAGTGCTAGCTGCAAGCCATGCGCATGTGCAAATATAGCTTCATTCTCTCCGAAGGTAACTGTGTTCTGTTAGTTTCGTAGTTTATATCTAACGACCTTTTTAGTTATTTACTTGATTTTTAAATAAAAACTTTTACCGCATACAAGGGGAAGCTCCACATTCAAATAACTTTTCGCAACCTTCCGTCACACCTCACAAGCATCTGGAATTAGTTCATGAATATTACGGCAAGTCTACTGTAAGTATTCATTTCGAAAATAAAGTACTCACGCTCTAATTAAAATATCATTCCTTGATTTATGCAATACCATATATCAAGCCCTTTAAAAAGTAATTTATAAAAGCTTTGCGATTAAAATTCAATATTTAATTAAATCTATCTCTCTGTATTCCTCCAAGGTAATAGATAATATACAAGTACTCCCAGCTTCAACCATTGAAAATGGTAAGTTGCCGGTCGCCATCTTACTACTGTCAACATATTGGTTTGTTTTCTGTTTTACATTTAATCTGAGGAACCGCGCAACAGGAATAAAAATATAATCTCTCTGAATTTTATAAATGTTAATTATCTAAACGTGGATATGATACAATGTTCTCAATATATACAAGTTTGAAAGATTCATATTTAAAAATCCCTACACTGTAGCGTTTTCTTCAACCTTACTAATAAACAACATGAAATAATTAACATTTAATTTATTTTAAACACATTGTTTAATAGACCTGTCTATAAATCTAAATAAAATATTTAGAAAGGCATTCCGTATTTAAATTCATAATTAAAATCCAAGTAGCGCGTTGCATGATCAGTTTTATTTTTTAACTTGTATTTAGGTTACTAAGCAGAAGATTTGCACGCTTCCAGTTACCCGGATGTATGAGTTTGAAATATGCAAACGCAGCCATAAGAAAAGTCGTTTGGTGGACGTTAAACTAAAATGATATAACGATAAAAAATAAATTACAATTTTAATATGATACGAAATAAAACAAAATTATAAATAATTTATATATATGATGTTAAGAGTTCCAACTGTACAAAAACACGATGTTAATTAAAATATCAATTATAAAAATATTAATTTACTGTTTTCAGTGTGTGTGTGTGTGTGTGTGTGTGTGTGTGTGGAAAACTAGGAATTTCGTTTATTTTTCATACACTTAATTTCTGCTAAATCAGTTTAAAAAAAATCCAAAACTACTCACCCAGTTTTGACGAAATTGGTCCACAACTGAATCATGCGTTTACTTAATTGAATATCATCCTCTTGATAACCCGCACTCCTGTTGAGAGCTCCTCCAAAAGAAAACAGAAGTTCATCTCCATGTAAGGCTGTCACCCAATGCGGCCAGGTGCTGACTGAAGACCTGTGATCAAAAACGTATTTATAGACCTTGTTCCCAGCCTTAGAAAAGCCATCAGCCACATCATTAGCATCACACATAAAGTTATAATCACCCATTAACTCATCGATGCCATCTCTATTCCCAGTAAGATCTTCCATGCCTGGCAATTCTGTGTACATAAAAGCTATTGATAAATTGGAAACTTTATCTTGGTAGGGATCTAACTGGCTGACCATGTTCAGAAACTCTTCGCGAGTGATGTTGAGATCTTCAATAGGTCTAAAAATATCTTCGAAATAAATAAAAGCAAAAAGAACTCCCTCTTGGATCACGTTACCCACCAGGATATTTGTTTGCTTAAAGATCCCATTCCGAAGCGAATCTTGTGGACTTTCCACAACCAGAGTTCCATCAATAACTGGGACAAATCCAAAGTCCATTATTCCTTCAACAAGCCGCTGTTGGTTCTGCAATTCTTGAGCATCTGTCCTTTGGAGACACTCCACAACAGCCTCTGTGTTATTTCGATCATGAGGACAACCGACTGCTTCGGCTAGGGTAAGGGATTTGTTGATGGCTCTTTCTCTGTCCAGGTAAGCCCAAGGAGCAAGTGAAGTACCACTTTGCAGTATTGCTCGTTGAAAGAGGTTTCTACTGACGGGAGACATCAGATGATACAAGACACTAGCTGAACCTGCACTCTCACCGAATAAAGTGATTCTGTCAGGATTCCCTCCGAAGTACTGGATATTCTCTTTGACCCATTCAATCGCTAGCAACTGATCAAACAATCCCGCATTTCCAGGAGCACCTTCATTTCCAAGGTAAAGAAACCCTAACGATGCCAAACGGTAATTCACCGTTACTACAATCACATCACCTTCTGTTACCAAACCCTGAGAGTCATAAATATCATTACCTGACCATCCACCACGAAAGGCTCCACCATGAATCCATATCATGACCGGTAGGTCTGCTTCTTTTGGGCATGGACGTGGTGTCCACACGTTTAGGGTTAGGCAGTTTTCAGTTTTTGTGAAGTTTCTATACTGGAAGCATGCTGGTGGTTTTTCGGTAGCATTTAGGACTTCGGTCCATGGATCTGGCGATTGAGAACGGCGAAAACGATTAACTCCTGTGGTCTTTCTACCATAGGGTATTCCAAAGAAGACGTTCACGAAGTTTCCATCGAATCCATCCATAATCCGACCTCTAACTGGCCCTTTAGTAGTCTGTACAATAAGGTCTTCATCGTATTGTGGTTCATATCCGACTGTCGTTCCGTCTATTAATGTGCTCAACGTACATACGGTGACCATCACTAGAAGCATCTTAATTGTACATAAGTAAGGCTTTAAATCCCCCTTCATGGCTTATCTTCCTTTAAAGGGAATTTATCTGAAAAATAAAATAAAAGCAATGCAGTATTTATATTATTGTAAATATTACTCCCATAGCATGCTTAATATACACAAATAACATAAACGGAGAATTTTTTCCAGTTTTTGTTTTATTGGATATTGCAATGGAATGGGGACACCACAGTATTCATATAAAAATGAATGGTGCATTTTTTTGACATTTCCTATTGATTGCAACACTGCACTACGTGTTAGGGCATTCCGAACATGACAATTCTATTCAAATCTGCTTCAAAAGAAAGATGTTGGGCGATTTTCGAATCCCAGCTTGCCACAGGAAGTAATAACTTCCTCCCCTTCATCTGTGTACTAGCAGAATTGATTATCACCCCAACAGCCTGAAACACAATCGTCATGGTGCTTTAGACTGGCTGCAGATGTGTTCACAAGCTTTTGAGATGACAAATTAATCACTTTTATGAAAATTCTACTTGAATGTTGAACTGTCAATGCCAATCAATATCTCAACACGTCAGAATGATTCGAGATAAATCGCTGACTTACGACGTGCCACTTCATTCCTCCCCGCCAAAAAAAAAAGAAAGCTTAATAATAAACCAGACACATTTATCATTTGTGGAAGGAATAGCAAAGCACGTAAAAGGTGCGCTAGGAGATTATCAAGACGCACGCGCCCACCGATGTGAGGCATAACAGTGCCTTGTGTAGCCAGTGGCCAAGAAACATGGGATGATCCTTGAGTGTTTGGAGATTTACTAGCAATTAAAACAGCTTTTCTTAGTGAAGACAACGTAAGAAAAGTTCCAAGGAAAAAGGTTGACGGAAGAGAAGAAACAACAGCAGATGCGATATAACTTGTCCCCCCCCCGAGAAGCATCGGGGGGGGGACAAGTTATATCGCTTAAATGCTTCACGAAACATCGTGAAATACTTCACGATGTTTCGCTATTCAGTAAGCTATTTTTCATAGGTTAAAGCACAGAACAAAATCTCTTACATTTTTCAATTTGTGTTATACATTCCACCACCACGGACAACGTACCTGAAAGGTTTAGAGCTCTTCGTATTGTGCACTGTCACCTAGAACTTTACGACCGTTTATTAAGGCAAAAAGACCCTGAGTACATCAAGAGTTTTACAACACTCCAAACGCTACGTCACTTTTCCACGTGACTGACATGTTCATCAAGTTATTGCATGATAGTAAGTAACCGATGTCGACATTTTCAAAAGAATGACGTACAGTATGGATGGTACCCAAATATAAACTGCTGCAAAAACAGTACAAAGTGTGGGAGGTGTAGATAACGTCTCAAATAAGAGACGAAAGGATTAACTACTCAGCTTTGAAGAAAATACTACACCTTAATGCGTTTTCAGTTTCATAATATTTTCAGATCAAATATTAGATGAAACAGGAAAATAAATCATCAGTCATAAAAATAGGTGGATTCGTAAACATATTTTATCACAACAGTTGGACACGTTTGCGACATACGCGACTTCGAAAGAAGTCAACGGACACTATAGTATATGGAACAAACAGCCATGGTACCCACCTTAATAAGATGTAATTATTTTGAAAGATTACTAAAAGAAACAAGCCGTGACAGCATGGTGGTAGCAAACACTCACCAGGAATGCTATCAGGAATACATATTGATACCTAACGTAGACAAAGCCATCAAAATCATGAAATGCGAACCTCCTTTGGCTGCGATAACTGTAGCAATAATACGGGTCACAAGCGTTTGATAGCGATCAATGGGAATTTTGGGCCATTCTTCCTGTTGGCATATAATGATGTCCTTGATTGTTGTGTGGTAGACATTCATTGTCCTCACCCGACGCTTCAGTTCATGCCACAGATATTAAATAAGGCTGAGATCAGGGTTCTAGAGGTCAACGTCGCCAATCAAGCGTGGTGACGTTCATATCCGCAAACCACGCAGTTATAGCAGCAGCTTTATGACGGGCATTGATGAAAGAGACAAGGGTCAGTTCCAAAAACGTCACAAAGTAGGAAGTATTGTATTGCCCAGATTGTTTAGATACCCCTCTCCGATATCGGTGGTCGTGGCACAACAAACAGACAAACCAGGAAACACAGGACCACACAATCACACCGCTGGCTGCGAATTTCATAGTTCGGGTTCTTCTATGAGACGTCGGGTATCTACCACACCGACATCCATCCTTCTGCTCGGTAGGTGTAGCATAATTCTTTGCTCCATACCACAGCTTTCCAAGTTTCCAAGGCCCACTGTACATGCTCTTTGGACCATTGAAGAGCGACACTACATGTTGGTTCGGGTAATGTGGAGCTTGCATATTGCGGTCCTACCATGGAAACCCATACTGTGAATTCACAGTATGGGTTTCCATGCTGGCTTTTTTTTTGGGCTTTTTTTACACATTATCCTTCGTAGCACCCTACGAATATGTTTGATGACTATGGCGGGCTACCTCCACTGCGGGTAGCACTTACAGTTGACTCCCTGCGCTTCCATCTCAGTTTGGTATCATCGATTGTTGACGTGGGATGGCCCAATTTATCAACAATTTGCTGAACCACACACACACACACACACATTTATTTATTGAAATATAAATGGACACCACCCCAAGCATGCGCTTTGTTGGTGCACGAGCCTATCCAGGCTCTAAAATTATTAACTGTCCAAACTTCAGCTGAAACTATGGCAAATATTCATATTATATATGTCTCTCACTGGTCTGCATACTTTCAAAAGCTCCCTCGAGTTTTTGAAAGTATGCAAAGTATGCAGAACTCGAATACCATCGTAATATATTTAGAATCGTTTACTGATAGACGATTCTATACTCTGCCAAGTTCGGAGGGGAAGCGGGGGCGCAAGCTTAGCTTTTAGGTTTACATAAGCAAATCTTCCTATATGTAGCATATGTTTATAATTGAATTAATATTATTGAGTGGCAATTGCCATTAATAAAAAATAATAAAATTTATAAAATTTTATTATTTTTAATATTTAATAAAATAAATTTTTTATTTTAATGTAAATAAAATTAATAAATTTTTGGCTTAAAGAATTACGAAGACCTAGTCCCAAAAATCAAAATTGGATTTTTTAAAAAACTGTTTTTCTGCTCGTCTAATTTAACTCTTTGTGCTTTCTATTCCCTAATTTGTAAACTGACCTTCGCGATTTCGGATTTGACATTCAGAATATGCTTCTATAAATAAGTTACACTATATTGATAAAGTTGAATACAAAATTGGGAAAGCAAATTTTGCAGTGTTAGCCAAAAAGTTTTGACATGTACGATTTAGATAGAGTATTAAACATAAAGCATTCTTTAGAGATGGAACTTGTCAACAATAAAACTCATTGGCTTCTGACCATCGAGAACAAAGAGCGCCACATTCTTCAAAACCGCATGACAGACTTATATGAAATTTAGAGTACATATTTTAGCTTAGAATGTATACGTGTTTATACTTGTATGTTAAATTTTATTCATTAAAAATCAATATATTCAATGAATGATTTTTTATTAAATAAATGGATTTTCCACGAATTTTAGTGCCGAAACTCCTACAAAACCAATTTTTCCGATTGGTTAAAATACTATTCGCGCATCACGAAACTTTTTTTTATCTTTATGGAGAGCCCATTCACGAAATGTTGGTCAGCCTATAGTACGTTATATGGATGAAGGATAAGGAACTTACTGACATTTCATTTTGTAAAGCTTTGGTTTGTATTCTTTGGGAAATACATGTGGTGAAAGACTGTTCCAGAGAACAACAGTGGAAAGACTAAATGAAGAAAATGAGAAATTTGTTCTGTGGATTTGGAGTTGAACTGTAAGAGGGTGTTGGTTAGCTGCTGAATACATTTGGCGGATTTGCAAGAGGGTGGTGGAATTATTGATGCTAATTCTGATGAACAGCGGCTATAGAAATATTTATAGAACATGCAGGCTGCGGAGACCGGACGCTTGTGCAAAAGTTAGTGGGGTGTGTTAATGAGAGAGAGAGAGAGAGAGGAGGGGGTTGTCAATCAATCTATCTGCTCTTTTCTGTATAGAATACATGTTAAAGATACCAAGAGACCGTGTTAATCCTTTTCCAAGGAAGAAAAACAATGTTTTGCGCGTGAAATGTATTCACGTCTGAGCTACTTGTACATAGAGGCTAATGACTTCATATCCCTTGCCTTAGTATGTATCCCATAATGCAAAGCACAAGTACTTTTCGGACATGTAAAAATACTATACATAATGGTAAGGGCCACTACCCAGATGAACTGTTCAGAATTAAACAAACCCCTCGAGAGAAAGAGAAAGCCGAATTTTTTTGGAGGAAATAGTTGTGATATGTTTTGTGCCAAGAGAGATTTGAGGTTAAAGTTATTCCTACTTACCTACTTACCTACCATCCGGCATTACAGCCTTCTGGGCCTTAGCCTCCTGTACAACTTGTCTCCACGATCTTCTATCCTTGACTAGTCTTTCCCAGCCTTTCACTTTCTTAACAGTCAAGTCTTGGATTACGTTATAAATTCATCTTAATCTTGGTCTTCCTTTTTCCCTTGTTGCATATATCTTCTCTCTGAGCATTCTTCTTGGCATCTTCCATTCTCTCTACATGACCTAACCATTGCAATCTCTGTGTTTTTATGAACCTAACACTATCTCTTCTTCTTTTAGTATCTGACTAATTTCTTTCTTGTACCGTATTCCCCATATACTATTTTCTTCAACAGGTCCATCAATTCTTCTTATAATCTTCCTTTCAAATTTCCTCAAGTTGTCTTGGCCTTTTTCACTAAGAGTCCACGCTTCGCTTCCGTATGTAACCACGGGTCTAATAAGCGTTTTATATATAAGTATTTTAGAATTTCTGCTTATTAGCTTGCTTTTAATCATGTTCATATTTGCATAATATTCTTTATTACCAGTTCATTATACGCTTCAATTAACCGTTTCTTAGTCTTCATAGTCTTTGGCACGATGACTATATCATCAGCATAAGCACATGATTGACTTGATTTATTAAAAATTGTTCTTCTTGGATCTAAATCTTTAATCGCATAATGTAAAGCTATAATAAATAATGTTGTTGATAGTGCACCTCTTTGTTTTACGCCTTTATTAAATTCGATGGGCTCACTAAATTTATTATCTATTTTAACTTTTGCTTTTATTTTATTCATGGTCATCATTACTAATCTAATTAATTTTGGTGGTATCGCCAATTCTTTCATAGCCTTTTGTAGATTATCTCTGTTTAGACTGTCAAGCGCTTGCTTCAAGTCTATAAATAACATGTGTAGGTCTATTGCAGGCTCGAGACATTTTTCCATCATCTGTCTGATAACGAAAAGATGATCAATGGTACTTCTGTTTGATCTAAATCCACACTGATATTCTCCCATTTTCTTTTCGGTAATTTCTTTAAGCCTGTCATTTATTATGAATGTAAGAATTTCATAATCTACATTAAGTAACGTAATACCCATATAATTACTACAGTCGAATTTATCTCTTTTTTTTAAATAGGACAGATTATGCCAACTTTCTCAACAATTTTAACTTCGGAACTTGCTTCACTACGCTCCCAAAACTTCGTTCAATACTTAGTAAACCTAAAGAGAAACATCTTCCAACTCAGTTTCCAGGAGTGTACAAGATTTTGTGTGATTGTGGAAAGCCATACTATGGACAGACTGCTAAATCCATCCTTTTACGTTTGGATGAACACCGTAGAGATATCTCCTATAACAGGACTAGAGCTAGCGCTCTCTCTAGCCACGTTCTCTTTTCATTTAACTCAGACGAAGACCGCCAACACATTGTGAACTGGACTCAAACTTCTAACATCGATGTGTGCTATGAGGAACTCCAGAGAAAGATTGTCGAATCTAGAGAAATTTCTCTAGATTCTTCTCATATCAATAACAGCCTACGTTTCAATCTCTCTGACGCACACGATGCCCCTGTTCAGTATTTGCGCACGCGCGACAGCGCGTAGTATACATTTGTTTGGAACTCAAGCTCGCGTTTTGTTTTCAAACACGCTACTGTCTTTTTGTACTTGTTCTGTTATTACAATTTTAAGTCTCTGTAATTCTTTATATATTTCTTTGTTTGTGATACCTGAAGATGTTGATCAATTCAGCGAAACTAGTAAACTAGTAGTATCTTTTCAAATATATCATGTCATCTTTTTCTCTCGATATCAGTCATTAAAGCTTGTTCATAATATTCCAACCGAATAAAAATGAATTCTGAAAAAAAAAAATATATATGTGTGTGTGTGTGTGTGTGTGTGTGTGTGTGTGTGTGTGTGTGTGTGTGTGTGTGTGTGTGTGTGTGTGTGTGTGTGTGTGTGTGTGTGTGTGTGTGTGTGTGTGTTTATATATACGTATAAACATACGATATATATGTTTATACGTGGGCTGTTCAATAAGTAATAAGACTAATTTTACTGTGGCGAAACCACTCATCACAATATTAATTTCCGTGGAATAAAGAAATGTTGCTGTCTGTATTAACAAAAGAGATTGCTAGATGGCGTATACGGGCTGATGTGCCAGAGTGTCACGTGATTAAACGCAAGTGTTCATCGGCGCGCCTACGAGGTGCGACCAGTCTTCGAAATGGAAGCGTCCTTGGAACAGCGTTATGCGATTAAATTTTGTGTGCGTTTGCAAAAATCGGCATCGGACACTTTTAACATGAGACGCAAAGCTTTCCACAATGAAGCAATGTCGAGGGCAAGTGCTTTTCGCTGGCATAAAACTTTTAAGGAAGGAATGCAAAATGTGGAAGATCTTGAACGTGAGGGAAGACCTTCAACGTCCATCACAGAGACAATGATCAACACAGCAGCGATTATCATCAAGCACTTCAAAAGGAAGCGTCCATTGCTGAAGAATGGCTTCTTATTGCACCACGAGAATGCAAGGCCACATATTGCTGGTTGTGTAGTGGACGTTTTGCAGAAGAACAACACAGATATCCTACCACACCCTCCATACAGTCCTGATCTCGCACCGTGCGATTTCTGACTGTTTCCTCAGCTCAAGAAACCACTAAGCGGCTGCCATTTCGAAAGCAACAAAGCATGTGTAAAAGCTGCGGAGGCGGTTTTGAAAGAACTCTCAAAAAACGGACTCTCACATGTGTTTAAGAAGTGGAGGAACGTTGGGACAAATGCATCGCGTCTCACGGTAGTTAATTCGAAAAAGACCATGTAAATGATGACGATTAAAGGTAATCTGTTTTCTGTATAAATATAGTCTTATTACTTATTGAACAGCCTACGTATGTATAAAATAACAGTCCCATTAGTAGAATAGTTTTTTTCGAAAACTTCGTCAAAATTACCATTCATTTATCACAATAAACTTTTCGCAAGAAGTGTAGAAGGTCGGCTGAAGTATTTTTGGAAGTTGGCATGCATTTCTTTGAAATTACACATGCGTAGAAACTGACGTCTCATCCCATCAACTCGCTTCCATAATAGGTGTGCAAGACTTCTTAGTAAGCAGATAATCATACTGGACGACCTCAGGATTTCAGCAACGAAATATCTTTAAACATATACGTATCTCACTTCGAAATCTATGCTTTTCAGTGTTAAATTCAATCCTTAGTCTCTTTATATCACAACCTTGTTATGTAATATTGAAAACCAATACTTGTAAAAAATAAACGTAAATTCAGTTATATATATATATATTATATATGTAGAAAGTTTTTTACCTTGGGTATAATATATGTTAAAGATACCAAGCTATTTTAAACCTGGTTTTTACTCCATTTCCCAAGTAAGCAAACAGACAAATAAATCAAGTTTGCTTACTTGGGAAATGTATATATATATATATATATATATAAAGCTGTTGTGATCATGGCAGGAGGATAACAGCAACAGCCGAGCCTCAGTTAAACTTCATTGGCTACAGCATTGCCATATATTTAAACGTAAAGCCGTCTCTAAAAATTCGGAACGATCCCTAGGCCACTCATTCGTGGGTGAAAGACCGTCCATCTCAGTGTTGGCCTTCCCCCCACCACCACCACCACCGAGTAGAACCGCTCATGTTCCGAAGAGAGGCATTCACCGACAAAGTCCCTCACCGGGCCGTGCCGGAGAACACTTTCCCCGGAGACTCAAATTGCTCCCTTAAGGCAAAAACCTTAAGAGAGCGAACTCAAAACTCTCGAATCTCAGCGCCCCAGGGGCGCTGAGATTCATTGGCTACAGCATTGCCATCCATTACCCTCCCAGGATGTTTTTTTTAATTAACTTCAATTATGTTTAGCTTCGTTTTCCTTTGTGCCATTTTATTTTTAATATTTAAAGGTGTGAAAAGGTTTACATTGTTATCTACAGTAATTTTAAAAACGATTTCAGTTATTTTCCTTTATTATATATTTAATTATATACTAATTAAATTTTCATATATAATGTTTTTTTTTAATTTATTATTTTTGTTTTAATTTTAATTTTCTTTATTGTTTCACAATTCCATTTTCATTTTAGAATTTCGATGGAAAGGTCGTATGTTTAAATGGGGCTAAGTATATGAACAAAAAAAAGGGCAACACAAAATCTTGTTGTTAAAATAAATAAATAAAATAAACTTAGATATTTAAATAAATTTTAGTAGAAACTGTAGATTCCAAATTTTATTTGATTCCAAGCAGCCAGAATAGAGTTATCGCCATATATAATTTCATTAACTTTTTTCCCCGTTTGCAAATAGTTCGAGTACAATATAAAGTGAGACAGTTCAACAAATATTTGTCCGTATACCGAATTTCAATAAAGTTTATACAGACATAATCCAATATTCATATATCGATTCCCAAAATGGACAGAGACATTTGTTTTTTTAGCAAAATGCACCTCAGTGTGATTACTAAAATCAACACCGGTGGGTATTAAAAAAAATACAATAAAAACAACTATCGCCAATATGAAATTATTATACACTTGATTATTCTTAAATAACAAAATTAAAAAGAACTTACTGTTATTGAAATAATCTGGTAATTCTTCCCTATGCTACAGCTTCAGTACTGCAATTGTAAGGCTTGGCAATTTATATTGCCAGTAGAAGGAAGTCAGAGACTATTCGAGGAATTTTTAGGTTGTGTTTCTGTGAAAGTACACACTGAAATCAACTTAGCGCTGATATATTCAGGTCATCATTCGCCGTCTGCTGATAACCTGTTATGCTAATCATGTGAGGCAGAAGACATAGCAAAGGTCAGCCGAACAGTTATCTTTAAAACATATCAATTTCACTGGAATGCAGTATTCGAGAAGGATGTGGCATCACATGATTTTTGCAATACAGTGTACGATTATTGAGATCTATGTAAACACTTGTAAGCAACAAATGAAATAAACGAATTAATGGAATCTGTGTGGCTTTGTGGAAGTGGCGTTTGCACTCCACGACGCTTGACCGCACGAATGAAGACTTGAGTTCAAGTCTAGTCGCCGACTAGAGTAACATATTTTAAGTCTTTTTTCGACCGGTTCCCGAGTTAGTCGATCTCTTCTCCCGGAATCTCGTCCCGTAATCTCAAGAAAATCAGTCGTCGAACCCACACTATTTTCAGACATTAAAAATGTTGTGTTAGGTTTAAGGACCACGAGATGGCGGCACTTGTCAGCCGTCTTTTCACTTCGTGGCGATTACCTTAGTGATAGCCTTCGGCCAACTATCTATGATTGGCTGCCAGTGGAGATTGAACTGCCTACTCAGTCTCCAAAAATTAGAACGCTAAAACAGCCTCACTGACTCCCTATTAGTTGATTTTTTTTTTGATTTTTTGATACAGTAGCATTTAGCAAAACGTACTCACTGCAAGTGATTTTCGGTGATCTCGTTATTCAAATACGAATGAAATATTTTTTTCTTTTAATGTTTACTATATTAGGGATCGTATTAATAGAATGCTGAAGTTAACATTTTAAGTACCTAAATTGTTAATTTGCAGTAATTAAGTCTCTGCGTACTAATACGATCAGAAAACTGAAATCAATGAAAGAATCTCTGATGATAAAAAAAACTAGAAATCGGTTGTTGCATTTTGTCAGAAGCTTTGAACAAAATGGTCCACGAAAAGATAGTACTTATCAGAAGATAATACAGATCAAAATAAATAGATGACAAAAAAAATTATACCGGTAAAATCTACAAAAGTATTGTTGGTGAATAATCATTGTTTTTCAACAATGGATGAGTTTAATCAATGTAACAGATGTGGTTCTTTGATGCAAGCAGGGATGGCAGAACTACCTAATCCTATTTCCGATCCGTTAAATTTATTTGAAGAAATCCTGTCCATGGTTTCCGCTCTTCTAAACACCTCACCAAACAATAACAACATTCGAGATGAAGAACAGACCATCCGAAATATTTTAGATTTAAATGACAGAATAAAAACAGAAATACTCACGGACCTTAATGAGACCGTATTTTTTCATGGAATCAAGGAGGAGAAAAGAGAATGCATAAGGAGAGTCAGTTATTCTTTAGCTAAGATGTATTTCTGGAACAATATTACGGAATGCAGGCTCCTGGACGACATTCTAATAAATATGGAGGACTGCGATCGCTTTTACGAACTAATCCACCAAGAAATTATTTATCCCACAGTGATAACACCGTTATGGGCATGGTCTGGGCATGACAATCCTATATTAAGAACAGACAAGCAAACACCTTTGTCTTACTTTCTGCAAGTAGCCAATAAAAATAGATTGATCATTCATCATCAGAGGGTGGTTGACATCGTAGCCATAGGTGCATTTATGGTATACGGCCGTGATGTTACATCTAGCGTGGTACAACTTGTGCTTAGACATGGAGTTTATTCAAAGGACGAAGATTCCATCAAGGAATTTGACTACATTCCAATCTGGTGGTATGTTTCCTATTGCTTGAATTTACTAATTAGGCAAGAGCTAAAAGATGCTGACGAAGAAGTTCTCAACTACCACCAGGACAAAATAAAAGGTGCTACTTTTTTTCTTCGTACACTTTCTAGATTCTCACTGATAACCCTTCTACATACTTTAAAGCGGCTTTTGACGAGAGAACATTCCCTCCTTGAAGATCGGAATTTATCTACTGGGGAGATCCTGGATGTAGCATTTCCATGGTTGCCACTACTGAAAGAGCGTTGTCGTAATCCAGGTAAGCTCAGCCATCTTTGTCGGCTCGCAATTAGAATATGTCTGCACAAAAACTGGCAACTTCCAGAGGGCATCGCGATGCTTGCCCTTCCACCATACCTTCAAAGATATCTTGACCTTCTGGAAGACTAAATATTAGAAACTGTTCTTCAATTTGAATGTTCCTACCCAATGACTGATGAAGTATCGTGTAGACTAGTGTTTTATTAAAATGGTGACTTGAGCATATTGTTTTCTTATGTTCCTGAATTAAATGCATGTTGTCAGTTTTTCTTTATTTGTCTTTTTCTTGTTTCTTTATCGAATGTGTCTTTCGTTTCGAAATCTAGTCATAAAGTGCAGACGTTACGCAGACAGAACCGAAGAATCATGCGCCTGTTGCCACTCTTGCTACAGTTTCACACATACCTATGCATGCACACCAGTTACACCATCATCCATCACTGGCCAGAAATCACACACATATCACGTGCTAAATACCTTGGCCTATAGATCGTCACATGGACAAAACGTATTGAATGCCTACAAACTAAAGTATCATTGCAAGAAAACTCTTCCAAGTAAAACAGATAATTCAATCTAACTGAAAAAATAAAATTTCTATATCAAAGTATTTGCGAATTACTACTTGGCTAAAACGGTATAACAGCTTTATGCAAACACATCGAATAGCCTCCTAACAAAATTAGAAACATTACATAGGAAAATTGTGTCAACAGTGATATGGAGACCTTATACATAACTGCCAATATTCGAACCGCTTATAACGGGACAAGGAATTCTGAGCATTAAAAATCTGAAACACCACAAAATGTACTAAGGAATTTCTTCAGCAACTTCTATCGTAACAACAGAGACACATATCACAGGACACAATTCACAACAACTCATTACATCCCAGACCCTGAACAACTCATACGGTTCTTGTATAAGATCGCATCTCATACCAACGCTACTCAACAACCTACCAAGAAATTTAAAACACATAGACAACTACAGAGTGTGTAGCCCAGTGGAAGTGGCGCTAGCGTCCTCTGCGCTTGGTCGCTCGAAGTTAGACTTAAGTTCAAGTCTAGTCGCCGACTGAAGGAGCTTTTTCTAAGCCTTTCTTCAACCGGTTCCTGAGTTAGTCGATCTCTGGCACAGGTAAGCCGGTTTTTCCTCCCGGAAACTCAAGAAAATCGACCGTAGTACTCACATTATTTCAGACAGTAACATATCTTGTTAGGGTTAGGTACCAAGATATGGCAGCACTTGTTTGCCAGCCTCTTCATCGGTAGCTGCTATAATTAGTGATAGACATGGGCAGAGCTATCTCTGATTGGATACCGGTGGAGATTGAACTGCCCATCCGGTCTCCAAAAGCTGGATAGGGTATAAAGACCTCGCTTACTCCGTATAAGGGAATAAAAGGCGTTAACTGATTTATTTTTATTTTTATTTAGACACTACAGACCATTAAAACATGAACTATGGAAACTACGCCTACCGGCCATTGAAGTAGAAGCCTTTATGAAGATGTAAATGTTGTTTACGCAGCGTATATGCAAAATACTTGGTCATTTGCTCCACCAAGTATTCTAGGCAACTATTTAAAAATGCTGTTGGTCAGCAATCATCAGTAGTGTTGATCACAATGGGGAAAACAAAGGATCTTTCTGAGTTCGATAAAGCACTTATTTTGGGTACTAGTCAGCTCTGCTGTTCAATTCCGAAAGATCCTTTGTTTTTCCCATTGTGATCAACGTAGGATATACCAGGTGCTTAATCAGTATAAAAATAACCTACATGGCTTGTCTAAGTGGTATAACTGTGCTCATTCTATTAGGAATGAGTTCGCCTTCGTCAAAAAAGGTTTGTACTGACAAACAGAACTTCACGTGCAGCAAACGACCAAAGCATTCAATGAAGGCCCGAACTATGCGCAGGTAAATCGTAGAGAATCGATATTGGCAATCGTCTGCCTATACTTAAAGTTAATATTTCTTATTCAGTGGCCGGTATGTGCATATCAACACAGTTAGTAGTACAGCATATAACAGCTGAATACACTTCACAAATCAATGGACTACAGCATCCATTATACTGAATACTAATTTTTTCGAACAGATTACCTTGTGTTAAAAGTAAAAATGCCTAAATATCATGACTCAAATGATCTCTCTTTGAAATACACCCTCTGTCAAAAAGAACCCGAACTTTTCGAAAATAGAAGAAACTAGTGGCGCCACCTGTTTTGTTGTCGAAAGCGGCAACTTCATTAGTGTTGTGTCAACTGTTTATGACAATTGTTTCATTAGAAGCCGAGTTATAGTGCTAAAAGTGACAGTGTGTTTTGATGAACGGTCGGTCGTCACGATATGCATGCCGTACGCGACGAATTCTCAATCGCCTCAAAACTTCGAGATAAAAACTCACCATTGACCGTTTGGCCGAGCGGAACGAATCCTTTGTGGATAACGTCCTTGGATTCGTAGAAACAAATCACCATTGTCTTTACTTTTGACTTCTCCAAGCGACTTTTTTTTTTCGAATGCCCCTCTTCTGGTGGTCTCCACTCAGCACTCCGGCGCTTTCTTTCGGGCTCATACTCAAAACACCACGTTTTGTCAACACTTACGATTGTTTCAAGGACGTTTGAGTCCTTACGAGCGGTTTTAATGAGGTCCTTGCAGAGTTCAATTCGATACGTTTTTGGTCGTGGCTCAACTTGCGGGTAACAAATCGCAAATTCAATTTACGAAGGCCCAAACTCTCTGGCAAAATGTTGTGCACAGTTGATTTTGGAATTCACAATTCATCTTCAATCAATCTCACGGACGATTTCGGTTTTTTTTTTTTTTGATGAAATCGCGCACTTTTTGGATGTTAGCTTCGCCCAGTCCACTTTTTGGACGGCCCAGTCTTTCATCGTCTTCAAGCGTCTCATAACCACTTTGAAATCTCTTAAACCACTCGTAAAATTGAGTACAGGATGAGCGTTCATCACATCCTTTTTGAAGCATTTCATACGTTATGGTAAAACTTTTACCAAGTTTCACACAAAAGTCAATCGCAGGTCTCTTTTCCGACCGTTCATCAAAACACACTGTAATTCTTGGCACTATAACTTGGCTTCTAATGAAACAAATCCCATAAACATTGACACAACACTAATGAAGGTTGCAGCTTTGGACAACAAAAGATACAACAGGTAGCGCCACTTGTATGTTCTCTTTTCGAAAAGATCGGTTTCTTTTTGGACAGAGGGTGTATATATTTAAAAAAAAAAACATATTCATCATTGTACACTGAATGTTTATACATAAGAAAAAACATAATAATGAAATATTAATTCTATATAAATCATATGTATTTGTGCAACACATGCATTTGTGTGTGGATTGTATTTATGTTTTTGAAACATGGCATTCAAGTTTTAAAATTTGAAAGACTAACTCAAATTACTTTTTTTTACATAAATTAATTCTACGTTTTTGTAACAAAACGGAAACAGTATTCAGCAACAGTTTTGTAACTATAAAAAATGTTATGTTCTTGTTTATCTACTGCTGTATGCATGTAATCGCTTTGAAAGAAAATAAATTATGTTTAATTACATGAAAATATTATTAATATTATTATTAATAGTTAACCACCGTTACACAGGTTGACAAAGGTATTTGGGCACCTAGTTATGGTCAAAACAATGAGTTTTAATTACGTTTCTGTTGCCGAGTGGAGCCACCTTTGACCTGAATAACCTTTGACGTGAAAATACGTCGCAACAGGAATATTCTTCCAATCCTCTGCCAAAGCTACTCCTATTACTGATTTAGATGTTGGCCTCCGTGGTCTGGAGCGAATTCGAAGTTTTAATTCATCCCCAAGATGTTCGATGGGTTTGAGGTCTTGATGCTGAGCCGGCCAGTCCAACATTTCAATATTGTTTTGTCAAAAGCAGTCTCGGACACGCAGTGCAATATGGATTGAAGCATTGTCGTGATGAAACATGCAAGGGTCACGGCCGAAGTACTTTCATAGCGACCGAAGCATGAAGTTATCCAAGATGTTCAGATATTCAGTATATGTATATATACACACAATAAATATGTTTACCGTCGTCGGAACTCTACTCAAAGCAAAAAATAATGATAATTAAATTTTTAAATAATTAAATTAATTATTTTATTATTTTAATAATTAAAAATAAGTTAATTTTAAAAAATAAAATAATTACGAATTTCAAGTATTTTTTAATATTGAAATTCTTACAAAATTTAAATTAAAAACAAATTTTATAGACTTAAAAAACCCCACCAGATGTACTTTTTTTTAGCTTGATTGAGTATACAAATTTCGTATTCAAATCCGGAAATTCCTTTTACATTCATTCATTTTGTTTTTTTATTTTTATTTTTTGTTTGAAACCAGTTAACTAGTCGCTGTTCGTGGGTATTCAATAACTCGGTAAATGATACATCTTCTTCTGCAGCTTCTCCCACTTAAGTGGGGGTCACTGTTGATGATGAGTCTCCTCCACATCCTCCTATCTTGGGCTGTCACCACATCCAAGTTCTTCTCCTCAAGTCCTCTTCTACCAGCTCCCTCCATCTCTTCTTTGGCCACCCACGCTTCCTCGCAAATCTATCTGCATGACCCTTCTTCCCACATATTCTTCCTCCCTCCTCATCACATGATCAAACCATCTCAACTTTGCCTCCTGTATCTTCGCTCCTAAGTTCGTAACTTTCACTGTTCCCCTGACATAGTCATTTCTCTGACGATCCTTTCTGGTCACACTGCACATCCACCTAAGCATTCTCATCTCTGCTACTTCCATCCTACTGATGTTATTTTTCCTCAGGGCCACAGTTTCTATAGCATATGTCATAGCTGGCCTCACTACTGTCCTATAGATTTTGCCTTTCAGATTGATCGGCACCCTCTTATCGCATAACACTCCGGCTATCTCCCTCCAGTTCCTCCACCCCGCTTGTATCCTGCATCCCACTTCCTTCTCAGCTCCTCCATCTTCTTCCGCTGTTGAACCTGAGTATCTAAGGTCCCTCACCTTCCTGATGACATTTCCTTCCAACTCCAGGTCTGTCTCCTGGCCACCGCCCACTGTGCAACACATATACTCTGTCTTACTTCTGCTCAGTCTCTTACCTCTCTCTTCCAATACTTTTCTCCATCTTTCCAGTTTAGTTCCCGCTTCTTCTCTTGAATCTGCACACAGCAAGATGTCATCTGCATACAACATTGTCCAAGGCGCATCTTCTCTCACCTCCTCCGTCACCACCTCCATCACAATATTAAACAGAAACGGACTTAATGCTGACCCTTGATGCAAGCCAACTGTCACTGGAAAACTTTCTGTCTGTCCCAGACAGTTCCGAACACTTGTCTTTACATTTTCTGTACATCTTCCGCACCAACTTGACATATTTCTCCGGAATCTTCTTCTCCCTTAGACACCTCCAGACTTCTTTCCTTAGCACTCTATGATACGCTTTCTTCATATCAATAAATGCCAGATGTAGCTCCCTTTGTTTCTCTCGAAACTTTTCCATCATCTGCCGTAACCCACAGATAACATCTGTTGTTGATCGACCAGGCGTGAAGCCAAATTGTTCCTTTGCAATCTCCACTTCCTTCCTCAATCTTCCATCAAGAACCCTTTCTAGGATTTTCATTGTGTGGGACATCAACTTTATTCCTCTGTAATTTTTACAGTCTTGTGCATCCCCTTTACCCTTGTAGATGGGGACAAGGGTAAATGATTTAAATCGATTTAAAAATTGAATACCAAGTCAACACATTTCTCTGCGTATTCTATTGAGGGCAACCTCTTCATATGAGAGTTGAATGCGCGACCCCATAATGTTTTCTTCTAAGTATTTTTTACTTTGGTACTATGTGGGTAATATATTTTGCAATCGCGAATAAGGTTCTTTTTGACTGACTAGAACAAACATAAAAAAGGAACGAAATTGTGGAGTACTCGATACGGTTAGCAAGAAAGAATTTTAATATGCTATTCATACGAAGAGATACCTATCCACCTACTGGGTTGATTATGTGCAATACATTAATAAAAATGCGTTTTGAAATATTTATGGTTTATTTCCTGGAATCTTCATAATGCTTTCAACTCCCCGTGTTTGCGTAACTTCCGTTTAACTTGTATAACATTAGATGTCAGATGAATTATTAGTTGAGAGACTGGAATTTTTTTTCTGTGCTTTTTATTATTTTTTCCTTTCGGATAATTCCTTGTTTACTCCATTTGGAGTACTTGTAAGTAGAGTTCAAGAAAATTAAAGATTCGTTTTAAAAAACCGTCTTTTTTTTTCAAATAAATTATTTGCATACATTCCTTATTCAATAGGTGTATGAGCATTTCAGATACCATGGATACAATAGACTGTTAACACAAGATAAATGTAAACGATTTATTTCAAAATTAAATAAACAATATAATAATTCTATTATTATCGTTCTTTCGAACGAAAATATCAGAATCTATATTGCCGATTAATGACTAGACTTCCACGTAGTGAAGAAGTCGGCATAAATGATTACTCCACTGTATTCGAGTGGATTGAAATAAGGGAACAAGACGATAACTTGCTGACTTACATTATCTCCTTTGGAAGTATACTCCTTTGTTCCAATGATGATCGATAGATGTCAGTGCAATATGCGAACGATATTCACTGAGTGATTATTCTGAAGCGCTAATTGTTAGATATCTTGTAGAGCAGACGATTTTCTGGTATTCAAACTATTAACGAATTTTTAAATCATTCTGGAGTTGATTTCAGATATGATTTAAGAAAAGCACCCCACATCTGAACATTCTGTTGAATGACTAGAAGTATGCTACTCTTAGGCACACGAGTTCGACTAACACACTGATTTCCAGGACGTCGGCCTTGTCGTAGGTTGATGTTACAATGGATCGTGGATGCTTGAGACAGAAGTGGCATCCAGTGACTTCGTCGACAAATCAGACAGTTTTACTGACTAGTTTGACATAGGCTGTATACTGTATATAGTTCTTCAAAAGTCTAATTTGTCTTTATGGGGATTTTTACAGATACAGCCGGATGCGCTATGTTGAAGTTCTGTTTGGGACTGCTTTAGCCCACATTTGAAGACCCAAAACTTGGACTAATGTCAGGAGCATTGTATATATATATATATATATACAGGGTGTTCGGGATAAATTTGACATATTTATAATTAATTATATTTTTCCGTAAGTTACATGTATTAACACACACTTCTCTTCATTTAAAAGTTTGGACCCTTCTTCATTCATATACAAGATGTCAGAAAGGATGGATAGCTGGAACCCACCTGAATCATGGAAGAGAATAACTTGTATCATGATGATTCGTGCCCGCCATCAAAATAAGGATATTACGACTGCTGCCCAATGCTCCCTGAATACAGTAAAAACAATCAGGCATGAACTAGAGACTTGCAATGGTGACTACGAGGATGTAGCAAGAAGAAAGATCCCTAGCAGACGATCTGATTGCGTTCGTACAGCAGAATTCCTCGCAAATCTGCAGGAACAGGTGTTGAAGAACCATGGCATTGGAATTCGGGCTTTGTTCGTGGAGTTGCTAACTGTAGTCAAGCCCTGGATAACAAGGGTAGCCAATGGTAGGCCGTATGTATGGCAGCAGGATTCGGCCCCTTGCCACACCTCTGGGAAAAGTCAAAAATGGTTGTCTGAAAATTTCTACGACTTCACCAGTCCAAATGTTTGGCCTCCAAACTCCCCAGACCTTAACCCCATGGATTATTTTGTATGGGGCGCAGTTGAAAAAGACACCAATCGCACTTCCAGTAATACAAAAGCCCAGTTAATGGATAAAATTAAAACAGTTTTTGCGGCCCTTCCCAGGGAGACTGTAGCATCAGCTTGTTCGAGGTTCCGAAGCAGAATTGAAGCTGTGATCGATGCTAATGGTGGTTATTTTGAGTAAATCTTGTTGATAGTATTGTAATTAACTCTGCCTGTAATGTTTTTTTGTCAATTCATTAAATTTAATAGATACAAAGAAGATTTTCTTTTTCCTTACGAAACTGTCAAATTTATCCCGAACACCCTGTATATGTCAAAGTCTGTAGTATTTAGAAATATTATATAAAAAATGACTGTTATTTATTTATAAATGACAGTTGATATGAAATGTCACAAACGAGAGGCAAATTCATATATCCTTTTCCGAAAATTAAATTTTAAGATTACTAGAACGCATGAATTTCAGGCTATTTTTCATTAATTATAATTACAATGCTATTTTTGTGATATGAAAAAAAAAAAAAAAAAGGTGAAATAAAATCGAAGTCTAGTTATTGTTAGGATGCCTTTATTGTGACTAGCATAAGAAAAATAAATGAAGCTAGTTACAACTTTCTTCCTGTTTTTCTTCAGTTAATGAGACTAATTAAGAAATATTAATGGTATAAAAAATATTCCAACTCGTGTTTTACATCGAAACCTAGATGGCGCCACATCACAACATGTTCCCATCATTCAAAATTCACGTGAAACTTGTTCAGGCGTTCATTACTCCACCACCTCCTGAATAAAATAAAATAGAAATTAATAAAAAAGGAAGTTAGCATTCATTTAGTTTGTTAGTAAAAGTGCAATCCAAATCTTACATACTTTGTCTATTATCTTCACGAAATGCATTTAACAGCAAGGAAACTTACGCGTTATATTCATCAGCGTAGGTAGATAGTCGCGCCAGAAACTGCAAGGTTTGATGCGCGGACCAATTCCCACTTCGAAGTTGTTGTTGAGTGTCAGGTATTCCTTGCGGTCTTCGGAATAAACTGGCCAATTCGGCGTGACGTCTTGTCCTTGTTCTGAAGGAAGGTTTGGATCTCTGTAAAGACAAATAAGATATGATTTATTATTAGGAATATTTATACAATTTGCTCTTGGATATTAGAATTTTATTAGCTTCTCTATCGTAACGTAATCACGCATGATCGGTATTTGCGATGTGTCCGATGAAAAATTCTGTTAAAGAAAAAAAAAAAAGATGCAGAGTATATGCGATTGATTATACTTATTAGATTCCGATAGTTGCAATAATTTCAATATTTTTGGATTATAATTCATAAATGATAAGTGTACTGTGATATTTCACGTTCATCGTAAAGACATTCTCTTTTCGATAAATGATACGTGTCAGCCATTATTTGCTTACTTGTCGATTAGTGGAACAAGTGCGCATGCGCACCGAGGAGGTTGCTGGGAGATTGACTGCTGACGAGAAAACGTTTGGTACCTCCGGTAAGAACAAGGATTATTATTATTTTGGAACAAGTGACGGAATGAAAATTACTTTAATCAAAAACCCCATTTTTAATACATAATTGTTTCTAATGTAGTAAAAGAAACTAAAATATTTCACCATTTTCATTACCCGGATAGTTGGTTACCATAGCAACGAACAGCAATATGAGGAATGTTGTTTGTTTATAATATCGAAAAAGGTTGATATGCAAATTTACAAAACTGATTAGCATTACAGGAAGTAGTAAATAAATAATGTAATAATACAAATTCCTGTATTAATTCATTTCAAAAAAATCTAAATAATTCACGCCGGAATGTATTTTTATTTATGTTTTAAAAAAGGCTTACGGAAATAAAATTACAACTTTTATTGCTAATAAAAACATTAAATTCTTAATGTGATATGCGATTGGTATACAGTATATGCATAGGGAAGAAAATCGCAATTCTTAGCAACTCTTTCTTACGACAGAATTTCAGAAATGATATTTCGATTGTACTTTATTTTAAAAATTAAAAAGAAGTTCTAGATTACTTACCCAGTTTTGGCAAAATTAGTCCAGAACTGAATCATGCGTTTACTTAATTGAATATCATCGTCCTGATAGCCCGCAGTCCTGTTGAGAGCTCTTCCAAAAGAAAAAGAAAGTTCACTTTCTCGGAGAGCTGTAATCCAACGAGGCCATGGACTAATTGCAGACCTGTGAGCAAACACGTATTTATAGACGTTGTTCCCAGCTTTGGAAAAGCCATCAGCCGCCTCGTTAGCATCACACATGTAGTAATAATCTCCCATTAACTGATCGATGCCATCAACATTCTCGTTAAGGTATCTCATGCCTGGCAACTTGCTGTACATGAAAGCAATGGAGAGAGTGGAGACTTCATCTTTGTAGGGATCTAACTGCCTCACCATATACAGAAACTGTTCGCTGGTGATATTCACATCATCAACCAATGGTAAAATAACAGGGAAATAAACATGTACAAAAATCGCTCCCTCTTGAATCACATTACCCAGCATGATGCTTGTTCTTTTAAAGTTCCCCTTCCGAAGCGAATCATGTGGACTTTCCACAACTAGAGTTCCATCAACCACCGGAACGAATCCAGGTTCCATTATTCCTTCTACAACGTTTTGTTTGTCCATCAGTTCTTGGGCATCTGCGCTCTGGAGACACTCCAGAACAGCTTCTCTGTTATTACGATCATGAGGACAACCGACAGCTTCAGCCAGCGTGAGTGATTTGTTGATTGCTCTTTCTTCATCGAGAAAACCCCATGGGGCAAGTGGTGTACCACTGTGCAGTATGGCACGCTGGAAGAGGTTTTTACTGAGAGGAGACATCAGATGGTAAGTCACGCACGCTGAACCAGCACTCGAACCAAATAAAGTGATGCTGTCTGGGTTCCCACCGAAGTACTGGATGTTATCTTTAACCCACTGAATTGCTAGCAGCTGATCAAACAAAGCTGCATTTCCAGGGGCT
Organism: Typopeltis vanoorti; assembly: GCF_054136105.1. NCBI lineage: Eukaryota > Metazoa > Arthropoda > Arachnida > Uropygi > Thelyphonidae > Typopeltis > Typopeltis vanoorti. Next base: position 62,611,499 of record NC_143572.1, read on the forward strand.
CCTTCAATTCCAAGATAAAGAAATCCTAAGGATGCCAAACGATAATTCACTGTCACTACAATCACATCACCTTCTGATGCCAAACCCTGAGCGTCATAGATAGAGAAGCTTGATGATCCAGAACGAAATGATCCGCCATGGAAGAATACCATGACTGATAGTACTGCTTCTTTTGGGCAAGGACGCGGTGTCCACACATTTAGCGTTAGACAGTTTTCCGTTTTTGAAAACTTTTTTGCATACCGTGAAGCATTTCGCTTCTGAAAACATGCTGGTGGTTTTTCGGTAACATTTAGGACTTCGGTCCATGGATCTGGCGATTGAGAAGAACGAAAACGATTAACTCCTGTGGTCTCCCTACCATAGGGTATTCCAAAGAAGACGTTCACGAATTTCCCATCGAATGCTTCCATAGTCCGGCCTCTAACTGGTCCCTTAGTAGTCTGTACAATAGGGTCTTCCTCATATAGAGGTGCATCTCTGATCATCATTCCATCTACTGATTGGTTGAATATACCCATGAGTACTGTCACCAGAAGCATCTTGGTGACACATAAGCTGAAAACACTTTTGACCTCCTTCATATCTTTTTCTTGGATTAAGAAGAATTATCTGAAAAAAAAATAATATATATATATATATATATAGTTTTCAATTTTTTGAGAAAAACGTTATATATTGATAACATCAAATATATTAATTTTTATAAATACTATTTTTATAATTAAGAAAACAATAACTTTTTTATCATTTTAAAATTGCTTATTATTTTTTAATTTTTATTATTTTTAATAAACGTTTAGTCTGAGTAGGGGGCAGAATACAAATTCAATAAGCTTTTTGTTATGAATTATTATTTTTTTTATCGTCTTGAGTCTTTCTATCCATCAAGTATGCTCGGATAATTTATATAGCTTGATATGTGGAATGGATTTAGAAACCAATTTTCATATCGTAATCATTTTTGTGTTTTATCAAATCTCATTTGGAAACGATAAGCATTTTAGTTGGTGTATTAATGTGTTTTCGATACTCGTTTCTATCAAAAGTCCGTAATGACTAAACCTCACATTAACTAATGGCCAGAAAATTATGAAATCTTGTCGAGTATTGCAGACGTTAAATATAATGAAAATGAAAAATGAAAAATTAACACCAGTTTTTTTCAAATGTCAAATCATGAAATCGCTGCATCACGTGACAGTCCTAACCAATCTATTCTACGAGCAGTAACAGACGACAATTTCAAAAGAACTGCGTGCAGCACGTGCCTTATTACAAACAGATAAAGAGAAAATCGCTCCATCAATAAAAACTGAAGCCGTAAAATAATCAAATAAATATCGCAATAAAAGCAGAATATCGCCATTTTGTTTAAAAAAATAAAATAATAAAATCAGGGGCTCACTTTAGTGAGTACGGGCGTGGCGAACCCGAGGTACCATGCCTTACTTCATGTAATATACATCTGTTACAGTATATTATCTCTAGACTGGTCCCTCCTCTTCCTCCCTTGTTTCTTTCTTTCTTCTCTTCTTGCTCCTTCCCCCGAATGCTATTAGAGTATTCGATGGGAATCTTTCCTATTTTGCTGTGTCATTTCGAGTTGTGCTAACAGGACATTATCAAACACTGGAACATGATCAGGCCATCAAAAAATGTTCATACCGCATCGTCCGTCGCGCGGGTTACCAAGGGACGCGTTCGGGTTTTAGGCATAGGAATCCGTTCGAACAATATGTTACAGTCTCCCTTAGACAGCAATCTGCTAGAGGAAACTCCATCAATGGGCCTGCTACCCGTTTGGGGAGGTGTTTACTTGGAATCAGTCCTGCAAATGGGTGACTTCAATGCACATGTTGGAACAGATGACCAGACATGGAGGGGTGTGGTTGGGAAGAACGGCGCCCCTGACCTTAACGCGAATGGGTTGAAATTATTGGACTCCTGCTCTACTAACAGCTTGTCCATAATGAATACCTTCTTCCAGCACCGAGAAGTCCATAAGTATACCTGGTACAGGGATACACTAGAACAAAGGTCTCTGATTGACTTATTTATAGTCTTAGCAGACCTATTTTCCTCAGTGTTGGACGTTCGTGTGAGAAGAGGGGCAGAACTGTCAACTGACCACCACCTTGTTGTGTGCACTCTACGGGTTGAGAAACCAGATGCTACAATCAACGCTGGTAGGCCTAAGCAGCTATACCGCGTGAAATGGGAGGCATTGGAAAATGAGGCTGTGAGGAAGAATTTTGCAGATGACATTTCCTCCAGGTTCAAAGAGATTCCCAAGTGTACTGCAGATGTTGAGGAGGAGTGGAAGCTGTTCAGAACAGCTGTCACTGCCTCCGCACTCTCATGCTGTTGCAGAAAGCGGCTCAGCGTGGCAACGGGCAGTGAGAAAATGACACCTTGGTGGAATCGAGAAGTCCAAAAAAACCATCCTGGAAAAAAAGGAGTCCTACCTAACATGACTTAGGGTCAGGTCGCCTGAGATGCGTTTGTGGTATGCCGAGGCACGCAAAGCTGCTGCTGAGGCAGTAAAGACAGCAAAGCAGAAGGCTTGGGAATCCTTTGGAGAAGGATTAGACTCATCCTATGCAAATTCAAACAAAGTATTCTGGCAGACCATCCGCCGCCTTCGAGGGAGGAAATCGTGACACCAAAGGCAATTAAGGCCTCTGATGGCGCACTTTTAACAACCGAGAAGGATATCCTCCACAGATGGAGGGAATACTTTGAGAGCCTTTTTAACCCGGGTGGCCCAGCAGTTGTGGACATCCAAGAGGTGCAGATCGGGGCAATGACTAGTCTCACAGCAGAAGAGGTCCATTTAGCAATAAAATTGCTAAAATCGGGCAAGGCTGCTGGCGATGATGAAATTTGGCCCGAAATGCTAAAAGCCTTAAATCGAGACGGTGTTCTCTGGCTGACTCGAGTGTGTCAGGCTGCTTGGATATCTGGGCGAGCACCAAAGCAATGGCAGACAGGCATAATAATACTAGTCTTCAAGAAGGGAGACCAGAAGGATTGCAGTAATTATCGTGGCAAATCTCTGCTCAGCCTGCCCGGGAAAGTGTATGCTAAGTGCTTGGAAAGACGGTGCAGTAGCATAGTTGAGTCAAAGTTCCAGGAAGAACAATGTGGCTTTCGTCCTGGTAGAAGCAAACTGACCAAATCTTCACTCTAAGGCAAGTCTTTGAGAAATCTTGGGAATATGTCAAGAATGTCTACACTTGTTTTGTGGACTTGGAGAAGGCATATGACCGGGTTCCTCTGGATAAGCTTTGCAAGTAGTACAGGAGTATGGAGTGGATGGCCAACTATTAGCTGCCATCAAGTCCCTGTATGAATGCCCAGGGTTTTGTGTCAGGGTAAACAGCACAAAGTCTGAACATTTAACAGTCTCCGTTGGCCTCCACCAAGAGTGTGTTCTGTCACCCCTCCTTTTCATAATATTTATGGACTGGATTGATAGGCACAGCCGAGGCAGTGAGTGTGTTAGAATTGGAAGATGTAGCATTGGACGTCTGCTTTTTGCAGATAACCTAGTTCTGCTTGGGGCAGTGTAATAGTCTTTTAACACTGCCCTTGATAAAGACAGCATAAAAGTTCTACAATGAAAAGCTCAACAACACAGCCTCATTAAAAGCCTGCAGCTATATTGGGTGAACATTTTCCGTATAGAATAATACTCATATCGTACTAGAAATTGTTTATTTCACGTGTATTTTGCGAAGGGCAGGGAAATAATATATTTATTTTAAATTCAATTACAAAAAAAAAATAATAATAATCATAATAATGTTTACCCCACTCTCCTCCTCGGATACCAGTTAAAATCGTGGTTAGTTTTGGATCAGCTATTCTGTGATTGGCTAATAATAGAGACCAGTCCTATTTAAACCAAAATTCAGAAGACCCAATAAATTTTGGCAAAAATTCGAAATATCATGGAAATTTGCCCAGCCCAACAGAAATGTCATATTCGTACGACAGACAGACAGTAAATTAATTAAGAAATGCATGCGTGCTTTGCTGCATGCATATAAAACGTGGCGTTCGATTTGCAGACAAGATTTACATTAAATCTAAGGATGGTTTATAAAAATGATGATTAGTGCTTAGCAGAATTCATCTACAGCCAAATAATCCACTTTCGCCTTTTTTTATGGCAATACCTCCCCACAAAAGAATAATAGCCTATCGTATATTTAATATTGCTAAGGACTTGATCAGGTTTGAAAAGAAACCACATTTCCTCTCCAGGGAAACATCCTGGAGACAAAATATGGCTCCCTTTCTTGCCACTTCAGGCCTCTGATAAGCACTGTGACATAGAAAAGCATTTGCTATGCAAACATATTAAATCTCACTTTCGAGTTCTAGTCGATATAGATTTTTTTTTTGGGGGGGGGGGAGTTGAGATGCTATTCAATCGTGCTAGCGTAATAGAATGAGCATGTTTGTTTTCCATGGTGATGCAATATTTCTGAGTAATCAATTAATTGGACTTTATTCATTTTATACCCTCACATCATTTTGTTCGAATTTTTTTTTAAATCTCAGATCGCGATATGAAACATTCTTATTTTATCTATTTATGATAAAATAAGAATTTCATTATTTTATTTCCTTATAAAATAATGAAATATTTTACGAAAAATGACAGGAACAACAACAGTTGTATTTGATTTGTCTTTTTATAGTTAGATAAACAAAGCTATATTCTATATGTGGGAGCAAGTACGTATAGTATATGCGTTTCCGCTAAACTCAGTGACTCATTTCACTCTTTTTTTTTGTGTGTGTGTGTGTGTGTGCGGGTATATACGCCGGTGTCTGAAAAGTTCTCGGCCTAACAATGAAAAAAAAAATTTATAATTTCAAAATTATCTTTATTTTTCAACATAATCTTCCTTAAGACTAATACATTTATTCCAGCCATGCTCCAGCGCCATTATACCGTCCCTGTAGTGGTTCTCAGTAAGATCTGCAAAATACCCCCTCTACAGCTGCAATCACATCTTGATTCGAAGAAAAACGAAAAACGCTGACCAGTTTTGGGAAAAAATAGAAGTCAGAGGGAGCCAAATCTGGGAAATACGGTGCATGTTCCAACAATTCATAGTGGAGATCCCTTAATTTTCCTATTACCAAAAAAACCATTGTGGGCAGGAGCATTGTCCTCATGAAAGATGATTTTTTTCCATCTACAAACTGGGTCTTTTTTCACGAATTTTTTCTACTCTGGTTAAAAGATTGGAATAATATTCCCCGGTTATTGTTTTACCCATTTAAAGATAATTAATAAACAAAATGCATTTAGCATCCCTAAACACCGATGCCATGACCTTTCCTGCTGATGGAACTGACTTTGTCTTCTTTGGCGCTGAACAACCCGCTTCTGTCCACTGTTTTCACTGCTGTTTGGATTCTGGTGTAATGGTGACTGCAAGTCTCATCCATAGCAATAAAGCGACGCGCAAAATCAGTTTTATTCTTATTGAAACGCTCGAAGTGCTGTTGCGAGATTTTCATGCGAGTGCGTTATTGATCTGCGCGGCACCCATCTTGCGCAAAACGTTTTCGTTTGCAATTCTTCAAAATGAATCACACAAGTTCTTTTGAAATGCCTACAGTCTCACAATTTCACCCACTTTGTGAGTGAAATCCAATATCATATAAATCCGGTCATCCAATATCCTATCTTGCACTTCATCAATGATTTCTGGTGTTGTTATACACTTTGGACGTCCTTCACCTGGATCATCTTGAAGGCTGGAACGACCAAGTTTGAACTCGGCAGCCCGTTTCTTAATTGTCGAAAACGAAGGAGAAGAGTGCCCATAAACGTTTGAACTTGGAATGAATTTCTTTTGGCGTTAAATCTTCTTTTCCAAAGACTTTTATAACCGCACGATGCTCAATTTTATCCATTACAAGAGATACAGACAACACTTTCGCTTCCGACAGCTGTATAAAACAAACTACTTGATAGAATGACCTGCAATTTCACACGGATGCTAATGACAGGTGCACCAACATAGAAAAACAAAATATCGCTGATAGTGTTGACATTTATGTTTGAGGACGAGAACCTTTCGCACCACCCTCGTACATAATGCGAAAGAGTTAACTTTACAAATCCGGGAATGGGAACTGCTTTTGCAATATGTCAAAAGTAGAAATAAAAAGAGCCATAAAGATATCAAAGTATATTAATAAGAATAACATATTTTATTAGCATATTCACAGTTAGATATGTTTGGCATGTGTTCCACGTCTGGTGGTAATTCGTCTCACCTGGAAACGAGTAAAGAGAGCTACTCCCAGGGAACTGTCTTATAGAATACGAACACCTTTACACAAAGATTAAAATTCGTCTTAACTTCACAACCAGAAAGCAAAAAGGTGTTTGTTTACCTTCCCAACATGACTTTCGTTTCTGTATAAAAGTACACGTAACGACTCGTTGCGTGTCCAGCAGAAGGCAAACCGAAAGTAAGAGTGATTTTTCGTCTACTTCCTTCCTCTTGGGCAAGTACAGGATACAGTTTGTATCCTGCCTGCATGAATGTGCTGATACGAACAATGTCGTCATTCAACTGCAAGGGCCTGGGGCTCACGATCTAACAAATTTCGTAAGGGTTTCATCACACTAATTAAAATAGGTAGGACGGTTAGTCTTATGCTATAAATGCATTTTCACATATGTTCTTTTGGCTAGTTTGCTGGGTGGAAAATCTAACTTTCCAAGAGGAAAAGAACCCCACACACACACTGAGGTTGTTTGCCACCTACGGTTAACAAATCTTTACAAATTAAAGGGCTTTGTTTTTGATATGGGATCATATTTCAATCCTAAGCTTTCTAAAAGAGGTCATCGTCCTTATCTGAGGTCCTCAAACAACTGATTAACTCGGAAAAATACTAAGCCCAGCCATAAATACTGTTAAAACTTAAGCAGCACATAAACCTTTAATCTATCATTTACGGATTTCAGCGCATTCAAACCACGTGTATAACGTGCATAGAACAGCACTCAATGATCAAAATGCCTCCTTAAGCCTTCACACACACACACCCGAAATCGCCATATATCGATGGTGGCACAAACAACATCCAACGGAAACGCTGTCATTGCTCGCTCCAAATCCACCTTTAGCCTGGCGATGCGCTTCTTTCTTGCAGGCTAATCTCTCAAGCTCCGACCACAATTTGAAGTCCACTTTATTCAGACCAGGACTTCTAGAGAACCAATCAGATGGTGATGTGTTGTCGCGCACATTGTCCTCCACTCGCTGTTCTGTGGTCCTTAACTCGATTGTCAAGGACCACAGAACTGAGTGATTAATCAGTTAACTCGAATTTTTGCAACATGCGAAATTTAACATCACGAGAAATTTTTTTCTCTTCAATCTGCAGCTAGATGAAACGTCTTCTATCACTCTGGATTGAGAATTATAACCAAAAAACAATACATCTTAGTACAAGGAATATTCACGCAAAGCCCTCAGTATTTTTACCTCATTGAAAGAGACCAAATATCAAGAGGAATGTGAAAGCTTTACTGTGAGTTTAGGATGGTTTGACTGTTTTAAAATCGAGATGAACTTCCTAACGTAAGAATAACTCGGGAATCTGCTAGTGCTGATAAAGATTCTGCAGCCATATTTCATGAAGAATTGCAAAGAATAATTCAGGGGGTGATTATGACGATCGGCAAATATTCAACGTCGACAAAACTGATCTCTTTTATAAGCGTATGCCAACAAAATCTTTCCTATCTAAAACTGAAGCATCTCAACCAAGATACAAAGTATCTAAAGATCGTCTTACGCTTTAATTATGAGGCAATGCAGAAAGCGACTTTAAACTCAACAGGTTAGCGAGTGCCCAGTACCCACTACCTGATCATCAATCACCCAAACACCACCATCTTTCCTCGTTATTATATCTGGCTTTCTAACTCCAGAAGTTGTTCTTTAGTGTGATTCAACTGTGGTCTCCCAACCTTTGTTATTAAAACAGTTAGCCAAAATGGAGACCACAGCATCATGTCTCTGCACACGGACACCATGTGTCCGGAAACAGAATTGGGAAATATGAGACAAAGCCTAGCTGTAACGGCAGCTAGCCCTACAGCTAATGTCTTCACTGCCCCATCGGGCTGTGCGGGCCCTAGTGGGCAAGGCTTTTATTCTAGTCCTTATTAAATCAATAACCTGGAGGTAATCCAGTCCCGTGACGTACCCATTGATGTTATGGATACCAAGTGTGACTCTTCTAAGGAGCCGCCATCTACAGAACTGTAAAGCAAAGACGCCCATCTCTTATACTCATCTCTTAGGAGAGGACGAAGCTGTACTTTAGTGATGGGACCCCGAGCTCGCCGTCTTTCACCCGAGCAGGGAAATATGCTACTGGAGTGTCTGGCGGTAATCACAGCCATGGTCTAACAGCAACACGAACAACCTTATCCATTCGGGACAGTACTGAGACAAATGAGTCATATATCCTACCAAGAACCAACTTGTGGTGAAATCGAGGTAGGAGATAATAGGACTGAATAAAGAGGCTTTGCTGGGGCTTAAGCGGCTTCTAATGGGCTTATCGTTGGAGCTGGCCTCCAAACGGTAAGCCCGGACTCTGAAGTGAACATAACACCAATATATCTCCACTCCTCTGTCGTGACCTGAAGGGACAAGAGCTAATGAACAGGACTTCTCAACATTAATGTTCAGGCCTCTAATATGAAAGTAGTCAATTGCCCGGTCAAGGAGTTCCTGCAAAGCTATCTTTGTGGAGGCTACGATAATAAGGTCGTCAGCAAAGGCCTTGAAGAAAGAGGCATCTAGAGAGTAACCAATATGGTTAAGAAGAGAGCGAACAAACTCGTGTATGATGCAATCGAAGATAGATGCACGTCTTGACGAACACCCCACACCGTGGGTAAGAAAGGGTTCGGACATCCGGCAACAGATAGCGCTCCAAGGATAGCAGGAAGGGAGACGTTATCAAAGGCTTTTTGGAGGTCCAAGGATACCATGCATAGAGGTTTAAGGCGGCATCGGGAATCTGAAACAAGAGAGGAAAGGAGATAGAAGTTCTCCCTACATCCATCCAAAGGGATAAAGGATCTCTGCCGGTATTCGTGCTGTACATATTTCTGTAGTCGTCTGACCAATATCTTATGGAAAAGTCGAAGAATCACTGGTGTTATAGTAATAGGCCTATAGTCGGAAGCATCTGTAGAGGTTTCTTTCTTGGGAATGAATTAAAATAGTTCTTGACGCACGAAGATATGGTGGAATCACTCTTGTAGAGAGAGAAAAAGGTTTATCAAGTCCTGTAGGATAGGGAGAAGCATCCTACGAAGTCTTAATGCTGGGAGACTGTCTGAAACTGTCTATCGAGTTATTATGAGTTATTACCTTCAAAAATAGAAACAAAATTATCCAAACATTTAAAGGCAAAGGATAATGGTATTGGTAATCTCTAATCCCACCACCGTGATTGCCGCTACAATCGGTCACATGGGCACTACACAAGTCGTTCAAAATGGTGGCTGTTACAGATGCCGGTACAGTATAGAATGGTGATTGAATTGAATACTGCAGAAGATGCGAGTCCGACAGAAATTCATACCCATCTGAAAAAAAACAAAGTACAGTATATGGAGACGGTACTGTTGACTTGATCCCTGTTAAATGCTGCGGTCAGACAGTGCATTTGGTGAAGCCAAGATTACAAACTCTCGATAAAAACAAGATTTGTTTAGTGTTGGTCCCGAAAATGGTGTCACTCATAATTATGTGGTGAAACATGAATTTGCTATTATGACCATGAAAATAGGAGGCAGTCGAAGAAATTGAATCACCTCAAATCACCGTACCAAAAGAAATTCAAAAGACAGCTTTCTGTGGAAATAGTCATGGCGACCGTGTTCTAGAAGAAATATCGGGTCTAGAATGTGAACATTGTTTAATAATTAGCGTTGTAACACAATATTATTTAGCATTACATAATCATTTTCACGTAAATAAACGAGGACAAACGAAGTGCTTTTCGAATCGAATACAAAAACGATTTAATTGGACAATGTTTGGAGGTATAGATTGTGCACGATTTTCTAATAAACACGTTTGGCATCATCCAAATACATAACATAAATCTAAAAAAAAAATCAGTAGATTTTATTGTACTTCACTGAAAGTAAACTACGTAATTATCATTTTCCTGGCTATTCCAGTAAGTTGTTACCAGCTGTTATCGTCTGATGACATTCAATGCCGAGCAGCAGTGCAAAGGTCACTTTACTGGTTTAAAAAGCAAATAATAAACGTGTATAGTAGTCAGATGTACGAACTGTACGTGTTGCTAAATGTATAACAGTGTTTTAGTTATTATTACACAGAAAGAGAGAGAACAAATTCGTATTTTAAACACGGTATATTTTAATAAATAAAATATTTAATTACTACAATCAAATCTTTATGCCAAAGTGCCAGTAAATGGCAGCCCAGTGTGGTATTACGTACTCAAATATCTTTTGATCGTACGTAGCGATCTCAAACAGAAAACGTCCGGCTTCAGGTTAGCGAGAAATAATATCGATGATAATAAATACAAGGAAGTATTTAACACTATTTTTTGTTGATTATGTGAAGTGTGAAACGTATTTTTATTGCTCTATGGAAGCAACGAATTCTTTATTTGATATTTGCTAAAAATTATCCCCCTACCTTTACTTTCATCCTTTTAAACATGAATGAATTAGTTACCTCTTTAACAAAGTATTTGCATCTAGCTATCCTTCTGCCATCTGCTATATAAACATTTAATAAATATGTACGCTACAAAACAGAAAACCAAAACTTCAATTTGATGCTGCTAAGAGAAAGGATTTACAAAATTAGTTTGCTTGTTGCTAATTATTATTCTGCCAAGTTCGTCTGGTGGTGGTGACGCAATCGTAGTGTAGCGCGCCACCTATAGCATTAGTTATTCGGTTATGCATATAATTAAAGGATTTCTACTTGTCTTTGGCGACATGAGAAAGAATGATTTTCTACTATTTGGCCGAACCTGTGGCATTCTGATTTCCTGAATATTTATTCCAGAAATTGCTGCCTGGCCCTTCCAGATTATCTTTTATTCATCATCTTTTCATCAAAAATCGTTCCAGATCTTAGCAGTGATTGATGTCTTTTAGTTTTCTCAAGGTTATATATATATATATATATATATATATATATATAATAGACAGAATAGACACTGATCCGATTGTCTTAGCTGAAATTTGTAGAGCTTAGTAAGAATTAGCAAGATGTTATGCCATAGTCTCCACTGTATGTCGGAATCTGGTTTGGCACACCTCGATTTATATGGAAGATCCCACTGAAAACTGGGTAGCATGTGCAGCTTAGTAAATGAGAGAGTTAAGGATGAATATAAGAAGGGCGAAGTTGGAGGCACTGATATGGGAAGTGGTATATTTTCTTGTAGTTGGAGGGAATAATTGGAAGTGAAGCTTCAGATGATGCAAGATGAAAGGTAGGCTCTCCGCAGTTTCTAAAAGGAATACGGATTCCCTGAGGTGTAGAGATATCTGGGAAGGCTTTTATAATAGAAGCTTGCATCCTTAATATTGCTTTTCAAATTTTGGGTTTTTCAATGGTAGGCATGTGAGTGTTTTCCACTTTAGCGTCTGGGTCAGGAAGTCCCCTGTGATTCTTATTCCTACCCAGTTCAATGTAGGGAAAAGGAAGGGCTTGCCAGTTGTGAGACTTGTTATGTCTGTTCGAAAACAGTGGTTCTGTTAGTACAGCTGACTCTGTTGATCCTGTCAGTGTGTGATGAAATTCTGTATTTTTCCACCACTGTAGAGCATCTCTGTAAAAATGAGGTAGTTTATGAGGTGCTGGTACAGAACTGGCCATTCGGAGGATTGTGGAAATTGTAACTCCTCTGATGGATGATTTCATGATGTAATCGAAGGTGGTTACATAAGTATGATTGGACTGGAGTGTCTTTAGCAGAAAGATTATCCTGACGGGTCTAATCTTGTTTTCAAGGGAAATCAGACCTTGACCTTCCTTACTGAGTGGCTTGCAGAGTGGAGAAAGTCTTCTGGGGGTGTGAATACCTTGACGGTATGTCATAGCACACTCGCAGCCATCTGGTTGACTATTAGTAGTCTTCCTCTAAGTGAAGATATTGAACGAATGCTGTTCCATTTTAATAACACCTGATTAAATCAGTTGTGCGGGCTGTGTCCAGTTCAGTGTGTTATATATTTTGGTGTTGCAAGGTGTACACCTAAGTATGTTTGTCCTTCACTTGACCGGGTACGTTCGATAGGAAAATCAGTTCTAGCCTTCCATCTGCCTGACCACATACCAGTGGTTTATGCAGAGTTTAATTTTGTCCATGTGGCTTGTGCATATAGTCTGTGTGCTTCCTTGGTTACTGTCATTTCTTCTTCATTTCGGACCATTATTATAGTGACATCATCGGCATATGCTGATAGTCTTATATTTAGATGTGATTCTATTATGCTGGTTCGTTTGGAGATTATGGTGCCGTGTACTCTTTTTAAAAAGGTTCTATGGCCATTGTGTGTAATTGTCCAGAGAGAGAGGACATCCTTGCTTGATCCCTCGAGAGTGTGGCAAAGTGCGGGTGAGCCTGTTGTTAATTTTTAAACAGAAGAGTGCATCTCTGTATAGCATTTGCACTTTCAATGATGAGAGGGCCACAGCCAAATGCCTTTAGAACTTCATAAAGGTACTCCTGCTCTACTCTGTCGAAAGCCTTCTCCTGATCAAAGCTGATGAGTGCTAATTTTCATTTTGGCTGTTTGCGATGTGGATAAGATCTTTTATTAAGTGGAAGTTATCACATATTAATCTTCCTGGAACAGAATAAGTTTGATGTTGGCCAATAACTTCAGTAGTGTTGGCTTTATGCGCTTTGCTATAACTTTGAAAATGATTTTGCAAGCAGTATTGATTAGTGAGGCTGGACTCCAGTTTCGGATATCCTTATGGTCTCCCTTCTTTGGTATCAATCGTGCTGCTGAAGTCGTGACGGATTGTGTGAGCCCATTGAGGTAGGCTTCTTGCAGTTTTAAGGAGAAGTGGTCCGAGTTGATTCCAGAAGACATCGAAAAACTCTGTTGTGAGACCACCAAGGTAGGAAGATTTGTTCTTTGGCAAGGTTGTGCATGCAGTTTTCAGTTCATCTAGAGGGATTTTGTTTTCTGAGTGTTCCGATCTGTTGCAGAGATTATTTTTGTTTCTTTTAGTATTTCGTGAATGGCGTGAAGGGATGTTCCTGTAGAGCTGTATGCATTCGTTTAGTATTGTAGGATTTCAGAAGGGATTTTACTTGGATCTTCTGTGATGCTACCATCTTGAAGTCTAATAGTGGAGATGCAGTTTGCTGCTTGGTATTTTTTCCAAAGAGAAGAAATATTTTGTGGGCACATCCAAAAGATGTATTTGTGTATGCCGCAATCTAAGTAGGGCACCTTTAGCAGATAATTCTAATTGTCTTTGTCTGGCTTGGAGGGATGAATGATAAGCTTCGAAAAACAAGTTACAGTCTCCTGAACAACACTCTCTGAAGATCTGTTCCATAAACATAGAAAGACAAAATAGCCAAAGACAGACGATTGACGTCTTGGCTCTCCAGGAAACCGATGTGCATGACACAGCTCTCAATAGACTAAAGATACCAGGCCTAATTCTTTTGTCTTATAACTGCCATCCCAAGCATGGCCTAGCAAACTACATCAGGCATGGTCTCAAGGATATAACCCAATCTGTGCCTGAAGCATCATACTCCACATGTATTAAAATTCAAAATACCACTATCTAAAACGTCTACAAACCACAATCGCAATCCTGGCCTGACCAGATGGACTGGCCCCACCTAACTCTGCTATCTATGTTGGTGACTTTAACTCTCATCATACCATGTGGAGCTATTCCTCTAACAGCCAAGATGGTAATAATTTAGTCAACTGGATGGATACATATAACCTGTGTTTGATCTATGATGCCACACAGCAAGTCACTCTTCACTCAGCCAGATGGAACAGAACCTTCACCCTAGATCCGTGCAAATTCTCAAGAATCTGAAGACCATTCTCTGCGAACAACCAGAACCATCCTGAACAGATTCCCTAACAGCCAGCATTATTTTACACTAATTGAGACAGGCACATCAATTCCAGTCATCAGTGAAACACCACTCGCTAGATTGAACCTTCGCAGATCCAACTGGAATATATTTGGGAAACAAAGCGAACAAATCATTACAGTAATACCACCCACCCCTAATTGCTATCCCAGATTTGTTAAACTAATCAAAATTGTTTCCAAAGCTTTTGCTAGAGGCTACAGAAAACAATACATCCCATACTGGAGTAGGGAAATTGAGGAGCTTTTAGCCAAATATAAAGAAACTGAAGTCCCAACTGCTGCTAAGGAGCTCATAGCAAGGCTGAACAAAAATAGTATCTTGGGAAGAGGTACAGGAAGTCTTAAAACTCGCCAAGAATGTCAAGTCTGCAGGAGTGGATGGTATCCTTCCCGAATTTCTAAAACATCTCGGCCAACGAGTTGAAACATTGCTGACCGCCCTTTTCCTAAAAATTATAACAACTGGAAAACTACCAAATCTGTGGTGGGAAGCCAAAATAAGTGCTGTGCCCAAACCATGGAAAGATCATATGATGTCAAAAATCTATGACCTAACTCCTTGCTTTGCTCCACCTTTAAGCCCTTTGAAAGAATTCTCCTTATAAGAATTTCACCACTCATCGAAAGAACACTTCCGATTGAACAAGCTGGCTTCAGGCTGGGAAGAAGTTGCTGTGAGGTCCTGGCCCTGACAACACAGATTGAAGCAGGCTTCCAGAAGAAACTTAATTCTGGAATCACTTTCATTGACCGAAAATCAGCTTATGACATAGTCTGGATCATGGGCCTCCTCCTAAGGCTAGGCAATATTCTAAGACAAAAAACTTTCCAGCTTTTCGAATCCATTCTTTCCAACAGAAAGATCCAGGTCCATATTGGTGGGGAAAAAAAGCAAGCCCAGACTCCTCGACAACATTGTCCCTTGAATACAGACCTGAACATCCTGGAAGAGTACTTTAAGCAGTGGTACTTGAAGCCAAATCCAACAATAACTGTGTCTACGGTTTTCCACCTGAACAATGCAGAGGCAAATCGACACCTCAACCTTTCTTTCTGTGGCAAAATGGTAGAACATGAGCCTCACCCAAATATCTTGGCATGAGCCTGGACAGAAGCCTAACCTATAAAAGGCACATCACCAACCTGTCTAACAAAATTAAAACGAGAAACAATATCATTTCAAGGCTTGCTGGAACAACCTGGGGATTGTGGTGCAGAAGTCCGAAGGTTGTCTGCACTAGCCCTTGCATTCTCTGCAGCAGAATACTGTGCCCAGTCTGGTAAAGAAGTGCTCACACTAACATTATAGATAGACATCCAGCTAAACTCTACCATGAGCACAATTAGTGGGACATTGAGAAGCATCGCCCCCCTTCCCTGGTTGCCTGTCCTATCTAACATTGCTCTGCCAAATATATGGAGAAGACAAGCCTCGATTAAAGAATTTAATAAAGCAATGAGCAACCCAATCCTGTCCCTGCACCAGACTCATAAATCCACCTAGTCTTTGCTTAAAATCTAGAAAGCCTTTATGGTCCATCGACGAACTCTCTTCAGCTGCCCTGCCATCAATACCTGACATGTGGAGAGAATACTGCTCCAACAATCTCCCAACAAACGGCTTCCTAGTAGAAGATCCCTGTGCTTCACAGCCTGGTTTTGCTCATCCTAGGAAGATTTGGTCATCAATCAACAGGATCAAAACTAACCAGGGCAGATGTGGCTACCTACTACATAAATGGAGGCTGTTATACTACCCTTATTGTGATTGTTCTCCCGTGGCTCAGGCGATTACTCATATTGTGAACGACTGTCGAAGGCGCCAATTTCACGATGGTGGCCTACAGAACATCCACAAGATGACGGAATAGGCCTTGGATTGGCTTTCTAGACTGTACATTGACCTGTGCCTGATTTGTATTACTTTTGCCATAAAAATGAATAAATAAATAAATCAGCTAACGCCTTTTATTCTCCAATATATGGAGTAGGCGAGGCCGTTTTAGCCCTATCTAACTTTTGGAGAGCGGGCAGTTCAATCTCCAATGGTACCCAAGCAGAGATAGCTGGCCTATGTCTATCGCTAATTAAGCGGCAACCAGTGAAGAGAAATGGCTTAACAAGTGCCGCCATCTCGTGTTCCCTAACCCTAACGCAATATATTTAATGTCTGAAAATAGTGTGGGTTCTACGGTCAATTTTCTTGAGTTTCCGGGAGAAAAAACCCACTTGCCAGTGCCAGAGATCGAATAACTCGGGAACCGGTCGAAAAAAGGCTTAGAAAAATTTCCTCTGGTCGCCGACTAGATTTGAAACCAAGAAGTCTTCCTTCGTGCGGTCAAGCTCCGTGGTGTGCAAACGCCACATCCACTTAGCTACATAAATAAATAAATGAAATGATGTTCTACTGATCACATTTAAAACCTTTGTTTGCTTATTATATGGTGTACAATTTCCCAGATCGTAGCGAAATTATAATAATGTAACTACAGTGTACTAAACAAAATCTACTGCATATATAAAATATTCTAAATACAAATAATATATTGGTGATATATAAATTATATCATTTCTTGAAACTAAATCATCTGTTATCCATGAATTCAATAGTGATGTCATCTTTCAATCGACCTCAATATTCAATTTCCAACTGTCTCATGTCTTCGAACCTTTCTGAACAAGTTAGACGAGTTGAACAAGTTGATCTCTTTTTAACTAGTTCTTCTTTCAGGTACACCGAACAGGTCGCCTCTCCCATTTACAACTTAGACCAAACATCCTAAGGGTTTCATCACACTAATAATAAATAGGTAGGATGATTAGTCTTATTCTATAAATATATTTTGCCATATTTCTTCGGGCCCCTTTGCTGGATGTAAAATCTAACTTTCTAGGAGGAAAAGAATCAGTACCCCCCTCTGGTTGTTTGCCACCTACGGTTAACAAACCTTTATAAATAAAATGGTTTGGCTTCCGAGATGGGATTCCAATCTTTCGAAAAACAGAGCATTGTCCGTACCAACTGAGCTCTTCAGAGAATAAATAAACACGGAAAAATACCTAATTTATCCATAAATACAACTTGAACAGAGCATAAACCTTTAATCTATCAGTACATCATTTACTACCGTTCAGTACATTCAATCCACTTGTATAGCGTGCATATAGCAGCACTCAATGTTCGGAATGTCGCACTTTAGCCTTCACGCACGACTGAACTATCTGCGGTCACATATGGATGGTGGCACACACAACATCCAACGGAGAGACTGTCACTGTTCGCTCCAAATCCACCTTCAGACCACCAAAGCTAGGATGCTGTTTCATGCAGGCTACTCTCTCAAGTTCCAACCACAATTTGAAGTCATTTATATCGGAATTTCTAGATGGCCAATCAGATGGTGATATATGGTCATGCACATTCGCCTCCAACCATTGTAGTGTGGTCCTCACCTTGTGTGCAGGGACTGAGTCCTGTTGGAAGGTGCACTGCTACTGTGAAACAAGGTGTTCAAGGTTCCAGCACGTCTTCATACACTTTGACTGAGACAATTTGACTTTGGGTACACCATTGCATGCAGGTTTCTTGCAGCGCCCCTTTCTTTCAATAAACTGAGGCCAGTAGCTCAGCTCATCTTTTCTAACGCCTTCTTCGGGGACTGGTATCATAGGTCCCTTCTTCTTCTTCATCTGAATTTGTATCTCAAGAGAGGTTTCCTTTCCATTGTTGAATGGGCCGAGTAGAGCGGCAGGTTACTTTCTTACAGTCAGAACTGTCATCATTCATTTCGCTGTCCATAGAGTCATCTTTATTTTCACTGAGTTGTCTATCAACACCATCTTCATCACCATCATTATCGCTCTCAGGGTAATAATAGGCATAACACTGTTACCCATATTAATACTTACTTCACCATCCTCACTATCTGAAGCCAATACAGAATCTTCAGATTCATAACTAGAAATTTGTCTTATTTGAACATGCCCCTGCTCGTTTTTCTTTATTCTATAAAATGTTTTTACATCCATACTTTGTAACATAAAGTATGGTTATGGTTCTGTTAGTGCCCAGCGATACTTTAAAGTCACAAACCTAATTTCATTCATAAAAACAGTAATAATAACTTTCCTAAGACAATATTCATGTCATTTTGAAGAATTATAGCTACATTTCAGTTTATATATTTTTGTTTGTTACAAACATGAAGAATAAAGCTGTAAAATGGCAAACAAACAAACAAGGATTAAACAACTGAAACAACATGTGTAATCAATCCTGTACATAAGATAGTGCTATAAATAAGTACTCTCTAGTATTGCCCACACATGCAACCAAGCAGCCATACTGTAACTTACAAGTCACATTCTTCAGAGAGGAATAGCTTTATAGTAGCAATAAAATAATGAAAAAACTGGCTTGTGACTTCAGAGTTACAGTAAGCAATAGAGGGTGGAAGGTCCACTGCCTCCTGCAAAAGAAAGGGTTGCTCAAGGACCATACCACAGGTTACAGCACGGCGGAGGCGTGCCTTGACAGTCCTCACAAGCTGTTGCGTGACGCAGCACGGTAGATCTGTTCTTTAACAGTTAGATACGTCTCCTGTATCGTTATAACAGTTATTATCCGATGCACAAACATCCTACTGAATCCCCAGTGCTTTTAGCGTTGAAAATAACAAGTGGATGCATTCCTAACTTGTGAAGTGTTATTACAGTCATACGGTTCTCATAAACTCGCCACTACATGTTAACTCGTACTGCTAGGCTGTACGAGTTAACATGTAGTGGCTCTTTGTGCTGATAAAGATGCGAATGTTGGCTGCACACAGCGCCACTTAAGGAACAGTTTCAATACCCTCGTCCCTTAATTGGATAAAGTATAAATGGTAGCAATATTGTATTGCTCTAATTAAAAATTATCGGATAAATTTTAGGATTTTATTTTTATTTATTTATTTTTTTTTTATTGAACTGCCCACTCAGTCTCCAAAAGCTAGATTGGGTATAAAGGCCTCTCCTACTCCCTACAAGGGATTAAAAGACGTTAGCTGATTTATTTATTTATTTATTTTTATTTTTATTTTTTAATTTAATTAATTTTTTTTTGTGAATTACACTGTTTTTGGTTGATGCACTATTTGTTTATCCTATTTTAAAAATTTTAACAATAATACTGATTACTGGAATGACTCCGATGGATTAGCGTTAAAATATATTTTAACTATAACGACGGACGAGGGGAAACAAAATATTCAACAAAACCAATTGCACATTTAAAAGTATTCTAAACAAAAGGTTCTACTTACTAGCAGTATATCTTCGGTACGCTTAAAACAGAATGATAATTTACTTTCTGTGACCATTCCAGAACGAATTCAAATATTTTCATGTCATAATTTTTTGATGAGATTTATATTTCTACTAGAAGTGAGGGAAAGTGACTTCATTCTTGGAAGTTTGTATTGCATTTCACATTTTCCAGTAAAAGTGACGCATTTCTGCAACAACTTCCCGAACTACATGTAGGAAGTTTCATTTAGTTGCTATTGGCTACTGATTAACTAGTCGTATGACCTCACATATCACGTGACACTAGGTGCTTTTCCAAAAGACGAATAGCCATCCGGCTCAAAACAACAATAGGTCCAAATATTATTATCATTCTAACCTTCTGTGTGTGTGTACGTTTCGTTTCAAACAACTTCTTTTTTAATAAATGTTTCTGAGTTTGCATTTCAAAACAGTTCAGTGAGTTGTCCTAAAAACGCAATTCATAAATTTACTGTCATAAGTTGAGAGTTCTACCTTCCTGCCACCACAAGTCACTTTTAGTCACTCTTTTTTTTTTTTAACCACACCCACTGATGTAGAAAATTTGCCTTTAAATGTTCAGATCATTTTGTTTTCTGTTTTTGTAGATTGACCACTTATCATAATAACGCGATACTCATATTTTCCATGTTTGTATTGAAGCAGCGCGTTTCCCAAAATGTCCAGAGTGTTAACAACGGTTCAGTAGTATCGGAAGGTACCGGAGATCCTTTTTTTTTTTTTTTTTTTTTTTTCACGGAACATTTATTAAATTATTATTTGGATATTCTTTACAATAGTAGGTAATACTAAGATATGCAAAGTTCTTAAATATTCTTATGCTATAAAAATAAAAATACCTTGGAAAAAAGAAAAACCCTCCACCTCCGTATGAGACCAGCATACTCACCATTTAATTAAAAACACCTCACATCATAGACAAGAATTGAACCCCTGAAATTCCAACCAAAGGGCTTTTGCAACAATTGAGCATCGGATGCACTCTCTCCCCATTGAAAGGTCTTGTTTCATTGAGAGCATGACTTCACTGTCAGTGAAGGCATGAAATGTAGAGAATATGAGCCTATCTGTTCTTCAGAAAGTTAGAGCTAAAGGTATTTGTAAAGGTTCTCAACCAACATAAGAATTCACACACGGGTTTTGTCCATCGAAGTGCTATTGTGCTGCGCTTCTAAGAAGCGTAAAACTCAGCAGTTTTTGGCATTGTTACGGTAAGTTAGTAAATACGCATACTGCCCACCGAATTAGAAACTTTTGTTTAATGTCGTGATGGATCTCCTTTAGCCCAAATTACAGCACATATCCGGTATGGCGTAGATTATTCTACAAGCAGTTGGTTGTTTCCACGTCTACAGTTTACCAGGCGTTCACCAGCCAGTCCTTTAAGTGGCTCAGATTTGTAGGAAGAGACTTTGCTTCCGAATCTGTATTTTAACGTGTCCCATATATCCTTAATGAGATTCAGATCCGGGCTTTGCGGTGAACAGGGAAGATTGTTGAAGTCACTCTCCGGTGAACCACTGCTGAACAATTCTTATGCGATGAACAGTAAGACTGTCGTCCATGAAACGACTGTCAACCGTACTGGATAATATGTCAACATTGCAGGATGTACTTGATTTGCAACAATGTCCAAATATTTCTTGGAAGACACTCGAACTTCCAGCAATACCAGGGGACCCGTTCCGTACTAAGGAAACATGTCCCTATCATGACACCACCTCTGGAAATTATAGTTGTTTACAAGAAAGCTGAGCTTATTGCTTCATAGGACTCCCGCAAACTCGCTGCCTAGCGTCGGTACAGAACAAGGTTTAGACTGACTTGTTGATCCGCATGAGTTTTTTTTTCCTGTTTCCAGTCACGGTGTTTGTGACACCACTGTAGATGAACTTTCCGGTTCTTCGCAGAAATCAGTGGCTTCCACAAAGTCATGTGACTGTCAATATCGATCATCTTCAATTCACTGCACAATAGTTCGGTGAGATTTGGGTCAGGAACAGCCTTCATTAAATACGTCTGTCAATTGCTGCACAGAGGAAGTTTTGTTTGTCCGTATAAGTCTTCTCAGGCAACAGCGATGATCTCGTTCTTGACAGACTGTCTTAGGTCTACAATTACGCTTCTTAAACAAGCAAAGCGAGTTATGTTTCCACTGATTAACCACAGGATATCTCACCTTTGGAGAGATATCCTGTGGTTATCTACATAAAGGTTTCTAACTCAATAGCCAGTGTGTGTACGAGTGTATGAAATGAATTACAACTATCATTCCAAATTATCCACGCTGCTCAATGTGCACAATTATAAGAAAACTTAAGACTTAAGTCTCTTGACTAAATTCTCTTGCAGAATTTACAGCATTAATATGACGGTTTCTTTATTATCTACATGCACCAAGAAGAACAGTGTGAAGTGATTTATTTTTGCAGTTCACATGACTGGATAGAAATTCATCGTAAACGCTATTGAAAGAAGGAAGCCCAAACAAGTGGACTTACATGAACGTTCAAAATAACGTGATCAACTGATTAGAATATTGAAACTAGTGCACGTACATCTTTTCGTCAACAGGAAAGTAACTGTGAAGTAAATGTCAAACTCTGCTGTTCATCTGTGAAATCATTCACAATAAAGTGTACTTCCTAATGCTTATTCAAGATGTTATTTCCAAATAATTCATGGACAATCTTATGGTGAAACGTGAATTCTTATTACCTGCCAGTAGTAAATTCAAATTCAAATCAGTGTCTTTAGCAAGAAACGAGATGCTCTCTCTCTCTATTTCTTTTCCCCTGGAATTTGCAATGATCGATCTTTGAACATCATTGGAAAAAGGTACATTGAAAGCAGTACAATTTACAATTACATATAGACTAACAAACTGAAGTCAACCATTCAACTTAAATTGTAAGCGCTGTTTTCACAAGATATTATCCTCATATTGCAGACTCAAGTGGAGATATTGCAGGTGTCACCGTCTGAGATCCTATTGCATCCCCAATATCGTTCGTTTACCCACCTGTCTATTGGGACAATAGACATCACATCCTCTAGAACTACAAAGGAGCCACGTCGGATGAGCTGTCGAATTTTTACTCCTTTCCATGGTCTGACTATTGCTTCAGCTCCCACCCGAACACCTGCTCCAAATGATTCTAAATTTTCCTGACTGGTATGAAGTCCATACCCCAATCCTGTCCGAAATCCTCATAAGGTCAAACTCTTCATTCATCAGAATGTATATCAAAGCAGTTCACGAAACAACTTCAGCTTTTTCAAGGTGTCTCTCATCAATAACTTCAACTTTATACTCGTGCAATAACCCTTAAGATAAAAGAGCTGATTTTTTTAGGATGATCTGCATCCAAGCAATAATGGTAGTGAAGAGCTAAGTTAATTGTGATCGGTGAAGGAAACAGTTTGTTTAGAAAGGAATACTCAAATTCGATTATGGATTTCTGAGCTTGGTCTTATAGACAGTTACTTCGTGAACATAGATTTGAGTGTGGTCAATTTTCGAAAGATAAATTCGAGTTAAGCATCTGGTGCTTAAGTTAATTGAATTAAAGGTATGTTGAATGGGAAAAGAAAGCTATCTTAAATACTTTCTTGTAATAAAAACAGCCGATGAAATCACATTAATTTGTTAATGATGACCCCAATTAGATTTCAGAGCTTGACAACTCCTCACGTTCTGCGAAAAAGTATCTTTTTTTTACTCCTTTTATAAACGGATTCTTTGATTTCTTGTAAACGTATTGTTAGCACATTGAATACTATTGACATCTGTTTGAGAAAAAAGGATATCCCTCACAGGAACAGCATGTAATCGGTACATAGATTCTGGGACGTTAGCCAGAATAAGAAGGTAAGTGAAGAATTGCTAATGATTGTGGATGGAATACAGCTAACTATGGTAGAAATTGGGACCAACGGTTATAATGAGTAATTCGTTCAATTACTTTGTAGCTGCTTATTGCCAAGTAAAGGTTTGCTGGAAGAATAGAAAGCTGGATGCTGCTTTAGACCTGGGTCAACTGAAGTTGACTCTGAGTTTTCACAAATTAACTTCATAACAAGGACAATCATTGATTTTAAGTACGGAAATATGGACTGGAATGAGGAGGAGAATGCAAGAAGACGGAAGAATAATTTGTAATGCTATTGAGGACCAACTTCCCTAAAGAGCACATTATGGAAGAGGCTTCTGATGAAAGAATGCTAGATCTGGTAATAACATCGCGAATATGACTGTAAATGAGGTAGGTGTTTTGCTTTAAATTGAAAAAAGTGATCATTCAGTGTTAAATACTAGCAAAGCAATGTGGAGTTTCGTTTTAAAATCACGTATATTTGGAAGTATGAGGGAGATGATTGGAAGAAATTGAGAAAAGAAGCTTGCAGATGTACTATGGAACGAGAAAGTGCATGACAGAGGAAGTAGCAGAGTATGGGAAGTGCTTCAGGAAAGTTTAAAGGGATCCCAGAATCAGGAAAGTTAATCGTAGAAAAGGGAAATGGGTAGGCAACATTTTGGAGCATGAGCTAACAACAACAACAAAAAAAGAGTATAGAACCTGTTAAATGTAATGGTCAGTATAATGAAGAATCCGGGAGATGAAAATTTTGGTGAATAAACCGAAATCAGATTATGGAAAGAAGTTAGTGGAACTGGTTAAAGGAAATTCCAGAGAATTCAGAGTTAAAGGAAGAATGATCATAATGTGACGTCTGTTCAGCAATCCCATGAAGGTAGACGTTGAAATCACAAATGGAATTAAACGCATTTCAGCCACATGAATTTCTCAGAGCTCGATCTCCACACTTCAGGAATGGTGGACTTTAAACTCTGACTAAAAGATCATTTAAAACAAATAATTCGTTTTCACCGTCTTCTTTTATACTGATAATTCCGCCCAGTGAAGTATAAAAACTTTTCGTTGATTTAAATTTGTGGATTGGGCTAAAGATTAAATCATTTGGGAAGTCCTACTACAGAGACCAATCTTCATTCCTTTTCAAGCCACTTCAGGCTTCTAATAAGCAGGGTAGCGATGAACATAATTCGTCTCTTATACACTTTGGCAAATAATCCGGGGTTCCATCCCCTCAGATTTATATGCTGTAGGATACAGACTACATGAGTGTACAATAATAATAGATGTATATTATCCAACTAATATCCACCATAGTCTTGCTCCATTATATGTAAATTAAAATAAATGAGATATTTTAATAAAATAATAAATATTTTAAAAGACTGTTATGAAATTTCAGGCCTAAAACCAAGACAGATATATTTTTTGAAACATATTACCAGGAAGTTAGGAAAATAAACTGATTCTTGGAAGTTTGCATTGCATGTGAAATTACTTTTTCCAGTTAACTCACGTATTTCATGAACCAACTTCCATAATAGGTTTATATGGTGTCACATTTAGTTGCTATTGGTTACCGATAATTGAACATGATGATCTCATTTATCACGTGTTACTGGCTGTTTCCAAAACAGCGAATCGTCATCCAGCTCAGAAGAACAATACCATCAAACATAAATATATTTCTATATATTTATATTTCTGTATATTTTTGTATATTATGGTAACATATATGATGTGGTAACTGGAATCGAGTGTAATGGGTGTACTATTTCTTGGAGTGACAGAAGAGATAGGAGAGGAGGAGGAGTGCTACTAATGATATCAAATCACTTAAGTCCAGTTAGGGTAGAAAGGCCAGAAAACAATGATCGTAACAATGTCCCATGTAGCGGTGAGTTTCAATCTACCTGGTGTGAAGCGGAGGTTAACAGAATAAAATATATGGTGGGATGTTGCTACAGACATGGTGGCTCAGTTGTAGCGGACGAAGAAATGCATCGTCAATTCAGCGTTATGGGTACCAAGCGAATGATCATTATGGGTGACTTTAATTTTGCAAACATTGATTACATAGAAGAGAAATTTCAGGATAAGAAAGAAGAGAAATTTATTGAATTGTTGCGAGACAACTTTCTCAAGCAACATGTGAAAGAAGGAACGACAGACCAAAAAGTGCTGAATTTGCTCATAGCGTCAGAAGGGATCTCTGTCAAGATTATGACTGTTTTACCACCGATTAGTGACAGTTATCATGCTATGCTTTCTTGGGAAGTATCTAATTGTATTGATGATCCGATTAAAACAGGCTATATGCTGAACTAGAAAGCTGGAAATTATGATCAACTTGGAAGAATACTATCTTTGGTCCCATGTATCCAAAAGAATTTTATTGTTATGCCGCAAGCAAAAAAAACAAGGAATGTGAAGCAATAACTTTGTTGAATGCAGATGGTACTCGAGTGTCGGAAGCTAATCAGATTGTTCAGTGAATGAGTGTTCACTTTGCTAAAATATGTCAACCAGATGTATGTGACATGGTGCACAGTGCTACTGCTACATTGAATGTAGAGTTGAAGGTTCATGAAAATGAGGTTGATGAGCTGTTGCATAACCTGGATAAGAATCTGTCTGTAGGAACAGAAGGAATATCAGCTCGCTTGCTGAAGAAATGTTCAGCCGAATTGGCTACGCCTTTCACATGTTTGTCTAACTTGAGTCTCAGCTCAGGAATGATACCACAGGAATGGAAGGAATACATGATAGTTTTATTATACAAGGGTGGTGCAAAAACTTATGTGTCTAATTACCAACCTATCAGTATCTCTAGCGTGGACAGACAAACAAGCTATACTCTGAAAATGAGCAGCATGGGTTTATTAAAGGAAGCTCATGTTTAAGCAATTTGCTCATATTTTATAACAATGTTACGGCCGAGTTGGATAAAGCGAGTGTATACACTATGATAATGTTGTATTTTTCTAAGGCATATGATAAGATACCACACGAAAGACTGTAACATAAACTGGAGAATATGGGATTGGAATATAAACTCTTGAGTTGGATCAGGGGATGTTGACAGACAGATATCAAAAAGTAGTAGACAGTGGGTGTGAATCTGCCAGATTTAAGGAGACTATGGTGTACCTCAAAGTTCAGTCCTTGGGCCATTATTGTTAACGCTATTCATCCCTGAATGCGCTGCTTGTCTTCGTATCATCAGGCTGGGTCTTACATCAGATGTGCAATTGTTTGCCGATGATGAGAAGAAAGGCAGGGCAATCAAGGATGCTACTGATACTCAGGACTTACAAAATGAATTGAATAAGCTGGAAATGTGGACAGACGAAAATGGCTATTGCTTTAATGTTAGTAAGTATAAAGTTATGCACTTTGGTGTGATTTGATTTCCAGCATCATATTACATTAGCGGGTTATGCTACAAGAAACTGTGAAGGCAAGGGATCTTGGCGTACGTTTGGATAGGAATTTGAAGTTCAAAGGTCACATAGCAAAAGTTTTGAAATACAAAAAGTTCGAAACCTTACACATTGCAACATTGTACTGAAATCCCCACTCATTTACCCATTCAATAAGTGCATTCAAATCCTCTCTTGTAAAACTACAGCATCCACTCTAGTCGTGATGTCTCCTAACGCTGTATCATGTGCAAACAACTATATATCACAATTCAGATCTCTGAAAATATCATTTACATATAAATTAAAGTAGTGGACCTAAAATAGCCGCTTGGAAAACATCAATTTTCTCTTCTGGGATATCGCTCCTCCGTAGACAACTCGCAGATTCCTCTCAGACAGCCAATTTCCAATCCAGCGAACTAATCTACTGATCAGCTCCATCCGTTCCGCTTTAATTATCAGCTTCTCATGTGGCAATTTATCAAACGCCTTTGCAAAATATAAATATACCACTGTATATGCAACACTCTTATCCAACCCATTTGTCACTTTATTATAAAAAGTAAGCAGATTTCTAAAGCACAATCTTCCTTTAGTAAATCCATGCTGGCCACCAAAGAGTATTTTTCTGTTGTAAACCCAATGTTCAATCTTAGTTCTAACTTCTCTAATACCTTAACCACAACTATAGACACACAGACTGGTCTATAATTCAAAGCCTTAATCTTATCACCTCCTTTATGAATTGGAACAATTTTATGCTCTTTCAACTCCTTTGGAACTTGACTCAGTGAAAGACTCATGTTGAAAAGATACGCAAAAAATGTTGTTAACTCTCTGGAATATTTCCTCAAAACACGTGGTGAAATAGCATGAACTCCCACAGCCTTATGTCAAGTATATTGAATTCCTCATATACCTCCTGTTCCCTTACTAACAGTTCCCCCTCCTCCTTTACCACTGCTTTCAAGTTCTGGATGACGTCACATTCATAAGAATGAAATACCTTTATAAATTGCTTATTAAATATCTCAACTATAACCTCCGCAGCGGTTATCATTTCCTCCGTTTTAACCAATCAATCCCATCCTACCAGAATCACTCTTTCTTCTACTGTCCACATTTCGAAAAAAACTCCTTAGGATTTTTTTTTTGTCGCTTTAGCTAACTGCTGCTCATACTGCACTTTTGGTACCCTTATCAAGAGAGTCACCTTCCTCGCCTGCTCTTCTTCTCATCCTCGCCTTCTCATCTTGTGTCTCTTGATTCATCCATTTTACACCTACTCTATTTACCTTCTTAACCTTTGGAATACACTCTGATATTGCCTTCATCAAATAGTTCTTGAGTATGGCCAAAGCAGCATTGATATCCTTTCCATCCAGTTCCTTTTTCCAATTTATTATCGCAAGCTGTTTCCAGAGCTTTTCATAATTACCACTCTTATAATTCCACATATATCCCTTTCCAACAGACGTCCTCGAATGACTGGTCACCCTGCGAGCGTTCACCTCGTGTTCACTCTCACCAACTGGTGGAAGATTTGACATCCCATTTATAATAACATCACCTGATGAGATGATCAAATCCAATACTCTTGATCCTCGTGTACAATTGTCTTTCAAAAACTCCAAAAATTCATTTTCTTTACCCCAGATGCAGTCTCTTGCTTCCTGTCTATATTACCATAATTAAAGTAACCCATAATGATCACTCGTTTCTTGCTAGCTAGCTAGGCCACTTTGTCTATACTTTTCCTTCTCATTACCCTCCATTTTACTAGGTCTATAGCAATACCCAAATAAATATTTCATCCTGGCCACTATTTGCACCTTGCAAATCTATCTTAGATGGGCACAACTCTATCACCATCAACAGTACTCTCCTCCTCTCCTTCTTCCCTGTCTGACCTCAGGAAAATCCGTTCATTTCTATTCCTGTCAGAATTTCATCGTCACTTAACCATGTCTCGCTTATACCAACAATTTTGGGGCGAATAAACTCAAAGTAACAATTTCATTCCCCTTATTTCGAATACTTCTAGCGTTAGTAAATAAACATAAGAAATCGTTACTGGTTATACAAGTCTTACGAACATCACTTCTCCCATATGGCTCTTCAATACATTCCCAATTTCTTCCTCTATATTACCGCCAATTCTACAACTTTCCTCACACCCAAACCCTCCCCCTTCCATCCTGGCCATCGCAATCTGTGTTTGCTCGCTAACACCTACACCTGTGAATCCAGCATCCACATGTTTCATAAAGTGTCTCCGCGTCCATCCTGATTCCCACGCCGTTTCTCTGTTTGTGTTGTGCTTCCACTCTCTCATTTACTTAATTCATGACATTCACCTCTCCATTTGTAGGTAAACAAATGTTTGGTCACTTGCAAATGGAGACAAAACCATTTAAATGCAGCCCATCTTCTTATTACAATTCCTACCTCATTCATACCTCAAGTTCATCCCAATATTCACAAATTGCACTCCATTCTCCTCACCTAACTGCTCTAACATATCATTCATAATCTTTGCTGGCCCCCTCAGTTCATCACTATCATATCTTAGAAACACATTGACTACCTTTTCTACCACAGTTATCTTTTACTCTCCTTAATAATCTCCTTATATCCAATCTGGCATATTCCTTGTTCCCATCCAAATCATTCGTCCCTACTACAACCACAAACTCTTCTGCTCTCTTATTCCTCATGTCCAACGCTTCAATCATTCTCTCTATTCTGCCACCAGGAAAATAAACCTTATGCACCTTCTCATTCACCATACCTCTAATATTGAAATCTCCATAGAGAGCCACTCTCGAATCATTCGTTACATCTTTTGCATGCCATCTTTCCTTCTACACTTTTCATTCTTTCATGTATGCCCGTAATTCTTTTCATTTAATTTCGCATACACTTCATCTCTTGCCTTATCAACTTTGCTTTCATGTTCGAATCCAGTATACGATAACAGAAAGATTCACGTGTCATGTAATTTTATCTTATGTCTTTGCTTATTTTTGGTTGTGCAGCATCTGCAGCAGACCTCAAAAATGATGTTCTAATAAACGACTCATTGGCGTAAAAGCAGTAGGCCTGGATATATCCCAAGACATCATCATCATGGAACTACTACTATCTTGATGTGAAGAACAGGCAAAAGGCGAAACTGCAGCTCCAGGTAATAAGAGTGAGACACCAGGTTCGATATATTTTATCCTACTTTGCGCACCTTAAAAAGAAGTGGATAATGCAGGTGACACAGAACAAGTCCTTCTCCATTTGGCCCTGATTCTGTGTTATTTGAGTGTGTTTCGATTAGCTCAACAGTATTAAGAATAGGCGTCGTATTCATTAATGGTATTAACATTGGATCTTGGGGCAAACTGTCAAAAGCTGTTGTCACCGCCTATGATTCCACCATTTCTATTATTGTATCTTCACTTTGTTGCAATTCTTTTACCAACACTGAACTAACTCCGTACAGATGGAAGTAAGTTTTGGGTTGAACTTGGGTATATATTTGAATGAGAAACAGAAACTTATATATAATGCATAGTTCCTGACAGTTCCGAACTTCCTTCACTTGTGAACAACTTTATTGGCCTGTTGGTATCTTCCAGTGTGTCTAATTCAATTATTTTAATGACACATTGGTATTCATGCCTTTACTCTAAGAACCACGAAAATATGCCGGCCTAGTTGGCCGAGTGGTTAGCATATTCGCTCTCCAGCCAAAAGGCTGCGGGTCCGAATCCCGCCATGGACATGGATGTTTGTGATTGTCTTTGAAAATACTAGGGATGGTGGTAGGCGGTAGATGGCATTGGTGTAGATGGTGGTTGGGGTTCGTTGTAGTATACGAGATCCTTCGACACTTCTGCGCATGTCAAAAGAAGGAGAATCCATTCCGATAATAGGGTAATCAATCCGTATTGTAGGATGAGTGTTTATTATTACACGTCGGAAAATTAACTTCTCTTTTATGATTATTGTAGTTTTTAAAGTGGTAACTATTTTACTTGTATAACAGTTGGAAAATTTTACGTATAAAGCACTTGATTTCGCGTGTTGATGACCAATTCGTACATTGCCTTATTTTTTCCGCCCTTCAACGTGAATTGACTCTTCTTGGCAGTCTTCCAACAACAGCTCTCGTTTTTAGGGTCCGACTATAATAATAATATCTACTCCAAGGTCTTCCTTTTTTTCTTCTTCATTAACAGTGGCAATTCTGTGCTGTGTTATTTTGTTTGCACCTCAGCAAGTAACAGGGCTTGGTTCCTTGAGTCATGTTCACTCTTCTCCTGAATACCAATATTGGAAGTATCCCAATGTTCAACCTCTGTAGAGATTTCAACATTCAGGCTTTTAGCAGCACTAAGTAGCGTAACAAGTTGGTCCTACGAAATGATCACTTCGCCCTTGTACATAAAATCTATTATCTGTTTTAAATCCGTGTATTTTATATCTTTGGGAATAACAACTGGATATTTACAAGAGTTTTCAAGAAATATGCCAAAGAAGAAAGTACCGCAGGCAGACAGCACTATCTTGTGTGCTTTAAGTTTCTTACCTTCACATACTACAGTCACATTTATAAACGTTTCAGTAAAAAGTAATTCATTAAAAGCAGTTAAGACATTGACATGGTGATTATTTCTTCTTAAAGATTTGGTGAGCTTCCATCTTCATAATCTAATATTCCCCCCCCCCTAAGTTAACCAATAACAAATTGTAAAATTGCACCTAGCACCTAAGTTGTATGTCTTTACCAGCAATACAATGGTACTCATACACGTGGTGTAAATTAGGCCTAACCTATATGAAACTCCAATCGTTTGTTATATAATATTTCTAAATCAATGAAAAACGACTGATTTGGATATATTATATAAACAAACGACTGTTGTTTATTTACAAATGACAATGATATGAAATGTCACAAGCGAGAGGCAAATTCATACATCCTTGTCTTTGACCCAAAATTAAACTTTGCGAATACTACAATGCATGAGTTCTAGGCTATTTCCTTCATTAATTATAATCTGTGATTTTTGTGATATGAAAAAAAAAAAGTTGAAATAAAAACGAAATCTGGTTATGTTTGGGATGCCTTTATTGTGAATAGAATTAAAAAAATAAATGAAGCTACTTACAACTTTCTGTTTTTATTCAGTTACAGGAGACTAATTAAGAAATATTAAAGACATAAAAAATATTCCAACACTTATTTTATACCAAAACCTAGATGGCGCCACATCACAACATTCTCCCATCATTCAAAGTTGACGTGAAACTTTCTCAAACTTCGGTTACTACACCGCCTCCTGAATAAGATAAAATAGAAATAAATAAAAATCGAAGTTAGCATTAATTAAGTTTGTTAGTAAAAGTGCAATCCAAATCCTACATATTGTGTTGTCTATTATCTTCTCGAAATACGTTTAACAGCAAGGAAACTTATGCGTTATATTCATCAGCGTAGGTAGATAGTCGCGCCAGAAACTGCAATGTTTGATACGCGGACCAATTCCCACTTCTAAGCTGTTGTTCAGTGTCAGGTATTCCTTACAGTCTTCGGAATAAACAGGCCAATTCGACTTGTTGTCCTGTCCTTGTTCTGAATTAAGGTTTGGATTTCTGTAAAGACAAATAACACATGATTTTTAATTAGCGATATTTTTACAGTTTGCTCTTGTATATTACAATTTTATTAGTTTCGCTTATGTAGCGTAATCACGTATGATGCATTCGCGATGTGACGGATGATAAATTTATGATAAAGAAAAAAAAATACAACGTGCAATATTTTGTACTTATTAGATTCCGATAGTTGCAATAATTTCAATATTTTTGTATTATAATTCATATATAAGTGTACTGTGATATTTCACGTTCATCGTAAAGACATTCTCTTTTCGCTAATGATACGAGTCAGCCATTATTTGCTTACTTGTCGATTAGTGTAACAAGTGCGCATGCGCATCGACGAGGTTGCTGGGAGATTGACAGCTAACGAGAGAGCGCTTGGTACCTCGGTAACGAAAGAAAACAAGAACAGAGGTTTGACAAAGCAAACCAGGGCATTTTGTTTTAGTAACTTTTTTTGTAAAATAAATTGACTGTTGGAATATATTACAAGATGATTCTGAAAAGAATCTTAACAAATTGAATTCTTTGACTGTCAACAAGCGAGAAAATTAAAGGAGATATTAAACAGGCATTCTGTTTCAACGTTCGAAGAAACGCAATATGGAAAGTTCCTTCTTCTGTTTCAAGAACACAGGTAACTTCAATTATTACTATTATTATTTGCAAAAAGTGACGGGATGAAAAGTGTTTTAATAAAAAGCCCTATTTTGATACATTATTGTTTATAACGTAGTAAAAGAAAATAAAATATTTCACGATTTTGATTACCCGGATGGTTGGTTACCATAGCAACAAACAGCAATTTGACAAATGTCATTTGTTTATAATATGGAAAAAGGTTGATATGCGAACTTACAAAACTGATAACAAATATAGCGGACGTTATTAATAAATACTTATAAATGTCCAAATATAATAAATAATATAGTAGGTCCGCAATAATAAAATTTTCTGTCAATCCATTTTAAAAAAATCTAAATAATTCAAACTGAAATTCATTTTTATTTATTTTCAAAAAGGCTTTTGGTAATAAAATTACAACTTTTAATGCTAATAAAACATTAAATTCTTAATTTGATATGCTGTTGGTATACATTATATATACCATATAATGTATACCAACAGATAATAATTTAAAAATATTTCTAGATTACTTACCCAGTTTTGGCAAAATTCGTCCAGAACTGAATCATGCGTTTACTTAATTGAACATCATCGTCCTGATAACCCGCACTCCTGTTCAGAGCTCCTCCAAAAGTAAAAGGGATTTCATTTCCATGTACAGCTGACACCCAACGAGGCCATGGACTGATTGCGGACCTGTGAGCAAACACGTATTTATAGACGTTGTTCCCAGCGTGGGAAAAGACATCAGCCACCTCATTATTATCACACACGAAGTAATAATCTCCCATTAGCTGATCGATGCCATCAACATTCTCGTTAAGGTATCTCATGCCTGGCAACTTGCTGTACATGAAATCTATGGATAGAGTGGAAACTTCATCTCTGTAGGGATCTAACTGCCTCACCATATACAGAAACTGTTCACTGGTGATATTCACATCATTAGCCAATGGTAAAATATCAGGGAAATAAATATGTGCAAAAATCGCTCCCTCTTGAATCACATTACCCAGCATGATGCTTGTTCGCTTAAAGTTTCCCTTCCGAAGTGAATCTTGTGGACTTTCCACAACTAGAGTTCCATCAGCCACCGGAACGAATCCAACGTCCATTATACCTTCTACAACTTCTTGTCTGTCCATCAGTTCTTGTGCATCTGCCCTCTGGAGACACTCCAGAACAGCTTCTCTGTCATTATGATCATGAGGACAACCGACAGCTTGGGCTAAGGTGAGGGATTTGTTGATGGCTCTGTCTTCATCGAGAAAACCCCATGGGGCATTTGGCGTACCACTCTGCATTATGGCTCGCTGGAAGAGGTTTCTACTGAGAGGAGACATCACGAGGTAAGTCACGCACGCTGAACCAGCACTCTCTCCAAATAAAGTGATGCTGTCAGGGTTCCCTCCAAAGTACTGGATGTTATCTTTCACCCACTGAATTGCTAGCAGCTGATCAAACAAAGCAGCATTTCCAGGAGCTCCTTCGATTCCAAGATAAAGAAATCCCAACGATGCCAAACGATAATTCACTGTCACTACAATCACATCACCTTCTGATGCCAAACCCTGAGCGTCATAGATATAATAGATTGATGATCCAGAACGGAAAGATCCGCCATGGAAAAATACCATGACTGGTAGTACTGCTTCTTTTCGGCAAGGGCGAGGTGTCCACACATTTAGCGTTAAACAGTTTTCCGTTTTTGAAAAATTTTGTCCAAACCATGCAGCATTTTCCCTCTGGAAGCATGCTGGTGGTTTTTCTGTGGCATTCAGCACTTCGGTCCATGGATCTGGCGATTGAGAAGGGCGAAAACGGTTAACTCCTGTGGTCTCCCTACCATAAGGTATGCCAAAGAAGGCGTTCACGAATTTCCCATCGAATGCTTCCATAATCCGACCTCTAACTGGTCCCTTAGTAGTCTGTACAATGGGGTCTTCTTCATTGAGGGGTGCATCTCTGATCATCTTTCCATCTACTGATTGGTTGAATATACCCATGAAAACTGTCACCAGAAGCATCTTGGTGACACACAGGCTGAAAACACTGTTGTCCTCCATATCTTTGTCTTGGATTACGAAGAATTTTTCTGAAAAAATAAAGAATATATATATATATATATACGAAATTTTTGAAAAAAAAAAATTATATATTAATAACATGAAATATGTTAATTGTTATATTTTTTTATAATTATAAAAAAATTAATTTTTATAATTTTAAAAATCCACATTATTTTTAAATTTCTGTTATTAGGCTAAGAACGGGGGCAAAGAATTGAAATTCGATAAGTGGTTCTGATGAATTTTTATTTTATATTTTATCGCCTTGAGTCTTCCTATCCATCAATGTGCTTGGATAATTTATTTAGCTTGATATGTAGAATGGATTTAGAAACCAACTTTCATATCTTAATTTAAAAAAAAAAATTTTTTGCAATCTCATTCGTAAAAAGCGATGCATTTTAGTTGGTATATTAACGTACTTTCTACGCTCGTTTCTATCGAAAGTCCGTAATGAAAAGAAAATCAACGTCACGTGATTTTCAAATGTCAAATCATTAAGTCGCTGCATCACGCGACGGATTCTTAACCAATCTCTTTTATGAGCAGTAACAGACGTCAATTTCAAAAGAACTGTGTGCAGCACGTGACTTATTCTAAACGAAGTATTTCGTGAACAGATAAAGAGAAAATCGCTCTAAATGAAGCCCATAAATAATAAAATTAATATAGCAATAAAAGAAGAATATCGACATTTTGTTTCAAGATAATCTCGTGTGATTATAATACTAGAATAAACTTATCTTTAATCAAAATGTGCTTTGAGAAATAACACGTTAGGAATTTGTTTGACGATATGATTCTTACTACTTGCAAGTTTCGTTTCTTCAGCTTTTGCTGAAGAATATTCTAAAAACTTTCAGATATTTATTCATTTGTTTGGCAATCTATTTGTCAATTTTTCTAAAAAGCCAGTACCCGAATTTTGAAACAAATTTGGGTTTTTCCTTTCAGAAAAAGTTTTTGCTTCTGAATGAAAGCAGATAAGCCTCTATAAAAAGCTTGAAAATACTTTTCGCTTCTCATTGACAAAATATAAAACGATAATAATTAGAAAGCTTTTTCTTTGTCATCGTAATGTCAAAATAATATCATGGTAAACGCTAAATTATAAAAATGGGAAAATATCGTTAAAGTTGTAGTTAATGTTTGAGAGTTCAGTTGATTCAAATAATATTTAATACACAAAAATCCTACCGAAATATTCGAATATTACACTTACCTTGATAAATGGCAGTTTAATAGTCTTTTAACACTATTACCCTTAATAAAGATAGCATAAAATTTACACAACGAAAGGCTCAACAACAGGCTTTAGAAGCTTGCAGCTATATCGGGTCAACATTTTCCGTATAGATTGAAAAATTCATATGGCTTTTTCTTTGAACTGATATGAAATACTTATTTCACTTTTAAAATTTTTTACTTCACGTGTATTTTGTGAAGGTCGGGGTAAGAGTATATTTACTTTAAATTGAATTACAAAAAAAAAAAAAAAATACATAAATAAATAATACTCATGTTAGCCTACCCCTCCCTCCCCCGGATACCAATTAAAATCATGGTTAGTCTTGGGCCTGCTATTCTATGATTGGCCAAGAATGGACACTAGTCCGATTTAAACCAAAATTTAGATGACCCAATAAATTTTAGTAAAAATTCCAAATAGCATGGACGTTTGTCTACTTCAGGCCTCCCATAAGCACTATGGCAATGAAAAGCATTTGCTACCTGAAGATCTTCCAAAATATTAATGTCCGTTTGGAGTTCTAGTCCACAATGTGGACTAGAACTCCAAACTGCGGGTGAGGAGTTGAGATGGTATTCCACTCATTGGTTGTATGCTGCGGGTGAGGAGTTGAGATGCTATTCAATCCAGGCTGCGGGTGAGGAGTTGAGATGCTATTCAATCGTGCTAATCAGACAGACAGGCGTAATAGAATGATGATACAATAATTGTAATGAATTAATTCGTCTTTCATTATTTTCTACCCTCATATAATTCTGGTCAATTATATTAAAAAAAAAAGTCGCCCATTGTGATATGAAAGTTTCTTATTTTGTAATGCTATGTATGAAAATTTTTGTTCTATAATGAAATGGCAATTTGCGGTTAGACAAATCAAACTATGTAGGTGGAAACAAGTATGTATAGTACATGCATTCCTGCTAACTCAGTAACTCATTTCACTCCTTTTCCTGTTTGGGTATAAACAATATACCCAAACAGGAAATTTTCCTGTTTGGGTATAAATATAATGCAAGAGAGTTAGCTTTACAATTCCGGGAATAGCAACTACTTTTCCAATAGGCCAAAAGTAGAAATAAAAACAGCCATAAAGATGTCAAAGTATATTGATAAACATAAACATACGACCTAATAAATATCGTAAGGGTTTCATCACACTAATTATATAATAGGTAGGATGGTTAGTCTTATTCTGTAAATATATTTTGACTTGTTCTTTCGGCTAATTTGCTGGGTGGAAAATCTAACTTTCCAGGAGGAAAAGAACCGGTCATTTCTTCCCCCCCCCCCCACACTGAGGTTGTTTGCCACCTACGGTTAACAAATCTTTACAAATAAAAGTGCTTCGTTTCGGAGATGGGATCATATTCCAATCCCAAGCTTTCTAAAGGAGGGCATTGTCCGTATCTGAGCTCTTCATACAACAGATTAACACGAGTAAATACCAAGTCCAGCCATAAATACTTTTCAAACTTAAGCAGCACTTTTAGTCAGTGAAAGTTTCATTCTATCAGTGAATCATTTACAGATTTCAGCGCATTTAAACCACATGTATAACATGCATAGAACAGCACTCAATGTTCAAAATGTCTCCCTTTTGCCTTCACGCACGCTCGAAATCGCCATATATCGATGGTGGCACAAACAACATCCAACGGAAACGCTGTCACTGCTCGCTGCAAATTTGTGGCTCACTAAGGATTTAATCTTGGGGGAAGGGGGGATGATTTGAGAATAGACACTACACATTGCATATAACCAATGAGTGAGCATCTGCAGTGATCGCCAATACCCAATACATGATACTCGTGATCTTCTCTGGCCCGGCTCGGGCAAACGAAATAGGGCTCGGCCCACCCGAGCACTGCTTCGTTCGTCTTGCGTTCACAGTGGCAGTGATTCCCGAGAGCTATATAGGGTATTCCCACCTTATATGACCGCTAATTCATAAGTACTATAAAAATAGAAGACACCACACAACATAAATAAAAAAATGAATTTTAATTAGGAAAAGATTTTTGGAAAATTTTCTAGTGTTTTTTCTTTTGTGGGTTCAGGGCCCCTTGGACTCCCAACCCTGGGTGTGCCACTGCTACAAATCTATCTTCAGCCTGGCGATACTGGGGTATCGATTCTTTCTTGCAGGCCACTCTCTCAAGCTCCGACCACAATTTGAAGTCCAACAGAGTCAGATCATGACTTCCAGACCGACAGTCAGATGTGTGGTCACACACATTCTCCTCCACCCACTGTTCTGTGGTTCTTACCTTGTGCAAGGACTGAGTCCTGATGGAAGTTCCACTGCTTACCGTAAAAGAAAACGGTTGTTCAAGGACCGTTCCATAGGTTCCAGCACGGTAGCTTGATACATTTTATGTAGTTTTTGACACCTTTCTCGAGGAAATGAAAATTGTTTCAATAAGGAAATACCGTGAGTACTCATATTTAAATAAATTATAATACCGGAACAGACTCTCGTAAAATATCATTTTATGAGTATAAATTTCGCCTTAATATCGAAGGCATCTTCAGTACAAAGCTCATAGAACAATAACTGACAATTCCAAATTAGTTAGCTAATGTGCGATTGCTAAAAAAGGTCATTAATTTCCAAACTTATTAAAAAAATTAAAAATTAATTAAATATATTATTTAATTAATTATTTACTTTAATGACCTTTTAATGAAAATTTAATTACCTTTATAAAAAATAATTAACTAAATAATATATTAATTAATTAATTTTATTTTTTTATAAGTTCGGAAATTTAATGACCTCTTATAGCAATCATACATTAGCTAACTAGGTGGCGCCTTTTGGAATTGTCAGTTATTGTTCTCTTAGCTTTGTACCGAAGATGCTTTTAATACTAAGACGAAAATTATGCTAAAAAAATAATATTTTACGGGGGTTTATTTCGGTATTATAATTTATTTAAAAATGCAATTTGAGTATCCCTCCCGATACGCCACCCGCCACCAAACTATCACTGATGCAGGGTGATGACCCCTGAATCCTGGGTGCTACTACACGTATTGTGCGGCCATCGGAGACATATACCCGATCGTTTTGATGATTCAACGACTTTTCAATGGTGAAAAATCTTCCCATATGTGAAGAGAGTATCTCTATGTTCTGCTGGTCGTGTACCGCCGGAGAAGTGCCTTTGATTTTATCACCCTCTGCCGCATACGTTGTGGTGTTAGGAAGTGTCCAGTAGAACGAAGATAGGCTCTCTCACTATCGTGAGAGAGCGTTCATCTCTGGCTACATCACTTCCTGCATTCTCACAGAATTACGGCGGAGGCGGGCCTTTTCATCCCTAACAAGGAGTTGCCTCCTAACGCAGCACGATACGTCTATTCTTTGGTGGTCAGATGTCTTCGGTATCGCTATGACGGTAATTAGTCCGATACACAAACATCCTACAGATCCCCGAGTGCTTTTAGATTATTGAAAATAACAGGTTAATTCAAAAATATAATAACTCATTTATATTTTTATACATTTATACTATTAAATAATAGTAAAATATTATTTAATAGTATAATTTTCGCCTGTGTATCGCAGGCATCTTCAGTCCATTTATAAAGCTAATTGAACAATAACTGACAATTCCAAAAGGCGCCACCTAAGTAGCTAATGTAAGATAACTAAAAAGGTCAATAAATTTCCTAACTAAAAAAATAAATAAAAAAAATTAATTTAATTTAAAAAAAAAAATATATATATATATATATTAGGGTTGCCAAGTAATTTTATAAGCTTGGTTATTTAACTCTTAATCCCAAATATGCAAACAATTAAGTTTGCGCCTGAAACAAAGTTCAAGTCTAAAGATGGTACAACACCAGGGCAACTCATTGTAAAGGTGTGTTAAGCTCTGATCACTATTCTTAGTATTTTCCATAATGTAAAGCACATCTCACTAAAAGATGTATACTGCAATACATTATGGGTGGGGTCACTACCCAAACCGGTTTCAACCTTTTTTGAGGTCTCCTTAGTGAGTAGTAACTTGTATAGATAAAGTTGATAAGGCTCCGTATTACTAAAACCTTGGTATTTAGGGTCTAGCTACTCACTGAGGAGACCTCAAAGAAGGTTGAAACCTTGGTGGGTAGTGACCCCCACCCATAATGCATTTGCAGTATACATCTTCTAGTGAGATGTGCTTTACATTATGGGAAAATAATAAGAATAGTGATCAGATCTTTACCCACCTTTACAATGAGTTGCCCTGGTGTTGTACCATCTTCAGACTTGAACTTTGTTTCAGGCGCAAACTTAATTGTTTGCATACTTGAGATTAGGAGTTAAATAACCAAGCTTATAAAATTACTTGGCAACCCTAATATACAGTATCCCCAAGTTAAAAAATTTATTTCATATATATATATGCAATGAAAAGATTAGCTGATTTATTTAGTACTATCTCCCATAAAGGGGATAGACGTAAACCATCGGATCTGTTTAAGTGAAGTAGAGTTTCACATGTTTCTTTATAAAGCTGTTCCATGAGGAACCGACTTTTGTCTTGTTCCAATGAATTCTATGTCTAGTGATAATGGCATATTCTGCAAGTCCAGACTGTTTTCAAGTTATTGAATATAAGACTGGTGTTCTTCTGGCCGAATAAAGGCAGATTCACCTGTTTGTCCGAAATAAGATAATCCACAAGAGCACGGAATCTGGTAGACACCTGGATAACTGAGATGCGGAAGGCTTGTCCTTTGGAGAAGTGAGAAAGGTGGAGATTTTTCTGAACGGTCGAAAGGCAACAAAAATATTCAGTGGTTTTAAAACTTTGCGTTCACTAATGCCTTCTACATAAGGGATAGGAATGCGTGTTAATTCTTCTGTATTTGAAGAGGAAGACATTTTAAAACTACTCAAAGCTCTTTTGATGAAGGAATTCTTGTATCCATTAGACAGAAAGGAAGAAGTAATATATTGCAGCTCTTTTGTAAGAGATCGTCCGAAGAACAAAAGGAATGGGCCCGATGAACCAGTGTTTTAATAGTTCCTGCCTTTTGACTTGGATGGTGATGAGATTCAGCATTTATATAATGGCCTGTAGGAGTCATTATATTATGTTATTATATTTTGGAATTCATGTGTGTGTGTGCTCACGGTATTTCCTTATTAAAACAATATAAAAGGAGTCTGCATTCCAACCTGGAAGTGCTATTATAGCCACACGGTTCTTGTAAACTTGCCACTGCATGCTAACTCGTACTGCTAGACAACTCTCTCTTTTTTTTTTTTTTTTGCTGATAAACATCGAATGTTTGCTACAGCGCCACTCAAGAAACCGGGCTCGCTCAATTCTGTGAACTTCACAGTGGTGGACGGAAGTACAATAATAACAGAACAAGTGAATTAAAAAATGGGGGGGGGGGAATGTAATGGCAGCGCTAAAATTACTAAATGTAAATACATTATAGAAGAAATGGGTCGAAGTTATGATTTAAGCACCAATCACGAGCACGAGTTCCCTTATGTAAAATACAACTGTAAAACATGACACTCCTTGATACTCAGTATGTTTTTGCTCGAGTGAGCTCTGGTCGGAAACCAACTGGTTTAAGCAGCTCTTATACTAGTAAAACACGATTTCAATTTTCTCTTCCCTTAATTGCACAAAGTATAAATGGTGGCAATATTGTATTGCTTTGATTAGAACTTAGATTGGATCTCATAGATTTTATTTTTAATATTTTTTATGTGAATTATACTATTTTTGATTGATGTACTGGTTTATCCAGTATTGAAACCTTTAAGAATAGCACAGATTACTGAGATTAATCCCAATGATTAGTGTTAAAACATACTTTAGCTGTAGGAATTAATAAATTAATTTAATAAAAATCCCGAAGTTAGCAAAACGTGAGGTACAGAAACCTTTGAAAATTCAACGTGTTTCACATACGGAAGAGGTGAATTTGTACAATTTCAAAGTATTGAACAAAACCAACTGCACATTTAAAAGTATTCTAAACAGAATATTCTACTTACTAGCAATAAATATTCGTTACGCTTAAAACAGGTAACTTACTTTCTGCGACTATTCCTAAACGACTTCAAATATTTTCATGTCGTCATTTTTGATGAGATTTATATTACTACCAGAAGTGAGGAAAGCGACTTCATTCTTTGAAATTTGTGCTGCATTTCACATTTTCCAGTAAAAGTGACACACATTTCTGCAACAACTTCCAGAGCAGCAGGTTAGAAGTTTCATTTAGTTGCTATTGGCTACTGATTGTCGTATGACCTCACATATCACGTGACAGTAAGTGTGTTTCCAAACAACGAATAGCCATCCTGCTCAGAACAATAACTCAGTAACACGCGCATAGTGCACGTGTTTCATTTCAAAACAACTTTTTTTTTTTTTTTTAATTCCTTTACTGAGTTTGCATTTCAAAACAGTTCAGTGAGATGCCCTAAAGGAAAGGAAGCAAGGTGAATTCTTCAAATACTTCATCCGCATAAATTGGAATTTTCAGATTTCAGATTTCAAATGACAACTGAGTAAACCAAGTCCGAGAAATTGCGAGGTATAAAAATGTGATTCGCAGCCATCGTTTGCATTCAACAAAAATTAGTGAAAATTGCTGCCTTATAAAATTTAAAAACTTCAAAGAAGATGATGTACCTAAAGTTTTATGCACTAATAAAATAAATATGTCGTCTTTGCTGTTTTAAAAATGTCGTTGCCATACAGCTGACAATTACATGGACATATATTTTATGAGTGTGTGTGTGGGGGGGGGGGGTACGTAAAAATGCCTCCTATATTTTGGTAATCTCTAATTTCACCACGTGATTGGCGCTGCAATCGGTCACATGAGAACTACACAAGTCGTTCAAAATGGTGGCTGTTACAGATGCCGGTACAGTATAGAGTGGTGATTGAATTCCTTACTTATGGTGGTGATTGAAATTCACACCCATCTGATATAAAAAAATAAAAAAAAAGTATATGGAGGCTGTACTATTGACTTGATCACTGTTAGTGTTGGTACCAAAGATGGTATCGCGCATAATTATAAGTGGTGAAACATGAGTTCGCTATTATGACCATGAAAGTAGGAGTTGGTCGAAGAAATGGAATCACCTCAAATCACCGTACAAAAAGAAATTCAAAAGATAGTATTCTGTGGAAAAAGTCACAGCGATCGTGTTCTAGAAGAAATATAAGATCTAGAACAGGGGTCGGCAAACTGCGGCTCTTTCGGTACGTACATTTGGCTCTGAAGTAAAATTGAAAATGGAAATAAAACTATCATAGTTTCATTTATAAAATTTTTAAAGGATTTTATTCACATAATGATGATTTCATTTGTTTTATAGGTCTCGCAAAACTTCGTGGTACTGAGATGCGCGATGTCAGGGAGGGAAAAGCGAGGTCGTGGAGAGGGGAGTATACAGAGGGAGTGGAAGGGATGGTTGAGCATATCGTAGGCAGGGCAGCCAAACAAAGTGACTGAATATTACTACATTTTTCTTATTTGTAAAAATATATTTATGACTTTCGAATAATTTTTAAATTGTTGTGAGGGGCAGGTTTGGCTCTTCCGTTTCAAAAGTTTGCCCTGGTCGAGAACAACAGTCGGCAAACTGCGGCTCCCGAGACAATATTGGTGTTCATTGCCATTTTTTCTAAACGTTTATATTAATAATCTATAGTAGTATAGTATGTACCAATATTAGAATATTTTATTCTGTAAATGTTTTAAGATAATTAAAAAACACATATTTTGAAACTTTAAATTTTTAAACTTTTAAATGGTACCTGTCAAAAGGGTTGTTAACGTGGATTTTATTATCGTATTTGGTTGGTAAAAAAGTGCTTCGACATTTGATGACCTGTGTCGCTCCCGCCAAAATTAGTTCCAAAAGTGACTACTATGACATTACTCACCGCCTCCGTTCCTGGACTCAGCGTCATCACTCTTCATGCAGTACACACAAGTTACTCGCTTGTGGTGGTAGAGGAACATAACATAACCCAATAGGCGTGCGCCGAGGGCCTCGTTGTCTCGGGGGCATCAAAATGATTCATTTAAATAATTTATCTATAATGTTTATAGAAAATGATATAGTTAATTATGGTTATTATCGATTCATTTTGCAGATTTAAAAGCACGGAAGGTAACATTGCAAGTTGTAATACTAACTAGAACAAATTCAATAAATAATTATAAATAAGAAAAAACTTATTATTTAAAGATTTTATTGTCTTTTTAATATAAAA
Organism: Typopeltis vanoorti; assembly: GCF_054136105.1. NCBI lineage: Eukaryota > Metazoa > Arthropoda > Arachnida > Uropygi > Thelyphonidae > Typopeltis > Typopeltis vanoorti. The sequence continues at coordinate 62,656,216 of NC_143572.1, forward strand.
AAAGACCTTATAACAAAGTTTCGTCTATGGCCTCAATGGAACATAATCCGTTACTGTGTAGGGTAATGTAGATAAGTGCTTTCCTGATTAATAAATATTTAAGATTGATTTGTGAAAGTTATAAAACCCTCTTTAAAATTACTGAGCTTCTTTGGTAAGTAGGACTACTATATAGGTGTATTTTTATTATTTATAAATACAATTTTAAAATAATATTTTTGGCTGCTCTTGAACATTCAAAAATGTATGCAAAGTATACAGGGTGTTCGGGATAAATTTGACAGTTTCGTAAGGAAAAAGAAAATCTTCTTTGTATCTATTAAATTTAATGAATTGACAAAAAAACATTACAGGCAGAGTTAATTACAATACTATCAACAAGATTTACTCAAAATAACCACCATTAGCATCGATCACAGCTTCAATTCTGCTTCGGAACCTCGAACAAGCTGATGCTACAGTCTCCCTGGGAAGGGCCGCAAAAACTGTTTTAATTTTATCCATTAACTGGGCTTTTGTATTACTGGAAGTGCGATTGGTGTCTTTTTCAACTGCGCCCCATACAAAATAATCCATGGGGTTAAGGTCTGGGGAGTTTGGAGGCCAAACATTTGGACTGGTGAAGTCGTAGAAATTTTCAGACAACCATTTTTGACTTTTCCCAGAGGTGTGGCAAGGGGCCGAATCCTGCTGCCATACATACGGCCTACCATTGGCTACCCTTGTTATCCAGGGCTTGACTACAGTAAGCAACTCCACGAACAAAGCCCGAATTCCAATGCCAGGGTTCTTCAACACCTGTTCCTGCAGATTTGCGAGGAATTCTGCTGTACGAACGCAATCAGATCGTCTGCTAGGGATCTTTCTTCTTGCTACATCCTCGTAGTCACCATTGCAAGTCTCTAGTTCATGCCTGATTGTTTTTACTGTATTCAGGGAGCATTGGGCAGCAGTCGTAATATCCTTATTTTGATGGCGGGCACGAATCATCATGATACAAGTTATTCTCTTCCATGATTCAGGTGGGTTCCAGCTATCTATCCTTTCTGACATCTTGTATATGAATGAAGAAGGGTCCAAACTTTTAAATGAAGAGAAGTGTGTGTTAATACATGTAACTTACGGAAAAATATAATTAATTATAAATATGTCAAATTTATCCCGAACACCCTGTATATTGTTTAAAGGAATCATTATTTTATCCCACAATTATCCTTTACTTTTAAATGTTTTTGAATTTTTGGTTCTATTTTTGAAGGTTGAGCACTTATCGTAATAACTCGATGCCCACATTTTGTATGTTCGTATTGAAGCAGGGCGTTTCCCAAAATATTTAGATTATTAAAAACAGTTTAATACGATCGCAAATCGGAGCTCCGGTTGTTGTTTTTTCTTTTTTTCTTTTTTACCGAACATTTATTCAGTTAATATTTGAATTTTCTTTACGATAATAAAAAAAGACAATATTGCTAAAATATTATGTAAATTTGCTTCATATTTTATGCTATAAAATTTATTCACATATATATATATTATGAATTTGTAAGTTACCAATTAGCGCTAGAATTGTAACAGAATATTATTTAGCATTACATAATCATTTTACCATAAGTAAACGAAGATAAATGTGTGCAAAAAGCACTTCATTTCACAATGTTTTGAATATGTAGATAGAAGACGTTTTTCACATATCCATGTTTAGCATCATCCAAGCAAATAAATCAAATAAATCTAAAAATTAAAAAAGAAAAAAATGGAAGATTGTACTCTACCTTACTGAAACTGCCCTGCGTATTTGACATTTTCCCGGCTATTCCAGAAATTTGTTACCCATCTGTCCATGACCTAGTGTGATGACCTTGAAAGCCAGACAGCATTGCAAAGGTCACTTTACCGGTTTAAAAACAGACATACAAACAACGTGGAAGGGAATTTCAATACTAGTCAGATGTACGAACTGTACGTGTTTTATCTATAATGTTACAGAATCATTTCTGCCAAGTATAACAGTGTTTTATTTTATTATTACATAGAGAGAGAGAGAGAGAGAGAGAGAGAGAGAGAGAGAGAGAGAGAGAACAAATTCGTATTTTAAATATATTTTAATAAATAAAATATTTTTTTTTTATAAAAATCAAGTGGATATTAAATCCAGCATTATTTCAAAGCCAAATGTAGAAACCATGAAAGTTTCGTAAAAATAAGTTGACCAGAGAAATAGAAAGCGAATATATAGATGCTTGAGCTTATATAATTTTTCATCGCCGAACTGAAGCCTTTTGACTCTTTATTTTAGCAAATAAAATATTTAATTACCACAATCAAATCTTTACGTGCCGAAGTGCCAGTAAATGGCAGCCCAGTGTGGTATTATGTACTCAGATATCTCTTGATCGTACGTAGCGATCTCGAACAGAAAATATCCGGCTTCAGGTTAGCGAGAAATAATATCGATGATATTAAATACAAGGAAGTGTTTGGCACTATTCTTTGTTGATTATGTGAGGTGCGAAATGTATTTCTTTGTTGTTCTATGGAAGTAACGAATTTTTTAATTTGATATTTGCTAAAAATTATCCCTCCGATTTATTTTCATCCTTTTAAACATGAATGAATTAGTTAACTTTTTAACAAACTATTTGCATCCAAATATCCTTGTACCATCTGCTATATAAACATTTAATAAATATATACGCTATATAACAGAAAATAATTATTACATACAAAATTTCTCTCTCTTATTATTATAATATCACTTATCTTCTCTCTCTCTCTCTCTCTCTCTCTCTCTCTCCCTACTGGGTCCAACCCTTGGGCTGGACCCAGTATCAGGGCTCCCTGATTTTGACTGAGCTAGCAGAGCGCAAGATGTGGGCATCTCTGCTACACAACTCTGTGGATGGTGGCCCCTCAGTATCAATGGGTAAGGGATGGCACCAGAATGCTACCAAGTCATGAATTCATTGATATTCTGAGCACTAAAACCAATGCCCTGATTTTAGTGCTCAAATTTTAGGGCCGGAACAGCGAGATGGGGCAGAGACGACACCCGCTGTAGGGCTGACTGCCCCTACAGCGAAACTTTGAATCATATTGCCCAGTGTTGCTTCCGCACACATGGTGTCCGGGTGAGAAAGCATGATGCCGTGGTCTCCATATTAAATAACCGTTTCAGAAACAAAGGTTGGGAGACTGTGATAGAGCCACACTAGAGGACCAACACTGGGGTAAGGAAACCGGACTTTGCAATGAGAAGAGTGAGTGATGTATGGGTCACTGATGCCCAGGTAGTGGGTTCGGGGCACCCACTTACCGACTCCCATAGGAACAAGGTGCGCTACTATGAGCGAAATATAGACCTTGTAAGACAGATGAGGAGTTTGGAGGGGGTGGCTGCTCATTTTACAAGCGCTACTATCTTTCTCAGCGGCATTTGGAGTGCCGCAAGCTATAGGGACTTACGTCCATTAGGTCTAACATCTAAAGACTTTCAAATTATCTCCTTGAGAGCCCTGCAGGGTACACTGATGGCCTGGCGTTTCCACCAGCAAATAACTAGTCGGATGGCAAGGGCTGGCATCGGTTAGATTCTTGTGAAGGCTTCGGCCTATATCGTTTCCTTCGGGATGAGATGTACTGGGTAGTACTGCCCGTAAATCAGTACGAAGATTTAAAAGTATAAAAAAAAATAAAAACCGTATTGTCTCCACGCACAAAAAAGAACAGCGTGAAATGGTTTATTTTTGCTGCTAACATGACTGGATAGAAACCCATCAAAAACACAGTTTGAGGAAGTCCAAACGAGTGTATTTCATGAATATTCAAAATAATGACTAACTGGTAAGAATATTGAAAACAGCCCACATAAGCATTGTCGTCAACAGGAAGGTTACTATGAATCAGATGTCACACGCTGCGATTTTTCTGTGAACTCACTCAAAATTAATTGTACTTTTTAATGTTTATGCAAGGTGTTGTTTCCAAATAATTCACGGAAAGTGTGAAGAAACTCTGTTTAGACATCTGTAACCTCTTTTTGAACCTATTTATAGGGGAAGGTGATATATTTCCGATATATTATTTATGATGAATCGTGAAGTTCAAGTGCGTGCCACGAAGTAAACGCTGTAGTTAGAAACAAAAAGTGCTTTGGAAAGAAGGTAATTTTTTTTGAACCAAGAAAACGTTTGTGCATCGCTCTTTCTAAAATCAGTACTCTCGCAATGATGTAGGTTGAGATGTTTAACTTTTTAGCATTGAGCACTTTCAATGATATGATGTGGTACTGATCACATTTAAAAACTTTGAGGGCTTCTTATGTTGTATACAATTTGCCAGTTCGTAGTGAAATTATAATTACGAAACTACGGTGTAGTGAATAAAATCTACTTCACATATAAAATATTCCCAAATACAAATAATATACTGGTAATATAGAAATTACATCATTCCATGAAGCTAGATCATCTGCAGTGCCTCAATCCAAATACCGATGTCGCAAAAAAAAAAAAAAAAGAGTTAAACCCTCCCCATTTTGGTTTGTTGGCACCTACGGTTTACAGACTTTTATAAACAAAAGGGGGTTCGCTTCCGAGATGGGATTTCAATCCCAATGTTTCAAAAACAGGGCATTGTCCGTTCCGATTGAACTCTTCGAGCAATAGATTAATGCGAGGAAATAGCTAGTCTAGCCATAAATACTAACTTGAGCAGCGCATAAAGCTTTGTTCTATCAGTAAATCATTTACAGCTTTCAACACATATAAACCACATGTAAAACATGCATATAGCAGCTCTCAATGATCGAAACGTTCCTATTTTGCCTTCACGCACGATTGAAGTCTGTGCATCCACATATGGATGGTGGCACACACAATATCCAAGGGAAATGCTGTTACTGCTCGTTCCAAATCCACCTTTAGCCTGGCGATGCTGGGGTGGCGTTTCTTGCAGGCTAATCTCTCGAGCTCCGACCAGAATTTGAAGTCCAATTTATTCAGATCAGGACTTCTGTACGGCCAGTCAGATGGTGATATGTGATCCTCAGCTTGTGTGCATGCGCTGAGTCCTGTTAGAAGCTTCACTGTCTACCGCGTAAGAAACGGTTGTCCAAGAACCATACGACAGGTTCTAACAGGGTGTTTTGATACACTATGGCGGAGGTTTTCACCCTTTTCTCGCAGAAATGCAACTTGAATACCCCACCTGATATTCACCCGCTACCAAACAATCAGTGACACGATGTAATGACCCCTCTGAACCTACGTGCTATGATACGTATTATATGCGACCACACGAGACAAACTCGTTTAACTGCCAAAACTTTGTTCTGGCTGTAAATGACTGTTCAATGGTGAAATTCTTCCCATATGTGAAGAGGGTATATATATTCTCTCTCTCTCTCTCTCTACTGATAAACACGCAAATGTTCTCTGCGCACAGCAGAACCGGCTCGCTCAATTATGTGGACACGGGGTAGTGGGTTATTTTTAAAAGTGAAATGAATGCATTAGCATTACTATTCAATGTTAACCAAAAAGTATTTTACGCCCACACTTTGTAGAACCGACCTTGGCAATGTGCCAAGAATAGGTAATTCATGCTGAAGGGAAGAAAGAAATAAAGGATGTACGAATTGCTCACCAACACGCGAAATCACGTGCTTTATACGTAAATTTTCCGACTGTTGTATATGCAAAATAGTTACCGCTTTAGAACTAGAATTTTCATAAAAGAAAAGCTAATTTTCCGACGTATAATAAACACTCATCCCACGAAAAGCATTGATTACTCTAATATCAGAATGGATTCTCCTTCTTCTGACATGCGCAGAAGTGTCGAAGGGTCTCGCATCTGTGAGCGTACACTAATTGTTGGTATGAATTGTGAATACAAGTGAATTGTAAAATTAAAATGTAAATGACAAAATGCAAAAATTGCTGTTTAACTGTTTTTATGTAAAACCGTAAGTGTAAATTGTTTTAGTTAGGATTACTATTACTTTTAACATTAATTATAGTATTACTTTGTCCTAATCATAATAATATTAATAACATGCAACAAAATGTACCCTGAACTCATTTAATTTCTTGGAAAGATAATAAACTGTGAACTGTGTCTAAGTAAAATATATATATATATATTTATTGAACCCTGTACTACACATCGGCTCATCCTAGTACGAGATATTAACATAAATATTCTTGACTATGCTTCTTCAACCTCTAACACATACCTTGATATAAGTAAGCCAGTACAACATAAACCTTACCATAAACACCCGAAGTAGAGAAGAAATATTCACATTTCACTAGCACAATCATGCATTGATCATATCAACATACGGGCTCCCATCTATGCATATACATCATCAGTAATTAACGTCAAAATTGCCAATCACTACTTTGTCTCAGCTCCAGTTTCATTATGCCACCTTCCCCCTCCCAACAGATCGATTACAAACTCACAAGTTACAGGAAATGCTGGTTGATTTAAAAAAAAAAAAAAAAAAAAGTGAATGTCAAATTTGGCATTGTTTGGACCTCGCAATATTTTCATAGTCAAGTTGATATGAAGAAGTGGTCAATCGTAGGCAATCATCCAAATGATCATTTGTAATTTGGTTTCTTAATCGATATTCATTGTTTTGTTGTTGTTTATTCATTGTTTATTGTTTATTGATTTAATTCATTGTTTATTGATTTTAAATGTAAACTATTCCGAATGTTTATTATCTCAAGTTCTAGCTTGGTTTATATCAAACAGCCCACTAATTTTATTTGAAATTTCTGTGATGTTCAAGTTTTCTTGAAATGGATTATTGATAAAAGATACAATCATTTCAGTTTTATTAAAATCTTTAAATCTTGAATTTATTTCTTCCTCAACTAATTCTATTTCACGAATAAATTCTTTTAAATCATAGCGAAGCATTTCTTGATTTTGTTCCAAGAATTTTAATAAATATGGGAGATGTCTAAATTTGCGGTCATTTATATTTTTTGTTAATAAAATTAAGTATTGTTGGAAAGTTTTTATTGAACTTAACATGTCAATTAAATTTTTTCTCTACCTTGTAACTGTAAATTTAAATTGCTTAATTTCGTACAGAAATCTACTAAAAATGATAAGTGTAACAACCACCTTTTATCACTCAATTGTGGATAAATATCTTTTTCATCAAGAAAAAATTTTATATCATTAATTAATACAAAACGTTTCTCTGGCAATTGGAACTCTTCTTTTCGGCAATTTGAAACCTTGTCTGCGGTCTAGAAGTAGTCTCTCTCTAGCGACGTCTCGAACCGAGAAGCTCCTTTCTGGAAGCGGAAAACTCCTCTCTCAAGCAAAGTGAATCCGGGCAGTCTCTCTGACGGTCACTCTGTACCGGGCGGCCTCCTCTCTGACAGCAATTCTGGAACCGGGACCCCTTCTGCTTGCTTCAATCCCTTTTTATTAGCCCTCCTCTGAGACCTCGCATGAAGTTTGGCAACCCCCAAAGAATCGGTATGAGTCTTTCATCTTAAGTTTCAAGTTTGACACGCCTTTTGTTCTTCTCCACTTTCTTTTGATTGTAAGTTGCCGGCCATCGGAAAGTTGTTTGAACTCTTTCTGACTGACTTCGGAGATGTTTACACTTAGAGCCTGCAAGCCTTTCTCATACATACAAGTTTCAATAACAATTCTTCTAATGCGGCCATGTACAGCTTCGGCGACAAAAACATTGCCTTTGTTTGTAACACTCTAACATATTCTTATTGAAGCAGTATATACAGTTAGCTTCAAAAGAGTTATTTACAAAAACATCTAATACAAAACTATACCGAGACAAACAAAATTTATTTTTTTACGATATTCACATGGCACTTAACCTAAGTAAAAAATCGATGTAATGTGTTTTAGAATATTTACTATTTAAGCTACAATCGAGTTTTTACACTTTGCTTATAATCGTATTCACTCAGCTCGCTGTTTGACTTCCACTGATCCAAATTAATTCATTTACACGAACTTATAAGAAAATTATTGATTTGACAATTTTAACAAAAAATAAATAAACAATAGCAATACACTTAAAGCGAATTAAAAATAATACGAAATAAAGATAAATAAAATATTACGTTTTCAGTTTTAATTAAATTTGTAAGTAAGGAGGAATACACAAGAGATCGACCAAAAATCGCTCCGCGATCGACCGGTCGATCGCGATGAACACCCATGCCATATAACATACGAAAACTCCTATATCACGGTATCTGCGAATCGTTACTCACGTACGGCATAACAATTTACGCGAACAAATCAAACAGCCATCCAGCGAAAATAGAAACATTACATCGGAAAATTATTTCAACTGTGATTTGGAGGACTCACATACAACAGCCAGTAACCGAATCCTACATGGCAATGCACAAAATCCTGATCATAAAAATCTGAAACACTACTTAATGTTACTAAGGAATTACTTCAACAACACCTATCGTAACAACAGAGAAAAACGTGTCGCATAACACGACCCACCACACATCCTAACATTAAAACATGACTATGGAAGCTATACCAACACAATTAATATAGCACTTGCTATTAATCAAATAATCCTCATTAGCCAATCAACTTCAAAGTCACAATACCTTAACCGACAATAATAAGGATGATAATAATTATAATTATTATTATTATATAAGATTCTGTATCAACCGAAAATACAATATTTGAATAGTCTAAATGTAAGTACTCATACAATAAACCTTTGTCAAGCAAAAAAGGAAATAAATAAATATACAGTGTAAAATGAAGCATGTAATCATATTAACCACCTTGTGTAACTGTGAGCTATATTTGCAAACCATTACTGCGATCATTATTATTATATTATATGAATTCCACTTTTTTTATTATAATTATTATTCTGAAAAGTGAAATGAATTTATTTAGCATTATCTACTGCATGTTAACCAAAAAGTGATTGATAATGTGAATTGTGAATTCACATAATTAATTATAAAAAAATAAATTGTAAAATTAAAATATCAATGAGAAAAGGCAAAAAATCTAGTCCTCACGCCCCTACTGACCACACATTTATTCAACTTCCAGGGATGACCCCTTTTCGGTCTTTTTAGCCAAGTGACGAAATATTTCCCTTTCATAAATCCTATCTAACTTCGATAGGATTTATGAAAAGGCCTACTCCCTATACGGGAACAACATAGGCGTTAGCTGATTTTTTTTTTTTTCATAAATCCTATAAAATCCATTAAGAAACTTAAATGTTTCTATCATATCCCCTCTTGTTCTTCTATCAATCAACTTCTGCAATTCACACACCTTCACTCTATCCGCATAGGGAACATTCCACAGGCCACTCCTCATCTTGGTCACTTGCCTCTGAATCTTCTCCACTGATTCCTCATCCCCAAAAAACCCAAGAGATCAGATCTCAGTACAGTAATCCAGATGTGGATGTATCAAAACATTCAGTAACCAACTAATCTTATGGTCTACCTTAAGATCGCGATGAAAAAAATAGATGAAGCTAGATATAGCTAGATGAAGCTATATCTAGCTTCATCTATTTCTTAGCACACAGTATCATCAATGCTATACTGGTTGTAATGGGATAAACAGATTACAACCAGTGTATCGCATTTGTTGTAAAAAGACCGAAAAGGGGTCATCCCTAGAAGTTGAATAAATGCATGATCAATAGGGGTGCGAGGACTAGATTTTTTGCCTTTTCTCATTGATATTTTAATTTTACAATTTAGTTTCATTCAATTTAGTTTTGCTCGCTATTAAATTGATGCTTATTAACTTTTGCTCATACCTATTTCAATCGTACTGCAAGTTCTCCACATCTCTTTGATTCACTATTACTCTACATAATTACTGTAACTTGTTGATTAATAGCTGGACTTCCACGTAGTGAAGAGGTGGACATAACTGACCACTCCATTGTATTTGAGTATATTGAAATAAAGGCAACAGGAATATAGCTCGTTGACCTACACTGTCTCCTTTTGGGAGTACACTCATTTGAAAATTCATCCATCCTTCTCTTTGTCCCAAAATTAAACTTTTCAATTATTAGAATACATGAGTTCGAGGCTATTTCTTCATTAATTACAATTACAATCTGTTATTTTTGGGATATGAAAATAAAGTTGAAATAAAAACGAAATCTAGTTATTGTTCAGATGCCTTTATTGTGAATAGCATAAAAAAAATAAATAAAGCTAGTTACAACTTCCTTCTTTTTTTTTATTCAGTTACAGAGACTAATTAAGAAATATTAAAGGTATAAAAAATATTCCAACTCGTGTTTTATACCAAAACCTAGATGGCGCCACATCACAACATTCACCCATCATTCAAAGTTGGCGTGAAACTTGCTCAGGCTTCGGTTACTCCATCGCCTCCTGAATAAAATAAAATAGAAAGAAATAAAAATCGAAGTTAGCATTAATTTAGTTTGTTAGTAATAGTGCAATCCAAATCTTACATATTGTGTTGTCTGTTATCTTCTCGAAATTCATTTAACAACAAGGAAACTTACGTGTTATATTCATCAGCGTAGGAAGATAGTCGCGCCAGAAACTGCAAGGTTTGATGCGCGGACCAATTCCCACTTCGAAGTTGTTGTTGAGTGTCAGGTATTCCTTGCGGTCTTCGGAATAAACTGGCCAATTCGTCATGACGTCTTGTCCTTGTTCTGAAGGAAGGTTTGGATCTCTGTAAAGACAAATAAGATGATTTCTTATGAGGAATATTTTAACAGTTTGCTCTTGGATATTAGAATTTTATTAGTTTCGATTTCGTAATCACGTATGATCGGCATTTGCGATGTGTCCGATGATAAATTTAAGTCAAAAATAATACACAGTGTATGCAATATATATTGTTTCTTATAATAGTTTTAATCATTTCAATTGTTCTTTATCAGTGGCGCATCCAGGGGGGAAAGGGGTCGTGCCTCCCAAAAGAAAAAGGAAAAATCACTAGAAAAATTTCCAAAAATATCTTCCTAATTAAAATCCATTTTTTAATTTATTTATGATGTGTCGTGTCTTCTATTTCTACACTGCTTATGAATTAGAGGTCCCATAAGCTACATCGTTTACCCAAGCCGGGACAGAAGAGATCATGGATATCATGTATTTTGGCGATCATTGCAGATGCTGGGTCATAGGTCGTATGCAATACTTAGGGTGTATTCTCAAATCATCTACTCAACGTGGCTACCCAAAGATTAAATCATGTATGCTCGGCCCATTCTCTTTTTCGTTAAATGATACATGCCTGCCATTATTGGCTTCTCGCTTGCCGATTAGCAGAACAAGGGCGCATGCGCACCAAGATGGTTTCTGAGAAATTGAAAATTGACGAACTTTCGGTATCCGGGTAACGAATGAAAACAAGAATAGAGAGAATAGAAGTTTGACAATGCACACCTGAGAATTTTGTTTTAGTAACTTTTTTTGTAAATAAATTGACTATTGGGAATATATTACAAGAGGATTCGGAAAAATAATCTGAAAAAAAGAATATTCTTTCAGTCAATTCTTTGACTGAAAGAATTGAGACTGTCAACAGTCGTGCAAATTAAAGCAGATGTTAAGTAGGTCTTCTTAAAACCCAAAATGGAAAGTTTCTTCTTCTGTCTCTCAAGAACACTGGTGACTGCAATTATTTTTATTTCGAAACAAGTAAATGGATGAAAATGGCTTTAATAAAAATCCTATTTTTGATACATAGTTGTTTATAACGTAGCAAAAGAAAATAAAATAGTTCACGATTTTGATTACTCGGATGGTTGATTACCATAGCAACGAACAGGAATGTAGCAAAAGTTGTTTTTTTTTAACATGGAAAAAGTGTAATATGCGAATTTGCAAAACTGATAAGAAATATAATAAATTTCTTATCAGTTTATTAATAAACACTTATAAATGTCCAAATATAATAATTATAATAATATATCGGTAGTAATATAAATTTCTTTATCAATAAATTTTAAAAAATGGATATAATTCAAACTGAAATTGATTTATGTTTCAAAAAAAAGGCTACTGGTAATAAATTACAAGTTTTAATGCTAATAAAACATTAAATTCTTAATTTGATAAGCTGTTGGTATACCGTATATACATGGGTGGGGGAATTCAATTCTTAGCGAGTCTTTCTTACAACAGAATGTCAAAAACGATATTTCGACTCTATTTTATTTTAATAATTTAAACATTGTTCTAGATTACTTACCCAGTTTTGGCAAAATTCGTCCAGAACTGAATCATGCGTTTACTTAATTGAATATCATCGTCCTGATAACCCGCACTCCTGTTGAGAGCTCCTCCAAAAGTAAAACGAATTTCATTTCCATGTACAGCTGTCACCCAACGAGGCCATGGACTGATTGCGGACCTGTGAGCAAACACGTATTTATAGACGTTGTTCCCAGCTCGAGAAAAGCCATCAGCAACCTCATTATGATCACACATGTAGTAATAATCTCCCATTAACTGATCGATGCCATCGACATTCTCGTTAAGGTATGTCATGCCTGGCAACTTGGAGTACATGAAAGCAATGGAGAGAGTGGAGACTTCATCTCTGTAGGGATCTAACTGCCTCACCATATACAGAAACTGTTCGCTAGTGATATTCAAATCATCAACCCGTTGTAAAATATCAGGGAAATAAATATATGCAAACAAAATTCCCTCCTGAATGACATTACCCAGCATGATGCTTGTTCGCTTAAAGTTTCCCTTCCGAAGCGAATCTTGTGGACTTTCCACAACTAGAGTTCCATCGACTACTGGAACGAATCCAAAGTCCATTATTCCTTCTACGACTTCTTGTCTGTCCATCAGTTCTTGTGCATCTGCTCTCTGGAGACACTCCAGAACAGCTTCTCTGTCATTACGATCATGAGGACAACCGACAGCTTCGGCCAGCGTGAGGGATTTGTTGATTGCTCTTTCTTCATCGAGAAAACTCGATGGGTTATATGGCGTTCCACTCTGCAGTATGGCCCGCTGGAAGAGATTTCTACTGAGAGGAGACATCATATGGTAACCCACGCACCTTGAACCAGCACTCTCTCCAAATAAAGTGATTCTGTCTGAGTTCCCTCCGAAGTACTGGATGTTATCTCTAACCCACTCAATTGCTAGCAGCTGATCAAACAAAGCTGCATTTCCAGGAGCTCCTCCAATTCCAAGATAAAGAAATCCTAACGATGCCAAACGATAATTCACTGTGACTACAAGCACATCACCTTCTGATACCAAACCCTGAGCGTCATAAGCATTGTAGCTTGAAGATCCAGCTCGGAAAGCTCCGCCATGAAACCATATCATGACTGGTAGTACTGCTTCTGTTGGACAAGGACGGGGTGTCCACACATTTAGGGTTAGACAGTTTTCCGTTTTTGAAACATTTCTCTGCTGGAAGCATGCTGGTGGTTTTTCTGTGGCATTAAGCACTTCGCTCCATGGATCTGGCGATTGAGAAGAGCGAAAACGGTTAACTCCTGTGGTCTCCCTACCATAGGGTATTCCAAAGAAGGCGTTCACGAATTTCCCATCGAATGCTTCCATAATTCGACCTCGAACTGGTCCCTTAGTAGTCTGTACAATAGGGTCTTCTTCATATAGGGGTGCATCTCTGATCATCTTTGCATCTAGTGATTGGTTCAAGATACACATGAAACCTGTCACCAGAAGCATCTTGGTGACACATAGGCTGAGAACACTTTTGTCCTCCTTCATATCTTTGTCTTGGATTACGAAGAATTTATCTGAAAAAATAAGCATATATATATTTAGAATTTTGGAAGTTTTGAGAAAAACGTTATGTTTTGATAACGTCAGAAATGTTAATTTTTTATCAATATTATTTTATAATAATAAAAATAGCATCTTATAATTTTAAAAATTCTTATTACTTTTAAAATTTATTATTATTTTCATTATTTTTCAAACGTTCAGTGTAAGTAGGGGCGGCGGCAGAAAATACAAATTAAATAAACTGATTCGGATTTATTTTTATTGTCTTGAGACTTCCTATCCATCAACTGTGCTTGGATAATTTATTTAGCTGGATATGTAGAATGGATTTAGAAACCAACTTTGATTATGTGAATTTTTGTGTGTTTTAATAAATAGCATTAAAAAAAAGCGAAGCATTTTTGAAAACGAAAAAGAGTGCCCATAAACTTTTATGAACTTCGAATAAAAATCTTTTGGCGTTAAACCTTCTTTTACAAAGAATGTAATAACTGCACGATACTCAATTTTATCCATTTCAAGGGATACAAACAACACTTTCGCTTCCCACAGCTGTATAAAACAAACTGCTTGATAGAATGACTTTCACTTAGATGCTTATTCCGATTTATAAAAAAAAATCTTGCCGATAGTCTTGCCATCTATGGTCGACGGCGAGAACGTTACAGACCACCCACGTATTTTCTATCGAAAGTCTGTAATGACAAACTTCCAGATTAATTAATGACCAGAGAATTATGAAATCTTGTCGAATATTGCAGACGTGAAATATAATTAAAATGAAAAATTAACACCAGGCGTTTTTTCAATTGATAAACCTTTGAGTCGCTGCATCACGTGACAGTCTTAACCAATCTATTTTACGAACAGTAACAGACGACAATTTCAAAAGAACTGCGTGCAGCACGTGACATATTCCAAACAGATAGAGAGAAAATCGCTTTCTGGATAATAACCGAAGACAATAAATAATCAAATAAATATTGCAATGAAAGCAGAATATAGCCATTTTGTTCAAAAGTAATCTCGTGTGATTATAATACAAGAATAAACAGCTAGTCGACCTTTAATCCAAACGTGCTTAGAGAATTCTCGGGTATAACACGTTAGGAATTTGTTTGACGATATGATTGTGGCGACTTAACCGACTTTCGAAAGAAATTTGGATTTTACCTTTTAGAAAACGTTTTCACTTCGGAATTAAAGCGGATAATCCTTCGTATAAAAAGCTTCAAAATTCGCTTCTCCTTGACAAAATGATAATAATTAGGAAGCTTTGTCATAGTAAACGCTAAATTATAAATCGAATTGGTAAACAACGTTTAGTTCGTAGTTAATATTTGACAGTTCAGTTGATTCAGGGAAAACTTGATATACAAAACCCTATGGAAATATTGGAACATCACACTGCCCATCAGAAAGCTCATAAGAGCTTGCAGCTGTATCGGGTCAACATTTTCCGTATAGAATGATAAATTCATATCGTTTTTTTCATCGAACTGATACCAAATACTTATTTCACACCTAGAAATTGTTTACTTCACGTGCAGTTTGCGAAGTTCAGGGAAACAGTATATTTACTTTAAATTCAATTACAAAAAACTTAATGTCTGCTGCACTCTCCTCCCCGGATACCAATAAAAATCATCGTTAGTCTTGGACCAGCTATTCTGTGAATGGGCACTAGTCCGATTTAAATCAAAATTGAAATGACCTAATATATTTTAGTAAAAATTCAAACTACCATGGAAATTTGTCCAGCCCAACGGAAGTGTCATATTCGTACGACAGACAGACAGTATACGAATTAATAAATGCACGCGTACTTTGCTGCATACGTGTGAAACTGGCGATCGATTTGCAGACAAGATTTACAATAAATCTGAAGTTGGTTTATAAAAATGATGATTTGTGCTTAGCAGAATTCATCTACTGGAAAATAAACCACTATCACTTTTTAATGGCAGAACCTCCCCACAAAGTTCTAAAAACGATGGTATGTTTAATATCTCTAAAGACTAGATCATCTGGGAAATCATACTCTTGAGACAAAATGTGGTTCCTTTTCAAGCCATTTCATGCCTTCAACAAGGACCGTGGCAATGAAAAGCCTGTTATATATATATATATATATATATATATATAATTTTGGTCGATTATATTTTTTTATATAAAAAAAATCCCGCATTGCCATTTTAAGAAAGTTTCTTATTTTATCCTGCAATTTATGAAAATTTTCTATCTGTAATGAAATTGCAGTTTGTAGTTAGAACAATCAAACTACAGGGCGGAAGCAAGTGCAGTACATGTATTTCTGCTAACTCAGTGACTCATTTCACTCCTTTTTTTTTCGCGTTTGGGTGTATACATAATGCATACATAGATACATAAATCATACATAGAGCTTTACAATTCAGGAATGGGAACTGCTTTGGCAATGTCAGAAATAGAAATAAAAACAGCCATAAAGATATAAATGTATGTTAATAAGAATAACATACTTTATTAGCATATTCACAGTTGGATATGTTTGTCATGTGTTGCGCATCTGGTGCAAGTGTAAAATATCTCACGATATGTTAATTTAGTAAAGTTATCGGGCTCGGTTTTACGGGTGTCAAACACACACACACGCACACACACACACACACACACATATATATATATATATATATATATATATATATATATATATTTACTCTCAAAAAGGATACTCTGAAAAGGAAACTCTATTTTTCCTTTTCAGAATATCCAGAGCCGGCAGTGGCCGTACCTTGGGGGGGGGGGGGGTCCTGCTTCGATGCAAGAAAGGAAGAGGAGAAGGCGACTACCCGAGGACGTGCAGAGATCGACAGTTATTTCCTAGCAACCCGATGGAAGATCGTAGCGGTTCTATCAACAGGATATCTCCCCGATATCATCGGATGTTACTAGGATGAGCCCTCCCCCCCCCCTTTGAATGTGAATTATCATTTTGTAGTATAATTTTCGCCTGAGTATCAAAGGCATCTTCAGTACAAAATTAATCAAATAATATCTGAAAATTCGAAAAGACCTTGCTAAGTAGCGAATGTAAGATAACTAAAAAGATTATTAAATTTTCTAATTTACCAAAAGTAATAATAATAAAATTATTATTTATTATATTATTTTATAGCAAGTGAAACACAGATTTGCTTCTTGTGACGTTTTTTTTTTTTTTTTTTGTATAACTTCACGTCAAAGTATTGAACCAAACCAACTGCATGTTTAAAAGCATTCTAAACAAAATTTTCTACTTACTAGCAGTAAATCATCGTTAGGTTTCCAAGAAACAGATAACTTACTTTGTGCGACTATTCCTAAACTTCTTCAAATATTTTCATCCCGCGATTTTTGATGACACTTCTATTATTACCAGTAGTGTGTAAAGTGACTTGGTTCTTGGAATTTTGTACCGCATTTCACATTTTCCAGAAAGTGACACACATTCCTGCAACAACTCCCATAACAGCAGGAAGTTTCATTGCGTTGCTATTGACTACTCTTCCTCATATGACCTCACATATCACGTGACAGTGTGTTTCCAACGACGAATAGCCATCCTGCTCAGAACAACAACAAGAACTCAGTAACACGCGCCTATTGCACGTGCTTCGTTTCAAAGCAACTTTTTTTGTTTTTTAAATTCCTTTACAGAGCATGCATTTCAACACAGTTCAGTGATTTGCCCTAAAGGGAAACAAGGATAAACTCCAAATACTTCATTCGCATAAATCGGATTTTTATAAACGTATTTCACTTAAAAATTCCATTTATCACAGTATGTACAAGACAGAGTTGGAAATTTTAATTTTCAAATTACAACTGACTTTCGGGGGCTTCTGTAACCTTTAGAGGGCGCGTCTCCTGGGTGGCAGATAGAGGAGCCCATCATATATCAGGGGCGAACATTGCTGGTGTGCTGCGTGTGGGTGCTCATCCATGAATTATCAGTATTAACGATATTATATTTTTGAATTTATTCCCGTTAAAGAATCCTCTAAATGTTTCCTGCCTTCGCGTAATACTTAAAATTAAACATAATATACTACATGCCTCGTTGCCCTCATGAAGAGGGCACTTTTTCACTCGTAAACATTGCTCACATTCGCGTTAATAGTTCGGGTTTACTTTCAAAATACATACACTTTTGAGCCCTTTGAAAATATGTAAAGAGGGCGCAGGAGGTCAAATTCTTAGCGTTCTAGTATTTTTTTAAATAGTTTAAACCTCTATTTTTGAACCGCTCAAAAGGCGAGGTTGGGTGAGGTCAGAGAAAATGGCACCTAGCGGCTGTGATTAGTTATTGTGTCAACCAATTCAATTGATCATTGTCATTTGTAATAAGTTTTTTTTTTTTTCCCTGAGTTTCATCTGTTTTGCGTGCGTGAAGTGTGAACTGACGTGGTAGGCAAGTTTTTCCGATATAACTTTCCCTAAATTTATAACTTGTTTGCCCATTTTTACAATGGGAAACAGTGTTGACGATCTACTAAATGTCCTGTTTTCTACCATAATTTTTGTAGATTGTATGACTGTCCTCGAAGGAGGTAAGCCTCGTCCTGCTCCTCCAAATTTATAGAGCATGCACAAAGATACAAATACTGAGTATATGAGACACGTCTCTATTTCACAATACAGTACCGTTAGTACGCCCACAGATTCGAGATCCTTCGACACTTCTGCGCATGTCACAAAAAGGAGAATCCATTCCGATAATAGGGTAAACAATGCGTTTCGTGTAATAATAAACAAACTCGGATGAGTTTGTTTATTATTACAGGTCGGAAAGCACGTGATTTCGCATGTTGGCGACCAATTCGTAATCGACTATTCTTGGCAGAAATCCAAGCGAAGTTCTACAAAGTGTGGGCGTACTATAGAATGGTTAACTGGATGCGAAGTGCAGTCAAGACTTTTTGTTGACCTTGCTTATTATTCGCCAGAGAGGAAGGCATTTGGAATAAGCATGAATATTCTGACCGTGACCATTTAACTTTAGCAGTGCAAAAACATGAGCGCATCCAGTCACATGTTCATCAATCCTTTTTAAATCTGAAGATGTTTAGAAAACAAAGAATTGACACTGTGCTTGACAAAGAAAAACTGAAACTTCCTCATTATAATGACAGGTAAAGAAAAATAGAGTCATTTTTAAAAAGATGAATTGATGTTGTGTGCTATTTGACTAAGCAAGAGCTTCCTGTGAGAAGTCATAATGACCCTGAAGATTCAGCTAATGGAGGAAATTATACAGAAATGTGCTCCCTGAGTATGATCATCTTTTAGACATTTAAACACTTTTAACTTTAGCTATTGTTCAATTGACCTTTATGTTTTCCATATTTAAAATTATCTCAGCACGTCTCGTTTGCATTTGGGTGTCTGTCGTTCCCTTATTCTCTGGCTGCTACTGGCTTTTAACGTGAGTATGCGACTTCCTCTTCGAGCCGTCGCATTTTCACAAAGCTTTAGTTCCATCCAGACACTTAAACGAAGTTAGCATTTAAGTGTCTGGATGATATCCAATATCTGAAATGCAACTCAAAATGATGTCAAGTTATATATATATTCATTCATTTTGCCCTTCATAAATTGAGCGCTTTCTGTATCCAATGGCTATTATAAACAGCTGTTACACACATTTTCTGGAACTGAAAATTTCAAAGTGGATGTTAGGACAACAGAAGAGCTGCTGACATTATTAAAAAAATAAACTAATGAATGTGGGATTCCCGAAAGTGTGAATAATTCTGATAATGATCGGATATTACGTATCCTTTTTTGCATAAAATGTATACCGAGTCTCAGTAAACAAAAGAAAATTCTTAGAAAACGAAGCCGAAATATACGCAAACGAGAGAAATAACCATAACATGCGCAAAAATTTTACGAGATGATTGGCTGCTCCATCAAACCATATTTACTCTTGTCATACTTTCTGTCTCCTCGTAATTTTTTTTAATTAATTACGCTCTCATGAATTCACTTATTCATGTCTAGACTTTATAGGCTCGTGCTATTCGCTCTACCCAGTAACTTATAGGACACACATATCGCAAATGTTTAATTATTAATAGTTCATTTGCCATTAATGAAAGTATTTCTATTCACACGTATTCTTTCCTATTCTCACATGTCTTATAAATGATGGTTAACATATTTTCACCTTTGAGTATTTCAAATATATCAACTAAATAGAGCATTCTCCTTCATTGTTGTTTTCTAATAAATCCTAAAGAAAAAGAAAAACAGTCTATTTCCACCCACTCTACGCAGATTTGGTTACAATTAAGTGATAAATTAAATTATTCAATGTTATCTTACAATTAAAATTGCTTTAGACCAATTAAGATGAGCACTGATGCGCCACGCACTTTGAAAACTTTCATACATCGATAGAAATGCCATCATACTGTCAAAGTGACATGAATTTTGTAATGCGGGTTGCATAAGCCACACGACGCCACTGGTGAGGTGGTCCGAATATATAGAATAAGGACTCGTGAACCAACACGGCCATAAGGGGCAATTATCTTGATTGTAAGAGAAGTGACACGCCCATGGTCCCCTAACTGGATCTGTCCTTTTCTTTCTCTACTTTTGAGGAAGAGCCACTCACTTTAATCTTTCCTATAAGGCCTTATCAGCCAATTCTTCGTATGTTATGATCCTTATGCTATTAGAGTCTTCGAGGGCCATGGGATCTTTCCATTTCTGGCCTTATATCTATGTCCCCTCTATAGACATCTACTATAATCTACTCTTTCCCCTTCAATATCCCGTCTTCCTCCTATGGATTTAAATTTGGAAAGAGGCTAGTTCAGAAGCTTTAAAGTAGCAGCATTACAACTGGACTATCCATCGCCAGACTAGTCACCTGACGTGGAGAATATTATTCTACTGTTAAGCCGACAGATGAAAGTGATCGGAATGAATCTGTGGAAAACGACCCTGGCGTGGAAAAGGTAAAACAAAAATGGAAACGACAAAATATAATGCACATAGCAAACTGGAACGTAAGAGGAATAGCGTACAAAGAAATAGAATTAGATCAAATATTAAATGAAAGGAATTTTCAAATAGCAGTAATTACTGAAACAAAAAAGAAATTAAAAGGAACCTTGAGAACCGAAAATTTTAATGTGATATACAGTGGAGTTGACAGAGACCAAAGAGCACAAGCAGGTGTTATGATTTGGATTCGTAATTCCTTTTAAAACAGTTAAAATATTATAAATTATGGAATGAAAGAATAATAGAAGCTAGAATAAAAATAGATAGAGGTTATTTAACAATAACTGGTTTATATTCCCCCAAAGAAAGAAGAGAACAGGATAATATTGAATTTTACGATCAATTACAATATATATATATATATATATAATAAATTTAAATGATTATGTAATACTGGTAGGAGAACTAAATGCAAGAATTGGAAACACGAAAATTAATAATAATATAGGAATACATGGACAACACACTCTAAACAGGAATGGTAAAAAATTAATCGACTTTGTAGTTTATAATAATCTAAAAATAATGAATTCCTTCTATAAACATAAAGACATACATAAATATACTTGGGCAGCAAGAGGATGGAAATCAATATTAGATTAGAAGAATTTCTAAATTTCTATACAGAATTGTGGACTGACAGATATTATAAAAAGACAATTGGCAAACAATTAACGAAAACGAAAAGGAAATAAAGAAGAATTAGAAATCAGCCTGAAAGAAACAAGAAATGGAAAATCATCTGGAGAAGATAAGCTAAGTTCAGAATTATATAAATATAAATATGCAGGAACAAGGTTCAAAGAAAGACTAATTATTTTTGAATAAAATCTGTTCAATAAGTAACCCAACAATAGAATGTAAAAAAGCAATTGTGATCTCTGTCTTTAAAAAAAAAGGTAGTAGATATTACCTAAAAATTATAGAAGTATAAGTATTCTAAATTCCTGTTATAAAATAATTAGCAGAATTTTAAATAAGAACTTAATAAAATATTCTAATGCCTTTATTTTAGAAGTACAGAATGGATTTAGAAAAGGACGATCATGTGTAGACCCGGCCTTTTGCCTAAAATTAATAATAGAGAAAAGAAGAGAAGACAATTTAGAAACACATATTGCATTTATTGACTTCGATAACCATTTCGTAAAGTTAAAAGAAGTATTTTATTTAACATTTCAAAAAAGTTCAAAAACAAACCAGACTAAAAGTATACAATACATTAGCCCTACCGGTCTTAATGTATGGAAGCGAAATCTGGACAATAAAACAAAAAGACAAACAAAGATTAACAACAGCAGAAATGAAGTTTATGAGAAAAACTGCAAAGTATACCCTATTTGATCACAAAAGAAACGAAGAAATTCTAAAAGAATTAAACCAAGAACCAGTAATTGAAAAAATTAAAAAATATAAACATAGATGGATGGAACACGTTCAAGGAATGAAAACAGAAAGATTACCAAAACAAGCCTTAAAGTACAAGCCATTAGGAAAAAGAAAACCAGGACGTCCTCTTAAACGATTCAACGATGACTTCTAAGGCCGAAACAGGCCACTGCAGGCCTATATACTTGATAGGCATGATGATGATGATGATGATAAAATTACAACTGAATAAAGAAAGTACAAGAAATCGCGAGATATAAAAATGCGATTCACAGCCACCGTTTGCATTCAACAAAAATTAATGCAATTTGCTGCTTTATAAATTTTAAAAACTTACACCAAGATGTGTGCACGTAATTTAAGTTTTATGCAATAATAAAATAAATATGTCGCCTTGGCTATTTTGAAAAGGTCGTTTTCTTAACAACTGCCATATATTCTGAGTTCCATGTGCTACAGATACATGGAAAGATATTTTATGAGTGTGGGGGGTACGAAAGTAATGCCTCCTATATACATGTGTATATATATATATATATATATATATTTTTTTTTTTTTAAATTTTTGTTTGTTTGTTTCAATTTGAGTTCAGGAGAATTTATGGGTCACTCAGCCGATATTGGTAATCTCTAATTCCAACCCCGTGATTGGCGCTGCAATCGGTCACATGAGAACTACACAAGTCGTTCAAAATGGTGGCTGCTTAGATGCGGGTACAGTATAGAGTGGTGATTGAATTGAATTCTGCCGAAGATGGGAGTCCGACAGAAATTCACCGGACCCAGAAAATGTTTCTGTTTCGTGACTTTTCTCCCTTTATGGTAATTATGCCTGCGTTACTTCTTATTAATCAACAATTGTTTACAGTTTTGAACGTGTATATAAAGTCAACATGAACAGTCGCCTGATTACGAACGCGTGATGAAAAGGACGGGGAGGTTTGGAGCTTCCTGTAATACGTTATCTTGCCGCGATTGACAGGCAAACATTATTGCAGCGTAGTGTAGCGGAATTTGGACAGGTTCGTAGCGATATTTTGTCATTTCTGGTTGGCAACACAGTCGGTACCAGTAATAGAACGGCAGATTCGCAGTTGTTTATCAGAGCTCGTGATGGTGAGAAGCACAAAGAAAATCGTGTAATATTTTTGTATTTATGTAGGCCTACTATTTCAACCATGGAAAAGTAGTACATTGGTCCCTTCTTATAACGGAAATATAGCTCGGATGACAGCGATAATACAAAACGAGATTGCAATGACTGTTTGTGTGTAGTTCCTGAAGAGAAAGAAGTCTGTAACAAATCCACAGAAACACAGGATTCCAATCCGTTGCAATGCGTTCCCTAGAAAATATTTGGGGTAGGAATAACACGATGGAAATAAATAAAGGACAATTTTATGAGAGTATAATCACAAATTTGACCTGTCGCTGCGTGACAGATAAGGACACAAAGTACTCAGAAACAATGAAAGTAGTTTTACCTGAGTATTGGTCGGATTATATTGGCGTGGACTATGGTGAAGAAGAATTGGAAGATCTCGGATTTGTTTTGTCGGTATTATCCTGAGGTCATTCAATCTTATAGGGATCTTAAGCACAGTGGAGGTAAGCATGTGTTAGACGCCATGAAGATACTTCTGAGTGTGTTGAAATAATACCAGTGAGAAATGCAGAGTGCAAGCAGGGATTCAGCATGAACAATATTGTCACACCGACAAGAAATGCGCTAATGATTGAAAATGTCCCATCTTTACTGACAGTAAACAGTTGTGGTCTACCAATTTCCCAGTGGGATTCTCTTCCATATTATATGATAATTTCCATCTAACTGTCCTTGTGCCATCTGCTATATAAACATTTTTAAATATACACGCTACAAAACAGAAAACAAAAACTTCAATTTTGTGCTGCTAAGAGAAAGGATTTACAAAATTATTTGGCTTGTTCCTAATCGTTCTTCTGCCAAGTTTGTCTGGTGGTGGTGACGCAATCTTAGTGCAGCGCGCCACCTATAGCATTGGCTTATTCGACTGTGCGTATAATTTATAATTTAAGGATTTCCAGTTTCCAGTTGTCTTTAACGACAAGAGAAAGAATGATTTTGCGCCTTTTGGCTGTAGCTGTACCATCCTGGTTTCTTAAATATTTATTCCAGAAATTACTGCTTTGTCCTTCCAGATTATCTTTAATCCATCAACTCTTCATAAAAAAATCGTTCAAGCTCTTAGCAGCAATTGGTGTGTTCCAGTTTTTTTCAGGGTACTTCACATTATATATACGAGGCGTGTTCAAAAAATACCGATTAAAAAAAAAAAAAAAAAAAAAAAAAACACGCTCCAACCGGCACAGAGAGCGCACCTAGCTGCAAGTTTTCACAACAAACTGTCATTTGCTCAGTTTTGCTGTGAGCATTGGACGTCTTTATAGTAAAAAAGTCTTTATAGTAAAAAGTCGGTCTTTTTTTGAACATGCCTTGTATATGTAGATGTGATTTTCACGCAGCCGGTTTGCCTGGTCTGGGAGACGAAAAACTCGAGTTTTCCAGGGAAAAAACCCTCTTGTCCGTATGAGAACGACGACGTCTCCATTTGATTGAAACCACCTGACATCATAGACAGGAAACGAACCTATGTGTTTGAAACCAAAAGGCTCGTCTATACAGACTGACCATACGTACCGTTTTGAAGGACAGTACCATTTTTTTCATATTTCCCGGCCTTCCCGTCGTTTTCATAAAATGTCAATTTCGTCCCATTTTTAATAAAAACTGTAAATATACATTAATATTGGCCAATCATAAACTATTCTTAATAACCTCTAATCGTATATCAATATCATGGATACCAGTAATTTATATAACCATGGAGTCGCATTGTTCGATACTAAATATCGAATGTGCAGCAATTTTTTTCAGAGAAAAAAAAAAAAACATGTTTTTAACACTTGTGCGTCTTAGACGAGGCGTCTGTTCTGCTTCTGTCGACTGTTTACCAATCGAGATTGAATCTTTTGCAGTGAAAGCATACAAATACTGTACCTCAATATACTGAAGAAATGAAAAACTTGTGACTTTGCAGGAAACAATTATTCTAAATTGTTACAGCATGTCAATACAAGATTTTTGACCTTGAGTCCATCAATTAACAGAATCTTAAGAATGTTTGATGAACTTCATTCTTATTTTCTTTCTCACGAAAAATGCCCTATTACGTTGCGAGAATTGTTTGAAGATCTATTTCAAATCCCTATTTGAAACTGTGGTTGTCATTTGAATACGAGTTCGAGGTTATTTCTTCGTTAATTACAATTGCAATCGGTTATTTTTGTTATATGAAAATAAAGTTTAAATAAAAACGATTGTTGAGATGCCTTTATTGTGAACAGCATAAAAAAAAATAAATAAAGCTAGTTACAATTTCCTTCTTTTTTTACTTCAGTTACAGAGACTAATCACGAAATATTAAAGACATAAAAATATTCCAACTCTTATTTTATACCAAAACCTAGATGGCGCCACATCACAACATTCTACCATCATTCAAAGTTGACGTGAAACTTGCTCAAACTTCGGTTACTCCACTGCCTCCTGAATAAAATAAAATAGACATAAATAAAAATCGGAGTTAGTATTAATTTAGTTTGTTAGTAATACTGCAATCCAAATCTTACATATTGTGTTGTCTGTTATCTTCTCGAAAGACATTTAACAGCAAGGAAACTTACGTGTTATATTCATCAGCGTAGGAAGATAGTCGCGCCAGAAACTGCAAGGTTTGATGCGCGGACCAATTCCCACTTCGAAGTTGTTGTTGAGTGTCAGGTATTCCTTGCGGTCTTCGGAATAAACCGGCCAATTCGGCGTGACGTCTTGTCCTTGTTCTGAAGGAAGGTTTGGATCTCTGTAAAGACAAATAAGATATGATTTCTTATTAGGAATATTTTTGCAGTTTGCTCTTGGATATTAGAATTTTATTAGTTTCGATTTCGTAACGTAATCACGTATGATCGGCATTTGCGATGTGTACGATGATAAATTTAAGTCAAAAATAATACACTGTATGCAATATATATTGTTTCTTATAGTTTTAATCATTTCAATTGTTCTTTATCAGTGGCGCATCCAGGGGTGCAAGGGGTCGTGCCTCCCAAAAGAAAAAGGAAAAATCACTAGAAAATTTTCCAAAAATATCTTCCTAATTAAAATTCATTTTTTAATTTATTTCTGTTGTGTCGTGTCTGCTATTTCTACACTGCTTATGAATTAGCGGTCCCATAAGCTACATCGTTTACCCAAGCCGGGACAGAAGAGATCATGGATATCATGTATTTTGGCGATCATTGCAGATGCTGGGTCGTAGGTCGAATGCAGTGCGTAGTGTGTATTCTCAAATCATCTACTCAACTCGACCCCCCCCCCAAGATTAAATCATGGGGGGGGTCGAGTTGAGTAGATGATTTGCTATTATTGGCTTCTCGCTTGCCGATTAGCAGAACAAGGGCGCATGCGCACCAAGATGGTTTCTGAGAAATTGAAAATTGACGAGCTTTCGGTATCCGGGTAAAGAACGAAAACAAGAATAGAGAGAATAGAAGTTTGGCAACGCAGACATGAGAATTTTGTTTTAGTAACTTTTTTGTAAATAAATTGACTATTGGGAATATATTACAAGAGGATTCTGAAAAAGAATCTTAACAAGGTGAATTCTTTGAATGAAAGAATTGAGACTGCCAACAAGCGAGCAAATTAAAAGCAGATATTGAGTAGGTCTTCTTAAAACGCAAAATGGAAAGTTTCTTCTTCTGTCTCTCAAGAACACTGCTGACTTCAATTATTTTTATTTCGAAACAAGTAAATGGATTAAAATGGCTTAATTGAAAATTCTGTTTTTGATACACAGTTGTTTATAACGTAGCAAAAGAAAATAAAATATTTCACGATTTTGATTACTCGGATGGTTGGTTACCATAGCAACGAAGAGGAATATAGCAAAAGTTTTTTTTTTTTTTTTTTTTTTTAACATGGAAAAAGGGTAATATGCGAATTTGCAAAACTGATAAGAAATAAATTTGTTATCAGTTTATTAATAAACACTTATAAATGTCCAAATATAATAATTATAATAATATATCGGTAGTAATAGAAATTTCGGTATCGATCCATTTTAAAAAAATCGATATAATTCAAACTGAAATTTATTTATGTTTCAAAAAAAGGCTACTGGTAATAAATTACAAGTTTTAATGCTAAAAAAATAGTAAATTCTTAATTTGATAAGCTGTTGGTATACAGTATATACATGGGTATGGGGGTGGGGGGGAATTCAATTCTTAACGAGTCTTTCTTACAACAGAATGTCAAAAACGATATTTGGACTTTATTTCAATTTTTTTTTTTAAAGGTGTAGAGTACTTACCCAGTTTTGGCAAAATTCGTCCATAACTTAATCATGCGTTTACTTAATTGAACATCATCGTCCTGAAAACCCGTACTCCTGTTCAGAGCTCCTCCAAAAGTAAAACGAATTTCATATCCATGTGCAGCTGTCACCCAACGAGGCCATGGACTGATTGCGGACCTGTGAGCAAACACGTATTTATAGACGTTGTTCCCAGCTTGCGAAAAGACATCAGCCATCTCATTATTATCACATACGAAGTAATAATCTCCCATTAACTGATCGATGCCATCGACATTCTCGTTAAGGTATGTCATGCCTGGCAACTTGCTGTACATGAAATCGATGGAGAGAGTGGAGACTTCATCTTTGTAGGGATCTAACTGCCTCACCATATACAGAAACTGTTCGCTGGTGATATTCAAATCATCAACCAGTTGTAAAATATCAGGAAAATAAATATATGCAAACAAAATTCCCTCCTGAATGACATTACCCAGCATGACACTTGTTCGCTTAAAGTTCCCCTTCCGAAGCGAATCTTGTGGACTTTCCACAACTAGAGTTCCATCAACTACTGGAACGAATCCAACGTCCATTATTCCTTCTACGACTTCTTGTCTGTCCATCAGTTCTTGTGCATCTGACCTCTGGAGACACTCCAGAACAGCTTCTCTGTCAGTACGATCATGAAGACAACCGACAGCTTCGGCCAGCGTGAGGGATTTGTTGATTGCTCTTTCTTCATCGAGAAAACTCGGTGGGTTATTTGGTGTACCACTTTGCAGTATGGCCCGCTGGAAGAGGTTTCTACTGAGAGGAGACATCATATGGTAACCCACGCACGCTGAACCAGCACTCTCTCCAAATAAAGTGATTCTATCTGGGTTCCCTCCGAAGTACTGGATGTTATCTTTCACCCACTGAATTGCTAACAGTTGATCAAACAAAGCTGCATTTCCAGGGGCTCCTTCAATTCCAAGATAAAGAAATCCTAAGGACGCCAAACGATAATTCACTGTCACTACAATCACATCACCTTCTGATACCAAACCCTGAGCGTCATAAGCATTGTAGCTTGAAGATCCAGCTCGGAAAGCTCCGCCATGAAACCATATCATGACTGGCAGTACTGCTCCTGTTGGACAAGGACGGGGTGTCCACACATTTAGGGTTAGACAGTTTTCCGTTTTTGAAACATTTCTCTGCTGGAAGCATGCTGGTGGTTTTTCTGTGGCATTCAGCACTTCGCTCCATGGATCTGGCGATTGAGAAGAGCGAAAACGGTTAACTCCTGTGGTCTCCCTGCCATAGGGTATTCCAAAGAAGGCGTTCACGAATTTCCCATCGAATGCTTCCGTAATTCTACCTCGAACTGGTCCCTTAGTAGTCTGTACAATAGGGTCTTCTTCATATAGGGGTGCCTCTCTGATCATCTTTGCATCTAGTGATTGGTTCAAGATACACATGAAACCTGTCACCAGAAGCATCTTGGTGACACATAGGCTGAGAACACTTTTGTCCTCCTTCATATCTTTGTCTTGGATAACGAAGAATTTATCTGAAAAAATAAGCAGATATATATATATATATATATATATATATATATATATATATATATATATATATATATATATATATATATATATATATATATATATATATATATATTTATAATTTTGAAAGTTTTGAGAAAACTTTATATATTGATAACGTCAGAAATGTTAATTTTTTATCAATACTATTTTTATAATAATCAAAAAAGAATGTCCGGGAAACAGTATATTTACTTTAAATTCAATTACAAAACACTTAATGTCTGCCGCACTCTCCTCCCCGGATACCAATAAAATCATCGTTAGTCTTGGACCAGCTATTCTGTGAATGGGCACTAGTCCGAATTAAACGAAAATTGAGATGACCCAATACATTCTAGTAAAAATTCAAAATACCATGGAAATTTGTCCAGCCCAACGGAAATGTCATATTCGTACAACAGACAGACAGTAAACGAATTAATAAATGCATGCGTACTTTGCTGCATACATGTGAAACTGGCGATCGATTTGCAGACAAGATTTACAATAAATCTGAAGTTGGTTTATAAAAATGATGATTTGCGCTTAGCAGAATTCATTTACTGCAAAATAAACCACTATCACTTTTTAATGGCAGTACCTCCCCACAAAGGACTAAAAACGATGATATATTTAATATCTCTAGACTAGATCATCTGGGAAATCATACTCTTGAGACAAAATGTGGTTCCTTTTCAAGCCACTTTATGCCTTCAACAAGAACCGTGGCAATGAAAATCCTTTGTTAACTGAAGACCTTCCAAAATATTAATGTCACCTTGGTGTTCTGGGCCACGATGTGTAGGTTGGGGGTGACGAGTTGAGATGTTATTGAATCGTGCTAAACAGAATGGCGTAATAGAATGAGGATATTTGTTTCACGTGATTATGCAATAATTCTGAGAAATGAATTAATTCGTATTTCTTTATCATATATATATAATTTTGGTCGATTATATTTTTTTTATATAAAAAAAAATCAGACATTGACATTTTAAGAAAGTTTCTTATTTTATCCTGCTATTCATGAAAATATTCGTTCTGTAATGAAATGGCAGTATGTAGTTAGACAAACCAAACTACTTGGCCGGAAGCAAGTGTAGTACATATATTAGTGCCAATTCAATGACTCAT
Organism: Typopeltis vanoorti; assembly: GCF_054136105.1. NCBI lineage: Eukaryota > Metazoa > Arthropoda > Arachnida > Uropygi > Thelyphonidae > Typopeltis > Typopeltis vanoorti. The sequence continues at coordinate 62,686,546 of NC_143572.1, forward strand.
TTCACTCCTTTATTCGTGTTTGGGTGTATACATAATGCACGAGAGTTAGCTTTAGAATTCCGGGAATTGGAACTGCTTTGTCAATGTCAGAAATAGAAATAAAAACAGCCATAAAGAAATAAAAGTATATTAATAAGAATAACATACTTTATTAGCACATTCACAGTTGGATATGTTTGTCATGTGTTGCGCATCTGGTGCAAGTGTAAAATCTCTCACGATATGTTAAATTATTAAAGTTATCTTGCTCGGTTTTACGGGTGTCAAACACACACACACACACACACACACATATATATATATATATATATATATATATATATATATATATATATATATATATATATATATATATATATATATATATATATATATATATATATATATATATATATATATATATATATATATATATATATATATATATATATGTGTGTGTGTGTTTGTGTGTATACATATATACAGGGTGTTCGGGATAAATTTGACATATTTATAATTAATTATATTTTTCCGTAAGTTACATGTATTAACACACACTTCTCTTCATTTAAAAGTTTGGACCATTCTTCATTCATATACAAGATGTCAGAAAGGATGGATAGCTGGAACCCACCTGAATCATGGAAGCGAATAACTTGTATCATGATGATTCGTGCCCGCCATCAAAATAAGGATATTACGACTGCTGCCCAATGCTCCCTGAATACAGTAAAAACAATCAGGCATGAACTAGAGACTTGCAATGGTGACTACGAGGATGTAGCAAGAAGAAAGATCCCTAGCAGACGATCTGATTGCGTTCGTACAGCAGAATTCCTCGCAAATCTGCAGGAACAGGTGTTGAAGAACCCTGGCATTGGAATTCGGGCTTTGTTCGTGGAGTTGCTAACTGTAGTCAAGCCCTGGATAACAAGGGTAGCCAATGGTAGGCCGTATGTATGGCAGCAGGATTCGGCCCCTTGCCACACCTCTGGGAAAAGTCAAAAATGGTTGTCTGAAAATTTCTACGACTTCACCAGTCCAAATGTTTGGCCTCCAAACTCCCCAGACCTTAACCCCATGGATTATTTTGTATGGGGCGCAGTTGAAAAAGACACCAATCGCACTTCCAGTAATACAAAAGCCCAGTTAATGGATAAAATTAAAACAGTTTTTGCGGCCCTTCCCAGGGAGACTGTAGCATCAGCTTGTTCGAGGTTCCGAAGCAGAATTGAAGCTGTGATCGATGCTAATGGTGGTTATTTTGAGTAAATCTTGTTGATAGTATTGTAATTAACTCTGCCTGTAATGTTTTTTTGTCAATTCATTAAATTTAATAGATACAAAGAAGATTTTCTTTTTCCTTACGAAACTGTCAAATTTATCCCGAACACCCTGTATATACACACACACACACACACACACACACACACACACACACACACACACACACACACACACACACACACACACACACACACACACACACACACACACACACACACACACACACACACACACATTACATATAAGGAGAGAGGCGAAGTGACGTCATCATACCAAGGGACAATCGAGGAAGCTCCAAATATTTAAGGGTACTGAGAGGGAACCGAAACCCTCTTTTTCCTTTTCAGAGTATCCAGTGCCGACTGGGGCCGTACCTGTGTGTGTGTGGGGGGGGGGGGGTACTGCTTCGATGCAAGAAAGGAAGAGGAGAAGGCGACTACCCGAGGACGTACAGAGATCGGCAGTTATTTCCTAGCGACCCGATGGAAGATCGTAGCGGTTCTGTCAACAGGATATCTCCCCGATATCATCAGATGTTACCAGGACAAGCCTTCCCTCCCCTTGGATGTGAGTTCTCCCCGATAATAACCAAGTGACCGTCCAGCGAGGGTAAAAACAGGCGTAGGAAGTTGGAATCGTCTGCAAGCCTAGTTAAGAGCAAAGGAACATGGGCAGGAAATCCAGAATGAGATTTTGTTCATGTGAATGTAACGTGGACACGCTTTGTTAATGTTTTTTTTTCTTTTAATTGTAGACTGATAAGATTAGTATAAGTGATATTTGTGCTTACAACTAGGAGGTAGCGTGAATTTGACTTTAGAGTTGTAGATATGCAAAAGTGATATGGCTATGATTATATACAAAGAATTGAAAGAACTAAATAAGATTAGAAATAAGGAGAAAACCTTTTCCTTTATTGTAAATTGTTGAACAACATCCTAAAGTTACGGGAAAAATATGTGTTTCGCAGATAAATGTGTGTTACGCTGATTCAGTCGGTCAAGAGAAGTAATTTCCTTGTCATGAATGTATTACTTGTAACCAGCACCGTTGACAGGGTGTAGCATAGAGGCAGCCTGCCTCACGGCATGGCTTAATCAGCGTGCTCGTTCAGCCATATTGTGGTAGACGGCGTCGCTAACAATTCTAACAAGAAAAGTGCGGAAAGAAGTTTTTCCAGGCATAAACTGATTAAAAATTATTTGCGAACAGCAGTGACTCAAGAAAGGGTGGTTAGTCTAGAAATTATTTCGATAGAGGGGGACATAGCTTATAATTTAAATTTAGAAGAACTTAGAAACAGTTTTATTGTGAGATATCCCCGTAGAGCAAACATTTAATGAATATTATTATGTAATCATTTTGCATTAATGTTTCTTTTGTAATAAAAACAAAATAGCATTTGGAGATTTTCTTATTTTTTTGTCTTCTAATCCATCAGTAGCGATATTTAATTCTTTGCCTCAGGGCGCTATCTAATCTGGCGACGGCCCTGCTTGTAACCTCTTACAAGTTAGCAGTAAGCTTGTTTTATTTGATTACCCTTGCTGGATCTTTTGCCAATGCACTGTCTCGAATGCTTACAATCCCGAGTATACAGAAAAATTAAGAATGGCACTGTCGACAATAAAATAAACAAAGATAATTACACACGAGATATAAGAGTAGCTTGCTTCACCTGGAAACAAGTCAAACGAGCTTCCTCCAGGGGACCGTCTTAGAGAATACCCACACCTTTACACAACGATTAAATCTCTCTTAATTTCACAAGCAGAAAGCAAAACGTGTTTATCTTGCCAACATGACCTTCGTTGTTGCATAAAAGTACACGTGACGATTCGCCGCGTGCCAAACAGAAGGCAAACCTAAAGGTCAATTTTCATTTACTTCCCTCCCGTTCAAGGACTAGTACCAAATACAATCTGTGTCCTGCCCGCGTGAATGTGTGAATACGAACGATGCCGTCATTCAGCTGCGGTGCGTAGATCTCACGACCTATCAAATATAACAACGGATTCCACGCATTCATCATAATAGGAACGATATTTAGTCTCATGCTTTAAATAGAAATATATTTTGGCATATTTCTTCTTGCCAGTTCGCTCGATGTGAAATCAAACTTTCCAGGGAGAAAAAAATCAGTTATACCCCCCCCTCCGGTTAGGAAACCTTTATAAATAAAAGGGCTTTGCTTCCGAAATAGGATTCCAATCTCAAAAAAATCACATTGTCCCTACAGACTGAGCTCTTCAAGCAATAGATTAACACTTGAAAATGGCTAGTTTAGCCATAAATACTGTTGCAACTTGAATTTCAGCACATAAACCTTTTAATCTATCAATAAATCATTGACACATCCAAACCACGTGTATAACGTGCATAGAACAGCATTCAATGTTAGAAATATCTCCCTTTTACCTTCACGCACGCGTTCCTGAAACCTGTTAGGCCATATATGCATGGTGCATACACAACATCCCGTCGAAACAACATCTGACTGCACTGCTCGCTCCAAACGCACCTTTAGCTTGGCGATGCCGGAGTGTCGTTTTAGGCTACTCTTTCAAGCTCCGACCGCAATTTGAAGTCTGATTAATTCACTTCAGGGCTTCCAGACGACCAATCAGATGGTGATAGGTGGTCGCTCACGTTCGCCTCTAAGCACTGTTGTGTGGTCCTCAGCTCGTATGAGGAGGCTAAGTCCTGTTAGAAGGTCCACTGCCAACCGCAAACGAAAGGGTTGTTCAAGGACCGTACTACAGGTACGGCCCAGTGTCCTCATACACTTTGGCGGCGGTTTTGACCCCTTCTCGCAGAAATGCAACTTGTGTTTCAATAAGGAAATACATATCGAAACATTCATCCGTGAATATTCATATTTAAACAAAGTATAATATCGGAATAAACTCACGTAAATTATCATTTTGTAGTATAATTTGCGCCTGAGTATGAAAGGCATCTTCAGTAGAAAATTAATCAAATAATATCTGAAAATTCGAAAAGGCCTTGCTAAGTAGCTAATGTAAGATAACTAAAAAGATCATTAAATTTTCTAACTTACTGAAAGTAATAATAATAAAATTATTATTTTATAGCAAATGAAACACGGATTTGCATCTTGTGACGTTTTTTTTTTGTATAACTTCAGGTCAAAGTATTGAACAAAACCAACTGCATGTGTAAAAGCATTCTAAACAAACTTTTCTACTTACTAGCAGTAAATCTTCGTTAGGCTTCCAACAGGTAACTTACTTTCTGCGATAATTCCTGAACAAGTGCAAATATTTTCATCCCGTGATATTTTGATGGAACTTATATTACTACCAGAAGTGAGGAAAGTGACTTGGTTCTTGGAATTTTGTACCGCATTTCACGTTTTCCAGTAAAAGTGACATACATTCCTGCAACAGCTCCATTAGCAGCAGGAAGAACTTTCATTTAGCTGCTATTGGCTACTATTCCTCATGTGACCTCACATATCACGTGACAGTAAGTATGTTTCCAACGAAGAATAGCCATCCTACTCAGAACAACGACAAGGGCTCAGTGACAAGCGCCTATTGCACCCGTTTCGTTTCGAAACAACTTTTTTTGTTTTTTAAATTCCTTTACTGAGTTTGCATTTCAAAACAGTTCAGTGATTTGCCCTAAAGGGAAACAAGGATAAACTCCAAACACTTCATCCGCATAAATCGAATTTTTTTAAAAAAAGTATTTCACTTAACAATTTCATTTACCACAGTAATTTGAAAATTTTTATTTTCAAATTACAACTGACTTTCGGGGGATCCTGTAAAACCTTTAGAGAGCGTGCGCGTCTCCTCCTGGGTTGCGGATTTTATAAGGAGCGAATATTTCAGGTGGGATAAGTGTGCGGTGCTCATTCACGAATTATCACTATTAACGATATTATATTTTTGCATTTATTCCCATTAAAGATTCTCCTAACTGTTTTTAAATTAAACACAATATGCTAATGCTTCGTTGCCCTCATGAAGAGGGCACTTTTTGACTCGTAAACATTGCTCACATTCGCGTTAATAGTCCGGGTGTGCTTTCAAAATACATACACCTTTGAGTCCTTTGAAAATATGCAGAGAGGGCGCAGCAAGTCAAATTCTTAGCGTTCTAGTATTTTTTAAAATAGTTTAAACCTCTATTTATAAACAGCTCAGAAGGCGAGGCTGGGTGAGCTCAGAGACAATGGCACTTAGTGGCTGTGATTGGTTATTGTGTCAACCAATCCTATTGATCATTGTCATTTATAATCATTCATTTATCTTCATTATACCCTCTTTACCTTGCGGTGTCAAGGGTCCATTGATCATCGGACCTCACTCCGTTTTTACAGGATAAGGTGGTCAGCCTTATGCCCCGGTGTATCCTATGGCCTGTAGTGTTGAGTTCTCAAGGCCAGTTTTCCTGCTTTGCGGGATGAAAAACCCCAGAATAAACTGGGGAAAAAACCCTGTTGTCCACGCCCAAGACTGGCTAACTTGGCTATGGCTGAGGAAGATCCTTCAGCTGCTCACGTCGCCGACGGGAATCGAACCTAGGACACTCCTTCCCCAGGCATATGGTTGCGAAGCGCATAGCCACTAGGCTAACCGCGCGGACTGTCATTTATAATAAGTTTTTTTTTTTTTTTCTGAGTTTCATCTGTTTTGCGTGCGTGAAGTGTGAACTGACGTGGTTTTTCATATATAAATTTCCCTAAATTTATCACTTGTTTGTCCATATTTACATTGGGAAACAGTGTTGACGATCTACTAAATGTCCCCTTTTCTGCCAGAACTTTTGTAGATTGTATGACTGTCGTCGAAGGAGGTAAGCCTCGTTCTGCCCTTCCAAAATGTATAGAGCACGCACAAAGATGCAAAAATTGAGTATATGAAACACGTCTCTATTTCACATTACAGTACAGTTAGTACGCCCACAGATTCGAGATCCTTCGACACTTGTGCGCATGTCACAAAAAGGAGAATCCATTCCGATAATAGGGTAATCAACGCGTTTCGTGGGATGAGTTTGTTTATTATTAGAGGTCGGAAAGCACGTGATTTCGCATGTTGGCGACCAATTAGTAATCGACTATTCTTCGCAGAAATCCAAGCGAAGCTCTACAAAGTGTGGGCGTACTATAGAATGGTTAACTGGAGGCGAAGTGCAGTCAAGACTTTTTTGTTGACCTTGCTTATTATTCGCCAGAGAGAAACGCATTTGGAATAAGCATGAATAATCTGACCTTGACCATTTAACTGCAGCAGTGCAAAAACATGAGCGCTCCCAGTCACATGTTCATCAATCATTTTTAAATCTCAAGATGTTTAGAAAACAAAGAATTGACACTCTCCTTGACAAAGAAAAACTGAAACTTCCTCATTATAATGGACAGGTAAAGAAAAATGGAGACATTTTAAAAAGATGAATTGATGTTGTGTGCTATTTGGCTAAGCAAGAGCTTCCTATGAGAAGTCATAATGACTCTGAAGATTCACTAATCGGGGAAATTATACGGAAATGTGCTCTGTGAGTATGATCATCTTTTAGACATTTAAAGACTTTTAACTTTAGCTATTGTTCAATTGACTTTTATGTTTTCCATATTTAAAATTATATTGACACTTCTCGTTTACATCTGGGTGTCTGTCGTTCCCTTATTCTCTGTCGTCTAGTAGCTTTTAACGTATGTTTGCGGCTTCCGCTTCGATTAAGATGAGCACTGATGGGCTACGCACTCACAAAACTTTCATACATCGATAGAAATGTCATCATACTGTCAAAGTGACATGAAGTTTGTAACGTGGGTTGCATAAGCCACACGACAGCACACCCAACCTAAATGGGCAGACGATGCCATTGATATATGGTGAGGTGGTCCGAAATAAGGACTCGTGGACCAACACGGCCATAAAGGGCAATCATCTTGACTGTAAGGGAAGTGACACCCCCATGGTCCCCTAACTGGATCTGCCCTTTTCTTCCTCTACTTTTGAGGAAGATCCATTCACTTTAATCTTTCCTATAAGGCCTTATGAGCCATTTCTTTGTATTTTTTTATCCTTATGCTATTAGAGTCTTCGAAGGCCATGAGATCTTTCCATTTCTGGCCTTATATCTAGGTCCCCTCTATACACGTCTACTATAATCTACTCTTTCCCCTTCAATATCCCGTCTTCCTCCTATGGATTTAAATTTGGAAAAAGGCTAGTTCAGAAGCTTTAAAGTAGCAGCATTACAACTGGACTATCCATCGCCAGACTAGTCACCTGACATGGAGAATATTATTCTACTGTTTAGCCGACAGAGGAAAGTGATCGGAATGAATCTGTGGAAAAGGTAAAACAAAAATGGAAACGACAAAATATAATGCACATAGCAAACTGGAACGTAAGAGGAATAGCGTACAAAGAAATAGAATTAGATCAAATATTAAATGAAAGGAATTTTCAAATAGCAGTAATCACTGAAACAAAAAAGATATTAAAAGGAACCTTGAGAACCGAAACTTTTAATGTGATATACAGTGGAGTTGACAGAGACCAAAGAGCACAAGCAGGAGTCATGACTTCGATTCATAACCCCCTTTCAAAACAGTTAAAACATTATAAATTATGGAATGAAAGAAGTGAAACATCTTTGCTACGAACCCAAGAATTATACGATGAGGGATAACCGAGCCACTTATCAAAATACTGAAGCTTTCCTTTCTGCTTGCGGTGTTTAAGTACTTGTTCGATTAGATACACGTCTTCTGGGAGTTCATTTGGTATATTAGCCTTTTGCAGTTGAGCTTCATAGAATGTTCCCTCCACTATCTCTCTGTCCCGACTGTGAATTCTATATAAAACAGGGTTTCCAATTATAACCCCTGCAATAGTGAACAATTCTCGTGTCCAGTTACCCCAAAACCCTTTTCTAAATTTGTGGGGATCATCACTTAAAACCACACAATCGCCTATGTGAAATTTTGATTTGCTAGCCTCATCTTGGGTTCTGTACAAATATTTCCAAACACGATCCTCATTTTGTAGGTTAACTTCCGAAGGAGCCATACCGATAATGCGGTGTGGTGTGAGATTATAAGTATGTAGAAGGAGCATCTGTGTGTGTTACATCACGTTGTTTGTTTTGTTTGCCTATGGAATTATGGGTGATGATTAGAGATAAGGATTCGTGTCGTGATTGGTGGTGCACTTCTCACAAGATCAAGATAAGATAAGGAATCGTGACGTAGGCGTGTATTGTTATGAGATGTAGGTAAGTGACGCAATTTGTTAGTTGTAAATAAGTGACGTTATTGTTTTGAATGGAAAAGGAAGATATTAGTGGATAAGCATTCGTGTCGTGATTGGTGGGACACTATGAACAAAATAGAGGTGAATGGGGAAGCAACGTCTGTCTTGGATGCGTATTGTTATGATTTGTAGATAAGTAAATGGTTTGTTTATGGCATTATGGGTGATAGATAGTGATAAGATAAAGTTTGGAAATGTTTGGAATTTCGCTGGGGGCCCGTCATCTGTCAGGGACTTCACGTGATGTGTTTGGTTCACTTAAAGCATTGTGTGTGATGTTTAGAGATAATGTTGTGTCCTGAATAGGCTAAGAAATGTTTAATGTAAATTATTCAGGTCACAACCTTAAATACAACTAAGGCAGAGAATATGGAATGTTGACAATAGGATAAGTGTAAGCTGTTTACAAGTAGAAAACACTTAAAATTTAAGAATTTCATGAATTTGTATAGAAAGCTTTTATATTTTATATATAATCTGTATGAAGTGTGAACCAGATATAGAGATCCATGTAAGCTGGCAAATCCATTTGAAAAAGCCAGTCTCTAGTACTAAATTAGCAAGGCCTATGAGTCAAGGTTCAAGGGTCACTTTTGCCATCCTGCATTATGAGAGAGAGAGGAGGGAGAGAAGTATTGGAAAAGGAAACCTAAGCGTCTTCCAAGAAAGGAAGGCAGACACACGTGCGAAAAAAAATAGAGGGAGCTAAGGTAACCAACGTTAGCACACGTGACCGAGTTGGCACGAATCCTGAAGATCAGAACAAGGCCTTTTTGTTTAACTTTTCCTCTCTTGCCGAGAGGAAAGAGTTAAACAAAAAGGCCTTGCAAGCACGATTCCAAATCTTTTTTCCTGGATTCCTGGTTCCTGATCTCTCGGACAGTGGTCGAGCTCGTCGTCAGTGAAGATTCCTGGCCAGTCGCGGAAGGCATTTAGTTCGTCTGTCGTAGCGTTCGTATTGGGCCAAGCTATGTCCGTGCTCTAGGATCGCTGTGCGTTGCCGTGCGACGGAGGAACAAAATTGAAACTGTCCATTCAAGGCGACGTGACCGTGCCACCTCCCAGTTTTCCCGCGGAGATTCTACTCGCACAGATACGGATGATATCCTCTAAAGCGACTATATTGAAGGCCTTGTTGACCAGACAAGGCAGGAACAAGTCTTAAGAATTCAAGGACAGAGATGGTAATGTAGACTTTTGAAATACTAATTCCAGTTATAGAAGAGAGTGAATTCCCTTTGAGAACATTTATATTGGACTGAACTTAAGGGACTGTAAGAGTAGCCTACAACTAGGCATAGGTCCGAAACAGTGTTAAGATTTGTTTGCCCACGAGGGCGAGTAGATATCTGATTATGTTACACTTAATGTGTAAATTGTGCTATTGTGTTAACTGATGGTCACGTGTATCAGAATGGCATGATGATGGCCTATGAATTTTATACTTTATGATTGTATTAGTGTTATTTGCAATTTAGTATGTGTGATTAGTACAAATTAATTAGAGCCTTTGAACTAAATTGAGTGCTACCGTATTAACCTGCTTGAATTGTATTATTGTGTATCACCTTAAAGCGCATTAAATTGTTTCATTCACTTGCCAGATCTGCTTATGTTATATGAATTCAAAACTACCGCTCATAAAATCATTAACGAACTAAACAGGATAAACCCATGAGTATAAATATATTAAGCGAGCCACGACTGTGAGAAAGAAATAACCAAGCGGAGGGATAAGATTAATCTTGATCAAATTATCATTGTCTCTCTGAAGGGGTCACCCTGAGCAAGAATCCTTTCTATTCTAAGTATTAGCTGGCGCAGCAAAAAAAATAAATGTGTTAATACTTATAGGGTGAACTCCATCAGATTGTTGTGTGATAAATTGACGTTTAGAACATAGAGAGGCCAATAAGACTGCAGAGATCCTAAGAAATAAATTAATTTGATAAGAGACAAAAGACTTATGTGCATATGTGAGAGAGAAAGGAAAAATAAGTAAAGATTAGTGGTAAGCTTGCTATAAGAACTAGAACGAGGATAGGAAAAGACAACAATAAGGAATCGTGACGTTTTTTGTGTTTGGAAATTTTTGGGGAATATATGTCTCTCTGTGATATCACATGGTGTTTTGGTTTGCCTATGGAATTGTGGGCGATGTTTTTGAGATAAGATATCTTGGAATTTTCCCAGGGCGACAAACATCCATCATTGTCAAGTTTTGTGTTGGTTGTCTATAGATGGTAGTACTAATTTTCAAATGTAATTTGGGGTATTTCTTTCCTGTTAAAGGGTGGGAATTCTTAGAGTAGAGTAGAGTCTAGTGGCGGCAGCGTTTCGAGCTTTTCTGAATAATTTAATTATATGCTGGTGTCACTCAAACACACACTTTTTTCCTTTTTTTCCCCCCCATAGCTCATTTATATTTTATTCTATAATTCATATTCTAATTCATATTTTATTTATAACTCATCCGAATATTTTGATTTGTCTAAATTTAAGATCTTAAAGTTCATTAAATAAATAAACTGTGTGTGAATGCACTGTGATTTCCAAAGTGATCTTACTTAAATATGCATAACACATCATCAACACCATTTGTTCATTTAAGTTTACACATTTTATTGCACAGATATTATTTACAATATAATATGCAAAAATAGGAATTTACAGACATCACCACTGTCTGTGGTGTTTTTCTTGTCGTAACATTTCTTTGATGAGACATGAGCGATTGGCTAACATTGATACGGCTTCCCATACTAAGATATAAATTTCACAGGTCATTAACAAAAATAGCACTAGTATAAATACACTCGGTTGTTTTCGTGATGGTTCTTGATTTTCAGCTGCAAAAAAAAAAAACATTGATACTGATGGAAAAGTTAGTAGATTACTATAATCCTAATACAGTAGTTAGTTTTGAAAATATCAAAGCTTTACAGAAACATATAAATTTGCCACATTAAACCGTGAAAAGTTGGTTAGCAACACAACCTACTTATGTGAGACATAAACCCATTAGAAGAAAGTTTAAACGCAATCAAATCAAAGTCCCGACACTTTTACGCACTTTTCAATGTGATTTGGCAGATATGTCATCCCATGCAAAAGAGAATGGGGGCGTGTGTTTCCTTCTTGTGTGCATTGATTGTTTTTCCCGATTTGCGTGGGTTCGAACACTGAAGAAGAAATCAGCAGACGCTGTTGTTAATGCTTTCGAGTCCATTTTTAAAGAAGTGCCATGTTACATAAACACTGATCAAGGAAAAGAGTTTTGCAACAAGAAAGTTTGTGCATTATTTAAGAATCATAATATTCATTTCTACATGACCAGGAGCGAAATGAAAGCACCCATTGCAGAAAGATTTATCAGAACATTGAAAACAAAGATCGACAAATGGATGACGTATACTAAAAGTAAAAGTTATGCGAACGTTTTTCCGATCCTTCTACATATACTTATAATCTCACACCACACCGCACTATCGGTATGGCTCCTTTGGAAGTTAACCTACAAAACGAGGATCGTGTTTGGAAATATTTGTACAGAACCCAAGATGATGCTAGCAAATCAAAATTTCACGTAGACGATTGTGTGGTTTTAAGTGATGATCCCCACAAATTTAGAAAAGGGTTTTGGGGTAACTGGACACGAGAATTGTTCACTATTGCTCAGGTTATAATTGGAAACCCTGTAGTATATAGAGTTCACAGTCGGGACAGAGAGATAGTGGAGGGAACATTCTATGAAGCTCAAGTGCAAAAGGCTAATATGCCCAATGAACTTCCGGAAGACGTGTATCTAATCAAACAAGTACTTAAGCAGCGCAAACAGAAAGGAAAGCTTCAGTATTTTGTTAAGTGGCTCGGTTATCCCTCATCGTATAATTCTTGGGTTCGTAGCGAAGATGTTTTACTTAACCCTCCCCAGTAATGCCAGTATGAAAATGTTTCCTACAAACACGCAAACGAAATTTCAAGTGGAATTACCACACGAGATCAGACTTAAAGGTAAATGGGAAGTTGCTCTCGCCGAAATTCATCTTCCCCGGGAGAATTTAATAACGTCGATTCCGGCTACGATGAGTTTCATATGATACGTGTAATTGGGGGAGGTGTCAACAATATCGAGAACAACAACATCACAGGAAATAAAGTTTTCGAAAAGTCTAAAGAAGGATTTTACAAAGTGTATAAGATTCCCCATGGCAGTTACAATTCACCCTCTGAACTTCTTCAAGCAGTGTTTGATGCGAGTTCTGTGATTACTGGGGAAAAAAACCCCAACAACACCATTTCTCTGACAGTCCCAAAAGATTACAACCTGTTGTTTCCAAACGAGGCCCCAGGGTTGGGCTACTGGGTTTTAATCAGATTGGTGTTAAACTGAAAGGTACATTCACAGGGAAATATCCAGTTGATATAAAGGGGGGTGTAGTCGCATATTTTGTTTATTCTGATTTAATCCAAGAACAGATAGTTGGTAATGCATGTGAACCATTGTTACGAGTTGTTCAGTGCAGCACCAAGTGTTCCTTCGTTTCTGCTCACGCTGATTATTATCCGTTACGAAAATAAACATTTCAGTCAATTAGCATTGAAATTCGTTCTGACAGCGGCAAGTTGTTCCACTTTCGTGGCGGCAAGACAATAATTAAATTACACTTCCGACAATTGAAGGATGACTGATTATCTCAGATATTACACACTACTGGCAGGTGGGACTCAAGTGTTTACGGGGCCCCAATACAGCGTGGGTACGGATTAGATAGCATTTTCAGAAGTACCTTCTCCTTTCTAAGTCCACTTTTAAAACCTGCAGCTCAATTTGTCGGTCGTCAAGCCTTAAAAGCCGGTCGGTATATGATAGGAGATGTATTGGAAGGGGTACTTGTACGGCGAGCCTTTATAAACAGAGCATCAGAAGCTGGGAAAACCATAGCTGAAAAGGCTCAGAGCCGATTACTTCAGAGAGGTCAAGGAAGCAAGAAGAAGAAAACGAATACTAAAAAGCGCAAGCGAGATGACATCTTTGGCTGAGGATATGATGTTAGAGTTAGATCTTTTTTACCACCCTCGTGTCAACTTGTGTGTGGAAAGAAGTTCTTATGTCACCTACCAACCAATATCCAGTACTGACAGTGGAGGTCCCGTGGAATGTTGCAAACCAGGTATATCTGAAGAATACTTGGATTTGGGAAAATCATACCTACGCGTTCATGTGCGCATCACTGACAATGATGGTAAGCCTATTGAAGATTCTTCAGTTGGTGTCGTGAACAATTTTTTCCATTCCCTGTTCAGTCAAATTGACTTTTTTCTCCAAGATGAACTAGTGAATGTGGCATCAGACACGTATCCTTATAGGGCTTATATTGAAAACCTGCTAAATTATGACACAGATGCTAAAAACAGTCAACTGACAAATGAACTATTTGTTAAAGATGATGTGGCTAATGTTAGTGATATGTTTACTAAAAGTGAATGTGGGGTGCGTAGACGACAAGCTCGAATTAACCAATCGAAAAGTGTCAAGATGCTTGGGCGAATACACGCTGACATCATGCATCAAGACCGGTACTTGATCAACAATATTTCTGTCCGTGTTCGTTTGGTTCGCAGTTCTCCGAATTTTGTTTACTGACTGCAAATACTGATGCTAAGGCTAAAGTGCAAATTGAAGAGGCTACACTTTTTGTCCGCAAAGTCAAAACAAACCCAAAGATTCAACTGGCTCACCTGTCTGTGTTAAACAAGTCAAACATGGTATATCCCATCAATCGAGTTCAAGTGTCTTATTTTTCGATTCCCAAGAGTATATCAGATGCCACACGAGACAATCTATATCTAGGTGAAATACATCTAGATTAATTATTGGACTGGTCGCTAGTGATGGATTTAATGGCACTTTCAACAGAAATCCATTTAATTTTTATCATTTCAATCTGAATTTTCTTGTGGTGACAGCTGACAGTATTCAGTATCCTTCGCAACCTTTGACTCCGAACTTCAAAGAAAAGCATTACAGCAGATGTTACATGTTACATCACTGTTCACATCGCTAGGCAAATGGAACAGAGACTGTGGTGATGACATTTCTTATGAGGAATACGTAAAGGAAAACGTTCTCTGTGGATTTGACTTATCGCCAGATCAAAATGCCGTTGCCCCCCATGTCAGCCTGTTAAGAAGAGGAAGTGTGCGACTGGAAGTTAAATTTGCTCAACCTCTTCCTGAAAACATCACAGTGGTTCTTTATGCAGAATTTGAGTGTACGTTATCCGTAACAAAGGATCGTTCTGTGTTACTGGACTATGAACACTGAACAATTAGTAAGCATACTAGAGTTAGAACCCACCACGAGAAAAGTGGGTTTAGGAGTTTATGCTCGTGATAAATTGCCACAACATCCGATTAGACAACGACAGTCGATGTTCGTTCGTGAACACAGATCCGACCTGGTTGCCAGAACAACATTGGCAAGCTATCTATATCAAAGACAAACACGGCGATTATTTTTTCGATAGCTTCGGTCGTCCACCCGAAAACGATATTGTTAACTTTCTGAATATCAACACTAATCAATGGCATTATAATAGTGTACCTGTACAAGCTAAGGAATCTGTCGCGTGTGGTTTGCATTGTGTGTATTTTTTAATATTGAGATGTCGTGGACTTTCTATGCAAAATATTATTAGCAAATGTTATTCTAAGGATTTGTGGCTAAATGAAATGGTAGTCACAAATGCTGCAACAGATCATTTACTGAAATTGAAAAATAATTTAAAAATGTTTTTTTTCACTTACCATTTTTTCCACATCAGTTTCTTATTCCCAAGTAGCTTTTGGGGAGATAAAAAGACGAACTTGGTATTTGGGCTCTCCTGCGGGCGTGGCGTGGACTGGAAGCATTTTCCTCACTGGGACTGGCTGATGTTGATGGCTGATGGGAAAGGGTCTGGGTATTCGGTTTGCTCAGTGTAGCTTCCGGATGTGACAGTCTGTGTTCCTGTTGCTCTCCTTCTGTGTGAACCAATTGATTTTTCAAACCTAAATACTTTTGCAAGGTATTTAAGTATGCTTTTACTTTTTCATCTGGATGTTTATTTCTCATTTTTAAAATGGCACTCATCTCATCATCTCGTGTGTACAGTTCACGTTCCTCTGGTGATTGGAGGAGCAGAAAATTTTTAAACATATGATTTATTTTCTAATAAGTGAACTCAATAAAGGAACAACAATCCTGCCTAATAATGGGAACTTAATGCTCCGCCGTGCTGTAAAACCAGTTTTCTTCTAGTAATGAAGGGAAGCGATTTGTTGCTTAGTGCTCTTATTATTTTTTTCCCCTTAGTGTGACTTCTTGTGGTTATTTAGTGGAATATCACCAGATATAACATTTTTGCAGATTTCACACAGCGTCATGATTTGGCTGGAGGTGCAATGTTTTAAAGTCATTTGCTTGTTTGAGAGAGGAATGAGATAAGTACTTGATGAGATATTCATATCGTTTGAGTCTATCAGCCTTTCAGGAATAAACACTGTATTGGGTTCTTCTCCTGGCAAGATCCGCGACCTTAAGCGTAAAATATCAGATGTTTCCTGTCTAAAGTCTAAAAGTAAATATGAGTGGGGTTCGCGTGTTGCATCTTTATAAATCTGAACTAACACGTTCGTTTGTCCTGGAAATACTTGGGAAGCTAAATAAGAAAATTGTAAATAGTCTCGGGGATTTTTAAAAGCAATAACATAATGGCTATTGAGAGAAATTGTCCGAAAATGTGTTCCTTGACAGAATAAATTTTGTGTCAGTAGAATTAGGTTACGGTGATGTGAACCTTTTATGAAAACATCAGCTATTTCCGTGCTGTCCTTTGCCTGGTGAACCAAATCATCGATTATGAGTAAATTTCTCACATTAGAATCAAATTCAGGTAACTTCAAACCATTCACGAATTCTATGTTGGTTAATTTTTTTAATTTATCCTGATTTTCACTGTAACAGTAAACTATTCGCTCCGGTGGTGGTTTGATTAATGTTGTACAATGTTCTATGAGAGACAACACGAAGGTTGTTTTTCCTGACTGAGTAGCTCCGGAAATAATGCATGTAAAAGGATGTATGAACATAGCGAAAATGATAACA
The DNA here is from genome assembly GCF_054136105.1 of Typopeltis vanoorti. NCBI lineage: Eukaryota > Metazoa > Arthropoda > Arachnida > Uropygi > Thelyphonidae > Typopeltis > Typopeltis vanoorti. The sequence continues at coordinate 62,703,259 of NC_143572.1, forward strand.
TAATTAGACTGTGATTATTTTTATATAATCAGAGATCATGTAAAAACAGACTTTACTTTACTGGACGCAAAACACCACAACACGATACGATAGCTGCACTGGATGAACGAATTGCCGTAACTGAAAAGGTACTCGACTCGATTGTTTTTCCTTATAGTACTGTCTACCTGACCCTTAGCCTGACCGTTCCTTCCAAAATGAAACTTTCGCACAGATGACTCACAGACATGTTTCCGCATACTGTTGGATATGATGTTGATGTGAGATTATCTTACTTTGTGACATCATTGGGCAAACCTTATCTCTGTGGTTCGAAGGGTATTCTATATTATTTGTCCTTATTATGTTAAGTATTTTATCCTCAAACAGCGTTTTTGATGTTAGAGCATGTGACTAGTTCTCTCCCTCATATGTCCGAAATTGTTAGGATGCAAAAAAAAATATACCATTAGGTGGTGGTATTGGTGAAAGGGTAGTCCAGAGGGTGACAGTGGTCTTCCCTGCAATGCTCCCCCTCCCCCTCTCCCATCCCCTCCTCCAGAAGATGTCCGCTTGCCCTAGTGGAGATAAGTGAGCTCTCATTGCGGCTATCTATTAGCGATGTCACTTCCAACTGATTCTGATAACTTCGGAGAAAAAAAAAAAACGCGTTTTTTTTTTCCTATTCTCCCTACTTTCCCGCACACCTATTCTCCTTGGTAGGTACAACCGGTCAACATTACTTCGTGGTTGAAATGTATGATGCACAATCATTAATTTTCTAGTTTTGCGGTCTAGTTTGTCCAGGTCTTCTTTTGTCCAATCTATTATGCCAGCTGTGTATCGGATCACTGAAATTGCTCAAGAATTCATTGCTCTAATTGTGATCAATCCATTGAGTTTTGTTTTCAGAATATTTCTAACTCTTTTGGTGTATTTTGCTGCTGCCTGTTGTTTAACTTTCGAGTGGAGAATGTCATTGGCTTCTAATCTTCCTAGGCATTTATAGTGTTCGTCAGCTGAAATTGCTTTTATATATTTCTCTTAATCAAAATTAAGATTCCTAGTGTCATTAATTTTTCCTCGTTTAATAGATAAAATTACGTATTTATCTAAACCAAATTCCATTTTGATATCCTGACTGAAAATACGAACTGCGTTCAGTAAAGAGTTTATTTTCTGGGCCGATTTTCCATATAAATTCAAGTCATTTATATACATGTACAACAGATGGGAAATTTTAATATTATATTTAGGAATTTCATATCCAAGTTTTGTTTTCTTCTGAATCATAGACAAATATATCAAAGAAATGTTGAAGAGTAATGGCGGAAAGGAATCACCTTGAAAAATTCCACGTTTAATGCTAATTTTATTATTATTATTATTATTATTATTATTATTATTATTATTATTATTATTATTATTATTATTATTATCTGAGTTCTTCAGGGAGTCAAGTGCGACTATATATCACCCAAAACCAGCTCTGATATCTTTCCTTAAATTCATTCACCCTAGATGAACTCACTATCCCTAAAGGCAAATTATTCCACTCAATCACTGCAATCTGAGAGAAAAACCTACCTCTTACCCCTTTGTTGACTGCAGATAAATTTAACTTCCATGGATGCCCCCGTATTCTCTCCCCACCTTCCATATTACGAAAAATTTCATCAGTTCATATCCTATAATATCCATTCAAAGTTTGTAGACCTTTATCATATCATATCTTTCTCCTGTTAGCCAAGGTTTGCATCCACATGCTCACGATCTGTCCTCATAATCTAAATCCTATAATCCGGATTCTTTACACCCTTTCCAGAACTTCCTTATCCCCTTGGAACCCTGAAGACCAAATCTGCGCACAAGAATACAGGTGTAGAATACTCTTATCAAAGCTTTATAAGACTTCCTTATCTATCAATAGGCCAAGATCCCTAGCCTCTTGCTTCAGTTTCTCGTAGCATATCCCCGCTAATATATTATTATTATTATTATTATTATTATTATTATTATTATTATTATTATTATTATTATTCGTGACACCTCCAAGGAGTCCGAAGACTCATCGCAGGAGGACACCAACTGTACAACTCTCCATCTCCACTACTACACAGAGTCTCTACTACCAATCACCTACATCAACGCCATCTACCGCCCACCACCACCACTGCTATTTTTGTCTGTAAATTGCGTGTGTTCTGAAGGGCCGATTTGTTTGTATGTGCCGCTGGAACTCGAATCACGTCAAAGTGCATAACTTTACTAACATTAAACTGACAGCCAGTTTCGTTTGCCCAGATTTCCAGTCTATTCAAATCATTTTGTAATTGCTGAATATTAGTAGCATTCCTGATTGCCCTGCCTATCTTCGTATCATCGGCAAATAATTGCACATCCAATCTTAGATCCTGCCTGATGTCGTTAATGTATGTGAACAATAATGGCCGAATGACTGAACCCTGAGTTACACTTTAAATCTTGCAGATTCACATCAACTGTACATCACTTTTTTATATTTATTTCTCAAATTCCTCTGATCCAAGTCAAGAGTTTATATTCCACTCGGATATTCTCCAGTTTACGCAACAGCCTTTCGTGTGATATCCTATCAAATGCTTTAGAAACTTACCATATCTGTATACCATATCATATAATGTTACCATAATATACACAAATATACAGAAATATAAATATATACGAGGGACGTCCAGAAAGTAAGTTCCGATGGGCTGTCAGAGAAACAAAAATATACCTACAAAAAAAACTATTGGAAATTAGAGTAGACATCTTTCTCTACTTTTCTACATAATTTCTGCCCTTGTTCAGGCACTTATCATAACGGGACATCAAGAGTTGTATACCTTCGTCGTAGAAGATTGCCAATTGTGACGCAAACCATGTATTGGCAGCTTCTTTGACCTCGTCGTCGTCTTCAAACCGCCGGCCACCAAGGAAAGATTTCAGATGTTTGAACAGGTGAAAGTTGCTTGGCGCGAGGTCAGGACTATGTGGGGGAGGATGGAATCGTTCCCAGCCGAAGGTGACGAGAAGTTCTTGTGTTACGCCAACCGTGTGTAGGCTGGCAGGATCTGCCCACACACGGCCCTGCCTGCTTGAAATTTCTTCCAAATCTACTTATTTCTAATCAGCGAACGCTTTCCATCCCTTTGGAATAAGACTCGACTTGCCAAAATGAAATAGTCTAATCACGTATCCATTAAGATTCCACAATATCATTCGCTTTGGTCATTCTGCCACCTGTTCCATCTAGCAAGACCATTCGTCCACACCATCCTACACTCATTCTTGCAATCATATTCATTATCACCGTTCTTTTGCTTAACTCTGCATTGTCAAAACCAGGAACGTTTTTGCTGCACAATCTCTAACATTGCCACCCGACGCTTCTCAGATCATTAATATCAACCACTGCTATCCCTTCACATTCTGGTTTTTCTTCATCGCTAAAATAATTTTTGCACCAGGCGAGCATTCTTCGAACATGTTACTAGCATATCCTGGATCGCTGAATTGTCATGTATTATACCGCTTATGGCTTCATTTCTGCTAACACTGGTACCCTTCATTCTCCAAGAGTCCTAATCTCTGTATCGTTCCGATGAATACAGAGATTAAATTTTTACACTACTCTCCACTTCATTTCTGACTATGCATTTGTCTTACCAAACATCGTAGTCGAGAAATTTTAGAACCAGAAATAAAACTGCATCGCGCCATCAGTATTTAATCGAAGGGTTGAAAATTATTTGAAGGAATGGTAGGCGCTCCAGATGCACCCCTGTCCCCTAACAACTATTATCGTGATATCAACAACAAGCAACAAGCGATATACGGAAGGCTCTCCTAATGATACCAGGCTACCTACATAGGATGATTTAGATGATAGAAGAAGGAACTATTTCTCGTGAATCTCCACTGAACCCTGTTTATCTGGAGTGCAGAAAGCCGGTCCTTTGAAAAATTCACTTCACCACCGTCCACAGTTGCTTTCAGATCGGCATATGGAATGATTACAAGAATTTTCCAGAAATAAGCCGTAAGAGAACTGACTGCACAACAGACAGAACAATTTTGTGACCTTTAAGGCTATAGCCCCACATCTGCTAAGGATTCACTACTAAATAACTGATTAAAAACAGCTTATATATCAAAATGATACTTCCATTTTAAACGAACTTGATGTGTTCCCTTCTTTCTAGGTTAAATCCAGTTATTCATGTCTAATGCTGTTCAATCACAGAGAAGAAAGAAAAATAAATAAATTTCCATTCATTCTTCAAATATAAAAGGCTACTCAGATATATAAAAAACGAATTAAGCGCCCCCTGAATCCCGATACAATAAATATGTTCATCGTCAGAACTCTGCTCAAAGCAAAAAAAAAAATTTAATTTAAAAAGTAAACATAATTACGAATTTCCAGTATTTTTTTTTTTAAAGTTGAAATTCTTACGAAATTTAAATGAAAAATAAATTTTAGGTAAACACACAAATCACCGACATGTGTGCCTTTTCAGCTTGTTCGAGTACACAAATTTCGTATTCCAGTCTGGACTTTTTTTTTTAGATTCATTAGTCTTACTTTTTTGTTTGAAACCTACTAATTAGTCGCCGTTCCTCTCTCTCAGTACAAAATGCTGACTCCTTAAATTTTTATAAACATAATATTCATTTTATTAAAACTAGCTAACTACATAGCACGAATGTGCGTACAGTTGAGTGTTCTATGCTGTATTACAACACTCAATGCAATAGTAATAATAACAATAATAATAACCGAATAATTTTATATAAAGATGATTTTTCTGCATTTTCTCTTTTGTGTTTTTATTATTATTATTATAACGGTGTCTCCATGGAGTCAAAAGACTCATCACGGGAGACCCCCACATTGACACACTAACCATTATTTACACAATATCTATCATACTTCTCCTTAAATTCATTCAGAGACGAAGCATTCACAACCACCTCTGGCAACGCATCGCCCCTTCACAACTCTCGAAGTAAAAAATCTAGTCCTAACATCCTTGTTAACCACACTCTTACATAATCTCCAGGGATGGCCCCTCGTTCTCTCCCTTCCTGCACTGGTCTTAAAAATGTCATCAGTATCAATCCTATAAACTCCCTTTAATAATTTATATGCCTCTATCATATCTCTTCTCCTACGTCCATCAGTTAGTTTTTGGAGCCCATAGATCTTCAATCTATCCTCGTAAGAAACATCCCACAGACCTGCAACAATCTTTGTAACTCGCCTATGAATCCTCTCCACCATTTCTTCATCACCAAGAAATCCAGGTGACCAGATCTGTCCACAATAGTCCAAATGTGGTCTTATTAATGCTTTATAAAGTGGAACGATAACTTCCTTATCTGTGCTTGTTAGTGTGTTCTTCAACAACCATGTAATTTGATGTGATATTTTAGCAATCTTTACAATATGCTCTTTAAACTTAAGTTCTCTGCCCACAATAACTCCCAAGTTCCAAGTCCTCGTCAACTTCTTGCAGTTCAGTTCCATTAATATAGTAAACAGCATGTGATCTCATCCTCCCGAAGTGCATCACCTTACACTTAGCCACATTACTGACAGCCATTTACCTTAGTCCATACCGTCAGCCTGTTTAAGCCATCCTGCAAGATATCTACATCATCTGAATTGACTATCACTCTTCCCAATTTTGCATCATCAGCAAACAAGTGGATATTTCCTTCCAAAGTATTCCGAATATCAGTGATGTACAAATTAAATAATAGAGGACCAAGCACTGAGCCTTGAGGTACACCACTAGTCACTTGCCTTCTCCTAGACTCAGCTCCTCCGTAAACCACTCTTTGTATCTATCCACCAGCCATACTCCAATCCAAATCACCAGCTTCAGATCCATATCCATTTGCTCTAATTTATGCAACAGAGTTCCGTGTGGAATCTTGTCAAATGCCTTCGCAAAGTCCAGCAGTAGCAGTGAGTAAGGATTTCCTTTATCCAACTCTACTGTTACTTTATTATAGAAAGTAACCACGTTACTAAGGCAAGACCTACTTTTCACAGAACCATGTTTCCCCTTATGAAGTATCATATTGCTGTCCACCCAGTCCTGAATTCTAATTTTTACCAATTTCTCCAAAATCTTAACAACCACCACTCCGATATATTGAGTGTTCTATAATTTGCAACCTCAGTCTTGGAGCCTTCCTTGTGCAGTGGAATTATTTTCCCCTCTTTCCACTCTATTTGGTACTTTACTAGAACTGAGGCTTAAATTAAACAGACTTTTCTTTCAATATTTTTATACGTTCTGTATTTAGAATGTAATACAAAGTTTATTATTCTCATCACGTACACACGATATTTAAAATATAAAATTCAAGTATTACTATCATATTTTCTGTTGGTTTGTTTTTGCATTTATTTTTGGCTGATTATTTTGTTATTTACAAATAGAAATATTTTTCTTATATACACAAGCAAAATAAAATACATTATCAAATAGTTTTCATAGTTTATAAAAATGTTTAAAGGAAGTTAGTGAGTTTTTTATTATTATTTTTTTTTTCATGTGTGTAACCAAGGGTCATAGCCATACTGGTTACTAGAATATAAATTAGCTCGATAGAGTCACAGCAAAATTGAGTAACTGTATCTATGAGGGCTCACAGAACATGGTATGTACTTGTTAATATATTAGAATCATAATATTGAACATGATATAATGATTACATGTTGGATCTAATACCAACTTTGCTTACGTAATGTGGAAAAGGTGTTTCTACTGTAAACTAGGTGCACATGAATGTTGGAATCAAAAACTTTTTTCTTTTGTTTCGATATTGTTATTCGTCCCTTTGATTTAGTACGTTTTTTAAAAGAGAGATCTCAGCCCTCGTCTTAGGATCACTCAGCTGATATCACTGTTCCGATCTCGTTGTTTCTCCCTGGAGGTCATCCAGAAATCTACTATCATTAGCCTATGACTGATTCAATTTTGAATTGACATTTAAATTCAAAATATAAATAGAATTATACCTCAAGCTATTATACATTATGTATGTGTATTTTCTATTTTAGGTATTTCTTCATAAATTATACTTAAAATCTATTATTTTTGTTATTTAAAAAAAAATAAAAAGAAAGTTAAAATAAAAACAAAGTCTATTTATTGTTGGGATGCCTTTATTGTGAATAGCATAAGAAAAATAAACGAAGCTAGAGCAACTTCCTTCATTTGTTTTCTTCAGTTACAGAGACTAATTAAGAAATATTAAAGGCATATAAAATATTCCAACTAGTATTTTACATCAAAACCTAGATGGCGCCACATCACAACATTCTCCCATCATTCAAAGTTGTGAAACTTCTTCAGTCGTCGTTACTTCCTGAATAAAATAAAATAGAAATAAATAAAAATCGAAGTTAGGATTAATTTAGTTTGTTAGTAAAAGTTCAATCCAAATCTTACATAGTGTGTCTGTTATGTTCTCGAAATACATTTAACATCAAGGAAACTTACGTGTTATATTCATCAGCGTAGGTAGATAGTCGCGCCAGAAAGTGCAAGGTTTGATGCGCGGACCAATTCCCACTTCGAAGTTGTTGTTGAGTGTCAGGTATTCCTTGCGGTCTTTGGAATAAATTGGCCAATTCGAATTAAGGGCTTGTCCTTGTTCTGAAGGAATGTTTGGATCTCTGTAAAGACAAATAAGTAGGAATATTTTTACAATTTTCTCTTGTATATTAAAATTTTATCAGTTTCGCTTTCGTAACGTAATTAGTTATGATCGGCATTTGCGATGTGTCCGATGATAAATTTATGTTAAAGAAAAAAATGCAGACAGTATGTGATTTATTATACTTACTAGATTCCGATAGTTGTAATAATTTCAATGGTTCTGTGTTAGAATTCATAATTGTTATGTGTACTGTGATATTTGACGTTTATCGTAAACACAATCTCTATTCGCTAACGAAGATATGAATCTGCCATTATTGACTTCTCGCTAGTGGAACAAGTGCGCATGCTCACCGAGGAGGTTCATGGGAGATTGACTGCTGACAGAGAGACCGTTTAATACAATTACTAGATAAAACTACAAGAGGGAATTTTTTTTAGGAAGGTTTTTTTTTTTTTTTAAATAATTAACTGGGGAAAGAAATCTTAGCGAGGTGATTTCTTTGACTTGAAAAGTGCGTCTCTGAACAAGCGAATAGCAAATAAAAGATCTTAAGTAGACATTCTATTTCAACGTCTTCTCGTCTACGGAACACGTAATGAAATTAAAGTGGCTTTAATGAAAATCGCTATTCTTGATACATAGTGGTTTATAACAGTAAAAGAAACCAAAAGCTTTAACAATTTTGATTACTCAAATGGTTGGTTGCTATAGCAACGTCAAGAATATGACAAATGTCGTTTGTTTATATTATTAGTAGTAGTAGTATTAAATTCATTCGCAACTACCTCAGGCAACTCAATCCGCCCATTCATAACCTAATATAGTCCTAACATCCTTGTTCACCACATTCTTGCAATCTTCATGGATGACCCCTCGTTCTCCCCCTTTCTATACTGTTCAGAAAAAAGTCTTCACTATCAATCACATAAAACCTCTTCAGTAACTTAAATGCTTTTGTCAAATCTCCTCTCTTACGTCTATCAACTAGTTTTTAGAGCCCACAGACCTTCACTCTATCCTCATAGGAATCATCTCACAGACCTGCAACAATCTTTGTAACTCGCTTCCTAATCCTCTCCACCAAATGCGGTCTTATTAATGCTTTATAAAGTAGCATAATCATTTCCTTATCCCTGCTTGTTAGCGTATTCTTCCACAACCATGTAATTTGACGTGATGTTTTGGCAATCTTTGCAACATGTCCTTTAAACTTAAGTTCTCTGTCCTCAATAACTCCCAAGTCCCTTGCTTCATCAACTTTCTGCAGTTCATTTCCATTAATATAGTAAACAGCATGTGATCTCATTCTCCCGAAGTGCATCACCTTACACTTACCCACGTTAAACTGACAGCAATTTACCTTAGCCCATACCGTCAGCCTTTTAAAGTCATCCTGCAAGATATCTACATCATCTGAATTGACTATCGCTCTTCCTAATTTTGCATCATCAGCAAACAAGTGGATATTTCCTTTCAAATTATTTCCAATATCATTAATGTACAAATTAAACAATAGAGGATCAAGCACTCAGCCCTGAGGTACACCACTAGTCACCTGCCTTTCTCCTGGACTCAGCTCCTCCATAAACGACTCTTTGATATCTGTCCACAAGCCACCCTCTAATCCAAATCAGCTTCGGATCCACACCCATTTGCTCCAATTTATGCAACAGAGTTCCGTGTGGAATCCTGTAAAATGCCTTTGCAAAGCCGAGCAGTATAACTGAGTAAGGATTTCCTTTATCCAACTCCACTGTTAGTTTATTATAGAAAGTAACCAAGTTACTAAGGCAAGACCTACTTTTCACAAAACCACGTTGCCCCTTATAAAGTACCACACTGCTGTCCACCCAGTCAAAAATTAGAATTTTTATCAATTTCTCCACATTCCTTAACCAGCATTCCAGATATACTCCGTGTTGGTTATAATATGGAAAAACGTTGATGTGCGAATTTACAAAACTGATAAGAAATATAACGGGGTTATAAATAAATAGCTAAAAATGTACCAATGTAATAATTATATTAATAAATGTAATAACACAAATTTCTCTGTTAATTCATTTTAAAATTTTTAAATAATTTAAGCGGAAATGTATTTTTATGTTTCAAAAAAAGGCTTATGGTAATAAAACTTTTAATGCTAATAAAACTTTAAATTCTTAATTTGATATGCTGTTGATATACAGTATATACACGGGGGAAAATTTTCAATTCCTAGTGAATTTTTCTTACAACAGAATTTCAAAATTTCAAAATTAGTTCCTGAGTACTTACCCAGTTCTGGCAAAATTCGTCCATAACTGAATCATGCGTTTACTTAATTGAACATCATCGTCCTGATAACCTGCAGTCCTGTTCAAAGCTCCTCCAAAAGTAAAAGGAATTTCATTTCCATGTACAGCTGTCACCCAACGAGGCCATGGATTGATTGCAGACCTGTGAGCAAACACGTATTTATAGACATCGTTCCCAGCTTGGGAAAAGCCATCAGCAACCTCATTAGTATCACACATGAAGTAATAATCTCCCATTAACTGATCGATGCCATCAACATTCTCGTTCAGGTATCTCATGCCTGGCAACTTGCTGTACATGAAAGCAATGGAGAGAGTGGAGACTTCATCTTTGTAAGGATCTAACTGCCTCACCATATACAGAAACTGTTCGCTGGTGATATTCAAATCATAAACAAGTTGTAAAATATCAGCAAAATAAATATGTACAAAAATCATTCCCTCTTGAATCACATTACCCAGCATGATGCTTGTTTGCTTAAAGTTCCCCTTCCGAAGCGACTCTTGTGGACTTTCCACAATTAGAGTTCCATCAACTACTGGAACGAATCCAGGTTCCATTATTCCTTCTATTACGTATACTTTGTCCATCAAGTCTTGTGCATCTGCCCTCTGGAGGCACTCCAGAACAGCTTCTCTATCATTACGATCATGAGGACAACCGACAGCTTCGGCCAGCATGAAGGATTGGTTGATTGCTCTTTCTTCATCGTGAAAACCCCATGGGGCAAGTGGAGTACCACTCTGTAGTATTGCCCGCTGGAAGAAGTTTCTACTGAGAGGAGACATCACATGGTAAGCCACGCACGCTGAACCAGCACTCTCTCCAAATAAAGTGATGCTATCTGGATTGCCTCCGAAGAATTGAATATTATCTTTAACCCATTGAATTGCTAGCAGCTGATCAAACAAAGCTGCATTTCCAGGGGCTCCTTCAATACCAAGATAAAGAAATCCTAAGGACGCCAAACGATAATTCACTGTCACTACAATCACATCACCTTCTGATGCCAAACCCTGAGCGTCATAGACAGAGAAGATTGAAGATCCAGAAGTAAAAGATCCACCATGGAAGAATACCATGACTGGTAATACTGCTTCTTTTGGGCAAGGACGTGGTGTCCACACATTTAACGTTAGACAGTTTTCCGACCTTGGAAGATATTCTCCAAACCAAGAAACATTTCTCTGCTGGAAGCATGCTGGTGGTTTTTCTGTGGCATTCAGCACTTCGGTCCATCGATCTGGCGATTGAGAAGGGCGAAAACGGTTAACTCCTGTGGTCTCTCTACCAAAGGGTATTCCAAAGAAGACGTTCACGAATTTCCCATCGAATGCTTCCGTAATCCGACCTCTAACTGGTCCCTTAGTAGTCTGTACAATAGGGTCTTCCTCATAGAGGGGTGCATCTCTGATCATCTTTCCATCTACTGACTGGTTGAATATACCCATGAAGACTGTCGCCAGAAGCATCTTGCTGACACACAGGCTGAGAACACTTTTGTTCTCCATATCTTTGTGTTGGATTTCGAAGAATTTATCTGAAAAAAATAAATGTGTATGTATATAGTTTTGAAAGATTTGATTAAAACATTATACAGGGTGTTCGGGATAAATTTGACATATTTATAATTAATTATATTTTTCCGTAAGTTACATGTATTAACACACACTTCTCTTCATTTAAAAGTTTGGACCCTTCTTCATTCATATACAAGATGTCAGAAAGGATGGATAGCTGGAACCCACCTGAATCATGGAAGAGAATAACTTGTATCATGATGATTCGTGCCCGCCATCAAAATAAGGATATTACGACTGCTGCTATTATGACTTGGTGATATTGGGTTTCCCTGTCTAGTACCTCTGCGTGTTCTAAACCAGCGCTTCCCAAACTGTGGGCAGCGGCCCCCTTGGGGGCCGTAGGTTTTGTTGAGGGGAGGCCGTGAAATAATGAAATCAAATTTAAAATGTTTTAAGACTAAGTAGATTTTTTTTATTTTAAAAGAAACGTATTTAACTTTTATTATTTATTATTTCTTTTTTGTTATTTTTTATATTTTAATGGAAAAATTCACACATTGGTGTTGGTTCACAAACTTTGCTTCCTGCGTATTTCGGCGCTTAATGAATATTAGTAAATATTTGCTTATTCATATGTTTCATTTCAAAGCAGTGATGAATTGTGTTTACTTCGAATGCTCTCCAGGTAAGCTCCAAATCTTCCTGTCCCTTTCATCACACGTTCGTAATCAGGGACTGTTGATATTGACTTTATATACATATCAAAACTCGTTTTATATTATCACTGTCATCCAAGCTAGTTTTCTTACCAATAAAAGTTTCGCATATACTTCACACATGAAAAAAAGCTTAAACAAGTTCATGTGGAGAGATAGTAACTCGCTTGCAGTGGTAAACAACACGCCCTCACTAACAGCATGCATCCTTCAGAGGCAATAAAAACAAGTACTTTTATTATGCCAGTGAATAAGGTATGAGGAGTCTGTGTAATGTATTTCTCAACAAATAGTGCAATTAGAGACAACTGGGATAAAAACACAGTAATTAATGAATCACATGTCCCCTCATACAGAAACTATGCTGTATAGACTGAAACAAAACCATATGTTGCATGGGCAAACACAGTATCTCACTAAAAACTATTGTTATTAATTAGATGTGTGTGAGTTCGATTTCCCAAGGCAGCAATAAAATTCAACCGAACGTGTTAAAATTCGTAAAAGTGTTAAAACTAAGTAATATATATGCATAATGAATGTTATGGCAGTTTCACATATGGAATTCGGTTGATGAGAGTTAGCATTTCAACTCAATTGTCAGCTATGCTTTTATCTTTCGGTTGCGCGATCTTTTGTTAATACCGCACCAATCATATGCACGTTTTAATAAACAGACTGTCTTTGCTGTGTGTTTCGCGTTAGGCTTAATTACCTTAAAGGGAGAAAAGTCACAAAAGAGAAAAATGTTCCTGGTCTGGGGATTCCTGTATTCAGGTAATATTCACTAATTTCATGTTATCAGTCTGTGGTGTGCCAGTATTAGTAAGTGGTGATATTATTTGATCCATTCTACGTTAAAAAATTTAACCCTGAGATGGATAAGTGGTTGATACAAAATAAAAAAAAAAATCCCGCGAACAATCAGAATCAGAAACAGACTAAAAAAAAAAAAAGGACAGTATTTTACCAGAACAGCCCGCATCGTCTTCAGAACCAAACGGTAAGAGGCAAAAAATGTAATACATGCATTTGATTTTTGCAATATTCGCTGTGTATGTTTTGTATTGAATATAAATACAATAAATATTAAAATAATATATCTCTCTATTACGATTTTTTTTCGAGGGGGCCGTGAAATATTTTAATTTTTGCAAAGGGGGGCCCTGACATCCAGAAGTTTGGGAAGCACTGTTCTAAACCATTTCCCCAAATCATCACGTTTTCTAACTGCTGCAACTACATTATCGTAAACATCTCTTAATATAGCTATTAGTTTTCTATCAATTCCAGAGGATTCTAGCACTGCTAATGTCATTTTCTGTCGATGCTGTCAAACACGTAGTCGATCTTTAATCAAGACGTGGTTACAGAATTCTGGGGGTATAACATGCTAGGAATTTGTTTGACAGTATGATTCTGGCGAATTACACGTTTCTTAACTTTTCTTCAGCTTTTACTGAAGAATATTCTAAAAACGTTCAGATCTTTGTTTGCCATTTTGTTTGTCATTTTTTTAAAAAAAAGCGAATACCCGACTTCCCAAAGAAATTTCGGTTTTACCTTTTAGAAAAAGTTTTTACTTCTTAATTAAAGCGAATAATCCTTCGTATTAAAAACTTGAAAATACTTTCCGCTTCTCATTGACAAAATATGACCAAATGATAATAATTAGGAAGCTTTTCTCTTTTGACACAGTAAACGCTAAATTATAAATTGAATTAGAAAATAATGCTTAGATAAATAAGAATCCCGGAATCAACTGAATAAAAAAAAAAATTAAGTGGGCCACCTCCTCCCTAGGGAAACGTATTAGAGTATACTGACACCTTTACACAATCATTAAAATTCCTCTTACTTTCACAAGCAGAAAACAACCTTGCCAACATGAATTGCCAGTCATGTTGGGAAGGTATTTTCAAATATATATTTATGGCTAGAGTGGATATTTTCTTTTCTTTTTTATTTATTTTTTAGTTATGCGCTTCGCAACCATATGCCTGGGGAATGAGTGTCCTAGGTTCGATTCCCGTCGGTGACGTGAGGAGCTGAAGGATCTTCCTCAGCCATAGCCAAGTTAGCCAGTCTTGGGCGTGGACAGCAGGGTTTTTTAACCAGTTTATTCTGGGGTTTTTCATCCCGCAAAGCAGACAAACTGGCCTTGAGAACTTAACACTACAGGCCATAGAATACACCGGGGCATAGGGCTGACCACCTTATCCTGTAAACGGATTGGGGTCCGATGATCAATGGACCCTCGACACCGCAAGGTAAAAGAGGGTATAAAGAAGATGAGATGAGATAATCATATATGTAATTAATTTTTTAACTTGGGGATACTGTATATTAGGATAACTAAGTAATTTTATCAACTTGGTTATTTAACTCCTAATCCCAAGTATGCAAACAATTAAGTTTGCGCCTGAAACAAAGTTCAAGTCTAAAGATGATACAACACCAGGGCAATTCATTGTAAAGGTGGGTAAAGCTCTGATCACAATTCTTAGTATTTTCCCATAATGTAAAGCACATCTCACTAGAAGATGTATACTGCAATGCATTATGGGTGGGGTCACTACCTAGACCGGTTTCAACCTTTTTTGAGGTCTCCTCAGTGAGTAGCTAGACCCTAAATACCAAGGTTATAGTAAAACAGAGCCTTCTCAACTTTACAATGAATTATAAATTATTATATTTATAATTCATAAATATAATGTAATATAAAAAAACCCATAATGTAAAGCACATCTCACTAGAAGATGTATACTGCAATGCATTATGGGTGGGGTCACTACCTAGACCGGTTTCAACCTTTTTTGAGGTCTCCTCAGTGAGTAGCTAGACCCTAAATACCAAGGTTATAGTAAAACAGAGCCTTCTCAACTTTACCTATACAAGTTGCTACAAGGTGTAAATTAATATATAAGATATAGATGTAAATGAATTACATCTATATCTCCTCAAGAGATTCTTATTAAAAATAAAAACACCTTGTAGCAATTTGTATAGGTAAAGTTGATAAGGCTCTGTAATTAATTTACATCTATATCTTATTCATATATATATATATATATATATATATATATATATATATTTATAAAAATAAATTTAACTGACTAGAATATATATATATATATTTATAAAAATAAATTTAACTGACTAGAACCCGAGAAAGTATAACCGAAACCTTTAATACATCATGACTAGTTTCATCGGTGCTCCAACTTCTTCAGGTGAGAAATAAAAAACATAAGACATAAAAATAACAAGGTAAAAAACATGGACTTTCCAGCTTAATAAAAAGCAGAATAATAACAGTCATATTTGAATAGGTGACCGCGTGCTACCGTTGGCATGAGTTGAATGTGTGCGACAGCTAATTTTACAGCGCCAGTACTGGATTACTGCGCTATGGGAATCAGGCAAATTGTAGCTTAGATTGTTGTTCAAGTGTGAAGGGTCCAGAACTATTTCTTTGGATTCGATAATTCTTCTTTCGAATTCATCCTTGCATATATATAAATTAGTAGTGTGTTCCCAATCAACTTGATGTGATTCTTCAAGGTTAGAGTTTGCCGAGAAGAGGACATGACTGGAAAGGGCGCTCGCTCGTGTTCTACTATAGGAGATGTCACGTCTATGTTCCTCAAGACGAAATGAAACAGATTTATCTGTCTGGCCAAAATAAGGTCGACCACAGCCGCACAAAACTTTATAAACACCAGGTGCAGTTGGTTGTGTTTTGGTTTTGGTCGACTCAGAAAAGAACGAAGTTTTGGCAGAGTAGTATAGTCGGTCTTTATGTTGAATTTCTTCAAAATCTTAGCTAGTTTTGGGGTAAGAGAGCTGATAAATGGTAACTGTATATGAGTGATAGGGTTGGAATCATCTTCTTGTCGAGGATGTTGGCGTGGTCTCAAAAGTTTAGTGATGTTACGAGACGAATATCTATTATTTAAGAAGGTGTTTATCAGGAAGTTAAGCTCTGTTTGAAGGTCTTCTGTGGAAGTGAGACATCTTGCTCGATGGGCGAGGGTGGAGATGATGCCCAGTTTCTGAGGTGGGAAGTGATGAGAAGAGCCATGTAAATATCTATCAGTGTGGGTGGTTTTTCGAAAAATTGAAAATTAAGACAGTCAGGTAATCTGTTGCTCTTTAGATCCAAGAAGGGGAGAATGCCGTAATCTCTAGTTCTGATGTGAATTTAATGTTCTGATGTTGGTTATTTAAATGGTTTAGAAAGTTTTGCAGTTCCTCTAAACTATGTCCCCAGATAAGGAAGACGTCATCAATGTAGCGTAACCATAGTTTAGGTTTCAAAGTAGCTGAGGAAATAGCTTTCTCTTCAAAATCTTCTAGGAAAATGTTAGCTAAGACTGGGGATAGAGGGCTGCCCATAGCTAAACCGCTAGTTTGTTTGTATATTTTATCTTCGTAGCAGATATAGCCGGAATTGATGCAGTGAGTTAGAAGAGCAAACATTTTTTTAGAAACCTTGTCCTTAAGAAGAGTCAGAACTTCATCTGTAGGTACATTCGTAAACAGAGATACGATGTTTACTCACCATTCTCATCCATTCTCACCATTCTGTCAGAGTCTAAAATATTCAAATTTTTTTATTTTTGAGATGAAATCTTCAGAGTTTTTGATGAAGGAGAAGGAATTGCCAACTAAATGTTTTAAAGAAGCTGCAAGATATTTAGGCAGATTGTACGTAGGTGAGTCAATCCCTTTCACAATAGGTCTTAAAGGAGTGTCAGCCTTATGGATTTTAGGCAAGCAGTACAACCGAGGAATGCGGGGATGGAGAGAGCGGAGAGATAGTCTTGTGTGTCTAGGAAGTTCAGAAGTTGATTTCAGAAGATTTTCTTTCTAAAGCAAAACTTTCTAAACCATTTAAATAACCAACATCAGAACATTAAATTCACATCAGAACTAGAGATTACGGCATTCTCCCCTTCTTGGATCTAAAGAGCAACAGATTACCTGACTGTCTTAAATTTTCAATTTTTCGAAAAACCACCCACACTGATAGATATTTACATGGCTCTTCTCATCACTTCCCACCTCAGAAACTGGGCATCATCTCCACCCTCGCCCATCGAGCAAGATGTCTCACTTCCACAGAAGACCTTCAAACAGAGCTTAACTTCCTGATAAACACCTTCTTAAATAATAGATATTCGTCTCGTAACATCACTAAACTTTTGAGACCACGCCAACATCCTCGACAAGAAGATGATTCCAACCCTATCACTCATATACAGTTACCATTTATCAGCTCTCTTACCCCAAAACTAGCTAAGATTTTGAAGAAATTCAACATAAAGACCGACTATACTACTCTGCCAAAACTTCGTTCTTTTCTGAGTCGACCAAAACCAAAACACAACCAACTGCACCTGGTGTTTATAAAGTTTTGTGCGGCTGTGGTCGACCTTATTTTGGCCAGACAGATAAATCTGTTTCACTTCGTCTTGAGGAACATAGACGTGACATCTCTTACAGTAGAACACGAGCAAGCTCCCTTTCCAGTCATGTCCTCTTCTCGGCAAACTCTAACCTTGAAGAACAGCCACATCAAGTTGACCCTTCCCATTTGAAACAACAATCTAAGCTACAATTTGCTTGATTCCCAATGCACAGTAATCCAGTACTGACGCTCTAAAATTAGCTGTCGCACACATTCAACTCATGCCAACGGTAGCACGCGGTCACCTATTCAAATATGACTGTTACTATTCTGCTTTTTATTAAGCTGGAAAGTCCATGTTTTTTACCTCGTTATAGCACGCGGTCACCTATTCAAATATGACTGTTACTATTCTGCTTTTTATTAAGCTGGAAAGTCCATGTTTTTTACCTCGTTATTTTTATGTCTTATGTTTTTTATTTCTCACCTGAAGAAATCGGAGCACCGATGAAACTAGTCGTGATGTATTAAAGGTTTTTGTTATACTTTCTCGGGTTTTAGAGTTAAATTTATTTTTATAAATGTATACATCCCAAGTAAATCCTTATATATATATATATATATATATATATATATATATATATATATATATATATATATATATATATATATTTGATAGGGAATTGTATTGTGCGTTTGATGCGAGCATCGTACATGTTTCAAAGGCATGATGACGTCACTCAGTCAGTCACGTGGCCCAATAGTCTGCCATTTTGTCGCCTTAAAGTTGATTGCACAGTGTTCTGTTTGGTAGTTACAATAGCGAATGGGAAGTTTTCAAAGACTGATGGCAATTCGTTGCAGTAAAGAGTTGTGTACCCTTCTTCAAAAATGAGCAAAGAGAAAAATAAAGCTTACCTGCAAATATTTAGGAGGGAGTGGATGCAAATGGGAATGTTTAGTAAATGGTTGTGAGTGAAGTTCCTACAAAAGGCCGCTGTAAGTTTTGCAGATGTGATATAGCTGCTAAATATTGTCAGCTTGTAAAGCATAGCGAAACTAAGAAACATCTTGCTGCAGTTCCATATAAGGCTGTTCCTATTACAAATATGCTTGTGAAAAAGTCTGATGAGACCGTGAACTTTGAAGGTAGGTTAGCATCATTTCTTTGTTGTCACTCATCATTCAACAGTTGCGATCATTTTGTAGATCTTTGCAAAAATATCATCCCAGACAGTCAAATTATGCCAAAGGTAAAAATGCACCGAACGAAGTGCTCTGCAATTATAAAGACTATTCTAAGTGAGCATTTTGAAGAAGATCTAATTGTGGACATTGGAGATGAAAATTTCAGCTTACTATTAGACGAATCGAATGATATCACAGTGAATACGATTTCAGGAATGACCGTCATTTATTATAGGAAGAAATTCAACAAAAGTATGCATACATTTCTGAGCATGGTGGTTCTAGAAAAGTGTGACGCTAGTGGTATTGTGGCTGCACTGAAAAAAGAGCTCTTGACCAAGAAACTGGACATTAAAAATCTCATTGCAATTGGTACAGACAACGCCAGTGTTATGTACGATGTCAATAATGGCGTTTATGAATAACTGAAGGCATATATTCCCTCCTTAATTTTAATTAGATGTGTATGCCATTCATTATAACTGGCAATGTCTCACACATGCAGAATCTCTCCCAAGAAAATTAGAATTTTTAGTTGCCGAAACGTATAAGTGGTTTTCACATTCTTCTTCAAGACAAGCAGCATACAAAGAGCTGTATCAAGCTATCAACTAAAATGATGCTCCTCAAAAATTGTAAGCAATTGTGCAACAAGATGGCTCTCCATTGAACCTGCAGTAGACAGAATTCTCAGCCAGTGGTTGGACTTAAAAACTCACTTCGAAGTCGTGAGTGTGACTGAGAAATGTTACAAAGCTCAAATTTTGTGGGAGATGCACAAAGATGAAAGGAATCTGTTGTACCTTTTATTTTTGCATCCTGTTCTATTTCAAGTTCAGCAAGTTAACAAAATTTTCACATCTAACAGTGCAGATAAGATGAGATTATTTGAAGACCTTTCTCGTTTGATTCGCTCTATTGTCAATATGTTAGTGCTACCATCATCCACAGTCGACCCTCTAGAGTCAGAGATTGATAACTGTTTGGATCCCAATCCAAATCTTGGTTACAGATTTGAAAGAAAAATTTCAGAGTTGATGATACAAAAGAAAATAACGCAAAATGATGAGCGAAATCTTAGAAGTAGAGCAAGAAAGTTTCTTCTTGGTCTCTTCAAACAGCTTAAACAAAGGTTGCGAAAATTTGAATATTTTAAGAATGATATCTTCTTTTTTCTGTTGACAATGCCCTAAAATATATAAAAGAACCTGTTACCCCCATCTTAGAAATAATGCTGAAAACAGAAAAAGCTGTTGCTGCTGCTGAATACCAGTACAATACTATCCACTTAAATAAATGGGCAAATATAGAAAACATTGAGTTATTCTGGACCGAAGTACGAGAAGATGCATCTAGAATGAATTCATTTAAAGAAATTGCTCAGTGTGCAATAAATTTATTAATACTTCCAAATTCTAATGCGGAAATTGAACGAATTTTTAGTCCCATGAATGTAGTTAAAACTAAATTAAGAAAGATGGAATTAAATCAAGATGGAATTGCCAATGCTGACAGCTATTTTGTCAGTCAAGTATAGCCTCAGGCGTAACAACAAGTGCTGTACAGACTATCATTTACCAGCATCAACATTGAGTAATATTCGAACGCTGGCCACATATAATAAAGCTGAAAATCTAAGTGAAAACGTGGGTGAATTAAGTAGCTAAATGCATCATGGAAGATGCATTTAGCCACTTATATGCAAGTATCACTTCAACTTGAATAAAGTAATAACTTAAAAGTATCAGCTACTAATTTTAAAATCTTAGCTTCAAATTTTTATTTTTAACTCCTTTTTAGCTCTTTTTTTTTAATATTTAGCTGTTTTTAGTAATTTTCATTTGGCAACATTAGTTTGGAATTGTGAGTAATTGTTGGATTAGCTTTTTACAAGTACTGAAGATGTCTTTGAAACTTTGGCGGAAATTACGCTATTTGTTTTTCCCATATTAGAAATTTTAAGAATAGTATATTATAAAAAAATATGAAGACAACTATCGTGTTAGAGCAAAACTTTAGTTTAATATAAATATTAATATAATATAAATATTAAACTAAAGTTTTGCTCTAACACGATAGTTGTCTCCATATTTTTCATGATGTATTCTGATCACCGTGTAAACATGATGGAAAGGATTTAAGAATAATAGTGATTACAGGGGTTAATTCCAATGATTAGTATTCAAATATATTTTAACTATAACAATTAATAAAATAAGCAAAACATGAGGGACAGAATTCTACCTTTGAAAATTCAGCGTGTTTCACCTACGGAACAGGTGAAACTAAGTATTCAACAAAACCATTTAAAAGTATTCTAAACAGAATATTCTACTTACTAGCAATAAATATTCGTTAGGCTTAAAACAGGTTACTTTGTGCGACTATTCCTAAACGACTTCAAATATTTTCATGTCGTCATTTTTGATGAGACTTATATTACTACCAGAAGTGAGGAAAGTCACTTGGTTCTTGGAATTTTGTACTGCATTTCACATTTTCCAGTAAAAGTGGCTCACATTCCTGCAACAACTTTCCATAGCAGCATGTGTTAGAAGTTGCATTTAGTTGCTATTGGCTACTCATTAACTCGTCGTATGATCTCAAATATCACGTGACACTAGGTGTGTTTCCAAGCGACGCCCTCCGGTTCAGAACAATAACAACAGCTCAGTAACCCGTGCGTAGTGCACGTGTTTCATTTCAAAACAACTTTTTTTTTTTTAATCCTTTGTTGAGTCTGCATTTCAAAACAGTTCGGTGAGTTGCCCAAAAAGGGAAGCAAGGTAAACTGCAAATTTTTCATCGCATAAATCGGATTTCTAAAAAAAGTATTTGACTTCAAAATTCCATTTATGGTGGAATGTACAAGCGGAACTTGGAAATTTTAATTTGCAAATTACAACTGAATAAACCATGTCCAAGAAACTGCGAGGTATAAATATGTGATTATTTTGTTCTCATTAAGTAATGAGAACAAAAAGTAATTCAAATTGCTGCTTTAAATTTTAAAAACTTACACCGAGATGTGATACCTAAAGTTTTATGCACGAATAAAATACATATGTCGCCTTTGCTATTTTAAAAAGGTTGTTTGCCATATAGCTGACAATTACATGTGCTACAATTACATGGACATATGTTTTATGGGGGGGGGGGAAGCTACGAATCTAATATATTTATTACATTTATTTATATATTTATTTTTTGTTAAAGATACCAAGCTATTTTTTCTTTTAATTTTTCTATTAATTTACTGTTTTTTTTTTTTTTTTTTAATTTGAGCTCAGGAGTATTTTCGCGTCATTGGTAATCTCTAATTACACCACGAGATTGGCGCTGCAATCGGTCACATGAGAACCATACAAGTCGTTCAAAATGGTGGTTGTTTACAGATGAGGAACAGTATAGAGTGGTGATTGAATTGAATACTGCAGAAGATGCGAATCCGACGAAAATTCACAGCTATCTGAAAGAAAAATAAGTATATGGAGGCGGTACTGTTGAGTTGATCACTGTTAAACGCTGCGGTCAGACACTACGATTGGTGAAGCCAAGGTTACAGACTCTCGGTAAAAACAAGATTTGTTTAGTGTTGGCCCCGAAAATGGGCCAAAAAGCATTTCATCCGATGAATATGTAGATCGAAGGCGTTTTTCCATGTTTGGCATCATCCAAATAAATAAATAAAAGAAATCTAAAAATTTAAAAAGAAAAACAAAATTATTGGCAGATTGTACTCTACTCTACGCTATTCCAGTAAGTTGTTACCCATCTGTCCGTGACCTCAACTGATGACCTTGAATGCCAAGCAACATTGCAAAGGTCACTTATCTGTTTAAAACAGACAAACAAGAAATATTTAAGGGAATATCAATAGCAGTCAGTTGAACCGTGTTTTATGTTATTACATAGAAAGAGAGAAAACACAAATTCATATTTTAAATATATTTTAATAAATAAAATATTTAATTACATCAGTCAAATATTTACGTGCCTAAGTAACAGTAAATGGCAGCCCAGTGTGGCATTACGTATTCAAATATCTTTTGATCGTACGTAGCGATCACAAACAGAAAATATCCGGCTTCAGATTAGCGAGAAATTATTTGTATGATATTAAATACAAGGAATTGTTTAACACTAGTCTTTGTGGAATATGTGAAGTGCGAAATGTGTCATTTTATTGTTCTATGGGAGCAACGAATTTTTTAATTTGATATTTGCTAAGAATTACCCCCCCCATTTACTTTCACCCTTTTAAACATGAATGAATTAGTTACCTCTTTAACAAACTATTTGCATCTAGCTATCCTTCTGCCATCTGCTATATAAACACTTAATAAATATACACGCTACAAAACAGAAAACAAAAACTCCAATTTGGTGCTGCTAAGAGAAAGGATTTACAAAATTATTTGGCTTGTTGCTAATTGTTATTTTTTCAAGTTCGTCTGGTGGTGGTGACGCAATCTTAGTGTACAGCGCCACCTTTAGAATTGACCCATAAGATCGAGCATATAATTAAAAAAAAATTCTACTTGTACGCTATAAATTCTTTCTTTCTTTTTACAAGTAGAAATCTTTTAATTATATGCATTTTTTAATTTTTTAATTATATCTGGTTTCCTAAATATTTATTTCAGAAATTGCTGCTTGGCCCTTCCAGATTATCTTCTATCCATCAGGTCTTCATCAAAAATCGCTCCAGCTCTTAGTAGTGAGTGATGTGTTTCAGACTATATATATATATTTATATATACAATATACGTGTATATAATATATATAGTCACCATTCGATTGAACACGCATCTTAAAGGTTCCTGACGTCATAAACAGGAATCGGGTAGTTAAAACCGAGGGGTTCATCGACACGAAGTTTTGAATGGAGGTCTCTCACTGTATGCAGTTTATGGGTGTATCAAATTCTCTCTCTCTCTCTCTCTCTCTTTCTTGAAAGGTCTTGGTTGGTTTAAAGCATGACTTCACTATCATTGAAGGCTTGAAATATATATACAGAGAGGAGCCCATCCGTTCTTCAGAGACTTAGGGCTAAGATACTTGAAAAGGTTCTCGACGAACACAAGATTACGAACACGACTTATTTCAACCGAAGGCTAAATTGCTTTCAAGTGTCCACAGCGCTACGGAGACGCCTAAAACTGAGCAGTTTTTTGCATTACTGGTGATTTATTTAGCTCGAATTACATCACATATACGGTTTGGCATATATTCCACGAGGTGTTGTCTGCATCTACATTCTTCAGCATACCAGGCGTTCACCACACAGTCATTTAACTGGCTCAGATTTGATGAAAGGAGGACTTTTGCATTGTTCCTGGATATATGTTTCGAACAGCTCCCATACATTCTGAATGCAGTTCAGATCTGGACTTTGCCATTGATTAGAAAGATGGTGGAAGTCGCTGTCATGCTGGCTGAACTACTGCTGAACAATTTTTGCACGCACAACAACATCGTTGTCCATCAGAGTTTTCGGTTGTGTTTACGTTGCAAGATGGACTTAATTGGGCAACAATCTTCAAATATTCCTTGTAGGACACACGACCTTCGAGCAGTATCAGAGGACCATTACATACCAAATACAGTATGTCCTACACCATGACACCACCTCCAGAAACTTCAGTTGTGTTTACAAGGAAAGCTGGGTTCATTACTTCATGGGGAACTTCCAATCTCTCTCCTTCCGTCGGTACAGAACAAGGTGTACAATAACTTGTCCGACCGTATGACTTTTTATCGAGTCTTTCAGTGGTCAGTCGCGATGTTCCTGTTTCCACTGTAGAAGAACTTTCCGGTTCTTCGCAGAAATCAGTGGTTTGCATATGGGCACGCGACTGCCAATACCGATCCTCTTCAGTTCCCTTCGTATAGTTCAGTGAAACACTGAGTTTGGTCCAGCCTTCTTTAAATGCTTCAGTCATTTGCTGCTCACAGGAAGTTCTTGGTTTGCACAAGCGTTCTGAGATGAAGGCAATCTCGTTCCTGACAGACTATCTTGCAACTACAATTACGCCTCTTAGACAAGCAATGCGGGTTATTTTTCCACTGTTTAAACATTCGGAATATCTCAGCTTTTGAGTAAATAGTTAGCTCTGAGGTTTTCGAAATCGTGGCTCCAACCACACGTGCATCCACAATAAGCCCTTTATCTAACTCAAAAAGATCGTTTAAAGTTTTTTTCCATTCTGATCAACACTATTGATGATTACTGACCAACGGCTTTCTTAAAAAGTTGCCTACAACACATAGTGAAGCATGTGACCAAATATGTTACATATACGATGTGTAAGTGAGTTTACGCTCATCTGCATAAAGGTTTTTAATTCAGTGGCCGGTATTTGGTGTAATCGTTCTAAATTATTCCCAATGGTCAATAAGCTCGACTATAAATATACCTGTTTGGGCGAGTGATTAGCGTATCCGCTCTCCAACCAAAATGCTGCGGGTCCGAATCCTGCCGTGGGCATGGATGTTTGCGATCGTCTGTGAAAATACTAGTGGTGATGGTGAGCGGTAGATGACGTTGTTGCGGTTTGTTGTAGTTGGTGTGTTGAGTGGTAGGGGCCCTTCCTCGATGAGGCTTATGACTCCCTGGACGTATCATGTAAAACTAATAATAATAAACATAAAACTTCTTAATGATTTAACGGATGTGAATGACTTAAGAGCTGTTTTGCACAATTAACAGCATCAATATAGTTTCTGTATTGTCTAGACGCACAAAGGAGAACAGTATGAGGTGGTTTATTTTTGCTTCTAACATGCCTGGATAGAAACTCATAAAAAAACACAGTTTGAGGAAGTCCAGACGAGTGTATTTCATGAATATTCAAAATAATGACCAACTGGTGAGAATATTGAAAACAACCTACATTCGCACTGTCGTCTACAGGAAGGTAACTATGAATCAGATGTCACACGCTGCGGCTTTTCTGTGAAATCATTCGAAATTAATTGTACTTTTTAATGTTTATGCAAGGTGTTGTTTCCAAATAATTCGTGGAAAGTGTGAAGAAACTCTGTTTAGACATCTGTAACTTCTCTTTGAACCTATTTATAGGGAAAGGTGATGCATTTCTGATACATTACTTATGATGAAATGTGAAGTTCAACTGCGTGGCAGGAAGTAAACCCTTTAGTTAGAAATACAAACAAGCAATTGGTGTGTCTTGTGAAGAAGATCAAATCAGAGCCTTTCGCAAAAAAGATATGGTTTCTCTTTTTTTATTTTCTGGAATTTGCAATGATCGATCCTTCGACTTCATTGGGAAAAGGTATCATTTTAAGCAGTACAATTTATAATTACATGCAGACTAAAAAACTAAAGTAAACCATTCAGATTAAATTGTAAGGGCTGTTTTCACAAGATATTGTTCCGATACTGCAGATCCTAGTGGAGATATTGCACGTATTATCGTCTTATATCCTATTGCATCCCCAATATTATCGTTCATTTACGTATCTGCCTCTTTGTCTATTGGGACAATGAAAGTGCTTTTGAAAGAAGCTCGTTTTGTTAGGACCAAGAAAACGTTTGCGCACTGCTGTTAGTAAAATCAGTACTCTTACAATGATGTATGTTCAGAGTTAACTTTACCACGAAATACTTTTAATGATATGATGTGGTACTGATCACATTTAAAAACTTCTTATATTATGGCTTCTTATATTGTATGCAATTTGCCAGTTCGTATTGAATTATAATAAAAACTACGGTGTGGTGAATAAAATCTACTACATATATAAAATATTCCTAAATACAAATAATGTAGTGGTAATATATAAAATAGATCATTCCTTGAAGCTAGATCACCTGCAATCCGTTAATCCCAATACGGATATCATCTTCCAAGGCAAGCTCAAGTCCACAATTCAATGAACTCCCCTTTTCGAACACTTTTGACCAAGTTGGACGAGATGTGAAGGTTTTTCATCTAAGAAATTACCTAACGCAAATCGTACATCTTCTAAATGAATTCCTACATACTCTCTTCGCTGTCTCATTATTCTTGATCTTTTTTAAATAGTTCCCCTTTCAGATACACCGCAGACATCACCTCTCTTAATGCAACTCAGGCCACTATCTTCTGCAAGTCTCCTCTTTCACAGAACGCCCTTCTTCAAATCACTGCCCGCATTAAAAATTTCATTGAAGCCCGCGTGCAACTAAGTTATAATGCGGTATTTAGAATTTTGAGATGCTTTCCAGATTCACAAGGAATGCTGTGCATTTGATACTTTACATAAAATCCTATGAAAATAAAAAAACTCAGGTTTAAGGGCGTAGGTAGGAGTCAGGTTCATGATAGCAAATACAATCAATACTTGAAAAAAGATAATTTAATGAAGAAAACATTCATTTTATACAATGTCAATGGGCAACTTGGCAATGGTTTTCCTTGATCAGCTTGTCGATGTTGGCATCAATGTTGGAAGTCGCCATGCGCAGAGTATTCTCGAGATGTTGGTCCGTAATCTGAGTTCATGGCTTGGGCTTCACATGCTTCATTCTGGAGAAGAACTGCTCACATAAGTATGTGCTTCCTAACAAAGCGCACATCTTCAAAGCATGCCGGCGAAGATTAGGGAATGCATCCTCAGATATGTAGTTTTTGTAAAATGTAAGCAAGGGCATATTGAATAATTTTTCTATCAAAGAAGGGTTGTTTTGGAGTTCAAGCAGCTTCATTTGTACTGAGCCTGGCATTTCGGCAGCATTGACACTGAATGGCATCGAAAATAAATCTAAAGAAGACTGTTGGTTACGAAAATCACTAAATCTCTCTTCGAACTCACTTCGGAACACGGCTAATTTTGAAACGTATTCATCAAGAGACGAACAGTTGGACTCAGAGAGAAGTGGAAAATGAGTTGTCTTTTTTTGCGAGTTGTACCTCCCAAAGTTTGAGCTTGTCAATAAAAGCTTTGATGTGATGAAACAGAGTGTGCACCAGTAGATCTTTGGATTGTAGCCGCGTATTTAGAGCATTCATATGCAATGAGATGTCGGTCAAAAAGGCAATGTCTGTCATCCACTTAGGATCGTTAAATTCCGCAATCGGATTCCTCTTGGTTTGCATGAACTGTTGTATTTCGCTTCTGAAGTTAAAGACTTTTAAGAACCTTCACTCTGCTCAACCAATGCACATCACTATAATAAACCACATCGTCGTGATCCGCTTCGCACTCTTGGATCAAACACTCTTGGAATTGACGATGATTCAATCCTCTTGCCCTAATAATGTTGACGACAGTCACAATAACTTTCATGACATTCTCAAATCCAATAGTTTTCGCGCACAAATTCTCCTG
Source organism: Typopeltis vanoorti (assembly GCF_054136105.1). Lineage (NCBI taxonomy): Eukaryota > Metazoa > Arthropoda > Arachnida > Uropygi > Thelyphonidae > Typopeltis > Typopeltis vanoorti. Next base: position 62,731,419 of record NC_143572.1, read on the forward strand.
GTGGATTAAAGAGTGGTAATGGATGAAATCTTTCTAATACCGGTTCTTTCCGTAACAGTGCTACAAACCTTTGGTTCTTTCTCACCATAGCAGGGGCACCATCAGTTACCACACCCTCGAGGTTGGTTAAACTGAGGTTGAAACGCTGGAGCGTTTTCTTGGCGGCTTCAAGAATATCATGCCTTTCGTCATTCCCTTCATAGGTACGAGGAGTGCTAGCAGTTCTTCTGTCGCACTGAATTGTCGATCAGTGCCACGGACAAAGATAGCCAGTTGTGCTGTATCCTTCACATCTGTGCTCTCATCTAAAGCAAGTGAATATGACGTAAATTCGGACGACCGTTTTTTTTTAAGTTTCTTCAATGTACTCAAAGTAGTACTTAAGTACCGCTTGGGCTGGTAGATGGCTGAAGAAGCATGTCTTTAATATTTATTTTTATAGGATTTTATGTTAAGCATCAAATGCACAGCGTTCCTTTTGAATCTGGAAAGCATCTTATAATTCTAAATACCGAAGTATAGCTTAGTGGCCCGCAGGCTTCATTGAAATTAATTTTTATTTAATCGCGTTTTAATGTTAAGTAGTTAATTTTTCAAAATGGATGGCGGGCCACGGCAAAGAGCTCCGTGGGCCACAGGTGGCCCGAAGGCCATGCGTTGAAGACCCCTGCTCTAGAACTACAAAAGTGCCACGTGGGATGATCACTGGAACTTCTACTCCTCCTTTCTATGGTCTGACTATTGCTTCAGCTCCATATGATTCTTACAAATTATCCTCACCTGTAGGAGGTCCTTCATACCCCAATCCGAAATCGTCGTAATTTCAAACTCTTGGTTCATCAGAATGTGTAAAATGGAAAAATTCTTACTTTGGTAAAAATTTTTACTGTGGTAAAAATTCTTACGTGTAAAATTCCTTTGCTTTCTTTTATTCAAAACTAAATTATTTGCTATGCATTTTTTTGTATATTTCTTCTCTGTACGTGTATATATATGATGATGATGAGGTATTACACATCTATCTGTACTTTGAGTTTTTCTAACGTGCATGTACTGTTTGCTTTCAGTTTACACATCTCCTTTTCCATAACGTTTTACTATACTATGAAATTTTAGTATAAAATCATTTGATCTAAAGAATTTTTGCTGTTTCGTTTTCCAATACTGTCTCTATTTTATGCTGCCACCAGTTATCAGAAGTAGGAAAGCCATATTTTTTGCATACATGCCAATGAATTATTTTGGCCACTTGATCATGGCGGTATTTATAGTCAGTTTGAGCTATTTTGCTGGAGGGCACTGATTAGATGTTCGACAATCTCATCTTTCTGATCGCATAATCTCCATTTTCTGTTATTATTGATGTTCAAATTTTGGCTTTCATTACATTAATTTGTAATGCCTGTTCTTGAGCTGCTAGAATAAATCCTCTTTTCTTTCTGTCTTTTTTTTTTTTTTAATGTATCCGTATTGCAGCCATTGTCACGACAATTTTGTCCTCAGTAACTCTAAGAAATTGGCCATGCAAGGATTTATTTTTCCAGCGCACATATCGGTTATTTTGCTGTTCCTTTTTGTAATCGCATTTGTTTCCTGTTGCTTTTAGAAAGTCCTCTTCTAAGTGCTTGAAGTATTTGCTCAGAGCTATTGTTGAAGTAACTTTTTAAGCTAATTTCTTCTTCTTCTTCTAATTTCTAATTCTCCTGGGTAGGTACAACCGGTGAACATCACTTCGTGGATGAAATGCATGATGCATAGTCATTAGTTTTCTAGTTTTACGGTCAAGTTTGTCCAGGTCTTCTTTTGTTCAATCTACTATGCCAGCTGTGTATCGGATCACTGGTATAGCCAAAGAATTCATCGCTCTAATTGTGTTTAATCCGTTTAGTTTTGTTTTCAGAATATTTCTAGTTCTTTTGATATATTCCACTGCTACCTGTTGTTTAACTTTCGAGTGGAGAATAGCATTGGCTTCTAATATTCCTAGGCATTTATAGTGTTCGTCCGCTGAAATTGCTTTTATATATTTCTCTTGATCAAAACTAAAATTGATAGTGTCATTAATTATTCCTCCTTTAATAGATAAAATGACGCATTTATCTAAACCAAATTTCATTTTTATATCCTGATTGAAAATACGATTTGTGTTCAGTAAAGAGTCTATTAGCTGGATCGATTTTCCATATAACTTCAAGTCATCCATATACAACACATAGGAAATTTTAATAATATATTATATTTAGGAATTTCATATTCAAGTTTTGTTTTCTTCAGTATCATAGACAAAGGTATCAATAAAATATTGAAGAGCAATGGCGACAACGAATCACTTTGGAAATTTCCACTTTTAAAGCTAATTATTATTATTATTATTATTATTATTATTATTATTATTATCTGAGACCTTCAGGATGTCAAAGACTCATCAAGAGAGGCTATATATCACCCAAACCATCTGTCATACCTTCCCTTAAATTCATTCACGCTAGATGCAATCACCCATCTTTCTCCTGTTAACCAGAGTCTGCAATCTATATGCTCGCAATCTGTTCTCATAATCTAAATCTCATAATCCGGATATAATCTTTCTAATTCTTCGTTGCACCCTTTCCGCAATTTCCTTATCGACTTGGAACTCGGAAGGCCAAATCTGCCCACAAGAATACTGGTGTAGTCTTATCAAAGCTTTTCAAGAGGCAAAATGACTTCCTTATCCTTACATGTCAAGGTTCGCTTCAAGATCGCAATTATCCTCTACGTTGTATTTGTAACTTTCTATATGACTTCTGAACTTTAAATTCCTATCCACAATACGCCAAGATCACTTGCCTCTTCAGTTTCTTGTACCATAACCCAGCTAACATAACATGCCGCAAAACTGTAATCATGCCAAAGTGCATAACTTTACACTTACCAATAAACTGAAGCCATTTTCGTTTGCTCAAATTTCCAGTCTATTCAAACCATTTTGTAATTGCTGAATATTGGTAGTAATCCTGATTGCCCTGCCTATCTTCGCATCATTGGCAAACAATTGCACATCTGATGTTAGATCTTGACTGATGTCGTTAATGTATACAGTAAAGTTTACTCTATACATATACTCAGAAAACAATAATGGCCCAAGGACTGAACCCTGAGGTACACCTTAAATCTTGTAAATTCACACCCACTGTATGCTACTTTTTTATATTTGTCTGTCAAATACCTCTGATCCAAGTCAAGTGTTTATATACCACTCGGATATTCTCTAGTTTACGCAACACCCTATCGTGTGGTATCCTATCAAATGCCTTAGAGAAATCCAACATTATCTTAGTGTATGCATTCCCTTTATCCAACGCGGCCGTAACATTGTTATAAAATATGAGAATATTGCTAAAACATGACCTCCCTTTAGTAAACCCATGCTGTTCCTTGCAGAGTATAGTGTTTGTCTACCCATTTCTATATTCAAGTTTTTACCAACTTCTCTAAAATTTTCACTACCACACCAGAGATACTAATAGGTCGGTAGTTAGACACATCCGTTTTTGCACCACTTTTAAATCCGTTTTTGCACCACTTTTAAATCCGTTTTTGCACCACCTTGTGCAATGGAACTATCATACATTCCTTCCATTCCTGTGGTATGTATCACTCCTAAGCTGAGACTCATGTTATACAAACATGTGAAAGGCGTAGCCAATTCGTCTGAACATTCCTTTAGCAAATGGCTGATATTCCATCTGTCCCTATAGACAAATTCTTATCAACGTTATGCAACAGCTCTTCAACCTCATTTTCATGAACCTCTAACTCTTCATCTAATGTAGCAGTAGCACTATACACCATGTTACATAAACCTGGTTGATATATCTTAGCAAAGTGAGCACTCATTAACTAAACAATCTCCTCAGCTTCCGACACTCGAGTATCATCTGAAAGCAATAAAGTTCTTCTTCCACATTCATTCTTTCTTCTGTTTGCAACATAACGATAAAATTCTTTTGGATTGCGTTTAGCGGCGTGCATGGCCAACTTCTTTTCATACTCCGATTTAGCTTTCCTCACAATACTCGTTACTTTTCTCCTGAGGTTTATATATTTCATAACTCCTCTCACTCTTACTCTCACGATATTCTTTCCACATCATCTTCTTCTTGTGGATCTCTTGCTTAATACGGTTGCAAAGCCATTTAACTCCCAAGCTATTTATTCTTCGATCACACTAGGGATACATTGAAATGCTGCCAAATTCAATTTTCAAAGATTCCATGCATTGCTGACATTTTTCCCATTCAGTAACTGATACCATGGGAACAAAGATAGTATTCTCCTAAGGTGATCATAATTTCCAGCTTTATAGTTCAGCATGTAACCTGTTTTAATCGGAGAATCAATGCAATTAGATTCTTCCCAAGAAAGTACAGCATGATCACTGTCACCAATTGTTGGTAAAATAGCCACATTCCTGACAGAGACCCCTTCTGACTCTATGAGCAAATCCAACACTCTTTGACCTCGAGTTTCTTCTTTCACGTGCTACTTGAGATAGTTGTCTCGCAACAATTCAATAAATTCATCTTCTTTCTTATCCTGAGATTTCTGGTCTATGCAATCAATATTTGGAAAATTAAAGCGAGTAATACCTCGCCAATTTAGCCTTTGTATCAATAAGGCAATAAATATAAATATATAGAAACATATTTGTGTTTATATATATATATATATCTTTCACGTGCTACTTGAGATAGTTGTCTCGCAACAATTCAATAAATTCATCTTCTTTCTTATCCTGAGATTTCTCGTCTATGCAATCAATATTTGGAAAATTAAAGCGAGTAATACCTCGCCAATTTAGCCTTAGTATCAATAAGGTAAAACTGCGATGCAGCTCTCCCTCCCCTTCAACGATCGCTAGGACTGTAGCAACACCCCACTATATATATATCCATAGAGTTACCATCGGAATGTTTTTAAGTGTAACCGAAATCAGTAGAATTAATCCTAGTGAAGGAAAATTGGTGAATAATAATTGGTGAAGTGGATTGCTTCGCATCACACAATAACCCATCACAGGCCCTAACGACCTCTGAGTGCTATTGTCTAACCGCACACCCTGCCTCGCTTTCTGGGTCGTTTAAAACCAGTGAAACTCTAAAAATTTTACATGCAACGTGATCTCCACGTGTGTTTAAAGAGCGCACAAGGTGTCAGTATATGTGACCGCACACCCGAGCTATTAACACGAATGCGATGCAATGTTTACGCGTCGACAAGTGTCCTCTTCATGAAGAGCTTTAGAGCTAAGTAAAAAGAAATGTTATGGAACGGATATCATGTGAAATTTAATGAACAGTGTAAAGAATAGGTTAGGAGGTGATAGCCATGATGAAGAAGGGGAAATCAGATTGGACAGTTCAAAAAAATAAATAAATAAAATAAAATCGAGAGGATTTTTTCGCTATTAATCCCGTAAAAGGAAGTGTGAATATAGTAGGATCATCTTAGGATATGAGATGAATTAATTATGAAATGAATTAATTCATCAACATCCCGAACTCAATTTTTATACTACCCTCCACCTTCATTTCTGATTCTGCATTTGTCTCTCCAAGCATTGTTGTTGCGAAATTTTGGAACCAGAAATAAAACTGTAGGCCATTCTCACAGAACTACAGATCAGCAACAAGAGTTTCACAATCAGCACCATCAAAATATAATGGATAGTTGAAAATTATTTGAAGGAAGTGCAGGCGCTCCATATGCACACCTGTCCCCATAGAGTTACTATCGTGATATCAACAACAAGCGATACGCAAGGCCCTCCGAATGTTACCAGGCTACCTACGCAGGATGATTCAGATGATAGAACAAAGAACTATTTCTCGTGAATCTCCAACTTGTTTAACTGGAGTTCGTCTGAGTGCCAACTCAGTCGCACTCCATTTTAGGAGTGCAGAAAGCCGCTTTGAAAAATTCACTTCACCACCGTCTACAGTTGCTTTCAGATCTACATATAATATCTTTTAGGGTTACAATGGGATGATTACAAGAATTTTTGAGAAATAATTCTGGACGAAACGGATAAAACAATTTTTTGAACTTTAAGGCTAAAGCCCTCACATCTGTTAGGGCTTCGCTACTAAATAACTGATCTAAAACAGCTTGTATACTGAAGATGATACTTCCATGTTAAACGAACTTGCTGGGTTCCCTCCTTTCCCAGTTTAAATCCAGTTATTCATGTCTGATGCTCTTCAATCACAGAGAACAAACTTCCATTCATTCTTCTTCAAATACAAAAGACTGCTCACATATATTTAAAACTAATTAATCCCCCTGAATCCCGAGAAAATAAATATGTTCTCCTTCGGAACTCTGCTCAAAGCAAAAAATAATAAATTTAATTTAAAACATAAAAAAATTACGAATTTCAAGTACTTTGCAAAAGTTGAAATTCTTACAAAATTGAAATGAAAAATAAATTTAGGTAGACACACAAATCACCGACACGTGTACCTTTTTAGCTTGTTCGAGTACACAAATTTCATAATCAAGTCCGGACTTTTTTTTAGATTCATCACTTTTACTGTTTTGTTCGACACTATGAACTAGTCGCCGTTCGTTTTTTCGTGTTTTCAATAACTTGGTAAATGATACATCAATTTAAAAATGTAATACTAAGCCAATACACATTTATCTCTACTCTACTGAGCGCAGTCTCGCGGTATGCGTGACCCCTTTGGTGCTAACTAGATCAGGGTGTCCTTCCAGGTGGCCGTCCCATGTGCCATTTATTTTAGGTAGGAGTTCAGACGCGTCACAACTTTTGTGCCCTTAAAAATTTCCAGTAAGAATAGGTTAATACAGACATGATATATTGATTGAATATAAAATTTTTATAAATATAATATACATTTTTTTTAAACCAGGTAAATATTTATCCATCGTATTTACATATAGATTGGCACGAATGTGCGTGCAATTCACTGTGCAATGCTTTTTTCAACACTCTATTCAATAGTGATGATAATTATAATGGATTAATTTTATATAAATATTCACATGATTTTTCTGCAATTTCTCTTTTGTATTTTTCTTTCAACATTTTATACACTCTGTATTTACAATACAAATTAATACAAAATTTATTATTCTCATCATAATATTTACAAATATACAACTCAAGTATGACTATTATATTTTCTATTGGTTTTGCATTTATTTCTGGCTGATTATTTTGTTATAAACAAATAAAAAATGTTTCTTATATACAAGAGTAGAATAAAATACATTATCAGATAGTTTTCGATATCAAATAGTTTTAAAAATGTTTAAAATAAGTTAGTGAGGTTTTACAATTTTTTCTGTGTGTAACCAAGCCAGTAGGCATACTAATTACTAGAATATAAATTGTAGTAACTAGTATGGCTACTAAATCTCGATATGCTCACTGCAAAATTGAATCTCTGAGGGCTCACAGAAAAGTCATATACTTATTATATTAGAATCATAATTGGACATGATTAGTTAGAGTGATCTCTTATAATATAATTTTAAATAAATGCCAACATTATTTCGACCCATGAAGTAGTCTCTCTATCTTTTTCTAAAAGCATATTCTGACGTCACTGATTTGATTTCATTTGGGAGTTTATTGTAGCTGCTTGTTGCTAGGAATTCAAAAGGTTTAAGAAAAATTTGCTTGCCTTGGGACCAGCAAGTTCCGACCACAGCGTAAACCAGAATCTACATTGTATACAGCAAACATGCAGTGTTCTTTCTGTATGATTCCAACTTCTCTGCAAGCAGATTATTAGAGAAATTATTAGCATGGGTACCGTAGAGAAATTCTAAAACCTGGTAAAATTACTTTTACTGCTGAAATAATGTTGGATCTCATACGCACTTTGCTTACCTAACCTGGTAAAAGTGTTTCTACTGTAAACTGTGTCCACAATGACGTTGGAATCAAAAATAAGTTTTTATTTCGATATTGTTGTTCGTTCCTTTAATCCAGGAAGTTTTCTAAAAGAGTGATTTCATTCCCCGTCTTAAGGTCACTCAGCTGATATCACTGTTCCGATCTCGTGGTTTCTTCCTGGAGGTCTTTATAAAATCTACTATCATTAGGCTATGCCTGCTTGAATTTTGAATTGACATTTAAATTCAAATTATAAATAGAATTATTTCTCAAGATATCATACATTAAGCATGCGTATTTTCTAATTTGGGAATTTCTTCATTAATTACAATTTCTGTTAGTTTTGATATTTAAAAAAAAAAAAGAAAGAAAAAACAAACTTGGGTTTAAAAACGAAGTCTTTTTATTGTTGCGATGCCTTGATTGTGACTAGCATAAGAAAAATAAATATAGTTAGTTGCTACTTCATTTTTTTTTCTTCACTTACAGAGACTAATTAATAAATATTAAAGGTATAAAAAATATTACACCTCGTGTTTTATACCAAAACCTAGATGGCGCCACATCACGACATTCTCCCATCATTCAAAGTTCGCGTGAAATTTGCTCAGGCTTCGGTTACTCCATCACCTCCTGAATAAAATAAAATAGAAATAAATAAAAATCGAAGTTAGCATTCATTTAGTTTGTTAGTAATAGTGCAATCCAAATCTTACATACTTTGTCTATTATCTTCACGAAATGCATTTAACAGCAAGGAAACTTACGCGTTATATTCATCAGCGTAGGTAGATAGTCGCGCCAGAAACTGCAAGGTTTGATGCGCGGACCAATTCCCACTTCGAAGTTGTTGTTGAGTGTCAGGTATTCCTTGCGGTCTTCGGAATAAACTGGCCAATTCGGCGTGACGTCTTGTCCTTGTTCTGAAGGAAGGTTTGGATCTCTGTAAAGACAAATAAGATATGATTTATTGTTAGGAATATTTTTACAATTTGTTCTTGGATATTAGAATTTTATTAGTTTCGATTTCGTAATGTAATCACGTATGATCGGCGTTTGCGATGTGTCCGACGATAAATTGATATTTCTGTTAAAAAAAAAAAATACAAAGTATGTGCGATTTTTTGTTCTTAGCAGATTCCGATAGTTGCAATAATTTCGATGGTTCTTTATTCATAATTGATGATATTTGGTGTTCATCGTAAAACACATTTTCTTTTCGCTAACAACCATACGAATCTGGCATTACCGCAATCCTTCGATTAATGCGCCTAAATGAGCGTTCTTTAAAAAGGCGCATTAATCGAAAACGCATTATAACCTTTAGGAAAAAGTATAATTCGTTCTTAAATTTCTTTTTGGACCTTTTCTTTTTTTTTTTTTTTTTTTGGTAAAAGAATTAAGGTATGTCTCAGGGCCTAGTTAAAGGAAAACCATGAAGCTGAAAGACAATAAAACATATTCAGAATATAAATTTTATTATTCTGTTTCTTTTTTCTTTTTTTTTTTCATATATCTGACGGCATGTCTCTCTTGCCTTTTCTACTCATCTGCAAATTTTACTGGTTCTCTCTTCAGCAGGGTCAGTCTCTAAACATCGCTCCTTAAAACTTCGATTGCAAGAAAAACATTTCCAAATTGTTTCTGTGAAATCTCTTTGGGCTTGTCTGCGATTTAATTTTCTTCACATTCTTCAGGATCTTCCTGCTTTGCATCTAAAATTAACAGGTCGGAATCATTCAATTTTTCAGAGAAATTTCATTTAATTAACTTAGATTAATTTGAAAAGCCTCTAAAATCATTTACACAATGTAGGATGAATGTGCTTCCAAACGGCTCGCATATTTCTAGCAGTAATTTCATTCGACTTTGCGACTTTATAATTAGGCTGAGATTTCTCGGATTTCGCCAGAAAGATCTTGGAAGGCATTCGTTTCCAAAAAAAGCCGTTAATCGACATTAAATATTTCTTGTTCACAAAATAGCCTCCTTCTTCCGAAATGTTCTTCAAAATCTCTGGATAATTTGCGGCCACCTCCTTATCTGCACTTGCAGCTTCGCCTGTCATTAGAACATTATGTAGACAATTTCTCTTTTTGAAACGCTCAAACCACCCAGCACTAACTTGGAATTCTTCTTTTCCATCATTGATAGCTCTTTCTTTCAGGGTTGCAAAGAGACAATGGTTTTGATTTTAAAAAGGTCAGTGCTTAGCGGGATCCGTTTTTGGTTATAATCTTCGATCCATGTAGAAAGAAGTCTCTCTAATTCAATCATTATAATACTTCGATTTCGAGTGCATGTATGATGAACCTGAAGCTGCCTTACCTTTCTCTTTGTATTCAGCAGTTGATTCACCCATTTTTGTGTTCTTGTCCTATCTTTGCTCTGGACTCTCTTTATTAATTTTCTTTATTATTTCAAGTTTTTCTTCCAACTTTTCAAATCATTTTCACACTTCCACTTTTTTTGCTCACTAATTCTTTTACTCATGATGAAAGTTGTGAAAATACTTTAAAATAAAAAAAAGTAAGGAAAACAATTGCAAAGGAGGCACGAGATATGATCATCAAAATGCTATTCTAATTAATAGAGTACATAAATGCTGGCGGTAAATTTGCAACTTAGTGTACATGGTAATAGTGTAGTATGTATTTAAAAATAAATTTGTAAAATTTTTTCAAATCTGTAACATTTATTTTTAAGATGTATTTATAGGCGCACTAATCGAATTTGCGTATAGAAAGAAAATATGATGCACTAATCGGATTCGCATTAATTGACGGATTGATGTATTGGATTTCATGCCGGCTGGGCGGTCGCCCGTTTAAACAACGCCCCCGTTGTTTTCGCCAGGGAACCAGGATGAACAGCGAAAAGTCAGCTACTGGAACAAATCTGAAAACAAACCCCAACTGAACATCACCAGAGTTAAAGATCGGTACTATCAACATAGGAAGCCTGAATGGCAAAGAAATGGAGCTAGCTGAGGAATTAGATAAGTACCAGATCGACATAATAGGGGTGACTGAAACAAAAAAGACAAAAACTGGTGAGATCTTTCTGAGCAATAAATACACAATGTTATATTCAGGCAATGACAATCAAGGAAAAGAAGGAGTAGCCATAGTATTCAACACAAAATACAAGGCTAATCTTGAATGGCAGCCAGTCTCAAGTAGAGTAATGTGGGCAAATATGAGAATGGGGAACTGGACAATGAGACATATTTGCGCCTATGGTCCCACAGAAGGTTCTACTAAGGTAGAAGTGGAGGAATTTTTTTAGGCTTTAGAAAAAGCAACTGACACAATGAAAGAGGAAAAATTGGTCCTTGTTGGGGATCTAAATAGCAGAGTAGGAAATGATTGTGATACATACAAAAATATTTTGGGAAAATTTGGAGAAAAGAGCAAAGCTAATAATAATGGCAAATACCTGTTGGATTTCTGCTCAGGACACGGACTGGTTATTACTAACACCATGTTCCAACATAAAAATGTGCACAAATTCACATGGAGAGAAGAGGCAAGGAATAAGAAAAGTCTCATTGACTATGTTATTGTTGATAGTGATGTTTTCTCCCTGGTGCAGGACACCAGAGTGTACAGAGGATTTGAAATTGGAAGTGATCACTATTTAGTCTTGAGCAGGATAAAATTGAATTTCATAATGAAAAGAATAACATGTAAGAAAGTTTTAAAGCGAATAAAAGTTGAGCAGCTCTCAGATGTGAACTGTAGACTAAAATACACAAAGATTATTGAAGAAAAAATGAAAGAGTTTGAGAACAGGAATCAAACCTTGGAGACTCAGTGGCAAACTCTGAAGAAAACATTGATTGATTCAGCCAGAGAGGCATGTGGTGAGGTTATCTGCAAGGATAAAAAAATCAGAACTCCCTGGTGGACACAGGAAGTTAAAGAGGCAGTGAAGGAAAAGAAGAAAGCATATCAAAAGTTCCTGGCAATTAAGTCAGCTTTTACTCTTACAGAATACAGAGACAAATGTAAGAAAGCTAAACAGTGTGTAAAACTAGCTAAACAAAAGTCATGGGTTGACTTTGGCAAGAATATAGAAAATAAATATCAAGAAGGTGGCAAAATATTCTGGAGGTTGTTGAAGAAGCTTAAGAATGGAGGAAAGAGTGCTGTAAAAGGAATTAGAGATGATAAAGGTAACATGAAAACTGGAGAAAAAGATATCCTTGAAGTATGGAGTAATTACTGAAAACCTGCTAAATGAAACAAGCAGTGATGACAGCACAGTGGTAAAAAACACTGACCAGGCATGCAGTCAGGAATACATATCCATACTTGAAGTAGAAAAAGCCATCAAAGGCTTGAAATGTGGAAAGGCAGCAGGAGTAGATGATATTCGACCAGAAATGCTGAAGTATCGTGGTATAAGAGTCTTACAGTGGCTGCACTGCATAGTTCAGAAAGCCTGGACAGAGGGACGAATTCCCGATGATTGGAGTAGAGCTCTAATAGTACCCATATATAAAAGAGGAAATAAAACTGAATGTGAGAATTACAGAGGTATTTTCCTACTGAGTGTTCCTGGGAAGATCTATGCAAGTATACTTGAGAAACGGTTGAGAAGAATTGTGGAAGAAAAGCTTGGTGAAGAACAAGCTGGATTCAGGCCAAATAGAGGCTGTCAGGATCAGATCTTCACTTTACGACAAATAGTCGAGAAAGCATGGGAATATAACAAAGATCTGTATTTAAGTTATGTCGATTTGGAAAAGGCATATGACAAGGTGCCAAGAGAGAAGCTATTCAATACGCTACATTTATATGGTGTCAATGGGGCATTGTATCAAGCAATACTTAGTCTTTATTTGAGTTGTAAGTCAGCAGTTAGAATTGAAGAAAGTACAGGAAGATGGTTTAATGTTAAATCTGGAGTGAGACAAGGATGTACATTATCCCCTCTGTTATTCATTATCTATATGGATCACATTATGAAGGAAAGTGGTATTAAACATGATATCAAAATTGGAGATGTTAATGTCAGCTTTTTGCTTTATGCGGATGATGTTATACTTCTAAATAAATCTGCTACAAGTCTGCAAGATTCTCTGACTAAATTGAATAGCTGTTGTAATAGATATGGTATGAAGGTCAGCAATAAAAAGACAAAGACAATGAAAATAGGCAGAATCATTGAAAATGTGAACTGTGTTGTGAATGGAGAACCTATGGAACAAATGAAACATTTCAGTTACTTAGGCACAATTTTTAGTGAAGATGGTAAATTAAATATGGAAATAGACAACAGAATCAACATATCTGGTGTGGTAGGAAGTCAATTGAATAAATTCATATGGAATAAGAGAGAAATTAGTCAAAACACTAAATTAGCTGTATGCAATACAGTGTTCAAACCAGTTTTAACTTATGGATCTGATAGGTGGGTCAGAAGTAAAACACTTGACCAAAGACTAGAGACCGCAGATATGAGAGTCCTGAGAAAGATTAGAGGCTTGAACAGATGGCATCAATGGCAATATCATATTAAAAACGAGGATATTACGAAAGAACTTGACATTGTCAGCATCCCGGAATGCGTTAGCAGAGCTAATCTCAGGTGGTATGGTCACTTAAACAGAATGGGCGAAGAAAGATTAGCAAAACAAGTGTTCTCTGCCAGGTTGGCAGCAAAACGACCCAGAGGAAGACCAAGATATAGGTGGATTGATACGGTACAAAGTGCCTTAGACGATAGAAATATAAGATCTGATAATGTTAGTCTTGACAAGTAACAGACTGATTTGGAGGAAAATTGTAGATAGGAAATTTGTAATGATGTAATTTTTTCATGTAGTACTATCATATCCTGTACACCCCTTGAGGGTACATGGCAGGAATTTGATGATGATGATGATGATGATGATGTATTGGATCTCCAAACCCTTAACCACCACAAGATTCTCGCTTGCCGATTAGTGAAACAAGTGCGCATGCGCACCGAGGAGGTTAATGGGAGATGACTGCAGACAGAGAGAAAAGAAGGACAGTGAATGAAGTTTGAGAACCTGAAACTGTAAACAAGTAAATAAAAGATCTTAAGTAGACATTCTGTTTCAACGTCTTCTCCTCTCAAGGACGGCTGTGGTTTCAATCATTTTTCGGAACAGGTGATGGAATTGAAATGACTTGAATTAAAAGCCCTATTTTTGATATAGTTGTTTATAAAGTAGGAAAATAAACGGGAAATCTTTCTCAATTTTGATTACTCAAATGTTTGGTTGCTATAGCAACGTACAGTATATATGACAAATGTCGTTTTTTATATTACTGTTATTATAACGGTGTCTCCATGGAGTCAAAAGACTCATCGCGGAGATCCTACATCGACACACTAAACATCATTCACACAATACCCATCGTACTTCTTAAATTCATTCACGACCACCTCTGGTAACGCATTCCACCAAGCAGAAAACCTAGTCCTTGTTAAACACACTCTTCCACAATTTTCAGGGATGGCCCCTCGTTCTCTCCCTTCCTGCACTGGTGTTAAAAAAAGTCATCAGTATCAATCCTATAAAAACCTTTTAATAAAGGTTTTATTAAAAGCATCTATCATATCCCCTCTCCTCTCCTACGTCTATCAGCTAGTTTTTGGAGCCCATAGACATTCAATCTATCTTCGTAGGAAACATCCCACAGACCTGCAACAATCTTTGTAACTCGCCTCTGAATCCTCTCCACCATTTTTTCATCACCAAGAAATCCAGGTGACCAGATCTGTGCACAATAGTCCAAATGCGGTCTTATTAATGCCTTATAAAGTTGAACAATAACTTCCTTATCCCTGCTTGTTAGTGTGTTCTTCAACAACCATGTAATTTGATGCGATGTTTTGGCAATCTTTGCAATATGCCCTTTAAACTTGAGTTTTCTCTCCACAATAACTCCCAAGTTCATTAATATAGTAAACAGCATGGTGTCATCCTCCAGAAGTGCATCACCTTACACTTTGCCACGTTAAACTGACTGCCATTTACCTCACCCCATACCGTCAGCCTATTTAAGTCATCCTGCAAGATATCTACATCATCTAAATTGACAATCGCTCATCCTAATTTTGAATAATCAGCAAACAAGTGGATATTTCCTTTCAAATTATTTCCATTATCATTAATGTACAAATTAAACAATTGAGGACCATGTACTGAGCCATGAGGTACACCACTAGTTACCTGCTTTTCTCCTGGACTCAGCTCCTCCATAAACCATTCTTTGATATATATCCATCAGACCTCTAATCCAAATCACCAGCTTCGGATCCATACCGATTGGCTTTCATTTATGCAACAGAGTTCCGTGTGGAATGCTATCAAATGCCTTTGCAAAGTTCAGCATTATCATTCAGTAAGCAGTTCCTTTTTTCCACTGTTAATTTATTATAGAAAGTAACCAAGTTACTAAAGGAAGGCCTATCCTTCACAAAATCATGTTGCCCCTTATAAAGTATCATATTGCTGTCCACCCAATCCAGAATTCTGATTTTTATCAATTTCTCCAAACCTTTAACCACCACTCCAGATATATTGGAGTGGTGGTTATAATATGAAAAAAAAAAAAAAAAATGATGTGCGAATTTACAAAACTGATAAGAAATATAACGGATATTAATAACAAATACCTAAAAATATCCTATAATAATTATAATAATAAGTGAAATAACACTAAATCTGTATTAATTCATTTTAAAAATTCAAATAATTTAAGCGTAAATGTATTTTTATTTGTGTTTCAAAAAGGCTTATGGTAATAAAATTACAACTTTTAATGCTAATAAAACTTTAAATTCTTAATTTATACGCTCTTGGTATGCGGTACATACATGGGGAGAAAAAATATCAATTCTTAGTGACTCTTTTTTACAACAGAATTTCAGAAATGATATTTCGAATGTATTTCAAATTTTTAAATTAGTTCCAAAGTACTTACCCAGTTTTGGCAAAATTCGTCCAGAACTGAATCATGCGTTTACTTAATTGAACATCATCGTCCTGATAACCCGCAGTCCTGTTGAGAGCTCCTCCAAAAGTAAAAGGAATTTCATTTCCATGTACAGCTGTCACCCAACGAGGCCATGGATTGATTGCAGACCTGTGAGCAAACACGTATTTATAGACGTTGTTCCCAGCTTTGGAAAAGCCATCAGCCGCCTCGTTAGCATCACACATGAAGTAATAATCTCCCATTAACTGATCGATGCCATCGACATTCTCGTTCAGGTATCTCATTCCTGGCAACTTGCTGTACATGAAAGCAATGGAGAGAGTGGAGACTTCATCTTTATAAGGATCTAGCTGCCTCACCATATACAGAAACTGTTCGCTAGTGATATTCAAATCATCAACCCGTTGTAAAATATCAGGGAAATCAATTTGTACAAAAAGCATTCCTTCTTGAATCACATTACCCAGCATGACACTTGTTCGCTTAAAGTTCCCCTTCCGAAGCGAATCTTGTGGACTTTCCACAACTAGAGTTCCATCAACTACGGGTCTCATCGTTCCTTGTATAACGTATTGTTTGTCCATCAATTCTTGTGCATCTGCCCTCTGGAGGCACTCCAGAACAGCTTCTCTGTCATTACGATCATGCGGACAACCGACAGCTTCGGCCAGCATTACGGATTGGTTGATTGCTCTTTCTTCATCTTGAAAACCCCATGAGGCAAATGGCGTTCCACTTTGCAGTATGGCCCGCTGGAAAAAGTTTCTACTGAGAGGAGACATAACATGGTAAGCCACGCACGCTGAACCAGCGCTCTCTCCAAATAAAGTAATGCTGTCTGGGTTCCCTCCGAAGTATTGGATGTTATCTTTAACCCACTGAATTGCTAGCAGCTGATCAAACAAAGCTGCATTTCCAGGAGCTCCTTCAATTCCAAGATAGAGAAATCCTAAGGACGCCAAACGATAATTCACTGTCACTACAATCACATTACCTTCTGATGCCAAACCCTGAGCGTCATAAACAGAGAAGATTGAAGATCCAGCGAAAAAAGATCCGCCATGGAAAAATACCATGACTGGTAGTACTGCTTCTTTTGGGCAAGGGCGAGGTGTCCACACATTTAGCGTTAGACAGTTTTCCGTTCTTGAAAGATATTCTCCAAACCATGAAACATTTTCCCTCTGGAAGCATGCTGGTAGTTTCTCTGTGGCATTCAGCACTTCGGTCCATGGATCTGGCGATTGAGAAGGGCGAAAACGATTAACACCTGTGGTCTCCCTACCATAAGGTATTCCAAAGAAGACGTTCACGAATTTCCCATCGAATGCTTCCGTAATCCGACCTCTAACTGGTCCCTTAGTAGTCTGCACAATAGGGTCTTCCTCATAGAGGGGTGCATCTCGGACCATCTTTGCATCTACTGATTGGTTGAATATACCCATGAAGATTGTCACCAGAAGCATCTTGGTGACACATAGGCTGAGAACACTTTTGTCCTCCTTCATATCTTTGTCTTGGATTTCGAAGAATTTATCTGAAAAACATAAGTGTGTGTATATATATAGTTTTGAAAGTTTTGAGAAAAACCTTCTATATTGAGAACGGCAAATATGTTAATTTTTTATAAATATTTTTATAATTATAAAAAATAACTTTTTATAAGTTTAAGAAAGCTTATTATTAATTTTTATTATTATTTTCATTATTTTTATAAACGTTAATTCTGAGTGGAGGGGTAAAGAATTAGTATTCTCTGTCCCCCCCCCCTCCACTCAGAATAAACGTTTATAAAAATTCAATAAGTTGGTTTGGATGAATTTTTATTTTGTTTTTTTTTTTATCGTGCTGAGTTTTCCTATCCTTGGATAATTTATTTCTGATATGTAGAATGGATTTAGAAACCAACTTTCATATCTCTTTTTTTTTTTTTGTTTTATCAAATAGCAATAGGAAAACCATGGGCTCACTGCCAGATGGCGTGCGATGCCTCCTTCACTATCCACTTCCACCTTTTTTTGTCCAGTATACAGTGTCGCAGTTTCTTTACACCCATTCCACATCAGTCCTTTATGCGGTCTATCCATTCTCTGTATGGTCTACCTCTTCTGTTTAAACCATTCAAAATACCAAACATGAATATCTTTATCTTCCGATCCTCGCTCATTCTGCAGATGTGTCCAAATAATTGCAGCTTTCGTTTTATTATCTTTTGCATTAGATTCTCCTTTGATTATACTTCCTTTGTGAATTTCTGTAACTATCCTATTCTTAGAATCTTCCTGTAACAAGTTCTTTCAAATGCCAAAATTCTTTTTCTTGATTCCTTATTTATTACCCACGTTTCAGATCCGTACAGTACACTTCTGAAGATGCATGATTCCAATACGCTTAGTTTTGTTTGTAGACTGATCACTTTACTTTTCCAGATGTTATCCATGGCCTTCAGATTTCTTCTTCCCTTTGCAATCCTGATCTTTATTTCTTTTTTACAGTCCAAATCATACGTCATTTTACTTCCCAAATATGTGAATTGTTCTACATTTTCTATATCACTTTCATCCACTTGTATCTTTTATTTCATGTTCTTCTCACCAAATACCATTGTCTTTGTTTTTCCAAGTTCATGACAAGTCCAAATCTCTTCGCTTCCTTATTGAACAGTTTCAATGTTTTTTGTAGTACTCTTTCGTCTTCTTCAATACTAGCAATGTCAGAAATGCAAATCTCAGATTGTAAATTGTCATCCCATATACTGATATTCCTTTTGCATCTTCCTTCATTTTGTCCGTTGCTCTTTCTAAATGTGCGATGAAAATGCTTGGAGATATTGGGTCCCCCTGCCTAGTACCTTTGCTTGTTCTAAATCATTTCCCCAAATCATCTAACTACTGCCATTCTAACTGCATTATCGTACACATCTCTTAATATAGCTATTAGTTTTCTCTCAATTCCATAGGATTCTAGCACTGCTAATGTCATTTTCTGTCGATACTGTCAAACACGTAGTCGATCTTTAATCAAGACGTGGTTACAGAATTCTGGGGGTATAACATGTTAGGAATTTGTTTGACAGTATGATTCTGACGAATTACACGTTTCTTAACTTTTCTTCAACTTTGCTGAAGAATATTCTAAAAACGTTCAGACATTTCTTTGCCAATCTTGTCACTTTCTTTAAAAATAAAAAATAAAACAAAAATACCAGACTATTTCAGTTTTACCTTTTAGAAAAAGTTTTTACTTTTGAATTAAAGCGGATAATCCTTCGTATTAAAAGCTTGAAAATACTTTTCGCTTCTCATTGACAAAATATGACCAAATGATAATAATTAGGAAGCTTTTCTCTTTGACACAGTAAACGCTAAATTATAAATTGAATTAGAAAATAATGCTTAGATAAATAAGAATCCCGGAATCAACTGAATAAAAAAAAATCAGTTGTTTCAGGGAAAGTTTAATTTACAAACATTCTACGCAAATATTGGAATATTAGACTGCCCTGGATAGAAATAGCATTAAACGGTCGGTAATTAAAGGCTCAACAATGCAGACTCATTGGAAGGCTGCAGCTCTATCGGGTCAACATTTTCCGTATAGAATGATAAATTCATGGATCTTAACTTCTAACTGATCCTAAATACTTCTTGCACACCTAGAAATTTAGTTTTATTTAGTTTAAATTCGATTACAAAAACTTAATGTCTGGTCTACTCTTCTCCCCAGATACCAATTGGTCTTTCTTCATTTTATACCCTCGCATTATTTTGTGAGGGGAATCAATAGGAACAGTGTCGTCATTCAACTGCGGTGCCACAACCTAACAATCGTAAGGTTTCATCACGCTAATTATAATAGGTAGGATGGTTAGTCTTATGCTGTAAATATATTCCATTGGCCACTTGGCTAAATCTAAAATCTAACTTGATTCTCTTGAGTCACCCCCCCCCCCGCCTAGGTTGTTTGCCACCTACGGTTCACAAATCTTTACAACTAAAAGGGCTTCGTTTCCGAGATGGGATTCCCATCCCAATCTTTCTAAAGCAAGGCATCGTCCGTATCTGAGCTCCTCAAACAACAGATTAACACGGAGCAAAACCTACTCTAGTCATAATTACTATTACATCTACAACAGCGCATAAATGATCGATCCGATGATCTACATCTATCCCCCTTTGTGGGAGATAGCACTTTTTAAATCAGATAATCTTTCCTAGTTTTCTTTTATATTCTTTTTTTATTTATTTTTTAAAAGTATATGCTCTTATATATATAATTAAATTAAAGTTATTGTTTTATTTTTAATTTCACTTAATTCTTTTATTTTATTAGTATTTTTTTTAATAAGTTAAGAAATTCTCCCTTTGAAAATTGAACGTGTTTCACCTTCGAAACAGGTGAAACAAAGTATTCAACGAAACCAACTGCACTTTTAAAAGTATTCTAAACAGAATATTCTACTTACTAGCAATAAATATTCGTTAAGCTTAAAACAGGTAACTTACTTTCTGCGAGTATTCCTAAACGACTTCAAATATTTTCATGTCGTCATTTTTGATGAGACTTATATTACTACCAGAAGTGAGGAAAGCGACTTCATTCTTTGAAATTTGTGCTGCATTTCACATTTTCCAGTAAACGTGACACACATTTTTGCAACAACTTCCAGAGCAGCAGATTAGAAGTTTTATTTAGTTGCTATTGGCTACTCATTAACTTGTCGTATGACCTCATATAACACGTGACACTAGCTGTGTTTCGAAACAACGCCCTCCAGCTCAGAACAATAACAAGAGCTCAGTAACACGTGCGTAGTGCACGTGTTTCATTTCAAAACAACTTCTTTTTTTTTTTTTTAATTTCTTCATTGAGCCTGCTTTATCGAGCAAGGTAAACTGCAAATACTTCATCCGCATAAATCGGATTTCTAAAAAAGTATTTGACTTAAAAATTCCATTTATAGTGGAATGTACAAGCGGAACTTGGAAATTTTAATTTGCAAATTACAACTGAATAAATCAAGTCCAAGAAACTGCGAGGTATAAATATGTGATTCGCAGCCATCGTTCTCAATAATTAATGAGAACAAAAAGTAATGCAAATTGCTGCTTTAAATTTTAAAAACTTCGATCAAGACGTGATACCGAAAGTTTTATGCCCTAATAAAATAAATATGTCGTCTTTGCTATTTTAAAAAAGTCTAATTTGAACTGTAATTACGTTCTTACTATCCCTTAAGTCTGAGAAATTGTAATCCTAAACTGTGTAAAATAATTTTATTTATGTTTTCACATTTTAATGTAATTTTTCCCCCCTTCAGATATATTTTAATTTAATTCTATAACACTCATAGAGGGGTTGCATTGTAAGTCTGCACCCTAGGTGTATGTAATTCCTAGTATTGTTTGAATTAACTGTATTGAAGATTAAGAGGAAATATTTATTTATTAAAAATCTTATTACTGTGGTTTTCCATGTGTACGTTTATTCATGAATGCTCTCCACAAGTTTCATTATACAATAAAAAAAGCAAACATTTTTTATCCCTCATTATCCTTCGCCTTTCAATAATTCTGTTTCTATTTTTGAAGGTTGAGCACTTATCACAACAACTCGATGCCCACATTTTGTATGTTTGTATTGAAGCAGTGCGTGTTTCCCAAAATGTCTACATTGTTAAAAACTGTTTAGTAGAATAGGAAATTGGAGCTCCAGCAGTTTTTTTTTTCCTGAAAATATTTATTCAATTAATATTTGAATTTTCTTTACAATAATAGGCAATATTGCTAAAATATCATGTAAAATTCCTACTTATTTTTATGCTATAAAATGTTTTCATATATATGTAAATAAGTTTTTTTTTTTTTACCTTGGGGATAATGTATAGTATGGTTACCAAGTAATTTTATAAACTTGGTTATTTTTACTCCTAATCCCAAGTAAGCAAACAGTTAAGTTTGCGCCTGAACGTAGTTCAAGTCTAAAGGTGGTGCAACACCAGGGCAACTCATTGTAAAGGTGGGTAAAGCTCTGATCACTATTCTTAGTATTTTCCATAATGTAAAACACATCTCACTAAGAGATGTAAACTGCAATACATTATGGGTGGGTCACTACCCAGACCGGTTTCAACCTTTTTTGAGGTCTCCTCAGTGAGTAATGTGCTTTACATTATGGAAAATACTAAGAATAGTGATCAGAGTTTTACCCACCTTTACAATGAGTTGCCCTGATGTTGCACCACCTTTAGACTTGAACTACGTTCAGGCGCAAACTTAACTGTTTGCTTACTTGGGATTAGGAGTAAAAATAACCAAGTTTATAAAATTACTTGGTAACCCTAATATATATATAAATTTTTAAGTTACCTATTAGCGCTAGAATTGTAACACGATATATTATTTAGCATTACGTCATCATTTTACCATAAATGAAGTGCTTTTCACATATTGTGCAAAAAGCACTTCATTCGACAATCTTTTGAATGTGTACATAGAAGCCGTTTTTCGCATATCCATGTTTGGCATCATCCAAATAAATAAATAAAACAAATCTAAAAATTAAATAAGAAAAACAAAATTATTGGAAGATTGTACTCAATCTCATGTACTCTATCTGTTAAAATTTTCCCGGTTATTCCAGTAAGTTGTTACCCATCTGCCCATGACCTAGTGATGACCTTCAATGACAAGCAACAGTGTAAAGGTCAATTTATCGGTTTAAAACAGACAAACAAGAATTGTGTAAGGGAATTTCCATAGGGGTCAGATGTACAACAGTGTTTCTTGTGTTATTACATAGAAACAGAAAAGCAAAATTAAATATGAAAAATTCATATTTTAAATATATTTTAATAAATAAAATATTTAAGGGAATAAAAGGCGTTAGCTGATTTTTTTTTTTTTTTTTTTTTTTGATTTACCACAATCAAATTTTTATGTGCCAGTAAATGGCAGCTCAGTATGGTATTACGTATTCAAATATCTTTTGATCGTACGTAGCGATCTCGCACAAAAAAAAAATCCGGCTTCACACTATTCTTTGTGGAATATGTGAAGTGCGAAATGTGTCTTTTTATTGTTCTATGGAAGCAACGAATTCTTTAATTTGCATTTGCTAAAAATTATCCCTCCCATTTACTTTTATCCTTTTAAACATGAATGGGTTAACTTTTGAACAAACTATTTCCATCCAGATATCCTTGTGCCATTTGTTATGTACACATTTACTAAATATCTACGCTACAAAACAGAAAACAAAAACTTCAATTTGGTGCTGCTAAGAGAAAGGATTTACAAAATTAGTTTGCTTGTTGCTAATTATTCTTCTGCCAAGTTCGTCTGGTGGTGGTGACGCAATATTAATGTAAGCGCCACCTTTAGAATTGGCCTATAAGATCGTGCATATAATTAAAAATTTTCTTCTTGTCACAAAAAAGAATGATTTTGTGCCATTTGGCCGTAGGTGTCCATTCTGGTTTCCTAAATATTTATTTCAGAAATTGCAGCTTGGCCCTTTTGGCCATCTTTTATTTATGAAGTCTTCATAACAAATCGTTCCAGCTCTTAGTAACGATTGGTGTGTTCCAGTTTTTTCAGTGTGTTTCAGACTATAGGTAAAAAACTAATTTGCATATATATAAATAAATAATATATTTATTTATATATATGCAATATATATAAATAAATATATAATATAATATATAATATATATATTAATTGCATATATATAAATAAATAAATTAGTTTTTTACCTAAGGTAAAAAACTAATTTATATATATATATATATAAATTTATATATTATAATCCCAGGTAAGCAAACAGTTAAGTTTGCGCCTGAATGTAGTTCAAGTCTAAAGGTGGTGCAACTCATAGTAAAGGTGGGTGAAGTTCTGATCACTATTCTTAGTATTTTCCATAATGTAAAGTACATCTCACTAAGAGATGTATACTGCAATACATTATGGGTGAGGTCACTACCCAGACCGGTTTCAACCTTTTAAAAAAAAAAAAAAAGTAAAGCCGTCTCTAAAACTTTGGACGATCCCTACGCCACTCAATTGTGGGCGAAAGACCATCCATCTCAGCGTTGGCTCCTCTCAGTGATGGCCTTCCACCCACCGAGCAGAACCGCTCATATTCCGAAGAAAAGCATTGACCGACAAAGCCCCTCACCGGGCCGTGCCGGAAAACACTTTCCCCGGAGACTAAAATTGCTCCCTTCAGGCAAAAACCTTAAGAGAACGAACTCATATTAACCCCCACCGGTTTCAACCTTTTTTGAGGTCTCCTCAGTGAGTAGCTAGACCCTAAATATACCAAGATTTTAGTAATACAGAGCCTTATCAACTTTACCTATACAAGTTGCAACAAGGTGTTTTAATTTTTAATAAAAATCTCTGGAGGAGATATAGATGTATAGTTTCTTTACCTTGGGTAATGTATATTAGGGTTACTAAGCCATTTTATAAACTTAGTTATTTGCTCCTAATCCCAAGTAAGCAAACAGTTAAGTTGGCGCATGAATGTAGTTCAAGTCTAAAGGTGGTGCAACTCATTGTAAAGGTGGGTAAAGTTCTGATCACTATTCTTAGTATTTTCCATAATGTAAAGCACATCTCACTAAGAGATGTATACTATACATTACCCTAATATGCATTATCCAAGGTAAAAAATAATTTACATCTATATCTCTTCCAGAGATTTTTATTAAAAATTAAAACACCTTGTAGCAACTTGTATAGGTAAAGTTGATAAGGCTCTGTATTACTAAAATCTTGGTATATTTAGGGTCTAGCTACTCACTGAGGAGACCTCAAAAAAGGTTGAAACCAGTCTGGGAAGTGACCCCACCCATAATGTATTGCACTATACATCTTTTAGTGAGATGTGTTTTACATTATGGAAAATACTAAGAATAGTGATCAGAACTTCACCCACCTTTACTATGAGTTGCACCACCTTTAGACTTGAACTACATTCAGGCGCAAACTTAACTGTATGCTTACTTGGGATTAGGAGTAAAATAACTAAGTTTATAAAATGGCTTAGTAACCCTATATACAGTGACATCTCGCTAATCTGAACCTCTTTAGTCCAACCCCCCCCCCCAGTAATCCGAACCGCGGTTTGGAAGAAAAAAAAGTTTTATTATGTATTATTATATTTTTATTTAATAATTATTATTTTAACTATTATTGTTTATTTTATTGTTATTACAGTAGAACAATTTTTCATAGTGTCAGTGGTACGGTTATACTGTAGGTCTATTTTGATTTATTGTATGTTCACGTTTGCCTGGGAAGCCGTCGAAACTGAAGCAATTCGAACATCATGGAAAAGACTGTGGCATTCGAGAATTTATCAAGATAACTACGCTGATATACAAAAAGAGGAAATTCAAAACGTGCATAATTTGGTTAAAAATATAAATCCAGATGTTGAAATTTCACAAACAGATGTTACGAAATGGATTACAGGTAGAATTCGAAAGTGAATTCGAAATCGAATTAGATGCTGAAATTATAAATATCACGTACAGAATGAATTAGAAGACGATGATGAAGTCGAAGAAAAAAAAGTAAAACATGAAGAAGCAGTTCACAGTTTTAATATGTGTATAGAATGGGCTAAGCTACGCTATGCTACAAAATTTTATTGCCAATGCAGCTCCGAGAAGAAATATTCGAAAAAAGTTTAACTTCCAAGAAGCAAAAAAAAAATAATTTTTTACAAAGAAATAAAAGAAAAACTTTTTTGTTTTTGATTTGATGAAACTTTTTTGTGTTATTTTGTGAAACGTTTTTTGTGTTGTGTAAAAGAAAGTGATATTTTTTACGCCAATTAAGTTACGTACTGGTCTATGTAATTTTATTAAATCGGAATCCTCAACAATACAGATATATACAAACTAAATTTTTTTACTAAAATAAACTTGTATTATTTTTTTTTAAGTTTTACATTACACTACAATAGCTTTTTTTCTATCAGATACTTCATTTATTTACAGAATTAAATTGATGCGCCATTAGAATCTGATTATTTCTGTCTTAAACGCTAGTTATTGTTGTCTCTTGGGGGAAAATTCGCTAAACCGAACGAGCACGGTTTTCAATAGTTCGGATTAGCGAGACCATCCGATTGAACATTAAAGTTGACGGTTTCTGACGTCATAGACAGGAATCGAACCCCGGGTAGTTGAAACCAAAGGGTTTATCTACACCAAGGGTGGAATGGAGTCTCTCATTCTATGCACTTTATAAGTGTATCAGTTTCTCTCTTTCTCTCTCTCTCTCTCTTGAAAGGTCTTGGTTTGTTGAAAGCATGACTTCACTATCATCGGAGGCTTGAAATATATACCGACAGGAGCCCATCCGTTCTTCAGAAACTTAGGGCTAAAGATACTTGAGAAGGTTCTCGACGAACACGGCTTTTTTCACCCGAATGGTGAATTGCTTTCACGTATCATCTGCCGTACGATGACACCTAAAACTGAACAGTTTTTTGCATTACTGTTGATTTATTCAGCTGGAATTACAGCGCATATGCGGCTTGGCATAGATTCCATGAGCTGTTGAACTACATCTCCAGTCTTCAGCATACCAGGCCTTCAACACACAGTCATTTAACTGGCTCAGATTTGATGAAAGAGGACTTTTGCTTTCTTTTTCTGAATGCAGTTCAGATCTGGACTTTGCCATTAATAGGAAAGATGGTGGAAGTCGCTGTCATGCTGGCTGAACTACTGCTGAACAATTCTTGCACGATGAACAGCAACGTCGTCCATCAATGTTTTCCGTTGTGTTTACTTTGCAAGATGGACTTAATTGGGCAACAATGTTCAAATATTCCTTGTAGGACATACGATCTTCGAGCAGTATCAGAGGACCATTCCATACCAAATACAGTATGTCCTACACCATGACACCACCTCCAGAAACTTCAGTTGCGTTTACAAGGAAAGCCGGGTTCATTGCTTCATGGGGCACTTCCAATCTCTCTCCTTCCGTCGGTACAGAACAAGGTGTGCAATAACTTGTCCGACCGTAGGACTTTTTATCGAGTCTTTCAGGATCAGTCGCGATGTTCCTGTCTCAGTTGTAGAAGTACTTTCCGGTTCTTCGCAGAAATCAGTGGTTTCCGTATGAGCATGCGACAACTGTTATGTACCACTCTTTATATGGTTTCTTATTCTTTAACTATATTACCTTTATATCTTTATCTAATCTTGTTAGTTGCATATGCCCTACTCACACATACAAATTTCCCTTTCTTTAAACAAGCTAAATTTAGGCCGTTCTTAAGTTTAGTCACGTGTAATTTAATTTATGATTAGGGCTTTGTCCAAGCATGGGACGCTGCTCTTAAACATATCCTCTGAGACAGTTCACCTGATAAATATTGACAAACTTATATTTTAACTGTACCAGCCAATACTGAGAATAGACGAGGTTCTTATCCAAGGTGGCTCTCTCAGAGTGATACACAGTAATAAACTTCCAACAATAAATAAACTAATTCCTGTTTTCTTTATCCTAGCATGCAGTCGTGGCTCTAAATATCAAATTATACTCGTGGGTCCCTCCTGCTAGGTTCGATGGTAATTTTATGAGTGGCTATTTGAATTCATATAACAAGCTGGACACAGGCAAATTCTATGAAACATATTTATTAAATCAAGAAATTATACATGAGAAAACATAAATGCATGGTTAACTATATTGTCTTGCTAGCACAGACCTCAATTTCAATATTAACATTACAATACATGAACAAATTACTTGGACCACTTCTATGTATAATTTAACAAACTTCTAGTCTATGTAGCCTATCCTTTATCACTCCCGTGGTCACTTGTTATATTTTCAACATATCACAATCATCTCTTATACAAATCCCTTCTAGGGAAACATTTCTCTAACAGGGACATGTCAATGCTAAAGTAGGGATGGTTCCTAAAGTTCCTTACAATAAGTCCATTACACAAAATATCCTAAAGATTTCGCACATAAATCTTCAACTGGAAAACAGAATATGACAACCTACATTACCGTTCCTAGAATGACTTTCAGTTCTTTCTTCAGCCTTGTCTGGACATCAAGGCTCCTTTAAGGTCTACAATTCTCCGGGTCACACACGATAGCTGCACGGCCAGATTCTCTGAATTGGAAAGGTTATGTGCCGCTCAGGACTTTCACTAGTACCACAGGCACACATCTGGATTACCGATGCACGATATAGCATAGCTATCCTGGTCTGAGGAAATTGCTAGCCGTAACTCACATGCTACAGCAGACGACTCATAACTTCCACGGCCAGCCTAGAATTTTCTCCGCTTGCGGAGACCGAGAGCTAACGTCCACGAGGTCAGGAAACAGGAACCAAAAAGCCTCGTGTGCGTGTGTGTGTGTGTGTGTGGGGGGGGTAGTTACATATATTGCCAGCTTCAATCTCGGAGATTCGCGCACTTCGCCACGTTGTTTAACGCGCTCCGCACACCTCCACGTGCACGTGGCGTATTTTCTTAGAAAGTGTTCTAGCTTCCTTTTTGTATAACTACTTTCCCTCCGGCCATAGGTTATTCTGGACGGCTAAAATATGACCCTTGGACCCTAGCTTATACACTTTGCTTTCTTATAATACATGAACAAATTATTTAAAAAAAAAAAAATCAGCTAACGCCTATTTGTTCCCGTATAGGGAGTAGGCGAGGCCGTTTACCCTATCTACCCTATGGAGACTGAGTGGGCAGTTCAATCTCAGCTATCTCTCTGATTGGCTCCACTGGTAGCCAATCAGAGAGATAGCTGGCCCAAGGCTATCACTGATTCATTGGTACGCAGTGAAGAAGGCGGCAAGCTAGTGCCGCCATCTCGTGGTCCCTAACACAATATTTTTAATGTCTGAAAATAGTGTGGGTTCGACGGCCGATTTTCTTGAGTTTACGGGACGAAAAACCCGAGTTTCCGGGAGAAAAAACCCGCCAGCCCGTGCCAGAGATCGACTAACTCGGGAACCGGTCGAAAAAAGGCTTAGAAAAATTTCCTCTAGTCGGTGACTAGATTTGAACCACCAAATCCTTTCTTCGTGCGGTCAAGCGCCGTAGAGTGCAAAGGCCACTTCTACACAGGCTAAAAATTACTTTAAACAAATTACTTTAAATAAATTAATACCTAAATAAATAAATTTCTCTATTAGATTTCCTGCAAAATAGGTTAAGTCTCACATATTTTCATATTAAATATTTCTTCCCTTCTATCTTAGCGTTATTTATACATATATATATATATACACGGCATTCATTGTCAAAACACCACATTCTCTACCTACAATCAAGGTCAGTTGTTCCTGAATAAATTAATGTTTTGTCCTACTTAATATTTTTATTATTCAGGACACAACACTACCAATACCGATCCTCTTAGTTTCCTTCGTATAGTTCAGTGAATCTTGACGTTTGGACCAGCCTTCTTTAACTGCTTCCGTCATTTGCTGCTCACTTTATCGAACTCCGAAAGATCCGTCAAAGTTCTTCCCATTGTGATCAAAAGTGTTGGCGATAGACCAGCAGCATCCTTAAATAGTTGCCTGGAACACATAGCGAAATACTTGACAAAATATTTTGCACATACGATGTGTAAGTGAGTTTATGTTGATCTGAATAAAGGTTTTTAATTCAGTGGCCGGTATTTGGTGTAATCGTTCTAAATTATTCCCAATGGTCAATAAGCTCGACTATAAATATGCCTGGATGGCCGAATGATTTGCGTATCCGCTCTCCAGCCAAAAGGCTGCAGATTCGAATCCTGCCGTGGGCATGGATGTTTGCGATCGCCTGTGAAAATACTAATAGAGAAATTTATTTAGGTATTAATTTATTTAATTTATTAATTTATTTATTAATTAATTTATTCCAACTGACTCCACTTTTTGAACACTTCTGGCCAAGTTGGACGAGATGTGAAGATTTTTCATCTAAGAAATGACTTAACGCAAATCGTACATCCTCTACATGAATTCCTACATACCTTCTTCACTATCCCATTATTCTTGATCCCTTTTGAACTGGTTCCCCTTTCAAATACACTACAGACATCATCTCTCTTAATGGAACTCAGGCCACGATCTTGTGCAAGTCTCCTCTTTCACAGAACGCCCTTGAAATTACTGCCCACCTAGCATCCTCTAGACCAGGGATCTTCAACCTTCATCGAATGAACAATTCATCGAAAGGCAATTCGTCGAAAATGCAATTCATCGAAAAACAATTCACCGAAAATTTTATATTTTCGATAATCTTATGATAAAAGTGATCCATTTAGAACAAAAACTGAACCATGCAGACAGCTTCTTGTACCAACAACTTCTAAGTCATTTAAGTCAGAGAGTTTTTGTAATACAGTACATAATTTGGACAGATTATTCCTTTGTCGCCCCGAATATAATGAACTGAAAACTAGAACGGTTCGACATTTTCTTGTAAAAGTTTCAAATAGTGAATCTGAGTAAAATTCATCCCATAATAATTGCTGTATTGAAGTCGCATATTACTACTAGCAACAATAATAATAATAGAACCTGCGTAGTTCAGTCAGTATAAACGAAACCGTTTAGTTAGAAAGACCTGGGTAGTTGGATCCCATTTACGCATAATTTTTATCAGTCCTGTTCAGCTTAAGGTAAGTTAGCAGGCATAATACGTAGATGGCTGGGCTTTTCCTCCCGGAAACAGGCAAAACAGGTCCCACGAACAGACATGAAACAGTTATCGGATAAGAAAGACTATAAGAACTATAATGTTCTATAATTTTTCCCTATGAAAGTAGCATTGTAATCTCCTTATTCACGGTTTAATTTTTGTTCTAAATGGATCAGTTTTCTCATAACATTTTCGAAAATTTTAAATTTTCGGTGAACTGTTTTTTCGATGAATTGCATTTGCGACGAATTGGCGTTCGATGAATTGTTCATTCGATGAATTCGCTTTTCGATGAACTCTCCGGATACCATTTAGAATTGTAAGATGCTTTCCACTTCACAAGGAACGCTGTGCATTTTATAGTTTACATAAAATCCTTTAAAAATAAACAAACTCAGCTTTAAGAGGTAGGAGTCGGGTTCATGATAAGTAAATACAATCAATACTTGAAAAAAGATAATTTAATAAAGAAAGCATTCATTTTTGCAATGTAAATGGGCAACTTGGCAACGTTTTTCCTTTACTAGCTTGTCGATGTTGGCATCAATGTTGGAAATCGCTATGCGCAGAGTATTCTCGAGATGTTGGTCCATAATCTGAGTTCTCTTGTCTTCGAATTCATATGCTTCAATCTGGAGAAGAACTGCTCACATAAGTATGTGCTTCCTAACAAAGCGCACATATTCAAAGCATGCTAGAGAAGATTAAGGAATGCGTCCTCAGAAATGTAGTCTTTATAAAATGAAGGCAAGGGCACATTAAATACGTTTTCTCTCAAAGAAGGGTTGTCTTAGAGTTCAAGCAGCTCCATTTTGGCATTTTGGTAACAGTGACATTGAATGGCATTGAAAATAAATCTAAAAAAGACTGTTCGTTACGAAAATCACTAAATCTCTCTTCAAACTCACTTTGCAACACTGCTAATTTTGTAGCGTATTCATTAGGAGACGAACAGTTGGACTCAGCGAGAAGCGGAAAATGAGTTAAGTCATTTTTTGCGAGTTGTGCCTTCCACAGTTTGAACTTGGCCACAAAAGCTTTGTTGTGATCAAATGGATGTGCACCAGGATTGATCTTTGGATTGTAGCCCGTATTTAGGTCATTCATGTGCAATGAAAGGGCCACGGCAAAGAGCTCCGCGGACAACAAGTGACTCCCGGGCCATGCGTTGAAGACCGCCACGCGGGATGACCACTGGAACTTCTACTTCTCATTTCTATGGTCTAACTATTCCTTTCTATTATCTAATAATATAAATATTATTAGATAATAATAATATTAAATAGTTTCAAAAACTATTTAATTTCGCTGTTCGAACTTTCTTGCGAAACTATCCTTTGAACTGTGGGTGTCTCTTCTCTTTAAAATTCGCGCGATAACATGCTAACATGTCATCTGTTTCTCTTTGGACTTGAAAGAACAATGAGGCATTAGGATCTACGCAAACACGCAGTACTAAAACACTATCAATAAATCACAGTATTAAAAGGAACACTGAAGAAAGTGCAAGTGTGCGATACATGAAGCTGTCTGTCTTGCGGAGGATAGCCGTTAGATGGCGTGCGAAAATTCATTCGCACGCCACCTAACGCAAAATTTTATGAGTTTTTCTAACGTGCATGTACTGTTTGCTTTCAGTTACACATCTCCTTTTCCATAATTTTACTATACTATGAAATTTTAGTATAAAATTATTTGATTTGAAGAATTTTTGTTGTTTCGTTTTCCAATACAGTCTCTATTTTATGCTGCCACCAATTATCAGAAGTAGGAAAGCCATATTTTTTTGCATACATGCCAATGATTTATTTTGGCGACTTGATCAATCCGGTATTTATAGTCAGTTTGAGCTCTTTTGTGGCAGGCACTGATTAGATGTTCTACAGTCTCATCTTTCTGATCGCATAATCTGCATTTGCTGTTCCTATTGATGTTCAAAAGTTTGGCTTTCATCGCATTAATTTTTAATGCCTGTTCCTGAGTTGCTAGAATAATTCCTTCTGTTTCTTTTTTACTATATCCATATTGCAGCCATTTCCACGTCTTGTTCACGTCAATTTTTTTCTCAGTAACTCTAAGAAATTAAGCATGCAAGGGTTTATTTCTCCAGCGCACATATCGGTTATTTTGCTGTTCCTTTTTGTAATTGGATTTGTTTCCTGTTGCTTTTAGAAAGTCCTCTTGTGTAAGTGTTTGAAGCATTCGCTCAGAGCTATTGTCGATGTAACTTTTTAAGATAATTTCTTCTTCTTCCGTCACCCCATCCGCCTATTCTCCTTGGTAGATACAACCGGTCAACATCTCTTCGTGGATGTAATATATGAAGTCATTAATTTTCTAGTTTTGCGGTCTAGTTTGTCCAGGTCTTCTTTTGTCCAATCTGTTAGGCCAGCTGTGTATCGGATCACTGGTATAGCCCAAGAATTCATTCTCTAATTGTGTTTAATCCATTTATATTTTTTTTTCAGAATATTTCTAACTCTTTTGGTGTATTCTGCTGCTGCCTGTTGTTTAACTTTCGAGTGGATAATATCATTGGCTTTTAATATTCTTAGGTATTTACAGTGTTGGTCAGCTGAAATTGTTTTTATATATTTTTCTTAATCAAAATTAAGGTTCCTAGTGTCATTAATTTTTCTTCGTTTAATAGATAAAATTACGCATTTATCGAAACCAAATTCCATTTTGTTTTCTTCAGAATTATAGACAAAGGTATCAAAGAATTCTTGAAGAGCAATGGTGACAAGGAATCTCCATGGAAATTTCCACGTTTAAAGCTAATTTTATTATTATTATTATTATTATTATTATTAGTAGTAGTAGTAGTAGTAGTAGTAGTAGTAGTAGTAGTAGTAGTAGTAGCAGTAGTAGTAGTATCTGAGTACTTCACTGAGGCAGACTCATCAGGAGAGTCTATATATCACCCAAACCAGCTCTCATACCCTCCCTTAAATTCATTCACGCTAGATGCACTCACTATCCCTAAAGGCCAATTATTCCACTCAATCACTGCAGACTAAGAGAAAAAACAAGCCCTTACCCCTTTCTTGACTGCAAATAAATTTAACTTCCATGGACGCCCTCCAGTTCTCTCTCCGCCTTCCATATAACGAAAAATTTCATAGTTTATATCGTATAATAACCTTTCAAAATTTCTTCACCTTTATCATATCACCCCGATTTCTCCTGTTAACCAGAGTCTGTAATCCACATACTCGCAATCTGTCCTCATAATCTAAAACTCATAATCCGGATATAATCTTTTTAATTCTTCGTTGCACCTTATCCGCAATTTCCTTGTCGACTTGGAACCCGGAAGGCTAAATCTGCCCACAAGAATACTGGTGTAGTCTTATCAAAGCTTTTTAAGAGGCAAAATGATTTCCTTATCCTTACATACCAAGGTTCGTTTCAAGATCACAATTATCCTCTACGTTGTATTTGAAACTTTTGCTATGTGACCTTTGACCCTTAGATTCTTATCCACTAATAAGCCAAGATCCCTTGCCTCTTCAGTTTCTTGTAGATTAACCAAGCTAATATAATATGCCGCAGAACTGTAATCATGCCAAAGTGCATAACTTTACACTTACTAAGTAAATTCAAGCCATTTTCGTTTGCTCAAATTTCCAGTCTATTCAAATCATTTTGTTATTGCTGAATATCAGTAGCATCACTGATTGCCCTGCCTATCTTCGCATCATCGGCAAACAATTGCACATCTGAAGTTAGATCCTGCCTGATGTCGTTAATGTATAGAGTAAAGTTTACTCTATACATTTACTCAGTAAACAATAATGGCCCGAGGATGAACCCTGAAGTACACCTTGAATCGTGCAAATTCACACCTATTGCACACTACTTTTTTATATTTGTCTGTCAAATACCTCTGATCCAAGTCAAGTGTTTATATTCCATTCGTATATTCTCCAGTTTACGCAACAGCCTTTCGTGTGGTATTTTATTAAATGCCTTAGAAAAATCCAACATTATCATAGCTTATCCATTCCCTTTATCCAACTCGGCCATAACATTATTATAAAATATGAGCAAATTGCTAAAACATGAACTCCCTTTAGTAGACCCATGCTGTTCCCCCCAGAGTATAGAATGCTTGTCTACATATTTATGTATCCGAGTTCTTACCAACTTCTCTAAAATCTTCACTACCACACCAGAGATACTAATAGATCGGTAGTTAGACACATCAGTTTTTGCACCACCCTCGTACAATGGATCTATCATATATTCCTTCCATTCCTGTGATTTCATTCCTGAACTGAGTCTCAAGTTACATATAGGCATATCCAATTCGGCTGAACATTCCTTTAGCAAACCAGCTGACATTCCATCTGTCCCTATAGACGAATTCTTATCAAGATTATGCAAGAGCTCTTCAACCTCATTCTCATGAACTCTAACCCTTCATCCAACGTAGCAGTAGCACTGTACACCACGTGTTACATACACCTGGTTGATATATCTTAGCAAAGTGAGCACTCATTAACTAAACAATCTCCTTAGCTTCCAAAACTGGAATACCATCTGAAAGCAATAAAGGTCTTCTTCCTCATTCATTCTTTCTTCTGCTTGCAACATAACGGTAAAATTCTTTTGGATTGCCTTTAGCTTGCATGGCCAACTTCTTTTCATACTCCGATTTAGCTTTCCTCACAATACTCGTTACTTTTGTCCCTTTTAGGTTTATATATATTCATAACTCCTCTCACTCTTATTCTCACGATATTCTTTCCACATCATCTTCTTCTTGTGAATCTCTTGCTTAATACGGTTGCAAAGCCATTTAACTGCCAAGCTATTTATTCTTCGATCACACTAGGAATATATTGAAATGCCGCCTTATTCAAGCAATATTCAAAGATTCCATGCATTGCTGACATTTTTCCAAAGATAGTATTCTCCTAAGGTGATTATAATATCCAGCTTTGTAGTTCAGCGTGTAACCTGTTTTAATCGGAGCATCAATACAAGTAGATTCTTCCCGAGAAAGTACAGCATGATCACTGTCACGAATTGTTCATAAAATAGCCACATTTCTGACGCTATGAGCAAATCCAACACTCTTTGACCTCGAATTTGAGGTCAAATTCGAGGTCAAAGACCTCGAATTTGAGATAGTTGTCTCGCAACAATTCAATAAATTCCTCTTCTTTCTTGTCATGAGATTTCTCATCTATGCAATCAATATTTGGAAAATTAAAGCGAGTAGTATCTCGCCAATTTAGCCTTAGTACCAATAAGGTAAAATTGATGATGCATTTCTTCGTCCCCTTCAACTGAGCCGCTCGGTGTGTATCAACACTCCACCACATATTTCATTTTATTACCCTCCACTTCACACCAAGAACTTCCAAGAACCAGGTTATTTTCTGATTTCTTGTAATATGCTTTAAAAATATCTGTCCTTGTTTTATACCTGCAATTTCATAACAATTATTGACGTTTAGTATTTTATTAAAATATTTCATTTATGTTCACCAGCTTTCACTAATGCCAACAATCGCAGGCTACATCGTATTTAATAAAGAAACGAACTCAATCCCTTTGTGGAGTGCGTCGTTGAGTTTGTTTTTAATGCTCCAGGCATTCGCGTATAGACATAATAAATTACCACATAGTTTATTCTTATAATTAGATACGCAATCTGTTTGGTTTTGTTCTAGAATTTTCTCTTTTACTTCTCCAGATATATTTAACACTTTCATTGCCAAGCTGAAAATTGGAATTTCGTGTGGTGGGCAAAATTTTTTTTTTTTATTATTTAGTTAGCGACTTCCACGCGATATCGCGTGATTGGCAATGAACGTGTTAAAAGGTCCGAACCCAAAGCATATTTTACCTCCCTTTGCCACCTACATAACCATGTTCGAAGATATTCAAAAATATATTTAAAGATATTTAAAGAGCGTGTCAACATTCAAATGTGCAGTGTCTCACTCTAGTATTTGCCAATGCTAATCTAACCTCACCACGAAGCGTAAACCCTTTGTGCTTCCCCCATAAACGGCGTGCGTGAAGCATAGCTATTGCTCATTTGACCTTTATACTTTCCATATTTAAAATTGTATTAATTAATAAAGTATTCAAAGTCATCTTATAATTAATTGCATTGGGCCAATAAAGATGAGAGTCGATGCGCTATGAACTCTTAAAAGTTTCATACATCAACAAAAAATGCAGTCAAATTGACGTGAATTCTGTAGCGAAGGTTGTATAAGCCACACCATCACAACCAACCTAAATCGGCACGAACCACTGATATATGTATATAAATAGTAGAAAAATTATAGTAGAAAAACAAACAGTAAAAGATTAATAAGGTGCCAACCCCTATGGAATTATGTTTGAACTTGTTGTGCCTGTTCTCTTTTTCGTATTTCGCCTAGCTTTTTTTTTACTTTATTTTTTTTTTGTTCGAAACTATGACTAGTCGCTTATCGTTTTTTCGTGGGTAATCAATATGGCCACTAAAGCTCGATATGGTCACTGCAAGATTGAATCCATGAGGGCTCACAGAACATCGTATATGCTTATTATATTAGAATCATAATTGGACATGATACGTAAGTTAGAGTGATCTCTTATAATAATATAAATGCCAACATTATTTCGCCCCATGAGGTAGTCTGTCAGTCTTTTTCTGAATGCATATTTTGAGGTTATTGATTTGATTGCATTTGGGAGTTTATTATAGATGCTTGTTGCTAAGTGTTCAAAGGATTTATGAAATATTTCTTTCTTTGCCTTGGGCACTACCAATAACTTCCGGCCACAGCGTAAACCAGAATCTACACTGTATACAGCAAACATACAGCATTCTTTTCTGTGCGTTTTCAACTTCTCTGCAAGCATGGGTTTCCTGAGAGAAATTCTAAAACCTGGTAAGAGTAATTACTTTTACTGCTGAAATAATATTGGATCTCATACGCACTTCGCTTACCTAACCTGGTAAAAGTGTTTCTACTGTAAACTGTGTCCACAATGAAGTTGAAATCAAAAACTATTTTTTGTTTCGATATTGTTGTTCGTCCATTTGATCCAGGAAGTTTTTTAAAAGAGAGCTCTCAGCCCTCGTCTTCGGGTCACTCAGCTGATATCACTGTTCCGATCTCGTTGTTTCTCCCTGGAGGTCATTCAGAAATTTACTATCATTAGGCTATGACTGCTTGAATTTTGAATTGGCATTTAAATTCAAATTATAAATAGAATTATACCTCAAGATATCATACATTAAGCATGCGTATTTTCTATTTCAGGAATTTCTTCATTAATTACAATTTCTGTTTTGATATTTAAAAAAAAAAAGAAAGAAAGTTGAGATAAAAACGAAGTCTGTTGATTGTTGGGATGCCTTAATTGTGACTAGCATAAGAAAAATAAATGAAGCTAGTTACAACTTCCTTCATTTTTTTTTATTCAGTTACAGAGACTCTAATTAAGAAATATTAATGACATTAAAAATATTCCAATTCTCATTTTATACCAAAACCTAGATGGCGCCACATCACAACGTTCTCCCATCATTCAAAGTTGACGTGAAATTTTCTCAAACTTCAGTTACTCCATCGCCTCCTGAATAAAAAATAAATAAAAATCGAAGTTAGCATTAATTTAGTTTGTTAGTAAAAGTGCAATCCAAATCTTACATATTGTGTTGTCTGTTATCTTCTCGAAAGACATTTAACAGCAAGGAAACTTACGCGTTATATTCATCAGCGTAGGAAGATAGTCGCGCCAGAAACTGCAAGGTTTGATGCGCGGACCAATTCCTACTTCGAAGTTGTTGTTGAGTGTCAGGTATTCCTTGCGGTCTTCCGAATAAACTGGCCAATTCGGCGTGACGTCTTGCCCTTGTTCTGAAGGAAGGTTTGGATCTCTATAAAGACAAATAAGATATGATTTATTATTAGGAATATTTTTGCAGTTTGCCCTTAGATATTAGAATTTTATTAGTTTCGCTTTCGTAACGTAAGCACGTGTGATCGGCATTTGCGATGTGTCCGATGATAAATTGATATTTCTGTTAAAGAGAAAAAAAAAATACAAAGTATGTGCGAATTTTTGTTCTTAGCAGATTCCGATACTTGCAATAAGTTCGATGGTTCTTTATTCATAATTGTTAAGTGTACTGTGATATTTGGTATAATTCGTTCTTAAATTTCTTTTTGGACCTTTTTTTAGGAGGGAGGGGGATTTGGGTATATCTCAAGGCTTAGTTAAAGGAAAAATCATGAAGCTGAAAGACAATAAAACATATTCAGAATATAAATTTATTATTCTGCTTCTTAACAAAGATTTGAGTTAACGTAGTTTGGTGGGCATTCTGCTTGCTTTTTTCCCCCCCATACAACTGACGATATGGCCCTCTTGCCTCTTCTACAAATGTCACTGCTTCTCTCGTCATCAGTGTCAGCCTCCAGGCATCGCTGCTTAAAAACTTCAATTGTACGAAAAATATTTCCAAATTGTTTCTGTGAAATCTCTTTGGGCTTGTCTGTGATTAAATTTTCTTCGTATTCTTCAGGATCTTCCCGCTGTGCATCTAAATTTAGCAGGTCGGAATCATTCAATTTCTCAGAGAAAATTAATTTAATTAACTTAGATTCCACTGAAAAGCCTTTAAAGTCATTTGCACAATGTGGAAGAATGTGTTTCCAAAAGGCTCGCATATTTCTAGCAGTAATTTCATTCGACTTTGCGACTTTATAACCAGGCTGAGAGTTCTCTGATTTGGTTAGAAAACTCTTGGAAGGCATTCGCTTCAAAAAAAAAAAAAAAAAAAAGGGCAATTTCATCGACATTAAATAATTGTTGGTCCCAATGGCCCTGTTCTTTTGCAATATTCTTCAAAATCTCTGGGTAATTTACGGCCACCTCCTTATCTGCACTTGCAGCTTCTCCTGTCATTGGAACATTATGTAGACAATTTCTCTTTTTGAAACGCTCAAACCACCCAGCATTAACGTGGTCAGTGCTTAGCAGGATCCGTTTTTGGTTACAATCTTCGATCCATGTAGAAAGAAGTCTCTCTAATTCAATCATTATAATACTTCGATTTCGAGTGCATGCATGATGAACTTGAAGCTGCCTTACCTTTATCTTTATATTCAGTAGCTTTGATTAAAATTGCTCTTATAGATGGTTCACCTATTTTTGTTTTATATTTGCTCTGGACTCACCTTGTTCCTTTTTCTTTATTATTTCAAGTTTTTCTTCCAATCAGATTACTTTTCGAATCATTTTCACACTTTCACTTTTTTCCTCACTAATTTTTTTTACTCATGATGAAAGGTTGGAAAAATATTTTAAAAAAAAGTAAGGAAAACAATTGCACGAGATATGATCAGCAAAATCGTATGTAATTAACAGACGACATAAATTTTGGCGTAAATTTGGAACATAGTGTATATGGAAATAGTGTGGTATGCCATTAAAAAATAACTTTGTAAAATGTTTTAAATCAGTAACTAAATTATTTCATTCTAGAGAGTGATTTTTTAATATAGTTAGCCGTAAAAAACGTATAGATAGAGAAATTTTAAAACTTGTAACATTTATTTTTAAGATGTATTTATAGGCGCACTAATCGAATTTGGGTATAGAAAAAAAAAAAAAAAAATTACGGATTAATTGAGGGATTGCTGTATTAGCTTGCCGATTAGTGAAACAAGTGCGCATGCGCACCGATGAAGTCAATGGGAGATCGATTGCCGACAGAGAGACCTTTCAGTACCGTAACGGGAGAAAATAAAAAAGGGAATGAAGTTTGAGAACGTAGACCAGAGAATTTTGTTTCAGGATTTTTTTTTTTTTTTTAAATAATTGACTGTCGGAATATATCAAAACAGGATTGTGGAAAGAAATGTTAACGAGGTGAATTCTTTGACTGGAAAAGTACGACTCTCAACAAGCGAATAGTAAATACAAGATCGTAAGTAGACATTCTGTTTCAACGTCATCTCCCCTCAAAGACGGCTGTGGTTTCAATTATTTTTTTGGAACAGGTGATGGAATTAAAGGGGCCTTAATGAAAAGCCCTATTTTTGATATTTATTTATAAAGTAGTAAAAGAAACGGAAATCTTTCACAATTTTGATAACCCATATCTTTGATTGCTGTAGCAACGTATAGTTATATGACAAATGTCGTTGTTTATATTATTATTATTATTATAACGGTGTCTCCATGGAGTCAGAAGACTTATCGCGGGAGACCCTACATTGACACGCTAAACGTCATTCACACAATCCCTATCATACTCCCCCTTAAATTCATTCATAGACGAAGCACCCTTGTTAATTACATTCTTCCACAATCTCCAGGGATGACCCCTCGTTCTCTCCCTTCCTGCACTGGTTTTTGAAAAAAAATGTCATCAATATCAGTCCTATGAAACCCCTTTAATAATTTATATGCCTCTATCATATCTCTTCTCCTACGTCTAGTGAAACAAGCTTTCTTCTTCACCAAGAAATCCAGGTATCCAGATCTGCGCGCAATATTCTAGATGTGGTCTTATTAATGCCTTATAAAGTGGGACAATCATTTCCTAATCCATGCTTGTTAGTGTGTTCTGAAACAACCACGTAATTTGATGCGATGTTTTGGCAACCTTTGCAATAAACTCAATCAACTTGAGTTCTCTGTCCACAATAACTCCCAAATCCATTAATATAGTTCCATTAATATAGTAAACAGCATGTGATCTCATTCTCCCGAAGTGCATCACCTTACACTTACCCACGTTAAACTGACAGCCATTTACCTTAGCCCATACCGTCAGCCTTTTAAAGTCATCCTGCAAGATATCTACATCGTCTGAATTGACAATCGCTCATCCTAATTTTGCATCATCAGCAAACAAGTGGTTATTTCCTTTCAAATTATTTCCGATATCATTAATGTACAAATTAAACAATAGAGGATCAAGCACTCAGCCCTGAGGTACACCACTAGTCACCTGCCTTTCTCCTGGACTCAGCTCCTCCATAAACGACTCTTTGATATCTGTCCACAAGCCACCCTCTAATCCAAATCAGCTTCGGATCCACACCCATTTGATCCAATTTATGCAACAGAGTTGTGCGTGGAATCCTGTAAAATGCCTTTGCAAAGCCGAGCAGTATCACTAAGTAAGGATTTCCTTTATCCAACTTCACTGTTACTTTATTATAGAAAGTAATAAAATTACAACTTTTAATGCTAATCAAACTTTAAATTCTTAATTTGATATGCTGTTGGTGTACAGTATAAACATGGGGGGGGGGGGGATTTCAATTCTTAGTGACCGACAGAATTTCAGAAATTATATTTTGACTGTATTTCAAAATTTTCCAAATAGTTCTAGAGTACTTACCCAGTTCTGGCAAAATTCGTCCAAAACTGAATCATGCGTTTACTTAATTGAACATCATCGTCCTGATAACCTGCAGTCCTGTTGAGAGCTCCTCCAAACGTAAAATTAATATCATTTCCATGTACAGCTGTCACCCAACGAGGCCATGTACTGATTGCAGACCTGTGAGCAAACACGTATTTATAGACGTTGTTCCCAGCTTTGGAAAAGTCATCAGCCACCTCATTAGTATCACACATGAAGTAATAATCTCCCATTATCTGATCGATGCCATCTACATTCTCGTTAAGGTATCTCATGCCTGGCAACTTGGAGTACATGAAAGCAATGGAGAGAGTGGAGACTTCATCTCTGTAAGGATCTAACTGCCTCACCATATACAGAAACTGTTCGTTAGTGATATTCAAATCATCAACAAGTTGTAAAATATCAGGGAAAGAGCTATGTACAAAAAGCATTCCCTCTTGAATCACATTACCCAGCATGATGCTTGTTCGCTTAAAGTTCCCCTTCCGAAGCGAATCTTGTGGACTTTCCACAACTAGAGTTCCATCAACTACTGGAAGGAATCTGGATTCCACCAATTCTTGTGCATCTGCCCTCTGGAGACATTCCAGAACAGCTTCTCTGTCATTGCGATCATGAGGACAACCGACAGCTTCAGCCAGCCTGAGGGATTGGTTGATTGCTCTTTCTTCATCGTGAAAAGCCAGTGGAGGATTTGGCGTACCACTCTGCAGTATGGCTCGCTGGAATAAGTTTCTACTGAGAGGAGATATCACATGGTAAGCCACGGACGCCGCACCAGCACTCTCTCCAAATAAAGTGATGCTATCTGGATTTCCTCCGAAGAATTGGATATTATCGTTAACCCACTGAATTGCTAGCAGCTGATCAAACAAAGCTGCATTTCCAGGAGCTCCTTCAATTCCAAGATAAAGAAATCCTAAGGACGCCAAACGATAATTCACTGTTACTACAATGACGTCACCTTCTGATGCCAAACCCTGAGTGTCATAGACAGAGAAGATTGAAGATCCAGCATGAAAAGATCCGCTATGGAAAAATACCATGACTGGTAATACTGCTTCTTTTGGGCAAGGACGTGGTGTCCACACATTTAACGTTAGACAGTTTTCAGTTCTTGGAAGATATTCTCCAAACCATGAGACATTTCTCTGCTGGAAGCATGCTGGTGGTTTTTCTGTGGCATTCAGCACTTCGGTCCATGGATCTGGCGATTGAGAAGGGCGAAAACGGTTAA
This sequence comes from Typopeltis vanoorti, assembly GCF_054136105.1. Taxonomy (NCBI): domain Eukaryota; kingdom Metazoa; phylum Arthropoda; class Arachnida; order Uropygi; family Thelyphonidae; genus Typopeltis; species Typopeltis vanoorti. The sequence continues at coordinate 62,774,649 of NC_143572.1, forward strand.
CTCCTGTGGTCTCTCTACCAAAGGGTATTCCAAAGAAGACGTTCACGAATTTCCCATCGAATGCTTCCGTAATCCGACCTCTAACTGGTCCCTTAGTAGTCTGCACAATAGGGTCTTCTTCATATAGGGGTGCATCTCTGACCATCTTTCCATCTACTGATTGATTGAATATACCCATGAAAACTGTCACCAGAAGCATCTTGCTGACACACAGGCTGAGAACACTTTTGTCCTCCTTCATATCTTTGTCTTGGATTTCGAAGAATTTATCTGAAAAACATAAGTGTGTATTTATATAGTTTTGAAAGTTTTGAGAAAAACCTTTCATATTGAGAACGGCAAATATGTTAGTTTTTTATAAATATTTTATAATTATAAAAAAATAACTTTATAAGTTTAAAAATGCTTATTATTTTTAATTTGTTATTATTATTTTCATTATTTTTATGAACGTTCATTCTAAGTGGGGGGGGGGAGAGAGAATACAAATTTAATAAGATCGTTCGGATGAATTTTATTTTATTTTTTTTTATCCTCTTGAGTCTGTCTTATCCATCAACTATGCTTGGATAATTTATTTAGCTTGATATGTGGAATGGATTTAGAAACCAACTTTCACATCTTTTTTTTTTATGTCGTCCATCCATTCTCTGTATGGTCTACCTCTTCTGTTTACACCATCCATAATACTAAACATGAATGTCTTGATCTTCTGGTCCTCACTCATTCTGCAAATGTGTCCAAATAATTGCAGCTTCCGCTTAATAATCTTCTGCATTAGATTCTCCTTTGGTTGTATCTTACGATAGAGCTCTTCATTTGTGATTTTCTGTACCCATCCCATTCTTAGAATCTTTCCTTAAAAAGTTCTTTCGAATGCCCAAAATGTTTTCTTATTTCTTTATTTATCACCCACGTTTTAGATCCGTAACGTTTACCGCTAAAGATGCATATTTCCAGCTCTTGTTTGTACGCTGATCACTTTACTTTTCCAGATGTTATCCATGGCCATCATATTTGTTCTTCCCTTTGCAATTCTGATCTTTATTTCTTTTTTACAGTTGAAATCATGTAATTTTACTTCTCACGTATGTGAATTTGTAAAACTCCATGTAGCTTAGCAATACCAAAGCGCTTTACATCGATTTTTACAGAGGTCAAGTCCCATGAGAACTGTAAATAACCTTGTTTGTTTCTGTCTTTTATGCTACATATTTTTGTAAGTAACCCTATGGGAATTCATTGTATTTACTCCTTTAACTAAAGTTTCTAGAATGTCAAAAACAAAGGCAATGCTTTGCCATCGGAACCTCGTGTAACAGCTATAAAAAGAGCACAAGAAACTTGTTTATTATTAAGTGTGTGTGTGTAAAAGGTGTTTACTTTGTATATAGCTATGTATAAAGAGCGCAAGAAAGATTGTTTTCGATGAAGTATGTGTAAGAGGTGGTTGCGGGCTCTGAGCCTAAACATCTTCGGAGTTTGTATCAAAGAGGCCCGCCAGTTTCAGAAAAGTTTCCGGCGCTCGACAAAACAAGGAAAAAGAGTGCACGGAAAGAAGAAAGAACGGGCCGGTCCTTATCAAAAGGATCAAGGAGAAATGCCGATTTTCTTTGGGGTTTACAACTCTTAGTGCAAGGTCCGGAGAAAGGCGTAATAAAAAGGGACTGAGCCGAGCATAGAGGACTTCCAGTTGTCCACAGAGAGGGGAAGCCCGGTTGGCAGTCAAGGGGGAGAGCGAGTTAGCGGCAGACAGTCATCGAAAGTCGGCAAAGGAGAAAGAGGAGGCCCAGTTATCAAACAGAGGAGAGTAAGGCCCCAGTTACTAAAGAGAGAGGAAGTTGGAACCGCAGCAGAGGACAGTCAGAACCAGAGGCAGTCGGAACCAGAGCGGAGGCGAGCTGCAGACCATAAGCGGAATCCAAATCAGAGGCAGTCGGCAGAGAACCAGAAGTTACGGCGAACCTGAGCCAAGAGTGTCGGATGTCCTTTTTGCCGTTGGAAGTCAACCGGAATCAAAAGCCGCAGAACGATCTTCAAGCCTGTATGCTGAAACCTCTTGCCGGAGCTTTTTGAATACCGAAAAAAATGCAGTCCTAGGCCCGGTAGTAATCCGACGAATCTCCCCCTGAAGCAAGACTCTCCAGATGAAAGCCAAGAAGGCCTGAGGAAAGAAAAAGGCATAGGAACTGCTGGAACTGCATTATCGTAAACATCTCTTAATACAGCTATTAGTTTTCAATCAATTCCATAGGATTCTAGCACTGCTAATGTCATTTTCTGGTCGATACTGTCAAACACCTACTCGATCTCTAATCAAAACATGCTTAGGGAAGTCGCGAGTATATACAACAGATTAGGAATTTGACAGTATGATTCTGACTTACACGTTTCTTAACGTGTCTTCAGTTTTTGCTCACGAATATTCTATAAACGTTCAGACATTTTTTCATTTGTTTGCGAATCTATTTGTCAATTTTTAAAAAGCCAATACCCGACCTTCCAAAGATGGATGTTTCCTTTTAGAAAAAGTTTTTCCTTCTGAATGAAGGCCAATAAGCCTCGTATAAAAAGCTTGAAAATACCTTTCGCTTCTCATTGACAAAATATGACCAAATGATAATAATTAGGAAGCTTTTCTCTTTGACACAGTAAACGCTAAATTATAAATTGAATTAGAAAAGAATGCTTAGATAAATAAGAATCCCGGAATCAACTGAATAAAAGTTCAGTTGTTTTAGGAAAAGTTTAATACAAAAATATTCTACGCAAATATTGGAATATTAGACTGCCCTTGATAGAAATAGCATAAATGGTCGACAATTAAAGGCTCAGTAACACAGATTCATGAGAGAAGGCTGCAGCTATATCGGATCAACATTTTCTATATAGAATGATAAATGCATGGAACTTAACTTCGATCTGATCCTAAATACTTTTTTCACACCTAGAAATTGTTTCAGGGAAACAATTTATTTAGTTTAAATTCGATTACAAAAACTTAATGTCTGCCACACTCTCCTCCCCAGATACCATTTAAAATCATCGTTAGTCTTCGGCTAGCTATTCTATAATTGGCTAACAATGCAGACCAGTCCGATTTAAACCAAACTTGAGATGACCCAATAAATTTTAGTAAAAGTTCTAAATATCATGGAAATTTGTTCAGCCTAACAGAAATATCATAATCGGACGACAGACAGACAAGTAAACGAATTAATAAATGCATAATAAAAACTTTGCTCCATGCATGTAAAACGTGGCCTTCGATTTACAGATCGAACAACAGTTTCACTAAATCACATATCGTGAAGTTGGTTTAGAAAAATGATGATTAGTGCCTAGCAGAATTCATCTACTGCAAAATAATCCACTTATGTCCTTTTTTTTTTTAATGGTAATACTGCCTCACCAAGGACTATAAACCTATCCTATATTTAATATCGCTAAAGACTACATCATCTGGGAAATCATACTCTTGAGACTAAATTTGGTTCGTTTTCAAGCCATCCAGGTTTCCAATAAGCACTATCACAATGAAAAGCATTTGTTACCTGAATATATTAATGGCTTTGGAATTATACAGTGCATAGATTGCTGGGAGGGAAGGGGGGGGGGGGGAATGCTATTCAATCGTGCTAAACAAACAGGCATAAATGAATGATGATATTCGTTTTCCATGGTGATACAATATTTCTGAAGAATCAATTAATTGGTGTTTTGATCATTTTATACCCTCACATTATTTTGGTAAATTTTTTTTGTCAAATCACAAATTACGCTATGATAATGCAAGAGCTTTACAATTCATGGAATGGGAACTGCTTTGGCAATGTCAGAAATAGAAATAGAAATAAAAACAGCCATAAACATATCAAAGTATATTAATAAGAATAACATACTTTATTAGCATATTCACAGTTAGATATGTTTGGCATGTGTTGCACATCTGGTGGTAGTTCGTCTCATCTGGAAACAAGTCAAGCGAGCTACCCCCAGGGAACCGTATTAGAGTATACCGGCACACGTTTACACAATGAGTTCCTCTTAACTTCACAACCAGAAAGCATAAAGGTCTTTGCTTACCTTGCCAACATGATTCTCGTTTCTGTATAAAAGTACACGTTACGGCTTGTCGCATGCCCAACAGAAGGCAAACCGAAAGTGATTTTTCGTTTACTTTCCACCCCTTCGTGGTCGAATACCGGATATAATAGGTGTCCTGTGCCGGAGTCAATAGGAACAATGTCGTCATTCAACTGCGGTGCCACAACCTAACAATATCGTAAGGTTTTCATCACACTAATTATAATAAGTAGGATGGTTAGTCTTATGCTGTCAATATATTTTGACCAGGAAGAAAAGAATCAGTCATTTTCCCTCCCCACCTAGGTTGTTTGCCACCTACGGTTTACAAATCTTTACAACTAAAAGGGCTTCGTTTCCGAGATGGGATTCCAATGCCAATCTTTCTAAAGCAAGGCATCATCCGTATCTGAGCTCCTCAAGCAACAGATTAACACGGAAAATACCTACTCTAGCCATAAATACAATTACAACTTCAACAGCGCGTTAATCTTTAATCTATCAATTAATCATTTACAGCTTTCAGCACATTCAAACCACTCAGTGTTCGGAATGTCGCACTTTTCCCTTCACGACTGAAGTCTGTGCGGCCACATATCGATGTTGTGGCTCAAGGTATCGAATACAAGATTTGTGTTCTTCTAGCTGAATAAAAGCAGTTAGCTTATTTCGGTCAAACAGGAATATCTGCTTTTATTCGGCTAGAAGAACACAAGTCTTATATTCAATACCTTCAACCTGAACAGTCTGGACTTGCGGAGCATGCTATCAACACTAGACATAGAGTTCGTCGGAACAAGACAAGTCGTTCACAAAAGTCGGTTCCTCATTGAACGTTTATAAAGAAATATGTGAAACTTTATTTCAAACAGATCAAACAGATAATGTGTGTGTGTGTGTGTGTGTGTTAATAAGTTAGGAAATTTAATGACCTTTCTTAGTCATCTTATATTAGCGACTTAGGTGGCGCTTTGGAATTGCGAGTTATTGTTGGATTAACTTTTTACCAGTACTGAAAATGTCTTTGATACTTTGGCCAAAATTACGCTATTTGTTTTTCCCATATTAGAAATTTTAAGAATAATACATTATGGAAAGTTATGGAGACAACAACCGTGTTATAACAAAACTTTAGGTTAATATTCATATTAAACTAAAGTTTTGCTCTAACATGGTAGTTGTGTCCATAATTTTCATGATGTATTCTGATCGCCGTGTAAACATGAAGGAATGGATTTAAGAATAATACTGATTACAGGGGTTAATCCCTGATGAGTGTTAAAATATATTTTAACTATATCAATTAATAAAATAAGCAAAACGTGAAGTACAGAATTCTACCTTTGAAAATTCAGCATGTTTCACATACGAAAGAGGTGAAACAAAGTATTGAACAAAACCAACTGCACATTTAAAAGCATTCTAAACAAAATTTTCTACTTACTAGCAGCAAATATCCGTTAGGCTTAAAACAGGTTACTTTGTGCGACTATTCGTGAACGATTTCAAATATTTTCATATCGTGGTATTTTGATGAGACTTATATTACTACCAGAAGTGAGGAAAGTCACTTGGTTCTTGGAATTTTGTACTGCATTTCACATTTTCCAGTAAAAGTGGCTCACATTCCTGCAACAACTTTCCATAGCAGCATGTGTTAGAAGTTGCATTTAGTTGCTATTGGCTACTCATTAACTCGTCGTATGATCTCACAGATCACGTGACACTAGGTGTGTTTCCAAGCGACGCCCTCCGGCTCAGAACAGTAACAAGAGCTCAGTAACACGTGCGTAGTGCACGTGTTTCTTTTCAAAACAACTTTTTTTTTTAATCCTTTATTGAGTCTGCATTTCAAAACAGTTCGGTGAGTTGCCCAAAAGGGAAGCAAGGTAAACAAGGTAAAAAAAAAAAAAAAAAAAGTATATGGAGGCAGGACTATTGACTTTCTCACTGTTAAACGTTGCAGTGAGACATTACGATTGGTGAAGCCAAAGTTACAGACTCTCGCTTAAAACAAGTTTTATTTAGTGTTGGCCCCGAAAATGGACCAACACTAAACAAATTTGTAAGTCAGGCTGCCAATAGAATTCTCGATAGGTCTCAGTGGAATGTTATTCTTGTGCAGTTTAGGTAGACAGGATATTCTAGGAGGCCTAGCATGGTATGTCCAGATTTTTTTTATTGTTTTTTGATCTAATGAAATGGTTTCACCTAGTAGCTTGTTCAGTTTTTTTTGAAATTATCAAGATTTTTATCTAACCTTCTCCATCCTCTCATAGGCTACTCAGTATCATCAATTAAAAATTCCACAGAGTTTCATGCAAAATAAAAGCAATTATTTTGTTGGAAACTGACATGGTAATTAGCTTCGACATTGTCTTCCTCTTCACTAACACGTCCCATAGACTTGCTAACAAATGCTAGCAGAAATTCCCATCTGCCCTTGTCGAATTATTCAAATTGTTATTACGTCTGGATACTTCACCTGGAAAGAAAAAATTTACACGCAAGAGGAAGGAACATCAGTGGGGTCTTCCTTATTACCAAACTTAGCCAACCTCTTTCTAGAACACCTGGAAGAAAAAAATTTCACGTTTAATTCTAAACCAAAACTCTGGCTACGATACGTTGATGATGTCTTTGCTGTCTGGAGTCGTTCTGAACAAGAACTACACTTGTTCCTAGATGAAATTAACCTTCTTCATCCGCGCATCAATTCACGCTCGAAAAAAGAATCTCCACAGGGTATCCTTCCTGGATGAACAAATCCAAAGAAAAGAAGATGATTCCATCTCCACTTTTGTCTATCGTAAGCCGACTTTTTCATGACGCTATATTCACAATTCTTCGGCTCACCATCCATCTCAAAAAAAGTTGGCATCATTAAAACATTAGTAACCAGAGCATTCAGATTCTGCTCCTTCGAAGGTTCTTTAAACCAAGAATTGAAAATAATCAAAAATACAGCCATGCAAAATGGATACAATCTGAACACAACGCAAAAAATCATTAGTCCCTTCCTCACATCAACAAACCAGTAGGATTATCCATACCGTATGTTAAAGGCATCTCCGGACGTCTTTCAAAAATTATGAAGAAATATATAAATTGGTTGCTACCGACAAACCAATCAACCAAATCCACAGTTGGTTACCTTCTCCTAAAGACAAACTCTCACCTCTTATGCTACCTGGTGTGTACGAAGTCCCATGCTCCTGTAAATGTCCTACTATGGACAGACAGGTAGATCCGTTAACAAACGCATTTCGGAACATCAAGACTATATCCGTCTTATCAAATTGCAGAAATCTGTCCTCACACAACATTCAACCTCTTTTGAATTGAATTGAAAACCCTAGGAAGGAAACCAAACTTCTACATAGATCTTCATATAAACATGAACACTTATATAAAGAAAGTACTGAAGCCCTACGTCACAGACCTAATTTGAACCGTAATGACGTTCTTACTATCCTAAATTGTGTAAAATAATTTTATATGTGTTATCACATTTTAATGTTTTTTTTTTTTCAGAAAAATTGTAATTTAATTCTATAACAGGCTTCTGCACGCATATTGGGATTCCATTGTAAGCATGCGCCCTAACTGTATTTGATTCCTAGTATTGTTGGAATTAACTGTACTGATATCCTATGATACGTAGGACGAAATATTTATTAAACATCTTATTACTGTGATTATGAGTGTAATTGTATTCATGAATGCTCCACGGGTTTCATTATACAATAAAAAAATGAAGCATTTTTTTTATCACACATTATCCTTCGCCTTTCAATAATGTTGTTTCTATTTTTGATTTGAGAACTAATCATATTAACTTTATTCAATTAATATTTGAATTTTCTTACAACAATACTGCTAAAATATGTAAATTTCGTACTTATTTTTATGCTATAAAATTTATTCTTATATATATATATATATATATATATATATATAGGTAATAAATTTTTTAACTTGGGGATATTGTATATTAGGATAGCCAAGTTATTTTATAAACTTGGTCATTTTAACTCTTAATCCCAAGTATGCAAACAGTTAAGTTTGCGCCTGAAACAAAGTTCAAGTTTAAAGATGGTACAACCAGGGCAACTCATTGTAAAGGTTGGTAAAGCTCTGATCACTATTCTTAGTATTTTCCCATAATGTAATTATGAGAAAATACTAACAATAGAGATCTTTACAATGAGTAAAAACTTTAGAACTTTACAATGAGTAAAAACTTTAGAACTTTACAATGAGTTGCCCTGGTGTTGTACCATCTTCAGACTTGAACTTTGTTTCAGGCGCAAACTTAATTGTTTGCATACTTGGGATTAGGAGATAAAATAACCAAGTTTATAAAATAACTTGGCTATCCTAATATACAATATCCCCAAGTTAAAAAATTTATTACATCTATATCTCCTCCAGAGATTTTTATTAAAAATAAAAACACCTTGTTGCAACTTCTATAGGTAAAGTTGATAAGGCTCCGTATCGACCGTGAGACGCAGAGAAGGCGTTTGATAAAGTATGGCATCAAGGTCTTCTCTACAAACTGATAAAATTTAATTTTCCAGTCAGGCTAAAATAAAGGTAATACATTCTTACCTGAAAGACAGATACATGCAGGTCAGGGTAGGCGAAACGGTTTCGACCAGACGCAGGATCTCGGCAGGCGTACCTCAAGGATCTCTTCTGGCACCTCTACTGTTTTCAATATATGTAGCAGACATCCCTCTGAACCCAAGAACAACATTCACTGCATTATATGCAGATGATACTGCACTGATGGCAAGATCACTGAGCCCAAAACTGGCAACTAAAAGATTACAAAATAGCATACACACCTTAGAAAAATGGATGGCAGACTGGAGGATCCAAGTTAACCCCCAGAAAAGCTCAGCCATACTGTTCACTAGAAAGAAAATTCACACCATGGAGGATATTTATTTATTGGGAGTAAAGATTCCATGGCAGACTGAAGTTAAATATCTTGGAGTGATTCTTGATAGTAAACTCCTATTCAGCAAACATATTAGTTACATTACCTCTAAGACATCAAACGTCTTAGCACAGCTCTTCCCTATGATCAACAGAAAAAGTAAACTGGATATGCAAACAAAATTAACAATCTACAAGATGGCAATTAGACCGGTTATCACTTACGCATCCCCAGCTTGGAGCCACACCGCAAATTCAAACATTCTAAAACTTCAGAGATTACAGAATACGAGCCTGAGGATGATTCTGGATGCCCCCTGGTACATAAGAAACACCTGGATCCATAGAGAAGTTAATATCCCTTATATCTCTTCCCTTCTCAAAAATCTAGCTGAGAAGTTCTTTACCAAGACAAGTAACCACCCAAACCCTTTAATCAAGGAAGCCTCGGAATATAATGAAGAAGAAATCAACAAATATAAAAGACCAAAGTCTATCTTAAGTTCAGCTGAACACAACTAACTTCACTGCCCTCAATGGGCTAGCATAAAGCTCACAAACATTCCATTTAAAGTCCTACCATTACAAGACAAAGGGGAATATGAAAAGCAATTTTGCTTCACCCATCTAGCCAGAAATGTTAATGTTAATGTGAGATGCGGTGGCAGAGAGTCAGCTGAGCCATTGTGTTGTTAATTAGTGGCGATAGTTTTGAATGATAAATATACAGAGGTAAGTGTTCTTCATTTTCTGAGGTTTTTTAAGGTGAAATATTTGCTACCGTTGCTGGTAGATCGATGTGATCTACGGGATATATATAATAGAGTAACATTTTATTGCTGGTAGACACCTAAGAGTGTCTACGGGATCTGCTAGTGGACCCTCAAAAGTCCACAGGATTGTCTTTGCCTGCTCGGGGCACCTGAGGGACCTCTACTCTTTCTCCATCTGTGTCTCAACACATTTTTATTTCTTGAAATGACAAAACTTCTAAATGAGACCCAATTCGAAGAAGTTTACAGGGAATTCCTCAGACTGGGAAAGCTACTGAGTGATAATTGGCCGGGAAAAGTTAAACTGTATGACACGTTTCCCCCCGAATGTGTCTCAGACGCTGTCGCTGAAGATCATTTAGAGTCGATGCCTTCTACTCCTTCAGACTTTGCAGAAGTGAGTGCTCACAAAGTCGTCGCTGAAGATCATTTAAAGTCGATGCCTTCTACACCTTCAGACTTTGTAGAAGTGAGTGCTCACAAAGTCGTCGCTGAAGATCATTTAAAGTCGATGCCTTCTACACCTTCAGACTTTGTAGAAGTGCGTGCTCGCAAAAAGCGAAGAACAACAGAAGAACCGCACAATGACAATACTGTAATGGAACAGGATTCTCAGGGTTCGGACGCCGCTACTTCTCCCAAAGAAAAGGTGCCTCCGGTCATCCTTAGAGAAAAACAAAAGTGGGCAGCTTTACGATCCACAATGTCCAATCTGCATATTGGCTTCATTAAGGCCAAAAACATGGATGAAGGCATAAAGATTCAGCCAGCAACAGTGACAGACTATAGAAGGTTGACCAAGGAACTGGACAACAGAGGCATCCAGTATCATACCTTTGCGCTCAGTTCAGAAAAAAATTTAAAAGTAGTCCTTCGTGGTGTCTGTGAAGACATTGACACAGCAGAAATCGCTGCTGACCTAAATTCTCAGGATCTGCCACCAGTCAAAGTGAGCAGAATGTACAAAGCAGACAAAACTCCCATGCCATTAGTCCTTGTTGAGATTCACAAAATATATAAGGATATCTACAACTTAAAAACAGTCTGTGGTCTCATCGTCACACCGGAACCACTCCGTAAAAGATCATCTTCTGGGCAGTGCCACAGGTGCCAAAAGTTTGGCCATGCCCAGAATCTATGCCGAGCAGAATATAGATGTTTAAAATGTGGAGACAGCCACCAAACCAATACCTGCACTAAGCCAAGGACCACCTCGGCCAAATGTGCCAACTGCAGTGGCCCTCATCCGGCGAACTACAAAGGATGTACTCAACACCCAAAGAACAGACGGATGGAGGCAATCCATCAGCCCTCCTCCTACACTACAAGAACACCAGCGGCCCAGACATCAAAACCGGAGACTCAGCGACCACAGTCGGAGACCTCCAACCAAAAGCAAACAAGAAGTTATGCCGATGTGACCCGTACAACTAGGCCAATTCCAGAACAAAATCAACCAAGAGCACCTAAAAACCTAACAGCTATTATCACGGCCTCACTAGCAAACATGCTACAAACTTTTAGCCTATCAAACCCTACTGAAACCTCCACTAAAAGATTTCTTCGTGAAACACAGGTCATCCTCACAGCTCTCATAAATGAATAGTAACAAACTCATTCCAGCATCTCTTCAAATAGTTGCTTGGAACGCAAATGGCCTCAAAAACAAAATCCTGGAACTCCGTGCCTTCACATCTAGGTATCAGCCAGATGTTATTCTAATCAGCGAAACTCATCTAAGGCCCTCAGACAACCCTACAATAAGGGGCTATCACCTATACAGAAATGACAGACTACTCTACAGAGGTGGTGGCACTGCCATCTTCATTAAAAACTACATTAAGCACCACTCTGTGAGCATTCCTTCAACCACTAACCTTGAGATCACAGGAGTGGAAGTAGTCACCAGCTCCACTGGCAAACTGAAAATCTACTCAGCTTACAACCCTCTCCAAAAATCTCTACTTCACTCTGATCTAAATGCCATCTTAGGCATCAGAGGGCCCACCATTATTGCCGGGGATCTGAATTCCAAGCACCCTGCCTGGAATTGTTCAACCACAAACAAGAATGGTTGCATCCTTTTCAATTACTTAGGATCAAGCAACGCTGTTGTGGCAGGCCCCACCGAACCAACTCATCTCAGTACGTTCGGCACTGCTGATATCCTGGATATAGCTATCCTGCAGGATATTAAACTTCAGTACAGTATCATATCTATGGATGAACTATCATCCGATCATAATCCAATACTGCTGCAGCTGGGAAATCAGGAATTCCTGTGTCCTCCTTCTCACTCCTACATTGTATGGGAAAGACTGTCAGCAGCACTCAAGGATTATATTGGACCTGTTCCTCACATACGCACAAAAGAAGAAGTAGAAACTGCAGTTACAAATCTCACACAACAAATTAATTCTGCTATAAAGGTAGCTTCCTCCTACAAATCTGCCCGCAAGCCAGATCGTTTGCCTGAAGACATCATGAACTTAATCAGAGATAAAAACAGAGCTCGAAAGAGATTCCGTAACACGTGTGCACCACAAGACAAAACAAATCTAAACAGACTAAATGGGGCAGTAAGAGATGCACTGAAAGCTCACAGAGACTATGTATGGGATGAAAAGTTATCCTCCATTTCACCTAGTGATCACTCCATCTGGGGACTACTGAAAAATACCAAAAACAAAGGCAGATCCCTTCCCCCAATATTAACTAATCAGGGCCTTGCTCACACAGATGTGGACAAAGCAGAGGTTATAGCGCACAGCTTGGAAGAGCAATGCAGGCCTTCGTATGGAAACCTTGACTTTGACCACATACATAAGATTCACAGCAAGGTCAGACACTCACTCAAACTTCCTATCACCAGCACTGACCATATTGCATCAACATCACCTGCTGAGATATATGACATTATTAAAAATTTAAAGAACAAAAAAGCTCCTGGACCAGACGGCATTACTAATCGTGTGATTAAACTTCTGCCCCGGAGGGCAGTAGTGTACCTGACCAGTATAATAAATGCAATTTTAAGATTTCACTATTTTCCTTCCACCTGGAAACTGGCTGACGTAATTCCCATACATAAGCCAGGCAAAGACTCACACCTACCCCAAAATTATCGTCCAATCAGTCTCATCTCAAATCTGGGTAAGGTTGCAGAGAAGGTCATCCTCTCACGACTTCAAACCTCAATAAATGACCTAAACATCCTTCCAAAAGAACAATTTGGTTTTAGGCAACACCATAGTACTACCCAGCAAATCCACAGAATTGTTGAATACATCACAACCAGCTACAACTGGCGCCAGTGCACAGGCGCTGTTTTCCTAGACTTATCCAAAGCATTTGACAAATCTGGCATTTTGGACTCCTGCACAAGCTTATCTCAGCCGGCATCTCACCTAAAATGGTTCATTTAATCCACTCATATCTTCAAAATAGATCAATGCAAGTAAAAATCAACGGTTCTACATCCTCCCAGCGCCACATCTTTGCTGGAGTGCCGCAGGGATCTCTACTGGCTCCATTGCTGTTCTCTGTATACATGTCAGACATCCCACACAATCCGATGACTTCCATTTTGGCCCTATATGTGGACGATACGGCAATACTAACCAGATCTCTCAGACCCCTTTTCATTACCAGAAAGCTTCAAGAAAACATTCTAAAGCTGGAGGGTTGGTTCTCTAAATGGAGATTGGAAGTCAACCCCCAGAAAAGCTCAGCCGTTCTTTTCTCAAAAAGGCCAATGTCTCCTGTAGGAGATTTGTTACTATTCAATATTAAAATTCCCTGGCAGTCAGAAACAAACTACCTGGGTGTAATTCTCGACAAAAAGCTATCTTTCAATCAACACACCAAGTCTGCATGCACAAAGGCATCTAAAGCCATAGCACAGATCTATCCGCTAATTAATAGAAATAGCAAGCTCAGCAACAGAATCAAATTGCAGCTATACCAGTTGACGATTCGTCCTATAATCACCTATGCCTCTCCCGCCTGGAGCCACACCTCTAATGCTAACATCATCAAAATACAGCGAGTGCAGAACAAGTGCCTGAGAATGATTTTGAATGCCCCGTGGTATGTTAGAAACACTCAACTCCACAGAGACACAAATATTCCCTATATCTTCTCTTTTCTACGATCCTTAGCCACCAAGTTTTTCCTAAAGACGTCCACACATCCCAACGATTTGGTTCAACAAGCTACAGCATACGATCCAACGGACATATTCAAATACAGAAGACCAAAAGCTATATTGGCCTCCTTTAGTGATGCATAATCTCCATGCCCAATCAGGGCGAGCATTCTGCTCATAAATTTTACCTTCACTGCAACCACAACAGATAGCGGGGAATATGAAAAGCATCTTGCTTCACCCCTAAAGACATAAATGTCAATTGTCAATTGAGATGCGGTGATTGATTCATTCAATCCAATACCCTTGGAGGGTAACGGATGGCAATGTTGTAGCCAATGAAGTTCTAACTGAGGCTCCACTATTGCTGTTACCCTCCTGCCATGATCAGAGCTTTAATACCTCAATAACACCTTATCCCTACACTGTCCTCTACAGATAACGGGGAAGATGAAAAGCATTCTTGCTTCGCCCCTTTAAGCCAGTCCTTATAAGGGCTATAAGGAACCTTGATATTTAGGTCTAGCTACTCACTGAGGAGACCTCAAAAAAGGTTGAAACCGGTCTGGGTACTGACCCCACCCATAATGCATTGTAGTAATTGTAGTATACATCTTCTAGTGAGATGTGCTTTACATTATGGGAAAATACTAAGAATAGTGATCAAAACTTTACCCACCTTTACAATGAGTTTGCCTGGTGTTGTACCATCTTTAGACTTGAACTTTGTTTCAGGCGCAAATTTAATTGTTTGCATACTTGGGATTAGGAGTTAAAATAACCAAGTTTATAAAATAACTTGGTTATCCTAATATATATATATATATATATATATATATATATATATATATATATATATATATATATATATATATATATATATATATATATATATATATATATATATATATTAATTGTTAAGTTACCAATTAGCATAATATTATTTGGCATTACATCATCATTTGAACAAAAATAAATGAAGTGCTTTTCACATATTGTGCAAAAAGCACTTCATTCGACAATGTTTTGAATGTGTAGATAGAAGGCGTTTTTCGCATATCCATATTTGGCATCATCCAAATAAATAAATAAAAGAAATCTAAAAATTAAAAAAGAAAAATAATTATTGGAAGATCGTACTCTTCTTCACTGAAACTACCCAGTTAACATTTCCCCGGCTATTCCATTAGGTTGTTTTCCGTCTGTCCATGACCTCAACTGATGACCTTGAATATCAAGCAGCATTGCAAAGGTCGCTTTATCGGTTTAAAACAGACAGACAGACAAACAAGAAATGTGTAAGGGAATTTCAATAGCACTCAGATGTACAACAGTGTTTTATGTATTATTACATAGCGAGAGAGAGGAAAAACAAATTCATATTTTAAATATATTTTCATAAATAAAATATGAACATTTAATAAATATCTACGCTACAAAACAGAAAACAAAAACTCCAATTTGGTGCTGCTAAGAGAGAGGATTTACAAAAGTATTTTGCTTGTTGTTAATTATTATTTTGCCAAGTTCGTCTGGTGGTGGTGATGTAATCTTAGTGTACAGCGCCACCTTTAGAATTGGCTTTTTCAGTTTTGCATATAATTAAAGGATTTCTACATGTCACGAGAAAGAATGATTTTGCTCCATTTGGCCGTAGCTGTACTATTCTGATTTCCTAAATAAATATTTATTCCAGAAATTGCTGCCTGGCCCTTCCAGATTATCTTCTATCCATTAAGTCTTCATCAAAAATCGTTCCAGCTCTTAGCAATGATTGGTGTGTTCCAGTTTTTTTCAGTGTGTTAGAGACATGTATTTGTCACCATTTGATTGAACGCGCCTGTTAAAGGTTCCGACGTCATAGACAGGAATATCGAACCTAGGTCGTTTCAACCAAAGGGCTCATCTACACCAACTGGGGAATGGAGACTCTCATTGTATGCAATTTTTCAGTTTATTAGATTCGCTCTCTCTCTCTCTCTCTCTCTCTCTCTCTCTCTCTCTCTCTCTCTCTCTCTCTCTCTCACACACACACACACACACACACACACACACTTAAAAGGCCTTGGTTCGTTGAAAGCATGCCTTCACTATCATGAAAGGCTTGAAATATAAAGATAGTAGCTACACATTCGTCAGAAAGTTAGGGTTAAATGTACTTGTAAAGGTTCTTGAAAAAAAGACAGGATTTCGAACACGGTTTTTTTTTTTTTTCAACGAAAGGGCAAATTGCTTTGACGTGTCAACTGTCCTACAGAAACGCCTAAAACTAAGCAGATTTTTGCATTACTGTTGATTTATTCAGCTGGAATTACAGCACATATGCAGCTTGGCATAGATTCCACAAGGTGTTGAACTGCATCTTCAGTCTTCAGCATACCAGACCTGCACAAGACAATCATTTAACTGGCTCTGATTTCATGGAAGAGGACTTTTGCTTTATTCCCGGATAAATCTTTCTAACTGCTCCCATACATCAGATCTGGACTTTGCCATTGATAGGAAAGATGGAAGTCGCTGTCATGCTGGCTGAACAATTCTTGCACGAATAGCAACATTGTCATCCATCAGTGTTTACGTTGCGAGATGGACTTGATTGGCAACCTTCAAATATTCCTTGTAGGACACTCGACCTTCGAGCAATATCTTCGAGCATGTGACTGCCAGTGCCGATCATTTTCAGTTCCCTGCTTATAGTTCACTGAATATGTGATTTGGAAGAGCCTTCTTTAAATGCTTTTGCTGCACAGATTGTTGGTTTGTACAAGCCTTCTCAGACGATGGCGATCTCGTACCTTGCATTCTGTCTTAGGACTACAGTAACGCCTCTTAGACAAGCCATGAGGGTTATTTTTCCACTGATTAAACATCTTGAAGGTCTCACCTTTTGAGAAACCAGTCAGCTCTGCTGTTTTCAGAATCGTCTCTGCAGCCACACGGACACTCACAATAGGCTCTTTATCGAACTTCGAAAGATCGTTTCAAGTTTTTTCCATTGCAATCAACGTTATTGACTAAGCAGCATTCTTAAATAGTTGCCTAGAACACACGTGATGACGCATGTGACCAAAAGTGTTTTACATATACGATGTGTAAGTGAAGTTTACGTACATCTACATAAAGGTTTCTATTTCAGTGGCTGGTATTTGGTGTATATAAAATGAATTATATAAGGATCGTTCCAAAGGATCCCAACTGATCAATGTGCACGACTATAAACATAAAACGTCTTAATTGCATGTAAACTAACAAACTGAAGTCTACCATTCAGATTAAATTATAAGGGCTGTTTTCACAAGTTATTGTTCCGATACTGCAGATCCAACGAGATACTAAGGGTGTTACTGTTTGACATTTTATTATTATTATTATTATTATTGCATCCTAAATATCGCTCATTTACACACACCTTCCTATTTGTCTGTTGAAACAATGAAAAGTGCTTTTGAAAGAAGCTCATTTTGTTAGGACCAAGAAAACGTTTGCGCACCCCTGTTAATAAAATCAGTACTCTCGTAATGATGTACGTTGAGATGTAGTATAATCTTAGGTTAAATTTTAATGGCTTCTAATATTGTATACATTTGCCAGTTCGTAGTAAAATTATAATAAAGAACCACACTGTAGTGAACAAAATCTACTGCACATATAAAATATTCTTAATGCAAATAATATACTGGTAATATATAAATTACAGGCGCCCTCCGATTTACGGACGACCCGACTTAAGGCGTTCCTTACGAACGGGCTCATAATTTAGGAACTAGTTTCTTTCGCGCACGTAAACAAACCCACACTTCGCCTCATTATCAAAGCAGCTCTTCCCGTTATTTGGAAGTCAAATTTAGGGGCCTGGGTCACACCTGCCATCTTTGAAGATTGGTTCTTGAACTATTTCTGGTGTGGAACGTTATTGTTCGTAAAAGAAAATTCACTTTAGAATTATGATTATGCTGGGCAATGCTCCTGGACATCCAATATTTTTAGACGATCTTCACCCTAATCTAAAGGTCGTATTTTTACCACCCAACACTACATCGTTGTTACATCCAATGGACCAGGGAGTCATTTCTGCATTTAAGGCTTATTACTTACGGCGTACATTCCCGCAAGCTTTCAGGGCTACGGAAGAAGATCGTATGATGACCTTGAGAGAGTTCTGAAAGAATTATAACATCCATGATGCCATCAAAAACATCTGATTCGTGGGAGGAAGTGAAGCAATCAACAATTAAAGGGGTGTGGAACAAAGTGTGTCCTTAATTCTGTGATGATTCTTGTGGCTTCACAGAAGACTTCGCCGAAGCCAAAAAGTCTGTGGCTGACAGTGCAATGCACTGCCACTGGACATCAATGAAAATGATGTCATTGACTTATTAGAGTCCCATTCACAAGAATTAACTAATGGAGACCTTATGGAGATAGAGAAGCACCACCTGATAGAAACACAACAACACGAAGAATGAGATGATCCAGAGCCAAATAGTTTACGACAAAAAATTATCAGAAGCCTTTCGTCTTATTGAAGCAGGATTTGCTAAGCTTAAGGAGCAGGATCCTAACATTCAGCGGTTTACAAAGGTTCATCGTATAGTTAGTGAGAACATCAGCTGCTACAAGGCTATTCATGATGAAAAAAAAAGAAAAAAGGCCTGTGCAAACTACCTACATACCTTTTTCAAGAAACCGACTTCAGTGGTAAGCTATCCTCCTCCAGAAACAATCAAATCCTGATTCTTCAGCACCAGGTCCATTCTCTCTAGCACCATCTTCCGATTAATGTTAACCTACCTTCTTGCCTCAGAAATGCCCCTTCCAGTAAGCAAGACTTGATGCAACCTTTAATATTCTTTTTTTTGAAATTTCTCCTATCTAAACTTTTTTTGTATGAGTTTGTTTTTACGTTCGGTTTGTTTGAATTAAAAGTGTCCTATATGTCCTATACTTTTTATATTTTATAATAATAATATTATTATATTATTATTATATATGCTACAGACCCATAGCAACACTACCAATTATCAGTCAGTCAAATTATGGAGCGGATCATACTGAAGAAACTCACAGCATACACAGAGACCTTTCATATTATCCCCAAAACACAATATGGTTTTCAGAAAAATAAAGAAACACCATCACTATTGGAAGACTTTACGTACGTAATTAATACCGCCTTAGATAAAAACAAAATTGCCATGGTAGTCATTTTGATCTAACTAAAGCATTAGATAAACTCACACATCAAACTTTGTTAGAAAAGCTGAGGCATGTTAGAATGGACGGGCCTCTCCACAGGTGGTTGACAAACTACCTCCAAAATAGAAAGCACATCACATGTATTGGGTCAAACCGAAGTAGAGAGCTACCAGTAACCTGTGGAATACCACAGGGAGCTGTACTCTCCCAACTCTATTCAACATTTACAGCACGATATTAATCAGCTGCCACTCAAAGGTAAGATATTCCAATACGCAGACGATACAGCAATAATATCCATCCATAATAACGCAAGCATAGCCCAAACAAATATGCAGTATGACATAAATCTTCTCATAAAGGGCTCACCAAAAATTCCATACACCTAAACTCAGATATAAGAGAAAATTAATGATATTCAGAAATCCACTGACTCGACCAGTTGATAACAAATATATAACTATCCAACATCCACTTTCCAACATAAAAAACACACAGAACAGCAAAACCACTACAATCACTCAAGTTGAAACAATACGATACCTTGGAATTTACTTCGATGCAGATATGAACTGGAATAGCCACATAAACCATCTACACCAGCGCTTCCCAAACTGGGGGGCGTAGGTTTTGTTGAGGGGGGGGCGTGAAATAATGAAAACAAATTGAAAATGTTTTAAGTCTAAGTAGATTTTTATCTTAAAAGAAACATGTTTAATTTTTATTATTTATTATTATTATTTTTTAAAATATTTTAATTAAAAAAAATCACAAATTGATGCGGGTTCACAAATTTCGCTTCTACGTATTTCGGCGCTTAATGAATATTAGTAAATATATGCTTATTCATATAAGTTTCATTTCAAAGCTGAAATCTAAGAATTGCAGTTTCAAATATTTCACCTGATATTGACTTTTTTGTGTAGCAGTATTGAAACACATCCATCACATTAAATTGTTATTAAACTTCATTTATGTTTTTAATTATTTCTTTCTTTATTACTAATCGTTTTACGTTTCATGTGCTTGTACCGCAAATGTACAATAACAAGATATCTATCTACATAAAAATATGAGATAATGTTGCTGTTGGAAAAGGGAGGCTCTCTGTTTCACAAGAAACCACAGGACTGGAACTTGGAATGTTAGAAGTATGAACCAAGGTAAGCTGGAAATAATAAAGATGGAAATGAAGCGCAAGAAGCTGGATATATTGGGAATTAGCAGATGCGGCTCGTGGCTTGAAATCGTGGGGGTGCTGCAACTTTCGAAATATGCATACACACTGTACTTACAGTGTTTGGATAAAATATCAAAATTATGGTAAAAATTTAAAAAAAAAATTAAACATGAAAAAATATTGTTTATTATCGAGAAAATTATAGTTTGATATAATTCAAAATTACAAAATTACTTAAAAATTGCTATAACAAATGTTGTCTTTAATTGTAATGTCCAAATATTTAAAGAGACGGAGTAAACACGATGAGCACTACGAACACTCTACTACTGGCGCAAACTACATATAAACAACAGTGGAACTGCGCGACGGACAGTGTCGCATTACGCTAATAACTCGCATCTCACTATGACGTGCATATGCTTGCGCGCGTAGCAATATGACACTGTGGTAAACACTGCTGCTAGCGTCCTTCGTCCTCCTAAGTGCTACAAGACGGATTTTTATTATTATTTTTTTTTTACAAAATAAGAGAATTGTATAGGATTGTTGATAATAAAATTAAATATTACAAGCAAATATAAATAAATTAATAAATATATTTATACATCGAGAAAAATTGGGGGTGCTGCAGTTCCGTAGTGCCTATGTACGACCCGCCACTGGGAATAAGTGAACTTAGGTGGACAGGAATGGGCCATTTTCAGTCAAGGGACTGTATCGTGTATTACTCAGGACATGTAACAAGTCGTGAAAATGGAGTATCTTTCTTACTCAGGATAAAGATGGCTAGGTATGTATTAGGTTATAATCCAGTGAGTGACAGAATCATTTCTCTCAGAGTGAGTGGACATCCAATGAATTTGACCATCATTCACTACTACAGAGGCACTTAGAAGAAGACATTGAAGAATTTTATGACAAGTTACAAGAAGTGATAGATGCAACACCAAAGCGAGATTTATGGCTACTTATCGGAGATTGGAATGCAAAAGTGGGAGAGACTGAGGAACAAGAAATAACACCCACTTTGGTTTAGGTATTCGTAGCACTGCAGGAAGAGACTAATTGAGCTTTATGCAGAAAATTCTTTGTTTTTTGCTAACACCTGCTTTAAACAGCACAAAAGAAGATTGTATACATGGATATACCTGATGGACAATACAGAAATCCAATTGACTATATACTTGGTCAAAGAAGATGGAGAAGTGCAATTCAGTCTGTCAAGACTTTTCCAGGTGCAGACTGTGGAACTGACCATCAATTATTAGTAGGTACGATACATGTGAAATTACGGAAATTGAAAACAACACAAATGTCGATCAGATTTGATCTTGGAAACATACCAGCTGAATACAATATTAGCATACAGAACAGATTCAACACATTCGATTTGTGTGAAAGAGAACCAGATGAATTATGAGAAGAGATGAAAGATATAATTAAAACAAAAGCAAAGAAGAATATTCCAACAGTTTGTAAGACGTTTAAATCGCTGTCAGAAGATGCCATCAAAACTGCTCACGAAAGGAGGAAAATGAAGGCCACGGGAAATTTGCAGGAAGTACGACATTTGAATGCAGAGATTCAATGACGAGCATCAGAGGAAAAATAATTTAACCAGGAATGTCAACAAATAGAAGAAAGGAAACCAAAACAAGAAAGGAAAAAGCAAGAGATCTTTTCAAAAAGATCAGAGAAATAACAGGGAAGTTTAGTGCCAAGGTGACAATATTGAAAAGAAAACACAAAGGATATCTTACAGAAGCTGCAGACAATTGCTCAAAGAAAAATCGATAGAGTATACAGAAGCCCTTTACAGAAAAGACTCCAAAATTACTGAGAAATCTGAAGAGCAGGATTATACACAGGAGCCAGTACCACTGGAGAGTGAAGTGAGGTGGACACTGCAACAGCTGTCCAGTAAGAAAGCACCAGGGGGAGATGGAATAACCATTGAGTTGCTCAAAGTCCTGGGAGAATTGAAATAGAAAAAACTAGTTTATATACCTCTATTGAAGAAAGCGATGCAAGAAAGTGCGAAAATTACAGAACTATAGCACTGATTTCTCATGCAAGTAAAGTCTTACTAAAGATCATTCAGAAGAGACTGGAAGAGAGAAATGCCAGATGAACAGGCAGGATTTCAGAAAGGCAGAGGAACAAGAGATCAAATCGCCAAAGTCAGATGGATAATAGAAAGAGTACTGGAATATCAAAAGAATGTCTACTTTGTTTCCTTGACTAGCAAGGCTTTTGACTTGTGAAATGTGTTAAGAACAATGGGAATCATGTGAAACTGTGGAATGTGTTAAGAACAATGGAAGTCCCAGAGCATTTCATTATCCTTTGGAGGAATCTTTATTATGAACAAGAAGCTACTGCCCGAACAGATCTTGGAGAAACTGAGTATTTCACAATAGGTAAAGGGGTGCGACAAGAATGCATTTTATCTCCTATCTGTTTAACTTGTACAGCAAATACATTTTAAGAATGGCAGGGCTGGAGGAATCTTCAGTTGGAATTAAAATTGTCCGAAGAAATATTAATAATTTGAGGTATGCAGATGATACCACCTTGCTAGGGAATGCAAAGAAGATTTGGAGGAACTTATTATGAAAGTTAAAGAAGAAAGTGCTAAATATGGTCTTAAACTCCAGTGCAGTTTAATGACACTAAATGATCTTCATCTGATCATAATCCAATACTGCTACAGTTGGGAAACGAAGAAAAAATGTTCCCACACACACACACATCCATTCATATCATTGGAAAGGTTGACCAAAGTACTACCGAAATATATTGGTCCTGTTCCGCTTATAAAATCCAAAGAAGAAATTGAAACAGCTGTTGAAGACCTGTTTCAGTTTCTTCAACAAATGAAGAAATTGAAACTGACCCAACAAATTAACACCGCCTTTACAACAGTCACTACTTCCACTACTTCCCTTAGGCCCAATCACTTGCCAGAAGATATCATGAACCTGATCAAGGAGAAAAATAAGGTTAGAAAAAGGTTTCATAATACCCGTGCACCACAAGATAAACAAATCCTGAATAGGCTCGATTCTGTAGTGAGAGATGCCCATAGAAGTCAACTTTGGGAAGAAACATTGACTTCTCGCTATTCTGATAATCAATCCATTTTGAATCTAATCAGAAAGATCAAACCCAAATCTCTTCCTCCTCTCCAAACAGATCTGGGCCTCATCCACACCTATGCAGATAAAGCCGAAGCAATAGCAGAAAACTTAGACAAGCAATGTAAACCTTCATATGAACATCTAGACTTCAATCACATCTACATGATCCGTCGACATGTCAGATGTTCATTAAAATCTTCTGTAACCTGCCCCAATCAAATTGCACCACATCACTAGCAGAAATATATGATATAATCAAGAAATTAAAAAACCAAAAAGGCTCCTCAGTCTGATGGCATCACCAATAAGGTGATAATGCTGCTGCCTCGTATCGCTATTGTATATCTGACCAACATAACTAATTCCAACCTCCGTTTCAAACATTTCCATTCCTGTTGGAAGGTGGGGGATATAAGACCAGAAAATACCCGCACCTGCCTCAAAATTATCGGCTAATCAGCCTCATCTGAAATTTGGGTAAACTGGGAGAAAAAGTTGTTCTTACCAGACTCCAAGCCTCCGTACACAAGTTAAACATTCTTCCTAAAGAGCAGTTTGGGTTTCGTCAATTCCATAGTACCACGCAACAGATACATAGACTACTCGAATACATCTCCATTGGATACAATTAGCATCAATGGACTGAGGCTGTTTTCCTTTACATATCTAGTGCATTTGATAAAATTTGGCGTTTCGGATTACTGCATAAACTGACCTCAAGTGGAATACCATTGGGAATGGTTCACCTAATTAAATGATACCTTTATTTGACAGGCGCATGCAAATCAAGATCAACGGTACAGTATCAACACAGAAATGAATCTTGGCTGGAGTCCCACAAGAATCCTTACTAGCACCGATTCTGTTTTCCATATTCATGTCTGATATCCCTCAAAATCCATTGTCATCTATTATGGCCTTCTACGTGGATGATACAGCAATATTAGCTAGATCTCTAAAGCCACATCTTGCCATCAAAAAAACTTACTGAAAAATGGTTTTCCAAATGGAGATTGTAAGTGAATCCCCAGAAGAGCATAGCCATGGTATTCACCAGAAGACCCATGCTTCGTAAAGGGGACATCTTCCTGTTTAACACAAAAATCCTGTGGCCAATAGAAGTCAAATACTTTGGTGTACTACTAGACAGAAGGCTAACTTTCAGCTGCCATATCAAGGTTCTCTGTGTAAAGGCATCAAAAGCCATTGCCCAACTCTCTCCTCTGATCAACAGGAACAGTAAACTAAACACCCGAATCAAACTACTTATCTGCAAACTGATGGTTCGTTCCATACTCACTTACGCTTCTCCGGCTTGGAGTTATACCGCTGATGCTAATGTTCTCAAGTTATAACGAGTGTAAAATAAATGTCTATGAATAATCCTAAACGCTCCATGGTTCGTAAGAAATGTGCACCACCATCGGGACCCAGACGTCCCCCTATATTTACACTTTCTTGCAAACTATGGCAACAAAGTTCTTCTCAAAAGCATCTGTGAACCCTAAGAAATTGGTTCAACTAGCTGGAAATTACGAAGCAACGGATTACTTCAAACATAAAAGACCAAAAGCCATCTTAAACTCAAATTCTGATGTTTAATCCCCAAGCCCGCTCAGTGTGAGCAATTGTCTCATAATTTTTCCACTCACTGTTTCCCATTCAGATAGTGGGGAGTATGAAACGCATTTTGCTTAACCCTTTATATTAGAAATGTTAATCGTTAAATCCACCACCGTTTTTCGATCGATTTTCTTAATTAACTCAAGAAAATCGATCGAAAAACGCACACCATTTCTGGCAGTAACATTCGGTTACACTTGGGACCATAAGATGGCGAACATGTCAATCATGTCTTCATCGGATACCGTTTATAATTAGTGATAATCTTGGGCCAGCCATAAGAAAACTGGAGATTTTTGTTTTTTGATTTGGTCGTCATTAAAAAAACAAGCAAACAAACACCTATCTTCTCACCAGTATTTCAAAATACTTCTTCAAGTATGAATTTCTTATGTCGTCTGCATTTTAATCCAAAGTTATTATTTCTGTTGCCAAGTTTATTGACATCTAAGGTTTATGTTTAAGAATAAAGTATATATTTGCTATTTTTCCCAGCACATTTGTTTGGTACGCACCCTCAGAATAATGCTGCTGTTTACGAGACTTTAGTCTACGAGACTCGTAGACTTTAATGTTGGTTATATATGTTACTAAAGAGTTTTATTAGTTTATTAACAACGCAAAATTTAAAACAAAAATAAATATTTTAATCCAGTATGTTATCTTTCCAATAACTGACGCATTTTCAAGGATAAAGATACAAAATGAACAAAATAATTTGAAAAGAACTCGAATATCAAGCTAACATTGAAATATTTTGACTATTTCTTCTGAGATTTGTCACACGTGGTTAGAATTTTGAATTTAAATGTAGACTTAGTCCTTCAGATGTCTGCATTTATTTTACCTTGTTTTACATTTTTATTCAGGTGTTAAAAGTATAGACAGATGCCCAGAATAACAATTTTTTTAAGGTAAGAGGTTTTTCTTCATTTTACTCAAAGTACGAAGGCGAATACACGATGTACTAATCCACTTTGTGTATATTCCAAAAGTGGAGCAACAGTTGTCTTAACAACTCACACCAACAACCTGCGCCAAGGTTTGATATAATAAAAAAAAAGTTGAACAGAAACCTAGCTATTTGCCTGAATATTAGTTTACTCCAAAATAAATTTGAATACATTTTAATAACTTCACCAATAATAGTTACATTTCTAAAAAAATAAACAGATGGTTAAACCTCGCACCAAATAAGCAAACCTAATGGAGACGATCTAGATTACTCCAAAACTTCATATTACCTTATATTAAAAGAGTGAAAATTACTAAAAATACTCGATAAATGTCAGATTCACAGCTGATATTCCACATTCTGAACAGTGGAATATCAGCTGTGAAATGGAGAGTTGAACATCAGAATTATATAGTCATGAAGCAATACGGACAAAGTGGCCTTAGCACACATTGTAAATCAAAACAGACTAACGTGACGCATCCGACACGTTAGTCTGTTTTGATTTACAATGTCTGATAATGTTTGTATGTATTCATCCATTAGGGTTCGAATCTAGGTCATTTTTGTTTTCAGAAAGGCGATGCTAATCATCTGAGATTACAACTGTCCTTCACTTACCATCCCATAACAGGAATATACTGCTTCATTTTCTATTTAATTACTGATGTTTCTTTGTTTGTTTGTAGAAATTAACCTTTCTCATTATCATCACCTCTTGGTTTTGATTTTCAACATGTGCTGTTTCATGCTACCACAGTGAAAGTGAATACCCGTTGTAAAATACCATCTTTTAGATAGCATTTGGAGTTTACCATATGCTGCTCGCGATTGTTCCTTTTTTATTTCTAAAGCGTTTTGGAAGAGGACTTGGGATTTGTGGTTGGTCGAGGACCGAGTATACTCGTTTGAAGATACACGTCCTGCAACAACTTCAGTTATGCTGCTTGTAATCCGTCTGTACAAACGACAAGTTGCATAAAAGCTATACACACAACACATCCATACCATGACTGGGTAAAGGCCGAAGTTAATAAACAACTTTGACTTCTCTACCTATTCTGATCTTCACACTTACTGTGGTTGTGTCTGTCATTGAGTTTTATAAATTTCTCTTGCATTAAAATGCTAATCCATTGAGAATTCACTGTAAATGAGTACATATGTTTACATCTGCACGTTTATTTAAGAAAATTATGTGTATTAATCCAGAGTTTGTTAATTTTTTTTGTTTCCAGCAAGCAATGAAACTCATTCTACATTTTGATCAACGCTTGAATGTCTCTCCAGTTCTTTTCTTCTTGTTTTTTCTCTCATACGAACAAAAATAGATACATAAGATCGAAAGTAATTGAAGAAAAATTATTATTCCCAGTTGCATGCGCTTGCTTTATTTATACTAAATGAATTTATAAATTTAAACTTATTTATTCGCAATTTTGCCTTTCTAAAATGCTATCACGACTGTTATAATTCGGGACATTAGTTATATCCTCGAATTCCTTATAAGGACTGGCTTAAAGGAGCGAAGCAAGAATGCTTTTCATCTTCCTCGTTATCTGTAGAGGATAGAGGACAGTGTAGGGATAAGGTGTTATTGAGCAATTAAAGCTCTGATCATGGCAGGAGGGTAACAGCAATAGCTGATAGCCGAGCCTCAGTTAGAACTTTATTGGCTACAGCAATGCCATCCATTACCCTCCAAGGGTATTGGATTGAATGAATCAATCACCGCATCTCACGGTCGATTGATTATTCCAATCCTATCCTCGAATTCAATACGAGGACATAACTAATAAAAAAATTATTCTAATAAATAAAAGGTGTTAAAATGAATTAGTAACTTTTAAAAGAAATTTTAAATATTAAGTTTAAATCGAAGTAAATTTCACTTATTATTTATAGTTGTCATTTTATTATAGTTATAAGAAATTATAAAATTTAAAAATATAAAATTATTTATCGCAAATATAGAAAAACTGAGTAAATAAAATATCTTTAAGTCAATTAGAATAGTAAAGAAAAGAACTCAGTCTAGCATTGTTGACATTGTTCTAATTGCAGCAGTTAAGCATGATCAGTGGTCTACACAACAAAAATCAGAATCGTGAAAGCAATGGTATCCCCTGTGGTGCTGAATGGATCTGAAAGTTGGACCCTGAGAAAGAGTGAACGCTTACTAAGAATACCATGGGCTGCAAAGCAAACCAATAAATTGGTTTGCTTTGCAGCCCATGATAATTAATTCTTAGACATACCTTAATTATTTTTTTATAAAAGAATTAAGGTATGTCTCAGGCCTAGTTAAAGGAAAACCATGAAGCTGAAAGACAATAAAACATATTCAGAATATAAATTTATTATTCTACTTCTTAATGAAGAATTGAGCTAACGTAGTTTGGCGGGCATTTTGTTTATTTTTTTCATACAACTGACGGTATGGCCCTATTGTCTCTTCTACTCTTCTGCAAATTTTACTGCTTCTCTCTTTATCATCGAATCTTTTTCACACATCTACTTTTTTGCTCACTAATTCTTTTACTCATGAATAAAGCTTGGGAAAATACTTAAAAAGTAAGGAAAACACACTCATACAACATTGCAAAGGAGGCACGAGATGCGACCATCAAAGCGCTATGTAATTACAGTACTCCCACACTTTTGTACAGCTTCGCTTGTCTTAGTGCCAAGAATAGTCGATTCGTGCTGAAGGGGAGAAAGAAATGAAGGACGTACGAATCGGTCGCCAACACGCGAAATCACGTGCTTTATAGGTAAAATTTCCCAACTGTTATACAAACAAAATAGTTACCACTTTAAAAACTACAATGATCATAAAAGAGAAGTTAATTTTCCGACAATAAACAACTCATCCCACAATACAGATTGATTACCCTATTATCAGAATGGATTCTCCTTTTGTGACATGCGCAGAAGTGTCGAAGGGTCTCGAATCTGTGGGCGTACTATAATAGACGACATAAATATTGGCGCATATTGGAACATAGTATACATAGTGTACATGGAAGTAGTGTAGTATGCCATTAAAAATAACTTTGTAAAATGTTTTAAATCGGTAACTAAATTATTTCATTCTGGTGAGTGATTTTTTAAAATAGTTAGGCATAAAAAAATGTATGACAGAAATTTTTTGAAAGCTGTAACATTTATTTTTAAGATGTATATAGGCGCATTGATCGAATTTTAGAGGCGCACTAATCGAATTTGGGTATTGCAAAAAAAAAAAGACGCAGTAATCGAGGGATTACTGTATTACACTTTATTATTATTGCGACATATGAGCCATTATGTTATTGATTGTCGTTGTTATTATTATTATTATTATTATGTTATTAACGAAACTACAGACTTATTAAAAACTGCAGACCTATAAGCCTACTCCCCACCATATATAAAGTCTTCACAAAAATTATAAATAACAGAATAAAATCTAAACTAGAGGAAATGCGATCCTGTGAACAAGCTGGATTTCGAAAGAATTACAATACTTTGGACCATATTCACATTAAGACAGCTCATTTAAAAATCAATTGAATACAATAAACCCTTATGTCTGGCCTATATAGACTACGAAAAAGCATTGATTCAGTTAAAATATCTGAAACCCAAAAAGCACTTGAAACCCAGGAAACTGAGAAATCCTATATTGAAACACTAAAACATATTTACAATAATGCAACTTCTGTAATTAAATTATATAAAAACAGCGAAAAGTTTTCAGTACAAAAAGGCATCCGGCAAGGCTCTCCCAAATTATTTATAACTGCACTAGAGGAAATCTTTAGAAGCATTCCAAATCAGCTAAATGAAGCCTCCAGAGTAACTGGGTTAAAAATAAATAGAGAAAAAACAAAAATAATGATGAATAAATACATAAACCATAGAGCTGTCAAAGTTGAAAACCATGAAATAGAACAAGTTACTTCATATGTATATTTGGGCCAATTGTTATCCTTTGAGGAGTGCCAAAGAAAAGAGATTGAACGAAGAATTCACCTTGGATGGATGGCTTATATGAAAATGAGAGGGATTCAGAAGTGACATCCCTATGAGTCTAAAAAGGAAAGTGCATACTTCCTGTCCTAACATATGGAGGAGAAACATGGACTTTAACAGAAGCCCTAAACAAAAAGCTGAGAACAACAAAACATCGCATGGAAAGAAGTATGCTAAAAATAACATTAAGAGATAGGAAGACAAATATCTGGATTGTAAAATATATTAAACAGGCTAAGTGGAGGTGGGATGGCCATATTGCCAGATGCAATGACGGGAGATGGACTAGAAAAACAAGAGTGGAAACCAATTGATGGAGCAAGACAAAGAGGAAGACGGATCAGAAGGTGAACGGATGAACTGGAACAAATTGCAGGAGTGAGATGGATGGGAGAGGCAGAAAACAGAGTGGTCTGGAAAATCATGGGAGAGACCTTCGTCCAGCAGTGGACAGAACCAAAAGGTTGAAGAAGAGGAAGATATGCGCTGTTCATCAGGGATCAGAGTTACATACAAATTCGACCTAAAGTCGTCCTCAGGAACGTGTCTCGTTCGTAACCTGGGGAGTACCCGTATATCATTCCGTGAAGCTAGTAATTGTAATGTATTTTTCTAAATACGCTCATCACGCACTTAGCAGTCATGATTTCATTTTAATTCGTTCTTTTCCTTTTTTCGATAAACCGCGAACGTACTTCTCTTATTTGGAACTTAGACGAAAAATCCTAAGTGTTTCATAAAACTAATTATAATAGGAAGGATGGTTAAGTCTTGTTTTATCAATATATTTTGCCATATATCTTCTGCCCACTTCGCTGTATTTAAAATCTAACTTTACAGGAGGGGAAAAAAAATGAGTTACCCCATTTTGGTTTCTTGTCACCTACGGTTTACAAACTTATAAACAAAAGGGGGGTTCGCTTCCAAGATGGGATTCCAACCCCAGTGCTTCAAAAACAGGGCATTGTCCGTACCGACAGCGTTAATCTATTGCTCTTCATGAAATAGATTAAAATGGAAAATTAGATACTTTAGCCATAAATACTGTTACAAACTTGAATAGCACATAAACCTTTAATCTATTAGTAAATCACTTACAGCTTTCAGCACATTCAAACCACGTGCATATAGTACCAACTCAATATTCGAAATGTTTCCCATTTGCCTTCATCACGACTGAATTCTGTGCGACCACATATTGATGGTAGCACAAACAACATCAAATGGAAACGCTGCACTGCTCGCTCCAAATCCACCTTTTGCCTGGCGATTCTAGAGTGTCGTTTCTTGCAGGCTACTCTTTCAAGCTCCGACCACAATTTGAAGTACGGCCAATCAGATGGTGATATGTGGTCGCTTACATTTGTCTCTAAACCACTGTTGTGTGGTCCTCAGCTTGTGTGCAGGGGATTAGTCCTATTAGAAGGTTCACTCTCTACCACGTAAGAAAAGGCTGTTCAAGGACCATACCACAGGTTCTAGCAGGGTGTCTTAATACACTATGATGGTGGTTATGACCCTTTCTCGTAGAAATGAAACTTGAATATTCCTCCCGCCCGCCCCCCGATACGTCACCTGCCACCAAACCATCAGAGACGAAAGATAGTGACCTTTCTGAATTCTGGGTGCTACGGCACGTATTGTGAGACCATCCGACTGGTTTAACAGTTGAAACATTGTTTTGGCAATTAAATGTCTGTTCAATGATAAAAATCCTCTCATCTGCGAAAAGAATGTGAATCTGTTGTTTGCCTACCGTGTCGGAGAAGTGCCTTTGATTGTATCACCATCTGCCGCATAGGTTGTGGTCATGTGCGTCCGCAGAAAATATTCCAGCTGTGTGTGTGTGTGGGGGGGGGGAGCTTGGAGATAAATAATTACATCAATATTTTTTTTTTTACAAGTAGATTATAGAATTACATACAGTTACCTTTCAAAAACGTATTTTTCTTTTTAAATTTATTTCACTATAAATTTACAATTCACATTTCACTCAGTGATTCACTAGACACAGAAAACGAACTGGTCGCTGTTCACGACAGTAATGAACATTTTTTTCACAAATCAGAAAAAGATGAACCAAAATCAGGAACACATGTTTTATTGCCGCAATGGATGAAACACGTGTTCTATGGTTACCCCGCTGTGGGCAGAAACTGGCCAACCCGTAATAAAATTTTAAGACAGAAAAAGCGTCCCATGGTCGAGGGAAGGTTACATATCGCAATTACTTTTAGGATTGTAATTTATGAAATTTTTTACTCGATCTCAGGGGGAGTGTGCCCATCCCCCCCCCCCCTCTGCGAACGCTTATGGTTGTGGTGCTAGGAAGTGTCCAGTAGTCATCAGATAATACACATGACATCGTTCTCTGCGAACTCACAGAATTACGGCAGAGGCATGCCTTCAATACCCTAACAAGCAGTTCCGTCCTAAAGTAGATGGTAGATCTGTTCTTTAGCAATTAGAACCCTTCTGTATCGTTATAACGGTTATTATCAGTTCCACAAACATCCCACTGATCCTTAGTGCTTTTAGCGTGTTGAAAATAACAGGTGGCTGCATTCCAACCTTGTGCAGCCCTATTACAGCCACGCGGCTCTCATAATCTCCCTACTGCATGTTAATTCGTACAGCTACACAAATTTATCTACTGATAAATACGTGAATGTTCTCTGCGCGCAACGGAACCGCGTTCGCTCAATTCTGTGGACAGCGTGGACGTGTGCGGAAGTTGTAACAGTATTTATGGCAAGACGGTGTACATTTATAACAAGTGAATTAAAAAATCGGGAAAAATCTAATGGCATCGTTAAAATTTTGTGGGTCCATAAGGTACATACATGTGCCTTATAGAAGAAATGGGTCGCAGTTACGATTTAAGAACCAATCGCGAGTTCACTTGAGTAAAATACAACTGTCAAACATGACATTTATTGATGCTGAGTATGCGTTTGCTCTAAGGAGATCTGGACGAGAACCAACTGGTTGAAACAGTTGTCATGCCAGTAACACACGATTTCAATACCCTTTCATTGGCTACTCATTAATTTGTCGTATGACCTCACATATCACGTGACAGCAAGTGTGTTTCCAAACGAACGAATAGCCATCCGACTCATAACAGCAATGCGATCAAACCTCACTATAATTCTAACCTTGGGTGTGTGAGTGTGCGCGCGCTCGCGTTTCGTATCACAACAACTTTTTTTTTTAATTCCTTTCCTGAGTTTGCATTTCAAAACAGTTCAATGAGTGGCCCTAAAGGAAAGCAACTCATAAACTTGCTATCATAAGGTCGTTCCTTTCCCCCCAACGTTAGTCTGTGACCTCTTTCTTGAAGCTATCTCTGGCAGAAAGTGATGTATTTGTGATACATTAATTGTGATCTGCAGTCTACAAATTCTCAATATGTCTTCGTAATTAGCATTCCACAATCCTGATATCCTTCTAACACTCGCCTTTGCACTCTCTCCAGTATATCAGAATCACATCGGAAACCAGACCTGCGCACAATAGTTCAAGTGAGGTCGTATCAAGGCCTTGTAAAGAGGCAAAATAACATCCTTATCTTTACATGTGAACGTTTCAGCATTGCAATTATCTTTTGAGTTATATTTGCAATCTTTGCTACCTAGCCCATGAAGGAGGCCAGGTAGCACTTCGGCATGATTGGATTTACATTTACTGACTTTGAACTGACATCCATTTTACCATGCAAACAATTCCGGCCTATTTCAAATTAGTCTACAAGTACTGAATATCAGCAGCATTCCTGATTACCCTACCTATCTTTGCATCATCTGAAAATAACTGCATGTCGCTTGTCAAATCCTTCCAAATGTCATTAATGTACAGATTGAATAACAGTGGACCAAGCACTGATCCTTGTGGTACACCACTTGTTACCTTAAACCTTGCAGACTCAGATCCCCCCCCCCATAACCACTTTTTGATATCTGTCAGTCAGCCGTCCTCTTATCATTCTAATATTCTATAATCCAATCCCATTTTCTCCAATTTATGCAACAGTCTACCATGCTGTATTCTGTCAAAAGCCTTAGCGAAATCCGAAAGTGTCATGGTGTATCCATTCCCCTTGTCTAGTTCAATGGTAACATTGTCATAGAATGTGAGCAAGTTGCTAAAACATGCCTTCCCTTAGTAAACCCATGCTGTTCATTGCAAAGTAGAGATTCACTGTCAACCCATTTCTGAATGCGGGCTCTAACTAATTTTTCTAAAATCTTCACCACCACTCCTGAGATACTAATTGGTCAATAGTTGGAAACATCCATCTTTGCACCACCCTTGTGCAATGGAATTACCATACATTCCTTCCATTCTGTAGAATCTTCCCTCTTCTGAGACTCGTATTAAACATCCTGGTCAAAGGAATGGTCAGTTCAGCCGAACACTCTTTTTAGCACCCGTGCTGATATTCCATCAGTCCCTATTGTTGAATTCTTATTCAATTTATGCAACAGCTCTAATATCTCGGCCTCACACACCTGCGTTTCTTCGTCTAGTGAAGAGGTAACAGTGAGCTCAATGTTGCGTTCACCGGGTTGATAGCTTTTAACGAAATGGGCACTCTTTAACTAAACAACCTCTTCTGCATCTGTAACCCTCACAGCATCTGGATTTAGAACAGTTATTCTTTCATGTTCATTCTTTCTTTTACTTGCACCATACCGATAGAATTCTTATGGGTTGTCTTTGGCACTCAGAGCCAGTTTCTTTTCATAATTTTTATTGAAAGATAGCTTTTTGTCGAGAATTACACCCAGGTAATTTGTTTCTGACTGCCAGGGAATTTTAATATTGAATAGTAACAAATCTCCTACAGGAGACATTGGCCGTACTTTTTGAGAAAAGAACGGCTGAGCTTTTCTGGGGGTTGACTTCCAATCTCCATTTAGAGAACCAACCCTCCAGCTTTAGAATGTTTTCTTGAAGCTTTCTGGTAATGAAAAGGGGTCTGAGAGATCTGGTTAGTATTGCCGTATCGTCTGCATATAGGGCCAAAATGGAAGTCATCGGATTGTGTGGGATGTCTGACATGTATACAGAGAACAGCAATGGAGCCAGCAGAGATCCCTGCGGCACTCCAGCAAAGATGTGGCGCTGGGAGGATGTAGAACCGTTGATTTTTACTTGCATTGATCTATTTTGAAGATATGAGTGGATTAAATGAACCATTTTAGGTGAGATGCCGGCTGAGATAAGCTTGTGCAGGAGTCCAAAATGCCAGATTTGTCAAATGCTTTGGATAAGTCTAGGAAAACAGCGCCTGTGCACTGGCGCCAGTTGTAGCTGGTTGTGATGTATTCAACAATTCTGTGGATTTGCTGGGTAGTACGATGGTGTTGCCTAAAACCAAACTGTTCTTTTGGAAGGATGTTTAGGTCATTTATTGAGGTTTGAAGTCGTGAGAGGATGACCTTCTCTGCAACCTTACCCAGATTTGAGATGAGACTGATTGGACGATAATTTTGGGGTAGGTGTGAGTCTTTGCCTGGCTTATGTATGGGAATTACGTCAGCCAGTTTCCAGGTGGAAGGAAAATAGTGAAATCTTAAAATTGCATTTATTATACTGGTCAGGTACACTACTGCCCTCCGGGGCAGAAGTTTAATCACACGATTAGTAATGCCGTCTGGTCCAGGAGCTTTTTTGTTCTTTAAATTTTTAATAATGTCATATATCTCAGCAGGTGATGTTGATGCAATATGGTCAGTGCTGGTGATAGGAAGTTTGAGTGAGTGTCTGACCTTGCTGTGAATCTTATGTATGTGGTCAAAGTCAAGGTTTCCATACGAAGGCCTGCATTGCTCTTCCAAGCTGTGCGCTATAACCTCTGCTTTGTCCACATCTGTGTGAGCAAGGCCCTGATCAGTTAATATTGGGGGAAGGGATCTGCCTTTGTTTTTGGTATTTTTCAGTAGTCCCCAGATGGAGTGATCACTAGGTGAAATGGAGGATAACTTTTCATCCCATACATAGTCTCTGTGAGCTTTCAGTGCATCTCTTACTGCCCCATTTAGTCTGTTTAGATTTGTTTTGTCTTGTGGTGCACACGTGT
This sequence comes from Typopeltis vanoorti, assembly GCF_054136105.1. Classification (NCBI taxonomy): domain Eukaryota; kingdom Metazoa; phylum Arthropoda; class Arachnida; order Uropygi; family Thelyphonidae; genus Typopeltis; species Typopeltis vanoorti. The sequence goes on from NC_143572.1 coordinate 62,810,801, forward strand.
TACGGAATCTCTTTCGAGCTCTGTTTTTATCTCTGATTAAGTTCATGATGTCTTCAGGCAAACGATCTGGCTTGCGGGCAGATTTGTAGGAGGAAGCTACCTTTATAGCAGAATTAATTTGTTGTGTGAGATTTGTAACTGCAGTTTCTACTTCTTCCTTTGTGCGTATGTGAGGAACAGGTCCAATATGATCCTTGAGTGCGGCTGACAGTCTTTCCCATACAATGTAGGAGTGAGAAGGAGGACACAGGAATTCCTGATTTCCCAGCTGCAGCAGTATTGGATTGTGATCGGATGATAGTTCATCCATAGAAATGATACTGTACTGAAGTTTAATATCCTGCAGGATAGCTATATCCAGGATATCAGCAGTGCCGAACGTACTGAGATGAGTTGGTTAGGTGGGGCCTGCCACAACAGCGTTGCTTGATCCTAAGTAATTGAAAAGGATGCAACCATTCTTGTTTGTGGTTGAACAATTCCAGGCAGGGTGCTTGGAATTCAGATCCCCGGCAATAATGGTGGGCCCTCTGATGCCTAAGATGGCATTTAGATCAGAGTGAAGTAGAGAATTTTTGGGGAGGGTTGTAAGCTGAGTAGATTTTCAGTTTGCCAGTGGAGCTGGTGACTACTTCCACTCCTGTGATCTCAAGGTTAGTGGTTGAAGGAATGCTCACAGAGTGGTGCTTAATGTAGTTTTTAATGAAGATGGCAGTGCCACCACCTCTATAGAGTAGTCTGTCATTTCTGTATAGGTGATAGCCCCTTATTGTAGGGTTGTCTGAGGGTCTTAGATGAGTTTCGCTGATTAGAATAACATCTGGCTGATACCTAGATGTGAAGGCACGGAGTTCCAGGATTTTGTTTTTGAGGCCATTTGCGTTCCAAGCAACTATTTGAAGAGATGCTGGAATGAGTTTGTTACTATTCATTTATGAGAGCTGTGAGGATGACCTGTGTTTCACGAAGAAATCTTTTAGTGGAGGATTCAGTAGGGTTTGATAGGCTAAAATTTTGTAGCATGTTTGCTAGTGAGGCCGTGATAATAGCTGTTAGGTTTTTAGGTGCTCTTGGTTGATTTTGTTCTGGAATTGGCCTAGTTGTACGGGTCACATCGGCATAACTTCTTGTTTGCTTTTGGTTGGAGGTCTCCGACTGTGGTCGATGAGTCTCCGGTTTTGATGTCTGGGCCGCTGGTGTTCTTGTACTGTAGGAGGAGGGCTGATTGATTGCCTCCATCCGTCTGTTCTTTGGGTGTTGAGTACATCCTTTGTAGTTCGCCGGATGAGGGCCACTGCAGTTGGCACATTTGGCCGAGGTGGTCCTTGGCTTAGTGCAGGTATTGGTTGGGTGGCTGTCTCCACATTTTAAACATCTATATTCTGCTCGGCATAGATTCTGGGCATGGCCAAACTTTTGGCACCTGTGGCACTGCCCAGAAGATGATCTTTTACGGAGTGGTTCCGGTGTGACGATGAGACCACAGACTGTTTTTAAGTTGTAGATATCCTTATATATTTTGTGAATCTCAACAAGGACTAATGGCATGGGAGTTTTGTCTGCTTTGTACATTCTGCTCACTTTGACTGATGGCAGATCCTGAGAATTTAGGTCAGCAGCGATTTCTGCTGTGTCAATATCTTCACAGACACCACGAAGGACTACTTTTAAATTTTTTTCTGAACTGAGCGCAAAGGTATGATACTGGATGCCTCTGTTGTCCAGTTCCTTGGTCAACCTTCTGTAGTCTGTCACTGTTGCTGGCTGAATCTTTATGCCTTCATCCATGTTTTTGGCCTTAATGAAGCCAATATGCAGATTGGACATTGTGGATCGTAAAGCTGCCCACTTTTGTTTTTCTCTAAGGATGACCGGAGGCACCTTTTCTTTGGGAGAGGTAGCGGCGTCCGAACCCTGTTCCATTACAGTATTGTCATTGTGCGGTTCTTCTGTTGTTCTTCGCTTTTTGCGAGCACGCACTTCTACAAAGTCTGAAGGTGTAGAAGGCATCGACTCTAAATGATCTTCAGCGACGACTTTGTGAGCACGCACTTCTGCAAAGTCTGAAGGTGTAGAAGGCCATCGACTTTAAATGATCTTCAGCGACGACTTTGTGAGCACTCACTTCTGCAAAGTCTGAAGGAGTAGAAGGCATCGACTCTAAATGATCTTCAGCGACAGCGTCTGAGACACATTCGGGGGGAAACGTGTCATACAGTTTAACCTTTCCCGGCCAGTTATCACTCAGTAGCTTTCCCAGTCTGAGGAATTCCCTGTAGACTTCTTCGAATTGGGTTTCATTTAGAAGTTTTGTCATTTCAAGAAATAAAAATGTGTTGAGACACAGATGGAGAAAGAGTAGAGGTCCCTCAGGTGCCCCGAGCAGGCAAAGACAATCCTGTGAACTTTTGAGGGTCCACTAGCAGATCCCGTAGACACTCTTAGGTGTCTACCAGCAATAAAATATTACTCTATTATATATATCCCGTAGATCAAATCGATCTACCAGCAACGGTAGCAAATATTTCACCTTAAAAAACCTCAGAAAATGAAGAACACTTACCTCTGTATATATCATTTATCATTCAAAACTATCGCCACTAATTAACAACACAATGACTCAGCTGACTCTTTAATTTCATCATCAATAATACACTACACAAAACACTAACACACGGGCCGCCATTTTTTTTCTAGCTTCCAAAATCAATCACCGCATCTCACGGTCGATTGTTTCCGAAATCAGAGTTTACGTGAAGAAAACTTACATACTTTTGCTATACGATTGCCCGAAAGGTGTGTCACTATATTATATTATAACATAGTATAACTAAGATGAAAAGCCAAACGGCTATTTTTTTTTTTTTTCTGGTGAGGTTGATATAAGTTAAGGGGGGATATAGTGACACGCCTTTCGGGCAATCGTATAGCAAAAGTATGTAAGTTTTCTTCACTTAAACTCTGATATTCTAGGTCTAGCTACTCACTGATGAGACCTCAAAAAAGGTTGAAACCGGTCTGGGTAGTGACCTCTCCTCATAATGTAAAACACACAGCTCTTAAGAGATGTAGTACTGTTTACATTATGAGAAAATATCAAGAACAGTGAGGGAGCTTGCTCCACCTTTGCAACGAGTTGCCGTGGTGTGGCACTACCAAGTGGTCACTTACGCTTGGATACGCTGACAGTTCGTCGGCATGAAACGTTACATATCGTAGTTTTCGATCTTAGTTTCGCTTACTGGCTGAAAAACAATAAGGGATTTTTATCCCCTTAACTTATATCAACCTCGCCAGAAAAAAAAAAAAAAAAAATAGCCGTTTGGCTTTATAACTTTGTAAAATGTTTTAAATCGGTAACTAATTTATGTCATCTGGCGAGTGATTTTTTAATATAGTTAGGCATAAAAAAATGTATAGACAGAAAATTTTTAAAATCTGTAACATTTATTTTTAAGATGTATGTAGGCGCATTGATCGAATTTGGATATTGCAAAAAAAAAAAAAAAGACGCACTAATCGAGGGATTACTGTATTACACTTTATTATTATTGCGACATATGAGCCATTATGTTATTGATTGTCGTTGTTATTATTATTATTATGTTATTAACGAAACTACAGACTTATTAAAAACTGCAGACCTATAAGCCTACTCCCCACCATATATAAAGTCTTCACAAAAATTATAAATAACAGAATAAAATCTAAACTAGAGGAAATGCGATCCTGTGAACAAGCTAGATTTAGAAAGAATTACAATACTTTGGACCATATTCACACATTAAGACAGCTCATTGAGAAATCAATTGAATACAATAAACCCTTATGTCTGGCCTATACAGACTACGAAAAAGCATTTGATTCAGTTAAAACATCTGAAACACAAAAAGCACTTGAAACCCAGGGAACTGAGAAATCCTATATTGAAACACTAAAACATATTTACAATAATGCAACTTCTGTAATTAAATTATATAAAAACAGCGAAAAGTTTTCAGTACAAAAAGGCATCCGGCAAGGCTCTCCCAAATTATTTATAACTGCACTAGAGGAAATCTTTAGAAGCATTCCAAATCAGCTAAATGAAGCCTCCAGAGTAACTGGGTTAAAAATAAATAGAGAAAAAACAAAAATAATGATGAATAAATACATAAACCCTAGAGCTGTCAAAGTTGAAAACCATGAAATAGAACAAGTTACTTCATATGTATATTTGGGCCAATTGTTATCCTTTGAGGAGTGCCAAAGAAAAGAGATTGAACGAAGAATTCACCTTGGATGGATGGCTTATATGAAAATGAGAGGCATACAGAAGTGACATCCCTATGAGTCTAAAAAGGAAAGTGCATAATTCCTGTCCTAACATATGGAGGAGAAACATGGACTTTAACAGAAGCCCTAAACAAAAAGCTGAGAACAACAAAACATCGCATGGAAAGAAGTATGCTTAAAATAACATTAAGAGATAGGAAGACAAATATCTGGATTGTAAAATATATTAAACAGGCTAAGTGGAGGTGGGATGGCCATATTGCCAGATGCAATGACGGGAGATGGACTAGAAAAACAAGAGTGGAAACCAATCGATGGAGCAAGACAAAGAGGAAGACGGATCAGAAGGTGAACGGATGAACTGGAACAAATTGCAGGAGTCAGATAGATGGGAGAGGCAGAAAACAGAGTGGTCTGGAAAATCATGGGAGAGACCTTCGTCCAGCAGTGGACAGAACCAAAAGGTTGAAGAAGAGGAAGATATGCGCTGTTCATCAGGGATCAGAGTTACATACAAATTCGACCTAAAGTCGTCCTCAGGAACGTGTCTCGTTCGTAACCTGGGGACTACCCGTATATCATTCCGTGAAGCTAGTAATTGTAATGTATTTTTCTAAATACGCTCATCACGCACTTAGCAGTCATGATTTCATTTTAATTCGTTCTTTTCCTTTTTTCGATAAACCGCGAACGTACTTCTCTTATTTGGAACTTAGACGAAAAATCCTAAGTGTTTCATAAAACTAATTATAATAGGAAGGATGGTTAAGTCTTGTTCTATCAATATATTTTGCCATATTTCTTCTGCCCACTTCGCTGTATTTAAAATCTAACTTTACAGGTGGGAAAAAAAATGAGTTACCCCATTTTGGTTTCTTGTCACCTACAGTTTACAAACTTATAAACAAAAGGGGGATTCGCTTCCAAGATGGGATTCCAACCCTAGTGTTTCAAAAACAGGGCATTGTCCGTACCGACAGCGTTAATCTATTGCTCTTCATGAAATAGATTAAAATGGAAAATTAGCTACTTTAGCCATAAATACTGTTACAAACTTGAATAGCACATAAACCTTTAATCTATTAGTAAATCACTTACAGCTTTCAGCACATTCAAACCACGTGCATATAGTACCAACTCAATATTCGAAATGTTTCCCATTTGCCTTCATCACGACTGAATTCTGTGCGACCACATATTGATGGTAGCACAAACAACATCAAACGGAAACGCTGCACTGCTCGCTCCAAATCCACCTTTAGCCTGGCGATTCTAGAGTGTCGTTTCTTGCAGGCTACTCTTTCAAGCTCCGACCACAATTTGAAGTACGGCCAATCAGATGGTGATATGTGGTCGCTTACATTTGTCTCTAAACCACTGTTGTGTGGTCCTCAGCTTGTGTGCAGGGGATGAGTCCTATTAGAAGGTTCACTCTCTACCACGTAAGAAAGGGCTGTTCAAGGACTATACCACAGGTTCTAGCAGGGTGTCTTAATACACTATGATGGTGGTTATGATCCCTTTCTCGTAGAAATGAAACTTGAATATTCCTCCTGCCCGCCCCCCGATACGTCACCTGCCACCAAACCATCAGAGACGAAAGATAGTGACCTTTCTGAATCCTGGGTGCTATGGCACGTATTGTGAGACCATCCGACTGGTTTAACAGTTGAAACATTGTTTTGGCAATTAAATGTCTGTTCAATGATAAAAATCCTCTCATCTGCGAAGAGAATGTGAATCTGTTGTTTGCCTACCGTGTCGGAGAAGTGCCTTTGGTTGTATCACCATCTGCCACATAGGTTGTGGTCATGGGCGTCTGCAGAAAATTTTCCAGCTGGGGGGGAGGGGAGCTTGGAGATAAATAATTACATCAATATTTTTTTTTTAAAAGTAGATTATAGAATTACATACACTGACCTTTCAAAAATGTATTTTTCTTTTTAAATTTATTTCACTATAAATTTACAATTCACATTTCACTCAGTGATTCACTAGACACAGAAAACGAACTGGTCGCTGTTGACGACAGTAATGAACATTTTTTTCACAAATCAGAAAAAGATGAACCAAAATCAGGAACACATGTTTTATTGCTGCAATAGATGAAACACGTGTTCTATGGTTACCCCGCTGTGGGCAGAAACTGGCCAACCCATAATAAAATTTTAAGACAGAAAAAGCGTCCCATGGTCGAGGGAAGGTTACATATCGCAATTACTTTTAGGATTGTAATTTATGAAATTTTTTACTCGATCTCAGGGGGAGTGAGCCCATCCCTTCCCCTCTGCGAACGCTTATGGTTGTGGTGTTAGGAAGTGTCCAGTAGTCATCAGATAATGCACATGACATCGTTCTCTGCGAACTTACAGAATTACGGCGGAGGCATGCCTTCAATACCCTAACAAGCAGTTCCGTCCTAAAGTAGATAGATCTGTTCTTTAGCAATTAGAACCCTTCTGTATCGTTATAACGGTTATTATCAGATCCACAAACATCCCACTGATCCCTAGTGGTTTTAGCGTGTTGAAAATAACAGGTGGCTGAATTCCAACCTTGTGCAGCCCTATTACAGCCACGCGGCTCTCATAATCTCCCTACTGCATGTTAATTCGTACAACTACACAACTTTATCTACTGATAAATACGCGAATGTTCTCTGCGCGCAACGGAACCACGTTCGCTCAATTCTGTGGACAGCGTGGACGTGTGCGGAAGTTGTAACAGTATTTATGGCAAGACGGTGTACATTTATAACAAGTGAACTAAAAAATAGGGAAAAATCTAATGGCATCGTTAAAATTTTGTGGGTCCATAAGGTACATACATGTGCCTTATAAGAAATGGGTCGCAGTTATGATTTAAGAACCAATCGCGAGTTCACTTGAGTAAAATACAACTGTCAAACATGCCATTTATTGATGCTGAGTATGCTTTTGCTCTAAGGAGATCTGGACGAGAACCAACTGGTTGAAACAGTTGTCGCCAGTAACACACGATTTGAATACCCTTTCATTGGCTACTCATTAATTTGTCGTATGACCTCACATATCACGTGACAGCAAGTGTGTTTCCAAAACGAACGAATAACCATCCGACTCATAACAGCAATGCGATCAAACCTCACTATAATTCTAACCTTGGGTGTGTGAGTGTGCGCGCGCTCGCGTTTCGTATCACAACAACTTTTTTTTTTTTTAATTCCTTTACTGAGTTTGCATTTCAAAACAGTTCAATGAGTGGCCCTAAAGGAAAGCAACTCATAAACTTGCTATCATAAGGTCGTTCCTTTTCCCCCAACGTTAGTCTGTGACCTCTTTCTTTATTTAACGTTAGTCTGTGACCTCTTTCTTTATTTAACGTTATTCTGTGACCTCTTTACATATGAACGTTTCAGCATTGCAATTATCTTTTGAGTTATATTTGCAATCTTTGCTACCTAGCCCATGAATGAGGCCAGGTAGCACTTCGGCATGATTGGATATCTAATCATGCTGAAGTGATTCAGTTTACATTTACTGACTTTGAACTGACATCCATTTTCCCATGCAAACAATTCCGGCCTATTTCAAATTAGTCTACAAGTACTGCATATCAGCAGCATTCCTGATTACCCTACCTATCTTTGCATCATCTGAAAATAACTGCATGTCGCTTGTCAAATCCTTCCAAATGTCATTAATGTACAGATTGAATAACAGTGGACCAAGCACTGATCTTTGTGGTACACCACTTGTTACCTTAAACCTTGCAGACTCAGATCCCCCCCCCCCATAACCACTTTTTGATATCTGTCAATCAGCCGTCCTCTTATCCATACTAATATTCTATAATCCAATCCCATTTTCTCCAATTTATGCAACAGTCTATCATGCTGTATTCTGTCAAAAGCCTTAGCGAAATCCGAAAGTATCATGGTGTATCCATTCCCCTTGTCTAGTTCAATGGTAACATTGTCATAGAATGTGAGCAAGTTACTAAAACATGACCTTCCCTTAGTAAACCCATGCTGTTCATTGCAAAGTAGAGATTCACTGTCAACCCATTTCTGAATGCGGGCCCTAACTAATTTTTCCAAAATCTTCACCACCACTCCTGAGATACTAATTGGTCAATAGTTCGACATCCATCTTTGCACCACCCTTGTGCAATGGAATTACCATACATTCCTTCCATTCTGTAGAATCTTCCCTCTTCTGAGACTCGTATTAAACATCCTGGTCAAAGGAATGGTCAGTTCAGCCGAACACTCTTTTAGCACCCGTGCTGATATTCCATCAGTCCCTATTGTTGAATTCTTATTCAATTTATGCAACAGCTCTAATACCTCGGCCTCACACACCTGCGTTTCTTCGTCTAGTGAAGAGGTAACAGTGAGCTCAATGTTGCGTTCACCAGTTGATAGCTTTAACGAAATGGGCACTCATTAACTAAACAACCTCTTCTGCATCTGTAACCCTCACAGCATCTGGATTTAGAACAGTTATTCTTTCATGTTCATTCTTTCTTTTACTTGCACCATACCGATAGAATTCTTATGGGTTGTCTTTGGCACTCAGAGCCAGTTTCTTTTCATAATCAGGCTTTGCTTTTAGTACAACAGTTGTGACTATTCTAGCCTGCTGCTTATAACTTTCATAACGGACATCATCCTTATGCATATGGTATTCCTTCTACATCATCCTTTTCTTACGAATCTCTTGCTTTATACGATTACACATTCATTTGAATCCTATCCTATTTATTCTTCGAACTCTCGGGACACATTCTGATATCGCATCATTCAGGTGTTGTGTAAATGCTTCCCATGCACTGTTAGATACACCGCAGACTTTACCTCTCTTAGTGCAACTCAGGGCACAATCTTGTGCAGGTCTCCTCATTCAAAGAACGCCCTTTTTCAAATCACTGCCCACCTCGCATCCTCCACAACTACAAAAATGCCACGTGGGATGACGGCTGGAATGTCTACTCCTCCTTTCTATGATCTGACTATTGCTTCTGCTCTGATCCGAACATCTGCTCCAAATGATTCACATAAATTATGTCCCCGGCATGAAGTCCTTCAACCTCCATTCTTATCCCAAATCGTCGTAATTTAAATGTCTTGGCTCAACAGAAAGTGTATCAAAACAGTTCAAGAAATAACTTCAGCTTTTTCAAGGTCTCTCATCAATAACTTCCACTTCACACTCGGGCAATAAATCTGAAGATAAAAGGGCTGATTGTTGAGGGAGGGTCTGCATCTAAGCGATGATGGTAGTGAAGTACTAAGTTAATTGAACTGGATGAAGGAAACAGTTTGTTTGAACAGGGATATATATATATATATATATATATATATATATATATATATATATATATATATATATATATATATATATATATATATATATATATATATATATATAGCATTCTTCTTCATTGTTGTTTTCTAATAAATCAATCATAGAGTGGGGGGAACAGTTTGTTCCCTCAGTCTATGCAGAAGTATTCAAAGTTATCCTGCAATTAATTGCATTGGACCAATTAAGACGAGCGCTGATGCGCTATGCCCTCTCAAAACTTTCATACATCGATAAAATGCAATCACACGTTCATGGGCGTCTGCAGGGGGGGTCACTTCCCCCCAGGATCGATTAAAAAATTTCACAAATTATAATCGTCAAATTGATTGATATATGTAATCTTACACCCTCGATCCTAGGAACGCTTTGTCTGTCTTAAAATTTTATTATGGATTGGCCGCTTTCCACCCAGGAGCGGTAGCCATAGAACATGTGTTTTATTGCAGCAATAAAACACATGTTCCTGTTTTCGGTTTATCTTTATCTGATTTGTGAACAGTGAGTTACTGAGTCAAGTGTGAATTGTAATCCTTATTAGTCCTTATAAGGACTGGCTTAAAGGGGCGAAGCAAGAATGCTTTTCATCTTCCCCGTTATCTGTAGAGGACAGTGTAGGGATAAGGTATTATTGAGCAATTAAAGCTCTGATCATGGCAGGAGGGTAACAGCAATAGCCGAGCCTCAGTTAGAACTTCATTAGCTACAGCATTGCCATCCATTACCCTCCATTGGTATTGGATTGAATGAATCAATCACCGCATCTCACGGTCCAGTGTGAATTGTAATAGTCCTTATAGTCCTTACTGGCTTAAAGGGGCGAAGCAAGAATGCTTTTCATCTTCCCCGTTATCTGTAGAGGACAGTGGAGGGATAAAGTGTTATTGAGCTATTAATTAAAGCTCTGATCATGGCAGGAGGGTAACAGCAATAGCCGAGCCTCAGTTAGAACTTCACTGGCTACAGCATTGCCATCCATTACCCTCCAAGGGTATTGGATTGAATGAATCAATCCCCTGTGAATTGTAAATTTATAGCGAAACAAATTTAAACATAAAATATATTTTTAAAAAGTAAGTGTATTAATTTAATGTTATTTTACTTGTTAGTTTTATGATTTTTTTGCTTTTAAACTGAAATAATTTAATTTAAGATTAATTAGTTAGTTGATTTTTAATAAAATAATAAACATTAAAAAATTGTTTTGAAATAGCAGTCTTAAAACCAGCAACAGATTTTAAGCATATTATCAAGAAATTTTGCATGGTGTCGCATTGAGTTGCTATTGGTTACCGATAATTAAACATGATGATCTCATCTATCGCGTGTCGCTAGCTGTTTCCAAATAGCGAATCGTCATCCAACGAAATGACCTTCATACATAAATATATTTCTATATATTTGTATATATTTTTTAAATATATTTTGGGTGTGTGCAACGACGGCGTATCTCATTTCGAAACTATTACTTTTGTTTTATAAATTTCTTCTTTACGTTTGTATTTTCAAAACACTTCACCATAGACGTCAGTGAGTGAATAATATTAATCTCTTGTTTTATCACAATAGATGGCGCTGACAGTACACAAGCAGTTCAAAATGGCGGCCGTTATAAATGTACTTACAAAGTAAGAGTGTGGTTATTGACCTTTTTCACTCCGTTGAAAATTCATACTCGTCTATAAAATGTGTACTGAGACCACAGTGTCTCTGTGAACGCAGTTAGATACTGGGTTAGACGTTATCTCTGACGTCACACCTTTTACGGGATCAGCATATGCGTCTCAATCAGCCAAAAGGCTATAGACAATGACGGAGACTGTTAAAAAATGGCAATAACGAAAAAGTCTGTTCGCTAGCTAGTTGGTTTCAACTATGCTCTGGAAAATCTGGGTTCGATTCCGGTCTAGGATGCGCAGAGATCCAGGACCAGATATCAAGGACTTTTCAACTGAAGGTGTGTTCAGCTAGTCTCATACGAAGATGGCAGGATTTTCACTCCCGAAAACTCGGATTTTTTATTCTACAACATAGAAATGATTAAGCCTCCTATTCAGCCGAATCTGAGTTTCGGAAGCCTAAGGTGTGAGTCTACACTTAAGAGTAAAACTGGCAGTAATATCAACAGAAGAAAACCTGTAGATCGTAAAAACACAGCATGATAAAAACACACAAGTTGATAGGGGAAATGTCCTTATAGTGTTATTGTGGTATATTTATTCTTTTATCTCAGTGCAGATATTCGATACCTTAATTCGCAAACTGTAAATTATGTCTTAAATCGGGACTTGAATATCATGTCGGTCTTGTTAGCACTTTCGTACATTGTCCCCAAATAGTCGTTATTACGAATCCCACTCTATTACTATTTTACGTGGGAGACGATTTTCAAAGGTCATTATAAGGCAATCACCCTACTTATTAAAAGCTTGAACAGGCTTGAAAATTTTAGTGTTTTGGGGTCACCTGCCTTGTTGGCCACTTGATTAGCGTATCCGCCTCTCCAACCAACCGGCAGCGATGTTCGAATCGCGCCGTGGACATGGATATTTTACGATTGAGTGGGATAAAAATTTCATCTCCTCGTATAAAATCATCTACCCTGCTTAGTGGAGGCCTGAAGTGGATTGAAAAGTAGACCAATGTGCAGGTTTTACATCCTTTGCAGGTAGAATTCACATAAAAAATACTTCGGATGCAGTTTACGTAATATGTCGATCAATGCCACGTATAAATTCATGAGTGTGAACATGAACATCCAACAATTATGATCTTTGGCACCAGAACTGCTTACCAATAGTCCACGTGTTGATAGGCTTACGTAAATGGATTTTGTGATGATAGGGTTATCATGATTTTTTTTTTTAATTACGTATATTCAAAATTTTGCGTTTAAATATTCCAATAATTTCCTTCCTAATTTGTATATTCAGCACTTGTATTTAATAATAATAACAATTAATAATAATAATAATAATAATAATAATAATAATAATAATAATAATAATAATAATAATAATTTGATACTCACATTTTGTTGATATTCAGCAGTTTTTAGGTGCGTTTCCCAAATTTTGTACATTATTAGCAATATGGTATGGCCAGAGAGTACTAGGTTTAATTTTTTTTAATTTTTTTTTTCGTCTGGACTTTTCTTAAATTAATACTGGATATTCTTTAGTAATAATAATGTTTTTTTTAAATATTAATGTTGCTAAAATATTATTGAAATTTATTACATTATATTGGAGTATAAATTTATTTATATAATATTTTTACATATTTATAAATGGCATTAAAATGTTGATGAAAGTTGGATTATATGCTTATAAAATTACATAAAATCCCATAGTACTCTAACACCTTTTTAATTAGCATTACACGTTATTACTTATTCGATTTTTTTCATGTTGTATTAAAAATCCAAAATGAATATAAGTTCTCTTTGTACTCGGTTAGATCTTTATCTCTATTATGCCTGAATAATAATAATTATTAGCATTACTATTATTATTTTAAATATTAGTATTACTATTATTATTATAAATATATAAATATAGTAATTCTTATTATTATAAATATAAATTATGCCTGAATAATAATAATTATTAGTATTACTATTATTATTATAAATATTACTATTACTATTATTATTATAAATAGTAATTCTTATTATTATAAATATAAAAAGTCCCAGAAATGAAGATTGTATTTTACCTCATTGAATTCATACTACATAATTGGCATATTGCCACTTATTCCAGTAGGTGAAACATTCAACAAATAGTTTATTGTTTCTGAACAGTACGTATTTTAGCTAATATTAAAAAATTACTGCAGTGTTTTATTTTTTTTTATTACATAAAAATAAGAGATTATTCTTGTAAGCGTAATTGAATAAATTAATTAAATTATTTTTTAAAATAACAGAATTTTCGTGTGACTGAGTAACAGTAGATGGCAGCACAGTATGGTAATAGCGTAACGAAAGAATCGGTGTTGTTAGCGAGAACGGATTGTATTAGCACAGGGAAATGTACATATCGCTATACTGTACTATGTCGATTATTCGCTAAATAATAAAATAATAAATAAAAATAAATAAATCCGCTAACGCCTTTGTTGATTATGTGAAGTACGAAATCTGTTTTTGTTACTCTATGAAAGAAAGGGTATTGTTATATTTGATATTTACTAGAAGTTGTTTATATCCTTACTTTTATCTTTACAAAAACTAATAAGTTAGTAAATGTTTTATTTTTTTTTAAATAAATAGTTTGCATTCATCTAACCTGTGTGATCTGTGCTATAAATATTTATTAAATATATACAATACACATGAAGAAAGACGATTTCCGTTTTGTACAGTTAAGATTGGAGTTACAAATTTACGCTGGAAGATAATAAATATATAATCTTTATTAAAGTTTCCTTTATGCCTCTTATTTCTACTATTCTCTGTTATAATTCTCCTTAAATATTTAAACCTTCAAGAGTGTTACTGTTTACTATTCCCTCCCTCCCCTGAAACACCTTGATTCATTGATGGCATGAACTCACTATCAGTGAACACTAAAACAGAATGGCTGCCAAACTGTCTTCAAAAAGTTAATTATAATTAACTTTTTGAAGTTATAATTCTCCGTTATAATTCTCCTTAAATATTTAAACCTTCAAGAGTGTTACTGTTTACTATTCTCTCCCTCCCCTGAAACACCTTGATTCATTGATGGCATGAACTCACTATCAGTGAACACTAAAACAGAATGGCTGCCAAACTGTCTTCAAAAAGTTAATTAAACTAAAGGTGCTCTTTTTGAGGAATAAAAGACGTTAGAGGATTTGCTGCTTTATTTACTTTTGTCCCAAAGTTGTGTGGTAAAAGTAAAATCAATACGATTCGATGCATTTCAGAAAAAATTCCACATTCTAAATATCAATGAAATCTGTCCAGCCTCCCCCCCCCTACACACACACATATGACTTACACTAGACATAGACTTACACATTCAGAACGACCTAAACAGCTACCAAGAATATTGAAAACAGCTCACATACTCATTGTCGACATTGGTGACTATCGAAGAAATATCAACCTCTGCCGTCTATCTGTGAAATCATTCCCAGTAAAGTTTATTTACGTAATGTTTATGAAACATAGTTTTTTTTTTTTTTAATAATTCATGGACAGATGTAAAGAAAAACTGTTTGAACATCTGTAACTGCCTTTTGAAGTTACAGATGTGTACCTATCTTGCTGCAGGTGACGTGTCCTGTGAAGAAAAAGTTCAAATAGCAACTTTGAACGTCCACAAAACTGGCGTTCCTTTCCGAATCGGTAAACACGTTTTAACTTTCGATTGCAGCCAATCACAACCATCATATACTCCTATTAGCTTAAAACATGCAAATGAATCATTCTAAAATTAAAGCGGTATTAAAATATTAAACCGTTTTGTGAATAGCGCGTGTTTTAACAAAAAAAAAACATTGCACAACAATCTCTTAAAGGGATATCAATGCTTTTTTTATTAAATGGATATATTATTTTTAAGGGAAATTAATAAATAAAATATCGAAAATACAACAACCAAATCTTTTATGTGAATATATAACAGTAGATGGCAGCACAGTACTGCACAAATTTAATTACAAACGTGTCTTGCATGGGAGAGCGATTTGTACACCATAATTTGTATTATAAGGAAGCTTGTGTCACCATACTTTGCGGATTTTGTAAAATGTAAAATGTATTTTTATAGTTTTTTATTTATTTAATGAATTCAAGTAATTATTACATTTTATATTAACTTTTTAAATATTTTATGAAGTTTTCATCCTTTCAGAAATGGATGGTTTACGAAACCATTATTTTATTAAACTGCTTTCATGGACGGTAGATGGCAGTTGTGTGCAGTAGGAGAATTAAGTGGTAAGGGAGGAAGTTAGACGCATGTAGCAGAGTGGATTAAAGTCTTACCGCAATGAGTCCATGGACTCCTTGCAAGTGTCACGTAATAATAATAATAATAATAATAATAATAATTTCAGTTTTCTTTTTTAACTATGGCTGATTATTTTTTGAATCGAGCTTCAAAAAATAATCAGTGTAATAGTAAAAATAAAAAGTAATAGGTGGCGCTTCAAAATGATTATTTTGAAGCGCCACCTATAAAATATGCTTATTTTTGAATACTGTATTTTTTTCCCTATAATTTCACATTATTTCTAACAATGGCACTTAGACATGCACATTATTAATACATTTAAAAACATTAAAATCTTTATATATATTTATTTTAAATAATAATATATGTTATTATTCATAAATATTTAAATATTATTACAGTATATATTATTATATTTTAAACATTATTATAACATTTCTTATCTGATATAATAGACAAGAACAAAACACATCAGATGTAGATAATAACTTGTATTATGCTACATAGATTTTTTTTTTTTAAATATTGGTGTTAAGTAGTTGCAGTGAATTCTACTGTTCCCTCCTACTTGTGTTAAATAGCTTCTTGGAGGGATATTCAGGAAATTTCGCTTCTCTGTTGATTAATGTTTATAAGACATTCTCCACCTATTGAGAAGTAAAAAATAATCAATTAATTCTAGTACATTATAGTATAATATATATAGCTCTAATATAAATTCTAATGCATTACTGTTGTACAGTTCAGAGTTTATTTAGTATTTGTCAATGAGTCACCTAAAATCAGTCCTTAAAGTAAAGGATTAAAAAAAATTATATATATATATATATATTATAAAGTTATTATAAATTTATTTTATTAATATTGGCTTTAAGTAATTTATTGCAAATTTATTATTATTTTTATATTTTTTATAATTTATTATAAATTTTTATCATAATTTATTATTTATTTTATTTTTTATTTAATTTATTTTTTATTTATTTTTTTTAATTTATTATTAATTTAATAAATATTATTTCTTTTTTATTTTTTAAAGTGCTTTTTAAAAAAATCTAAATGATTTGATTTTAATTTACATTTCATATTAGTGCGACGCATAAATCTTTTAAACACTTACCAGTTGTTATTTCCTAATTGTGCTGCTGATTCTCTAAGGCCTTGATTACGGCTGGTAGTAATTCTTCTACCATTACTTGCCACGTATCAGGTCTGTTTTTGTCAGCAGATCTAGCGTTTCGAAAGTATATGAAATTAGTTAATGCGGGTTGCGCTGCAGGCCTTCGGTAAGCTAAGACAACTCTTCGCAGGACATCCGGTACCATATTTGATAGGGTGCCTAATCCCAGTAAGACTAATACAGGGAGCATTATTGTACCTAAAGCAGTAGCTCCAAACTGCCTCGCTTCTCTTTTCTGTACATCTCTCTTCGGATGAGAAAGACTTGCATTTGTGACGCTGACAAGGATAATACAAACAAGCGATGTTCTCCATAACCGCATCCTGTAGTTCGCAATAATGGAAATAACTGAAAAATATTCACAATTTATAGAAATTTATACGAACAGCGCGTTCTGTATAAAAGATTTCCTCTAAAACACTCTGAATTTCAAAAAATATGTACATTTCAATTGAGCATTGAAGTGACTACGTATGCTGAAATGTGCAATAGTACCAATTGTGTTATCATTTTAATTATAATTGCTGTTGTTATTAATATTATGGTGTTAATTATTATGGTGGTGGTGGTGGTGGGCGGTAGATGGCGTTAATGTGGATGATTAGTAGTAGAGGTTCGGTGTAGTGATGGAGACGGAGAGTTGTACAGTGGGTGTCCTCCCACGATGCGTCTTTGGACTCCTTGGAGGTGTCACGAATAATAATAATAATAATAATAAATGAAATCTTCTATTTCTATCCCTTTGCATTCCCACAAAATGAGTAAGCAGCGCACTATTTTAGCGCTTCCTTCTTCTTCTTCTTCTAGCTTTACTACTCTTTATGAGTTTTAGCTTACAAAACAATTTTAGCCATTCTTTTCTGTGCAATATCGTTCAAATTCTTAACTTTTAAAGTTGTAAGATCTTTTTGTACATCATCAGTCCATCTTTTTCTTGGTCTGTTTCTTCCTTTGTCCTAATGGTTTTTATCTCCTGTAATGCTGTAACATCCAATTCATATTTCTTTAACTCTTCTGCTATGCTTTGCATTTTCCTCGCTTCTAACATTCTTCTAACATTCCATGTTCCAAAATTCATCAACCTTTTTATGTGTCGCGTTTCCTTGAAGTCAATCCGGCTTTCGATCGTTTAGTTTTCTTAACAAGAGATTTTTTACAGGAACGGTTTGTTAGTTGATTACCAAACTCCCAACCTGGAGAACCAGGAATCCTTATTTTTGTATCCTGAAGGCAGGGTGGCCCAGTATAGCACTGGGTACCCATTTTAGTCACCTCTTACGACATGCATCGGCTACATTGGGACTATACTTTAACCACGGTTCACCACACTGGGGATATTTTAGCCCTAAATTTTGGAAAACGGTTTGCTGCCGCTGTCTTCCATCTTGTGAATTGCGTATATTTCTTCCAGTTTGACAGACGGCAAGACGATGATGATACGGTAGAGAAGTGTCGCCATCTCGTGCTTCTAGTCCAAATGACCATTATTGCATGTCTGTTCTGTTTCTAGATATGATCCAATCTTGCATCGCAGTCTCTTTCCAATTTATCATCGTATGGCCTCTCTTCTATCCTTTGTGAATGGATTGCCAGCTTTCTCTGTTGTCGTTCGATGCTTGTTACGGTGAATGGTTTTTCTTCTCACCTGATTTTTCCTTCAATGCCAAAGTACTGAGGTTCTAGCTTTCACCTAAACACTCCTTATCGCCTATGAACAGTGCTAGACGTCAAAGATCTCTCACCAACGTCTAGTCCTGTTCATAGCTTTGCTGAAGATAGCACATTCATTTTTCTTCGTCATCCCAAAACCATTTAGTACTCAATGAGCAGTATGATCTTTAACAGTCAGATGATTCAAGTTTCAAGATCTTCTACGGCAATAGCAATCTTCTAGCCATTCTCCGGTGGAGGAAGATAATTTTGTTAGTTTTAAATAAAAGAAAGAAAATCTGCTAATGCTTCTTTTCTCTACAGGGAGTGGGCGACGGCGTTTAACCCTAATATTGCGGAGACTAGTGAACAGACAGTCTTAGCTGTCACAGATAGCTGGCCCAAATCAATCATTGATGTTCACAGGCATTGAAGAAGGAAAGCACGGCAGACAACTGCCACCATTTTGTGATCCCCAACTCTAAATCTATTGTCTAAAATAGTGCGAGTCCTAAGTCGATTTTTTGAACTGCGGAGTTTTAAAATGCAGTTTTCAGGAGAAAATCCCACTTCCTTATGCCGAAGATCGACTAACTTGTGAAGAGCGGAAGAAAAATGCCTAGACAAAGTCTCTCTAGTCAGGCTACCAAAACACAGTCCTGCCTTATTTCCGGGGATAAAGTTCAGTTTTCACTCTCTCCCTCCCTTCTGATAGCACTCCGCTCACCAACCAATCAACCAAGATCAATTTTTCTCTTCTTGGGTGACGTTTTCCATAATGTGGCCTATCCTACCATAAACGCAGCATGCATGTGGCTTCTTCAGCTCTGAGCAAGCTTGGTATTGTTTCTACCCAACTTCTAACACTTTATAAATTCCAAATCCACACCGCCTTATAATATTGTTCTAAAGTGGGATATCCAAAACTCTCCGAACGCAAGATTGTATCCAGAAAAGAGCCATTCGTTTAAACAGAGGACCCTTCTCTCACTGACTCCCTCCCACTGCCATCATACACACTTCGTTTTTGCATTATCTCTTTTCTATAAACATTTCCGTAGAAACTGCTCCATTGAGCTGTCCACCACCATTCTGTCACTTCACCTAACCATGTACGAAGCAAGGGTAGCCGATTGTCAAAGTCTGTACATCGTTCAGTTCCAGACTAACTCAACCAACATTTCATCCTCTTCCTTCATTCCATGGTCCCTGTTCTTTGGAACAGTCTTCATCCAACAACACGTTAACAGATTCATTTCTTCTCTCTCTCTCTCTCTCTGATCACTTATTCAAATACACGGCATAGTCCTGTTGGAGGCCTCTCAATTAATTAAAGATGAAAAAAAACTTTTTTTCATTGTTGTCGTATTATTATTATTACTAGTAATACAAATTTTAATCAACCCACAAGGCCTACATGAGGAGGTCTAATAAGAAAATGAGCAGGTTAATTGTCCCAACGATGACTGTCACCTAAATATATATGCAGTGTATATGTTTAGTTAAACACCAGAGACTTAAGTTAAAATCCTACGGGACCCCATGTTTCATCTTCCTTTGTTGGAACATTAACTCATACACTGTATTACTCCCTGGCAGCTAATGGACAACTAATTTCCTATCCAAATAAATATCCAATGTCCATTCCAGATATAATTTAAACAGAGTTTCCATATGGCAATTTGCCAAAGTCCTTGACGAACTATTACATTTTTGCAAATATTATATCTTTATATATTTAAATAACTAATATTTTTTCAAATATGTTTATAAATATATATTATAAATAAATTATTATATGATTAAATTATTATTATATATTATTAAATATAATAAAATATTATGTTATGCAGATATAATAAATAAACAATAGATATTTTACTAACAAGTATTTATTGTGTTATTTATATACATATATTTCATACCTTTTTATTGATTTTATATTTAACTGGTGTTGAGTGGATCTAATTTCAAATTCATTCGATTTAATTCGTATCTAAGACAACCCAAAATTAATAAACTCACATTCCATTGTAAATATACATTTTTTCTAATAAATAAGATATATTCAAACTTTTTTTAATATATTTTGAGCGATATGATGTCTTTCGCCAATAGAGGGCGCTCTTATATGTTTATCGTTTTTTCTGTTACATTCTTAATGTATCATCGTCTGCTTTTTCGTGGAGAGATTTAAAACATGAACTGAACTCTTCTAAATTATTAAGATTTTTGTACTGATACTTTATTGACAAGTTTAAATGATTCTACAGTTTATTTTGTGACATATAATGAAGGAAGTTATATCTTTGTTACTGAGCTTCTGGAAATTTTAACTCGATTTGGACTTTTTTTTTTTTCATCAACTGGAGTTTTTCCGCAATCAGTAAGATATTATCGCTGCTAGCGGACGCTTTCTAACAGAAAACGACTGGCTGCAGGTGTTGTTGTTATTATTATCGACCGATCGACACGAAGGTAAAAATTTATATGCCTCAGATCAACACTTTTTTTTTTATCTGTGTTAGTTGGTTGAAACTATTTTTTTAAAAAAATTATAAATAAAGACAAATAATAATAACGTAAACATATTTAATAGTTAAATACCACCACACCACCATACAAGAAGTTGAAAATAAATTTGGCCATTGTAAATATTTTCTATTTACTTAATCATTATTTTAAAATTAATATAAATGCATATTTTTAATCTCGACTGTTTGAAAATACCGGCGTTAGATGGCGCTCCATAAATTATAATAAAAATGCAATAAAAAGTATTAACTAAAGGTTTGGTTCTTTCGTTTTTTTTTTTTTTTTGTAATTTAATGTACTTCAATAAATTTTTTTTTATATGTAATTTGGTGTCCACTTGTTCGCAGTTGAAGTTTGTTTACTATTTTTTGCTCGTAATTAAGTGAATAATGAATAAAATTGATTACTACAAACGTTCAAATAGCTACTAAAGGATAACCTATGTTTGCTTCATTAAAAAAAAAAAAAAAAACAGTTCTAACGTACAGAATTTTGAATAAAAGCTTTCATTAAAAAAATTGACATTTTGAAATAACAAGACGAATAAAAGAAAAAAAAAATTCACTTCATAATCGATAAGAAATGTAGTAAAGAAAGCCTTGTAAAATATCAATGCATATGTCAATATTTGCTTTAAATTTTCATAAAGAATATTGAAATAGAAATACTGAATAAAACTTAAGTGGAATATACAATTATTAATCATATTTATTGTAAACATTAATAATTAGATTTTGAATATAATACTATTCCATTTTTTTAAATTACTTTCTCTCTAAAATGATCGATTTATTCAGGAAATAAAAAAGCAATTACCTTTTATTTTTTAAATACTTGTCACTTATATTCTTTGAAGGGATTAATCTGGAGTAATAAAATCGAAGTACTTGTGCGCTTCAGTTGCTTTGTGTGACAAAGACTCCGACCCAGAAAGGTATGTTTGTCTTACCTTCATATTCAGCAGAAGATTTCATGGAAATAAAGGGTGTGTCTTCAGAAAGTAGGCCTAACGACGAACCCTGGCAACTCGGACGAAGTAGTCGAATACAAACACGAGGGGTGGGGTGATGGGGGACATCTGTTGATTGCGATACTTTAGAGAGAAAAATATTAAGGTCTTCAACCGGAACCAAAGAGGGACAATCATCTTAAGTAGCAATAAACGTCAATTAGATCATTGGGAAAACTCGTAATTCTAAATAAGACCCCTCTTTCGTGTTTTAAAAAAAGGTCACATCCTTCTGAAGGTCATTCTAGTTCAAGCAACTACCTTTAAACATGTTTAGCGTGACCAAGATGAGAACTAATATTTTTTTTTCTTGGTAGTTACTGCAAGGGAGAGGTCAGATCCATTAATATTCGGATAACAGGCTGAAATCTTCATAAATACGTGAATGGAGTTGTAGATTGGTATTTTAAAAAAAGTCTGAGATGTGGTTATCTGGTAAACACGATAATCATCTTCAAAGGTTAATATCAGATAAATAGGAAATTAAAAACTCATTGACAATGTCTGCAATTTCCTAGTATGCACAGCATACAGTTCTCCGAAAAACGAAAGACTTTTTTTTTTTGGCTTTATAGATTATCTACTGGTGAATGCATACATCCACTTATAGGAGATAAATTGCTGATGGATGGTCTGTCAGTATTTGTTGACATATGACATGGTTTGATAATAAAAGATTGTTCGACCCAAAGACATTCTCTAGTAAACCTTCTTCTATCGGCTCCAGACAAGAAAAAAAATAATAATAAATTCTCCGTATGTGAGGTGGCAAGTTACTGTGTGTTTCACTACTTGTACATAAAGTTCTCGCGAAGTATTTGCGACTACAAATCCTACCTTGTGTATTCTAGAGGCTTCTAATAGTCTTCTGTGGCGAACAAATTTCCAACCCGATAATGAAATATCGACCCCTTCTTTCCTGTAACTCTCGAACCGCCAGATGGCACTGATAGCAATGATGAGAAATCAATGTGTCTTCCAGAAACCATAAAACAAAAAAAAAACTCACAAAAAATAGCATCAAAAATGAATGAATTTAAAAGGAAAAAAGTAAATAAGGAACATTACACTAACAAAGAAAATTTTCATAATATTTTATTATCCGATTAATAATTTCCATGGTATAATAGATTTTTTTTAAATATGCAACACTTAAATAAATACAGCGCGATTTACAGTTGATTGGGATGATAAAATGGTTAAAAAGTTGAAACTATATTTTTTCTATCTATGTTTCCTGTTTTTCGCCATATTATCAAATTTCCTTTTGTATGTGGGCGCCCACGTGCTGGCATGTTCTTCAAGGTACTCTGATATTGCTATATCGATGACCAGTTTAAAGAACCCACCTAAAAATTTATAGAGAAACAAAATTAGCCCCCTTAAAATAGACCAGTATCATTTATACATAGGCAACTGCATAGAACGCCAAATATCACAATGATAATTCTCATTACAGTTGGATAATGACAGATGTTTACTGAGTATTATGATAATACAGTTAGGAATATATTGCTAGTTTATATCATTATAACACACAGTGACGCACCCAGAGGGCTCTGGCATAAAAGGGGGGGGGGGACAGTAGAAAATTTTCCAAGAATCTTTTCCTAATTAATTTTTTTTTTATTTTTATTCATGTTGTGTCATGTCTTCTATGTCTATACTACTTTTGAATTAGCGATCATTGCATATGCTCAATCATAGGTTTTATGCGATGCGTGGTGTGTATTCTGAAATCGACTACTAACTCACCGCCCCCCCCCCAAGATTAAATCCTGAGTGCGCTACTGATAACACAAATAGCTTCAAAATAAATTCGAATACTAAACATTGCATTGGACAATGTGTCATCTTTTTTTATTATTCTTAATTAAAAAATAAACAAAACTGTTTTAATTACAACGTTGGAATTCTAAAATTAATTATACGTTTTAAATAAAATCATCTACAGTTTTTTTTTTTTTTTTTTTTTTTTTTTTCCCAAAGACAGCAGAGTTACGTTTGGAAAATCCGCTAATTTGCGCCTTTGTTGCCTTAAAATTAGAATAATATCTGGTTAATTTGAATAGACGCAAGGGACACATGGGAATATCATGGCCAACTTGTATTCTTAATTCGGGACTAACACACAAAACATTTTTAATTTAAAGTTCTTAAAATATTTTTAGTTTAAAATTCTTTAAACTAAAAATATTTTTATTTTAAAGAATTTTTTAAATTTTATTTTTAATTTAAAGAAATTTTTATTTTTATTTTTAGTCGTTTCATCTTTACTATTTTCATTCATTTATGATCAATAGATAAAATTAATAAATTTTTCAACTTAGTATTTTTAATCGGGTTTAAGAAAATAATGTAGCATTCAAACTATGCAAAATATGTTCATTCGCTAGTTATTTATTTTATTTTATGTCTAAAATTATATAAATTAAATATATAAAATATTTTATATTAAAAACAAAATAAAAAAATAAATAAAATATCGTTCGAACATTTCTTACCATTGGTATTACTGTGCTCTAAACCTTGGCAGTCCCCTATATGAGAAGCCGAGAGGGTACAGGAGTGGTGGGGTATGTGGACGTCTACCAAAAAATAGATTGTACTGCAATCCTCTGAGAAATGATAATCCTGATAGTCTAGAATCCATATTATTCTGGATGGCCTGTTGAATTCGTCTTCCAACAGCTGTTGTGGTCATGAGCAATAGAACTGGGGCCATCAGACCTCCAAGAACCTCAGAACCTACTGGATATCCAAATCGTGATGTTGGTTTTAAGTTCCGATTTTCCAGTTTTTTGAAGAGAACACTTAAAGGGGTTTGAACACTCTTTTGGGACCCAGTAAGTTGAAAAAATGAAATTAGAAATACAAGCACTTTAATCCAAGGAATTCTGTAAAAATAATTAAATAAATACGTTTCAAAAATATCTTCGTTTTATTCACTTTAAATTAGAGTTGAAATTATGAACTGTGTTTGAACTGATTCTTTAGAAATTTAAGTCGTAAACATAAATGATTAAAAAAAAAAAATCAGGTTTAGATGGCGCATTGATTTTCACATAATTCCTAACTTGAAGATTTACTTAGAACAAACAAGATATTCGCCATATTTATTGTGCACACATTATGAGGTATTTCGTATAAAAATCCACATTCGGGTACTTGAAAATGTTTCCAAGGAAACGCTCATGCGCACTAGCAACAAGTTGTATTTTATGTGTAAAATTTGTATTTCAAGTGTTCTCAAACCGTCTGCTCGATTGCATATTAAAATATTAAACGAATAACTGAAAATATACACAAAAAATTCTTACTTGCTTTTTTCCATTGCTTCTAAATGTGCTAAAATATCCTTCAACAAAGATCTTGTTTAAATGAGTCTTTTCAACACTGAAGGTTACTCCTTTGTGAGTATTCAAATTCCTTCTGTTCAGTTGTCACCGATTCATCTTCGGAGGATGGGGGGGGGGGGGGGGGACATTGATGTCCCAGTGGGTAAAAGTAGAAACAGGAACCGCCCTCAGACAGGAAAGGGTGTACGTGAGGTTACACGTATACCTGCTTCGACCTTCATGTCTCACCCCGTACAAGGAAGAGAGCCTTTTTTTTTTACCGATAAATTATTTGGACATTGGCAACGAAGTGTTGGGCACCACTAAACAAGTTATTTTTTTTTCTCTTAATATTTTACCCCCAAAAGCAATCACACATTGTCATTGCCTGTAACTTTTTAAGGTTAGAAGATATGAAACACATTTTTCAATTATTGTTATTCAAATAGATGGAAAATTTAAGACTTCCTGTTTTAAAATAGTGCGGTAATGAAGAATTGGGTGCTTTAACGATAAAATCGAAAACAAATTTTGACGGAAATAATTTAGAATAAAGAAAACATCATGCAAGAAAGTTAAATAGAAATTAAATAAAAAAAATCCACGCAAAAAAAAAAAAAAACACTGTATGAAACAAGAGATACACACCACTCAAGTGGTGTGCATAGATATTTATCCATTCTGCTGTCAGTTGCCATGGAGACAGCAATGTAGCATGACACTTAATCAAATATTTTTAACATGCTTTTTACTGTACCTTATATTATGCTATTCAGTACAGTGTCACATGTTTATAAACTGTGTTTTTTTAATTGATTTGAAGAATACAATAGTGAAAAGTCTTCTGGTTCCATCGGACATAACTTCTGCTCATTTTCGCTTCTCTCTCTCTCTCTCTCTCTCTCTCTCTCTGTGTGTGTGTGTGTGTGTGTGTGTGTGTGTGTGTGTGTGTGTGTGTGTGTGTGTGTGTGTGTGTGTGTGTGTGTGTGTGTGTGTGTAAGTTAGGAAATTTAATGAATTTAGTCACAGGTGCCAGAAGTTTGGCCATGCCCGGAATCTATGTAGAGCAGAATATAGATGTTTGAAATGTGGGGACAGCCACCCAACCAATACAAGCCGAAGACCACCTCGGCAAAGGTGCCAACTGCGGTGGCCCTCATCCTGCGAACTACAAAGGATGTACTCAGCACCCAAAGAACAGACGGATGGAGGCAGTCAATCAGCCCTCCTCCTACAGTATAAGAACACCAGAGGCCCTGACATCAAAACCGGAGACTCAGCGGCCACAGTCGGAGACCTCCAAAAATAGAGACACCCAAAAGCAAACAAGAAGCTATGCCGATGTGACCCGTACAAATAGACCAATACCAGAACAGAATCAGCCAATAACGCCTACAAATCTAACATCTGTTATTACGGCCTCACTAGCAAGCATGCTACAAGATTTCAGCCTGTCAAATCCTACTGCAACCTCCACTAAAAGATTTCTTCGTGAAACACAGGTCATGCTCACAGCTCTCATAAATGAATGGTAACAAACTCATTCCAGCATCTCTTTGGATCGTTGCATGGAATGCAAATGGCCTAAAAAACAAAATTCTGGAACTCCGAGATTTCACATATAGGTATCAACTAGATGTTATATTAATCAGTGAAACTCATTTAAGACCCTCAGACAATCCTAAAATAAGGGTTATCGCCTATACAGAAATGATAGATTACTCTACAGAGACGGCGGCACTGCCATCTTCATTAAAAATTACATTAAGCACCACTCTGTGAGCAACACTTCAACCACTAACCTTGAGATCACAGGAGTGGCAGTAGTCACCAGCTCCGCTGGAAGACTGCAAATCTACTCAGCTTACATCCCTCCCCAAAAAATCTCTACTTCACTCTGACCTAAATACCATCTTATGCGTCAGAGAGCACACCATTATAGCCGGAGATCTGAACTCCAAACACCCTGCTTGGAATTGCACAACCACCAACAAGAATGGTTCCAACCTTTCCAATTGCTTAGGATCAAGCAACGCTGTTGTGGCAGGCCCCACCGAACCAACTCATCTCAGTATGTTTGGCACTGCTGACATCCTGGATGTAGCATTTTGATATCCTGCAGGATATCAAACTTCAATACAGCATCATATCTATGGATGAACTATCATCCGATCACAACCCAATTCTACTACAGCTAGGAAAACAAGAATACCTGTCTCTTCCTTCTCACTCCTACATAGCATTGGAAAGACTGTCAACAGCACTCAAGGATTATATTGGACCTGTTCCTCACATATGCACGAAAGAAGAAGTAGAAACTACAATTACAAACCTCACACAACAAATTAATTCTGCTATAACGGTAACTACCTCCTACAAATCTGCTCGCAAGCCAAATCGTTTGCCTGAAGACATTATGAACTTGATCAGAGACAAAAACAGAGCTAGGAAAAGATTCTGTAACACGTGTGCACCACAAGATAAAACAGCTCTGAACAGACTAAATGACGCAATAAGAGATGCACTCAAAGCTCATAGAGACCAAGTATGTGAAGAAACGTTAGCCTCTATTTCACCTACTGATCACTCCATCTGGGGACTACTGAAAAATATCAGAAACAAAGACAGGTCCCTCCCCCGATATTCTCTGACCAGGTCCTTGCTCACACAGATGTAGACAAAGCAGAAGTTATAGCAAACAATTTGGAGAAGCAATGCAGGCCTTCGTATAAAAACCTTGACTTTGATCACATATATAAGATTCACAGCAAGATCAGACACTCACTCAAACTTCCTGACACCAGCACTGACCATATTGCACCAACATCACCTGCTGAGATATATGACATTATTAAAATATTAAAGAACAAAAAAGCTCCTGGGCCAGACGGCATTACTAATCGGGTGATTAAACTTCTGCCCCGAAGCAGTAGGGCACCTGACCATAATAATAAATGCAATCCTAAGTCTTCACTATTTTCCTTCCACTCGGAAACTGGCCGATGTAATTCCTATACATAAGCCAGGCAAGGATCCTCACCTGCCTCAAAATTATCGTCCAATCAGTCTCATCTCCAACCTAGGCAAGATTGCGCAGAAGGTCATCCTCGTACGTCTTCAAGCCTCAATAAATGAATTAGACATCCTTCCTAAAGAGCAGTTCGGTTTTCGGCAATACCACAGTACTACTCACCAATTCCACAGAATAGTGGAATACATTATTACCAGCTACAGCTGGCGTCAATACACGGGAGCTGTTTTCCTTGACCTATCCAAAGCATTTGACAAAATATGGCATTTTGGATTACTACATAAATTTATCTCAGCTGGTATCTCAATGAAATTGACACATTTAGTTAGTTCATATCTGCAAAACAGGACCATGCAAGTCAAGATCAACGGCACTACCTCATCTCAGCAACCCATCTTGGTCGGAGTGCCACAGGGATCACTACTGGCTCCATTGCTGTTTTCTGTATACATGTCTGATATCCCGCATAACCCAATGTCATACATCATGGCCCTGTATGCAGATGACACAGCATTATTAGTCAGATCTCTCCGACCACATTTTGTTACTAGAAAACTTCAAGAAAACCTTCTAAAATTAGAAAGATGGTTCTCCAAATGGAGACTGCAAGTAAATCTCCTAAAACGTTCAGCTATTCTCTTCACAAAAAGGTCGATATCTCCTGTAGGAGACATCTTATTATTCAACACCAAAATTCCCTGGAAGGCGAAAACAAAATACTTAGGTGTCGTCCTCGACAAAAAATTAACTTTTAACCAACACATCAAGGCTACGTGTACAAAAGCATCTAAAGCCATCGCTCAGATCTACCTCCTAATAAATAGAAGCAGCAAGCTAAACATCAGAATCAAACTGCTTTTATACCAGCTGACGATTCGTCCTACAGTTACTCATGCTTCTCCAGGCTGCAGCCACACCTCCACTACAAATATTATCAAATTGCAACGTATTCAAAACAAATGCTTGAGAATGATCCTAAACGCACCATGGTTCGTCAGAAATCATCAACTTCACCAAGATACAAATATTCATTATATCTTCTCCTTCCTACAAACTTTAGCTGCAATGTTCTTCCTAAAGACGTCCACTCATCCCAATGATCTAGTTCAGCAAGCTGTAGACTATGAGCCTACGGATACATTCAAACACAAAAGACCAAAAGCCATTTTAACTTCCTTCAGTGAATTACAGGGTGTCCCAAAATTCACGCAAGAAGTAATTTTGATAGAAAACACAGGTTTTTAATTAAAAATTGTAATTTCTTATTGATTCATAAAGTATACAGTATAGGGTTATGCATGGAATAGCATATCGGGTAAATGGCCTCCACGGCTTTGCTGGCACATACGCACTCTTTTGTCGAAATTTTCCATGACCGTTTTGCATAAATGTGGCTGAATTTCGTTGATACAGCGCTCAATTTCCTCCTTCGAGGCGTGGGTGGTCGTGGGCGACTTCAAAAAACCCCAAAGAAAAAAGTCCAACGGCGTTAAGTCACATAATCTGGGAGGCCAATTCTGATCACCAAAACGGGAAATTATACGACCAGGAAATGACTCATGGAGTAATTGAATTGTTTCTCTGGCTGTATGGCATGTGGTACCGTCTTGTTGAAACCACATGTCGCCCACATCCATATCTTGCAATTTAGGTACAAAAAACTGGATTATCATGTCGCGATAGCGAGCACCATTAACTGTTATTGCCTTACCAGCCGCATTTTCGAAGAAGAATGGACCGATGATGCCTCCAGCCCAAAATCCGCACCAAACAGTGACACTTTGTGGATGCATTTGTTTCTCAACAATCACTCGTGGATTTTCCGAACCCCAAATGCGACAATTTTGTCGATTAACGAAGCCATCAAGATGAAAATGAGCCTCATCGCTGAAGATGATTTTGTTCGAAAAATAAGCATCCACTTGTTGTTGTTTCATAATCCATTCAACGAACTCTCTTCGCTGTGTGTGGTCAGTAGGCTTCAGTTCTTTTGTCAACTGAACTTTGTAAGCATAAAGATGCAAATATTTCGTGAGAATACGCTGTAGAGAGCTTCTCGAAATGCCCAATTCAAGACCACGGTGCCGAATTGATGTTCCTGGACTCTCAGCAACACTCTCACGAACTACGTCGATGTTTTCTGTTGAACGACTTGTTGAAGGACGGCCAGAGTGTATAAGATCACTAATTGATCCAGTTTCCTTGAATTTTTTTATTAATCTTTTCACAGTTGATGAAGCTAAATCACTATTCCGACCATATTTTGTACGAAAATTGCGAACTGTAGCTGCCAAACCTTCATTATTTTTAAAATATTGCTCAACAATGAAAATGCGTTGTTCTTTCGTGTAGCGCTCCATTTTTAATAACCCTGAACTGTCAGCTGTCACGCTGTCTTTTTTTTTTTTTTCCGTTGGCAACACTTTACCGCACAAATGGCGCTAAATTTAAATCTTGCGTGAATTTTGGGACACCCCGTATAATCTCTATGCCCATTCAAGGCGAGCAAACTGCTCATAATATTTTCCCTCACTGTGACCGTAACAGACAACGGGGAATATGAAAAGATTTTCGCTTCACTCCTTAAGTCATAAATGTCAATTGTCAATTTTTTTATGTTTAATACAGTAATTAAACATTGATGATGGGTAGCGTTTTTACTCTTCCTCCAGTTGAACAGACTTTCACTTTCAACTTTCTTGTTCTTTCTTTCTGTTTCTAAACAATGTCCTCGTGTCAAACTTGTGTAAATGATCCGATCATCTTATTCTTTGGTGACTTTTCCTCCTCTTAGTATTCACTCGGTGCTTAATTTCGTCCATCTGCTAATATGGCAAGTTCATCTGCGTTTACAACACTTGACGATATGGCTGCGCCAGTAATATCTCTAATTCTATTATTTCGGATTCCGTGACTATCTTTATATGGAGAATTATTTTTTCTCAAAGCTCTTTGGGTCGCACTCTTCCTGTTTTTAGTCGTTGTCCATGTCTCAATTCCAGAGGTAAACAGAACATTGATGTCAAGTTCATTAAGTCACGGAAGACAAAGTTCATAGAAGGAAGAAGTCAATCAGAAGGACTTGACGTTTGTGTACCATTCTGTGGACTGTACTCCTTGGCATTTGAAGTTCTAGCGAAGCTCTTCTGATTGACTTCTGCGGGGACCGGGTGAAGGCAGTTTGAACTACCTCAACTGTCTCCTCGGTCTCCCACTGCTTGTCCCCTTATGAACTGAACCTGTTTCTAAAATCTTTGTCTTCCGTGACTTAATGAGCTTGGCATCAGGTGGGTTCTTTCCATACTGTGCCCTAAACATTCGCTGCACTGTAACTGGAGATTTTGTTCCTGCTAGCCAAAGAACACATCAGGCTTTTTCCTGTACTGAAGCCATTTTTAAAGAAAATCAGTAGCAGCGCTCCTGGTGGCAAAATCAGTATACTGAAGATACCAGTATGGAAACTTTGAGTGCCCAAGTTTACCTGCAACAAAATTTATTCAGTTAGTTTCATTGTTAAAATGTTATAGCCAGTTGAAATCAGGGTAAACATTGGTGGAAACCCTGTATAACCTTTATAAAGTACGGCCCGAATCTGTTTAACTTCCTGATATTTTGCGTTCTGCTAATATAACACTTTTCCGGAACTTTTTTTATTATTATTTGCTGTAGCGAGAAATTTCTATAATTCTTCCTCTACAGCTATAGTTCTGTATGTTCCTCACCTCAGTTTAATGGAGGATCAGTTTTTCTACCTGCGTATAGAGCTCTATAAAATTCGCTACATATTTCCATTACTTTTTCTCTATTGTGCAATCCTTTCAGTTTTCGAACAAGTTCTGTCTTCCATATAACTTACAATCCCTGGCTTTCTGCAAATCCAATGTGTTTGTCCTTGCTCATTTCTTTGGCGTGTTCCATAAAACTGCCACAATGTACGAGCAAGTCATTGCAATTATCCAGATGTCTTGCATATTTTGTCAACATTCAACCTTTCAGATAATACCAAGGCACTCCACTGCTATAGTTGTATATCCGATCAGAGAAGTTTGGAGATGATTCCTCATCAAATCTCGCCAACTTCTAATATCTTGCTTACAGGTCACATTCTGTATACACTGTTCTGAACGTGGCCCCGTTAATTTGCCTTCATGTACTACCAATTTTGCCTCCAGTTGATTTTAGATGATACAGCCTTTTATTGTTTACAATTATATCACAACGTTCATAAGTTCTACACGTGATTTAGAACGGTGGCACACCCAGAGGGAGTGCCAGGGGGCCCCTGGCCCTCAAAGAAAACACTAGAAAATTTTCCAAAAATCTTTTCCTAATTAAAATTCATTTTTTTAGTTATGTTTTGTCGTGTCTTCTATTTCTATACTATTTATGAATTAGCGATCATTACTGATGCTCAGTCATAGGTTTTATGCGATGCGTAGTGTGTATTCTCAAATTGTCTACTCAACTCGGGACCTTCCCCCCTTAAAGATTAAATCCTGAGTGCGTCACTGATTCAGGATATACAGATATACAGTCGACTTTAAGAATTTATCTGTTTGCCTTATAGAGAATGCATAGTATGTTTCATTATAAAACATGAACAGTTTGCAATACTTATTTCATTATTTAACTCGTTTTGCATTGACTCCGCTAGACCACAGACGGTGTCCTGACGTATTCTGTAGAGAGAATAACTTCCTGCGGTTAGTGAATGCGCTAGGTAGGTCATCAATGGATTCAAATCAGGAGAATTAGGTTACCAGGGCAGCACAATGAATGTTTGGATTTGCTTATCGAACCCTGTTTGCAAAATGCAAGCCTTGTGACACCAGATGTTGTCTTTCTGGAAGATTCCATATCGTCACAATGATGGGCAATATCTGATCTTTATTCCCAGTGAATTGTCGATTGCTGACTCAGAATGAGGATCATGATGCCGCCCCCACTTGCTCTCGGACTGGGTGTTCTTAATGTTTTGTCTCATAAGTGCATAAATCAGAACCATCCTTGGATCAAGCTGTGACCAGGATAATTCCATATTGAGTCTTCTCCTCCTCCTCCTCATCTTTCGAGATTCTTTTACTCCTCAGACTTTTGCTGACGAAATTTTTCTCAGTATCATTTTTTAATTCATCAGTTACTCGATCACTGACTTTGAATCAAGATACTGCGAGCCTGTTCCAGTAGGCGACTACCTCGTTCTGTGACCAGTACTGATGTCAATGAATATTACGAAAGACAAGAACGTATTTATTACCCACCTCTAAGAGTTTAAAGCGAACAATTTGCGTAAAGTACATTCATACCGCAGGTAGAGTAGGGATTTTTCTATTAATTTCTATATTTTTGTATTTTTATTTATTTTTTTATCTGGTCTGGAAATCCTACTCTACAGGCCAAACATGGAGCTAATAAGCAGAGCGGTGGTCTTCCACCTGCGATAAAATTAATCTCCTATCTAAAGGCAGTCGCAAACATCTATGCCTACAGCGGAACTAAACCCGCAGTCTACTGGTTGGAGAGTGGATATAATAACAACTGGACAATTAGTTGTCTTATTAGGTCATTTAGAGACCTCATGTAATGTCTTTCATTTCATTTGTGTGTTTCTTGTAAAGATTTGCCAAGACTACAAGGATAGCTATTGAGGAAAAAACCCACATTAAAAGACATTATCTGGAATCACGCCGGACTGGTTAGCACATCTGCTCTCCAAACAAGAGGCTGCGGATTCGAATCCCGCTACGAGCATAGATGTTTGTAATTGTCCTACCAACCCTGTGCAGGAAGTGCATCTGTGACCAGACCTCTTTTTTAAGCAAAAGACTTCCCTCCCAAAACCCTATGAGGTACGGGAGTGACCATACGGCGTCAAGTAACGTGAAATGTGAATAACTATCTCTAGAATCATCGTACCCTCTGTCCAAAAAGAAACCGAACGTTTCGAAAATAGAAGAAACAAGTGGCGCCACCTGTTGTATATTTTTGTTGTCGAAAGTGGCAACCTTCATTAGTGTTGTGTCAACTGTTTATGATATTTGTTTCATTAGAAGCCGAGCTGCGATTGACTTTTGTGTTGAACTTGGTAAACGTTTTACCGAAATGCATCAAATGCTTCAAAAAGCATACGGTGATGAATGTTTATCCTGTACTCAAGTTTATGAGTGGTTTAAGCGATTTCAAAGCGGTCGTGAGACGCTTGAGGACAACGAAAAGCTGGGCCGTCCGAAAACTGGACTCAGCGAAGTTAACATCCATAAAATGCGTGATTTCATCAAAGAAAACCCGAAATCGTGCGTGAGATTGATTGAAGATGAATTGGGGATTCTAAATTCAACTGTGCATAATATTTTGACCGAGAGTTTGGGCCTTCGTAAATTGAATTCGGGATTTGCACCATCTCATCGTTCGAACATTGCGAGACAGTTTTTGAGAAAAACGAAGTTCGTGTGTTGGATCACTCGTCGTATTCACCTGATTTAGCACCCTGTGACTTCTTTTTTTTCCCCCCGACTTCATTTGCCAATGAAAGGAAAGCGATACGACACCACTGAAAACGTCCAAGTGGCAGTAACCACGACCCTCAACAGTATCCCAAAAACCGATGTAAAAAACTCATTTAACGAATCGAAGCTGAGGGAGAGTATACTGATTGAAATAAATTATTTAAATAATTATAATTGGACTGTGTTTTATTTTCTATCAAAAGTTCGATTTCGTTTTTGACAGTGGATGTATATAGTATCTGTTTTCATATTATTATTAAAAAAATTGCATTTGAAGCACACAAAACTGATACTCTATGAAATTGCTCTCATGTTTAATTCATGTACTTAGTAAACGAATTTATTCTCAAGTCAAATTTACATCTATTACTGAAAATCTTCAAATTTGTCCAGTGCTCTCTGTAAAGCATTCATTGTTTCTTCCAAATTCTTCTTTATTTCCCAAACCCGATAGTCAGTGGGTGATCCAGACCTGAAAATACCAAACAGGGTTCCAGAACCACCACTTGGTGGAGCAGCTGCAGGAGAACCTCCACTAGGTGTCACTCCAGGTAGACGAATGGGAATTTGGAAAGCATTAGCCGCATTTTCAAACACCTTTGGTAAGTATGAAGCAAAGGTAGCTAAACCCATTGATAATATTACTGGAAACATCATTCCTCCTAGTGCTGTAAGACCTGGTGGATATCCCATCCGATTTTCGACCATCTCATATTTTGAAGTTTGTACTGGCTTGTTGGGATCGTTAAAAAACGCAGTATCATCGCAGGATATCATTCCAACGTAGAAAATCAGTTGAAATATTCTAATGTAGTAACTAGAATAACGAATCATGTCAGAATGCCTGAGGAAAAAAATGAAAAATGAAATAAAAATTAGATTATTTAAATAATCTTCAGGAAAATGTTTTTACCCTAATAATTAATAATTCAAGATTAATGAACATCAGTAAACAAACTGCATTCCAGTTCTAAACCAAGCTAAAAACGATATATACATCTAGCGAATTAATTTAAAGAAAAATATAATAGCAAAGAAATGGTGTACTTTATTTCTAATTAAAACAAAAAAAAAAAAAACATCAAGATTTAATAATTATTATAATACTATTTTCTTTCATTTTACATATTATTCTAAATTATAAAATAAATATTTATTTTTATTAATTAATACTAAACGATTGCACATAAGAAGTATTTTTGTCAATAAAGTGACGTCATATGTGCATATTAGTTGGAAAACATCTGTGTTCGAATATTTTCGTAATGTAGTGAATCTTCATAAAGCCTTTCAGCTGGAGGTGTAGCATGTCTCGCAGTGAGGGGGGAAAGGGTTTCGACTCTAACAAATTCTGATTTTCATCCAATAAAACAAATGAGCCTGAGAATAATATTAAATTAATTAATAAAATATACTGAATTAAATGTTTTATTTTTGGTTTATGGTAACTAATCATGATAATTATATAATTTATTCGAATGATTACTTATATCATAAATAAATCATCTAACGACTTTTTATTCCTAAGGGAAACAGACAATGGAAATATTTAGGCAGCAGGTAGCTACCTTAGCCGTCACCGATAGACAAGCTCACGGCTTCCGATGATTTTGGCGGTGTGGAGGGGGAGAGAAGTATGGAAAATAACTGAGGCAACTCTTACTCCTAATACCTTGACTGGTAGATTATTGTTTGAGCAGTATGGAATCGATGGTCGATTTTTTCCGAGTTGAGTAGTCGAAAACCTGAGCTTCCAGAATAAAATCTCGTTCTCTACACCAAAGATCGACTAATTTGAATGGGATTGTGGTGGTTTTTCCCTTTCAGTCATTTACGACTCTAAGTGACTTTGTAGGCATTAGATTTTTACAGGCTAGTTCACCGTTGCTTTCCCCAACCCTCCCCATTTTATCCGGGCCCTGGGATCGGCATATGACTGGGACGTATTCCTGACTGTAATCCGTGTGTGTTTACAGGACAGGTTTGCCTGTTCTTGGGGACGAAAAACCCGAGTTTCCGGGTGAAAAAAAAAAATTACCCCCGTATGAGACTGGCTAACTCACCTTTAGTCGAAAGAGACCAGATAAAAGCTCCTCAGTGACTGACGGGAATCGAACCGAGGTCGTTCCGACTGAAGGGCTTCGTCTATACTGACTGAGGCTCGGAATGGAAAATCATAATAAAGTTCGTCTATTTAGCGTCTACAAACCAATCTACTGCTGCTTTTCTTTTGATAGTATAGCATTATTGTAACAGATATTGTCACAAAGACTTTTAATGGGTTTGTACAGAAAGGTGATATCAAACGTTATAGCAGTGCACAAGGTAAGATAATCCCAAACATCCATGCCCGCATCGGGTTCCGACCCGCGATCTGTTGGTTAGGGACGCTTGTCACTAGGCCAACGAAACTGTTTATTTATTGTATAAAAGCTGCTTGAGGGATTATTTTTACTTGTGAAGAGCTGCAAAAGGAAGTGTGAATGGCACTATAAAACAATACGGAACAGTCATGGGGTATTATTACTAACTAAAGGAATCGATGCATCGGCACCTACAAAAACAAATATTATGAAATATTTGCTCCATCTGTGGTTCCACTCAAGCATTATTACATGCAGTACAACTGAGCCTACGTTCTATTTGTTTCTATAATTATAAACTAGATTTATTTACCTGGTTATGAGTCCAGTAAACCGTTATCAATGTCCTCTGCTATCACTGGAAGTTCAATTTCCATTGGAATTGTTCCGCAAGTATCATCAAACTATCCCGTTTGATGAAAATAAACATTCCATTCCATTCCTTATATATACGCCGAAGAAATACGGTGGAAGGACGAAAACTCTGTCATCTTGCAATCGAATACGTCAAAGAGAAGTTGAAAGGTGAAATATGACAGAGAATTTTAGTGTCCTTCCTCAGCCCGCACGGGATCACCCCTGTAGCTGAACCTAAAATAGAAATGATATGAAATGCAACCAGGAAGACTGACATGCTTCGTCTATAGAAATTTCAATGACTCACGGCCGCTGTTTGCATAAATATTCAATAGGTCACAGAAGGTCATAGGAGTAAGGAGTTCTCTTTGAGTGGAATGTAAGTTGATTGTCAAAATTACGTAGAATTTCGTGGCGAAGTTATTTATTGGATATTCAATTGCAACCGTGTGTGGTGTGTCAATTTTTTCTCCATTTAAATCAGGACAGTTAATAATTTTAGTTGATTATACATTGAATTTTATTATTATTATTATTATTATTATTATTATTATTATTATTATTATTATTATTATTATTATTGAGACTTCAGTCTCAGAATACAAATGATAATAGCAAAAATACATATCTTATCAATATATAATGCAATTATTATTCGAATGGTAATAATAGACTAACAATTAATAAATAAATAGTATATAAATAAATAAATAAAAAATTTTTAAATAAAATATAATTTTATTTAATGTCCAAATTTTTTTTGTTTATTTTTATTATTATTATTTTTTATTTCTTTTATTTTTTATTTTCCCCCGAAAGAAATTTTTTAATTCTGCATTCGATTTTATTCAGTTGCAGGATTTCAAAAATAAATAAATAAAAATTAAGTCCTTATAAAAGAGTGTAGACATTCCATTTTGTAAAAGATGTTGATTGTGTGTGTGTGTGTGTGTGTGTGTGTGTGTGTGTGTGTGTGTGTGTGTGTGTGTGTGTGTGTGTGTGTGTGTGTGTGTGTGTGTGTGTGTGTGTGTGTGTGTGTGTGTGTGTGTGTGTGTGTGTGTGTGTGTTGTAGAAGTGTTGTAAACAGTAAAAGACATCAAAATCAGCATTAACGCGCTAACTGACAGGCAACACAATTTGATGAAAGAGACATCCGAACTCCGTCAAGAACTTGATTCCCTAAAACTACAATACGAACGTCTAAATCAGCAACAACATAAAGAAGATCTTGTCATAAATGGTCTTCCTGAAACGGCACCTACAGAAAATCTCAGAGACGTAATTTTAAAATTAGGCCATGCAATTGATACCCCCCCTGCAGCTTAACGACATCCAGACTGTAAATCGGATTCCTAGGAAGAGCAAAAAACAAGGCTTGCCACGACCTGCACCAGTCATAATTCGTCTTAAGAGCAAGTCCACAAGAGACAATCTCATTAAAGCCAGCAGGCAGAAAAAACCAGTTGCCAAGGACTTGAACGCACAACAAGACATTATATATATATATGTATTATTTTTATATTATGTTACTTTATATTATATATTTTTATATTATGTTAGCAAATAATATGTTACTATTATAATAATACAAATTCGTTTTTTTTTTATAAAATAACTGATATTTTTAAATATTTGCTATTTTACCGAAATCAGGTATTCTATGGAATATCTATGAGGATTTCGTTTTCGTTCACACATGTAATGAATACTTTTTAATTATATAGTTTAAGTAGACTATATAAATATATTTCATAATACCCGAAAGTATTGTTAGCGCATGCGCGACATTTACCTCGCTAACAATAGTGATGTCAAGCTCCAAAAGTCTAATAGTTTGCAAAATATGTCACGAGACAAAGTTATTTAAAAAATGTGTGGTTGTAAAGCCAGTAGTATTTTCGGAACTTAATAGTCATGGTCCAGGGGATTTAATAGAGTATTCTATCACAACCTGATGGCAAGTTCGTTTATAATGGTATATCTTAGGAATACGGTTGCCTGGTAGCGCCCTCTATTAGCAATTAAGTGTACTAAATATTTTTAATTCTGTATCTTTCTGTGGTATTAATTTTTTTTTTAACTACCCAAAATGTATTCATTGTAGGCGTTGACCTAATTATAAATAACCTCATTTTTTTTTTTTTTATTGTTGACCGGTACCTTTCGGCAAAAACGGATCACCCTGAACTTTACAAGAAGAGCGATGCAATCAGTTACCTCGTAATATCATCAGCAGACCTCAATAAGAGAAGTTACACATACTATCCAAGGGGATGCACCATCTTACGCTGTCAATTAAACCACCTAGCGTGAACTATTTACAAATATCGTTCTCCATAGCTATTATGGTTTGAGATGTTGAAACATCTCATTTGGTATATACACACCTAAGGCTACGAAGAAGGAGGTTTTCAAATATGGTTCTGTAGGTCGATCCCTCCTTTTCCCCCCTCCCCTAATTCCCTAGTATATAAGGGTCAGTAATCACTTCCGCTTGTGTATGTCACATTTAAGTTGGTTAATACGGTGTACGGCCATTTTGAAAAGTAAGTAACATCTCTTGCATAAATTTGGATCTTTAAATTTAAAATGTATTCCTCCCTACTAACTAAATGTTTGCATCCCCCCTTTGTATCTTCCCATTCGTTTGTTTATTCCAAACCACCTTTTGAAGAAATTTTTTTGTTGTTTGTTTCTTAATACAAATGTGCCTCCCATGCTGCGTGCATGTTGTTGTCACACTGCGTTTTAAATAGTTATATATATATATATATATATAACTATTTATATATATCTATATAACTATTTATATTTATATATATATATATATATATATATATATATATATGTAGTTTTCTCAGTAACCAGTACGTATTCAATTTGGGCCTTTTCTCATTTTACATGGTAGCCCTTTTCTCCTTTAGGAATTATAGACACGTTAACACAAGAATATTTTAATGGTTGCCAAATATTAAAATATTCTTGTGTTAACGTGTTTATAATTCCTAAGCATAATGTCACAAGTGTCTCTCAAGAGTAAAATTCTGTTCTCCTTTAATTAATCCATATATTAACATATGAGTAATATTTAATTTAGTTATGATCATCATCAAATTCCTGACATGTACCCTCAAGGGGTGTACAGGATATGATAGTACTACATGAAAAATTATATCATTACTAACTTCCTATCTACAATTTTCCTCCAAATCAGTCTGTTACCTGTCAAGATTCCAACATCATCAGATCTTATATTTCTATCTTGTAAGGCATTTTTTTACTGTATCAATCCACCTATATCTTGGTCTTCCTCTGGGCCTTTTCCTGCCAACCTGGCAGAGAACACTTGTTTTGCTAATCTTTCTTTGCCCATTCTGTTTAAGCGACCATACCACCTGAGATTAGTTCTGCTAATGCATTCCTGGATGCTGACAATGTTATTTATCTATGATAAATACGTAATTCATTTATTCGCACTTAATCTCATTGTACTTATCGGTTCCTACCAATGTCGAATTAGTTCATACATGTCGGTTAACTTATGTACTCTTTCTAATTCATTGTTCTTTCATGTAACTCCCACGCACGAAAGATATACATTAGGGTCGTGAGTGGACTAAGGATTTTTCTATTTTATTAATTTTCATAATTTTTTATATTTTTATTTATGTTTTACCATGTTTGTAAATGCTTCTCTGGAGACCAAACACATGGAACTTTTTCAAGTTAATGCCCCAAAAATTGAGGTGATAAATTCATTTATGACATAAAGACAATCATATATATATATATATATATATATATATATATATATATATATATATATATATATATATATATATATATATATATATATATATATATATATATGTGTGTGTGTGTGTGTGTGTGTGTGTTAAAGATACCAAGCAATTTTATAAGCTAGGTTTTTAATCCTATTTCCCAAGTAAGCATACCGACAAGTAAGTCAAGTTTGCGCCTGCACGTAGTGTAAGTCTGAGGCAACTCATTGCAAAGGTGGAGTAAGCTCCGATCACTTTCCTTAGTATTTTCCCCTAATGCAAAGCACATTCCCTTGGGGAGATGTATGATGCTATGTATTAAAAGTAATGGTCACTCACTACCCAGACCGGTTACAGTGGAAGTTGAAAATGATAGCAAGTGAATATTTTGGTGTCAGGATAAAACTGATAAAATAGTATAAATAATAGGATATTGTTATATACCAGGGAATGTAAAGAGCACTGATTGTAATTAATTTAATTATTATTATTATGTGACGCTTTCAAGGAGCCCTAAGACTCATCGTGAGAGGTACACTATCCACTCTTGAATAAATCTGTAGGTTTACTAACAAACAGTAATATGTTGCAGACTTGATTCGGACATTCGACTCTTTTGAACACTTTACTAAAAACCTAGCTTATAAAATTGCTTGGTATCTTTAACATAGTATATACCCAAGGTAACAAACTTTTTACACACACACACACACACACACACACACACACATATATATATATAAGCAGTTTTTTCGATTTTACACTTACTGTCCCAAAATTGAAATCAGTTGTTTTTTCTCTAAAAGCCACCATGTATTCTCTATACCTGTTTATATATGTTAATGAAGAAAATATTATTTGAACTAAATGTTTTGAAAGTCTTTGATGTTTTTGTCTTCTTTCTCTCCAGGAATTGGCTGTCAGTTTTATAAGCGATGTTGGTATTCCTTGCCACACTCTGCATCCATTTGTGTCTTTGTTACTGTGCCAAACTCAACCCACTGGATAACATCCCTCTTAGTTCAACCTTTACGCAAACAGCCGATGTTCGTCAAGGGGTAGTGGCGATGACCGTGCTTGGAGGGTTGATGTATCCTATCCTACTTGCTATGGGCGTTGCATCGTTTGCTGGCCGATTGCCAAATACCTTCAGGGACTTGGCGAACCTTTTGCTTGAATTCCGACCACCCTTAGGGAATACTGGCGGGGGTGGAGGAGCTGCTGCTGCTGCTAGTGAAGGTGGAGGCCTCGCTTCCTTGTTTTTCAAAAGAAAAAGATCCGCAGAATATATCCGACCACAACAATGGCAAAGAAAGTTAGAAGATGCTGTCAACGTGTTGAAGAAGGCTCTAGAAGAATACGACAATAATAAATAAAGTAAGTAAAATAAACGCATGATAAAAAAAAGAATAAAATAAAATGATTTAAAAAATTATTACTTTAATCAATAATTAACTATTACTTTAATTAATTATTACTTCAAAATTAATACACCATTATAAAAATTAAAGAACAATTCTTATAAAAACATTACATAAATGATAATGTTTTTTGTTTGATTATGCTGACAAATAATAAAAAGTTAAGTGTGGAATTTATTTATCGTAATATATCTTCAAATACTCCAACTGAACATCCAAATGCGATGATAAAGCCAATGGTGAGCTTTATTTATTCAAAATATAAGTTGGTCTGTATTTCTTAAGTGTTCTGATACTTTTGTCAAACTGGTGTATCTAATGTACACCAGTTTGGTGTACATTAGATACACCATAGACGATGGTGATCCTGCATGTGCTGCAATTAACTAATTAGAAATATCATCTTATTGTTATTATCCAGGTGGCGCTACTACTCACGAGCAATTAATTTTGATTTCTCTGAAATGACGTCTTTTATTATTTGCCTTCCAAATAAAGGTATTGATATAGTTTTACATTAACTTATTAAAATAGTTCCATAACTTCTAACAATTCGTTTTTTTTTTTTTCACTTAAACTGTCGAATATTAGATTACTGAGATTTATGTGTCTATGAAATTGAGTAGGTTAAAATCCATAAATTGAAACATTTGAACGGTATACAGCACTCTAAGTCATAAATTTGACAAATGACCTAGGAAGTCAATACATCTGAAGGTAACAGTCTTGGAACAAGTTTTGAGTTTTCTAAATACAAAAATAAATTGTCCCTATCAGACTTAACCCATCTGTTTGACATTTTATGTCATTTTGTGAAGATGGTAAGGAAATCAATACCAAAGCTTAGTACAGAAGTATCGAGACGTCCGAACAGTAAGTATAACAATTTTTTGAGTGCTTTAAGTCATATGGTTATTTTGCAAATATATAATATATAATTCAGTTCGAAAATTAGGAGCTGATCATGTTGCCATGGTAATTACGAACAACGAGCTATCTTAAAGCAAATAATTTAATTCGAAAATTTGGAGCTGATCATGTTGCCATGGTAATTACGACAACGAACTATCTTAAAGCAAATCCTTATAAGGACTGGCTTAAAGGGGCGAAGCAAGAATATTTTTTTTACTTCTCCGTTATCTGTAGAGGACAGTGTAGGGATAAGGTGTTATTGAGCAATTAAAGCTCTGATCATGGCAGGAGGGTATCAGCAATAGCCGAGCCTCAGTTAGAACTTCATTAGCTACAGCATTGCCATCCATTACCCTCCAAGGGTATTGGATTGAATGAATCCATTAAAGCAAATCCCTCCTTATAAGGACTGACTTAAAGGGGCGAAGCAAGAATGCTTTTCATCTTCCCCGTTATCTGTAGAGGACAGTGTTGGGATAAGGTGTTATTGAGCTATTAAAGCTCTGATCATGGCAGGAGGGTAACAGCAATAGCATTGCCATCCATTACCCTCCAAGGGTATTGGAATGAATCAATCAATCAATCCGGTTCATCA
The DNA here is from genome assembly GCF_054136105.1 of Typopeltis vanoorti. Taxonomy (NCBI): domain Eukaryota; kingdom Metazoa; phylum Arthropoda; class Arachnida; order Uropygi; family Thelyphonidae; genus Typopeltis; species Typopeltis vanoorti. The sequence continues at coordinate 62,855,048 of NC_143572.1, forward strand.
CTCATCCATTAAAGCAAATAAATTGTGTGCAATCTAAATGTTGTATTATGATACAGATCTTTTTAAGGTATTAATAGTATTTTTATAATTTCACAAAATATTTATCTTATTTCAATAAAGTTAATGATATATTATAAGTAAAATATAAGTTACAATATTATTTTTATGATTATTTCTATAAAAAGAGTAAATTTAATAAACTGTACAAAAGTAGATGCGTGAGTCATTTCTGTTCCAAACAATCAAAAATTTCATACATTAAAAATATAAAATACAGAAGAATTTGTTAATTAAAACATAAAATAAACTCTTTTATTTTATTCATTTCTTTATAGTAGATTAAAATGGACTGGAAGATATCAATAGTCTTCATTAGTATTTTCTTCATTGTTATCCCTACGTCTTACTCAATGAAGGTGGTTCTTGTTGATGGACAGAATTCAGACTCGGAATCACGATACAATGATGCTCAGTCAAGACTAGGTTATCCACCCGGCTCGACGGTTCTTGGAGGTCTTGCGTTTCCTGTATTATTGACAATGATTATAAGCGAAGTTATGCAGAGAATATCCAGAATATTTAATCGAAGGCCTAGCACTGGAGGATCTCGATTTCAGTTCGGTCGTGAATATACAAACATTGATCCTACAACGAACGTGAAAGCAACACTATATAATGTGAAAAATGTTCTGCAGAGGGCGCGACATCTCTATGAAACAGAATAAGTGAACATTCTAATTGTATAATATAAAATGAAAGGACATTTTGGTATTATATTTCTCTCTGAACATTTCAGAATGTTTATTTTCGTATTTGGCTCATAATTTTTCATTTCATCTACTTAGTATTATTTTTTTATTTTTTAAATTTATTTTTATATAATAGACATAAAATTAATTTAAAAAATATAATTTCCTTGGCATGGTGCCGTACTGTATTTTTATTTTATTTTAAGATTTCTGTTTCGCATTTTCTACTTGGCAAAAGTCAAAATTAAATAATAATAATAACAATAATAGCCATCTTCATTCAAATTCTGATAAGTATACATTATTATCTTGACAAAGACGATGAGACCGCCATCTATTCCTTTCGCTAAATCCTTAATAGATACTCTATTCTGAAATGCAATTTCTTTGTAATTATTCCATTTAATTTTAACGTTTATAAATTCCAGTTGTTAAAAAATGTACATTGAACCGAAGATCAATGTACGTTCGTTAATTTTTAATTTAACATCAGCTTAAGGAAATATTTTATTTAAATTATTTAGAGGTGTTTAAAAAATATGAAAACAATTTTCATTAATTTCTTAAATTATTATTATTATTATTATTATTATTAGATTTGTAAATAATAATACCTTGAAATTTAAGAAACAAACAAACTAGTTTGGACAAATAAAATACATATTTTTTTAAAAAAATCAAAATCAAATATATCATAATATTTTGGATTTTGCGATTTTTCAGATACTTTTGCACAATATTTGTGAAATATTTTTATAGCGAATATTTTTATTATGTTTTGGTCATCAATATAATTAGTGTCGCATAGTAATGAAAATTTTATTATATAATGTCTTAGATTTCTAAAAACAATTCATGATAAGAAATTGTAACAAATAAAGAAATAATAAATAAAATTCTTTCACTCATATATATTGAAGTATGTAAATTTATTTTATCAAAAAAAAAAAAAAACAGCCTTTTGGACAGTATGAAAATATAAGGAAAGCTGATACTCCAAATAAACTCAAGTAATGATACAAAATCTTCATTACGATTTAAAAGCTACCAACCAATTTTTTTAAAGGCGTCTTAAGAGTATTAAATTTCTTGGCAGCTGTCTGGCATTTAAAAATATGGCGTAAATTTTGTTAAGATGATACGTTCTAAATGACTTTTTTTTTTTTTTTAAATTCTATGTGAAAGACGAATTCAACTTTTAAGTCCTTGTTCATTTTCCATCCACTTCAAACCAACTAGGAAATGTTCATATAATTCAGTTAAAGTTCCGGAATGCTAAATTTCATTAAAAGTTGTCTAGCAGTTCAAAATAGTTTTTTTTTTGTTTTGTTTTGTTTTGTTTAGACATCAAAACTAGGATGTCTTTAAGATGATGACTGTTCTGCAAATATTGATTTACTAGAAAAGGATATCAAAATAAATAAATAAAATAAGAAAATGGATACACAAATTATAAAACATGTATTGCTTTCTTGATTCTTTTATTTATTTATTATATATATATATATATATATATATATATATATATATATTTATTTATTTTTATTTATTTTTATTTATTTATTTTTTTTTTTTTTGAAAATATGTCTTTGAAAATGATCAACTAGTTAACCCAATATCACAGTCATTAAGAATTGCAGTCTTACTAGAAGGTATTACAGATTTATTTTAAATTCTAATATCCATCTCTGGTGAAAAAAAGGAGGCGATTCAATAGAAAAGTCAGTTTAGTTTCAGTAACTTCATTAATTATATTTCTCAAATTATATTTAAACCATTTATAACAATACGGAGGTACTGAGATCTAATTTGGATTTCAACGAAAAGTGTTTTGAGATGAAAAAATAAAATAAAATAAAAATGAACTCTATAGCGGAAACAGAGCATTTCCCCCCCCCCCTCTCATTGAGGCGATGGAAAGGATTATAGGCTAAGAAATATTATGAATCACGAAGAGTGAATGTGCTTTTCTTCCTCATTCTTATGGCAGACCAGGGTTTTGGTCATCGTTAGGATTGAAAAGAAAGCCCAACATGAGAGTACAAGCAGGTTTCAAAATCACTGAAGGACTTCATTGAGTTACAGATTAGTCAAGAAAAAACATCGACTGAATTACATATGAGTATACTTCAGTTCATTTCATTATTTCGAATGATCGGTGAATTTGTATTGAAAATAAAAATAAAAAGGAAATGAGTAAGGATTTTGTGTCTTATTTTTATTTAATCAACGTATTTGTTTTTATTTTTATTTGGACAGAATACAGAAAGGAACTAACTGAACATTGACTGATTTTGTCGCTTAATTACAAGCCAAAATATATATATTATATTATATTTTATTTTGTGAGTTCAACAAACTTCATCATTCGCCTGTAGAGTAAGATAGGCTGAGAGTCAGCAGATAGTAGAAGAGGAAATAAAGATAGAGTGCATAGTGGTAGGGGTAGGTAAAAGAGGCCTCAGTTGACCTGTTTTAGCTGTTTGCCCCCCCCCCAGGGGCGCTTCTAAAACGGTCGTTGATTTTTCACTTTAAAAAAAAGGAAAAATCCTAAAAAGGAAACATGTAACAAAACAAAGAGAGAATAAATTTGGAGAAGGAATGGAAAGGTAAACTTAGAGGTGGAGGAAGGATCTGGCCGGAGTGATGCAGCTCACAAGGAGCTGCACCGCCTCGCTGTAAGCATTCGCTGCTCGGGTTCTCGGGTCCTCCCCCACCTGTGGGAACTAAAAACCAGTGAAGCTGAGTACAGAAATCCACAAGGTGGTCACTGTTCCTTTCTTTTGTTGTGGGCTGTTATGATTCTTTTGGCCACCTCACTTCCCTTGGCCATGTCTAGTTTGCAGAGAGCAATGTAGAACGCCGAAGCTGCCTCCTCGTCTATATCCAGGGCTACCTCTACTTGCTCAGGGGTGATTTTGCTGATGTCATCAACGAAGAGGTCACCCCATTTTGCACTGACGATGTCGGGTCCATATTTCCCTGTGAGGAGGAGTTCAGGTTCTCCTACTTTATCTATTGCCTCTTTAAACTTTTCTGCTACCCCGGGCATACCTCTAAGGAGATGTTTTAGAGTCTCCCCTGCTTTTGCATGAGGGACTTCTGGGTGTTCGGTTTCAGATACTTTTGCTGTTTTGAGATTTGTCAGCTCTTCTTCCTGCGAACTTAATGGCCGTTTGGAAGTTTTGGTGTTCGTCTCCATCTCTACTTCAGCTTCTACTGTATCTGAATTGGCGATGTCTATATTGGCAGTGGTAGCTCTGCTTTCGTCCGTGGGAGTTACCATGATGGTTTCTGCATTGTCAGTCTCTTCTGTTGGGATCGTATTGCTGGTCTCTGCAATTCTGGTAGATTCCCTCCCTTACGGGGCCTTTTCGTTGTCTTAGACATGGCGGCATGATCAGGAGTGGCCTCAAGAGGCGGAAACTCTTCCTGCGTTGTGACCTTTTCAATCCTCTCTGCGAGGGTTCTGGATGGGCAGGTGTCGACTCTGTGGTCAGTGACCCCACATTTCAAACAAGCTGCCTCACATTTTTCTTGGTTGTGGCCAATTTTTAGGCAGTTCTTGCATTTTATGCGAGGGCAGTCTGCCCCAAGATGATTGAAGGCACTACATCTAAAGCACTGCTTTTTGACGCCTGGGTAATTTACCATTACCCGGGCAGATCCTATGAGGACAAAGTTAGGAACTTCGGTCCTCATTTTAAGAGAGAGATGGTTATCTCCCCTGACTTCCACTCAGGATTGTCGGCTGACGCCGACAATCCTGAGTGGAATCCATTGTGAACCTGGATTTCCCGTACAACTCCCGCCTTAGAGAATACGCTATGAATTATATCGTTGTTCTCTGCATATTCTAGGGGAAATCATGGTATCTTAATCTTAAGGGTTCTCAGGATGCTCCCAACCATGAAGGGAGATACTTTTACTTTACCACAGTCAAACCCTTGGAGAAGCTTTTCTCTGGTCTCCATATTTTTGGTCAGTACCTGGTATCTTTCTCCCCCATAAGGGGTAAATCCAAAAATGTTCTCTGCGCCGACGCAGTCTATGATAGCTTTCGCCATCGCCCTTGCCGGTATTGTGGCGTCAACCTCATTATACAAATTATACAAAATTATACAGTTTCGTATAATTCAAAATTACTTAAAAAATAAAATCCATTCCATTAATTATAATTAAAGGAATGGATTTACGATTTTTGGACATTACAATTAAATCCCTTAATTGTAATGTCCAAATATTTAAAGAGACGGAGTAAACACGATAAGTACTACGAACACTCTACTACTGGCGCAAACTGCATATAAACAACAGTGGAACTACACGACAGACAGTGCCGCATTACGCTAATAGCTCGCATCTCACTATGACGTACATATGCTTGTGCGTAACAATATGAAACTGTGGGAAACACAGTGCTGCTAGCGTCCTTCGCCCTTCTAAGTGCTACAAGATGGATTTTTATTATTTTTTATACAAAATAAGAGAATTGTATAGGATTGTTGATGATAAAATTAAATATCACAAGCGAATATAAATAAATTAATAAATATATTTATATTTCGAGAAAAATTGGGGATGCTGCAGTTCCTATGCACGAGCTGCCCCTGTTCTTGTGTCAAATTGATTTATTATTATATTTATAATGTATTTATTTTTATTTAATAAAATGCATTAAAATGAATTCTAAGACCTACAGTGGAGTTATCTGCAATTAATATCACATAATTGCCACATGCGCTTAGATTTCAAGTGTTATTCTAATTTGTTTATCTCTCCTCAAATGTACGCAAAATATTTTTTTTTTTTTTACGTATTATTCCGAATTTATCTTAACAAGTCCGTGTTATCTTAAACTCTGTAATTCAGTTCGATTTTGACGAAGTAATTGGGTTGAAAGACTTGAGTTTGAATCTTGTTTAGGATGTCAAGAGCCTTTGGAAGCTTTTTAAGTGAGGTGAGTTAGCTGGTGTCGTACAGAGATGGGAATTTTTTGTATGGATTACTTTATTAGCATTATTACTTGAGATTTCAGTGTTTCCACCATCTAATAATCATTTTATTATTTTATGACTATAAAAAAGTTCAACACATACAACAGCTTAATGCAAAAAAAAAAATTAATTTATTCAGAAAGACTGCATATACATCCACATTATCACCATCGAATATACAATGTCAATATATTAATTTTATCTCAAATTACTGGAAATATATTAACATCCAATAAAGCTTCAAGACAATCTTTAATATTCTTTTAAAAATATTAAGCATCAAAAATGTACGAATTTATAAATTCACTATGAATGATTACTTAGGGAATATTCTAAAATTCCGACTGGACATTAAAAATCCAAAGGTCTAAAATAAATACTAAAGCATAAAGGAAGGCGTGAGATATTGAAATAGAGGATAAATTATAATTCATCCATATTTTATAGCTAAAATATAGAAACAAATTTTGCAATTAATCATAACACATATGAGAATATAACCATCAGAATCGAAAATTCAATTTTTTGGCTATAAAATATGGATGGATTCATAATATTCTCCAGTTTCAATGTCTGAAACGATGTTTTTATGCTTTGACAGACGCAATATTTGTTGTGTACCAATTCACATTTAAATTGCAAACTACACAGCTAGCTGATATATAAGATAAACAAATTTTATAAAAGTTAGTATTTTTCTTTAAATTAAAAAAAAAATTGTATTCTATCATATACGATATTATTCAAGAAGTATTAATTAAATGTTGAGCGTCAATATATTGAAATCATTCATGTATATTCACAGAATATTATTCTGCAAGAATATTGTAAACAGCTTTAAATTATGCCCATCAATTGAACTGACATTTATTGGATAAATAACAATAAATATGATATTGTTTTTAACTGCTTAATTTCGTTAAAATGACTGAAAAATAAAAGCTAGTCAATAGATTAGAACAAATGATGGTTACGACTATTCTCAGGGCAATTATTGGATGTAAAAATCTCAACAAAGACCCGCTTTGTATTTGACAAGATGTATTACAATGTTATTACGTTGCTACAGCAACAAGATTCTCACTATGAGGCGCGCTTTAGATGATAATGATGAAATAATAATAAGACTGTACACAATGTCATAAAAACAAAAAAAGAAAAAAAAATTATGAAGTTCATTTGCTATTTTTCCTTGAGTCTCTTCGCTTGTTTCAGTTGAACAACACACCGCGGACGTTGCTAGGCAACGGTCGTTCTAGGTGATTTGCCTCTGCCTGTACAAGTCGAATTTCCGCACCAGGTTTTTTTTTTTTTTTTTTAAACGCTTGAGGGAAATTTACAGCCGGATTATGACACCAAGTTAAACGCTACATAATGATCTGGAAAAAAATAAATAAATAAATAAAAAGTAAACAAATCATTCGTGCGAAGAATGTTCAAAAGTTTTGTAACAAGAAAAAAGTTTGCAAGTTTCCCAAAGTCTGATTTAAAAAACCGGAACACATTTCTGCATTCAGAATTTTGCTTTCTTAAAATACTGATGGAAATGTTTTATATTTATATAGAGAAGTTTATTTTAGAAATTCCCCTTCTAAACAAAAAATCATCCAAATGCAGAGAAAAGTTTCACTTATTGATTCCTAAAAAATAATAACAGGACTTCAAAGAAAAATTATTGTTAATATATCAATCGTGAAATCTATCGTTCGAAATATTTGTAATTAACTAGTCCTTATAAGGACTGGCTTAAAGGGGCGAAGCAAGATGCTTTTAATCTTCCCCGTTATCTGTAGTGGACAATGTATGGATAAGGTGTTATTGAGCTATTAAATTAAAGCTCTGATCATGGCAGGAGGGCAACAGCAATAGCCGAGCCTCCGTTAGAACTTCATTGGCTACAGCATTGTCATCCATTATCCTCCAAGGGTACTGGATGGAATGAATCAACAGTTCTATCCCTACCCTTGTAATTAACTAGTCCTTATAAGGACTGGCTTAAAGGGGCGAAGCAAGAATGCTTTTCATATTCCCCGTTATCTGTAGAGGACTGTGTAGGGATAAGGTGTTATTGAGCAATTAAAGCTCTGATCATCGCAGGAGGATAACAGCAATAGCCGAGCCTCAGTTAGAACTTCATTGGCTACAGCATTACTATCCATTACCCTCCAAGGGTATTTTTGTGTAATTAACTAATTCCTTATAGTCCTTATAAGGACTGGCTTAAAGGGGCGAAGCAAGAATGCTTTTCATCTTCCCCGTTATCTGTAGAGGACAGTGTAGGAATAAGGTGTTATTGAGCTATTAAAGCTCTGATCATGGCAGGAGGGTAATAGCAATAGCCGAGCCTCAGTTAAAACTTCATTGGCTACAGCATTGCCATCCATTACCCTCCAAGGGTATTGGATGAATGAATCAATCACCGCTTCTCACGGTCGATTGATTCAATTCTTCTCCATCTGTGTAATTAACTAATAAACTTGAAAATATAATTTATTTAGCTGTTATAATATAAATTTATAGGTATATATTAAAAAATACATGTTTAATACATATATTTATCAAATAAAATGCATAAATCTCCATTTTATTTAACTAAATTATACTTTCAAGTTTATTTTTTACTTAGCAATATTTAAGACATAATTATGTTTAAAATATTTATGTGTGTAAATTTCATATATTAAATATGTATAAAATTTATATTTTAAATTTTATGTGTAAATAAATAAATACCGGTCTACAGAATTAAAATGATCAATTATTTGAATTCGATATACTGTAGTACTTGTAATTTAAACTGACAACTTCAATTTTAACTAGCAATAAATAGTAAACTAATCAGATTCATGACTAGAGATATGATCGTAAAATTTAAATGTGTAAATATTAATTTATGTCAACAAGGGATGACCGTGTTAAATAAAATATTAATTAAATTAAATGAATCACTGATTTCGATGTGTTAAAATTTACTATGCAAGTAAACATCTGCTTACCATTTCCACTATATTCTTCTTCACCACCAGGTGTCAGTACTTGTTCTCAACTGTTTCCAATGCCTTTGCAACTTTATCCAAAATATCCACTACGCCATCTACGAATGCTGGACTGATTTTGGGAAAATCTAACTTCCTGCCTTCTCTGAAAAAAAGAGCGCCCCCTAGTAGAGGTAATACTAGAGCTCCAAGACCAACAGCTAAAAGGATGGGCATAACTGCAGAAGCCATACTAGAAATTCCCCCAAAGTTCAGCAAACTGGCAAGACCAGTAGTGCTTTGCCTTGTAGAAGGAGATTTGTTTTCTGTAACTGCCGCCAAACTTACAAAAATCCAACTCAAAGCCAGCAGGACAGCTAATGCTTTCCTAGATGCCATGTCTGAAAAACAAAATAAATAAATAAATAATAATCTATATAAATAACTAAAGTATTTCTAAAATTAAAGATTTATTTATAAACCTAAACAGCAGACTGCTGATGACTTTTTTTTTTATTGATTTTATACATTTTTGTATTTTTCATAAAGTCCGGAAATTTTGTTCTGGAAACCAAACATTGAAAATTTTTGGAAAAAAAAAAAAAGGAAAAAAAAAAGTACTTTTTTTTTTTTTTAAACTTTTTTTGAAAAAGTACTTTTTTTTTTTTTTTTTTTTTGAAACACTGACCTCATAGCCTTAGGTTGCATCGGCAGTAAATCAAAAATCACCAAATAACCTTAATTCTCTTTCATAGTTATTTCAGTTAAATTGATACAAATTATATATATAACCTCCATAATAATATTGAGATTCCAATAATAATAGGAAAACATGTGCGCTTCAATTCTTATATATTTTAAAAATACGAAGTAACTTATTTTAATCAAACAGGAAATATTATTTTTTAAAAAAAATACGCAAATAATAAGCTATCAAATAACCAAAAAAAAAAAAAATTGGGAGGATCCACCGCTGGTTAGAGTCGACATACAAGTTTAATATGACTATTTATTAGAATAGTTTGAATCTAGGTTATTAACGATTAACGATTTACGGAATGCATGTTATAATAATAATAATATTCGGCATTTAGTAGCTTAAATGCCGATTATTATTATTATTATTATTATTATTATTATTATTATTATTATAACATGCATTCCGTAAATCGTTAATAGCAGGAAATCAAATATTGATCAAGTTTTGATTAAAAATAAATATAAAAACATTAATATATGTGTAATCAATGTTTGTACACAGTAGACATGGTTTGATTCTAGCAATTTAAGAATCCAATAATTTAAATTTAGTATTTAGAATTTTAGATTATATATAAATTATGTTTCGGTAATTATATATAGAGTGCGCTGACATATGAATTTATTTAAAAAGATGAAAATAAAAAGCAAGTCTACAATATCCATTTTTCGAGTTAAACTGAAACAATGAAAGATACGTTGCCATGGTTATGTAGCACTATAGCAACGGAATATCCGACATGGAAATTTTAGGGGGAGAAGGAAGACAGATGGGAAAGGAATCAAAACTAACTCAATTTCCGATATTTTCGTTTTAATAATTATGAATTACTTTGAATAATAAATTAACAAATCCATTCTAAGTTTTGCCCTTACCTGTAAGCAATCGTTATCACCTGCAAACAAACAGCGAAGATTTCTGCACGTCTAAAAACGAGTCGACGAACTTAAAGTAAAGCTATTTATATATAGAAATGTTTTCGGCCACGCCAGCCGATTAGAAGTCAGCAAGTTACGTCATTCGACCCACAGTAGTATCCGCCACTGAAAAACGTTGACAGTTGCGATCCCCCCCCCCACCTTCTACACCCCGGTTTTCCTCGCGGCATATCTTTTCCCTGTTTCATTGCATTCTTGCCTTCCAGTAAGCCAACTCGAACTGGTCTCTCCAATTGCCTTTAGGGCAGCTGTTTAAAGTGATGTCGGCCAGGTAAACACAACTACAAGAAGTTTCGTCAAAAAAGGGCGGAAGGGAACGAAAGTTTAGGGGAAGTTTGTACGCTATATAGGTCGGATCCTCCTGAGATAGGGATGTTACCTAAGAAGGTGTTCTCCGTGGAATCTGAGGTCAGGGTGATTTGACAGCGGAAGTTTGGCAACAAAATATTACTTTGCGGTTCAGTTGGCGGGAAAATTGTTGCCTTTGGACACTTTAGCATCCCCCTCCCTTTTCAAATGAAAACATTCTTGGAAATCGCTACCACTAGAACGAACATAGTCGTATTTTATTTCCTTATTTCTACACTGATTAAATCTTGGTTAATATAAAAAACATGAAATCTCGCTTTTCTTCCAAATACTGGTGAAATATTGCTCGAGCAGTCTGATTTCAATCTCACAAAACAGCAAACACAGAAATAAGCGGACCGGAACAATGGATACGTAATAAAAACATAATATATGTTAGTAGAAACATGAATAAGAAATATCATAAGCGCAGTAGGAACATGGATATGAAATATTTCATTGTAAACAACAGTAGGAAACTGAATATTGCTTTTGAGTATTTATAATAATAACGAGAATACTTAATGCCATGGTAATTTTGTTCGGAAATTCTATTTTAATGAGACATTATATACATGTTAGCGGCAAAGTGTGAAAAGCAGGCATTCTATAGAATGCGTGACGTTTTCAGGCAAAGTATGAAATGTCTGTTTCTATTTTAATATTTTACATACTTTCCCTAGGCATTATATAGAATGACAAATACTATTTCGGCAAAGTATGAAAAAGGCTTTTATTGAAAAGATGCATGTGAAAATGTAAGTACAAAATGTAAGATACTGGATTTTTCTATAGAAAGAGAAAAAGACCAGTGCTGAACTACTCGTTGCTATAAGGTAGACTGGAATGACATTTTGACTTGCACTTAACTGCCTTTTTCATACAAAAGCACTTCAAATTTCGGCACTTGGTCTTGCAAGTACACCTCACGAACCCTTGGCCGCTACCAGTGGACTGAGCGGAAGCGGCTGACCGGAGAGCTATTTCATGGTCAGGAATGTCTCCAACTCTCAGTAAGTCCTTGGGACATTAAGTGAATTTGTGATCTGGCATAGAGTTGGTTTAAAATTCCTCCAGCAGTTCCAAGTCGGTAAAAACCATCGTCTGTCATACTCATAACAAACGCCATTTTTTCAGGAAACATACGCTTCTACAGTCAAAAATATATCCCCCCCCCCCCCAGCGGGAGGCTAGGCGACAGGTCGATTGGGAGCGGTACTAACAAGAAGTCTAACAAGATAACAAGAACGACTAACAAGATATATATATATATATATATATATATATATATATATATATATATATATATATATATATATATATATATATATATGGTTTTTTTCCCAAGTTTTGGTTATGGATGACACTGTTCTTCTTGGTCACGTTTCTCTTGAAATCTGGTTTCCGTACAATTTCTCCAACAATGCGGCCCAGAATGTCCCAAGAGCTGGGACCGCATTACAGTATAAGAGATAGTTACCTATAGTGGTAAAAAAGAAGAAAAAGCTATTAAGTGTAGTGACTGGTTAATTAGCGTTGTAGGCTGTGGCAGTGAGGATCCAGAACCTACAAATCCTTTCTCCCTTTGAGAAACCGGAGTACAAACACACTTGCGAATTTTAATGGAAAAAAGAAACGCAAAACCTATTTGCACATGTCTTCTTTTTATTCTCAGCAAATATTATTCATTCGACTGTTCCGGTTTCATTTTTTTTAATCTTACAATTTCTCTCTCTCTCTCTCTCTCTCTCTCTCTCTCTCTCTCTCTCTCTCTCTCATTAAAACAGAATCTACTCTGCACTACACCACCCTACACAAACTCTTAATTGCGTGTGTTCTATGGCTGGTTTGCCTATTTTTTTTTGTACAAAATAAATAAATAAATGAAACAGTTGCAGGAGAGACAACCCTCTTATCTCCGTATGAAGACCTCAATCCATCCTCAGTTGATAAATTAACCGATACGAAGATTCCTCAGCACATGACGAGAATCGAACTCGTCATACATTTTTACGACTGCGTTAACTGCCTACGTTTTTTAGTGGATGTAATTTTATACAAGTTTAATTGTTCTTAAAAATCTCATTTCAGGTACGTATATTTTACTTGAATATTTTTTAAACTCTCCATATTTCTGAACTATTTACAGAGAATGTGAGCCACCGTCACTGTTTATCCATCTATTTAGCAAGTACACCTTGCAATATAAACAAAATCTACAGCGCACTCTAATACAACCGACCAATCAAAGCACTGAGTTGGAAAATCCTACATCATCCCACCAAACACTATTTCACTGGGACCTACCATATTGTAAGAGTCAGCAAACCCGGCGCCGATATTCAGTGATAAGCGTGGCACAAAATGTACTACCCACTCCAACCATATTACAGAAATTCAACCGGGATATTTCAGAGAACTGCCTGTTCTGCTAGCGCGCAGGAGCAGTCCGTAGAATGCCTCATCAACACTGAATTAATCCGTTCATCTAAGAAAACGGCAACCTTAACTTGCGGTTGTCATCGTACAGATGAGGAACATCTCAATTTTGTCCATGCAGAGTCAAAAAAACCCCACTCGATCTGCAACTATCTCTTCATCACTGCTAAAGCGGTAATATACAGCTTCTATCTTCGATACACAAGACCAGACAGCACAACAGTTTCGCAGACAGAGGCTGTTGACCATCTTCTTGCAGTCTTCAAACAAAAGGGGAGAAGACATATTCTACATAGCATCATCACAGCATGGGCAGTACAGCTCCCTAGGTCTTTTCCACCAACACTGGAATCCACGGAATCAGAGGGATTACATCACAGTCCACTCTCCAACCTAGAAGTGACATCATTGACATCATGATTGAGATAAAGGATCTTAATAAATGATCTGATTGCAGAGAACCAAAGCCGGTTAATCCTTGTACATAAAATTGTTATTTTTAAATAAATAAATATTTTTAAGTAATTGTTTTGCTAAGAAGTTAGTAATAATGAAATCCTTTAGTACTGTCATAGTACCCCGTGCATTGCTTCCGGATACATAATAAGAAATTCATGACACTGATTTTCAAAGTATAATAGGAATAAAATATTTGAAAAATTATTTTATTAGTAAAAATTATATCCAACTATATAGTAAGAAAACAAACTATACTGAGAAAACCACATGGTTTTAAAAAGCTTAATTTATTAATCGATCATCGTCTCCTAAAAAGTTAACAATCCTGATCAACACTGGGAATGTGGTCAGGTGACCACCACAGACTCGTGTCGATCGTCCCAGTTCTGTTTGAACTTTGGTCCAACTGGGAGTACAGGGTCTTCACACTGTGAGATCCCTCTGCTCAACACAGTGTCTTCATTGTGTTGATATTTTCAAAACATACGGAAAATATTCACTATCGAATTGGTTAAGATAAAAAAAAAACGTATTTATCTTCGTGGGGGAAATTCCCAACATACTATAGCATGTACAGAGAAGATGGCTTCGATTTTTTTCTAGAAGTTCTATGAAAAGTGTCATGCGCTAACGAGTTTGCCTACTTTATTGTGAAGAGTCCTTTCCTTTGAGCTAATCCTCATCTCATTCAAAAGAAATAGTCCCGTGGGCTTCTTCTTGTGTGGGTTGATTTGTAGGAGAGTGGTTAATTATGTTTTGAGTTGTTGTTGGATTATATCCATTTAGTAAGGCTGTTTCTTTGACAATTTCCAATTCTTGTTTTAGGGATTCTTCACAAGAACAAATCTTGTGTGCTCTGGATACTAAAGATTTTGATGCCATATTTTTGAGACGGATGGTGAGCTGATGTATTGAGGATATAACGATCTGAAAAAGTTAGTTTTCGGTAGACAAAATAGACAGAAGTTGAAATAGATCTATCTTGCTTACATCCAGAAAGAAAAAACCTTTTGATGATTATTTTTCTAACATGAACTTGGTGTTTTGTAGAAATGAGTACCGTTTTGGTTCTATGTGACTCCAAACTTCAAAGATGTCATCAATGTACCACAGCCAAATTGTTAGTTCTACGTCAAGAGCGAAAATTCTTTCTTCTAGGTGTTCACAAAAAAAGTTGGCTAAGTTAGGTGATAAGAGTGAGCCCACTGCATTTCCTCTTGTTTATATATTTGATCTTTCTGTTGAAACAAAATAAATCTTAGTCGTAACCATTGACCATCTCTGTTTCACATCCTAAAAGTTCTCTTGCAACACTACCTCCTGGAATCATGCATTTCCTTAACCACTGGATGAACAACTAAAATATAGCGAACCAAACAGATCGTATTGAATATCGCCGTCTGTACTGCAATCCTTAGCTGATCTCCAGCTTAGCTCAAAACAGGAAGACAAATCTACATAATCCAATGATTAATTTGTGGTTCCTTTCCAAATTAATTAGTAGTCCGCTTCCATTTTCTGGACATTTCACTAAATAAAGCATTGCCAGAGAGGACTTTGTTATTATTATACCAGATTATGTCTTATGTTGCGAGAGTGCTATTGAAAATTCTCAGTGTATTTATAGCCCATCTCTATCCTTCGACAATAGCCAATCTTCTTTCACAGGATTCTCAACTACTGATAACCTCATTACGCCATTGTTAATACCTTAGTATTTTTATCGATGATTCAGTGGTCATTATTCAGTATAATGAGCATCTATCATTCTATCCCTCTCACTCCTCTCGAAACTTGTAAAATTTTATTTTACAAAGATTATTAAAGTTAGGAATAATCATAATTTGTGAGTTCAACAAACTTCATCATCGGCCTGTAGAGTAAGATAGGCTGAGAGTCAGCAGATAGTAGGAGAGGAAATAAAGATAGAGTGCATAGTGGTAGGGTAGGTAAAAGAGGCCTCAGTTGACCTGTTTTAGCTGTTTGTCCCCAAGGGACGATTCTAAAATGGTCGTTGATTTATCACTTTAGAAAAAAAGGAAAAATCCTAAAAAGGAAACATGTAACAAACAAAAACATGAAGTACAGAGAAAACAAAACTATAGATAGGTCTGGAAACCAAATTAGAAAGGTGGACTTAGAGGCGTGGGAAGGGTCTGGCCTGAGTGATGCAGCTCTCAAGGAGCTGCACCGCCTCGCTATAAGCCTTCGCTGCTCAGGTTCTCAGGTCCTCCCCCACCTGTGGGAACTAAAAAAACCGTATAGCTATGGACGGGAAACCACGAGATGGTTATTATGACTGTCGTTTGTTATTGGCAGCCATTATTCTTTTAGCCACCTCGCTTCCCTTGGCCATGTCTAGTTTGGAGAGAGCTATGAAGAACGCCGATGCCGCCTCCTCGTCTATGTCCAGGGCTACCTGTACTTGCTCAGGGATGATTTTGCTGATGTCCTCAACAAAGAGGTCACCCCATTTTCCACTATACGCTGGGACCATATTTCCCTGTGAGGAGGAGCTCAGGTTCCCCTATTCTCACCATTGCATCTTTAAATTTATCCGCAACCCCAGGGATACCTTTAGCTAGATGCTTTAGAGTCTCCCCTGCTTTTGCATGAGGGGGTCTCTAATTCTTCTGTTTCTGCTGGTTTTATTTTTTTCATCTCCTTTTCCTTTGGACTGAGTGGTCTTTTGAAGGGGGCGCTGTTTGCCTCCGTATTTTCTGTTTCATTTTCTTTCTCTTCTTCTGCAGTGATTTCATCATGTGTGGCAGCTTGTTTTTTGGCTGTTTCTTCTTCATGGATTTCTCGCTTCTTCTCTTTCTTAGGTTTGGATGCTATGGTTTCTCGGCTGCCTTCTCTTCTACGGCCGTTATTTTGCCGTATGCCTCGTTTAATCCGGGCTTCCCGACTCTTGTTCTGTCGTAGCTGTTGGCTTTATCGTGCCTCCCATCCTTTCTGCATGGGTTCTGGACGGGCAGGTGTCCACTTTGTGGTCCAGGGTACCACATTTAAGGCAAGCTGCCTTGCATTTATCTATTGTGTGGGCTATTTTCAGAGAATTTTTGCATTTTATTCGAGGGCAGTTTGCCCCAAGATGACTGAAGGCACCACATCTAAAACATTGTTTTTTCACGCCAGGGTAGTTGACCATTACCCTGGCGGAACCAATGAAAATGAAGTTGGGCACTTCTCTCAAGGTAGATGTTAACTTCTCCTGATTTTCACTTCGAGTTTTCAGCATCGTTAAGGATCTGGAGTTCTTTTACATCACCCCGTTTTGAGAACACGCTCCGAATGATGTCTACATTCTCCGCGTACTCTAGAGGGAATCTTGATATTTTGAGCATTTTAAGGATGCTCCCTACCACGAAGGGAGAAATTAATTTTCCTCCACATTCAAATTCAAAGGCCGCCAAGTAGCTTATTTCTGGTTATCTGGTTACTATACTGTGTTAAGAATTTTATACTAGGAAGTTTCTGATTTCCGATGTTAATAATAAAAACATTTCTATTAATTGTAAATAATTGCATTCTTTTGATGCAAAACATTTAAAGGTTTATCATTTGCTTTTTAGAATTTTAAAAAATACTGAAAGTATATAATTATCAAATTAAAATTACGAATTAATATATAAGTTCCATCATTATTTCAGAGTGAAATAAAATAAATTACAGTAGTAAGCGCGTAGTATGCATTTAACCCACTCAAATAAATGCCTTCAGACATAAACGGTATTTAACTCCTTGTTCTTTTCGAAGATTTTTTTACACTCGATTGCAGGCGATATAAGTCCTAATAGCTGCATTTCTTGATGGTTCTGACATCCCATTATTGGTCACGTGGTAATAAATAATTTCTTACCCCATTTCACCCCCCCCCCCATTTCTGTCCCTTTCTTCGTGATCGTCAATATCGCTCCAGAGTAACTGTTCTAATTGAGTTCCACTACAAGCGCGTAGTTGGCTCGAACTTGAACCAAAAGCAGGTCACACGAACAACACCTGGCCATGATAAGAACAAACAAAACTCTAGAAGAGCAGGAAGTCATTATATCGAAGAGTACAAAGTGGGCGTTTTTTTTTTTTTTCTTTTCTTTCTGTAATGATTTCAGCATCTGTAGGTCAATGGAACACAGATCTTGATGTAGGTGGTATTCAATACGTTAACTGATGGGAAATTTCAATTTAATGACTCGAAACCATCTTCGATGTTTTTTTTTATTTCGGTCATAAATCTGAAGTTCCACTCTAGGCGCTCCCATTTCCACAATTCTTCTGTTAGTACACCCATCTACATTATTTTCATAGAATCGCCATACCAAAGACAATGTGCAATTATCCGTTTCAAAGATTAAAAAGGTCATCGTTCGTTTTTTTTTTTTTTTTTTTTTTTTTTTTCCAGGGCCACTACGATAAAATCAGAAGAACCGTCCCCACACCACGACAAATTTTTTTCTATCCAGCAAAACGGGTAAATCGGCCATAGAACACACGCAACAGACAGTATTGGCATCACAGTCTGAATGGCTTCGGTCTTAAATATAAATCAACCAATCAAATCACAACCCAAAATATCATGACTATCGAACTTCTTTCAGACCAACTAGACCGAACGGTTGGCCTGTAACAGCTGATGATGGTGATATCCTGGTATGGGGATTGATCTCATGGACATCATTGAATCCTCCCATCTCTGCTGAACACATATTGACCGTTAATTCCTGCTTGAGGATTGTTTCGGAGCAGGTATTGCCTACATGGTGACAATACGTCCCAGTGGATCTGGGCTCTTCCATCAAGACAACGTCCCCTGTCACGAGGTTCGCATTGGACAAGCATGATTCTAAGAGATAACATTCGTAGACTCATGTCGATGGCTTTCCTGATTTCGAGGGTGTTATTTTGTCAAGAATACCTGGAACCATTTTCCGTGATGAAGTGGATTCAATCCCAAGAGGAGCAAATAATTATTAATAAGGGAAATGATTTATTATAACGAACAATTTTTAAAATTATGCGGATAACTCTATGATTACATTTGTTTTTTAAACTTATAAAGAATCGACATGAACGGAGCGTTCGATGGTAAGCGAGCGTTTTCTTCAAGCCAGACGCAAACATTGTTTATTTCATCTTTTCCGTGCAGCTCGTGACAGCGTGATGTGTTGATTTCTTCTCCAGTGAAGCATTCACACTACACAACAATGTCGATTTCTTTATGCTGACGCGTTCATTTAGTGTTAGTTTCAATTTGTTCGTCTGCCAAACGATTCCACCAGTTGCTGAACTGTCTTTTGTTCATAAAAGTAACAATGATAGTAGCAGAAGACGAATATTGATTACAACGCATATTTCCAAATCGATTACTTAGCTTATGTCAAAATTGCCAAACTTTTATACTCTCTCTCAGTCCCCGAAAATAATTTATAAATTTCACGTGCACAGATTTGAGATGAAAATTAACTATGAGTATGCAGCAGTTTTATAAATAATTATTTAAAAAAATTTTTTAAATAATTTTAGAACAAAAAAAAAATGGTAACCAAACCACATATATTTCTGTGATTTCCTTGTAAGATTTTTCTAACTCTTTCCTACTGTGTACTAAATGTATGTTTTTTCTACCTTTTGTGGACGAAATTCATAGTTCATTAAGCCTTTTATTGATATCTTAAAGTAAGAAATAGTTGCTTCTTTACGATTTTCTTTTGTGCTTAAACTAAAAGATATAGTAACAATATTTCCTAGATAAATACAGAAAGAAGATTGTTATTAGACATTAAAATTATTAAAAAAAAAAAAATTTAATGAGATTGCCCAGTTCTCCAACCAGCAGGATGCGAGTTTGAATCCTTCCGTAGGCATGGATTTTTATGATCGTCTTACTAATTCTGTGTGGAAAGGAAAGTGTGACCAAAGTTCCTCCTAAGAATTATTCAAATGTAATTTTAAAATTTGTTTGCAGAAAATACAAGCTTTATACGAGATATACAGGATGTTTCAAAAAGAATTCAGCTATCGGCTTGATGTTATCCGTGCAGCAGATGGAGGGCACATTAAGCATTTGTAATTATGGCGAGTGAAGCTTTAGGCCTTACTTCATACTTGGTCATTTATTTTTTAACTGTTCCACATATTCATTATTAAATATAATTATTTGAAATCGGGTCATTCTTGTTTGAAACGCCCTGTATTAGAAAAATATACGCATGCTCATAGATAATTGTCATGTCAAATCTATTTATGTGTACTTTGAAGGGAAGGCATGAAAAACATCAAATATTTTAAGGGGGCGCAAGTTATAAAATTTTGGGAACCTTTGCGTTACTGTAATTTTACCGCATAAAAATCAACCAACTAAATTTCGAGGTTGGTTTTCACCACTGTGAAAGTTTAAATTAAACCTAAGTAATATATTTATGATAATCTCACCCACATGCGAACCCAAGTACGAAAATCAGTTAATCGGATAACTATTTTATTTCCATCTCTAGATTATCCCCTCTAGAGATGAAAATAGTACTTGTAGAGCTAGGTTTGATATGGTTGAAATAAAGCACAAAGCAACCAGAGCTATGAAGCTGGTTTTGCTATTGTTCATTATGTATGTATTTGTAACAATCCTGCGCAGATAGAGTGAGAGTCTACAGGAGTAATCTGGCTTGGCCAGAAGTAGTAAGAAGGATATCACAGTCACATCATGAGATAATTATATCTACTGTACTAACTGTTTGGAAGGATGGAGGAAATGGCGAAACCTCTCTTGTCGAATGAGGACAGTCGGCAACTGTATTATACAGCGGGCTTGGAGAAATAACACAAGTAGTTATTCTGAAATAATAATTATTGTTATGAATCGATTCCCGATTTCTACGTAATAATGTTTTAAAATCACATTAACGAAAATCGTTATCTGAATATCTATTGTGTGAATAGTATGTATGGACTGTCTATTGTGCGAATGGAATTTATAAACATTACTGGACACTAAGTGTGGAAAAATTTAAAAAAATCGTCGCTTCGAGTATCGAGTGCATGGGTACCGGTGCGTATACCTATTTCCGTCCCTGTTGTGTTCTCATACTCAATTTCTGTATTCGCAAACATGTTATCGTAGATTTTTACCAGCACACAAACTTGTTTTGCGCAACTACATATTTTTTTAATGCTTCCATCCGGTTTTATTTTATTAATGATTCGCCTTGATCGTGACCTCACACACTGCACTTAACCTCGTTACGAAAGTCGACGAGGAAGGATATTTAAAGAAGAACAGGTTTTTCGAAACTTTTGCAGAAGGGTAGCCTACATAATAGACATGAACTAAGTGTGAATCATTCACGACAGGTCTTCAATGTGTCTAATGTGCGGACTCCCTACAGTCAATAGACTGTGTGTCATCCTCCGGGGTGTCTGTTTATTCATAGAAAACTGTAAGTACGAAATCAGGCTTCCTTCCGAACGGGAGAAAAGAATTTTAAGGAAATGCTCGTCTGATTTTTAGAAGGAAAAAAAAAAGCTTTAAATACAACACATTGATTTCATGTGTGTCTGGTTACAAAAGACAACTGGTGGAATCGTTTGGCAGACGAACAAATTGAAACTCACACTAGATGAACGCGCCAGCATAAAGAAATCGACATTGTTGTGTAGTGTGAATGCTTCACCGGAGAAGAAATCAACACATCACGCTGTCACGAGCTGCACTGAAAAGATGAAATCAACAATGTTTGCGTCTGGCTGAAGAAACGCTCGCTTACCATCGAACGCTCCGTCCATGTCGATTCTTTATTCCACACAATGCAATGATATTGCTTGTAAGACTTCGGGTGAACTCCTTTTCTCCTTATAGATACGAAGAAAACATGGCATTCTCTTTAAGTAGTTGTGCCCGGTCATCATTCATGTATGACCTGCTTTGTTGTTTAGCTAGTGTGAAAGTCACCGAACATCGATAGAGTTTAATTCTCGAAGGTTTTTCTTAAGTGACGCAAATGGATCAAAACAACCGTGAACGCCTTAAGAATGTTTAAGGCATTCTAATTTTTTTCGCCAAAAACAGCGTGAACCAAAAACCTAAAGTTCGAGCTAATAAAATTTAAAAATTAGCACTTGAACAGAAACTAAAAAATCCTACTAACAAAGCAATTTCACGCTCCTGTAAATAGCGGAAGAAAAGAAAAATCATTTAGCATTAGTAGTGACCTTAGAACAGACATAAATGGAAGGTAAAGAATTTCCCGTTTATGTTTGCAACGATGCGCATAATAATATCCATGCAAGTTAATCAAGTAAAATGTTTAAACTTCTACTGAAGCACCAAACGATAAACTACTAACAAAAAGCAATCGTTTGCTATTTAAAAAAAATAAAAAATAAAAAAATAATAATAATAATTGATGACGTCATTTATTGTTGACATTGCGCCTTATATGGAGATTTCATTGTTGCGCTCATGAATTTGTAGATTTTTTTTTACAGCGCTCGTGTAATTTGTAGATTTTTTATCTGCTCTCGTGCAGATTGTGTAAATTTCACTATTTTCTCGTGCTTTATGCGTAAATTTCATTGTTGCAAGATATATTTTGCATACGAGTTATGCATAAACGATTTCTTATTTTTGCTTAATATGCAAATTTCATACAGAATTTTATATACAATTTTATATGAATTTCATATAAAGTTTTATACAAATTTCGCATATTTCATATCATGATTCAAGAACATGTTATGTTCTTGAATCGTTATATTTGTCTTATAGTTATTCTTTATATTATATTCGCGTTCCAATCTACAAGTTCAAAGGCGCAGATACATTTTACGTGCCAGTTCGCAATTGTCGGTTGTACCACGTACATTCTCGAAGAAAACCCGAAAAGCACATAGAAAAAAGAAATGTTACAAAGCACTGATTTGTTTCAACACTTTGCGCGTGTGGAGTGCTGGCAATCTTCTGCTATTAAAGAAATGACGGAGAAGCTGAGTTTTATTACCAGCTACACGACCTCTACTGACCTGCTTTGGATGAACAAGCTCTTCCGTGATTACACGTGCATCTCAGAAGTTCAAGGTCATTGACGGAGAAGGTAGATGAAGTTTTGGAAGGCATGTTGGGTTGTTTGGGAAATTGGCTGGTGTGTGTGTGTGTATGTGCGTGCGTGACGAAGGGAGCGTCGGGTTTTCGATGCAATCTTCGATAACATAGGACATAGGTAAACAACAACGGCTTTTCTTTTGTTAAAGCTATCAAAAGAAATTCCGATGTGTAACACCTGAATTTTATGCATTGATAATGTTAGAAATATCGGCATTCAATAGGACACAAATAAATGGAAATCAAAACATCCTTAATTAAATAAATATGTTCAATTCGGCTTGAGATCTTCCAACGTGGTATAGAATTAGTAAACGTAATTTCCTTTGCACAGAATAACTTTTTAAAATGGAAAGCCCATTTCACAGATTTTATTATTATTTTTATTATTTTATTTATTTTCAAGTACTCGACGAAACAGACAGGCTAACATATGCTCAACAAAACAAAACTATGTTCCATGATTTGCTTAATTATACATCGTCATCTCGCAAACACACTTAACAATCAGAGTGTTGATATTAATTGTGAATAATCAACAATAGGAATTTATGACAATAAAAAGAATATTTTGACGTCATAATACTCGTAGCCCTCAACCTGTTCAGTAACACTAGTTGTACATCGTTCATTTTTACGTAAACCATTCTCCTTATAATTATATTTAGCATGGAACCATTTACTTATTGACGTGTATTTCACATCTGTTTTCTAGCATTTCGAATGGCAGAAAAGTCCCCCCCCCCCGGAAGGGAAAAATCCTTACATCACTGTATGAGATCGACTAACTTACCTTCTGGTGAAAGGAGGAAAATAGCTTTATAAAGATTATAAAATTGATATCGACCAAGCGACAGAAGCAAATAAAAAAATGAAAAAAAGCGAGAAATATCGATTATAGGTTTAACGTCTTAATAACACGGTTTCGTGTGTCGATATCAATGCCGTGTCCAAATTAGATCTCAGTCAGTCTCTATATGAGGCTGACGAACTCACTTTTTGTTGAAAGTCCCTTAAGTGTTCCTCTCGTTCTATAGGAGATTTCAACAGGTTTTTTTTTTTTTTTTTTCACCACAAGAAACGTGTTATTTCTTTCTTAGGTGTTACATTTCTTATCATTCAGGTAAAATAACTTTAATCACTTCGAAAATTGAAAACGAAATCTAAAATTCGAAAAGAAATGAATAAAGAAAGAACCAGAGGTTTTAGAGCATGGATATTATAATCCAAATGAATATTTACGAAGCAATTCGTGTTTTTTCATCCTAAATATTTCAGCTAACGTAAATGTCTTTATATAAGGAATATTTGGGATGCGTATTGCAAGTCACAGATCTCTCTGTAATAAATTGTGTCTCCAGAGCGTGGTAAATAGCGACACCACGCTTCGGTGAAGTGAAACTAGAAGCCACTCTCGTGCAGAGATGGCCAGGACTTTGCAAAACAGAAAAACACGGCCAGAAAACATCCAACAATAACTGTACAAATTGTTTGGGTGTAACAGCCTCTGAGACCGTGCAGTTTATTAAAAATAAATAAACGGGGGGGGGGGGATCCTAAATCATGAATATCACCATATCACAACATAAGAATATTAATACTTTAAAATACGAACAGCTAAGCCATTTAAAACAAGATTTAACATTATATAAGACATTTAAATTTAAAACACAAATAACTAATTTCAAAGATTTTAGGGTATGAATTCGTGGATTCATATTTCAAATCATTGAAAGCTATGATAAGTTCAGTGATTTTTTGGAACGAATACGTGTTTATTCTTTTACAATATGAATATTTGAAGCTACGCATTCAGAAGTTCGAATTCTTACGTGTTCATGATTAAGACAAACATCGTAGCTAAGACAAGTGAAGATTAGTTTATCAGAGCATGGAGACTTGAGATAAGCTTAATGATTTTACAGCAGTGTCCACTCGGGAGGTCGAATCTGATCTGACAGATACGTGCTAATTGTTCGCATGAATATTCTTTAACCTATCTATTGTATAGGTTGAAGGTCATTAGTGGCTGCGCGTGAGTATATTACGAGTGCTATTTCGAACTTTTGTTGCTGTCAGTTTTGGTTTAACACGTGTTATGCAAAGATTTGTGATATTTGACCTGCGGAGGTCGCAGCAGATCTGACAGATACTTGTTTATTTTGTAACAAAAATATTTATGCTTTATATTTCTTTGTTTCAATAATTTCTAGATTGTAGCTGAAAATAAATAAACCATCATATATTACTGAAATAGAGAGCCAAAGGCTTATTTTTATCATACATATCCTCTAGGAGATGTGTTTTACATTTATGGAAAATACTAAGGAAAGTGATTGGATCTTGTTCCACCTTTGCAACGAGTTGCCCAAAGTTGCACTACTTATGCTTGTTTCCGTCGAAACTTTTAGTTTCTATATTTTCGGTACGAAACTCTTGTAGTTTCTATATTCGGCTATGAAATAATGTTGGATTCAATATTCACTTAATTTGTACCATCAAGTATTATATTTGCAGTCTTTCTTCTTTATTTCATTATTATTTTTATTTATTTTATTTTTTTTTTTTTTGCATTTTAGCACATACTAGTAATGAATGTATCTCTCAGATATACCTCCTCCTACGCTGCAAAATTACGACCTCGATCTCCCGAGAACAACCTTAAAGATTTTAGACCAGTGATACTCAGGATGCGTTCAATGATTTTAGAGCATGAAGAGTAAAGAATAAACTTAAGGATTTTAAAGCATGGACGATTCAGATACATTTAATTACTTAAGATCGTGAGACCAAATAAACTTAATCATTTATAAGATGGAAACATAAGATAAGTTTTAATTATTTTAGATCACCACACAAAATAAACTTAATGATTTACAGCATGAAAATCATCGATAATTCAACAACCTAATGCTTCGGAGCGTGGATATCTAAAATCAATTTTTGTTTCATGACTCTATTGATCAATTTTCATTTTTATAAAGGTTTTGTTATCTTCAATTCCATCGATCTTTATATTTCTCATAACCCCTCCTTTGAGTGGCATTTCGTAACAGACAAGAAATGAAATTTCTGACAAGCGAGCCACACCGCACCACCTGATCCCAATCCTGTTCTTCCCTACCGACACACATACCCAGACTTGTTATTCCCATACGACAGAAGAGGACGGAAGAAGCCGTTTCCTTTTTTTTTTTTTTCCTTCGATACCGGAAGCCCGAATAGCCGAGGTCAACGTTCCGTATTAGCGGTAAAGATGCAGGTCGTTGGATGTACGAGGTGCACTTGGCGGTGCCAAGCCCGCCGACCTTGTTACGCGAATGGTAAGCAAGCAACAATTAGGAATTTTTCTGGAAAAGGAAGTTTGTCAAGGTGAGTCGTCCCCTGCAGGAGTTCCTGCAGGGGATGGTGCTTGCATCGTTATACGCACATTTTTTAAGTGTCGACTACGGTGAGGTCAAACTTGTACGGAACGAAAAAATCGACCTATTGCTCGGCATACACCAATAAACTGAAGATCTCCAAAGTAATATAATAAAGGAATTATGTGTGTGTGTGTGTGTGTGTGTGTGTGTTACGATGCTTATAGCGAATGGAATAAAGATAAACCATAAGAATGCCTGCATTTTTCCAACCTTCATTGTTGCCTTACCAAGATCAGTCGAGTTTGTGCGCATGCGCCATCATCCTATTGTAATCAGTAAGTGTCAAGCGATGATCATTTTTCCTGTATGGTATTAAGTAAAAAATAAAAATGTACACATGAAAAGTGACTTCGATGCAAGAGATAAAAAGATTAAAAAAATCTCAGATCTATTAGCAACAGTCACTTGGGAAATACTAGAGTAGAGCACGTGCCAAGGACGTAGTTACACATTGGATGTATACCGCACGACACGATGCTCGTACTGAACTTGTTCACATTTGCTTTCACACTAATATTCACAATGTTTGTTACTACTTCATAAGTTGTTGTTTGTTTGTTTGTTTGTTTTTTAAATTTCTTTCTAAAAAAATACTTTCAATAAAGAATAAATATTTGCATAGAAAATACTGGCATTCTTTTGCATAAATCCTTGGAATTACAGACATCATTATAACACTAATTACGGGTATAGACCATAATTGATCTGTTCCGGTCTCATTATTCATCCAATATCCTTTTATGAGGTCTACCCTGCCTTCTCTTTCTAATTGACTTACATTTTAGTATTTGTTTAGGATGTCGGGTGTTGGCCATTCGGTTCACATGTTCAATCCATTTTTGTTGATAATTGTTTAGTTTTTCTTCTATTGATTTTGTTTTTAGTTCTTTTAAAACGTCTTCGTTCCTTTTTTTGATCTAATAATGTATATTTTGCAGTTCTTCTCATCAATCTCATTTCGCTTGTTTTTATTCTTTGTTTATCTTGTTTGTTTATTGTACAAATATCACTGCCATATAATAGTGAGGGCACTGCTAAAGTAATCTCAAAGGCTCACATTGGTGAGTGCGGGAGTAGTATGGGTGACGCTTTGAACCAGATCAAGATAAGATAAGGAATCGTGACGTGAATGTTTGTTGTTATCAGATGAAGATAAGTGACGTCAATGTTATTTGTAAAAAAGTGACGTCATTTGTATGATAACTTTTGGAGGAAAAAAATAAAAAAACGTGTTTTTTTATTTTTTTTATACACAAAGTTTTGCCTTTTTAAAATGCGAACTGAGTTCACTTCTATTTCTATCATTTTAATCATTACAGATTGTAATACCCATAATTCCGCATTTTAAAATTACAAGATAAATGGATAATTGGATTCTGTTCACTTTAAACAACTGTTCCATTTTAAATCTTTCAACTTCTTCAATTTGGAAAATAAAAAATATATATCGGTCGAAAAAATCAAACTTTTTAATCAGAAAATTTCAAAAATTTCCCCAAAAAATGCTTTAATTTATTTGTGACTTGTGCAATTCTACATACTATCCCCCCCCCCCCCCATCTAGAATTATATCAGAAGCGGTTGGTTTGTCATCCTGGGACTCGCTGAAATAAGTAGGTAAAATGACGTATTATGACGTCAGATCCTTCTTAGTTAACAACAAACAATTTTATTATACAGAGCGACTTCTGTTATACCAATCAAAGTAATTAAGCACTCCTTATCCAAATTCTATTTAAAGACATACTTAAATAGGGATTTAAACAAAAAAGCTATTAAATAGAATTTAAATAAAATTAAATAAATATTAAATTTAAAAAAAAATAATATAATTGAAAATTAAAAATTAAATAAATTTAAATATTTAACATTCTTTAAGAGATATAAAAATCTATATATTTTATCGATCACATAAATGTATATATAATTTTAAGGAGCTAGAAAATTACAAAGTTCAAGAAAACGCTGGATATAGACATACAAACAGGCAAGAAGTTGTGTACTACGTAAGTTATCATTTCGTTGATTGAATATAATACAAATGTTTGTACTGTACTGTATTTGAATAGTTTTAAAGGTACTGGTGCTGCCATCTACTTTCTAATTTGTCAATTATGTATAAATGCACGTTCACAAATTTGAATAAACTAAATTCATTTTATGTTCGTTATATTCTTATTAGATATCCATCTATTAAAGAAATAAGCAGAAAAAAAATATTTTTATCTATAGCTTTGAATTACTGATACAGATGTTTAAATAATTAAATAAATACGTTTCTTGCAAACATTATTTAATTAAAAAATTTTATGTTCGTCAGGAAAAGGAATTATAATTACAACAAAAAAGGAAAAAATTGTAGAGGTATAATGAATTTATTAAATTTATTTTGAAATAAAGAATGAATTGTAGGAGTGGCGGGGAAAAAAATAATAAGTATCGATTTTTATTAATTATTACAGTTATTCTTATTTGCAACAGATGGCAGCACAAAGCCAATTTTTCTGACGTTAAAAATAAAAGTAATGAATTAATCTTTAATTTCAACCGAATGCCTAAGAAATATATTTTTATTTTATTTATTATTTTTTTTAATTCGTTTACACTTTTAATTTATTTTTACATCATATAAAATATATCATATTTTAACTATCTTTTCAGAATAACTTGATGAGTCTAAATTAATATTTACTAGTTGTGGTGGTGTTGGAGGTGGGCGGTAGATGGCGTTGATGGAGATGATTCGTAGTAGAGGTTAGGTGTAGAGACAGTTGTAGGTGTCCTCCCGCGATGAGTCTTCGGACTCCTTGGAGGTATCAGGAATAATAATAATAATAATAATAATTAAATATTTAATTTTATTTATAATAAACAAGTACAATAAATATGGTACGTAATTAATATAATCCATCCATTCCTTCTACATATAAAAATATATGTAGAAGGAATAGATGCGAGTTTTTGGATGTGTGGAGTGAGTTTGATTGAAGATCAGATTTGTATAAAAGGGATAGCCTACACAGAGAGTCGGGGAAACTGAATTCTGATGGGAGAAATATTGAGAATCTGTGTATAAAATGATAATGTTAGATAACTGTGTTAATGAGGGGAATGGTTATTATTATTATTATTATTATTATTATTATTATTATTATTATTATTATTATTATTATTATGGAAATGATTATGAACAGAGAAAGATTCTGTTCGTCTGGTTCAGACTTATCAAACATGTGTAACGATGTCTCTGCGTAAGTTAGCGACTAGAGAAGAATACAGATATACAAGTTGTCCAACTGTGTCATGCCAGACTTCAGACAAGAGTATACAAAAGAACATGCAGGTAGATTATTTTTCTATATATACGAAGGTTAAGAGTACTCAGAAACAAGGGGATACAGTTTGTTGCCTTAGTCAATATGTTAGGACCTCAGGTTGTAGCCATTAGTGAGACCTGGCTATCAGAATCAGACAAACTAACTGGTATCGAGTGTCATGGCTACAGTGTTTTTAGGAAGGATAGAGAGGATAGGAGAGGAGGGAGCATTCTACTAATAATATCAGATGACTTGAATCCAGTTAGAGTTGAGACCTGTGACTGTAGTAGTACTACTGCTAACAGAATTTCATGTGGCAGGTTTAAAGCCATCTGGTGTGAGGTGGAATCTAACAAGACAAATTACATAGTGGGGTGTTGCTAGAGACCTGGTGGATCGATGAAGAAATGTGTCACCAAATAGAAAAGGTGAACGCGAAAAGAGTAATCACAATGGGAGACCTTTAATTATGAGAAGAATGAAAATGCATTTATTGAGCTGTTGCGGGAGAACTTCCTCAAGTAGCATGTGACAGAAGGAACTCGAGGTCAAAGAGTGTTAGATTTGATTACATTGTCAGGGGGTGTTTCAGTTAAAGACGTAACTATTCTGCCTCCGGTTGGTGACAGTGATCATGCGGTATTCACTTGGGAAGTGACTAAGTTTATGAATGTTCCATTCAGAAAAGGTTAAATGTTGAACTACAAAGCAGGAAATTATGACCAACTGAGGAGTATACTGAGCTCAGTGGAATGGGATCGGTTGCTGGATGGGAAGAATATGGACAGTGCATGAGAAGCATTGAAACAATACGTAAATGATGCGATATCAGAATGTGTCCCGAGAGTTCGAAGAATAAATAGAGTATGAATCAAATGGATGTGTAATCTTATTAAGCAAGAGATTCGCAAGAAAGATTATGTGGAAGGAATACCGTGTGCATAACAATGATGTTCAGTGTGAAAATTATAAGCAGCAGGCTAGAACAGTTACAACTGTTGTACGGAAAGCAAAGTCTGAGTATGCAAAGAAATTGGCTCTACGTGCTAAAGACAACTCACAAGAATTCTATCGATATGCTGCAAGTAAAAGAAAGAATGAATATGAAAGAATAACTCTCCTGAATGAAGATGGTATGAGAATGACAGATGCGAGAGGTTTTTCAACTAATAAGTGCCCATTTTGTTGAAAACTATCTACCTGGTATACGCGACATTGAGCTCAAAATCTACCTCTTCAATGAATAAAGAAACTCAGGTGTATGAAGAGTAGGTAATAGAGCTGTTGCAAACGGAATAAGAATTCAACAATATAGGCTGATGGGATATCAGCACAGATGCTAAAACAGTGTTCAGCTGAACTGGCCCTTGACCAGGCTATATAATGTGAGTCTCAAAACAGGGAAGATTTCACAGGAGTGGAAAGAATGTAGAGTATTCCCATTGCACAAGAGTGGTGCAAAGACCGATCTAGCCAACTATCGACCTATCAGTATCTCAGGAGTGGTGGTGAAGATTTTGAAAAGATAGTTAGGGAAGGTCGTGTTTTAGCAAATTGCTCACATTCTATAATAATGTTACAACTGAGCTAGACAAGTGGAATGGATATACCGTGATACTTTTGGATTTTGCTAAGGCTTTTGACAACATGGAACACTGTTGTATAAATTGGAGAATATGGGAG
The DNA here is from genome assembly GCF_054136105.1 of Typopeltis vanoorti. Classification (NCBI taxonomy): domain Eukaryota; kingdom Metazoa; phylum Arthropoda; class Arachnida; order Uropygi; family Thelyphonidae; genus Typopeltis; species Typopeltis vanoorti. Next base: position 62,886,232 of record NC_143572.1, read on the forward strand.
TGGATTATATGAAACTATTATCATAGATAAGAAGATGGCTGACTGACAGATATCGAAAAGTGGCATCCAGGGAGTATGAATCTGCAAGATTGAAGGTAAGTAACTAGTGGTGTGCCTCAAGGATCAGTCCTTGGTCCACTGTTATTCAATTTGTACATTAATGACATTTGGAAGGATTTGACAAGCGACATACAGCTATTTGCTGATGATGCAAAGATAATTAGGGTAATCAGGAATGCTGCTGATATGCAGTCTTTGCAGAATGATTTGAATAGGCTGGAATTGTGGGCATGGGAAAATGGGTGTCAGTTCAATGTCAGTAAAAGTAAAGTCATTCACTTCGGCATGATTAGATTGCCGATGTCGTACTATATTGGTGGGATTAGGCTAGAAGAAACTGATGAGGCTAGGGATCTTAGAGTGTTAGTAGATAGGAAGCTGAAGTTCAGGGTCATGTGGCAAAGATTGCAAATACAACTCAAAAGATAATACAAGGTCAAAGACACAGGTCTGGTCTCCTGGTTTCCCTTGTGATTCTGATACAGCGGAGAGAGTGCAAAGGAAAGTGTTAAAAATGATATCAAGATTGTGGAATGTTGATTATGAAGACAGATTGAAAATTTGTAAGATGCAGACACTAGCAAACAAGGGAAAGAGGGGTGATATGATTAAGACTTACAAGCTTATGAAAGGGTCATACGGGATTTCAGTTGCTGGAATTTTTCATTTTATGGAGGGTGGGGAAAGGACGAGAGGGCATTCTTGGAAGCTGAGAATGAAGGTCGCTAAGACGGGGGTGAGGGCTAGATTTTTCTCTCAGAGAGGGTGGTGCGTGATTGGAATGGACTGCCATTGGATGTTGTGAGCAGTGTGAATGAATTCAAGAATAAGCATGACAGCTGGTGCGTGTAGTATGTGGCCTCCCTCGATGAGTCTCTGACTCCCTGGAGGTCTCTCTTAATAATAATAATAACGAAATTAAATAATAATAATAATAATAATAATGAAATTAAAGTGTATATTAAGAAAATAATCAAATAGAAACGAGACTAATTTGGTATTAATTTAGCTTTATTTAAACAACAGATTGAAGATAATATATATATATATATAACCTCACCAAGTATAAAATTTCTTGGTATGTTTAACGTACATTACATCCAAGGTAAAAATCTTTCTACAGTTTTCAATATGTGACGGGGTTAACATGAAATTAAATAAATATATTTTGAATTGCAAAATAAACACATAAAATGAATAATGATTAAATGCTAAATTCTCATGTGCAAACAAAAACCAAATCAGTGAAGCAGGACACGATTTAAGAGTTAATTACTAATTACTTTTAAAATCCCCCCCTTTTCCCCCAAGTGGGTAAGCGTAACGATAAATGCATGTTGACAATCGACATAGTCTTTGAGATGAATATTTAAACAATTATCATTGCTAATTTTAGTGTACATTAGATTTTAGGAAACTTATTATTAAACAAGTAAAAAATATTAATTTAGTATTTTTTTTTTTATGTGTGTGTGTGTTTGGCTTTTTACAGGAAAATTCAAAATGCTAGGAAAAGACACAAAAGTCACAAAAACAGGAGCGACTAGAAAACATTTACGTACTGTTTCTTATATGTAGATGGCAAACGATCGATTATTGGAGAAATAGTAAAATGGTATTTGTTAATCATTAAAATTATATATTTCTTATAAAATTAAAATTAATATGATATATTGAATGAAATGTCTTTAAATAGTTTAATGATTAACCAAAATATTGAATATATAATAAGTTCTAAAAATACACCTTTTCTTTATTAGTTTACTTATTATATTATTTAGTGAATTATATTATATTCATTTTAAATATTTATAAATATGAATGTTTTTATTAAAAGTAAAGTTGAAGTTTGAACTTATTAAAAGTAGAAATAGTCATGAAAATAATGAATAAAAAACTGTAGATTTTAAAAGGTTCTGTTTCTTATCCGTCAGATGACTGGTTGAGTCCCCTATGAATAAGAAATCTTCGCCATCGGGTTCTATCTCTGGTCATTTCTGCCATCTCTCTGCAGCTCGATAATTGTGACCTTTCCTTCAAAGACTGTAGCCAGATTCTTTGGAAGGACATTCTCTGGAGATATCCAAAACCATCCGAATTGCTCTTTAAAAATTATAGCTATGATATCCCCTCCATAGTTTAATTCGTTCCCAATCCACCCATCCGTCAAGTGTCCGACAACTGAGTTAAATTTAAAAAGTCAAAAATGAAAATGAATGAACTAAAAACCTGTAATATGTACAACGCAAGCCAACATCATGAATGATGGCATGCTGGTCGGTTCGTTGGATTTCATCTGATTTTAGATGGGGCTACCTCACTGGACCAGATAATTGTGAGTGCGGGACAACTCAATCCATGGGACCCCTTCTTTCTTGTCCCCCCTTCTTCAATCACCTTGCACAAAAGCAGACCATGGATCCTGTACAGAAAGTCGTTTATTGTGCAAGATACTGGAGGAACATCTGACCATATTTATTGTATATAACTTATGTATAGTTTCTTTCTTCATATTTAACTTATTAGTCCCTGCGTAATTCACACTTGTGTTTGGATACGAAATAAAAAAAATAATAATTTAGATGGTGAAAAAACTAGTATGAGCTTAATGCATGATCCAAGAAATAATGAGATATTAAATGAACTTTGAATGGTTGGCTGGTTCGAGAGTAAGAGGATGGGTAAGTTATCTTGTTTGACTGCCACGAGGGAGAGATTCAGTTATTGATAGAGATGCAGAGAAACTTTTTTTTTGATTGAAAATCAGTCATAGTGATCTTGTCAATATCATTGACATGATATTGTTAGTGCGATTTTGTTTGTAGTTTTTCTCTATGGATGGAATGTAAATGGTCTAGTATAGGAATGTTGCAATCTTGGAAATGTTCGGATAGTAAGGAACGGATAGTGGACTCGATGTAAAAGGTGACGCAACCAGATTGACAGTTGAATTTGTAAACGACGTTATGCCATAGTAATATATTGGTCTAAGCCATTGTGGTTTTATGTTCTAATAAGTTTTGTAGAGTATCGACAGTCTTCACCATCAGGGAAACAAAAACCTTATAGATCTTTACTCCAACGTTGGAATTCTTCAGAAACACCATCTTTGGATTGTTTGTCGTCCCCAAAATGGCGTCCTCGGAGTGCGGCATCCTTCAGAGCTCCGAAAAGATGGTAGTTAGATGTTGCCAGATTTGAGCTCTGCTCCAATCGTGTTCCACTGTGTGACTCTTCCGAATTATGCAGAACTTTCAAATCTCCATATTTAGGGATTCATTTGCCATTATTCTGAAGGAATTTTCTTCATTTTTACAGAAGGTTAAATACGATTCGATTGATTATTGTATCCGTCCCTAGCAACTAATATGGCGTGACAGACATGGAAATCCAAACAGAATACTTTAGCAAGCAACCCATAAAATGCCTGCATTGTGCAATTTGGACACGTAATGTGCTGTTCTGTGTTTTACGTTTGCCACTATTTTATGAGTTGTGTATATTTTTATTGCATTGTTTACTGATTTCATTCACTCGGTTGCGATTGGCTAAATTGAACTTATTTTGATTTTGTGAATATTTTCTTTGTTTTTGAGGACAGTGGGACAATTTATAAATCGAAAAGTGTGATTAGCGTATCGGATATATATAAAAGACAGTTCGTTTATTTATTTGTTTTCTTCGAGTCTGCTCTTTATGATTCTAAGGAAGTCCAAATTTGAGTATTCTGTTTCGTTTTATTTTCGAACACCACAAACGACAGCACGTACGCAAAACCGAAGCACTTGGTCAGCCTGACATTACCAAACACTGCATGCAGCCGACGTGTGGGTGCCGGAGAGAAAGAAGAAATTAAGTTATGGATGGGAACATGTGTAGGTATGTCCACGAGGCACGTTTGTCTATTTTGAGGAAAGAAAAAACCCGATTTACCCAGGGGAGAAAACAAAAATAACTCATCTTCAATTGAACGTCCTATACAAAGTCTTCTCACGTTATGGACCGAATTCGAACTCAGATCATTCCGACTAACGAAGAATATCACGACTGGTGAGTAGATAATGAATAGTCAGCCGAGTTGAGGCCTGAAGTGGTATGGCACCATCGCCGAACTCATTTGAGGCCTGAAGTGGATTGAAAATAGTTCCATGTCTTTAGAGCAGGCTTTCAGGATATGTAATAAATTAAAAAAAAATACAAAAAGATATAAAAACAATAAATCACAAAAAATAAATTGAATAAAATAAAAATAAATCTCTACACACGAAGTGGAACGTACTTAAAAAAATCAGAAATTCTCTTACTTCAAACTTCAAAGTTTGTTACGTTTATCTTCATGCTATTCTCTTTACTGTACGTTTTTACTGTTTCCATCGATTGATGTACACAGAGGCATATACCTTGGCATAATCTTCTATAAAATCGCACGTTAAAAAAAACTAATAAATCAGTCAGAAGCTAATAATAGAACCCTCAAGTCGTGAGGGAGTAATAAAAGTAATCATTTGGGTCTGAGAAGAAGTCGAAGTTACTTTCAGAGTTGTCTCTTTACTGCGTCAGAAATATAAATCCTGGTATTTTGTTGATGCATCACCGAAGTACGGTGTCCAGACAAATAGATAAAGTAATCAATTATAAAAAAGAAGTTCGGGATACCATTCTGTTGTGTTTCTATCACAACAGTTCAATCCAGATCTGTCCTTGGTACTGTACGTATCTTTGTTTTATTTCATTCTACAATTAAAACGATTCATACATTGTAGAGAATTGGAAGAAGTGTGGAAAAAATAGTAGGCTTGCTTTTATTAAAAAAAAACAAAAAATAGGCTTACTGTAGGACAATTTTAAGTAATACGTTAAGAAAGAGACTCATGGTGCAAGAATATTAGATCTGGGAAGAAAACATTTGAGAATATGATCGCGAAGGAGTGTTTTTTTCTCTATTGAAAGTGATCATGCAGTTTTGATTTAGGAAGTGCCAATGCATGTAACAGCATTCACTGAGAAAGGACATATGGAGAATTATAAGGTAGTCTGCAGCTGTGTCATGGTATGAGAAACTATATGGTAGAGGTAGTGGTGAAGCGATTGCTTCAAGGAACCAGTGGCGGTTCGTGGATTGAAATCGTGGGGGTTGCTGCAACTTTCGAAATATACATACATACTGTAAGTACAGTGTATACGTGTTTAGATAAAATATCAAAATTATGGTAAAAATTTTAAAGAAAATTAAACAAAATAATATTGTTTATTATCTATAAAAGTGTCAATAATATCTTGTTTATTATCGATAAAATATCGATAACATTGTCAATAACCCCAATAATGTTCTAAAATAAAAACTATAACAAATGTTATGTCTTTAATTGTAATGTCCAAATATTTCAAGAGACGGAGTAAACACGATAAGCACTACGAACACTCTACTACTGGCGCAAACTGCATATAAACAACAGTGGAACTGCGCGACGGACAGTGCCGTATTACGATAATAGCTCGCATCTCACTATGACGTGCATATGCTTGCGCGCGTAGCAATATGACACTGTGGTAAACACGGTGCTGCTAGCGCCCTCCTAAGTGCTACAAGATGGATTTTTATTATTTTTTATACAAAATAAGAGAATCGTAGAGGATTGTTGATGATAAAATTAAATATTACAAGCAAATATAAATAAATTAATAAATATATTTATATATAAAAAAAAATTGGGTGCTGCAGTTCTCCAGTGTCTATGCACGAGTCGCCTCTGGAAGGAACTATAACTGATTGTATTCCTAGAATCAGATGAATTAATCACAGCGATGAGAAATGAGTGAGTAAAGCTTCAAAACATCAGCTACATAAAAAGAAAATGTTATGAAATCTTTGACATGTGAAACGTCATGAGCAGCACAAAGACCAGAACAGGTCCTTACCGCTATGGTGAGGAAGGTGAAATCAGACTGAAAAAAAAGTTAGCTGAATAAGTTAAAGGAAATCCGATAGAATTTTTACTCTGTGTGGCCAGTAAAATGGAAGAATAATCATGATAGGATAACCTTTGTAAATATAGATCGCAAGAAAACGTTGAATGAAGTGTAAATAGCCGAGTCACTTTAGTAAAGAATACATTCCTAACAGACCCATTAGTTCTATAGAAGTTGAGCTGAATCTAGATAAAAATTTACACGAGGAAAATGGATTCAAAATATTTCAGTGCCTTGATGCAAACACAACACGAGCAGCATTCCTAATGTTAAGGGTGAGATAATCCCACTAGAAATGATGCAGAGATATTAGAAAAGCTGGTGAGAAATCGCATCCACAGGTGGAAAGATAACAGCTCGATCTTTTACAGAGAATGTCATATCCTTAGAAAATATAAAAGAACATCATTGTCTTAGATTTTGCCAGGGTATGCAAAATAGACTTGCAGCATTGATTGAAGCGTGGTTATCTGGCAGGCATTAATGATGTATGGAGGGAGCAGTCGGGGTCACTCTAAGAGAATGATGACTAGTGGGGTGCTACAGGGTTCTTGGATCTCTCCTGTTTCACTTTTATATTGACACTGGGGATGATCTGGAAGGGAAATTATATGCAGACGATACTAAGTTGGGTTGGGTGTTAAGGGACGTTTCAGGATCGTTGTAGGCTGATTTGAACAGAATTACACCTTACAAAGCCCTCGCTTGATGAGCCCTAACTACCTGGAAGTGTCTATATAATAATAATAATAATAATAATAATAATAATAATAATAAATTATTTTGTAACAATGAGTATGTGAAAAGTTCTAATTGATAGCTCAAACTTCGATCCCTTTTTGACTTATGACCTGTTTGCCACTACAAATGGTCCACTTGGAACCAAAACCGAACTAATTTTAAAAGAGATTCTAAACACACATTTCATGAAATTCCACTATCAGTATACAGAATGATTAATATCACTTCGTGTCCTTTTGCCAATAGAAATAATCCGACCGAAGTCAATATTAAACGTCATCGACGGCGTCTTCTGTGCATTCTGAAATGACAAATTTTATTCAACTCGTGCTGTTACAGAGCAATTGTTTCTAAATATACTTTACAAACGTTTTACCCTTTCGTGTTCCTGCAAGTGGTTCCACTGAAACAAACGTTGGAAATAAAATAAAATAAAAAATAAAAAACTCTCCAACTCCTTTTTATATTTTCCAAGGAGATTACCAATGTCCTTGGAAAATATAAAATGTAAATATAAAATATAAAATGTATGACAGACAGTCTTCACCCTTAGTCGAAGCATCTGGGCCCGAGTCCGGTAGGTAACTTTGTCGCCATCTTATAATATTAATAACGTTAACCGATATTATTCTCATTAGTCACGTGAGTTTGCTGACGTATTTTTATGAGATGCGGAGTTATGGAATGTCAGGAAGAAAAAATGCTACCTTTCTGATGACTGAGATGTTGGTTAAAAAAAATTAAAAAAAAAAAAAAACCAGAAACGAGTTCTTGTAGTGCAACTACAATCGAACCTACAATGGACTTCTTTCTGAGGGTTAAGCATTATGGTAAAATAGACAAAAAAAAATATCCAGAATTTACATACGGTACGAATGTGCTATGAGCTTATAACATTTCTTATGTGGGAGACATAAAAAGAAATCACAAAAATATGTCCCAACTAAGTTCCAAAACAACTGTATCTTTCGTCAATGTCCAATTTGGTCAGAAATACTTTATGTTTTGTCACTCAATATCACCTCCTGTAAAGGGTTTAACTACTCCGAAACAATGGAAATCAAGACCGCATTGAAGTATTGTAAATCATTTAACAAATCTGAATCAATAAATCTTCCAGTTCAAATGATTCCATTCCCCCAACCAGACTATGCATCATGCGAAGTCCGAATTATGGTACTTACGTTATAGGGAAGCGCATCAATACATGAATAACTGATTACCCATTCATAATGTGAATGATTCTAGTGTGAACACCGGAAGATACAAAGAAGCTAACCAAGTGATTTCTTGGGAAAATTTAGAATGTGCTTGGTTGCTTGTTGAGATTAGAGTTTAAAGCTCGAAGTATCATCATCAATGGTAAGAATTAAAAGCAGTCAATGTGATGAATGACTTACGTTGTCATAACTTCAGTTAGTTTTTCATATTTCACGAGGTCTCTTATTGGATACCGCATGGTCATTTGTATACCTCACAGGGCCAGCGAAGTCTCAGCTAGAAGAGGTAAGATCGCAGCTGCCTTTTCTCATTTCCGCACGGAATTAGTAAGACAATAACAAACATTCAAGGGACTCGAACCCACAGCCATTCGGTTGGAGATGCAGTACATTGTTCCATCGACCAACCAGGCCGATCCATAACTTTCAAGTGACTTCGGCCTGCCTCTGGACTACGGAGTCTACTGACATCAAACTGATTATTCATTGAAATATGACAATAAGACTTTTCTTAAATATTCAAGAATATATTCAATGTATTTCCAGATTTGGTGACTAGGGAAATATTCTCGTATTATCAATTCAATTAACAATGTGATATCTATTTATAATCTTTTTTCCCTTTGGAAGACCGGCAGGATTGTTATTAAGTAGTATTATTAGGGCGGGCATAAATAATAATTATGTCTTAAATTTGTTTTGTCTATCCGTACTTACTTATGCTTATATAATAAAGTTCCTTCATCCATCTTGAATTGATTTATGATTTTTTTTTTTTTTAATTGACATTTCGTATTTTGGCTCTTTGCTAAAAAATCTGTCGAATTCTTGCTGATTTTGATTTGAATTGGACTGTTTTTAGACTGCATTTTATCAAAATATTCGAAATGAAAACGAAATGTATGTTTTTCACGATAGTAAATAAATTATAGGTAGTATATAGATGAAGTTCTTTGCAATGTATGAGATCACAACCCTCTTATTGGAGGCTTGGAAAAGTTTCAGGTTTGGGTTTCTGAACTATGTAAAAAAATAAATCAAAAATATAAAAAAATATGCAATTGATAAAAATAGAAAAATATTCTTAGCCTACCCATGGTATTAATGTACTATAGGGTTACAAAAACGTGGGTGAGAGCCACATAGAAATAAAATAATAATTTTTATGCATTCTGCGAAACACACCTAAAAAAGGTTTGAATTGAGCTTTAAACTCCGAGTAAACTACCTTAATTCCCATGTAATACCCAGATCCCCAAATAAGATCAGATTTCTCCTCTTGAACTGAGTTCCATCCCCACACTTTCCCGACAAGCACATCTTAGTGAGAGCTTCTTCACCCTTCATAAAACTTGGCATCCTTTTCGGCTCAGGCCACTCCTTATCTCCTCAAAACTTTGGAAAAACGTTCCATAAATCCCAGATCCGTCCAACCACATAATAATACTCACATATTTAGGGTGGTGCACACCAAAAAAATGTTCAGATACTGTTCGAGGCGCTTCCGAACAAAGTAGTCCGATCTATGACCCCTCTTTCACGGATTCACTCCAATCGCTCTTTCACGAATATTTGGTTGCTGCCTTCTGCCTCTTCTCCAGTACCTGGGCAGAAGACAACAACCCCAAGATGCAGGTTAGCATTCATTTCCTGTTCAATTTCAAGATAATCAAACGTATTTACCATCATCCCTTAGAATAGCTTCCCAGCTTACCTGATTCAGTCTGTCCTAAAAAAAAAAAGGGGGGGGGGACGTCAATACATTTCTTCTTCCTCTCGTGACTACTCCCGATGTGCTATGCGTTTCCCAACCTTTCGTGTATGGAAATATATACATTTCGTGCAGAATGTCATTAGGATATAGCCTCCTCTAGGAAGCACTCTTTTGCTACATTCAAGAAAATATGTAAAATTAAAAACAAAAATGTTTTTTATTATTAAGATATAATTTTGCTAATTTTGCCGTCATCTAAACTTACTGTTCCTACAAATTGCCTTAAGTTGGTTAGTGGCATACGTTAGGCCCTGTTTTCTCGTGTGCGTATCTTTTTATGAATCACCATAATTTCTGAGTTCCTGCAAGACTTATTATTTGAGACCAGATGTAGTTTAAATGCGTGTGTGTGTGTGTGTGTGTGTGTGTGTGTGTGTGTCTGTCTGTCGATAGTGGCAGAGTTGTTCTATTTTTCATGATACATTCATGTTCGTGACCCTCCTAGAAATAACATTATAGTTTTCGGCTGAAAGTGGTACAGGGAAAGTTTCTGATATAAAAAATAAATAAATAAAATAATAATAAATAAATAATCACCTAAAATAATTGTAAGATATTTTGTGATATGTGATTAAGCCTTTTTATTTTTTATTTTTTTGTAAAAATCAGAATAAATGACTGGATTCAATGTTTAATGTATTAAAGCATATGTTACATCAGAACGAATTAAAATGCACGTGTTTTAACACGTTCTTCTAAAAAAGAACTCTACGAATGCTATAAACAATTGTTAGCAAATTAGTTACCAGTTCTTTTACATTTTTTCATCTTCTTTATAATCTTTAGTCGCTATTTTCCTCACCCAAAAACAAATCTAGAAAAGATGTGTTGAGATCTGCGAGCCAATTTCAAATGGCATTCCGATTTAAACCATCGTGAATGTTATCAAAGAAATAACTACTTTGATTACATTTAATCATTTTAATATTATTAATAATTTAATACCACCCACTTTTTTATGATTTTGTTCATCTTTCTCTTATAAAGAAAAACATAGGCTTTGTACGAGGCTAATCCACAACTCTACTAGAAATATAACGTGAATAGATTTTAAATTAATCCAAGTGCATGCTAGGAGCGCTACCACTTCTCTGTTTACTTTTATTTGCCTCGTACTAACCTTTCTACAGTATCTCTGTCTTACCTGTTACTCCTTAATCTAGAGCTTTATATCTTCGTGTTATGTGCGGAAGTTTTCTCTACACCCAATTTTTTTTTTTTTTTTTTATCGTTCTTTCTTTGGACCAGCTGCGTATTTGCCTTCCGTTCTTCCTTTTTCTTTCCGCCATGTCTCTCTCGTGAGTACATCCAGGAATGCGTTTACATAAAGTACGACATAAAACGTAATTACCCCCAGAGAAAAGGGGCAAATTACCCTCATAAGAAAAGAGAGAGAGAGAAAGAAATGCGCCAATAAGACAAAGATGATGGTGATGCCATCAACAGACAAACAGAATGAGTAAGAGAAAGAGAGAGATGTTGCAGCTGGCTCTACCTGCTTCGTGTGCCGCCAAAAAGTGAGCCTCATCGATCGGACCACCAAGACCCATTCCTTCATGAAAACGGCAAAGGCATGCTTTAAACGCCGAAGCATTCTCCAAAGCCGTCGTAAAAGGTTAGTACCAAGCTCTACCTGTGTTTTTATCTCCGAAAGTCTCTTTTGCTTATTCCGGCAAAAGTGGGAGGGAAACGAAGTGGGGGGGGGGTTACATGAGAGAAAGATTGAGCTCATTCATTGCTATAGACGTTTATTCAATTAGTTGGTGGTGCTGTAACGTTTCAAGAGCGGTCACGTGCTACGCAATGAGCGCTTAACGGAACGCTGCATTATCTGTCTCTGTGTTGCCCGAGGCTTGTTGTTAACCGTTTGCGCAAAGCCGAAAACATTTTGCACAAACGTGCAGATGAGAGTATAATCCTTTTGTATTTTTCGCATGCATTCTCCGCAAAACTAAAAAAAAAAAAAAAAAAAAAAAAAAAAAAAAAAAAAAAAAATGATAAAACGTCACATCCGGTTTAATTGTAACGTCAGTGCTATCACATGCGACGTTCAGGTAAGTTATGTCATTACATTCGATTCAGATAGAGCGTCATATCCGGTTTTACATACTTCATTCGAGTAGGCCGGACTTCACTTCCGGTTTGTGAACAAATCCAAGCCTTGCCATTGTTACGATTTCTCCTGTGTCTGTCTGTGTTGAGTTTAGGACATCGTCACATCCGGTTCATTCAAATGACCATGGCGATTCACTTCCGGTTTGTGCATAGAGCGACAGCCTGACTATTTCCCCCCCCCCTCAACATTATTGCATTGTTTTCTTTGCGTGCATTTCCATCTTTCAATTTCCCCGTTTTCTGTGCTTATTACAGTCTGGTGGTTTCCGCTTGTAGTTCCGTTTCCAATCGATAGGGGGAGTCGTGCACTTCCGAGTCTCCTAAAACTGCTGACACCATTGACTTGCGATCGACACAACGCTCCGCGTAGGCACTGTCTCTCTTTCTGTCTATCTCTTTCTCCCTGTCTACTTTCTCCTTTATTCACATACACATTCAGTAATTTTTTTTTTCTCCTCTGCGTGTGACTCGTTCGTTTTGGTTTGACCCGTGTGTGCGTGCGTGCGTGCGTGCGTGTGTGCGTGTGTGTGTGTGTATACCTCTGTCGGCTTCGAATCACAGAGAGAGACCGCTATTCTTACGGCCCTTCCGTCAACATCGGTGCAGGAGTTGGTGCACGTGTCAAGATATCGCTTAGATGAAGCTTTAGCTGATCTATGGTAGGATGCTAAAAGCGTATAATCGGCTTTCAGGTGTCACAACGGACGACTTCAGTTGCTCCGTCATGGTGAAGAGGTCGAAGCAGATATCCTGAACTAGAGAGCTGCTGGTAATGTGAGTATTGTCTTTATTTTTTATCATTCTCTTTATTCTTGTTTCAAAGGATTAAAAAAAAAGCCACAAAACGGCTGATATTTGCATAATAAAAGTGGTTTGCTTTTTTTCTTAGCATTTTATGTTTCCCTACAAAACGAAATTTAAAACAAATGTTTCTTTCAAGTGCAACGTTTACATTTCGTAGTTCCATTTCAAGTGCAACTCGCCACTTAGACCTTGAATGAAATACATATTTTCATTTCACTGTTGAGAACGTGTGTTGCATGCGTTACTATGACAACAAATGCCAACAATATAGACTATAACGTTGCAGCGCAAGAAAAGCAGAAGATGAATGCATTAAAAAAACAAAAAAGAAATAAACATGCATTAAAAAAAAAGAAATTAGCACGTTTAAAAATCTTTTTGGTTAGAAATCTAAATCATTCTATTTAGAAATTTAAATCATTCTATTTAGAAATCTAAATCATTCTATTTAGAAATCTAAATCTTTCTATTCAGAATTTTTATTGCTCTTTTTAGTCTGCCAATGACTGTTATTGATAGAAATTAATATTGAAAAATGCATAACAAATATTTACCATAATTCACGTTTCATTTCTAAAAACAGAATTATATTGAACTACTGATATTTACCAAATTTAATCGACAAATATGAGCATAACAATAGCGTAGAATCTATATTCTTTTGCAGTGTTTGTTAATTCGTTAAGACCACCTCGCTAGATGCATTCTCATGGGATTATCCCTTTCGTTCTGCTTACCAACGTGCACGAACACACACACAAACTTGCTGCAATGGTCGGCGTTTGATTGTACGGTAACGTTTGCACATGGATCAGAAAGCAGCTGCTATTTAATGCCGCCTCGCAGATCGCAAGCTGAGCGGGGTTGGTTGCGTTTCGCATACGAAAGATTGGAGCGGCAAAGGATGCATCTTAGATCGGATTCTGTAAACGCTTAGAATTTTTGTTACTGTTTAATTCATTTCTTCGCCGCTCCGAGGAAAATAAAACTCGAGAGAAGGAAGAAAAAGATTTTTATGCGTTGGCATTTAGGAATGAAGCACTTTTTTTTTGTAAACATCTCTAAAAATAAAGATTTTGGTGTTTGCAAGACTATCTTACCATCTTCTCCTCGGCCTCTGTTTCCTTTTGGCATCTAGCTCTTTATTAATTAATTTATTTTTGTTAGCTTGCATTCTTTCTACACATTTTTATCATTCTTCCTTACGTTTTCGGATCCACTGCATTTATTAGTTGTATTTTACGATTTTGTTTGATTTCTACTTTTATTAAATACTGTTATATCTTCAATCTTTTTCAATATCTTCATCATTACAGCTACATTTCTTTGTCTAATTTTCATAATTTCGGCAAGCATTTCTGTCACATATACTAGTAGTAGTCCAACAACTCCTATACGGAATCTTATTCTACCAGATAAGATCGTTCAAGCTATCCAAGTATTCAACTAGCCTTTATTGTTTATTCTAATCTAATTTATTTTCTATAATAGTGTAGTTGGTTATTTCTGATTCATTTTTTACGTACATCTCATTCACAAAAGACATAAACTATCAGGGCACCAATAAGAAAGGTCTCAACACCGGTAACGAAATTCACAAATCACTTTTGTAAGCTTTCGAAACCAGATCCGACTTAATTATTCCCGTGGTCTTCAGCCCGTGTTCCTCTGACGTTTTTCTATTTTACGGGATAAAAAAAAACCCGAGATTCCGGAAATAAAATCCATCCGTATGAGACTGGCTAACTCATCTTGTCGACAAAAACCCGATAAAGATTCTTCGCGTCTTAGACAGGTTTCGAAAACCAGCTCTTTCCAAACAAATGCCATCGTCGAAACCGACTTAGTGACGGAGGCTCGGTATTCCTATTTTATCTTATGAATTTGTTCGGTTATTCTTCCTTGATTTGTCATTTAGATCTTGTGAATGCTTATTAAAAAAAAAACAAAAAAAAACACGTACTAAATGCGTTTAACAGTCTTTGTACGCCATCTTCATTTCCATCAGTAAAATACATCCTCAACGTATCCAATTATTCACAGTCTTTCATTTTTAATTTCTTTTCCACATTGTCCCATTTTTTATTATTTATTTTATCCATCACTAAAGTTAAATAATGTTGCTCTCGATAAGTTTTTTTTATATAATTTATTTGGTTATTTTAATTTTCTCGATTTTCGTCCCTGTTTTCTGTTTGTCATAGAACTGTTATCCGTTTCTATTTCCTTAATTAGTTCTGCTATTGGTTTTAATGATTTCTAATTTTAATGTGATTATTATTATTATTATTATTATTATTATTATTATTATTATTATTATTATTATTATTATTATCCTTTAATTGCATTTCGCAAATGCTTTAGTTCCATATGCAAAGCATATATAGAGCAATTTATTGTATTCTAATGATTTTTCTTGTTATTTGACTTATAAATATTGCATCTATCATCGATATTTCTTATCGAATCCTTGTTATTTCCTTAAATCCTTGTGTCGCTCCGCACAAGAAAATTCATCTGCACTAAACACAATGACAAACATCATACCTGAGGCAGGATTTGAACCATGGTATATATAATACAAATTCTATGTGCTTCCCTTGTGATGTGAATTTAAAAAAAAAAAAAAAAAAAAGTACCTGTTGCACAATTCACCACAATTTCCCTTCCTGCACGTGTTCGTATATCCGTAATGTCAATATGTTATGCCCAATAGTATTTAAGCGAAATTCTATATAACCTTAAATGTATTGTGGATAAATTTTATGATTTGTTAACTGCGTATTTATGTTGGCGAAAACAGATTTTTTTTTTTTTAGATAGAAACGGTTACCGAAAAAAACTATTCGGAGTGAATGATCTCTGAAGTGGCAATTTCATTTTGGAAGACAAAAAAAAAAAAAAAAGAAAAGAAATAATAAAGAATCCATTTGGGGAGGTTAAGGAACGATAGCCATGTTGTTCTTGGCCAAAAATTGTTCCACGAAGAAAACAATGTTTACAAGGACATCATTTTTGTTGTAAAATAGCTACTTCTGAATATGTACACTTTATGGTTTTTAGGCGAACATCGCTTCAACACCTAATGAATTACTCTTGATTCGCAACTGCAGGAATGAATTTCTGAAGAAATTGTTTTGCATCGAAAGAAAACAATTACCTTTCCGTTGTGTTGAAGTTGTTCATTCGCAACCCAACAGCTTCTGAAGCAGGTTAACCAAGTTGAATCCCAAACATGACGCAAACTCTGTGCTTTCTCACATTATTCACTTCAAAACAATCGAAAATCATACAAAAATCATAGAAAAACAGAGATAACGTAGTTGTAAGAACGTAAGCAAACTGCATTTCGAAAATATGAACTAAAAAATAATAAGAATAACTTGGTCTGCTTAAATAGCTTAGATAGATTAAAGTCT
The DNA here is from genome assembly GCF_054136105.1 of Typopeltis vanoorti. Lineage (NCBI taxonomy): Eukaryota > Metazoa > Arthropoda > Arachnida > Uropygi > Thelyphonidae > Typopeltis > Typopeltis vanoorti. The sequence continues at coordinate 62,902,335 of NC_143572.1, forward strand.
CCGTCCTTAACCCTAATGTTCCTATTAAGCAGATAATTATTACGAAAGTTACCAAGGCCATCTCTTCCAGTTACCGCGCATTAATCACACCATCCACTAGGTGTCTCTGGCGCAGTTAATAACATAGTCGTAATAGTCTAATAATTGCATGAAAAAAAAAATAAGTTTAAGTGTGTGGTGATAAATAATAGAGATAGTAAAAAAAATAAATAATAAAAATAAAAATCTTTAGATGGAAACTAGGAGTTGATCAAATGATTTTCTTGAGGCGAGGGGGCGAGTAGGATTAGAAACCAGTTTTTTTTTTTTTTTCATCTGAAAAATAATGAAAATAAAGGCAGTTTCTTTTCTTCAGAACATCCCATTACGAAACTACCCCTTGTATCTCACCCCCCCCCATCCACCCATCCTCTAGGGCAGGCGATCCGGCAATGGTTGAAAGCAAACTCGTTTTTTTTTTTTTTTTGGCACAACGGAGCCTTTGCTTTTGAACAAATATATTGCTGGAAGCAGAATAAACGAAGCCGAAAACCGAATGAAAGAAAGGATAAAAAACGAAAAAAAAAAAACAGGGGGGGAATGCGAAAGATTCTACTCGCTGATTACAGCGGCTCCGAAGTACTTCAAGGATTGAGGGGAATGTTCAAGCTAATCAAAGGCATCATTCTCAGAATTCCACCGATGTTTTGAAAACAGTCGAGGAGAGAGAGAGAGAGAGAGTATTCATTAGTACGATGCTTCGGGCAAGAGCTTTTTTGCCTTTATTTTTAAAAAAAAAAGGTTTCAGAAAGAGAAGTTGGATTACGACTTATTAAAATTACTTCGTAAGTCTTCGTTAATATTAAGAAGTCATACGGAGCTACATTAATGTTCAATAGAAGCATCATGTTTCCATTTGATTCATTTTTTTGCTGTTTATCAGGAGTCTCATACGGTTTGCAAGAAAGCGCCCAACAACGGGCGAAGACTTGATTAAAAATGTACTCACAAACTAACTTGGAAAATGCGACTTCACACTACCCACATATTTCTTTCCCCCATCAAAACCGGCTCCAGTTTCACATGGAGATTTTTGTGTTATTACGTGTTTGATGAGATCTTTGAAGAGTGGTCACATAACCACAATAGCCAACTGTAAGCGTATTCCGGTATAGACGCCATTCGGTCTCTTAGTGGGTCTTTAGTTATACTCTGACGTATGGATTTTGATGAAATCTAGTATCTAGTATTAGTGATATTTACAATGTTGATTTAAATAAAATCAGCATTAGTACCTTCTCTCCCCTTCCTGATTTCCGCTTACGAATACGTCGGTTGATCCTTATTTCCGAAATGTCCTCTGTCTGTGTAATGCATGCATTGTTCCAACCGGATTGCCTATTTTCAGGGAAAGAAAATCCAGAATTTCTAGGAGAAAAAACCTTCCACTGCCGTATGAGACCAACTAACTCACCCTTTGATTGAAAACAGCTAATAAAGCTTCCTTAAGTCACAGACGGGATATTTCCAATCCGAACTTGGGTTCGTCTAAACCAGTGTTTCTCAAAGTGTGGTACGCGTACCCCCGGGGGTACGCGAAAGGTCGTTAGTGGGTACGTGGCAATTTTCGGCTATGCATAATTAAAGGAGTCATTATATTTTTCAACAAACAGTGCAATTAGAGACAACCGGGATAAAACGGCACTGACTAATGAATCACATTCCCTCTCCAACAGAAACTGCTGTATAGACCAAGCAAAACCATATATTGCCGGTGGAACATATGGTTTTGCTTGACACTACTCCCGTCGTTAACGTGTTAAAACTAAGAAACTAAGTGAATATGTTTCAGATATTATGGGATTCGGTTGAAGGGAATTAGCATTTCAACTCAACTGTTGAAATGCTAATTTGTCTTTGGTTCGCGCGATCTTTTGTTAATACCGCACCAATCATATGCAGTTCTTCGCTGCTCTACGTATCTCAAGACTTGTATATTACTGGTAATTTTTGTTTGAAATAATGGGAAAGAAGATGACGCTATTTGGGTAGATGACTTTGACGATGAAACAAAGAAACTATTCTCGATGCCAAAAGTAGTGATGATAGCGAGTAGGAGCTTCTTGGTAAGTCGCACCATTTTCAGTTTTTTTTCTGAAAACTTTAGTTTCCGAAAATTCCCGCACGTATCTCGCATCACGATTTTTTAGCTTTAATTTTGGGAAAAAAGTTACAGTTATATTCGAGTAAATACAATATTTTTTTTTAGCTTGCAAATTCTTACGTATGGATCATTGGTTAAAGATTGGATTTATAAAACCCCAAAAGAGAGCAATATAGCAAATACAAGTAGCTGTAAGCAACAAGAAAACGCTGATATTGCATCTGGATCAAATGAAATTGATAAGAGTGTGTCGTCTGACATCTCTAGCGAACCAAAATTTAAAAATAAATCATATTTTTTGTTTACATGAACATATAAATTCAAATAAAATAGATAATTAATTTTAATTATTGTTTTAAATTAATTTATTAATTTTAATTATTTAATTAATTATTCATTTGATGAATTTATTTTTTAATTAATTAGAGGATACTTGGTAATAATGAAAATTTAATAAGGGGTACGCGGATATGTGAAGTTTGAGAAACACTGGTCTAAACTAGCTGAACTACGGAGCTCTCTCTCTCTCTCTATCTATCTATCTATCATCTCGATTATATCTGTTTAGTATTTTCAGACATGTACAGCGAGTAATTTTCTCACTTGATGAGATTCAGGATAAACATTAAATTACAAACTATAGAATAACTAAACAACAACAAAAAAATGTCTAAACTAATATTGTTACAAGGAAAGCACTTTAGAACGTAGTAAAGGTACTTGTTTGCTTATAAATCACATTGCATAACTTCTTTATTTGTTACAACCCTTCCGAGATTTAATCACCTGAGCTTAAACTTGTCTTAGGTCTGCTGATGGATGAATCCCCGCTAAGCTACGAGGCTTATCAGCAGGAAGATATAACTGTAGATTATGCTCTTCAATGGATTAACCGATAAAAGGGGTTATCTTTAAGCGATGTCACACTTTTTAAGGGTCTTCTCAAATCCCTCTTTTGTTGCAGTTTCCACGAGCCTCAGATAATCCCGAAGTGTCACCAGTTTTAAAAATACTACCAAGATTCATTTTAAAACAAAGTATTTTATTATGAAATTTCAAGATAAATAAGTTCGTAGAGATTCAGGATAAACATTAAATTACGGGTTAGAATTCCGTCAGGGATGAGAAGAATCAGGGCTTTTCCGTTTAAGACGAGTTAACCGGTCTCTTACGGTGGAGGCAGGTTTTTTCTTCCCTGAAAATCGGGTTTTTTCATTCGCAAAAAGAGACAAACCGACCAGGACATGCGCATTGAACAATGTTTTGATTTTTTTAATGAATTAAATGCTTTCATAAAGTGGACACCATTGTCGTGGAGGTACCAAATGACAACCTTCATTTGGTACGCTACCAAATGAAGGTTGCCATTTGGTAGTGTCGCGTCAATTTTTGCTACTAAAAACCATCGAATTTAAACCAAAATTGAAATAACCACCACACATCCTAAATATCATATTTCAATAGAAGTCTGTTTGGCCAAAGAAAAACTGCTAAGATGTATATGAACGGAAGGGGGGGGGAAACAAACAGGTGTTTACTGATTTTGGAAAAGTTCTAAAAAATGAATGATTGATGAAAATAAAATGTCCGGATTACGTTTCCTTCCTGATATACTGGGTTATTTTAACCTGCTGTTTATTTCATTTTATCTTTAATTTATTATTTTTAATGTTTGTTTTTTTTTTATTTGAAGTTTAAAATTTTATTTTATTTTATTTTATTATTTTTAAAGTTTTAAATTATGTTTTTGTTTTATTATTTTCACATTTTTTTAAATTAATTAAATTAAAATTTAAAAAATGATTTACTTTTTTTAATTTTAATTTTATTATTTTTACATTTTAAATTTAATTTTTAACTTTAACTAATTTTTTGATTGCATATTCCAAATTTTCTTACGGTTGAAATCGGCGGGGATTGAGCGATCGAATTACGGGCAAGGGATATATAATGGACGATGGTCGCAGAGGTGAACTGTTTGAATCTCTCAGCTAGTCTGTAAATTTGGTGCAAGCTCTTCAATACAGATCTTAAACCAAACCAACATCGACATCTTAGGCTGCAAGGACGAAGGGACATGCCGGATAAATACAATTTCGGTCGATTTATTTATCAGTTGATTTTCGAATTGCGTATACATTACAAAATGGTGTTTTGAAGAACAATATTTAAGCGACAAACAATAAAATGAAAACCAACAATAGATAAATAATCTGGAACATTGTTGCAAAATAGTGTTCCAGATTATTTATCTTATCGATATATTATTTATTTTATCGATAATAAACAATATTGTTTATTATCGATAAAATTAAAAAGTTAGGTATAATTTAAAATTACTTAAAAATAAAATATATTCTTCTTGCTTTGTTTCATGAAAAAATAGTTTATTATCGATAAAATTATACAGTTTAGTATAATTCAAAATTACTTAAAAATAAAATCCATTCCTTTAATTATAATTAAATCCATTAATTATAATCCATTCCTTTAATTATAATTAAAGGAATTGATTTACAATTTTTAGAACATTACAATTAAATCCTTTAATTGTAATGTCTAAATATTTAAAGAGACGGAGAAAACACGATAAGCACTACGAACACTCTACTACCGGCGCAAACTGCATATGAACCACAGTGGAACTGCGCGAAGGACAGTGCCGCATTACGCTAATAGCTCGCATCTCACAATGACGCGCATATGCTTGCGCGCGTGGCAATATGACACTGCAATAAACACAGTGCTGCTAGCGTCTTTCGCCCTTCTAAGTGCTACAAGATGGATTTTTATTATTTTTTATACAAAATAAGAGAATTGTATAGGATTGTTGATGATAAAATTAAATATTACAAGCAAATATAAATAAATTAATAAATTAATAAATATATTTATATATCGAGAAAAATTGGGGGTGCTGCAGTTCCGTAGTGCCTATGCACGAGTCGCCCCTGACTATAATACCAATAAGAACTAAAATTCGTGGGTAGGAAACGTATATAAAAAAAGATAAATTCAGTGGAATAACAATAATAGATAATTAGAATAAGAAATAAAATAAGAAACGTAACAATAATGAAATAGAGAACAAACTAAATAATAAGCTAGAAAAAATCACAGGATAAATAGGGACCAATAGCAACAGATAGACATGCACACTATAGCAAAGTATACAACAACACTAGTTGAAAACAATAGAACAATAATGACAACGCTAAATAGTTGAATACATTAGAACAAAAAAATTGTTTCAACAAGAATAGTTAAGGACAACAGTTACAACAACTAAATACAATGGAATAAGAAATACAACGATTAGATTATATGTAAATAATAGATAACACAGAAGCAATTACTCCACAAGAAATAATCAATAGATAAATATACAGACCAACTTATACCTATAAACACACGAGTCTCCGTAACTCAGTCAATTTCGACGATGACCTTCGGTTGGAAAGATCTGGGTTCGAATCCATTCTTCAACGTGCAGAAGCTTTATTGGGGCTTATCAACTAAAGGTTAGCTATTCGGTCTCATAAGTGGGGGGGGGGTTATTTCGTACCACTGAAATACGCAATTCACAGCCATAATAGACCGCAATACATAATACAGCTTTATCGTTTTATACGCTAAAATAAATTATAAATTCTCATCATAATCTCATCTCTTTCGAGCTGGATTCAAGGAGCTATCACGGCCAAATAGCTTCACTTCTTAGAAACCTGACGCTGCTTATGATAGGGCCATTAATCCTATCTGCACTGTCTATAGTTGTAAATTACGTGGGTGTTGCTGTTTTGCACAATGAAAATCCCGAGTTTCCTGAAGACCGATCACGGCTATCTCCTCCTTACGAGACCAGCTAACTTGCTTCCACTTAAAACAAGCCCCGATAAAAGTTCTCGTCCTAGACCGGATTCAAAGCCAGATTTTTCCAAACTCTATAGCATAGTCGTTACGGACTGAGCTATAGAGCCTACTTATAAATACACGAAAAATTATAAAATAATGAATAAATACGAAAAATAATGCTACGTCATTTATTTCCCAAAGGGAATAGATGAGACCGTTTAGCCGTAGCTACTCTTTGAAGACGAGGACAGTCAATATTCACACTTAGCCAATCAGTAGATGGCCCAAAGCAATCAATGATTTTGATAGGTGTTCGGGGAGGAGAGTGTGAGTTCTACGGTCGATTTTCTTGAGTTGCAGAATTAAAAAACAGAATTTCTGGGAGAAGAAGAAAATTCTACTTGCTAGTACCAAGATCGACTAAGCCGGAAACCAGTATGCAAAATAAATCAAATAAGACGTAAATATACTATCGAAAATCATATAAGAGATAAATACACCAGAAAAAGTTAAGTATAATATAATGAAATGCAACAGCAATACAAGTTACAGTTAAATACACAGACATTATACTCAAAACAATATATAAATGCACCTGAATGCAACTGCTGTTGTATCAGTAGTTGCATTCAGGTGCAATAGATAGATACAGAGGAACAATACTTACAACTATAGATAAATACATGATAATAAGAAATGTAACAACAATGGACCAGATAACAGAAAAATACACTGAAGTATGATACCATGTTTCAACATATTTTTCTATTATCTGGTAAATGCTAGACAATAGAACAGTAACAAATCAACACTGAAAGAAATTAACATCACCAACAGATCTATTGTTGCATGAGAATAGCAGCAAATGCAGTGACAGATAAGAACAATAAATAAATATACTGTCACAAGATACACAGTAATAAATTCATTTCTTTATTGCAGTTTTCAATAGAAAAATACACTGGGTAAGAAATGCAGAACTATCTGAAAGAGAATGGAATAAGAAATGCAACCTAAAGACGTCGGAACAATTGACATGCCACAGATACACTGCCTGGAAAGAAGTCAATGATGGACACCCCCATGGACAAAGTACATCGTGCCATATAACGAATCACGTGTTTGTAGCCGATATAATTAGGAGGAAAATGATGCTCCCAAGTCAGTGCAACTGTGTCCTGGTGAAATGGCTCCGAGTAGAGAACTGACGGAGTTTGAAAGAGGTGTTGCAGGCCTATCTGTTCGGCAAACTGTTGACAAACTGGGCCATCTCAGGTCAACAATCAATGACACCACACCGAGATAGAAGCGGCGGGAGTCGACTGCAAGTGCTACTAACAGTGGACGACCCACCACACTCACCGAATGTGACTGTAGCTTCTTAGGATAATATGTAAAACCCGCCATTTGTCGGCCGATACGTTGAATGCGGAGTTCCGGGCATCGACTGAAACACGAATCTGTACAAAAACATTCAGAACCGAGGCTCACAACGTGGGTTTCCATGATAGGAACCGCAATATGCAAGCCCAACATTACCCAAACCAACATGCCTCGCCATCTTCAGTGGTGCAAAGAGCGTGTACAGCGCGACGTGAAAGTTGTATTATAGTGATGAATCACTCTACATATTCTAACGAACAGATGGATGGGTGTGCGTGTCTCTGATGCCAGATGAACGTCTCTTACCAGAGTGCGTAACCACAACTAGGAAATTCGGTTTGTCCTAGGACCTCTGTTTGTGGAGCCATGAACGTTGAACTGCGAGAAGTATCTGAACATTCTGGACAATGCAATCCTTCCTGCTTTGTGGCGTTTCTACGGAACTGACCATTGCCTCTTACATCAAAACCATGCAGGGTGTCCTAATTTTGCTGTTGTAACTCGGTCATTTGTGGTAACGTCACCACACTTGACTGTCCCCCCACAGAGCCCTGATCTCAACCCTATTGAACATCTGTGGGATGAACTAGCGGGTCGGGTGAGGTATTGGGACGTCAGCCCTCACAACAGTCCGGGATCTCATTACATGCCTACAAGAAGAATGGTCCAAAATTTCCATTGATCGCTATCGTACCTTGTGGAAAGTATTCCCCTTAGGATTTATGCAGTCATCGCAGCGAATGGCGGCCCTACATCTTATTAAGGTGTACTCCATGGCTGTTTGTTCCTCACACTATGGTGACCTTGGAACAACAAGGTCACCAACAAGTTAAAAAAGTTACCAAATTTCAAAAGGTATACAATAGTTGGTGACCAAGAATATTAATCATTTTTCGACCAAATGACTCACTGTGGAATGTATCAGAACTTATAGAAACCGTAAAACGTTTCAGATAGACGTTTATTAAACTGAAAAAAAAAAAAAAAGAAAAGAAAAAATAACGTTCATGATGGAAACCAGCCTAATTATGTCCGGCTTCTTTAATGACTTAGTCAAGCATAAAATTAGTAGTCAAGTGACTGCCCTTACATTAGACAACGTAAGGCTTAATTATAATTCTAATTATACCCAGAAATTAAATGTGCAAATGGCTTATAACGAGTGAGTGAACAAAAGAGAATCCACTCATTTAAACCTAGGTGGCGCAATTTCCTTTCTCATTACAATTTTACAGTTTAGTGAACAAAAAACACACACAGGTAGTCCAAGCATACACAATTGGGTTATCTTGTCTAGGAAATGACGGAGTAGTTACTAAATCTCCCCTTAGGTTGCGCCATGCCACAGTCATTCTTTTATCTTTCCCATATTAGCATATAAAAATGTAAAAATGCCCACCATATGGCTTTAACCTAAGTATTGATGGTATCATAAATCAAAGCAAAGAAAAACAAAATATAATTAAAGTCAAAAGCAGTGTCAGAAAAGCCGCCGAAAGAGATGAATTGGCTTCCTTGATGACATTAATGAAGTCTGTGACATATTTTAAGTTTCATGGCTTTCACGATAACGAAAAATGAAAGACAAATAGAAATGTGAAGAATATAGTTTTTAAAAAGGTGGCCAAACGTTGTATGAAGTTAATGAAGACATTGTCCAGTATTACCGTAGTTTTAGAAACCTTCCAGTATATTGTATTATTGTACTTTTAGAATCCTTCCAGTATTATTGTAGGTTTCTAGAATCCAGCATTATATTAATTGTAAATTTTTACAATTTTTAAAAATTCCTAATGGCCAAACGACACACTATAAAAGTAGCAGTAAATCTGCAGAAGATAATACGAGATGCAAGTTATTGCTTTTACTGGATAGTTTTAACGAAGGGACAAAACACTATTCAACATGACGCATTTGCTGTAGAAGCACTCAAACGTCAATTTAGCTTAAACAGACTTCGGCTGCTAATGATTTTGGTGAGTCAAATAAAGCGAGGTAGTCAAGAGCTCTTCAATTCATTTCCTTGTCACAGTTTTCAAATTAAAATGAATTCCTGAGCTGCAAGCTTGTAATTATCATTAACTTAGCTGGCAGAGTTTGTTGTAGAGTGCATGAGTTACACTTTTGGCCTCTGTAATTCTTTGCTTTCTCAATTTTCTTCCACGTATGGCAAATAAAACCATAAAATAATTATGGATCACAGAAACTTTCCAAAACATGCGCCCTATCTGTCATTAATGTCTAAATATTAATCAGCTAGTATGACCAGCCAGTTCCATGTTACCAACTGCTTTACAATAGCTACGAAAGACCTCCCCCTGTTCCTCCCCTGATTGTTTCCAGCTAGGTAGAACCAATAATGTTGTGTTCAGCTGTAGCATGGAAGACGTGCAAATACCGCGTTTCTGTTGCTATACTTAATTAGTGAGTCAATCTGCAATGCAAATATCGCGCATGCACACACACACACACACACACACACACACACTGCATGGAGAACGTACCATTCGGAGATTTGGTTAAGTAAAGAATTTATGGATGTGTCATTAATCTTAGATTGAACCCGTTGCGCCTTAAATTCTGTTTGCAGCGAGCTAATTAATGAAATCAAGCGACAAGGCCTTAGAGACGATTCGTTATCCCCCCCCCCCCAAGGTCTCGATCTACATACAAATACGTCATTCATTAATAAAAATGTTTATTGAAATCCTTAATGTATCACAGAGATCGGTACAATGGGCCGAGATACTTCATTATACATGAAGGTAGCAACGAGCGCAGTTAATTATTTTAATTATATTTGCTTCTAATGCCAATTTTGCATTAAAAAGAACATATCTGGGTTGTCAGATAATTACAGTTAAGCGAGCGACCTCTAGCGACAGATGTGAAAATTACTTGTGATTACAAACAATTGCATTGTTTACAAAATTTTAGGCTCAAGTCATTAAAATGGCTTTATCGAGATTATAATCTGCAAACAGGATCTCCTGGTGTTTATTGCAATAATTGGACTACGGATTGTGTCAAACATAGTCTTCCTTTGAAAAATTATTTCATGGACCACATCTGTTCTAAACGCATGAAAATACCAGGAGATTTTTGCAGAAACATGGATGGGCTATAAATTTCTATCTTTATTAATACTTTGACTATTCCACAAAACCGCCGATAGAGCTTGGGATACAACAGAAGCTATTAAGATTATAGGCAAGTGCATTATGTATATTAATTGCACGTATTTGAGGACTGGATTACGTGTTTTGAGCCTCCGTAGCTCAGTCGGTATAGACGAAGCCCTTTGGTCGGAAAGACCTGGGTTCGATTCCAGTGCACGACGTGAGGAACTTTATCTGGTCTCTTTCGATGAAAGATGAGTGTTAGCCGGTCTCGTAGGGGGATTTTTTTCACCTGGAAACGGGTTTTTCGTACCCTAGAACAGGCAAACCGGCTCCGTGACCACACATGGATTACAGTCATGAATACGTCCCAGCCATATATCGGTCCCGAGCCCGGATAAAATTAGGTGGTTGGGGAAAGCAATGGTGAACGACCCTGTAAAAATCTCATGAGGAATACTTTGTAGGCAATGCCTACAAAGTCACCTACAGTCGGAAAAGGACTGAAAAGGAAAACCAGAAACCAGAATTGCATGTTTGGAGGGATAAGAAACTTAACATTCCGGGAGGATAAAGATCTTTCCACCCCTATTTGAGATCGGACGGAATTAGAATCCCCCCACCTCCCTTTTTTTCCCCCAACTAACTGGAGTCGTTACTGACTGAGATATGAAAGTGCGTTAACAGGATCGGCAAGCGCCTGTAATTATTGTCGTTTATCGATCCTGTTAACGCACTAAAGACAAGAGAAAAGATTGAGTTATTGCTGTTAACTGAGTGGGGGATTCAGTAAACTGTTTTGAAGGGAGCCAATGTCCAATTTCTTGGTAGAAAAACCACCTCCTCCGTATGAGACTGATTAACTCACCTTCATCTTTCACCAGTAACAGACATGATGGATTAAGCTGCAGTTAAGCTGCAGATTCCATAAGTACAATTTAAAATAAGCCTGTCATTGGTGTTTAGGAGAGTTATCGAACGTAGAGTTATACCGAAACCCGAAATAATTACAACAATTGGCAACGTGTTCGCTTTTGATTGCAGATCGAAATCATTATCTTAAGGCAAGAAAGAATCAAGACACCACATGGCAAAGGTGGAGCAAGCGCAGTCTTTCAAACATTAGCCCTTTCTTTGAAATTGAATATTTCGTATTTTTCCGTGTATACGATTTTTTAGACCAAAAATTGGGGGTCGTCTTATACAGGGGGCTAACCGGTTCAGAGACCCGCGGTTGCCGTGGCGAAACTGCCAGTACTTTATCTCCGCGAACAGGCTTCCACCAAACACTAGCCTTTGTTAACTCTGTTGATTGACGTCATTAACGGCCGATTCTGAATAAACCAATCAGAATCGGCTGTTTCTGGAAGCATTCATACGTCTGCAATTCGTTATCGGATAAGTTAATGCATTTACAATATTTTGAGCACTAGCCCATAAAAATGTCCGAAAATAAAAAAAAAAAAAAAACGATTGTCATATTCTTCTAAATTCAAGTTAAAAGTCATCAATTACGCAAACGAACATGGAAATAAAGTTTCAGAGAGATAGTTTGGATCTAATCCCACTGAGTATATGATTAGACATAGAGAACAGGAAGAAACAAATACTCAAGATACCAAAAAAGAAGAGGGCCTTAAGAGGAAAACCAGCAAAATGGCCAAACTTGGAGCAGAGGCTTAAGACTTGGATTATGGAGCAGCACCAGAGTGGGATATGTGTGCCAACCAAGTTTATTCTATATGAGGCAAAAAGGTTTGCAAGAGAAATGAACATTGTCAATTTCACAGGAAAGGCGAAATGGTGTTTCAACTTCATGAGGAGAGAAGGGTTGGCCATGAGAACACGAACCAAGTTAGCCCAGAAAATGCATCCCTAAAAATGCATCTTAGTATGTATCTTAAAAATTATACCTAATTACTAAATATTCTTTGACTATTTTAAAAAAATATCAAATATGTTCTGGGTTTTTTTTTTTTTTTTTTTTTTTTTTGTTTAAACTATTGATTTCTTAATTTCGGGTTCGAAAAAGTAGGGTTCGTCTTATACACGGAAAATTACGGCAGTTTTTTTTTGAGGGGTCATCGTTCCTTGACACTGACACTTAAAAATGCTAATATGCATATATAACAATGGAATTAATTGAGTTAATAATTAACGGACACTCGTTTTAATTACATGAATTGTATTATAATATCGTTAACCGGAAAAACACGATCACGTGATTTATCTCTCAGTAGTATGGCCATTCATTCATTTTTGCTTATCCGATTTTTTACATGTTCTCTTATTTTGGTCCTGATTACCATCTGAAATCAGTCTTGCTGCTTCTCCAACCCCATACTTTACACTGCGCTAATGAGCTTGCTCAGAAAACAACGCATTGGTTCTCCTTTCCCCTCGCACCCCCCCCCCTTTAATTTCAGTCTGTAATTTTCGTGTCTCCAAAGACGTGAATTCTTTTAGCGCACCTTCAGCAAAAGACAGAAGTCTTCAGCTGGAAGTTCGAACCATTTACGGAGATCAGGGCCTTATGTTTTATTCATACTTAAAAGGAGCAAGGCAGTATCGTAGCAGGCTGGGTTAGCATAAGCGTTGATTTATTTCGAACGTCTGTCATTTATTTTATTTTTTATGTCAAGGAACGTCTGGCTTGAGAATAAATGCATGTCTTAAGTTGTTCTACCTCTAGAAGATTTAGGTCTACAAATTACTAAAAATGCTAAATGCGAGTTTAAATAAATCAATAAAAATGAAATTGCGTTTCTATGGCAACCTTATTGTATTGTGGCATTAAAATTTCTGCATGAGATCTATATGAAGAATTTGCAAGAAAGATGGGAGCTTTTTTTTTGTTGTTAGATATGAGAAAATACAAAAGATAAAATTGATTTTCTTCCTTGAAGTAGATGCGATTTCTATTTATCATTTTCTTCTTTTCGCTTTTATAAAAAAGATGGCAACTTCCAACTGGGATGGAGTGTTATCAAGAACTTCTTATTGAAGTCCGTTCTATTCAAGCACCTAAAGAAAACGCTATCTTCTAGATAAATTACTTCCGAGCAAAATAGGAAAAATCAGCTCTAGAAATATATTTCATAAATAAAAGATCTAGATTCCCTTTTTTTAAAAAAAAAAAAAATAATGGTGGAAAGAAAATACACAAACAATTCCAGTGATCTTTTGATTCGTTTAATATATTGGAAAGAGTAATTACGTCGGGTTAAAAAAAAAAAGAAGAAAAAAGGAAATATTTAAAAATAAACAGTAATCAACATTCACGTTTTCCGTTTTTTAGTTAAATATAAAAATTCTTTGGTTTTAGTGATGAAAACAGCAAACGAATAAAGCCTAGATAGCAGCGACCTCTGCCTTCAAAAATTGCCTGCACGAACCCTGTTATGTAAAAATAATCATTAGCTACAGTTAATCATATGATACGAAATAACAGTTAGTTTCTGTTCGATATCTGCTTGTTTATTATTATTATTATTATTATTATTATTATTATTATTATTATAGAAACATTAACTAATTAATTGTATATAAATTTTAATTAAGTAAAGAAGCAATTATAAAAATTGAAAGGAATTATCGATAGGTAATTTACTGTAGAAACTTTATTTATTGGTATTTGTCATGAATGCAATAGTAATCAATTTGGATTACTTACTAATTTAATACAAATTCTGGATTTCCGGAGTGGTTAGCCGAATGGATCGCATACACACTCTCTTTCTCTACGTAACGAGCTGTGGGTTTTTGAATCCCACTGTGGCATGCAGAGGCGTAGAAATGCTTTAGCATTGAGGCAGTTGTCGAGGTCGCCTGTAGCAGGATATTTTACCAATTATCGAAATTGTCACACTATAAAAGACGCTTAGCTACGAATTCGCCAAGGGCGCTAAAAGCCTAGTTACGCCACTGGTGGCGTAGATGTTTGTGAATATCTTTAGGTGGTAGATGATTTTCACCGCACGATATGAAGCTACCAATTCGAAGCCACTATGCAAGAATGCGATTGCCATACGAAATTTTTCTTTTCTGTAATCATTTCTACACATTAACATAACACAAGATTACATAATTTCCTAAACATCTGAAAAAAATATTAATAATAAAGAATGCCTATTAATGTGAAATCTCCTATTTTAGTTAAAGTTCACACCATTTAACATTTTAATGCGGCCTATTTTAAGATTTAAGAGGTGAACTGAAAAAAATAAATAAATAAATCGTCTGGTGGAATTCTTTACAAATATGTGCTAATAAATAGAATCTATAATATTGATATTTAAAGTTTTATTTTACTGTCCTTCACGATAATTTCACTTACAATTAAGTTCAAGACATATACTAGCACTATACATACGAGAGTGATCTGAAAAGTTCTCGGCCTAACAATGAAAAAACGAATTTATAATTTCAAAATTATTTTTATTTCTCAAGATAATCTCCCTTAAGACTAACATTTATTCCAGCGATGCTCCAGTGCCATTATCCCGTCTCTATAGTGGTTCTCAGTAAGATCTGCAAAATACCCCTCTATAGCTGCAATCACCTCTTGATTCGAAGAAAAACGCTGACCAGCGAGGAAGAGTTTAAGTTTTGGGAACGGACAGAAGTCAGAGGGAGCCAAATCTGGGGAAGAGAGTGGATGTTTCAACAATTCATAGTGCAGATCCCTTAATTTTCCCATTGCCAAAACACCTTTGTGGGCAGGTGCATTGTCCTGATGAAAGATGATTTTTTTCTTCTGCAAACCGGGTCTTTTCTCACGAATTTTTTCGTCTAGTCTGGTTAAAAGATCGGAATAATATTCCCCGGTTAGTGTTGAAAAGGGTAACTTTTCAAGATAATTACTAAGCAAAATGTCTTTAGCATCCAAAACACAGATGCCATGACCTTTCTTGCTGATGGAACCGACTTTGTCTTCCTTGGCGCTGAACAACTGGCTTCTGTCCACTATTTTGACTGCTGTTTGGATTCTGGTGGGTAATGGTGAATTCAAGTCTCATCCATAGTAATAAATCGACGCACAAAATCAGTTTTATTCTTGTTAAAACGCTCCAAACACTTTTCAGAAATTTTCATGCGAGTGTTTTGATTAGCACGGCCCCGTCTTTCACAAAGCTTTTTCATTTGCAATTCTTCATGTAAAAGATATCCTACATGTTCTTTTGAAATGCCTATAATCTCAGCATTGTCACGCACTTCGATTCGCTTGTCATCCAATACCATATCGTGCACTGATCAATGATTTCCGGTGCTATACTTTTTGGACGTCCTTCACATGGATTATCATCAAGGCTGGTACGGCCACGTTTAAACTCGGCAGCCCATTTCATTTCTTAATAGTCGAAAACGAAGGAGAAGAGTGTCCATAAACTTTTATGAACTTTGAATGAATTTCTTTTGGCGTTAAATTTTCTTTTCCAAAGAATTTTATAATCGCACGATACTCAATTTTATCCATTTCAAGGGATACAGACAACACTTTCGCTTCCGACAGCTGTATATATATAAAAACAACCACTTGATAGAATGACTTGCAATTTCGCATGGATGCTTATGACAGATGCAACTTAAAAAAAAAAAAAAAATCTTGCCGATAGAGTTGTCATTTATGGTCGAGGCCGAGAACTTTTCAGACCACCACATATGTTTATCATTTTTCTTTTCTCTCTCTCTCTCTCTCTTTTTTTTTTCTTCCATTAAGTAATGACTGCGTGGGCAGTTCAATTTCCGCCTGTAGCCAACCAGAGACAGCTGGCCCACGACCATCTCTTATTATAAACGCATCCGATATTATAATTTAGTAGTCTTCTTCATGGCATTTATAAATGTTTTTATTTAATTTACAATTTCTATTCTATCATAAGTTCAGCGCAATTAATTTTAATCTCTGTTATTAATATTTAACGTTTAGAATTGAATATGATAATGTAATATTTTACATTTGCACAATAGAACTGTTTATGTTTATCTCTTTTTAATGCTTTACTTGTAATAATAATACCAAATAAACACTTCCATATCTTTCCCCCTCAAAATGAAGAACTAAATGAAAATAATTACTTAGTGACGATTTTCCTAAGCTATAGAAATTATTTTATCGGAGTTCTGGGATTAGATTTTAGCTTCTGCAATCTACTTTTAAATTAACGATAGCGGGCACCTGGTGCAGAAAAGTATTCAACAATTCCATGGATCGTTTATTTTATATCGAACAACTTTAGAAATAAAAGTACAGAGTAACTTTTCAACAGATTAGACCTTGCTTCATCGGTTACTGTGATGCGCTGACAATATTTTTTATTTACATAGATATGTAAATTCTAAAAAAAAAATGCTATTGAAAGTACATACATATGCAAGAACGTGCGAGTGAAAGCACAGTAGAATAATAATAAAACTACAGGGATTTACGCGTGACGAAAACATTATCTTAATTTTCCATAAGGCTGCACTGAGCAATCCATTATTCAGATGTTACATTTAATTAGCATAATTATTTGCAGTGGGCATACAGATTGAAATGGACGTTCAGATTTAGAATTATCTCTGAAAAGGGAATTAGCAGCGCCATCTATGACAAAAAGTAAAATTACTTTGCGTTTCTTTTTTTTTTTAATTTTACTTGCGTATAATGAGAATAAAAGTCTACCGAACAATAGAAGTGAAATTATAATAAGCAAAGGCGCGAATAGTAAACATTAAAGTGGTTTAGGAATGCAGTTACTACAAAGAGAAAATTAGTTGTTTATGAGGGGAAAAGTATAATTTAATTTCAATGCTCTTGGATGGGCGAGTTAGAAACTTTATGTACAGAAATTTGTCTAAAGGAATTTCAAAAACTGAATCATTTAATTCCAAATTGGATAAAACTAGCGCCTTTTTACATTTAGGTAATTATCTCGAAATGTATTTGAAACTATTTGCTAGTTTGCCGCAAGAAATAACGAGGATATGAAGATCATGTGATAAAATATATCAAAATGCATTCAGTCTTGAATATTTAAACTGAACAATTGCAGACAGGGTTGCATTAAACCTGGATATGCAATATACAGGGATTCTTCACCCTCCCTAGATACACATTTAATTTTCCATGGTCCATCGAGATTCGGATTATTGCTAATTAACTCAAAGTATTTCTACTAGTCCCGTTAAATTCAATCCTTGACAATGCGCAATTTTGGTTTTCTGGATAGAACGCAAGTAAACCTACATAATATACCGGACTCACGGACTCATAGTTGCTCTGGCCATGATTTCGATCGAAACCAAAATAAACCATAATTCGAATATTAGAATTCGGTTGAAAAAAAGCCTCGATTTTCAAGTTGTGTTTTCAGCCGATTCCAAAATCCTTTTTAATTGTCCTGATTCATCAAGCGATGCTCCTGATCCTGATATTCATTTGTACGTACTGAAACACATTACTTACAAATGAATATCAGGATCAGGAGCATCGCTTTTTGTCTAGAAAGCCGCAGAAATACATCGTACAGTCACGACCCACGACGTAAATGTCTGATTACTGATTTCCAAAAATATTTCGGATTCATTTACGAATCCTGGAAAATGAAACGGCGTGGGGGGGGGGGGGGGGGGGGGCATTAGAAGAAAAAAAATTTCTGAAATAAGGACATCCAGCATTTGATATAATCAAGGCCACAGTTGGTAACACAAGAAGACAAACTATCTACTAAATGCTTATCATCAGCGGAAATTTATAGAAATATTACACTGGCAATATTTAGAAGGACACACCTTAGGGGGTGGAGACTTAACGAACCCATTTGTTGCGAGATCAGATTATGGCTCTTTATTTAACGATGACAGGGAAAGTCAACTGTTTGGTGATGATTTTTGAAATGGAACTTAACTAGAAAAGTTGCACACAGGCAAGCGATAAATAACTATAATCATCTATAATTATAAAGACATTTCAGTTTAGATTTAAGAGATGGAACATCGAACTTATCTTGCACAAAATCTCTCCCTCTTTCCCCTAAATATTTAAGATATCAAATAGGACGCAATCAATGTACATCACGAACATTCATTTATTTTACACACATTGTAATTAAAGATTGACACATTGTGCTCAAGTTAGAGTAAAACGTTATCACTGCAATTGCAATGCTATATTTCATAACATATTTTATTTCTATATTCCCAAGCTGAGATCCGCGGCTTCCTTGGGAGGGGGGGGGGCGTCAGTTTTGTTGAGAGGGCCGTGAAATAATGAAAACAAATTTTAAATGTTTTAAGACTAAGTAGATATCATTGTTATCTTAAAAGAAACGTATTTATTTATTATTATTTATTATTTCTTTTTTGTTCTTTTTTTATATTTTAATGGAAAAATCCCACATTGGTGTTGGTTCACAAATTTTGTTTCCTGCGTAATTCAGCGCTTAATGAATATTAGTATATGTATGCTTATTCATATAAGTTTCATTTCAAAGGTATTGATAAGAAACACAAAAAAGATTACAAACGCAAAATCTTGCGCTCAATTAAAACGGCCAAGTTTTTCGCGCTTTAAATGAATGTTTCATTGCTAGCGTACTCAGGTGTAGGTGATGAGCGGGAAAGAAATACGTTTGGGGTACAGGGCGATTGCGCTGATGGCACATATCACATGCATCAGAACTATAAACGCCCGGAATTCCCTTATTCACGTAATTCACTAATTTCATCTGTTAAGTCTGTGGTGTACCGCTATCGGTGACGTGGTGCTATTATTTGATCTATTGTACGTTACAAATTTAACCCTGAGATGGATAAGTTGCTGATAAAAAAAAAGAATCCAGCGAATTTTTGCAATATTCGCTGTGTATGTTTTGTATTGAATTGATTTGATAGTATTTAGGTGGTTTCCCGTTGCCTTCCTTGCCGTCTATATCCTATGACTGTAGCCTGTGTGTTCACGGGGTCGGTTTGTCTGCTTGAGAGATGAAAAACCCCAGATAAACTGGTGGAAAAAACCTGCTGTCCACGCCCAAGACTGCCTTGACTATGGCTGAGGAAGATCCTTAATGGGAAATCGAACCCAGGACACTCCTTCCTCAGGCATATGGTTGCGAATTTCCTCATTCTATATTCACCCCCAGAATAGGTTACTGCATACATCTTACAGATGAATGCAGTAACTTACATCTTACAAAACTTAGAATCTTACAAAATACTCTGAGACACAGGATGCAATTAATATTCTTTGAAGTTTGATAACAGAGATGTACAAACATAATCAACAATGGATAACTGCTATTTATTTATGAAATTTACAGTGTGTATAAAAATAAACCTGTCCAGTCTGAATCAAACTTAAACCCTCGTTTATATTTTAGTGACGACCTCTTCTGCCAAAATATACTGAAATTCATCAAGTGGTTTCAGTGACGTTTTGTCCAAACCAATTCTTTGTACTCCTTGTATACCAAAGGGCAAAAACTTTGTGGTCAACAAGACCCTGCGATTCGCAAATAAAGAATGTTAAATATGTATAAAATAAAAAAAAAAAGGCATTCTAAGGTTCAATAAATTCAGGTCTAAGCCAATTAAGATCACCCTACCCTTTTGACTCTGAGACCAATTTGAAATCTTTTTCATTCTTCTTGTCACGGTTATTTGATGTTTTCGTGCTTCTTTTTAACCTTCTAAGAGCGATTTTAAGAAGCTAAAATTTTTCAAATCTCTAAAACTAAAACAACGTTATGGAAAATTTAGCCAGTAAGATAACTGCTGGATTGTTGTAATGGACCTTATGGAAGTTTTGAGAGCAAATAAGTTGGTGTTTGGTAATAGAGTTCGGTTTGATTTCACGATACAAAGTTTAAAATTACCGCCGATGCAAATCAAGTCAGTGTATTTTTTCTGTTAATCGCGTCGGTTCTCTAGTCATTTACACAAGATGAAAAATCCAATATTGCGAGAAGGAAAACTGTCACATTAGTATGAGACCAGCTGACTCACCTTTCGCTGAAAAGTCCTTATAAAAGTTCCTGGTATCCTAGACTGGGTTTGAATGACCCTACCAACAGAAGGGCAAATATCGTGTAGTCCTCTCGACTGTGCCAAGGAGGTGCTCTAGACCCTCTGTCCAAAAAGATACCAAACTTTTCGAAAATAGAAGAAACTAGTGGCGCCACCTGCTGTATCTTTTTGTTGTCGAAAGCGGTAACCTTCATTAGTGTTGTGTCAACTGTTTATGACATTAGTTTTATTAGAAGCCGAGTTATAGTGTCAAGAGTGACAGTGTGTTTTGACGAACGGGCGGAAAATGAAACGCATCAAATGCTTCAAAAAGCGGTGATGAATGCATATCCCGTACCCAAGTTTACGAGTGGTTTAAGCGATTTCAAAGTGGTCGTGAGACGCTTGAGGACGACGAAAAGCCGGGCCGTCCAAAAACTGGACTGAGTGAAGTTAACATCCAAAAAGTGCGTGATTTCATCAAAGAAAACCCGAAATCGTCCGTGAGATTGATTGAAGATGAATTGAGGATTCCAAAATCAACTATGCACAACATTTTGACCGAGAGTTTGGGCCTTCGTAAATTGAATTCGCGATTTGTTCCCCACAAGTTAACCGACGACCAAAAATGTATCGAATTGAACCCTGCAAGGACATCCGAAAAAAGGGCTCTCGGAGAAGTCAAAAATAAATACAATGCTGATTTGTTTCTACGATTCCAAGGGCATTATCCACAAAGAATTCGTTCCACCTGGCCAAACGATCAATCGTGAGTTTTACCTCGAAGTTTTGAAGCGATTTATAGCGAGAATTCGTCGCGTACGGCATGAATATCGTGACGACCGACCGTTCGTCAAAACAACTGTCACTCTTGGTACTATAACTCCGCTTCTAATGAAACAAATGTCATAAACAGTTGACACAACACTAATGAAGGTTGCCACTTTCGACAACAAAAAGATACAACAGGTGGCGCCACTAGTTTCTTCTATTTTTGAAAAGTTCGGTTTCTTTTTGGACAGAGGGTGTATTAAAACATGTAACACTGAACATTGGAGATGAATATAAAACAGATTTGGAGGACAAAAACTTTAGAATAATAGCAGAAATGGCAGCACAATTTGAAGACCTTTTCTAGTGTCTAAATGGATTGGTTTCTTTTGATCTCATTTCTACTGAATACTCAGTAGGGACAGGATTGAACGAAGAAGAACGATTACCGAGAGAATCGATTTAAGAATTCGTAAGAAAATTAAGAAATTAGATTTCTTTTCCTGTTTCTATAACGTAACAGAAATACTGAGGGCAAAAGAAGAATGAGTGTTTCAATCATTTTTCCATTTCGACATTCTTTGAGCACTGATGGTCAGAAATCTTTCACCATCGGGGAAGCTAGGTGAGGTTCAAAAGTTCCGGCCAATATCTAGAAAGGACGAAAGCATAAGTTACAATGATAAGTGTGATTTTAACAGGTCTATATAAACTATGGCGCAAAAAAACAAAAAAAACCAGCACGTAATAACCACAGCGTTTACTCCATAACAATATATGTTATGGAGTGAACGGATTAACAAAGAAATATATGTTAGCACATGATGACATGTCCATCCACAACTATTGGTGAAATCTTGGTCGAATAAAGCACGTGATAAAACATACTTGCTCGAAATGGGCCCCACTTATCTTTCAAGATTTCGTAGTGCATGCGATGCGTAGTGCATGAATGAATATTCTCTGTCATCTTGGAATAACAAGGCGTGGGACTTCTGTTGGACATATCGTGTAATTTTATTCCATAATTTATCAAGGTTTGAAGGCGGGTCATGGTGGAATACTAATTCCTTCAATATATCCCAAACGAAGGCATCAAGTGATGTGAGATCAAGTACTGTGAGGGGGGGGTACGGGAATTCTGTGAATCTCGAAATGAGGGGGAAGTGTTCTGATAAATAGGCTCTAGAACCACGTAATGTGTGACAGGTTGCTCCGCCCTGTTGGAAATGGAATCTTGTTTGCACAGAAACATCCTACACAACTCCTGGGTGAACGGAACCCAGGATTCATATTCATATTCGTATTCATATCACTGACAGAAATGTTAGTGATATGAATACCGATGACAGCTTTCTACATCCTAACTAGTATTACTCTGTTCCTTATCCTTACTAGTATTATTATGGTCCTAATCTCCTAATTTGCATGTAACTGGAAGTGTTTCTTCGGATAGAAGAAACTACTTGCCTACGTCAAAGATCGACAAACGTGGGAAGTCTGATAAAGGTCTGGAAAAAGTTCTTCTAAGAGGTGAATAAAACCGAACTTATAAGCCTTTTCTTCCGCTCATCCATTACCGTATATTTTTCGTACATTTTTCTAGCACGAGGATATGCAGCCGATCAAAATATGCGTATTTTTACCAATTCCATGTCCAAAATATACAACCGAGACAAGACTTTGTAGATATAAAAGTCGAACAGTTTTTCTAGTACAGTGTTTAGCACGATGAAAACATTATTTGCCACTTGAAATTCTTACGATTGTTACCTCTTAAAGTGAATCATCTAAGAAGAATTAAAGCTCCTAATTTGCAGCTATCGAAATTCGAATAGATTTAACGGCAAGCTTGCTCTTTGTAAAGTCAATAACGAGCAGTGAATTGTATATAAATGAAAATAAATAAATCAGCTACCACATTTATTCACCAAAAAGAAGTGAAATTCTTTTAGCCCTAACTTTTTGAAAATTGATAGACAGACGGTTTTACGCCTACTCATCGCCCCACAATTGCGTTGACCTTTACCGAATTTATAAATTTACGGTCGAGGGTACAATACCGAATTCTGCCATCTTCTGGTCCTTATTTTCACGAATATTAATCTGAAATAATATGACTGTTCTACAGATGATATTGCTGAAATGCGGATTAAATTCTGGGAGGTAAAAACCGACTTGCTTGTACTAAAGAGTAACTAAGATGGGACGGACTAAAAAAAAAATTCTTCTAGTCGGTGATTAATAATGAACCAATCACGGTCTTCCTTCTGCTTTTCTAGGCCTCATCGAAGACTCATTCAAAGACATTGTTTCCCTTCAGCAACGTAAAAAATAATTTTGAAAGCTCAGCGCATTCCCTTAATGGAATAAAATTCGACATGTTTGGTTTTTTTTTTTCGTGGTTATCCGAGAAAGCATTTAAGATAAAAAAATCAACCACTGATCAGATTATTTTCTACCTGTGTTACACTTGCGGTGCTCATCAAAATGACAAATATTTCAACTACGTTCGAAATTTTGGGTTAAAGTTTTCTCCTCCATCGATTCGTCTCCGAAGGAAAAGCTGACTGAAATCACTGGACAAATGAAACATAAATTGAGACTAAAATGAAGAAAACAATAATCATAGATTTCATACGTCAGACTAAAGTGAAAACCAAAAAATTACATGTTCAATAAAGTAGAGTTAAATAAATAAAATTAATTAATTAATTTGCGTCATATCTTCCCGCTTATTGGAGGCCTGAAGTGGCTTCAAAAAGTTCCATGTTTGGTCTCTAGACCAGGCTCTCCGGATATGTAATAAATAAATAAAAAAATATAAAAAATATAAAAAATTGATTTAAAAAATGAAAAAAACTTAGCCCACCCAGGGTACAAATGTACTATGGTTTACTTAATAACCATTCGTGGAAGGGAACCACATAAAAAATGTATCAGTATTGGATTACAAATGTCGACTATAGTAATACTGACTCCATCTATTGTGACGTCATATTTGCATTTAACGAAAATTGAAAATATATATTATGTTGTAAAAATTATACGGATATTCTCAAATACGGCATAGCAGTGACCAGTGACCATCAAGTTGTGCAGGAAGTTATGTGCACAAAATGACTGTACACATGCGTAATAATAATAAAAATTGATACTTGAGAAGATTTCAGATCATTCTGGCTGATGCCATTAAAATAATAGAAACGTGGTGGGAAAACGACACCTATGAAAGAGTCAACTAGGTCACATAAACTGATGGGAAATGAAAGGAGAGTGTTGCAAAGGATTCTGTCTTGAATCTAGTGATTCAACACACCAGATTCACTAAACCAGGGTATCCAGAGCATTACGTATTCTACAGTTTCGAATTCAATGGAAAGATTGCTGGACACATAGCCAAACATCACCATCACTGGATAGTAACAGAACATTGCTGACTTGAGCATACTGTTTCGTCTGTCAAGTGTGTGAAGGAGGTCATGTTGTGGTGAGGTATGGGGAAATGTCCGTTTGAACCAACACTTTTTTGTCTTAGTGCCTCTTGCCTTAGTACCTTAGAAACTCGGATTTTATATCCCCAGAAATAGGCAAACTGTCATAAGACATACTTGCCTCACAGTAATTTCGAATAACACAGTCATAAAAATACACTATGTCATACTGAAGGACTGCACAGTTCGAAAAAATGAGAGTTCAAAGATCAGACTTGCCGCACAAAATAAACGACCTGTAGTTTATAGAGCCTTTGAGGAGTTTGAACTTCGGTAAAGAGCGAGGCTAAAAGTTCAGCTTCACTATAGGAAGTGACTTCCATGTTGATGGAAGAGGTATAAGTCAAAAAGCCTGTCTTTTTATCAGTATTTAGTGGAATGATTAACCTGAGTTGGAGCAAAAAGTGAGAGGATGGGGAGATACGTAATTTTTCAAGGTGGGATATATAAATGTTACCGCTTCAACATCACTCAGAAGTGGATATTATTATTATTATTATTATTATTATTATTATTATTATTATTATTATTATTATTATTATTATTATGAAGAGAGCCTCCAGGGAGTCAGGAACTCATGCCACTTGCACACACAACATCTAACGGCAATCCAATCCAATCACACACGACTCTATTAGAGAAAACTCTACCCATAACCCACTTCTTGACAGCATTCATTCTCAACTTCAAAAGATGCCCTCACGTCCTTTCCCCCGTCCTCCATAAGTGAAAAATTCCATCAACTGAAATCCTGTATGACCCTTTCATAAGCTTGTAAGTCTTAATCATATCACCCCTCTTTCCCTTCTTCAAGGGAAAGAGGGGTGATATTTGCTAGTGTGGGAGGTCTACAAATTCTCAATCTGCATTTATAATCTGTATTCCACAATCCTGATATCATTTTTAACACTCTCCTTTGCACTCTATCCACCGTATCAAAATTATCACGGAAACCAGGAGACCAGACTTGCGCGCAATTGTCCAAGTGGGGTCTTATCAAGGCCTTGTAAAGATACAGTATGACTTCCTTATCTTTACATGTGAATATTTCAGCATTGCAATTATCTTTTGAGTTATATTTGCAATTTTACTCTATGGCCCTTGAACTTCAACTTCCTGTCTGCTAAAACGCCAAGAAAATCTCATCAGTTTCATCACGTATAATCCCTCCAATATAATACGACATTGGATAACTAAATCATGTCGAAGTGAATGACTTTATATTTACTAACATTGAGCTGACATTCATTTTCCTATGCCCACAATTCCAGCTTATTCAAATCATTCTGCAAGTACTGCATGTCAGCAGCACTCCTGATTACCCTACCTAATCAGGGGCGGCCCGTACATAAGCATTGCGACACTGCAGCACCCCCAAGGAAAAAATGAAAAAATTAAAATTTGTTTGTGTTTATAAATAAACACAATGCTTACATTATATAAATGCAGTACAACATGTTAAAGGTTACAGCTTATGTTTCGACATTTATTGAATAGTTAATAATTGGAATTGTTCGATTAACGCTGTAGATTACGAAACAAATGCACTGCGATCTAACGCCGATATTCGTTTGCGCTTGTCATTGCACCTGACGTCATTCCCAACTGTAACTGCTCAAACGGCAGCGTATTTTTAGTATCCTTACGCGCCCTATTTCTGTGAGATATGAAACGTTTATTATTGGTGCGTGTGCGTGGTCAACTATTTTTTGTAAATCTTATTTTATTTTGTTAAAATAACATATAATTATTTATTTATTATAGATACAGGGCTGAATTATGACGAGTGTCACAGTTGAAAATATGAAAAGAATAATATTTTTTTCAATTATCGTTACACGAAACAAATGCACTGCGGTCTAACGCCGATATTCGTTTGCACTTGTTGCTATTGATACGAAACGTTTATTATTGGTGTTTGTTCGTGGTGAAGATGAAATATTTTTAATAAAGCAATTTTTAATATGTAAATTTATTTATTAATAAATTCGTTACTGATTAGGAAAAAAAAGTGTTTTTTTTTGTTTTGTTTTTTTGTATATGCAGCACCCCCACTTAAAATTTTCACCGGTCGCCACTGCTACCTATGTTTACATCATCAGCAAATAACTGTATGTCTCTTGTCAAATCCTTCCCAATGTCATTAACGTACAGACTGAATAACAATGGACGAAGGACTGATCCTTGAGACCAGGCCCGGCTGGTGGCGTGTGCGAAGTGTGCAATATACACAGGCGCTGCAGAAGAAAAGGCGCCTAAAAGATGTCAAAAAATATGAGATAAGAGTTTAAACGAACAACGAATGGTACATATAATTATGAATGTACGTTGTCTTCCGTTCGGGCCCCTTCAGATCTTCCCGGAAACGAACAAATAAATTCTGAAATTGTATCCTGGACCCGATTATATCATTGTAATTTTTGATTAAAATTTTATGAAAATATACCTAAAATAGATCTTTATTTTTTGATGTATCATAAATCAACTTATGATTAATGTTGGGTTCCGTGTAAGCGCCGTATCCTAATTTTAATCGGACCGGATGCAGGTGGTCCGGCCCTAAAAGTCGGCTTACTACTGATAACTCATTCTTCTCGACATTCGAGCCTGTTATATTAGCGGGCTGTTAGGGCGGCGTCAGCGACACAAAATAATCGGCGAATCGGATTTATAACAACAACCTTGAAGAACTCTTTGCAAATTCATTGATTGCATTGAGAATACTATTGGCTTTGCCCGTTTCAGCTGCTAAGGGAGAGAGAACATTTTCTACATTACAATGAATAAAGAACTACCTGCGATCAAGCATGACTCAAGAAAAACTAAATGGTTTGGCACTAATCAATAGAAAATAATATTGCTCAGTCTATCAACATTGATGCACTGCGACAGGATTTCGCTAAAATGAAAACCAGACGAGTCCCTTTTAGCAAAATTAATGTAAAGAATATTTGAATAAATCTCTAAACTTGATATTACTATTTTATATTATTTTGAAAATTTATATAACTTGAAAAAAATTGTATAAGCAGGACTAATCCGTAGGTAACATTATACTATAAAGCGGTTTCATCTCCTGTTCGTTTTGTTCACACTTTATTCAAAAAAAAAAAAACTTTATTGGAAAGGCGCCGAACATTAATCGCACACACAAGAAAAATACTATGCGCCGGTCCTGCTTGAGACACACCACTGATTAACTTGAATCTTACAGATTCACATCCCAAATATACCACTTTTTGATATATCTGTCAGCCAGCTATCCCCTTATCCATGCGAATAGTTTACAATCCGATCTCATGTTCTCCAATTTATGCAGTAGTATTCTATACTGTATTCTGTCAAAAGCCTTAGCAAAATCCAAAAGCGTGATGGTGTATCCATTCCCCTTGTCTAACTCAGTGGTAACATTATTATAGAATGTGAACAAGTTGCTGAAACATGACCTTCCCTTAGTAACTCCATGGTGTTCATTGCAAAGTAGAGATTCTCTGTCAGCCCATTTCTGAATGCGATTCCTAACCAACCTTTCCAAAATCTTCATCACCACTCCTGAGATACTAATTGGTCAATAGTTGGATAGATCGGTCTTCGCACCACTCGTGTGCAATGGGATTACCATACATTCTTTCCACTCCTGTGGAATCTTCCCTGTTCTGAGACAACTTATACAGCCTGTTCAGCTGAACACTCGTTTAGTGTCTGTGCTGATATCCCATCAGTTCCTATTGAAAAATTCTAATTTAGTTTGTGCAACAGCTCTAATACCTCCTCTTCATACAACGGAGTTTTTTTATATAGTGAAGAGGTAGCAGTGAACTCAATGTTGCATACACCAGTTTAATAGCGTTTAGCAAATTGGCGGCTCATTAGTTGAACAATCACTTCTGCATCAGTCACCCACACACCATCTGCATTCAGTATAGTTATTCTTTCTTTTACTGGCAGCATAAGCAGAATTAGTTTGAGTTGTCTTTTAATTGCAGAGCCAATTTCTTTTCGTACTCAGACTTTGCTTTCCCTGCAACATTTGTGAATCTTCTGGCCTGCTGCTTATAATTATCATAACTGACATCATACTTATGCACACGGTATTCCTTCAACATCATCTTTTTTCTTACGATTCTCTTGCTTAATTAGATTACACATCCATTTCACTCCTACTCTCTTCATGCTTCCAACTGTAGGGACACATTCTGATATCGCATCATTGAGTATTTTTTAAACACTTCCCACGCACTGTCGATATCTTTCTCACCCAATATCCAATAAAAATAAAAACTCCCATATTTATAACATCGTAGTTTAATATGCTGCTTGAGACGGACCGACACATTTTATTATAATGGTGAAGTTGAAGTTATATCTATTAAAATCTACCTTCATTTACCTCGTATGAGAAGATAGAGGTTTTCGATTTAAACCTCCGGAAGATATTAGTTAGCATTTCTGAAGCAAGCGACTAAGTGCATTTACAAGAGATGCTCTGAGTATTTACAGAGCTTTCAGACATTTCAAGTGCAAACGAGAGAATTTGATTATCTCGTTTAGCGATGCACAGAGCCTTAATAAGTCATTTTATGCAAAACAGATAATCGCCTTTAGCGACATGGAAGAAGCAAATAATAACAATAATATATACGTTTGTGTATAGTCATATTTTACTTATAAAAACGAATGCATTAAAGAAACATCAGGAATAAAACCCTATTCAGAAGTTTAAAGATTGTTCGGAAATTTTTATGTGAATCTCATCTACGAAAGGTTGTAAACCTGTAGTATATTAGTGGAGGGGGGGGAATTCTAATATAGCCACTAATTCACATATCTATCAATCGTGCATTCGCAAACTAGTTCGTCTTCTTTTACGAAAGGGCATTCAGTTTTCAAGAGAAAAGAGACAAACCAGTAAACAAACAAACAAAACTGCTCCATTTAAACCTGAACCAACTTAGCCTTTCCTGAAAAAAAAAAAAGAAAAAAACATGAGAGAGAGAGAGAGAGAGAGAGGCCTCCTCCTGACACACACGGATCAACCAGGGTAGTTGAAATCCATCTGTGTCAGGAGCTTCTCTCTGCGTCACTTTCTCGGTCAATAACTTACGAGAGGCTACTCAGCAATAAAAACGTCGGAAGGGAATGGCGGGGGGGGGGAAGATACTGAGTCCTTTCGTCAATTCTTGTTCAATGTTCAATGAGAAAACTAAGAAATTATGTTTTCGATTCTAAAAGTACGTATACCAGTGCGTAGTCAATTCTATTTTTTGTATTCAATTCTAGTGCGCATCCTACAGAATAAAATCTGTAGAAAAATATCATGAAAATAACTATTTTAGAGGTTGAAAGTTCGTATCCTGGAGACGAGATATCTGCAGAAGTAACAATCTCTAGAAATAAATATTCCAGAAGTTTTATGCGGAAATTTACTCTTTATATTTCTTTGTAATCAGTGTACTTCGATTCCATCTTCTTCATCTGACCCTTACTGTTAGGGTCTTCACGGTCAAGTAACTGGTTGCGTGGAAATCGAATCAATGCAATAACAGGTCGGTCGGTTAATCCCGTGTGCAGTGGGCTATTTCTGTAAACTGCGTGTATTCCCTGGTCGGTTTGTCTGTCTTGCTAAATGCAAAATCCACAGTATTTTTTTTTAATTCCGTAAAATCTTTCCATCTTCATGCTGTATGCACCTTATAATAATATATCAGCTAAGATGCAGATAGAATTTTTACAAGTACTGAAACAACATACCATAACATGTTTACGGAAGGATAGATATAGTAATACCGTTGTTTCTATGGTAACCACATGGATGAGGTAGCTATTAAAATAGTTGTTTGTTCTCCTCCTATTAAACTGCACTGAACAATAGACGATAGAGTCATCCGTAAAAGTCCTATAAGACATTTTGCATTAACATGATGGGATCCCCAGTGAACTTTGCAATCATAACAGCCACGGTTCTAGGCAGTTGTAGAGCGCCATTTCCTTTGTTGACTCGACCAATCATGATGTATAATATCAAGTAGGTCCTGTTAAATTAACCGTCGCTGTGTTTTCCCCTGTGTGTATATGAGTACACATAAAACGTGTCTAAAGGGAGATCTTACCTTTATGGAATTTGTGTATTGTTATCGAAAGACGTTAGAAAATTGCTGACAAACATTATTATGATGTCAATTTCTGCGCTGTCCCAAGTTCTGCTAACAATAACGTCTTTAATCTATTTTGAGGGAAAATCTTTCGAAGGATAACAGCGATGGTATATTTATAGCCTCGCTAACTTTGCTCCAGACTAGTGAATAAATGTTAAACAAATACGTTGGGTAAGAAGTTAAATTTAACTGCGTTTGTATTTAGTTAAAACGGATGAGGAACACTTTAACATCGACGAAAATCGGTGGGGGGGGGGGCATTTTGAGAGGTTTCTGCACTACTCAGAATCAAACGGAATACGGTTCAATTATTCATCATTAAAGGCAAGGTCCTCTCACTCAATAAAGCGGTGGCTGTAAATGATGGTACCATATTTTAATGTGCGTCGATATACCCAGTCACCAATAAAAGTGTTCCACCGCATACATTATTGCTTCTTCCTCGCTTCAAATTTATTCTCGAGTACTTTCTGCCATAATTACAATTCCTAGAATTCGATTCAGAAGCGACCAGGTGTTATTTCTATTCCCAGCTATTGATTTATTGAGTTAGCGGAGATCTTGTCTTTATTAACTATTGTAAGAGATAAAATAAAAAAAACAGACTATTTTAAATATGTCCTTTTTATTTCCACAAGGAGCAGACATCTCTAGAAATTCCTCTAGTGGTTTCTCTTACCTTTCAACTCGCCGGCATATTTGAATTTTGATTGAATACAGACTTGGTTTAATTTAACTTTCTATTCTCCATGTTTGTTTAACCATATAGCAGATTTAGCAAGATTATAAATATACCAACGATGTTTTTCTCCTTAAAGATTGACTAAAAATAAATTAAATACGCACACAGATACCCAGTGCCGGCGCTAGGGTCTTTGCCGCCCGCATGCAATTTCTATCTAAGCTCCCCTGTAACGATCCAGGCGTGTGTGGCTCTTTTACGATAATAAAAATTTTAATTATTTGAAATTTCTTAAATAAATTTTGATAGAACAGCCCACACGTTGGCTCGCTAAATGTAACGAACCGGGGGTGTTGACTAGGCAGGCTAATCGTTAAATCGCTAACAAAATTAAAATGAATTTTCATTAAAGTTAAAATTTATTTGAACCAAAGTTTAAAAAATTCTTGCATTTTACAAGTTACTAAATTCTTAGTAACTTTTTTTTTTTAAATAATTTTTATAAGTGGAACTATCTTTTAGGAAAATAAAAGAAACTTAAGATAGATGAGAAAATAAGAAAAGAATTCAGAAATAATTAGAACATTTAATATAAGTATTCAAAAAATAGAATCTTTACAGAATAATAGAAAATAAATTAAATTACATAAATATACTTGAAATTTTTTTTATTAAAATTTTAGCGTTTTTGATTTCATATTCACAAAATTAGAAATAATGGTCTTAACGTTCTAATTCCTCACTTATATCATTTTCAATAGCTATTAACGCCAAACTAACAAGCCTTTTTTGTGACATACTTGTTTTAAGTATGTTTTAATCAATTTCAACTTGGAAAAGGAACGTTTACCGCTCGCTACACTAACAGGTAAGGTTAATAGTATTCTTAAAGCAATTGAAAAGTTAGGGAAAGATAAATAATTGGACACAATAAAATTAAGAATATCGAAAGAGTTTTGAATATTTAAATTATCTTTCCGAAAAATATCCCGGAAAGTACATAACGCGTCATATAGTTCTATCGCATTTACGTCTTTATTGTTGCCGTCCTTCAAGAGAATCTTTAAATCGTCATAATTTTTTCGTAATCTTCGTTATTAATTTGTAGTAATCTATACAAGAAATTAAAATTATCATAATATATTTTTCGTTGTTCAAAATGTTCTATACACGAACACATTGCAACGTCTAGAAGTGTATAAAACACATTCACTCTAAATTTATCTTCTGGAGATTGTGGCGTTTCGTCATGGTGTTCGAAGTCAAATTGAATTCTCGTGTTTTCTTTCGTCGTCGAACTTCCGTACCAGTTTTAAATTCTTGGTCTCCATCCACCTCTTCGCTCAGTTCTTTTGCCATTTTTAGAACTTCTTTAAAATTTGTAACTGATCGATACTCTTGTAAGAATATTTTTAAGTTTTCGATAGATTTTAAAGGAAGTGTAATGTTCATATTTTTGTCTTGAAGCATTTTACTCACAGGGTTTATTCTGTTAAGTAAATCATGCCAAGTTATAAGAGAACAAATAAATTTGTAGTCCTTTATTTTAGTACATAATGTTTGTGCTTCATGCTGAGTTTCTTTATTAAAATTTTCATTATTTAAAATTTCAAAAAGTGCATCTTAATTTCTCCTAACTGATATCGTAGAGGGCGGATTGCATTAATTTTACTTTCCCATCGCGTTTCTGATGGCTGTTTCAATGTTAAATTTTTTACGAACTTTAAAAGGATTGCCCTACGTTTGTGAGAGAATGAAAAGAAATTGTATATTTCTTGAATAATCGCAAAGAAACTAATTGTATCTGCATTCACTTTGGCTGCATCGTTAATGATTAAATTTAGAGTATGAGCAGCACATGGCACGTAAAAAGCTCGAGGATTTTTGTTCATAAGGAAATTTTGGAGCCCATATTTTTTTCCTTTCATATTTGCCCCGTTGTCATTACCCTTGACCTCGCATGTCTTCAACGGGAATGTTCAATTTGTTTCATTATTGTTGCACATAAACCACGTCCTGTGGAATCTGATATATCTGCAAAACCTAAAACGTTTTCCCTGATCTTGATAATTTCGTTGTCATAGGAAACAAAGCGAATAATAATGGTCATTTGTTCTGTTCTACTTGCATCAGGTGTGCAGTCTAAAATTATGGAATAATATTCAGATTTTCGAATTGATAATAAAATTGTACCCCTGATTGAGTTACTTAAAGTTTCCAATATTTCA
Source organism: Typopeltis vanoorti (assembly GCF_054136105.1). Lineage (NCBI taxonomy): Eukaryota > Metazoa > Arthropoda > Arachnida > Uropygi > Thelyphonidae > Typopeltis > Typopeltis vanoorti. The sequence goes on from NC_143572.1 coordinate 62,936,152, forward strand.
TTTTGACTGTCTTTACTCAAACAGTGTACTCTACTGTTTCGTTGTAGGGTCCTTTCAACATGATTTTCCATAACAGATTAAACTTCGCAAACAGTTCGACTAATTTTAAAAAAATTGCCGTTATTTCTTTCATATAATTTATCAGATGATCCGCGAAATGCTAAATTTTGGCTACCAAGGAATTTTATAATTTCAATCAAGAGTTCTAAAACACTCGTCCAATGTTTCTTTTCCATTTCATACATGCTTTGACTCTGGCAATCAATAGTAGTTTTGTTTTTTTTTTAATTTTATCAAGTTCTTTCCATTTTAAGAAATTTTTCATGTGAGTTAAACTAGTCTCATGTCTATGCAAAGTTGTACTTACAGTTCTCCAATCGTTATAACCTTCTACAAGACTACTTGATTCAGTAGGTGCGAAAAGTTTGCAACAAAAGCAAAAACCGGAATTTAAAGTTTCGGAATAAATGAGCCATGTTCTTGGCACGAGCTCCTCGTTTTCCATTTTTCTATTACAATACGTGTCGCCAAATTTACGACCATATGTATCTCTGGGATATATGATATTTTCTTTTGAACAGGCCCCATTTCAATTGAAACAACTCGTAATTTTTCATCAATATTTCCCCATTCATCTGGATCCTCTAAATTTACAGAGACTAGCAATGTGTTAGTTTCGTGGTCAACTACGACTAAATCTTCTCCTAACCGTTTTTCACTTAAATCATGCGTCTTGTTATCTTGTTCAATGGTTGTAATGGTACTTTCATGCAAACTGGATGATGCAACTCTGATTTCTGATGTATCGAGTTGGTTACAATCTGCATCAGAATATTTTAATATTTTAACAAATTTATTAAGAGCCCCAGTTTGTTTCTTAATATCTGCTTCTTTCGCAGCATGACGCTTACGATTTTGTGCACCGCATAACTTTTTTTTTTTAATTTTTGATTCCATTTCTATTTTATACCCACAACAAAGTATTACATAACACGACACAGAGACGAAATAATAGTCCGTACTGCGCTACTGTCAGTAGGCTCTTGTTGCTAGGTAACCAGTCATATGATATGACTGGTTACCTAGCAACAAAATTTTTGTATGAAAATTCGTTTCTGCGCAGAAATCCGTTCACTGTTTCACTTTAGATAGACTGCAGTAGACATAACATTCTGCAGACAAGCATTTAGCCTGCTCTCGCTGCAAAATTGTAAATATACAATTTATTTTAATTTTTATTCGGTGTATCCGGCCTTATTTATTTTAATATTGATCATTCTAATAATTTTTTGTTTTTATGATAAAAATTTTGTTTCTTAAAAATGTATGAACCGTGCCCAGGCAGCGGTTCCCCTTTCGTAGCGGCACCCGCATGCACCGCATGCTCTGAATGCCCGCTTCCGCCGGCCCTGCAGATACTCTCCAACTCTTCGTCACATACACTGTGTTGAAATAATTCCTGTCATCACCCGTGCTCTATACTGCAATATAAATCAAGCAAATTCTAATCTTAAATTCGAGTATAAAGCGATATATTGTTAATAGCACAAACCCACAAAACTTACTGACCTGTCACATATCAACAGCTTATACGTGCGTAGCATCTGTAAAAAACCCAAATCAAAAAAACCCGAGTCACCCCAAATCAAAGGAAAAATACTGAATTAAAATATTGATTTTTTAATCTGTTGTTAATAAGTCTATTAAGTCTTTATTAATATGTATAACATGGAGCAATGAATCAGCATACTATTTTGAGCAAGTGTGGATGTGGCGGATTCCTAGAGAATGCCTTCTTACCGAATACATCGTCTCAACTATCACATTTAGTGGAGGAAGTGTAATGGCTTGGAGCTATTGATATGCAATACTTCTATCCAGAACTGTTGCATATCAGTTGAATAATGTCACTAGGGAATTTTTATGGAAAAGGCCCATGTCTCTTTCAGCACTTTTCCGATAATGCCCCTTGTCATACTTCAGGCGCTATCGCGATATAATTTGAGGAAAGTGGTGTGGAAAAACTTGAATTAGCCTTCATGGAGTCCGAGCAATCCAACAGAATACCTTTGGGACGAACTCAAAAGTCGGGTGTGGACAAGGCATCCGAAAATGGTTTCATGATCTGGTGATCATGTTGAAGAAAGAATTGCCCAAAATACATGACTATTATCACAGACGGATGGAGTGTGCCTGAAGGTGAATCATGTTTTGGGGACCAATGAAAATATAGTGCTATCTCAATACTTATTTCGACATGATGTGTATTAGGAAGTCGGATTATAATCTTATTGAAATCAGAATCGGCCTTTTTCGAGCTATCTACATGACTGTTCATTTCCTACAGGTAAAAATCGGACATAAAAAAAAAAAAGGAAAAGGAAAGTTAATAAACCGAAAAAAAAAGTGGATTGCATTTGTGACATTTGCAGACAAAAGAAAAAAAAAGGTTATTTCCTGAGGCTTACTTTAAAATTCATTATAAAACAACTATACTGTTTCTAAATGACTCAAAGAATTTAATAACTTGTATTTTGTAATCGCTGAGAGAGCACTCAATGATCTATTTCTAAATTATCCTGAATTTAGAATTTAAATAACCAGAATATTATTTTTTTCTATAAACAACACTTACGTAATTACTAAACAATACAGCCAAAAAGTCTTCAATTTAGCATTAGTGTGATATTATACTGGAGGAAATTATTGATCTATCCATATTTTATAACTAATGTAGAAAGAAAGTTAAAGGTTTCGAAATTTACAGAGGGATTATGGGAATATAACTTTCGGCATCGGAGTTGCCTTGGTGTGCACTACTTGAAAGACCACGAGCTATGTCTAAGAGTCCGTATGTTTGCCTTTTATTAGTGCCTAATGAAAGTGCTTAATTAGTGCACTAATAAAAGGCGAATATACGGACTCCTCTGCAGAGCTCGTATCTTTCAAGTAGGGCACACCAAGGCAACTCCGATGCCGAAAGTTATATTCCCATAATCCCTGTGGTAAATTTCGAAACCTTTAAGTTTCTTTTTACATAGCTAAAATATGGATGGATCCATAACATCCTTCATTTTAATCATCCGTCTCTTAAAGTTACATTTATGGGAAATTTGCATGCAAAATAAGGCTTAATTATAAAGGAACTTCATTATCCATTTTAGTGACATTTGGCATAATGAAACACTTATAAGAGTCATTTTTGTTTTTCCTCTGTATGTAAAGTGTTGCGAGACTGCTCAATGAATATTATGCACAGTTGGTATTTGTAATTCTTGCAAAAATGTGCCCAGTTTCCAATGTGTATTTCTGTATCATTTGCAAGTGTAATAAATATATTGCAACAGTTGCAATATATTATTGTAACAGTACCTGCGTGATATAGAGCCTCCGTAGCTCAGCTGGTATAGACGAAGCCCTTGTTCGGAAAGGCTCTTTCGACTAAAGGTGAGTTAGTAAATCTCATACTCTGGAAACTCTGGATTTTCGTCCCCTAGAATACACACACACATCTATAATCATAAAAATTGTTCCCCCTCAACGCTGGGAGGGAATCATTTTTAATGCGACAAGCCGGTTGGGGTTTCCTCCATTGGCATAATCATAGCGGACCCTGCATAAAACTATAGGTCTGCGAAAATATAAACCTATGAACCAGCCCCTACCTGTGTAAAGTTTGGAAAACGTTACCCAACTAGAATGCAATTAAGAAATTTGTATTTTTATGATTTTCTACGATCATCCCGTTGCTTGTTTCTAAACACTGATATCCTCCGCTTACGAGGAATTTAAAGCATTCAAAATAATTAAAAATTATAAGATCTGAGTACTGAAATTCATGACTGAAACTCTGTTTAGAGATAGCGCGAAACACCAAATATTTCTGTCGATATGGACAATTGAAGTTTAAGATAGCAATTATAGTAATTTTCATGTCATTATGTTTATTCTTTCGCGTTGATTGCTGTCTGAAGATGAACAATCAAGTTAAAATTCAAGTAGGAATTGGTATTTATACTGAAATGCGATGAAAGTGCTTTTAACCAGCGAGTTGCAAGTTTCCGTTAACTTTGTGTGTGTGTGTGTGTGTGTGTGTGTGTGTGTGTGTGTGTGTGTGTGTGTGTGTGTGTGTGTGTGTGTGTGTGTGTGTGTGTGTGTGTGTGTGTGAGAGAGAGAGAGAGAGAGAGAGAGAGAGAGAGAGAATAAACCAGTCTTCAATTATCAACCGTCAATAATGCATGAGGACTGATCAGGACAAACAACTTTCATTCGCTGCAAGATGAAGAGCTGACAATAAAAGTGCAGAGTGACAGCTTTAACAGCCATTCAGGTGTCTTGTACGCTTCTCTAATAAATATTATCGATCAACCTCTTGATTCATTCTGCTGGTCAACTCCTAGGTCGGCACAATGGGTGAAGAGATGAGACTAGTCGGAATGTTCCTTTGTTTGCATTATGCAAACACTTTGATGAAAACGGGAATCCTAAGCATAATAAATGATCACGGCTAATCACGTGCCGATCGGCATATTAAACTAGAGTTACAGTCTCAGCTAACTCATAAATATTCGATGGGAAGAGAGAGAGAGAGAGAGAGAGAGCATCATCTGAATGATTACCTTCCGATCACTATGTTAAAATTAAAGACATCAAACTAGAAACTTCAGTATTTATGACGACATGTGTTAGTTTAAATTAGGTAAAGTGTATGGATGAAATCAAATTCCAAGATATTCAGAGAAAACAGAGTCTTCACAGAGTATCATATATTATAACGTAACGTACTCCCAAATAACTATCGTAAAGGATACCATCCCCTTGCGTCACCATTGAGCAGAAGGTTAGCTTCGAACGATCTAGAATCGACGGTTGGTATTCTTCAGGGGTGGGTGGGTGGGGAGAAGAGGGAATAAACCAGTTTCTAGGTATCTTTCTCGTTCTTTTACAGATTTAGGTTGAGTTGCTGCTAATTTAGACGGTATTGATGGTTAGAAAACGCAGAGAGCCCAAGATCCCCAGACCTCAGGGGTATGCCAAGTTCACAGAATCGTGATAGAAGTTACAATTTAAAGGTGTGTACTTTTAATGGATTTAGTAATCATTCAGGTGTCTTGCACGTATCATATCTGAATAAAATCAGTTCGCTGTTTATCAAAAAAAAAAGGAGTAAAATAATCTTAAAAAACGAGTGAGAATCATTTGAAATGGTTCTCGTCTGAGGCGAGATAACATCCTAGTTCTAACGATTTTTTTTTTCTTTTGCGGATCGCCTAGATCCAGTTCCTTGGGACTACACAGAATTAGTCATTTGCACTCAAGGACACTTTAAATAGATCCTTCGTACTCTTCGTTGTTCACGAACTGAGTGTTCTTAGGCCAGTCGGTCTGTTTATATGCTGAAAAACTCCTACTTCTCTTTTATGAAACAAACTAGCTAGCTATCTTTCAGCAAAAGGGGTTTCTCAACCTCAAGCCCTTTTGTTTCGGTTAAACCTTCTTTGCCTTACTAATAACAATCGAACCAAAAGATCATTTATAAGAGATTTTTCCCTCATCCTTTCCCCTAAAGCTTTATAGACAACCGCCAAGATTCTGAAATAATTTTGTACATTGCGATATGCGAAACTGTTTCCCAGGAAGTACAAAACAAATGCTGAGAGGTGGAAGAAACTTTATACATTGAGTTTTCGTGTTTATAGTTGCGCTTTCTCCAAGAGGGACTGTAAAATGTTGTCTGTGTCGGTAGATCCAGTATTCCTTCAACACCAGTGGAATATATTATTCCATGTTAAGTTTTATATCCTCGCGTCAAGGTAACTCAGACGAAGTGTCGGCAAATTATTAAGTATGGAAAAGGTAAGAAAACCCAAGGAAGATAAAATTCTAGGAGACTTCGATCTCCCAGACATCGATAGGCTGGAGAAAAGAATCTAGAATACTAAACTTCGGAATAATCCTATAATCAACCAAAGAAATTGCAAGCCTAGTTTTTAGGCTTAGAATTAGACGTGTCGTTTATTCCTAATATACCAAACATGTCTAGTAATCCTCCTTTTGTTTCCATTCAAAATAAAATCAGTGTCTGAAGAATACAAAATCTGAATCTTCATAAGTCGTATCCTTGTAATGGAGGTTCAGAATTTCCATTTTTTTTCTTCTTCTTTCATTTGAAATTGCTTCGCTTTGATCTGAGATGAAAGTCACCCTGATCTTGAAACCTGGCACCTGCGCCACTGCATTCAAACTGATTGGTATTAGAATCAATAAATAATAAATGAGAATACACGAAAATAATAAAAAAAGAAAATTAATAAACTTGCAGCAAGGTAGTTTCAGCTATTCCCCAACGTAAAAATTTCTACATCTTACGAAATACCGTGTCATAGGATAGGCTTCTCTACCCAAGCTGCTTACAGTAGGACGAGAGAGAGAGAGAACGAGATTGGGGAGGGGGGATAGAGAGAGAGAGAGAGAGAGAGAGAGAGAGAGAGAGAGAGAGAGAGAGAGAGAGAGAGAGAGAGAGAGCGTGCATTTGTATGTATGTATGTTGTGTTCTTTAAATTTTTATGTTCTATTTCTAGCTTCTGAAAGATTGATGAAACAGGGTCTTTACAAAGATGTGATGCGATGCAAGATCGATAGAACAGTGGCGACACCTATAGGGAAAATTACCTAATGTGGAAATATTTGCAACAACAATTCCAATGCAATATGCCTCTTACTAGACGAGAGGGAAAATAAATAAATATTAATAAATTAGCATAGTGCTCCAAGATGCAGAGTAATCACCAAAGATATTGTTTTTTAACAAACAGGAATTTAAATAAAATATTAATGCTTGTAACGAGCAAAGGAGAAAATAATTTATCTGCAATGCATAATAAATCAGTTCAGAAATTAAGGACGAATACATTAATCAGGATTAAAACTGTTCTGCAGAACTTGAATGTGCCAGTCTTAAATTCGGAAAGAACTTTTATGTTTCAAGAAGATATTAATATCACTGTCTGTTGTCCATTTCTGTATTTATCTCATAAGAGTCATAAGTGTATTTATCTCATAATTAAAAGTCCATTTTGGGTCCTTTTGCAAAATGCATGAGTATTTTTTTTACTCGGATTTTACTCAAATTTGAGGTCCTTTCAAGAAGTTGTTGAAACATTCCAATTTTTCTTTCGATCGAATCATTTTGAAGGGACATAGAGGAGCAAAAAATTGTGGAAAGCGTACATTGCTAAAGTTCCACTCCTTTGATTAGATGGAATTTACCAAAATAGATATTTCAACTCCGCTTCAATTTCGGCATTTTTAATCGACGCATTTTTTGCTAACAAAATGACTCGAACTGTATTAATAATTACAAACTGGTTGTATAGCATTGAATAATTTTTTATGTGAAATCCCAACCACCCACGAAGAAGTTTGTGGCGTCGCGTGCCTATTTCGGGTGGGTATGCTGTAATGGCTTTTACGTCAGTTTGACTGTATGATTGCATTTTTATCGATGTATGAAAGTTTTAAGAGTATATAGCCTATCAGTGCTCATCTTAATTGGTCTAATGCAATTAATTGTAGGATAACTCTGAATACTTTGATTTATTAATTATTTGTAACCAAATCTGCGCAGAGTGGGGGAAATTGTGTTTGTTTTTAGATACTGTAGATTAGAAAACAATAATGAAGGAGAATGCTTTATTTGGTTTGTATATTTGAATTAATCAAAGGTGTACAATTTGGAAGAGGAGGACGAGGCTTACCTCCTTCGACTACAGTACTGTTTCCCATTGAAAAGATGGGCAAAATAGTTATGAATTCATCGAAAAGTATATATTAAACATTTGTCTATATTCTATATGAAAACTTGCCTACCACGTCAGTTCGCAAAACAGATGAAACTCAGAAAGCAAACACAGCAACTCACGACAACATTCAACTGGATTAGTTGACACAATAACCAATCACAGCATCTATGGGCAGTTGTCTCAGAGCTCACCCTGCCTCGCCTTCTGAGCAGTTTAAAACTACTAGAACGCTAAGGATTTGACCCGCTGCGCATTCTGTGCATCTTTTCAAAGGGCTCAAAGGTATGTACAGTCATCCGTCGATTTACGTCAGGGTTCCGTTCCTTCTATCCAGCAGCACGTAAGTCGAGTCGGACGTAAGTCGATATATTAAATCAACAGAGTTATAAGGATTAGGGACTTAACCGTAATAAGTATACTGTCGTTTTAATTTTTAAATCTTATTATAAAACTGTACTTATTATAAAAATGTCCGATGAGCTTTGTGTATTCCTCTTCTTCTTTTCATCATAAATTTGTTAATAGCAAGTAAACGAATCATGTTCTTTCCTTTCTACTAATAAGTAGCGTTCAACATTAGGTCCATGTCTTCAGCCATTTTGAGAACATCGTTAACTGCAAAGAACATTTCTGCAAGACCCTTCACTTTAAATTCTTTAACTACCTCTCCTTGTTTCTCTTTTTCCTCTTCCTTTTCTTGTTCTTCCTCTTCTGCAACACGTTATGTTCTTCAGTTCGACCAATTTTTCGTTGGTCAACTCTTCAGGGACACTTTCTATGAGTTGAACTATGTCGTCATCATTCAGGTTGTCGTCGAGATTCAGGTTGCTTGCTAGGCCCACTATTTCTTCACTCAAATTCCAAAGGTCTTCATTTTTTTCAAAACTTCCAAAATCGTGCGCAAATCTTTTTAATATCTTTTGCCACTCATGCATTGAGAGATCACTTCGTCCCAAACTACAGCAATATTTTTAATAGCATGATAAATATCGAATGCTTTCCGGAATTGCATGAGAGTCTGGTTCGTTTCCTTCATTAGCAGAAATTGCTTGTGAAAACGTTCTCTGTAGATAATAAACCTTAAACACTACTAGAACTCTCTGATCCATCGGTTGGATCAATGAAGTAGTGTTTGGATGGAAAAACATGACCTTGAACTTGGTGAAGATCACCGATATAAGACGGATGACCTGAAGCATTATGTAGAATTAATAAAATTTTAAATTCTACATTTCTTTCATACAATAGCTTTCCATTTCACTCGCATAACAGTTGATTAAGGCATCCGCAAACAATTTTTGAATCATTCACGACGTCTTATATCTCCGCTAATGAACTAGAAGATTATGTTTCCTTGTGTTTATGAAGACTCGTGGATTCTCACTGTGCCATATCACAAATGATTTCAGTTTATATCCAGCCACATTACCCCCCTCCCCCCAACAGAATTGTAACACGGTCTTTAAGAGCTTTGAAACCAGGCACAAATTTTAGTTTTTTTTGTAGATGAATTGTCTGCTCGGGCATTTGTTTCCGAAACAAGGACGTCTCATCCATATTAACTATTTGCTGTGGCAAATAATTTTTCTCCGTAATAATTTTATCCAATTTCTCCACAAATTCTTTGGCAGCTTTCTCATCGGAAGTTGCGAATTCACCATATATTTTCACATTATGCAGCACAAAACGCTGCTTGAATCTCATGAACCAACCGGAAGAAGCGTTGAATTTGTAGTCGTAATCGGGCCCTGCTTTCTCCTTCAACATGTTGAAGAAACTTAGTGCCTTAGCGGTTATAGTCATAGTGTTAAGGGATATGCGCTTTTGGTTCAGGTCCTCTATCTATGATGCAATTATCTTTTACAATCACCGATAGGACCTTGTCGTTGACACAGCCCTCTACGAATTTTATCCTTAATTTTCAAGATGGTCATCAATGTAAAATGAGACCATCCGAAGTCATGTGCGATCATACTGACTGCTCACCAGCTTCATATTGCTTTATAACTTACAACTTCGTTTCAAGATCAATTGCTCGCCTCTTTTTCTGTGATTCTTCACGTGTTTTTGATTGTGCATGTAGGACCATGTTACACAAAACATCGCGAAATAATTAACGATAAATACTATTTTTTCAAAAACAAAATCAACAGAGGAACTGTTAAAGCCAAGTGCCAACTGCCGAGGGAGGTTGCCGCTGAATGCGCTGTTGCCACTGCATTGTTGCTAAATAAAACATTTTTAATTTACGCTCGCTTGAGTCTTGTTCGAAAGAATAGTCGAAATTGTTATTTATTCCCTTATGGGATCATGGACGTATCTTCGAAAGAACATAACTCAAACGGACGTAAGTCGAGGGATGACTGTATTTTGAACGCACATCGGGGTGTTAACGTGAATATGATGCAATGTTTAAGCTTCGAAAAGTGTCCTCTTCGTGAAGCATTAGTGTATTGCGTTTTAGGAATCACTCGAAGTCTGGAAAAAATTAGAGGAGTCTTTAACGGGAATAAATGCAAAAACATAATATCGGTGAGATATTGCTATTCAATGGATAAGCACCGCACACTTAGCACACCTGGAATATTCGCCCCTGCTATAATACATTACTAACCTGAATGAGCTAATATAATCCGGAAAAATGTTCTAAAGACCAAATACAGAACTTTTTCAAGCTATTTCAATGCTTTCAATAAAGGTGGTAGTCTCACAAAGAAGGAGAAAAATCACCTACCATCTAATATCCATTCAAAATCTCCACACTCATAGCGGGATACCAAAACATAGTCTGCTGGCTGAAAACTGGAGATGTTATTCACTCGGCCAACCATGCCAGAAAGTCAGCTGAACCGGTAACCATCTGAAATAAAAATATTTGCGATGTCTAATGTTCGGACAGTATACATTGCGAATATTTTGTTTTATAGATCAGATTAGGTCTCGATACACACCAAAAACGGTTCTAGTTTGAATTGTTAAGTCATGATGTCATGAATAATAAATCATGACATTATGCAATAATACGAATAATTGTCCTCTTGACAAGGACCTTGAGATAATCATTAGAAACCAGTTCTAGAACCAGAATGATACTATTTATGGAAACGAAAATTTAGATGTTTAATATTACACATGCTCAAAACAACATTTACCCATCATAACATCCGTTTCATGTGTTTAAGAGGTTTACTTTTGTTCTTTCCCATCATGCAACTGAAATCAATGAATTTTTCCTTCTCGACCATCATCCTAGAAAGAGAAAAATAACGATGGAAGGAAACGAGCAATTGACCTAGATTTGGAAAACACTTCAAGATAATAAAAGAAATTGCAGCATGATTAGCTGGTATATAAAAGATTGGAGAAACATTACTGGAAGTTCAATAGCGCAATGTCTCGCTAAGACAAGGTAAGATTACCAACAAAAAATAGCGATTCACCTACATTATAAAGTTTTGACAATTAACGACTACCAACGCTCTCTAGTGGCAGGTAGAACTATCGATGAAAAATAAAATTTTTTTTTTCTTTTTCTTCCGATTCCAAAACGTAATATTTTTTGCATGAATTTGGTAGTGAGTGTAAAATGTGTGAAACACGTTCTCTTGTTCTGTAGACATGTTTGGTTTGAACTGTGCCGCCGTTTTCAATAAACAGTATATTAATTCTAATACAACTTTGTATAAAATTGGCGTATTGCTCTTGGGGAGAGGAGAGGGGTGGGAGTTTGTTATGGGAGGTCGATAATATTGAAGAACCGTCGCTTTATCACCAATGATTGAACGTGAGAAATTTTGAAAGAGCGTCAGGTTGATTTGATGGCTGTTCCCAACTCCGTGGTTTAGTAGAACAGGCTGAAAGAGCAACCGCTACATTAAGGGGGTTGGGGGGAAATAACAATAAATAAATAAAAATTTTAAAAAATGAAAAATAAAAAAGACAGTAGTGGATATTTAATTAAAAATCACCTAGGTCGATCTTGAGGTAACCTTTTTGATAAATTATTGACAACATCTGGTGTTGGATTATTTTATAATTATATTTTTTTCTTCAACCTCGGCCATTCGAAGAGGGTGATGCTAAAGAATTGCAGTGTTCGCTCAGGCCGAATCTCTTTGCATTGTGTAAATATTAAAAGTTAGAGAATCTTTTTGTTTTTCCTCAAAATTTGTTTTTAATTAGATACATGATGTTGGAGACGTGACGACTTTTAAAAAACAATATTCTACACGTTATACTTAAATTTAAAAAAAATGCAAACCATGTTTCTGTTATAATGCATAAGAGAAAGGCATTTTCATGGTTTATTGCGTTCTTTGAAACTTTTTGGATTCGAACCAGATACCAAGGCTCGTTTTATGACATGTTAAGGCTTTAAAGACGCCATGAGAGCTTTCTGGTCTACCTTTCGAAACACTGATACCCCTCTGCAAACCCCACCCATGCTAGACTACTAGTATTACTGTAATACGATCACAGCACGATTTTTTTTTTTTTTATTTATTTATGTGTGCGTGAGAGAGGGAGAGAAAAAAAGTTCCATTGTGATAAATTCTGCTTCGAGTGTTATTTTCTTATGTAGCACACGCAAACCGTTTTCGTTCCGTAGGTTTTTCATGAATGTTTCAGCCCATAACTAAACATTTCTTATTCCTGTTGTGCTGTCCTACATGCATGTCACGCACCGGCACTCCAATGATCGCAATAAAAACTGGAAGGATTCCAATATAACCGGTAGCCAGTTGGAATAAAGATATCCGCAACGTTCTAATGTTAGAAAGCTTTCAAATACCCACGTGGCTATTCTTAGGATAAACCGTTTTGACAGGAATATGGTCTTTTACGTGGGTGTTCATACTGGTTCTAATACCTTAGTGAGCCAGGAGAAATAAGGTTATGAGCGCCCTCTAGAGTTGATCAGTAAAAGCACACAGATAAAGAAATAAACTGATGCTTATATTAAAAGCAATTTTCTCTTTCATTCTTTCTTTCTTATCTACAACTGAATAAAAGAGTCGAATTGCAAAGCCAAGTTAAAAGCAGCAAATAAAACAGGAAACAAAAAAAAAAAATGCTATATGGCAGTTAAATTAAGAAGGGTGAATTAATGCCTTTCTGATTGCCTTGTCTCTTTAAACTGGCGATGTGCGAATTCTACTTTGTGTGTGTGTGTGTGTGTGTGTGTGTGTGTGTGTGTGTGTGTGTGTGTGTGTGTGTGTGTGTGTGTGTGTGTGCAATTCTCTACCAGCCTGGTCGGACTAGTAGTTAACGTATTCACTTTCCAGCTAATAGGCAACGAGTTCGAATCTGGGCATGAATCAGGGGCGAATACTGGTCTTGAAATTCACGCTTGCTCTTGTTATCATTCAGGGAGTGAGAGGTGTGATTGAAGTCTGATTAGCGGAATAATGAATTACTGATCATTTAAAACTATATATTTAGAAATTTATGTACATTTAATCATAAAAATACAACGCTTATTTTACAAATGATATTCTATCTTTTTCAATTTAGCTACTTGAATACAAATTCTACCCTACAGTTCTTCTTTATGAACTGGTCAATAACATCGTCATAAAAAGTTGCTTGTGATTTAATTTCCCCAAGCAACACGCAAACTTATAAAGGCTGGCTGAAGCTCACTGGCTAGAGCTACTTTGACAGCGTATGGCCTGTGTTTAAGCAACAGAGTGAGACGACGTGAAATGGCTATGCGCGCGCATGAAATCACAGTGTTGCAGCGAGGACCTGGAAGCTCCTACAACCGAGCAAGCCAAAGTAGCTTTGACCAGACGAGCAAGCATCGGCCTTCGATACACAACGCAAAGCTCAATTATTGCCGCGCAAGCTTAAGACGTCTTCTGTCTACAAAAATAAAAGCCTAAATATAAATGTATGCATTTATATTTAGGCTTTATAAATGCCTATAAATGCATGCATTTATTAACAAATAAATATTACTTCTTTCTCAATTAATGAGCTTGCCCAGCAAGCATGGAGAATTCGCCACTGGTATGAATGTTTGTGATTGTCTCACATTCATACATACAAATAGATGCACTATCCCAAGATGGACTGGGTCGCCATAACAGTAGCAGGCCCAACCCTTTCGCATAATGGGGAGGACTTCATTCAGCAGCGGGGATTTAAAGAATAAATATCATCATCATCATAATAATTTTCTGGATAATTTTCTATGGTTAAAAAAATGAAATTTCAAATAAGACATTTGTTCCAACTTTTCTCTCAATTTCTTCAGGAGAAAGTTTATTTTTAAAAAAAAAAAAAATATTGATCTAAGTAGCAGCTGCAGAAATCTTTACCCAAGAGATCAACTCAATTTGGGTTACAGTTTTAAAGAGATCAAGTTAAAAAATGCTGAAAAATTATTATTATTCAACTTTGAGCGCCAGTAAGGCAGTCTTGGTTGGGCGGATGGATAGCGAATTCTCCAACCAATAGGCTGTGCGTATTTCGTGAGATCAGTACCTTGCTCAATCTCTGAGGTAGCTTGAAAACCTGTCATTTAGCCTCGAAAGCGGGTTCTAGGATTATCTAAGCCACCGAGAGTGCAGATGTACTATAAACAGTGGCGAATTCTCCATGTTTGCTATGCTTGCTGCGCAAGCTCATTAATTGAGAAAGAAATTACATTAATTTCTTAATAAATGCATGCATTTATAAGCATTCCATTTAGGCTTTTATTTTTGTAGACAGAAGACGTCTTAAGCTTGCGCGGCAATAATTGAGCTTTGCGTTGTGTATCGAAGGCTAATGATTGCTCGTCTAGTCAAAGCTACATTGGCTTGCTCGGTTGTAGGAACTTCAGGTCCTAGCTGCAGCACTGTGATTTCATGAGCGCGCAGAGCCATTTCCGTTCCCTTCTTAAACACAGGCCATACGCTGTCAAAGTAGCTCTAGCCAGTGAGCTTTAGCCAGCCTTTACAAGTTTGCGTGTTGCTTGGGAAAATTAAGTTACAACCAACTTTTTATAACGATGTTACTGACCAGTTCATAATGAAGAACCGTAAGGTAGAATTTGTATTCAAGTAGCTAAATTGAAAAAGATAGAATATCATTTGTAAAATAAGCGTTGTATTTTTATGATTAAATGTCCATACATTTCTAAATGTATAGTTTTAAATGATCAGTAATTCATTATTCCGCTAATCAGACTTCAATCACACATGTATTGCAGTATACATCTTCTAGTGAGATGTGCTTTACATTATGGGAAATACTAAGAATAGTGATCAGAGCTTTACCCACCTTTACATTGAGTTGCCCTGGTGTTGTACCATCTTTAGACTTGAACTATGTTTCAGGCGCAACCTTAACTGTTTGCTTACTTGGGATTAGGAGTTAAATAACCAAGCGTATAAAATTACTTGGTAACCCTAATATACAGTATTCTCAAGTTAAAAAATTAATTAATTATATATATATATATATATATATATATATATATATAAACGTTTTGGTTCAAATGATTCAAAACACCACAAACCAATTTTGTGAAAGAATAAGTGAACCAAGTTTGGTTCAAATTTGATAATTTTTTATTAAAAATTATTCAGCTTAAACCAATATTCTATTGTGAAGTTTTAGTAGTAATTCCAAATACCGAATTTCATTAAATTCATCTCGCTAAAGTGAAGTTTTTAGATTTAGTATCCTTTCCAATGCTGTGATAAATTTTGCTGCTAAAAATGACTCAATCGAAATCAATATTTAGTGCTCTCGATAAATTTCAGTAAGGCTCCCAAATAAAATTTCATTCAAACGAATCCATTCAGAGAGGAATAGACGTACAAACAAAACAGGTGCTTACACATTTTGCAAGAAGTACCCCCCCCCCAAAAAAGGACTTTTTATTATTATTTACTTTAAAAAATAAACACGAAAACTATCTGTTTATACACGATTCCAGACATGAAAGTGAAAATGCTACTTTACTATGGAATTCTGGGATATTACTAGTTCGGTGTTGTTAATAAAGTTCTGTAGTTTCTCTCTGAAGAAGAAAAATCAACACACAACAACGCAGTTTTATTGTGTTGAGAGAATGGATTTGAGACGCGAATGCCTGCAGAGTTTTAACATGACGCCATCCAATTAGGCCAAGACTAAGTATTCACTTAATTAAACCCACTCATCATGAATCTTGTTGCTGTTTCCTGAGGAATAATATAGACAACACGAAGGTTCTTTGTAAGCCGGTATTGATCTCGGGAGCCTGTGGGACATCTGCTCTGTCACACACAATGGAAAGGCTGTCATCCATCGCCTGAAAGATGAGTCGATGCGATATGTCCAGTGTTATCACACCAACCCATGTATTAATTATTCTCGGTATGAAAATTCGCCAAACACCGTGCAAACTCGCACGTTAGAGAAACAGAGATTTTTCAGGTGGCCGCTAAATTAGGAGACAAGACACGGAACCTTATACTTACTTGGTTAAATGTCTTTCATCAAAGCTGCCGTAGCTTATGCAAGATGATTTATAATACTCGTTTTAATGTTAAACAAAAGCAATTATTGTATAACTTGATCAATAAATAGAGTACCAAAATATATTTTAAATGAAAGCATTTTATATTATTGAAATAATATTTGATATGGAGTGATTAATAACCTGAAAAATATTTTTAAAAAATTTCTAACTAAGCCTCGAAATAAATGCATTTTTAGCCGTAATTCTAAATTCACACCACCACAACCTCCTTTGTATTAATACAATAGATTTATTCGTTTATGCATTTTTATCTCCTTATCTAAACTGGAAAAAAACACAATCAATAAACAGAAACTAGAATCAGTGGTTTGTAATTAAAATGAAAAGCCAAACGGTTAGTTTTCTGGCAACTTAATAGATATTAAAGGGATAAAAAATTTTATCCCTTTAATAGAATCAGTATTGTTGTATTATCTTTTCTTTTTTTTTAATATCTTCTATATTTTAATATCTATCATTTTACAAAAATGCAGCAATGTACTCCAACGTACCAAAGCACGAAATTTACCTATACTGTACAAATATTTTACTGTTGAGGTAAAAAATAAAATCATTATCACAAAAAATATTATTTTATTGTTAGTCAATTATAAGATACATTACTATGTCAGAGAGAAATTCTACTATTATGGTGTGCTGTATAACTTTGAGGTCAGTTACTTTATAACTTTAATAGCAACGCAAATATCAATACATATGCAGTAATGTTCGCGTGCATTTCTTGTCAATGTTATTTTTTTAATGTTGCATTTATAATTCCCTTTGAAATTAATAAATACTATTCATCCATTAAAATAATGTTACTCTTTGCACAATACGTAAGCAACTATTAAATTCGTTTTAGAATGAATGGTCTTTAGCCACTTCATGAGTTCAGTTTAACAAAATTCATAAAATGTTGCTACGTTGGAAGCGCAAATTTGCGTAACGCAAAATACTTCGTTTGATTGTGATTCACAGACGACAAATTGCTTACCAAAAAAAGCCAAACGACATCCGCTCATTACGTAAGTTGATACATAATGGCGTTTTGTCATTAATAAAAATAAAATAATTGTACGATAACAAATTAGTATGGCGCATTATCTCGATAAACAAACGAGAAAGATAATTAAAATGAATATTAATAGCCTTTAAAAAACAAAATATAAAAATGGAAATACGAAAATATATAAATATACGCATAGATAAATTAACCGGACGAAAATTAAACCATAAAAGGAAAGATAAATAAAAATTCAAATAAACGATTCCCGATCTGAAAATTAAATAAATAAAAAGAAAATTGGAGATAAAATACTGAACGTTTTCAAATAATTTAAAATTAGAAGTAGGAAATGAAATGGCTAGTTATTGCCAGGAAAGCAAACTTGATAATCTGAGAAAGAAAACGTATTTGGCTCTAATTTCATCTTCAACAAACACTACCCTTTTTTGTTTCTTCTTTCTACACATCATGAGAATCTCACAGCTGAAGCAGAGGAAGGTCTGTTTAATATGAAGTTGCTTACCTTCCATACTTAGATATTTTCGCAATAAACGAGATTTAGGTAATGAAAGGACAGCCGAGAGAAGCATCCGGCACCTTTTCTTCTCCTGTCTCGTGGAAGATATGAAATTAAAATGAGCTCCAGTAGTGGTGTGGTAAAAATCCCCGGCGATACTTGTCATCATAATTCCTTGTCTAGCTGCCAGGTAGGGATTAGGATAAAATTAATTGCACTATCTTTTCTTTCCCTGTGAGTTTATTGATTTTCTCGTTTCTTTCTCACTGGCTCCCTTGGTTTTCTTGCTCGTTGGAGAAGTCTTCTTTTATTTACCCTGGCCGCAGCTAATTAGTTTATTTCTATGCTGAGTACCGTCAGAGAAATTTAAAGTAACAAAGGAAGCTATTGACTGAAGATATATTTTAAGTTTTAAACCACAAGAGCGAATACTACTGGGAGAAGAAGAAAAAAAAAAAAAGGCCACTGGTGAACGGTTCCCAATGGGATCAGAAATAATGATGTCAGATTTTATGAACTCTCTTCATTTTTTCCACCCATCAGTGATACAATTTCTAGAAGCGTTGCAAAGAGGAAAGGTAAAAAAAAAAAAAAATCCGATATCTTGTGTAATGCAGTTTCTAAAAAACTGCGCAGCTGTTTTTTTTTCGCAATAAAATATCATCCACTCCTTGCAAAATATGATCAATGCAGATCTTCAAAAAATACATTCTGAGTAGAAATTTATACTCTCGATTTTCCACCTAACCCATTCGCCTCCCACCCACAGAAAATGAAAGAAAGTATTTATCTATATATCCATGAATGCTGATTAAAAAAGGTTTGAAACTTCATAAGAAATATATAATATTAATTAATTCTATTTTTTGCATACGTCGAAAGTAGCCATGCCCCTTGAATTTCGCTTTGTACTCCCCTTTTTCTTGTTTATTACCGTTTTCTCATATAGCCAATGGGAAAAACAGGATACATAAGTTAAATAAAAATGCGCACTTGGTCTGCTAACGTAATTTTTGAGATATTATAGAACCTACGGCAGAAGATATATGTACGTGGTGCTCAAACATTTTGAGTTTAATGTACACGCCGAGAGGAGCTGTAAATCAAAAAACAAATGGCATCAGAAACAACGGTAATAAACTACAATGCAACCATAAGACTCCCATATCTGCAGAACACTTGCAAATGAACAGCAGAGATATACCAGTTAAATATAACGTTACTACAGCAACCACAGTGTCTTTACAGAGAAGCAATAGATTAAACTACCGGTATTTTTTAAAAGTACATATAGTCTGTATTTATTTGTTGTTATCTTGCAAATATTTTTGAAATATGACCCTTTATTTATCCTGGAACCATAGCATCATTAAGACGTAACTTATTTCACGTAGCATTTCTCAGCTATCTATCTGGCTATGGCCTCTTTCTTTGGTACGCCTCAAGAAGCATTAAAAGTTGGGTTTAGTCTTTGGAACAGTTTCCGGATTATCTCAGTACTCTCAATGCACGATCATTACAACCTCGTCGATAAGAATCAATATAATTAACAACAACAACAAAAAAAAACTTAAAATGCATCAGAACTAAATACATTTTATGACTAAGTATTAAGATATGCCAAGCAATTTAATACACAAAAATTAATACATTGTGTAAATAATTGATAAGCCTAATCATAACTAACAGTTTATTCTTTTATTATTTTTATGGACACCTCCATGGAATCACTACCATTCCGAGAACCAAGTACTGACCTTCATTCGCACAATACCCTGTCATACTTTCTTTGAACTCGTTCACCGACAAAGCACTCACAACTGACTCAGGCAACCCATTTCGCTCATTCACCACTCTGGAAAAAAAAAAAAAAAAATCTAGCCCTTAACTCAAGGTTAACCACATCCTTTCTTAATTTCCAGGGATGACTTCTAGTTCTCCTTACACTGGTCATATACTAAAATATTTGATCTGTGTCAATCCTATAAGAAACTTTTAAGTAACTTATATGTCTCTATCATATTCTTCTTTTCCTCCTGTGCGTCAGTTTCTGTAACCCACAAATCTTCACTCTAACCTTATAAGGAAAGATGGAACCACCATGTTGGTCATTTGCCTCTAGATTCGTTCCATCTCCTCTACATTTCCAAGTAACTCAGATGATCAGATCTGCGCCGTATTAAGGCCTTATAAAAGATGTACAATGACCTCCTTAATTCCACTTGTTAGTATGTTATTCAATAACTAGGTAATCATGAATTATTTTGCACTTACACTGCCTAAAAGTATTAACATTTTGCACTTGTTTTGCTGTGGTAAGTTTATCAAATCATGGCGTTTTTAATTTAAAATATTTAATTTCTAAAATTATGATTAAAACAGCAGTCGCAACATCTTATGTTATTGGTGTCTAAAACTCTAAATATTACCCATCCTAGAAGGAGCGCAAATATTTAGGGCTAATATTTACCGCTTGACATTTATAAAAATAGTGATTTACACTACTTTTGTTGTTTGAAAATCAGTCCAAAATATTATGTTTACAACTCGCAATTTATAGCACTTAGTTTATTCTGTAGAACAGAAATTCTGATATTTCTGTTTTAATTTAAATATCGTTGCAAGCACACACACGCGCGCGCGATAGTCAATACTCAAGTCCAATTAGTGCAAATACAAAACAATACAAATTTATAAAATAAAAATCAGTGTAATGAAAAATAAAAAATAAAGTGCAGTTGTCTAACATTCTCTCTCTCCCCGCATGAAAATTATTGAATAGCTGTGAGTTCAGATATTATTGACAATTACGGGAAACCAAGTATGCAAAGATTTTCAAAATTTGTTAGGGGTAATACCTAATCCATTTCTGGAATAAATGAATAAATAAATAAATATGCTCAAAGCTGTAGCAAATATTTCGCACTCTTCTGTTATTATAAACTGAGACCCAAAAAACGATTTTTTTAGTAAATCCTAAAGGAATGGTTATTTATACCTACAGAACTCATAATGGTAGTAGCAGTATTAAGCGAAAGCTATTAGAGAGAAAGTAAGAATAGGAAAATTCTTGCAAATAAAATCGGCGGCTGTGCCAGAGGGACTCCTGTCTCTTGGTAAAAGTACACTTTGATGGGATATCCTGTAGAAACAGGTGAGATTCTTCGCCAAAGAACTCCAACATTGTGACATTCCCGGCACTGTGCTATCGACGAAAACCATAAATTCTGATACTAAAACTCTTCACAATTCAGAGTTGAATCATTCGCAAGGCAAGTACCAGATCCACATTATTTTTCTTTTCGTGGAATGAAAACACTTAAAAAGAACATTCCTCGTCCCGAACATGTCTTTCCATTGTAGTGCCTTCTTGGCGCAGTCGCCAGGACGTTGCGATCTTTCTGGTGGAAAAACTCAAGTTCGAATCCTTATGTACAATTCTAGGAATCTTCATCAGCTGAAGGTGAGTTAGACGGTCTAGCATGGAGAGGCTGTTTTTCCACATCCCACAAAAAAAGGCAAAACACTTGATAACCTAGAATCTATTTTTAATCTAGCTTACGATTTTCTTGGATTCGTTTCCTTGATTTTCTGCATTCCAAGAACCCACACTTGATTTTCTTCAATCCATCAACATAACAGTGAATTTATTTCTCGTGACGATTCTTCGGACTGCATGGAAATGTCCAAAAATAATTAAATAATAAAATGTTAAATAAGATTAGTCATCAGTTATTTACAATGATGCATTACTTTTAATCTCTTTCCAAGAGGATAAAGAAGCTGTGGAAAGGGTGCAAAGAAGAGTTACAAAGATTATATCGGGATTATGAGATTTAGATCATAAAGACAGATTGCAAGTATGGGGATTACTGACTCTGGTTAACAGGGGAAAGAGGGGTGATATGATAGAGGTCTATAAACTCCTGAATGGGTGTCAGATTATATCGTGTGATTAAATTTTTCGTTATATGGAAGGTGGGGAGAGAACACGTGGCATCCACGTGAGTTAAGTTTGTTCACAGTCAAGAAATTAGTAAGAGCTAGGTTTTTCTCCCAGAGAGCAGCGAGTGAGTGGTGGAATAGTTTGTCTTTAGGGGTGTGAGTGCATCTAGTGTGAACGAATTTAAGAGACGGTATCACAGCTGGTTTGGGTGATGGATAGCCTCCCTTGATGAGTCCTTGACTCCCTGGAGGTCTCAGCTAGAATATAATAATAATAATAATAATAATAATAATAATAATAATAATAATAATAATAATAATAATAATAATAATAATAATCCTGTGAACCGATGTTCAAAATTCATACTAGCTTCCCTTCTCTGATTCCACTGATAATGCTGGAAGAGAGGCCAAAATATTTGCTCTTAGTCATAATAAAACAGAAATTGTCTTCATCATCACTGGTTAAGAAAACGACCAACATTCTGGACATTTTTAAAGTACTACATGTCAGCTCTCTTTGTGACAACTATGATCATAACCTGGTCCACGTTGCCTTTCTATAGATCGATCTTCACCCAACCATTTTCGATCTCATATTCTTTGGTACTTACTATAACAGTACAGATGGGGTTTCCTCCGTGATTTCTGTGTCTCTATTCTATAGTCTGATTATTGTTTCGGCTGTTCCTATGCTTCGAATAAATAACTAAAATAATCCATGCCGGAATGAGGGTCTTAATGCCCAAAAAACAAAACCCTGACCATTATCCAAGTCCAGGTTCTCCGATGTGTACTAAAGTCTATGATAAAAATTTGCCATATCTTACTGGTTATCGTCATCACTGGTTAAGACGACCAACATTCTGAACGTTTTAAACTACTACACGTCAGCTCTCTTTGTGCCAACTATGATCATAACCTTGTCCGCGTTGCCTTTCTTGTTAGAATTTGCTGTGGACCACGAGATAATGATCTGTTACACAATATTCCAACAAAAGGAGTGTAGAAAATGGATGTGGAGATCAAATGATGGGAAACATATCAACCAAATCATATCAACCAAGAGCATGGTTGATATGATTACGATTAAAAGAAGATGGATAACATCAGTACAGCAGTGTCGAACTTTTTAAGGAGCGGATATAGACTCGGACCATAGTTTAGTGATTGCAAACATCAAGTTGAAATTAAAAAAGAAATATAAACTCCAACATCAGAATAGAAGAGATACAGCAAGAATAAGTGAAGCAGAAATAGGAAGAAGGTACAGAACAGTGTTAGAAGAGAAACTTAAAAGAGTGGAGAAAGAAAAAAAACTCGAATCTAAGACTGAAAAGAGTAATGAAGGCGATAGAAGATGCAGTTGAAGAAACAGTACCAGAAGAAGAGAAGATCAAGAAGAAATGGATTAGACAAGAAACATTGAAGTTAGTACAGGAGAAAAGAATGTTGAAGATAAGAAGGGATACATCAGAACAAATAGAGGAGCAATATAGAAGAACGTGTAATGAGGTTTAAAAAGCAGTCAGAATGGATACGATGAAATGGTTAGAAACCCAATGCAACAACATAGAACCGTACTATGGAGAGCATAAAACAAGGGAAGTATACGAAATGATCAGAACCATTAATATAAAGTGGCAACCAAAACAGACCACAATTAAAGATGAAAAAGGCAAAGTATTGATGAATAAAGAAAAAATTGTACAACGGTGGACAAGATACTGTTGTTGAGTTATATGAAGAAAAACTAGATTTAGATAGCGTTGGGGAACTGACTGAAGAATTGAAGCAGATTATCACCACCAGGTAATGAGCATGATATAGACATTTTAAGAGGAGAGGCAGAAAAAGCAATAGGACAGCTAAAACACAACAAGTCCTGGTAACGATAACATCACTGGAGAAATGATTAAATATGGTGGTGAAAGTATGGTTACAGAAATGCACCAACTATGTAATATGGTATGGAAAGAAGAGAAAATGCCAGAGGAGTGGGTGAAATCAATATTAGTGACATTATACAAGGAAATAAGCTATAATGTAAAAATTTTAGAACAATTGCCTTGACAAGTCACCTTGGTAAAGTGATGATGGTGATATTGACAGAAAGATAAAGAACACAATTGGAAGCATATCTTGCAGACGAGCAAGCAGGATTTTGGAAGGATAAAACTACAATTCAACAGATTTTGACAATGAGGTTAATAGCAGAGAAAGCTAGGAGAAAAAACAAAAACATATATACTTGCTTTGTTGATTTTCAGAAAGCATTTGACATTATTGACCAGAAAGTGACATTAGCAGTTCTGGAATCCTATGGAATTGATAAAAAAACTAATAGCTATATTAAAATATGTTTATCAGAATGCAGTTGCAGCAGTTAGAATAGGTGATGATTTGGGGAAATGGTTTAGAACAAGCAGAGGTACTAGACAGGGAGACCCAATATCACCAAGCATTTTCATCGCACATTTAGAAAGAGCAATGGAGAAACTGAAGGAATATCTGTATACGGCATGAGAATTAACCATCTGAGATTTGCAGATGACATTGAAGAAGATGAAAGAGAAGTACAACAAACACTGAAACTGTTAAATGAGGAAAGGAAGAGATTTGGACTTGTTATGAACTTGGGAAAACAAAGACAATGGTATTTGGTAGAAGAACATGAAATAAAAGATACAAGTGGATGAAAGTGATATAGAAAATGTAAAATAATTCACATATTTGGGAAGTAAAATGGCGTATGATTTGGACTGTAAAAAAGAAATAAAAATCAGGATTGCAAAGGAAAGAACAAATCTGTAGGCCATTGATCACATCTGGAAAAGTAAAATGATCAGCCTGCAAACAAAACTGAGATTACTGGAAACATACATCTTTAGCGGTGTACTGTATGGATCTGAAACGTGGGTAATAAATAAGAAATCAAGAAAAAGAATTTTGGCATTTGAAAGAACTTGTTACGGGAAGATTCTAAGAATAGGATGAGTACAGAAAATCACCAATGAAGAGCTCTAACAGAAGATACAACCAAAAGAGAATCTAATACAGAAGATTATAAAACGAAAGCTGCAATTATTTGGACACATCTGTAGAATGAGTTAGGACCACAAGGTAAAGACATTTATGTTTGGTATTTTGGATGGTTTAAACAGAAGAGGTAGACCATACAGAGAATGGATAGACGATATAAAGGATTGGATTAGATAAGATAGCCCTATGCCTATAAGTGGAATGGGTGTACAGAAACTGCGACACTGTGCACTGGACAAAGAAAGGTGGAAGAAGATAGTGAAGGAGGCATCGGACACAACGGGCAGTGAGCCCATAGTTCGTGATGATGATGATGATATCTTACTGGCTCAAGTCAAAAACTCCGGCTTATCACTCTGCCTGCAATACATGTGCAAACCAAACATTAATATATCTAAATCAGATTTTGAAAGGACCGAATGCAGAAAACTTGCCCTGCTGTAAACGACAGTCGTCGTCTGGTCGCCTCTTTCACGTTTTTACTGCTCACATCTAGAAAGTACCACTGTACCATCAGCTCACAATAACGCCATCTCCTGGCATCAGCAGACGGCGTTCTCATTATTTTTAATGCGCATCCAAACCTACAATACAATTAAGTGCCTTGAGTGGACTAAGGATCGATAAATACCGAAACCAGGGGCGGCTCGTCTATAGGGGCCGGGTCCCACCTATATTTGTATAAGTAGTCCAATAATTATAGTTTTAAAAAATATGAAATTATTATTATTTTTTTATCTATTTCCAACACGTTTTACTGATTAATAAAAAAAAATACTGTAGTATTTTATGCCAATATTGTATAATGAGACTTAGTACGGTCTCTGGGGCCAGCCACGATTGGCCCTATTTTATACGTGTAGAACACAGGGCATGTATGAGCACGTACACTAGCGATCGTATTTGTTTACCGAGCGCAACGCTTATCTTGGGGCCAGTTTAGTCTGGCCCAGTCACTGTGTTGCACGTACTTACATAGCGCGCGATTCTTTGATTGTGAACCACGTGCACTAGCAATCGTGTTTGTTTACCAGGCACAACGCTTATTTTGGGGCCCGTTTAGTCTGGCCTAATCACTGCGTTTGTACGTAAACAGCGCGGAATTCTTTTCATTATTGTTGTCGTTTTTTGTAATAATTTATTTTAAAGTTTAAATTTTTATTACGTCCATAAACAATATATTTTAACTATGAACGAAATCGATAGTTTATTGGAAAAACGTTTCTCGCTTTTCTAATTAAAAAAAAAAAAATAGCTCAATGCATCAGTGGAGTCTGACTAAACATTATTGTAATAGAAATAATAACTATAAATCAATAATAGAACCACTATATAAATATAAAAAGAATTAAGTTGCTTTTGGCCCCTGGCCCCCACCTGTTTCTATTGTCACCAGCCGCCACTAACCGAAACCCTGCTGTATACAGGAAATCGTTTCAAACCACTTCAGGCTTCCAATAAGCAGGGCAGTAACGTCACACCGGGAGATGAAATTCATCTACCATCTAAAGTCATTCACGACTGTTCATATTCACAGTAGGATTCGAATCCATAGGCTGTTGGTGAAAAGTGGAGACAATGTCCACACGGTCAACCAAGCCAACAGTTACATTGAGTATAGAACTGAAAATCATGAGGCTTCGTTGTGAGTTTGAAATAATGGAAAAAAGTTGGAAAGCCAAAACGTGTACGCATTAATGAGATAAATTAGCTTCGACGGTTAAGTTTATTGTTGATAAAACTGTTGATAAAATTTGAAAGAAGAATTAGGACGATAATTCATATACAGATATAGTGTTTCAAACTGGAAACTGGACATCGTTGTGCCCTTGATATAACAGGATATCTTCCCATGACATGAGCAGAACAGCCAAAGATAATGATTCATCATGAGTGGTTCTAACAGACGCTTAAGTGCCTACAACCTTGGATGAGTATCCTGGGATTTCATAACCGTAATTCGAAGATAAGATAGCTCTATGCCTATAAGTATTTTCTATTTATTAAAAAAAATACTTATAGGAATAGAGCTATAGTTTATTTTATTTTATTTTTTTTTTTTTTTTTTTGTCTGTAAATTGTATGTGTTCTACTGACCAGTTTGCTTGGTAGCGATTCGTACACTAATGAATAAATCGTTATAAAATGTTTATTTTATGTTAATTAAATAATTAATTAAATTTAACTAATTAATTAATAACAGTTAATTTTAGGCAGTTATGATTTAATATTGCATCTTTACGTTTGTTTACATTTCTCTCGACTGCAAATGGCCATGTACGGTCTGTAAGTGTTTGTGTGCGTAAGTTTTGATAAATTTTAACTTTTTATAATAGATTTGTGCATACTTTATGGTAGTAAATAATAAAATAGACTAGTATCTACATTTATTTTATGCATTCATGACATACCTAACTTTTTATTAATATTTTCGATATTTCTAGGCTACGCGGTTCGACTGTGAGTTTTTTCAGTGTAGCAAATCTCCAAAAATTGTTCCAATATTTACTGATTAATATTTATTGATTAAATGTTTCAATATTTATTGAAAAAAAAAATCCGCGTTGTGTGTGTGTGTGTGTGTGTGTGTGTGATAAGCCTATTTGAAAATATATTTGGAAATCAATAATTTTTCGAGTTCAGATGTTTCAACGCAGTTCTGTTTATGACCTATTTTACGCTCGAAGTCCGATATCATTTTCCAGGTAAACAAGCATTATTAGCATTTAAAAAATAAATTTGTTTACAAATACTTTTCTGAGCATTTCCTGTTATTTTCCCTAGAGAATTTCCACTTACGGACTATCATTGCGCACCACTCTTCCCGCCTAAGTCTTTTCAACCCGCAAAAACAAAGTAAATCAGCCTGAAGAATGCAATTAACCTCCATAATATATACGGGCCGCATAGCATTAGCTGCTTCGATAGTAATTCTAACAAATACAAATGCCTTCAAAGTCTGATTTCCAGACAGTGACAGTACTCTTTATATAAAAATATGACCGACATGGAGCGTTGCTTCCGTCCGTAGATCGGCCAACAAAACAAGCGCAGGCAGCAGCTGAGATAACTCAAGAATTCCCATATACATTGCGGACTGTGATTATGCTAATAATAGTGAAACAACACACACACAGATTGCTTTTTACTGAGATTCCGGCTTCTATTGCAATATATGCCAAACCAGGCGACAATAACTGTGAATTATTATACTTTTCGGTAACCGCATGAACTAAATAGCAAGAAAACACGCCATTTCATAGAAAATATACCTCCCATGAGAAGATGAGCATTTATTTCTAGTGCAATCGCTACCACTAGGCATATAAAGGAAGGCAGTATATTCTCGACACATAATAACAAACTCATACTTCAAATGTACGCTAATATCACTCCTGACATCCCTACCTATAAAAGCTGAAGTCTCCAATCCAATTTAGCCACGCTACACAATTTGCTGCGCAGAAAGAAACATTATTAAGGATTAAATGAGTTTCTAGAGGAAGAGAACCAAAATCTTTCGCTCTTTTTGTATTCTCTTGGGCAAGTAACGAAAAGTTTGGTATAGCGCCCTCTCACGGTGAATAATCTAATAGTCTACTCTCCTTTTTATTAAAAGCTAAGATATAACATTTTATTAATAAACCACAAAATATAGTTTCACAAAATAAAATAAAATAAAAAACCTATTCCTATGCATAAAACTTGAAACATTTTGTAGAGCACTCTGTGTCAAGTATTCAGCAACTACAGTAGTATATGGAACTCATAAATATGGAGAAATTAGCTATATTTTTTATTATACCTTTCGAAGAATGCGCAATTTATTGAGTTTGCTTTAATTTTGATTTAAAGGATAATTTAAATCAAGATCACAGATTGTTGCCTACCCGTATTCCCGATCAAATATCAATCTTTTGTCCTAGACATATTTAAAATGTAACTTAAATATTCCAAAAATATTTCACTTACATTCCTACCTCGTATTTGATATTTCGTCTGCTGATCTAGCATTTAGAAATAGATGGCGTTGTTTTGGTCTTTTTGGAAAATGAAAATAATAAACGGAAAATTAATTTTTGTTCAAAGAGGACAAGTCTAAGAAAATTAAAATATCCAGCAAAGTAAATAATATAAAGATTCGACAGCAGACTATTTGCATACTATTTAACTCTTCGGGTAAAAAAAAATAAGAAGAAGAAAAAAAATACATATATTCTAACTGGAAAAAATGAATTATTGATTTTTTTTTTTTTTTTTTTTGGTATGTGGGCAATTGCTTCTGCTTTGAGCAGAAGCAATTGCCCACATTTAGTTAAGAAGCTTAGATTATTTCCAAATTAGTAGCTGAAGAAAATCGACCGTAGAACCTGCAGTATTTCAGACCATTATTTATTGCTTAAGGAAATTACGAGATAGCGATAAATGTTTGCTATATTCTCTTTATCCGATGCTATTTAATAGCATTGCTAGTGTGAACCAGCTATCTCAGATTGGCTAAGGGTGGAGTTTGACTACCTTCTCATCGCGAAAAGTTAGTTATAAGTAAAACGGCCTTGTCTACTCCCTTTGGGTAATAAAGAGCGTTAGCAGATTTATTTATTTATTTATTTTATATTATTTGACGATTTTTCTATACTCAATTTTCGAACGTTTGCTAGTTTTGTTTAAACAACAATTAAAACAGCGAATGATCAATAGTACACATAATGATTTTTGTATAGAAGACTGCACCTCTTTTGAAATTAAATAGAAGCCCGGTATACCACGAAAAGTTTGCCAAAAGAATGAAGTTACAAGATTTTTCGACACAATGACTTTTGTCTCTGTCGAAAAATCTCGTAAATCTCGCGTTTGTAGCAAAAACTTGATAAAGTCTTTTCTATAGTTAAAATAAATTTTGTTTAGTAACAAATTCAGAGTTAGTAGCACAGCTTCACACTTGAGCAGCAAAACATGAAAAAAGGAGACAGCCATATGACTATCTCTTTTTTATTCGTTTTTTTTTTTTTGATAATTGTTGGGAGGTTTTCTTAGCTTTAGATTCCAAATGCGTCATGTGCTTCTTTATAACTCAGCACCGTTGGTGCTGCTTTTTAAATAAAAAAGTAGCTTATATGATTCTTTCTCTCCATGACATCAGAATAAAAAGTGCTATGATTTTTGATAAACGATGCTCAGAAGTGATATAACCGAAAGAGTTTTCTTTCTACCATCAATAAGAAATTCTTCATTTACGTATCGTCGTGAGCTAAAGAAAATTATCTGAAATAGTGATGGCACAGTGATTACTTCATGGACTGAAATCTAACCTCTTTGTAGATTGATTTATAACTTCCAGGACTCTGAAGATTGGTTTATAACTTCCAGGACTTTGGAGTTTAGGATTGTTGGTAATATCGAAGGATGAGGATCCTGAAATTTGTGGGTAATGTTGCTTGCTTGGCAAACTTTGGACTCTTATTGATAATTATTCGGTGAAATTTAATTGTTTCGGACGGTCTCTCAATTCATGGACCTTTAGTTCCGTGATCAATCTCTTTTAGAATTAATTTCTCATACAGAATCTCAGCAACATAATTTCATGCCTGAATAACATTTAAATACGTAGAATAAGATTCAAACCATTTCCAGAGGTTCTCTTTGATAAATAAACGATATATACTTAAATACACATATCGTGTTATATCAAGAAACTTTTATTGCAAAAGAAAAGCTAGTTTGAAGGGAATATTGAATCCACTGCGATTCCATTGTGAATCAGATTAAGTTATGATGATAAAACTTGTAGTAGTGGTAATAGTCGATGAAACCGAATTAAGCACACTTTCCACAGACGATTACTTCGGATTGAACTGTGTTCAATCCGACGTTGTTTTGCATAGTTTACCTCGAGGGTGCCCAAATAAAAAGAAAATATGTTTTGTATTATTCTTTTGTAATTACAAGCATTATTTATTATGCAAAAGAAAATAAACCTCCTTTTTTTCCTCCAGAAATCTCAGCAAATCTCTTGAAAATGTATTATTTCGCGACCAATTCAAGATTCGTCAGACATTTTTGAACAAAGGCTATTTTTCTAACGTTTATTCTTAATCCCATTAGCTGTGACTTCTTTGGAGAAAAAAATCATGAAGAATATGTCTCCCAATACGTTTTCTGAATAACGGCCCAGCCCATGGGATCCATGTTTTATTCTTGATAGTAGATGGAAACCAATGTGGTCCTCTGGGTGCAAGAAGCCGTCTCTTTTTTGTTGTTATAAGGACAGTCTCAAAGATTTTTCTAATGTCAGCTCCATCAAAATGGGTCATTTATAATACATACGCACAGACACATCCAGAGAAGGAGAGCGAGCGAGAGAGAGAGAGAGAGAGAGAAACGCTAGTAGTTGGTATTATTGATATAGTAAATAAGTCGAATTTCTTCAACTTCATCTGACTGTTTTGGTGGCGACTTTCAGACTGCGTAAGCAGATATTAATTCGTTTTGTTCATTTGGTTCATCCTCCATCATGCTGGAAGGATCTAAATGAAATTTGATATTTCAGACCTTTACGGAAATTTGTTGGGTGATATTAACTTTGGTCTCAATCGGACCATTTTCATTAGGAAAAGGACTGAAAATTATCGTAAGAACTCAATTCTGGTTACATGAAATTTAATGAAACTAAGTATATTGGATCCCTACTAAGATTCGTCGGGTCACCTTCAGGTATGATTTCTATCAGGCAAATTTTGGTGGGAAAAATCACACAAACTCTTTGCATTATAAAAAAAAAAGTCATGATGAATGACATAACTTATACAAGAAAGTTATTCTGAAACTCATCTTTTTTTATGATTGTCTTTGATAACTTCATGTTGTTATATACTTCCTGGACTAGAAGTGATTTCATAATTTAGCATCCGCCGAGTGTTTATGAAAGTGGCAAGATTTTCCTCAATTATCAGAAGTATGAACATCTGTTAGAGGTAGGGGAGATACAGACTTGAAAACTCTCTTTAAGTTTAATGGGTTTAAGTTTAACTTTAAGTCAGGGCAAAATAAAATTTAAAATATATTTTTAAAAAATTACGAAACCATATTTTGTCCGAACATGCGTATTAGGTAAACATTTAGTTTTAATTTATTTTCTTTTTAGTATCGATTAAACGAAAACCATACCATGGGATTTCATCGCAGTATATCAGCATTCCCATAAAATAATCAAATTTAATAACTTTAGTCTGATAAGATTGTTCCATACCGAACAAAGTGTGCTTGAAAATTTAAGTTCGGAAACGATAATATTATGCCAAGGATGATTGCCAATGCGAACGTAGCGCACGTGTGGCCCTTGAAATCAATAATTAATCGTAAAGTTCAAACAACATAAATATTCATTATGGTTCCATCATTATTGCTTTCTCTTTGTTAGTTTCCTTCAAAGAAGACGCTAGAGGTCGCTTTACTGATTGCATCGCATTGCCTGATAGATTCCATCGGCCTCTTGGGGGTCATATTTCCTACTGAGTACGATGTAAGAAAATGTACTATATCTGGAATTTCTTATCTCCGCCGGTGAGAAATACGGTTGCCTGTTTTAGTGGCAACAGACATAAAAGTCCCATCGCATAATATAGATATCTGTCTAAAATATGGATGTAGCCCCTAGCCATGAGCTGTTTGGCAGCTTTGAACAAATGACTACTGGGTCAAAGACGTTAGCTTTAGCCAGAAGGATTATTTTGGTGTTTCTCATTTTCCAGTCTCTCTCTCTCTCTCGCTCGCTCGCTCTCTCGATTCACTACGACTTTATCCATATTTCTTGTTAGCGTGGCAGTGCTTGGAAGTATTGGAAACTCTACTTTGTAACAAAGTCATTTCTCTTCGAAATGGTCCTTTCATTGATAGAGGAAGGAAAAAAAAAAAGGAAGCATTTCGTAAAGACCTATGCCATGAAATTCTATAGAACTTTCAAACAGAGACTTGCTTTATTTATTTTGGGAATAAAATAATTACAAAATACAAAGTGACGATTCTTATCTTTCTTTAAAAATGCATTAAAAATAAATAAATAAAAGATCATATACGCTAGATTGCTCTCTTTTTATTCTGTAATGAAAGACTGATAATTTATGATGGCATTCGAGATTTAGGGTACGATTAGGAAACTCTTAGCATGTGTATAGACGCTGCCATTCGGTATACCTTTCCTTTTGAGTTTTAAAAATAGATTTATAGTAAAAAAATAACGATGTTGTTATTAAGTTATGGGTGAGCCGTGATTTTCTAAAGAAGATCGTAATTTGTCGAAAGCCACAAAGAAGTCCATTAAAATTCTTGAAGAACTGTCTGTTGAGAGAGAGAGAGAGAGAGAGAGAGAGAAAGAGATTTTGTTATTGTTGCTTAGATTACCACAGAAGGTCTCCCTCTAAGAATGAGAGTGTGCCATCTGCAGTTTGGACATTATGCCAGATAAAAACCTGAGATTTCTAGAAAAGAAACTCTTGCCTCAACATTAGTTGACAAACCCTTTTATAAAGATTCATTTTGCATTAAGACGGAATCGAATCACGCTATTCCAACCTACTGAGGAGGATGGAAACAGCTGGTCGGAAAATCTTGCATCCTTTTAACCCCCCCCCCCAAAAAAAAACAACTTCCGCATTTCGGCTCGTGAATATGAATTTAATCAATGCTGATTATTATTATTATTATTATTATTATTATTATTATTATTATAATTAGAGGGCGCTGTGTAGGCATACGAACGATCGCACGGTGATATCGCTGCTCCAGTTTTTTATAGTTTTAAAGTGGTTCCAACTCCTGTTTTAAGTTGAAAGTGCTCCCAAGTAACCCTACTTATCACGCCGAAGACAGTGATATAAAATTCAACGAGATCGGCTAAGAAGAAACCAAATTTTGAAGTGTTGAAAAGGGAACAGAGAGGACCGTGGTCAACAACCAGCGAAGAACAAAGGAAGTCGCCATCTTTATAATCACGCCTCACTGCCTAAGGGAAGAAAGGTGAGTCATGAAGTGTATCAAATGCCTGGAGGAGTTATCGTCCAACGGAAATAATATAACTTGTACGAAATGCAGTAGGATTCTACACTTAGAATGTGCCGGCTTTTCAGAAACAACCGGGCAACATAAATATGAACCCGATGTAACACGTGAGGAATGGAAGTGTGTAATCTGCATGAGGAACAAAGAAACGCACGTAAGGCCGCCACCTACGATGCAGCCGATTATACCGGAGGCAAAATCAGATGACGAACTGAACAGACAAAAAAACGCAGGTGAGTCCTATAATTTAAACTCTTTAAGTATACTAATAGAAAACGGTCTAGTGACTATAAAAGCCAGCTTAGTAGATCTTGTGCAAGAACTCTTTAAGAAACAGAACGAACAAATAACAAAAAAATCTAGCGAATATGAAGATTTGGTAAAACATAATAATTTAGCAGTTATAGAAGTGTTGCAAACGGTAAAAGACATTAAAATGAGCATTAACGCACTAAAAGACAAGCAACACAATTTGATGAAAGAGACATCCGAACTCCGTCAAGAACTTCATTCTCTAAAACTACAATATGAACGTTTAAATCAGCAACAACATAAAAAAGATCTTGTCATAAACGGTCTTCCTGAAACTGCACCTACAGAAAACCTCAGAGACGTGGTTTTAAAATTAGGCCATGTAATTGATATCCCCCTACAACTTAACGACATTCAGACCGTAAATCGGATTCCTAGGAAGAACAAAAACCAAGGCTTCCCACGACCTGCACCAGTCATAATTCGTCTTAAGAGCAAGTCCACAAGAGACAATCTCATAAAAGCCAGCAGGCAGAAAAAACCAGTTGCCAAGGACTTGAACGCACAGCAAGACAATACACCAATCTTCTTATCCGAATATTTAACACCATTCAACCAGAATCTGTTGTACCAAACAAGAAAAGCAAAAATGGAAAAAAATTACCAATTTTTGTGGACCAGAGATGCCAAGATATTCATAAAGAAGTCACAAACTTCAAAGCCGATACAAATTAAAAGCACAGAAGACATAGAAAGGCTGCCACTGTGAAGAAAAAAGCCTCCTAAATAGTTCAAAAAGAAGCCCACAATAAAAAAAGAACGTGAACCATCAAGACAGATGCAATAACACAGGATATATCGGCAATTTCACTTTGATCCGACCTTTCAGATCATTCATTTGACCTCCCAAAGATCTGCCTACTTGCAACACAGCAACCAAATCAATAACAAATATATGTATATATAACCAGTATCACCCTCAGATAAGCTAATTACAAAGCTTCGAGGGTGCAGTTGAGTTACATCCCAGTAGTAGTATTTATCTAACATTATTCACTTAACATTCTGTAATGAATTCTAGTAGTAAACAGAAAATGTGATAGTAATACTTCAGTTATATATTTAAGTTTAAAATTATATATTTAATTTACAATTTAAATTTAAAAAAATTATCATCATGTAAACTGCAACATAAGTAATATTGTTTAACTTGTGAGTCATTAATAATAAACACGATTACTATGATTATTATTAATGGTAATAATACACACTTTTTACTCTTGTGTCAATGAAAAATTCTGCAAATGATAATGATATTAAGAGTAATTATAATTCTTACTGAATCATTTTGCAAGAAAAAGATGCATTGTTACCTAAATATTAGTCTATTCATGTAATTATTTGAGGGATAATAAACTACAAAAAAAATAAAAAAATATTATTATTATTATTATCATAGTAAATTAGAAGTGATTTCACATTAGTCAAATAAACCATCTGCTTCTTATCTCTCGTTTCTCTCTCTCTCTCTCTCTCTCTCTCTCGCTTTTTCATGATTGGCAAGGAATAATGCCTGCATTTATATAGTAAGATATGTGCTTCGCAGCAGAAAAGACCAGTGTTTAAATCCCATCTAAAATTAAAGCAATTTCATAAGGCTTTTTTTCCGATTAATCTGAGTTAAACCAACTTCAGAGTGTAGAAAACCTCAAAATTCTCGCCGAAAATTTGTTTTTAACCACATGAAACATATAAATCGAGCTTCGTAAGTGATTGAGAGACACAAATACATATAATAGTCAATCTGCCGGTTCAGCACGAATATTTATGATGATTACTTCCCTTGGGAAACCTTAAACCTTCTACCCAATGATGGGAGTTGGAAAATATTGTATATATATTAAAACTTTGTGCTTCTTACTTACTTTTTTTTTTTATTATTCAGTGCCTCCTTTTATCTGTAATTCAAAGAAACATGATAAAAATTCCCTAAGATGTGCCAAATCCAAGTAAACGCCTTGGGTGTGTGTGTGGGGGGGGGTCAATGAAAAATTCATACAGCGTAAGCTTTTGTTTTGAAGTTTTGGTTAAACTGATTCTCCAAGTGTCATTGGAGAATACATAAAGCCCAGTTGAGTGTAGTGGTAGCTTTGACAATATATCTATAGGCAAGTGAACTCGATATTTTAGATTAGTTGTATTTCTCATAGCAACAAAGTTAGTAAACACATTCCTTTAGGTTAAACAAAAATGTTTTCAACCTTCCTCATTCTGTAACTGTCCTTTTCAAACATTTTAAAATTCTTCTCTCAATATAAAATGCTCACTTTTTTTTTTACTCTTCTTTGCGTAGTTTCCAATTGGCCTATTAATGAAGTTCTTAAGACTACTATATTTTGTGAACAGCGCCTTATGTTTCCGACACACAAATGAACATCAGATAAATGGCAATTTCATGCAACCATGAACACGCACCCTCTTGCGCGCGCGTGTCGCACGTTGAGAAATGGATCATCATTATGTGAACAAACAGAACGAACACTAGGTGTCTCTCTGTTCTCTCGTCTGCTAGTGACATTATAATCTAATACCACGCACGAGGAAGATCCTGTTTGCGCACTTGGTAATAACTTGTTATGAGCTGTATTAAGTACTTTGAGTAACGCAAAAATTTAAGGCTTTCTCTTCAAACATTGGAAAATGTATCAAGACAGAAGCGAGTTTAAGCAGAGATATTCAACGCCGGATTGTACTTAATAACTTAAACAAGTGGGTTTACAAATGTCACCAAGTATGACACAGGAATGGTGCCTCAACAGAAAACAAGTATTATTGTTGACAGATAGGATGGAAGTTATTATGCCTGGAACAGTGCTAACTATTCAAAACAGTGCTACCTGTCAAAAAATAAAACGTAAAATAAAATAGAATGGACTATTCAAGGATATTTGAAAACTTTACTGCCGTTTTGCTTGGATTTAAGTAGCAAAAGAACCAAGAGAATTGGAAAGGTGTAAAACATCTATCACGATGCCTTATGTCTAAGTGCATTTGACAGCCCTACTTCTGTTCTTCAATATATTGGGAATTAAAAATGGAGCTATTTTTGGCGGTATATTTTTCTCTTTACGGTGGACTTCAAAATTTACCTCAATATTTGTATGATTGATGACCAATTTACAAACACAGAAAGCAGTGAAAATGTCATACGTCAAAATAGGAAAATGTGCAAAATTGTCAAAACTATAGCAATCCCTTTAGGTACATAAATGTGATTTTTTTTAGGTTTTACTCCAGGTCATGAAAAATCTATCCCCAGCTGACGAACCTTGCTGTAGCAATCTTAATTTCACTCTAGATAAAGATGGTTATCCTGAATGGTAACTGCATCTACTCTTCAACAGGCTGCAAGTTTGAATCCTACATCAGCATGGACGGTTTGTGAATGTTTAGGTGGGAGATGAATTCCGACCGGTATGAGACTACCATCCTACTTACTGGAGAACTGAAACGGCTCAAAAATTCCATATTTGTTCTATAGAAGAGAATTTCTTGATTATCTAATCCTCAGCTTATCCAAGGTACTAATACTATTTGATAACTATTTGGGGAGAGAAGCCTTAATCTCTTGTCAAAGTTAAGGCCCTTTCGAATTACATGTAATCATAATTTTACGTAAGACGGCTCGATCCTATCCTCGAATGGATATTGATGGATCGTTAAACATTTGCTTTGGTCTGCTCATGCATCGGTTCTTAATCCAATTGCACATTTGTGAGATGATCTGGAAAGTCATTATTCACATCTCACAGGATTAACATACTTTACTAATGAAATGATGGGATGAAGTCTCGAGTCATCTCCCATATCTTGCACACTGTACCACATAATGTTGTAGATGGATCAATGCGCTATCGGTCAGTGGCTATATAACAGTTTTCTTAAGCAGTTTAACCAAAGTTTCGACTTCAGAACTGAACACTGCATCAAAAGACAGGTTTACATAAACTTGTTTTAGTTACTTATGGAAATAATAATATTAATTATTATTATTATGTGACACCTCCAGGGAGTCTAAAGACTCATCGAGGGAGAATGTGCCAACAGCAGCGAACGATTTTCCCTTTACAATACTAACCGCGCTCAAACTTGCTTAACTTTTTGTTGAGGCCATCAGTAGCAGAGGCTCTACCAATCGAACAACCTTTGCTGGCATGTGTAACTAATATGAATAGAATGAATAGAAAAATATTCTTAAAAACGTATTATTTGTTAACAATACAGAACGTATCGAAGGAAGTTATCTTAGGAGGAAAAACTATCAAAAAGAAAGAAAAAGATGATGCAATTAGCCAAAAAGGAGGAATAAAAAAAAAAAGAGAATTCCCCATGAAAAATATTAAAATAAGGCAACAAACGAGATGAACGATTGGATGTGCAAGATTTGCTTTACATTCTTTAAAAAACGGCCTTCTCATTTTTCAAACATGATGGGACTTGGGTCTACCAGGGCCGTAATTACACTTTTCCCCAGGTGGATGAGGCACGAGGAGCTAGAGTGCTCCGGGAACCCCTCTCATTGTTTGTGCCCATAAATTGATCCTAGTTTTTCGGGGAGCCACAGCTAGAGCTTCGTGTGACTGTACATAAGTACATATATTTTATTATTTATTACTTTTTTCTTTACTAAAAGCTAGAATCTAAAGGATCAATCCAAGAAAGGAAGAATAAATACTCTTACTTATTTAACCACCTAAAATATCTCTACATGAACATCACATATCTGTGCATAAAAATTTATTTAATTATTTTAAGTGTTTCTGGTTTTATGCTGAATATGTATCACGTTTCAACATATCTTAGAACTTTGAATAAGTTTGTTTATATATATATATAAACGAAGCCCTTTGGTCGGAAAGACCTGGGTTCGATTCCCGTCCATGACGTGAGGAACCTTTGTCTGGTCTTTTCCGACTAAAGGTGAGTTAACCGGTCTCGTACGGAAGTGGAGGGCTTTTTCTTCCGGTAACTCGGGTTTTTTCATCCCTCAAAACAGACAAACCTGTGCCGTGAACACACACGGCTACAGTCATAAAATATACTTACGGCAAGGAAGGCAACGGGAAAACACCTTGCTTGATAATCATCTCTCTGGTATTGTAGCATATGGCTACCCCATATGCTACAATACCAGAGAGATGATAGCCCATAGGCTGAACGGGAAAATACAAAAAAAAAAAAAAAAAAATGAACACACACGCACACACACATCTATATATGCACCCGTGTCCGGACATTTCATCGCGGGGAAAATTCATCGCGCGAACCATTGATCGCTGAAAATGTTATTCGCTAGAAAACTGAAATGATTGCATTGATACCGATATGTGAAAAGTAAATGCAGTGCAAGATAAATGTCACAAAATATAATTTTATTATGTATCTATGTATTAGTCCGCGCGGTTAGCCGAGTGGCTGGTTCTTCACAACCGTATGCCTGGGGAAGGAGTGTCCTGGGTTCGATTTCCGTCGCTGACATGAGGAGCTTAGGATCTTTCTCAGACATAGCCAAGTTAGCCGATCTTGGACGAGGACTGCAGGGTTTTTCTCCCCAGTTTATATGAATTTTTTCCTCCCGCAAGCAGGCAAACTGGCCTTGAGAACGTAACGCTTCTACAGACATAGGATACACTGGAGGCATAGGCCAACCACCTTATCCTCGTATAACGGTTGCGGTTATAAGGAATAGAAACCTTCGACACAGTAAAGGTAAAAGAGGAATAGATCTATGTATTACTTATTTAGATTTTCATAATATTTTTTATTCTTATACAGTGAAAGTTATATTTTATTCATTGGTGAGTTTCCTAATTTCTGTTTCGTCTTAAAATGGTATAAATATTCTTTCTTACTTTGATACTACAGATTCTGATGATGGAATATTAATATTTACAAAATTATAACCGCAACCATTATACCAGGATAAGGTGGTTGGTCCTATGCCGCCAAGTGCATCCTATGTCTGTAGAAGCGTTATTTTCTCAGGGCCGGTTTGCTTGCTTGCTTGCGGGAGGAATAACGCCCACATAAACTGGGGAGAAAAACCTTGTACTTCTCGCCCAAGACTGGCCAACTTGGCTATGTCTGAGAAAGATCCTACACTTCTCACGTCAGCGACGGAAATCGAATCTAGGACTCCTTTCCCAGGCATATAGTTGTGAAGCAACCAGCCACTTAGCTAACCTCGTGGACTAATACATATACAAAATAATAAAATTATATTTTGTGAAATTTATCTTGCACTGCATTTAATTTTTATATATCGGTATCAATGCAATTCGTTTCAATTTTCTAGCGAATAACAATTTCAGCGATCAATAGTTCGCGCGATGAATTTTTCTGTGATGTATTTTCCTTGCGACGAATTGTCCCCGCGATAAATTATCCTTGAACCTACCACGAGTTGCCTCAGACCCGAAAATACTTCAGGTACAAACTTGGCTTATTGGCTTCTTTGCTTACTTTGAAAAAAAAAAAAAAAAGGATTAAAACCAAGTTTATAAAATTTGTTAGTATCTTTAACGTATAGTTTACACTCAAGGTAAAAAACTTTCCACACACACACACACACACACACACACACACACAGGGGTGGCTCGTGCATAGGCACTGAAGAACTGCAGCACCACAATTTTTTTTCGATATATAAATATATTTGTTAATTTATTTATATTTGCTTGTAATATTTAATTTTTTTTAAATAACGAAACCTGTGGTGCGATCATAATTAAAAGAAACACACGTATTAACCACAGTGAAAATTATTTAATTGTAAATATTTCATCCTAAGTATCTTAGAACATCATCAGTACAGTAGTTTAAAACAATAATAGGAATAACATACAGTCAGGGCGCATGATTACAATAGAATCTCATTAAACGTGCGTAACGTGTTACAAAAAAAAAAAATAAAAATAAAAAAAATAAATAAATAAAAATAATTATTTAACACAATTTTGTTTGACAATTTCCCATACTTTATGAATAGTAAGAACGTCGTTGCAGTTTAAGTTCGGTCTGTGTAGTAGGGCTTCAGAACTTTCTTTGTATAAATGTCCATGTTTATATAAAGATCTATGTAAAAGTTTAGACTTTTCCTAATGGATCCTATGGTTTGGATTTTTTTTCTTTTATTTTACTTCTGTAACACGTTACGCACGTTTAATGAGATTCTATTGTAATCATGCGCTCTAACTGTATGTTATTCCTATCATTGTTTTCAACTACTGTACTGATGATGTCCTAAGATACTTAGGATGAAATATTTACAATTAAATAATTTTCACTGTGGTTAATACGTGTGTTTCTTTTAATTAATATTCAATTTTATCATCAACAATCCTATACAATTCTCTTATTTTGTATAAAAAAATAATAAAAATCCATCTTGTAGCACTTAGGAGGGCGAAGGACGGTAGCAGAACTGTGTTTCCCATAGTTTCATATTGCTACACGCGCAAGCATATGCCCGTCATAGTGAGATGCGAGCTATTAGCGTAATGCGGCACTGTCCGTCGCGCAGTTCCACTGTTGTTTATATGAAGTTTGCGCCAGTAGC
This sequence comes from Typopeltis vanoorti, assembly GCF_054136105.1. Taxonomy (NCBI): domain Eukaryota; kingdom Metazoa; phylum Arthropoda; class Arachnida; order Uropygi; family Thelyphonidae; genus Typopeltis; species Typopeltis vanoorti. Next base: position 62,977,891 of record NC_143572.1, read on the forward strand.
AGAGTGTTCATAGTGCTTATCGTGTTTACTCCGTCTCTTTAAATATTTGGATTAAAGGATTTAATTGTAATGTCCAAAAATTGTAAATCCATTCCTTTAATTACAATTAAAGAAATGGCTTTTATTTTTAAGTAAGTTTGAATTATATTAAACTGTATAATTTTATCGATAATAAACAATATTTTTTCATGTTTATTTATTTTTTAATTTTTACTATAATTTTGATATTTATCCAAACACGTATACACTGTACTTACAGTGTGTATGTATATTTCGAAAGTTGCAGCACCTCCACGATTTCAAGCCACGAGCAGCCACTGTATATATATACAGTGGTACCATCACCAGGCAGCTTGAAAGAGAGAGAGAGAGAGAGAGAGAGAGAGAGAGAGGGCTAGACAATTGCTGCCACTTCATGGTCCCAAAGCTAACGCTAAATATTATTGTCTGAAATTGTGTAAGTTATAGTTGATTTTGTTCTTGAGTTGTGGGAGTTAACAATTTAAGTTTGGTAAAAAGAGAAGCCCTACTTGCTCATGACAAAAATCGAGTAACTCGGGAGCCGACTGAAAATGCGCTACACAAAGTTATCATCTTTCTTCTGTCTGCCTACTGCTATGGAAGCAAATTCCATTACCTCATAGCTACATAGACAACTGGCAAATTCATAGCTTGACAAATTTAGCAAAGTTCCTAGATATCCAGTTTCAATAAACTATCCACTCAGAATCAACTGCTACTATTTGTCCATGCGTAAGAAACAAACAGCTAAGGAGACAGACATATGAAACAAATTTAACAGTAAATTTAATAATTAACCAGATTGGATTGATTGCCTTTTTTTCATTAAAACTGAATGTTTCTCTTTAATATTTATCACACAAAAATACAAATGTTAGAGTTAGGGCCACGAGATGGTGGCACATTCAGTTTTAAGGAATAAAAAAAAAGTCTACGAGTCAAAGCTGATTAATTATTAAAGTTGATATAAATTAATTTGTAGTGAATTACTTAAAAAATCATTTAATAATAGCTTAAGCATGTTCCAGAACTCACCTAAAATAAGTTATATACAAAGAATAATCGATAATGAGCAATGAGTTCTGGTTTTTTTGTTTTGTTTTTGTTTTTGTTTTGTTTTTTCAAGCGTCCTCTCTATCTCCATGGAGTGATTTTAAGGATTAGTACAATATACCAACAGCTACTTGAATGGAACTCTTGAAAATTCTCTTGGATTAGATCTTAGGTGATTTTTGCACCTTCCTACCCGTTTACTGTTACTGTTGCAAATTCACTCCTTAGGCGACACGATTTTTTTTCTCCAGAAACTCGAGTTCTTCATCCCACAAAACAAACAAATCAGACAGACAAATACATGCAATTAAAAGACATAATGCCCCTGCCTCATAGCGTCAATTGCTTCGGCCATAATTATGAATAGCAGAAGCAGACAATAACAGCCAAATGAAAAATTCGGTGTGCACAGGGCTGGCAAGTTTTTTTTGGGCGGCAAAGTTGGCATAAACTATACCAAAAATAAGGGAGAAGGGGTGTCAAAATATGCTACTGCACGGGGCGACAAAATTCCTAGAAACGGCGCTGGGTGTGCATATAGTAATGGCGCAGCATTTATTGCCACGTGGAAACGTTTATTTTTCAATAATGCTACGCCGAAAGAAGAAAGACGTTAAAGGGATTCTAGTCGCTCACTACATATTTTTTTTTCAGAATTTCTTCAGCCGGTTCCTGAGTTAGTAGATCCTTGGCAAGGCATGAAAGGTTTTTAATTACGCAACACAAGAATATCGATCGACCCTAGAACTCAATATTTTATTGCGCAACAGTGCAACTGTTAAACTTTAAGATCACGAGATGAGCACTTGTCTCCAGTATTGTGGCCCTGAGGTCGTTCAACAAGCCATCAATGGCCCACAGTTCAATTATCCTTGATCACTACGAGTAGGACTTGTCCCAAATCGATTTCCAACTTTGGGAACAAAAAGGCGTTATGATTTGAACATTTTGTAGTAGTGTCATTTATAAAGAACAAATGAATAAAAATAAATAAATCCACGAACGGCTTCTATTCCCTTATAGCGAGTAGACGAGGCCATTACAGTCGTATTTAACTTTAGGAGATTAAGAAGATAATTCGATCTCTACCGGTAGCCAATAACAGATAGCTTGAACAAGACTATCACTAATTTTATGCGCCACCCAATAATGAGACGGCTAACAAGTGCCGCCATCTCGTTTTCCCTAACCCTAACACAAAGTATTTATTGTCTGAACTAGTGGATCGGTTATAAGATCAATTTTTTTGGATTTACAGGACGAAAAAACCCGAGTTTCTGACAGACAAAACCCGCTTGCCCGTGCCAGAGATCGACTAACTCAGGAACCAGAGGAAAAAATTCCTTTTGTCGGCGACTAAACTCGAACCAAAGTCATTCTTCAGACGGCGTAGCGCTACAGAGTGCAAACACCACTTCCACTTAGCTAAACACGCTCGTCAATGAAATAGAGGAAAAGTTATTAAGCTGATAAGCAAAGTTTGGCTCACTTCGCTGAACTTGGCATACCTTCACTGAAAGTTTATTCACTCAACACTCTCTAAATATTTCTTTCATTTGAATCTATTCCTTGTCATTTCCTCTATTGAACTATTGAACCAGTAACACTGCAAGTTTTGAAGGAAGTTTGCAAACTTTGTTGCACAATAAAGAAACTGTCGGTTTCTCATTTTGTGACCTGGATGTTGGGTGTTGGATTGATTAAATTGAGTACTCATCAGCTATAATATATCTTTATACCTTCGCAAAACGTTTTTAGAAACATTATCCTAAATGCTATGCCGTTAACTTTGCAAAGAAGGATGCAAGTTATAAAAGAAATCAGACATTATCGTGTTACAGTCAGACTCATAAATATCAGAATTCGAATATAATATAGATGCGAGAAACACATTTCAGAGACTGTTTACAATCACGACTAAGCAACGAAGGTCATGAAGAGAGCATAGCATATCATATATATATATTCTCCTCGAAAAAATTATTATTATTATTATTATTATTATTATTATTATTATTTTCATCTTTGAAATATCCCAACTGATCTAAGAACCTACCTATAGAACAAGACATAGCATCAGTATGCAGATATACAACTATCCATGAATAAAAGTTCTTTTTTTTCTTTTGTTGCTCTATTTTTTTATTTTGATAATACAATGTCAGACTATTTTATTCATCGATTTAATTTAACCTCTTTTATTTGTGTGTTTTTATTTAATGAATCATTTTAATGTAGTTATTTATTTCCTTAAATCGAGAAAAATTGCATGCACTGCAGTGCATCAAACTGATCTGGGTTAAAGGAATGATGCGAGACACTTGATCAGACACAAAAGCGAAGGCTGTTATTGATTAGGCTTTGTTCCAGTGAAAGGTAAACGGATCACCGTGTCGAATGATCATCCATTATGAGAATAATTAAAAACACCAAACGACAATGTTTATTCGATTCCACATGCATTGTAAGCAGAGAGTGACTTGTTGTGTACACCTACGAATAAAAATCATGATACGAATCTACTTTGGTTGAATTCCTTGTGTACATTTAAGTGGTGGAAATAGCTAAATGATTACGGTGAATAAATAAATACATTTCAGCACTTGATTAAATCAATTAGGTTCCATAAATTAATTTCAATCTAAATATTAATTTTGAATCCAATCTTTGATATGCTCATTCCTTTCTTATTTTTTTATCCATTCGTTTATGGGCTGTAACCAGGGCCGGATTTAGACATGCTGAGGTCCTAAGCTATACAAAACCCAGAGGCCCTCCTACTGTTTTAAATGACATCAACTGGTCTTTTTGTTTTTTTATTTGAGGCCCCGGCAGATTGCGAGGCCCTAAGCTAATATTAACTTTTTTTAATATTTTCATTTTACGCGTTGTATATTTGTTTACCACTTGACATTTCAGTTGTTATTTCTCAACCATATTGTTAATATTGATAAGACTACTGATTTTAACAAAATTAACAAAAAAAAAATTCAATAAATAAAAATACGAAACTAATTTCACATTTTAAAATAAATTTTTCTAAAACCCGTTTATAAATGAACAAAAAAAGCAGTGTGATTATTAAATTTCATTATATCCGTAGTTATAAATAATAATTATTAAAGTATTTATATTAAAGTATTATTCTTTTTTTTTTTTCAATATAGTGAGTCCGAGTTAACGGCTAACATCGGAAACAGAGATTTTTTTTAAAAAAATATTTCCTAGCATTTTTCTTTCCTGAACTGGTTGTGTAATGTCGTTTACGGCGCATATTATCCCAATAATAGTGTTATGGAGATTATGTGCGCATGCGTGTACTCGAGAAACTCGGGATGGCAGAAAATGACAGGCGTTGTATAATAAGTTATTCATAGCACCGAAGATCTTCAATAGTACGTTAATTCTTAACTTACTGTTAAGAATTTGTCGCTTTATAACAAACATAAAATCCAAATACAGTTAGTTAGCAGCTGAACTATTTCCGTGCCAAGAAAGTCCAAGAATAAAATTGGTATAACACAAGCAGCTTGCAATCAAAACTTTATCCTGGCGACATAACAGCCTGCGAAAATTGAAACTATTAATAATAATAATACAACAAACAGAAAGATTTATTCTATCAGCTCACGACAGGCATTACAAGCTAATGCAATGAAAGCAAAAATTTTGAGCACCAATAATAACAGCAAACGCAGATTATGCGATCAGAAATATTAGATTGTAGAACATCTAATCAGTGCCTACAGCAAGATAGCTCAAACTGACTATAAATACCACCATGATCGAGTGGCCAGAATAATTCATTGGAATGTATGCAAAAAAATATGGCTTTCCTACATCCACGTGTAGCTCAGTGGATGTGGCGTTTGCACACCACCGCGCTTGGCCGCACGAAGGAAGACTTCGTTTCGAGTCTAGTCGGCGACCAGAGGAAATTTTTCTAAGCCTTTTTTCGACCGGTTCCCGAGTTAGTCGATCTCTGGCACGGGCAAGCAGGTTTTTCCTCCCGGAAACTCGGGTTTTTCGCCCTGTAAACTCAAGAAAATCGACCGTAGAACCCACATTATTTCAGACATTAAATATATTGTGTTAGGGTTAGGGACCACGAGATGGCGGCACATTTGAGCCGTCTCTCTTCACTGCGTACCGCTTAATTAGTGATAGCCTTGGGCCATCTGTCTCTGATTGGGTGCCAGTGGAGATTGAACTGCCCGCTCAGTCTCCAAAAGTTAGATAGGGCTAAATGGCCTCGCCTACTCCCGTATACGGGAATAAAAAGGCATTAGCTGATTTTTTTTTTTTTTTTACTTCTGATAACTGGTGGCAGCATAAAATAGCGACTGTATTGGAAAACGAAACAGCAAAAATTCTCTGGGACTTTAGAATACAAACTGATCGGCATTTGGAACACAATAGACCTGACATCACAATTATCGAACATCGACAGGTTTGGATTATCGATATCACAGTACCCAGTGATACCAACATTAACAACAAAGAACTGGGAAAAAATACTAAATATCGAGATCTGGCAATCGAAGTTGGCCGGCTGAAGCTTAAACACACCAAAGTCATCCCAATAGTTATCGGCGCACTTGGTGCAACTTCAAAGAAGCCATCCAACTATTTACAGCAATTAAACATCATTGAAGTGACCCCATATGACCTACAAAATGCAGCATTACTTGGAACAGTCCATATTTTACGACGCTACCTAACGTACTATTCTTAGATTCTTGGGTAGAATCTGAATTGTTCTGTATCACCAGTGAAATTGTTGTTTAAATAATGTTGTTTAAATCTTGTTTTGACTGTGTATCAATTATGTGAATAAATAATAATAATAATAATAATAATAATAATAATAATAATAATAATAATAAATCAACGAACGCAAATTAGACTTTGAAAGGAGAAAATGCAACAAACTTACATTCTTCTGAAAGGTAACTCTGCCTTCTGTATCGTCAACAAATTGAGCGCAGCTTTTTTAAATGTGTCAACCTCTCTCTCTCCCACGCACACGCACACATCAATCTTGTAACTTCATCCAAAGATAAAGTGGATCCTCCCCTTACATCATTCTTCTCCATCAACACTTGCATAATGAAATCCCATCTATACCAAGAAAAGCTCAAAACATTCCTCTTCTGTTCACCAGCTTCGATACTAACAAGTCTTCTGCTCCTAACGGTATCCGTCCCTCCAATTGTGCTCAAAATGGCTCCAGAATCCATCCCATATCATCTTTATAACATAACATGGATGGATTAACATGACAAGCTTGCTTTGCGTCCTCATACTGGGGACGCAGGCTTGCTTGTATTCACCTAATCCCTTTTAAAAGAGTGACAAAAGTCAGCTATGAAACTTCTTATTATTATTGATCACACCTCATTTTTCTGGAAAACAATGGAAGACATCATCAATAGGTAAGTTCTTCAGTATCTGGGATCCATTAATTAATCAATCACATGGTCTCAGGTATGGATTCTGACGCTTTCGATCCACAATGAATCCTTTGGACATTACTCACATTTGAGCACAAACCATGGAAAAATTTGGAGAAACTTGTGCGATCGCTTCTACTTAACACAATGGTTACTATCTTATAGTCTGCCTTCCATCCTTTGCAAATTGGGTCATCAGTTTCTTCTTTGGTTATTCACTGTGTTTCATAGTACTTCATTGTGCTTCCTCTCTTCAGACTCCTCTAGAAATGCTGGAGCTACAAAACTCTGCGCCTTTTCATCAGTAATGTATTTATTCCAAAAAAAAAAAAAAAGAAAAGAAAGAAAAAGGATGGGAGATCGTTGAACCCTAAATAACATTTAAAAATCTAGTGAGCATCTCTATCCTTAACGTTATGTCACTGACAACTGGCCAAAGGCTATCAACAATTTTCACAATCATCCAGGGAAGAGAATATAGCAAACAACTGCTGCCATCTCGTGATCCCTAATTCTCACACAACTGGCGATTTGCTTGAGTTTAAAAGTTAAAAATGCAAGGGTTTTTTTTTTAATTTTTTTTTATTTTATAGTCAGGGAGAAAAATTCTAACTCGCAAAGGAGATGATACCAGGAATGTGGAATGCAGATTATAAGAGGGGATTCAGAATTTATGGGCTGCAAATAGGAGAAACAGGAGAAACACGGGTGACATAATAGAAACCTACAAGCTTTTGAAAGGGTTAAACAGGATACAGCAGATGGAATTTTTGATTTTATGGAGAGTGGAAAGAGAACGAGAAAGCATCCTTGAAAATTGAGAATGAACTATTATTATTATTATTATTATTATTAAAAATAATACAAATATTTCTTGATCTCCGACACTGGAATCGACTTATAACAGTCTTTCTTCTAGCAGTCCGGCATTATTGAAATTGTATGATTTTCAGTATAACAGCAAGGGAACGTTTGGTAACCTTGACTAAGTTAATAAATAAGTTATAAAAATTATTTTTAAAAAATCATTAATTTTGAATATTACCGATGGGCGAATAATTTTGAGAATACAGCGCACATTTCTAGTCATCGGTGCGTAGAAAGGCTGCTAATTTGAAGATGTTCGTAGATTTTATGAATCACCCACACATAACACAAAACGTGTTGTGTATGTGCGCGCGCTTTTTCCCAATTTTAAAAGGGAATAAAATTCTTGAATAGTTTCGCTGTTTTCATTATATATATCCACCTCAACTAAGTACTGATGTTTGTTTGATATGATAATGACTGGAGCATTCTACGTCCCGGTCCTTGAGTGAAGTCAGGCCAACAAAAACAAAGCTATTGTTGCTGTTTGGGCTCCATTTAATAAGATATTACAGTATGTAATTGTAAGATAGCCTGTAGCCCGGTCTTTATTCTGGCTGTTGTTTGTTTTGCAGATGTACAAATCAAAGGTAAAAATAATAATAATAGTAAATAAAATAAAATAAAATAAAATAAAATAAGCGCCATATTATACCATACTCCGTCGCATTCATATAATATACGCTTGTATTTTTTATGAAATAAATCATTTTTCGGTTTCAGCATCTAGCTAGTACTCAAGTCCAAAGTCATAATAAAATAAAAACGCATAAATTATAAAAATTATAATATTAAAATATCAGTTAATCCCATAAATGAAATAAAATGCATTAAAAAGTTCATATGAGTATAGTACAATTTGATCTGTGTCTTAATTATTGAGTTTTTTCCCTTTCAGGTATCTGGAAAGGTTTTTAGTGAACAGACAAACTAGCAATGATTGACCAAAGGATCCCATTTCTTATACGAACACTGCCAGCTGCCATATTGCTTCTTGCAATTGTAAACCCTGTCTCTCATGGAAGAAGTCTTCATTCCAATGTTGCTACTGACGATGATTTGGTCGTCCGAACTACCAAAGGTTTGGTCAGGGGAACTACTTTACGTACCCCGACTGGTAAGTCAGTGGATGCATTTTGGGGAATTCCCTATGCCCAACCTCCTTTGGGTAGGTATCGTTTTCGCCATCCAAAACCAATCGATCCTTGGACGGACATTTTTAATGCCACGGAAAAGCCTCCAGCTTGTTATCAACTAAATGACACTTTCTTCGGCGAATTTAGAGGTGCTACGATGTGGAATCCAAATACTCCACTGAGTGAAGATTGTCTGAAAATTAACGTCTGGGTTCCCAGACCAAGAGTTCAAGGAGCTGCGGTATTGGTATGGATTTATGGGGGCGCCTATATGACTGGATCGTCGACTTTGGACGTATACGATCCACAGATCCTCGTTTCTGAAGAACAGATAATCCTTGTCTCCATGAACTATAGAGTAGCCGCCATGGGATTCCTTTATCTTGGAAGACCAAATGCTCCTGGAAATGCTGGTTTGTTTGATCAGTTAATGGCACTACAATGGGTACGTGATAACATTGCTTATTTTGGAGGTAATCCCTTGAATATTACCATATTTGGAGAAAGTGCAGGATCTACAAGTGTGGGTCTGCATCTTCTATCCCCACTCAGCAGAAATCTTTTCAGTCAGGCTATTCTTCAAAGTGGAGTGGCAAGTACTCCTTGGTCAGTAACAGACAAGAAGAAAAGTATCGCTAGGGCCCTTCGACTAGCAAAAGCACTTGGATGTCCACAAGATATGGATAATTTAGATGCCACTGTTGAATGCCTGTATGATAAAGACCCGCTAGAAATGGTTAGCGTGGTAGACTGGCCTCTGGAAATTATGGATTTCTCCTTTTCTCCAGTAATTGACGGCTCTTTTATTGACGAGAATCCTACCATATCTATGGAAACCAAAAACTTCAAAAAGACAAGAATTCTTGTAGGAACAACTACAGATGAAGGCTCGTTCTTTCTCCTCTATTCCCTTCCAGACATCTTTAAGAAAAATGATGATGTGTATGTGACCAGGGAAAATTTCATATATGCAGCTCGAAACATCAGCCCTTATAAGAAAGATCTTTTGCAGCAAGCAATTATATTTGAGTACACGGACTGGCTCAATCCAGATGATCCCATTAAGAACAGGAACGCTGTAGAGAAGATGGTAGGTGATTATCACTTCACATGCAGCACTAATGAATTTTCACAGCGGTATGCTGAAACTGGTAACGATGTCTACAAGTATCTGTTCGCCCACAGATCTTCTCTCAATCCTTGGCCTCAGTGGGCTGGCGTACTACATGCAGACGAAATCAGTTATGTTTTCGGTGAGCCTCTTAATCCAACATTTGGCTATAAACCGGACGAAATCGAACTCAGTAGGCGGATTATGCGATATTGGGCAAATTTCGCAAAAACCGGGTGAGCTATTTTTCTTTCTTTTTTTTTCTTTATTCATAAAACTAACTCATTTTTTATGTAAATATACTTGGCAATACACTTATTTTCGTTGTTTATAGCCAAGTTTGATTGTATTATTTGTTTGAAGTAAACAAATGAATTCATAATTTTTAATTTAAGAACTATATATTACTATTATTATATTTTATCATTAAACGAAGATAATTTCGTCTCACCAAGAATTATTTCATAAACAATATTTATAAACAACATGAACTGTCATTCAGAATAATGGTAGGATACATTTCTGTATGTAGAAATCATTTAAACATAAAAAAAGATCTCGGATATTTATTGGTAATAGTTTAAAAAAAACGATTGTAGTTTTAAAAAATGCTTGTTTAGGTTTAACCTAATTTCAAATGTATTGCACCATATTTCATACTAAATTTCACAAAAATTCTTCGAAAGTTTTGGTGATGATATCGCACACGAAATGTCAGACTGCATGCATTATATAAGTTTTCTTAATTTTTTCTTTCAGAAATCCCAATCAATCTCCTAATGGTAGATGGGAATCTGTCTATTGGCCTGTACATACAGCGACTGGACAGGAATATCTTACTTTGGCTTCCAATTCCAGTCAAGTGGGTCGCGGTCCTAGAGCAAAACAGTGTGCCTTTTGGCTGAAATACCTGCCTCAACTGGAAAAATCCATAGGTGAATTTAATTAAAAAAAAAAAAAACTTTCGTTTTTAATAGTAAATCGGTAATTTTCGATTTTATTTTGTAATTTCTAATCTTATTTTGTAATGCACGTTGTAATTTCGCTCCTGCCTTCAGGTCCGTTGTAGTTTAAGTTTAATTTATTCGTAATTCTAGGCTAAGAATTAATTAACGTCGTTCTGTAATTCGCCCTAGCGTTAGTGAAAGGAGTTAACTACTTACAAACAGTAATTGCCACCATCGTTTGGTGCAGCGTCGTAAAATTTAAAAGACTTCGCATACTCTCGCCAGCCTACCTTAGTTATTGTTTCTGCGCCATTTGCAGCATTCATTTCTATTCATAGCTAGCGAATTCCCCAAGGAAATTAAAAGAAGCTTCTTGTAAGGTATACAGCATGTCTGCATAAATTTTTAACAGCTTGCAGCAATCCCAGTTAAGAATTATTTTCTCATTTTTTTTTTTTTTTGTAGCCGCTAGCAAATCACGCATCTCGTAAAGACTTCTCTGTTTGCAGCTCCCCCAACGGACAAAGTAATTGTCAGAAAAGGAATGTACATGCTATTGACAACTTTAATTTTATGGATGCCGCTAGGTAAATTGTAAAATCTTCATTATAAATAAAAGTTCAAATTTATTTAATGATAATAACCGAACCCATTCGAAGAAGTTTTGTACGGATAACGATAATTGGATTTTTAAAACAGATTCAAGTACCTGAAAATAATTGGAACTAGTCCAGGTAAGAAAAAAATAAAAAATAAATAAAGCATTATTTTCAATTACGTGAAATGAATCGCCAATCTTGAAGAAAAATAAATTACTATGCAACAAAAATGAGCTCTTCAAAAGACAAGGAGAAAAAAAAGACATTAAAACTAAATAACAATTTCCGCATTTTCTTTCTTTTTTCATTCAATACTAATGTATTTTAAAAGAAAAAAATACATTAGTATTGAATTCCTATATATCTAAGATCAGTACTTAAATTGTGTGTTGATATCTCGATGGCAGCTAAGGACATAAAAACAAATATCGTATCTAAGAGACATGTTTCATCTTTCTGTAACGTATCGATAATGCAAGCTGTAATGGTTCTTGAATAAAACATAGACCAACTTTGGAATAAAGCAGCCATCAGGTTTTATAGCTAGCTGTATCCGATCAGATCCTAGATGACTCTTGTTGTAGTGGCGCGTGATGGATATGGCCTGTTTTCATATGTTGCAAACGACGCTTGCAAATAACTATACGGATTTTTCTTTACGATAAGCTCCGCATTGATTTTGGTACCTAGTGGTGTCTCGTCAGTATACTCATGACCTGTGGACGAATCTTTATTTTGAGGATTCCTTTTTCGCCAATGATTTATAATAACAAAGGTCACTCTTTGACAACAAAACAACAGAAAAAAAAAATTCAAAAAAGTATACGTAATGAATTACATTGCTATTTTCATTAACACTGATGAAATAGGAGGAATGGACATGAAATAGTAACATCACACATTTTATAGAAATTAGTAGAGTAATTCAAATTGTAAATAATAATAATAATAATATCTAAATGTGTTTGTAACTAATTCAAATGCGCTTGCACTAATATAAATCGTCTGCTAGAGAATTAACACAAGATTCTGCTTACTGCAGATGTATATTATGTAAAGAAAGAAATGAAGTAAAACAGCAAAAGTTATTTTAGTCTTTACCGGTGAAGTTCATTTCTTTCTGTTGAAATTAAATTATACTTCGTGTGCTTAATTCAAACGTAAACGTTTTTTTTTTTTTTTTGTGGGGATGGTAATAATTTGAACATACTTAAAAAAAAAAAAAGCTAAAGTAGAATTTTTCTTCGCGAATGCTGGTGTATTACGTTATTGTTTTTTCTTTCCTCTGTAATAAGGCTGATAATTAAGTAAACACTGACGTCATAGTCATTCTTTTAAGCTAGGAAAAGAAATGAAAGAAAAGAAAATAATAACCTGCATACAAATTAACTCAAAACGTTAATTTCAGTGGCTTGTGTGTAACACTTTAGGATAGCTGGAATAAGTACTAAGCATTTATTTATTCATTAATAAATAAACTAAACAGGTGAGAGTTTAGACCACTTTTCTTGTTTACAAAAGCTACCATAATCATAGAATAGTGAAAATCTAGACTACATTTTTTTTTTCAGTAGTGATATTTTTCAGATATGCAAATATTCTCATCATTACATACATTTTGAACCAACTTATTGTTTGAAGAAATAATTATGAATACCCAAAAAGTTTATATAAACCCTAATATGAACTAAACTGAAAAAAAAAAAAAAAAAACAGAATGAATAAAAAACTAAATTTTAATTTTCTCAAAGAAAATCTGAATTAAATTAAAAAAAATATAAATAAATAAACAAATTCTCTTACGCCTTTTATTCCCAAAGGGTGGAGCTCTTTTAGTCTTCACTAACGTTTTGAAGATCGATAGACAGCCTGACTCTACCCTTCAGCCATCAGTGATAATTCAACTCGAGGCTATCAACTGAACCAAGACACTTTCACAGGAAAGATTATGGTAGGCAAGTGCATGCCACCATCTCGTAGTCCTAAACCCGTACACACACACACACACACACACACACACACACACACACACACACACACACACACACACACACACTATGTATGTATGTATGAGACTGGCAACTCAATTTCAATTGAAATCCCTGTATAGGTTTCTTGTGTCATCGACGAAATTCAAATCCAGGTTTTCCAACCGCAAAGCAAAACTTGCGATTGAGATACGGAAGTTCAATTTTTAGACATGTTTAGTCATCTTCAAGTGCTTTAATTATTCTTTATGAATCTCACCGTGGTAAAATGTCTTTTTAATAGATGATTAAAAAGACATTTTAACCACTGTGTGTAACTATCTCCTTGTTTATTAGAATCTTGAGACGGAATAAAAATTCATGTCTAATCTCCATAGCAGGATTCGAAAAAGTCAAATTTTCTCATTTTCAAATTTTAATTATTTAATTGTGATTATAAAACTGTTTTATTATTTTCTTAAACTGTTCACGTTTTAATTGTGATAGTTATTATCCAAAAGCCATGAAGTGACGTAATTTAAGCATTTAATTTTTTGCAAGAAGAAATTAAGTTAATTAAGAATTAATTAATTTTAAATAAACATATTCATTTAATTCGCCCGAGTAATATATTTAAAACATTCTAAAAAGCTTCAAATGAGAATAATTAAAAAGCCTCCATGCATTGCTAAATACATTGATATATGATTGACAGTTAATATTACCGAATCGATTTCAATGAATTTTCTGCGCATCTACATCTGCGCAAAGTAATTTTTATTATTATTTTTTGTTGTTGTTTGTTGATCTAGAGAATTAGGAGTTTTAAGAAAATAAAACAAAATTAACGTTTGGTACCAATAATTTTCGTTTGATATATATATATAGCAAAAGTGTCGGGAAAAGTTTTGTATTTGCATAATGAATATAAAGGCGGCTTAAATTAATCTAAGAAAGACTTAATTGAAAACTAGAATGGAAATTCAAATTAACATTGCCTACGCTTCGAAAGATCCTCGTGATAAATTGGAACAGCAGGTGTTTAATTTCCCAAATAATGTTTCGCATTTGAAATTTATTTATTTTTCTTGCAAACATAACGCGCTGCACAAATATTACATCAACAGAAAAAAAAAATCATATTAGCACTTCCTAAATTGGACAGTTTATTAAATTATACTCAAAAATATTCGATATCCAGATGAACAAAAATGAAAAATGGCTTGTGCATTCTAATTGCTAGTTTAAATCAATTTCCATATTAACCTGTTACATAAAATCCCCCCCCCCCAGAAACTAGAATTTATTTAAGAGCAGACATTCGGCGTGCTGAAAATAATTTTTGATAATTTTGTTGCATCTGCTGGTTTTCCGTGATTTAAAATTCTCAAAGGCACAACTAAAAATTATTATATTTCTTAAGTTGCACGGAGTATAATAAAAATAAATAAATAAATATAATACATTTCTAGTTTTAGTAATGACTTTGGTTTTATTTCTGTTTCAGAAAATCTCAACAGATCCAGCGACGACTGTACAAGTAGCGCCACCTGGCGGGAAGCAAGACAGAGCTGTCTCAGTGTTTTCAGCGTTTTAATTTTACTGGGTGCGCCAAGTCGTGTCATTTCGATGGCGTTCTATTAACAGAGTGCTGGTTTGAGTAACCTTTCCCCTCCTCGGAACTGCAAGCAAAGATTTGTCTTATATATTAAAAAGCTCCATATGAAGATGAATTAGTGTGCACATACCAAACGATTATGGCTTATTCATGAAATATTGATTTCCTTCTCATTCACTACCTATATTCAAATTTCTCAGAAAAAAAAATGCTCAACTCTGTATGAGAATAGAATTTATCCCAGTGTGCATAATTCCATGAACTATTTTTTCTTTTTTTTTTAATACGATAAAATAGATAGTTGTATCTTGAATTTAAGCGATCTGTCATATAATGAACTTGAAAAGATTTACGATTTTTGTGTGTATGTGTGTGTTTGTGTGCGTGCGTGCGTGTGTGCATGCCTCCCCCAGCAACGCTTGATAAATCGATAAGCCCTTTTCACAGAAGGTTGGACGAAAAGTGAATTCATTGAATACAACAAGAGCCAATAAAATAATCGAGCTGACGCTTTGTAATATCAACGAACAGCATACGTTTTATGTACAACATAATAACTGCTGGCGCTCTTCCCAGGTGCTACGAACATGTCCTTTCAATAGAGTTCATTTATCTTGAATATATTATAAATATAAATATAAATAAATATATCTATATATATCTATATATATGTAACAGTTGTAATTACTATGCTGTTTAATTCCTTTAAACAGAACACTGGTTTCAATTCCACAGTTGGAGCTGAGATATTGATGCACATATAGAAAATAAATAAATATAGAAACGATTAAAAAGAAAAAAAAAAGAAACTTCTACCTGACACGGAAGAAAAAACAGCTACAAGTGTAACTAAATGCTTCACTTTGAGAATTTGCTGGAAGCAAATTGAAGAATATCAACAGACGCATGCGCAACGAGTGAAAAGTGACAAAAGAATTTCATTGCGCGTGCATCAATGGAATTTTGCTACAAGCATATCACTGACAAGAGTAGTGATGACGTCATTTCAGTCGCGTGCATATCAGAGTTGAAGAAGCAAATGGCTGCTTCAATGTTCGTAGTCGCGTATCTACATAAATAATAATAATCTGCCGGTTGGGTTTCGTACTTCAGAAATCGAAGTGGGACGTGCACAGAACTTCGGCCATCTAAATAGCAGCTAACAGAAAACGTTAAACACGTGACTATGTGGAAAAAAAAAAAAAAAGGACACAGAATTTGTCACGTGCATATCAAAAGAGTGCTGTAAGCATACCAAAAGAGACTATTTGAGTTTTAAAGTGTATTTTTCTCCTCTATTTGTCTGTGCCATTGATCAAATTGCTGTAGGCGTTCTCTTTAAAATTAAGTGTAAAATATGCACTTGAGATAAATAACTACGCGGTTCTTAATATTTTATTCTCTATAGATACTCTCCTGCAAAACACGTGTTAAGCACAGGAAATTAACTTTACACCTTGTAATGTTCAATGTTAAACGTAAGATGACAAAATAAAAGAAAAAAAAGGTCATTCAAATTAGGGAGAATTCTTTGATGTTTGGTACACATAATCGTATAGACGTATATTCATAAAATTGTTTCATTTACTGTTGAAAAGTGTTAGCCATCTTGTAGTGTTTATACGTCATCATAAGGCACGCAGCATTTTAAAATTTTATTCACAAACAAAATTATGCAGCGTATCTTTTGGAATATCAAAATTAGAACCAACAGGAATTGTATTCGATACTTGTCTGTGCTATGCATAAGCTAAAGTCGTCTGCTGTTTAGCGAACTAGGTTTTTGCTCATAATTGAAATAACTTTAAATAAATGCTATAATCGCAGAGGATCGTTTTGATCTTAACTAGGATAATATCAGGCAGCTAGCGAAAATCCCAGGATTTTCTTCCGGTATTTTTGCTCACAACTTAATCAATTGTCCATGCTGTAGTATAATTCCTCTTGGTTCTAATAATAAAATAAAAATAATAAAAAAAATCTAAGCACATAAAATGTTTTTTTTTTTTATTCTTTCTAACATTTGATAGCACTTGAAGAAGCTTAACTATTTCGTTGATGCACCCATGTTTCATTTTATTTATGTGTACCAATATGAAGATATTTCCCTTGAATTTCTAGTTTTTTTTCTTTTTTCGCACTATGTTCATGTTTGTAAATTAAGGTATTTTGAATAAAAGAAAATTGTAATATAACACTTATTATTCCTTTTTTCCAGAAATGTACTTTAGAACACTGTATTTTTCTTTCCTTTTGTAATTACTCAAATTGTAATTATTGAAAAACAAATGCTCATTCTGAATATATGGAATAAAGCGGGTAATGACCACTTTGTTTGTGTTTAATGCAATAATAATAAGATTATTTCTGTGTCCGTAATTGATTTTCTTGAAGAATTTTCATCATATATTTTATTACTAGTGAATGACGAGGAAGTCCACAATTTTTTCAGTTAAAAAAAAAAACAAAATTTTGTAAATAAATGCCTTAAATATTTATGTTTAGCTGCTTTCGTCTTATACGTTTACTTAATAAACTAATAAATTGAAGCTATTAATTATATATTTGGTTTCATCTTTATCCAAGTGTAAACAAACAAAGTTTGCGTCTGAAGTACTTTCAGGACTGGGGCAACTCGTGGTAAAGGTGGTATAAGTTCTCATTACTTACCTTAGTATCCCCTAATGCAAAGCACATCTCCTTGCGGACATGTATAATGCTATGCATTAAGGGAAGAGTCACTACCCAGACCGGTTTCGACATTTATTGAGGTCTCATCAGTGGGAGCCAGACCCAGAGGTGAGGTGATACCAAGGATGAAATAATGCAATAGTCATATTTACCTATACGAGTTGCCAAAGAGTGTCACACCCTATTATTAAAATTCTCTGGATTAGAGATAAGTTTATGGAAGTTTTTTTTCACTTGGCTATCCTAATTTTTTTTTTTCACTTGGATAAAGGATAAAACCAAATATATAATTAATAGCATAGCTAAGTGGAAAAAAACTTCCATCAACTTATCTCTAATCTAGAGAATTTTAATAATAGGGTGTGACACCCTTTGGCAACTCGTATAGGTAAATATGACTTCTCCATTACTTCCACCTTAGTATCACCACCTCTGGGTCTAGCTACCACTGATGAGACCTCAATAAAGGTCGAAACCGGTCTGGGTAGTAACCCTTCCCTTAATGCATAGCATTATATAATACTTGTGGACATGTATAATGCATAGCATTATACATGTCCGCAAGGAGATGTGCTTTGCATTAGGGGATAGTAAGGCAAGTGATGAGAACTTATACCAACTTTACCAAGAGTTGCCCCATTCCTGAAAGTACTCCAGGTGCAAACTTTGTTTGCCTACACTTGGATTAAGGATAAAACCAAATATATAATTAGTAGCAAAGCCAAGTGAAAAAACTTCCATATACAAATTGAAGCTATGTGAACTGGCTTGTAAAAGAAGTAGCGAAAAGTACCAAAGTTTCCTTCTCGCACGATGATTGCATAAAAGTTATAATATTACCGGTTGAGTGAAACAAATCCTGTATAAAGAGTGATTTTTACAAACCTTGATAAGATTTTTTTTTTCAACACCAAGTGAAAGCATCAAATGATTCCCACTGCTACATAGATGACATAGCTTCTAGGTAATGGATTATATGGTGTAGAGCGCCCTCTTACGAGTTCCTGAATTCCATGGGGATGCTGGGTAATAATAATAATAGTTGCTTTAGCACGTCAGCATAAAGAGGGATTTTCATCAGATTTTTGAAAAATGTAACTGTCAAAAAAAAACCAAAAAAAAAAACTTCATTTTAACTCCAAGTATTTCTTTATACAAAAATATAGGAGTGTGCTCCCGGATTTTTTTCCCCGTGGTAAATCGGATTCTTTGTGTAAGAAAGAAAATGACAGGGTACTCAATTTTTGAAAAGGATAGTGAATTCGTATAAAGATTTATAGCCTTACAGCGTGAACATAATGGATTTATAGGATTGTCCTGTACTTAGTGTTCTGTAAGGGTTCTTCCTGCCTCAAGTCCTTGAGATAAACCTTTCACATTATTTATCTAAATTCTTTTTCCGGCCGTTCCCCTTAACTGGTCATGTCAGCTGTCGGAAAGTAGTCTGCTTTGGAAGTTCAAAAAAATACTGGAAATTGATTTTAAAATATAATTTTCTAGTAAAAAATATTGTTACTTATTGATCCTAGGATGCGAAGGTGGTAGTTTGAATATAATGGGAAGAAATGTGAACTGAAAACAATAAACATCCCTAGAGCAGTTCTAGTATATTCCGCTAGTCGGAATTTCAGTTGAAGGTGTGTTAGCCAATCTCATACAAGCGAAGCAGATCCTTTTTTTTTTTTTTTTTTTTTTTATCCTTGTTCTTAGGCTTTTAACTGAAGAGATATACCGAAAATAACCAGAAAGTTGTCGTTACGACAAATAAAAACAACAACAACTCAGTTTATTATTATTGTTACAATTCCATACAAAAGACGTTGTTCAACCTAGTTCAGTAGGATCGTGGATAGACAGAGATATGAAGTAAAGGAAGTGAACTGTGTACACATTGTACACATACCGGAACACTGAATTAGAAATCTATATGCAAAATACTTGGTCATATTTCTGTCTGATGACATATGTCTGCCTACCGTACTCTAGGTTGAACAACTTCTTGTGTATGGAATTATCAGTAATAATAATAATAAACTGAGTTTTTTTTTAAATATTATTTGTCGTAATGAAGGGCATGATGGTAATGATGATGGCTTCCAAAGAGGTGTGCATTATGATTCCTTTTTAGTTTCTTTTCCTGAAAGCCAATGTTAGATTTCATTATATCGGAAGTAGAAACCTATGGTGAAAGACAAGATTAAGTTTTCCAAACATAAAAGTTGCTGAATTCTACGTATTTAGAACTAGAGTACATTTAGATTCATCAACGATTGAATGGGAAGAAATGTGAGAAGATGTAGTACTAGTAGACAGCGATACGGCAGAGACTGCCGAGTGTAAAAAAAAAGTGGAGACTAGACTGGACAAAAGTTTGATTGATTGTTTTTGCAAAGGAATAGAATTCATAGCCACTGCCTTGGACATGATGCAAGTTTTGTTTTGTTTTCGGGCTCTTTCAAACACATTAAAAATCAGTTTCGCACGTGTTGATAACTTGCTGTTTCGAACAACGATTTTGAACTTTTCTACAGATAGAAAAATGAAGATCGTAATTTTGAAAAGACCTGCGATGTACCGGTATTTGTTTCTTCTCTTGAATTGCCTTGTCACACTTCTTAGAGCACCAAGATTTAAATAAAGGAAGATAATTTAAAATAAACTGTTGAATATTTCAAAATCATAACTTAGACAACAGAAGAACGAGAGCAATCTTAGGAATATTGTTGCATAAGATGAAATCAATGTTTGGTTATGATCTCAATTGCTTAGAAGACAGGAAAAAAAACACTTCATCTGTTATCTTAAAGAGACCATTAGCATGGAAAACATCAAGTGTATGGAACAAAGTGAAGATAGTCTTGCATTAGTAGTCGTATGATGAGCAGTTTGTGTGAGACAGGAAATGCTTCGCTATATAAATCTATTATATATGCATTCACAATGTATGCTAAACTTAAAACATTGGAAAACTAACAAAAAAAATAATAAAATAGTATTATTTAATGCAGTTCCCCAGATTTTGGGAATGGATCATCATTGGAAATGAGGTTCGAGTAGGCCACAACAGTTTCTTTGAATACTGCCTAATTATAAATGCATCCATTCCACATTGCTCGAATGATTCTATGACAGGCTTCAAGCCTATGTTGATCTAATCCAGATTTCCACAATTCTAATTAACTGAATATAACTTTCATGTTAAATTTAGAAGTATGTTTATCAACTGATCAACGTTTTTTGACTGAAATGTTACAAGTTGCAGGAATATGGAACGTCATATACATATCAGAAAATTCCAAGAAAGTGCTAGGATTCAATTATAAGGAAATATAATACTTCCCCCGATCTTTAATCGCATCGATGGCTTGGCTATTTTCAATTTTGGAAAATTGTGATCTGAAACTGTATTACACTGGTGTCCTAAAGGTAAGGAAGAACTACATATTTACCCGTATATGAAAATATTTTCATGACTACTCGTACAACCAAATGTGGACATAAATTTATTGCTAGGATAGTAATAAATTATATTACACAGAAAAGATGTTATAAATTTTGTACAAATTAAACTGCAATAGGTTTTTGAAAAAAATTTCAAATTTCCTAAGGACGTAGTTAAGGAATTAATGTACAGTTCTTATAGAAAACTATGTCCATCCTGAGCTGCGATGCAGCTTTCACAATGCCATACCATGCTTAGGTACGACATTGTAAAAATGTCGTTCATCCAAGTGATTCAGGAGTTCTTGAGGCAAACTGGCCCACTCATCCTTCAGAGCAAGGATAAGGCCTTGTATCTGAAGGATAAGACAAGTCCTATTAACCCCATAGAAGCATGCTGGCCAGTCGATTCGATTAATATCCTCGGTCTCATCAAGTATCTTCACTGCTCGTGTTCGATGTGGTGGCAATGTCATTCCATAACAATGAATTTTTCGCCAACAATGGAAGTTGAATTAGCATTCATTCCATAACGCTAGATTGCACAAAGAACAACCGTTATGGATTTGATTCTAGTTGCTTAGTAATAGAACTTTTTCTAGACTTTTTTTTTTCCCCGATCACTTCCCGAATTAGTCGATCCTTGGCATAAGCAAGTACGAGTAGAGTTTTCCTCCAGGAAACTCGGTTTTTTAATCAAGCAGCTCAAAAAATAGACCGCAGAACCAACATACTCTCTCTCTCTCTCTGTTTTGTCTTAAAGCATTAAATGGTGCACATCATTTTAAAAGATTTTTCTTACTGATTTCAAAAATGTTTTGCTCCTATGTTGTGCTCATAGAAGGCCATGAGCAGCCTGCCCGAGTTTTAAAATGACAAATGCAAGGTTTATATTGATGTATTAGCTCTTTGTATTTGAAGGTATCCTCCCTCTAAACACAATTGACAATGAAAGATCAATACCATTCAAGTGTACCGATTAGAAGTACTATTTTATTGTATGTAAATACCCCCACGAAATATTGTAAAGTGTCCGTACCATAGATGTTTAAATTCAAATAATCCGAATCTTCGTCTCCAGAAACCAAACATGAAATTCTTTCAACCCATATCAGGATTCCAGTAAGAGCGATGGTGATCTCACATCAAGCGACAAAAATCATCTGCTACAGAAAGACTAGCACAAACATCTATACCACAGTGAGCTTTGAACCTATAGTCTGTCGGTGGAAGGCGTCAATGCTGTCCACACAGCAAACCACATCGGTTAGCTGAATATATGATAAAATAAAGAAATCAGCTAACGCCGTTTACTTCCTTATTATTATATTATTACTTATCGTTTTTAAAGTTTTTATTTAAAAAAATAAAAGTAAAAATTTTCCCGAAAATTCGTATTGGAAAAATAACATGAATTCATGTTCGAAAATCAAGTCAAAATGAGCTGCTATAAATAGTTTTCTTAATATTTTTTTTTTTTTTAATCGAAGAATTTGAGAAAATAAGGACTGAAACGATTACTTTTACGATTAAAACTAAATTTACTTAAACGATTACAAAAAAAATCAAAGAAAACTTCGTTTTCTTTGATTGTTTTTAAAGAAATAATTATTTTAGTACTTATTTTGGTACATCGGTCATCTACGAGCAGGGGCGGGTCGTGTATAGGCACTACGGAACTGCAGTATCCCCAATTTTTCTCGATATATAAATATATTTGTTAATTTATTTATATTTGCTTGTAATATTTAATTTTATCATCGACAATCCTATACGATGATAAAATTAAATATTATATATTATATATAGGATTGGATTGTATAGCGTCTTTTGCTGCTGGCAAAGGACGCTAGCAGCACTGCGTTTACCACAGTGTCATATTGCTATGCGCGCAAGCAAATGCACGTCATAGCGAGATGCGAGCTATTAGCGTAATGCGGCACTGTCCGTCGCGCACCTCCGCTGTTGTTTATATGCAGTTTACGCCAGTAGTAGAGTGTTCGGAATGATTAAAGGATTTAATTGTAATGTCCAAAAATTTTTAATCTATTCCTTTAATTACAATTAAAGAAATGGATTTTATTTTTAAGTAATTTTGAATTATATTAAACTGCATAATTTTATCGATAATAAATAATATTTTCTTCATGTTTCATTTTTTTTAAAATTTTTACCATAATTTTGATATTTTATCCAAACACGTATACACTGTACTTACAGTGTCTATGTATATTTCGAAAGTTGCAGTACCTCCACGATTTCAAGCTATGAGCCGCCATCTACGAGACTACTTATAGTAGCCTCGTAGACAGTGGCTTATGTTCTAGATTATGCAGAAGATAATGCAGAACTAAGACGAGAATCTATAACGTATAACAATAATATATCGCGTAAGAATTATGCTACATTATAGAATATTTAAAGCTACTTGTAGCAAAATGAAATACTCTCATGCAAGCAGCTAGTGTTGATACTTCACACAAAAACCTTACATGTATTTTATATTGAGTATTTGCATACATTTCGATGTTTGCAACAAGAGCAGAACAAACATTGATGATATTCATGTTGCTGTTATCGATGATGGCTTTATGTTGTTGTTGTTAATAACAACAATCTTTAATCGCGTCAATCAAAATTTCCCAAAGTTCCGACCCCTTCTGTAGATAGATATCGATTAACGAATGACTGCCTATAATACATACTTTCCACCCATGAGACTGTTCGGATTATCTGAGCTGTTTTTGTATTTCAACGAATGTTCAGACAGTTCATTATAAACTCTCCGCTGAAGCAGCTATCATCATACATTTCCCCAGCTGCGTCAAAGTAGGAATGGGAGGTAGTTCTCTATCAGGAAACGAAATCGATCTATTCATAGATGCGGGCACGTGTTTGAATTCAGATATAAATAATTGAGTGTAGACTAATGTGTTTTCATATAAAATCGATTCCAATGACAGACATCGTCTTCTACTCCTCCTCTTTCTTATCTCTTCCTTCTTTTCATTGATTAAACGACTGTTCAAAAAAACTTCATTTGTATTCAGAATTATTCAGCGTCTACAGAAAACAGAAAAACATTTTTTATTTTGTTTTATTTGCTTTTTTATAGAGTCGTAGCGAACATTAAAGAATTTACGAAACTAACTTGGGATAAGGTTTCCTTCGAAAAGTTTTTTTTTTTTTCATTTTTTCCGGAAGTGAAGTAGCAATTAGGTGGAAGAATACTGGAATAGTAAACAGCAATCAAGTGTTTTTGGGAAGCAATTTGCTCGCCAACCGATATAAAAAGGGGAAAAAAAAAAAAATCACAAAACTGACCCGCTAGTGTCTTCTTTCAAGTATGAGCCCAGGGCCGAAAGTTTTGCTGGGCCTCGGGAAAAAGTTATTAGTGAGGTCCCAAAATATTTGCAAAAAAAAATTTTTTTTATCGAAAAATCATATAATTTTATTAAACATAATTTACAAACATTAAATGCATAAGGTTATATACTAAAATATTTCCCATATCAATAGATCTCTAAAACATCAAAAATTCTTTATCAAATTTTCTTAGAAATGTAAACGTGCGGGGCTCCCTCTGGGGCCCGAAAAACCGAGCCAGCCGTGACTGAGCCATACTCATTTAATTCTGGCTTCGAAAGATTACCTCGCACCATCTGCCTCCCCTTACCTATAGCCCACATTCGTATGCTTATAATGTTCTTTATTCATTAAAAAGGGATTAAATTTTCCATGTTTCTATGACGTCATTTCTAAAATTTCAAAAGTTTTTATGACGTGTTACAACATTTAAGGTATGCACATCTATAGCGCAATTGGAATAAGAGACTTTGACCTGAGAAAGAGACCTGAGTTCGATTCTTGTTGTGATGAGAGGAATGTTTACATGGGTTTGAGTTAGCCGATCTCATAGCGGCGTAGCAGGATTATTTCAACTCGCATATATGCAATTTGGGCCATGAGAACTTACCCAATTTACAGACATTATTGTTAATAGTGGTCGGCAGATGATGGCGTTGTGTGTAATTGAAGGATTAAGTAGTGGAGACAGATAGGGTGCCCTCCTGCAATGAGCCCTTGGAGATAATATGTAATAAAAGTAATAGCAATAAAACACATAAAAATGGAGTATATCCAGTAAAGCCAAAAAACAAACTTATACTTGCAATCTTGTTGTTTGGAATGGGAGATGAAGCACCTAAGACTATGAGGTCAATGCATTATGTTTGTACATTGTGTTATTCTTGTGGCCAGAAGTGTGATGGTTTGGAGGGCATCTCGTTGGATGAACGCACCGACCTGTGCTTCCTATTGGAACCCTGAATGCTGCAACTTATAGAGAACGATGTCTTGGATCACTACGTTCGTTCCGTATGTGGGTGCGATAGAGAAGACATTTTGGGTGCTGTAGATGTTACTGCTCTTAATATCCTCCTCTTCCTAAAACCTTGAGGGGACTTAGAACTTAGCAGGAGCAATGGTTGTTATTACCGAGCTCCTGGCCATCATTATAAAATCGTACTGCTGTGAGAGGTGCTCACATTCCTTATTGAGGCACTTTCACAATCTCATTTTGACATTTTTTTTGGCCATTGTCATCACGTACTCATTTGTTACTGAAATTAACTATTTATCTACAATTTTTGTGGGAGTTTCTTTCACATCTTATACCATAGTGCTTTTCACTGAATTGCATAAAAATTCATCACAGTTTTTGAGTCATCGTGATTTTTCTCTTTGTTCCTTAATTTGTGGAAGTCATTCTGTATTATAAAGTATGCTGATAAAAGTAACCAATGGTGGCATAGAAAAACAAGCAAGGAAATATAATCCAAATCACAATCCATTTCACAATTGAATTCTTGTATATTGTAATCCAGTGGCACACTCAGGATTTAATAATGGAGGGGGGGGGGGGAGTTGAGTAGACGATTTGAGAATACACACTACACATCACGTACGACCTATGACTGAACATCTGCAGTGATCGCTAATATATGATACCCGTGATCTCCTCTGGCCCGGCTCGGGCAAACGAAGTAACACTTGCCTGAGCACTACGTCGTTCGCCTTGTGTTCACAGCGGCCATGATTCCTGAGAGCTATAGGGTATTCTCACCTTGTGTGTCTGCTAATTAATAAGTATTATAGCAATAGAAGACACGACACAACATAAATAAATAAAAAAATGAATTTTAATTAGGAAAAGATTTTTGGAAAATTTTGTTTTTTTTTCTTCTTTTTCTTTGGGGGACGCCAGGGCCCCTTGCCTCTCCTCTGGGTGTGCCACTGCTGTAATCACTCATTCTTTAAATTAAACTCAGAGAATTTTTCGCATAAGTAAACTGCTGATATAATTTTATCAGTTATAATTTATAAGATCCAAACCTAGCAGAGGGTTGGCTTCATGCCTTCTTATGAAGCCACAGAGCCTGCTACGAACATGTTAAAGTAGATATCTTTTGATGGCGAAATATAAAACAGATAATCATCCTTCTATTTTTTTTATGAAGGCATGAAACCACACAGCCTACGAATATGTTAAAGCAGATGCTTTTGATGGTTAAATAATTTACATTCATCGAAACATCTAAAACTTGTCACATGATCACTCTTTTGGATGTTTCAATTTCTCTTACCATGAAATTAAAAATCATCAAAATATATTAGCATTATAAATCATTCAGAAACTTGATATTCATGATAAAAATGAAAAATATTTACTGCCCCAGAAAACATCAAAGCTGAATGAAGTATGTATATGCAGATTTCAAGTCCCACAGAAATAATTTCTTATAAAGTTTTTTTTTTTCATGTTTGAATTTTGTGATTTTTTTATTGTTCTGTTTTTAAATAAAATGCGTTTGTTTTTTTTTAAATATATTTCCTTAACTTACTTTCTAGATTATCATATAAGCAGCCATATTTTACATCATTACGTAATGCCTTCATCAAAGCAAAATCTCCTTTTTCTACCTGCAACTCAGAATGAGGGACAATTTTCACATAATATCTGATGTTTGTGTCACCTTCTAATTTGACTGCAGGACAAAAAATATGGCAGAAGTGTGCTCAAATTATTACTTCTCCTTTAGGAGTATATCTCTGTCTCTGTTCCATGGAAAAGCTTTTATCCCTTAATGTTGCTCAAGGATTAGTTGTTGCAAACACCACCAACAACAGGTTCCTTCTCAACTCCTAGCACAAGCACACTAACATACTATAGGTTTTGCAACCTTTTGTGAGATTAATTTTAGGTGGGAGATTATTTTACTTTTGGTTTTTGGTAGATATTTTATGGTCTTTTTTGAAATGTTTGAAAAAATCAATGGTCACAATTATCCTTACTATAATAGTACAATAATTTTCTCAATTATCTTAATGTACTGAGAAATTACTTCACAGTTTGATTAACTGAGGAGCATGGTTAACTTAACATATGACAACTATGTAACTGACCCAATATTAAGAGGAAATGATGAATACATGCCTGTAGACAGCACTCGTGTCATAAAACTTGCTGTAGTATATAGCTGGCTCACAAAAAGTATAAACTAGAAAGACAAACTGGAAACAATCCATCAAGTCCTACATGATTAGTGACATCAAGTTTACTCAATTTCTCATATATCTCCTGCTGACTCATCACCAGTAGCTCTTCCTCCCTCTCCACTGCGCTCAAGTTAAGTTCTGCATGATGTTACTTTCATAAGGACGAAATACCTTTATGAATTGCTGATTTAACATCTTTGCAATATCCACCACAGTGGTTATCATTCTACCTTTCTCTCCAACTAGCATCATCCTTCCTTCTTGGCCACAAATCGATAAAAATCTCAAGGATTTCTTTTGACCTCATTACTTAACTGATGCTTATTCTGCACTTTTGCTACCAGCGAGTTACCTCTCCTGCTTGCCTCTTTGTACCTCCTTGTGCAACTGACTATTACCACCACTCATCTTATACTGCATCCATAATGCCTTCTTCACTCTTGATTCATCCATTTCACACCCACTTTAATTGATCTTTGAAATGCATTCAGATATTGCCTCTGCCACAATTCCTGAACAGGTTCCAAGCAGCATTGTTCTTCTTTTCTTCCAATTCTTTATTCCATGATATTGATGCAAGCTGTTTCCTGAGCTTGTCATAATCATCAGCATTATAGTTCCATACATGTACATATATACATATGCATCCTTAGTTCCATTTGCACTTAACTGTATTCTGAACTTTCTATTTGCAGTGAAGTTACCTGAAATTTATTTCTCAGCCATATATAAACTATCAGCATTGCAGTACAGTAGATCTATGCTGTCGCAACATAGATTTGTAAATCTCCAAGCAAAGTTCTTTTATAGATTAAATTGTCCTTTATAAAAAATAAAGCAAACACACTGCCTTCAAGCATTTATTTCTATTAAAATAACTACATAACTGAGCAATCATATGATACAGTAACAAGTGCCTACTTTACACTTTAAATAATTACACTATTATATGAAGAATCAACATTCTTTGTTAACGTTTTGCAGCTAACGTCTCAATTGCTTGCAATACTTGATCACCAGATAAGCCTTCTAGTGACTGTTGTTCTTCCCTCCCATATTCTGAAAAATATAAGAACACATTTAATTAAAGACATGGGGTTAGTATTACACATTAACACACAAACACAGTAAGAAGGATAATTTAAAATGCTGATTTCACATATCCATCTTTCTATTGGTGTTCCATGATCCATCTCATGGATGTTGAAATAACATAACATTTAGTTGCATTAAAAACATTGTATTAAAAATTTAATTTTTACAGAGGTGAAAATCTAAAAATTTGACATAATATTATGGCTCTTTTCTATGTCATGGTTATGATATCAATAACCTGAGCTCCAAAAACTGTGGTTGTGTTGGATTATCATCTGATATTATGGATTACTGAGACATCTAAAAATTATATCAAAACACCCATGGAGTCACAGACTCATCAAAGGGCATGATATCCTTCTATTTTTCTCCAATCAAATCAGTCAGAGAGCATGTGCAATTTATAGACAAAAATACTATTAGTGAGAAATGGATGGCAGAGTGTGGATGGTGGATTATGTAGGGTGTTGAAGATGGTGTTGAGTGCCCTCCTGCAATGAGTCCTTGAACTGCATGGAGGCATCACATAATAACAACGATACCTATCCACATGTCATCTTGAATGTTCTCACTGTAAGTGTCCTCATCCATTCTGGCAATGCATTCATTCCATTACTCTCACAGCATCTTTATGCAGCATCCAGAATAACCTAGTGCTCGCCAACTTCCCATGCAATATCTTTTCTACATCTACGCAAGTCTTTAACCCAAAATTTTAGTATATATATGTCTATATGATATTTATATTTTATCTATCACTTTACTAACATAGCACAATAAATGTATAAAACTAACACAGAGAGATAGCACTAACACTAATTTTTAAATAACGACATAATTCTTAAAATAATTTACTCCTTAAAATTAATTTTTAAATTTAAATTCTTAATTTTGTTTAACACTTAAAGATAGCAAAACATCCATATCAATATCCACACTACTAGTGTTCTGATAATGTAAGACAAGGGGTTGCAGACCTTATTACTTTCTTGATTATTTTTTTTTAAACATATGTGTCTATTTGTTATACTTTGATTTTCTTTAGGGAAGCATTTCTCTAAGAGAAAGTCTCTATAGTATTCTTTTATATTATCTTCTTTCTTTCTTAGTTGTAGTTAGCTGCACTGTCTTCAACTGTGGCATTAGTGAGAATTCTAGAAGCATAATGAATCTTGGCCAGCCTGGTTAGCATATCTGCTCTCCAGCCAAAAGGCTTTGGGTTCAAATCCAGCTGTGGGCATGGATGTTTGTGATTGTCTGTGAAAATACTAGAGGTGGACATTAGATGGCATTGGTGTAGATGACGGTTGGCGGATGAGGATGAGTGGTGGAGACAGAGAGTTATAGAGTAGGTGCCCTCCTTCGATGAGTCTAGGACCCCCCTTGAGGTGTCAAACAATAATAATAATCTTTATCTACATCTATCTACTCATGACTTATTCTTCATGGTATTAACAACACTACACAATTTTATCAAAGAGATGTTTTATTAACTTATATTTCGCTGATTTTCAACTTGGCATCATCAGAGCACAACACACTTGTACATGTGACAGTGAGCGAAACAATATAATTGCAAAGGATAAAAGATCTAAAGTCCTATTTTTGGTGCCTTCTAAAGGGGGAAAAAAAAAGCTATGCAGGAGTTTCTCTTAGGATAACAGTCTCCCAAATTTTTGGCAAATTAATGCAATCATATTTGTTAAGGTTGGGAGAATTCTTCAAAGCCGTTGCTGACTTAAAAAATAAACTTTCAGATCTATAACGACTTCTAAATAGCACATTCGTTTTCCTCCATCTAATCCTGTGTGAAGGAGTGTCCAAAGCGTGGTCTGCCAGTCCCGACTTGCCATAGTAATAGTAGCGAATGTATCTTTCATGTTCTTCCTGTTTGCCCATAATAGGCCAAGTCACAGTCACAAGGAACTTCATACACTCCTGGGTGTGCTAAAGAGTGAAGTTTATCCTTAGGCGAGCGGATCAGAGTTGCCAGCATGACATGAGGTTTGAAAGCGGTGCGAAGGCCATGTTTCATCAACACTTTGGCTATCTTATATGGGCCTATGTAGTATTTTATCTTTTTTTGTAGGGATTATAGCGTTGTCTAAAAACGTATGGAGCAGATATTGGAGTTCTGTGGTCAGAGCTGTATCGTTAGAACAAATGGCTCTGTGTGTAGGTGTTTTTAAAATACCATACTGCTGGAATGGATGATGATGTGATTGTTTATGTAGGTATCTTCCTGTGCATGTAGGCTTTCTGTAAATAGAAAAAGATAATGATCCATCTGAAAGGCGGGTGACTAATGTGTCAAGGAATGGTAAACTTTTATTTGATTCTTTTTCTACTGTGAAGTGGATTTTGGAGTGTTGGCTGTTAGGTAGGTGACAAACGCATCCAAAGTGTCTTGTCATTGGGGCCAGATAGCAAAGACATCATCTACATAGCATAACCACACTTGTGGCTTGTATGTAGCTTGTATGGTAAGTACTTTGTTTTCAAAGTGTTCCATGTAAAAATTTGCTAATGGGGGGGGGGACCCATTGCAGTACCATTAGTCTGTTTGTAGCAATTTTCCTCCCCATGTAAAGTCACCTGCATTCATGGTAAATTTAAATAATTCAAAAATATCAAGGGGAAATTTATACTTGATTAAATCAAGTGTCTATAAGTGGTACATTGGTAAATAAAGATTTGACATCAAAACTAACCATTATGTCTGAATTTTTTAGGATAAGATTTTTAACTAGTTTTGAAATGGACTGAATTTTTTTACAAAAGTAGAGGAGTTGCCAGTAAAGGGGGCAAACGACTTGGCTAAATGCTGGGCCAGTTTATATGTGGAACTATCTATGCTATCAACTATGGGGTGTAGGGGGATATTAGTTTTGTGGATTTTTGGTAATCCATAAATAGGAGGTGGTTTAACATGAATTGGTTTTATTTTCCTGATGATTTCTTTGGGCCATGATGTCACTTTTTTCAGTAATTTTTGGACTTTTTTTCTTTTGAGAATTTGTAGGGTCTCGACACACACACACACACACACACACACACACACACACACACACACACACACACACACACACACACACACACACACACACACACACACAGGAAGATACCTACATAAACAATCACATCATCATCCAGTCCAACAGTATGGCATTTTAAAAACACTTAGAGCCAGAGCCATATCTGCGCCATACGTTTTTAGCCAATGGCTACAATCCCTACAAAATAGATAAAATACTATATAGGCCCATTACTCTGCCCACACAAGAATACAACATGACATTTTTATTCCCTATATCAGAGATACATCTGAAAAGATTGTCAAAGTATTGATGAAACATGGCCTTTGCACCACTTTCAAACCTCATGTCAAGCTGGCAACTCTGATCCGCTTGCCTAAGGATAAACGTCACCCTTTAGCACACCCAGGAATGTATGAAGTTCCTTGTGGCTGTGACTTGGCCTATTATGGGCAAACAGGAAGATCAGTTAACATCCACCTGGAAGAATATGAAAGATATATTTGCTACTATTACTATGGCAAGTCGAGACTGGCAGACCACGTTTTGGACACTCCTTCACACAGAATTAGATGGAAGAAAACGCATGTGCTATTTAGAAGTCGTTATAGATCTGAAAGATTATTTTTTGAGTCAGCAATGGCTTTGAAGAATTCTCCCAACCTTAACAAATATGGTTGCATTAATTTGCCAAAACTTTGGGACTGTTATTCCAAGAGAAACTACTGCATAGCTGTTTTTTTTTTATTTTTCGTTAGAGGGCGCCAAAAATAGGACTTTAGATCTTTTGTCCTTTGCAATTATATTGTCACTCATTCACTGTCGCGTGTACAAGTGTGTTGTGCTCTGATGATGAAAAAAAAAAAAAAAAAAAAAATCAGCTAACGCCTTTTTATTCCCATATACAGGGAGTAGGCGAGGCCATTTAGCCCTATCTAATTGCTGCTCTTTGATAAAATTGTGTGGTGTTGTTAATACCGTGAAAAAAATAAGTCATGAATAACCGGCAACATGTAAGCTTATTTGTTACATCTATCTACTGCCTGCTCTTGCAATACATTCCACTCACCAAGCAAAAATCTGCATTTCACTCTCTCTTGTTCATAACTTATGCAGCTTCTATGAGTAAGAGTGCTGCATGTATCATCTAGATCTTCACTCAGATTCTTCTTCTCTCTTCCATCACCTATGTGGATGATGATGATGAGGCTGAATGAACTCTTTCTACTTCTGTCTGTCCTAGGAGTCTGAACAATTCTGTCCAGTTTGGTGTCACTTGTTGTGATTTGGTTTTCAGGTCCTCTTTTATTTTGTCTATCCATCTAATTTTGGGCTGTCCTTTAGATCTTTTACCTTCTATCGCTGCATTCAGGGCTTTAGATTGTAGTCTTTCTGTACCCATTCTGGTCGCATGCCCAAACCATCACAGTCTTCTTTCTTGGATTTTGTCTATTATTGTTATTTCTTGTTTTAGTCATTTCCTTATGCCTTTGTTTCTTAGTCAATCCAGCAGAGATACTGCAAGTAATCTTCTTAGCCAACCCATTTCAGTAACTAATAATTTTTTCTCTTCAGCCTTTTTGAGATTCCAGCATTCACTTCCATAGAGGAGTATTGGGAGAACCATTGTTTCATAGATTCTCACTTTTGTTACTTGTTTGATGTCTCTTGACTTCCATATTTTATTAAGTCGTCGAAAAGTTTGGGATGCTTGACTGATTCAATAACTTCTCCAAGGTAGGTGACGTTTTCTACCTGCTCTAGATTCTTACTATCAATTTCAATTTTCAGATTGGTGCTTCTTTTTCCAATTTGCATAATTTTTTGTTTTGTGTATATTTATGTTTAATCCCGATTTTATACACTCCTCCTTTATTTTATCAGAAATTTGCTGTAGATTTTCTCTCTGTGCTTGCAAGTAATACAATGTCATCTGTAAATTTTAAATTTGTTACATTTTCCCCATATATTTTGATTCTGGAGTCTTCATTGTTTAAGGCCTTATTGGTTGCTTCTTCCAGTGTAAGATTAAGCAGGTCTGGTGACAGATTGCATCCCTGTATTACTCCGCTCTCTGTGCTGAACCAGTTGGTTAAGGTGTCATCCATTCGTACAGCACTTTCAGATTTCTCATACAGATTCTTTATTATTCTTATCGTTTTGTTGGGAATTCCAAATTCTTCCATAGTTTTCTTCTATGGACTGAATCAAATGCCTGACGAAAGTCTATGAAATTTATGTAGCAACTTTGGTTGTACTCTAGTGTCTTTTCTGTTAGCTGTCTTAAGGTGAATAGTTGATCAATTGTGCTTCATCCTGGTCTGAAACCTGCTTGTTCTTCTCCTAGTGCTAGTTCTATATATGGCTTAATTTGTTTCTGGAGTATTTTCGTAAAAACCTTATTTGGAATACTGAAGAGGCTAATGCCTCTGTAATTATTGCATGTTTTATCTCCTTTTTTGTATATAGGAGTTATAACTGCTTTGGTCCAATCAGTAGGCACTGCTTCGTTTTTGTAGATCCTTTTAAATAATGTTTTTATAGTCCCAAAAGTTGTTCCTTTCCTGCCTTTAAGAATTCTGCATCTATTTGATCAATGCCAGGCACTTTTCAAGTTTTGAGTTTTTCTATGCTGTGTGCTATTATTTCTTTGGTAAAGCTATTTGTTTCCTCTTCCATTTCGGTGGCTGGAATAGTAATATCCTGGGAGCTGATTTTATTATATAAATCTCTGAAGTATTCTTCCCATCTGGCCATTCTTTTTGTTTTAGTTTCAATTAGTTGTCCCTCTTTGTTTTTGATCATTATCATTTTTGTTGTCCGTGTCTTACTAATTTGGTCTATTTGTTTATATAATCCATGAAGGTTATTTTCTTTTGATAGCTTTTCTGCCATTTTGCATTTTTCTTCTAACCAGTTATTCTTGTCTCTTTTAACTAGTTTTCTAATTTCTCTGGTTAATCTATTATATTCATTTCTGTTATAGTTTCATGCTTTTCCTTTGATCGCTTAACCTTTTTACTTCATTCAAGATCCAATCCTTTTTACTTTCTCTTTCTGTGTAACCTATTGTATTTTCTGTCGATTTTAATATTA
Organism: Typopeltis vanoorti; assembly: GCF_054136105.1. Classification (NCBI taxonomy): domain Eukaryota; kingdom Metazoa; phylum Arthropoda; class Arachnida; order Uropygi; family Thelyphonidae; genus Typopeltis; species Typopeltis vanoorti. Next base: position 63,012,579 of record NC_143572.1, read on the forward strand.
TTTCCTTTAATTTACACCAATGTTCTTCGATGTTTATGTTCTGTTTTGGTAGTTCCTTCAAGTTTTTATCTAGTTCTAGTTGATATTTTCTTAGAATATTGTTGTCTTGTAGTTTTTTTAAATTCAGTCTCCTTTTGACTCTAAAAGTGCTTTCAGATTTTAACTTTATTCTTAGGTTTGCTAATACTAGCTTATGGTCTGATCCACAATTTGCAGAAAAGGATTTGCAATTTAGGATACTCGATTTCCATCTTTGATTTACAATAATATAGTCTATCATATTCTTGGTTTGTCTGTCTGGTGATATCCATGTCCATTTTCTTTAGGGTTTTGGATGTTTAAAGAGAGTGTTGGTTATTGTTAGTCTATTATTTGAGCAGAAATTTAACAGTCTTTTGCCACGTTCATTGCTTTCTCCATACCCGAACTTTCCGATTACTTTTGGACAGGTATCCCAGTCTTTGCCCACTTTAGCATTTAAGTGCCCCATTACAACTAGGAGATCTTGACTTGATATCTGCTGTACTGCTTTTTGCAAATATACTTGAATAATATTCAGTATTATTCAAGTATACTTGAATAATATTCAGTGATCAGATTGATGTTTTAAATCTTGTTTTAATTATACTAGGTGAGATAGGATTGTAGGATAATAGAGCTAATTCCAGCTAATAATCACTCAGATTATTAGCTGGAAAATTTTAAACAACTTTAATCCTATCATATCTTCCCTCTTCCTCCTGTCCACCAGACTCTGCAAATTACATCTTCTCAATCTTTCCTCATACTCGACATTCCACAGGTCAGACCTTAATCGCCTTTGGACCCTTTCCAACATATCTTCATCCTTCCGAAAACCAGGTGACCAAATCTGGGCACAATAGTCCATGTGTGGCCTAATCAAAGCCTTATACAACGGAACAAGAATCTCCCTACTTCTACACGTCAGTGTCCTCTGCATCATTCCCAGAAGCCTTTGTGCTGTCGTCACAATTTTGGCTATGTGTCCCCTAAATTTCAGATCCTTATCCACTATCACCCCCAGATCTCTCATTTCTTCCACTTCCAACAATATATCCTTGCCAAGCATAAATTCTGCATCCCATCTTTGTTTTCCAAATTTTGAAACCTTACATTTTGCAACATTGAACTCACATCCCCATTTCCATGCCCAATCACTCAATTTATTCAAGTCTTCTTGTAAGGCCACAACATCTTCACTACTCTTCATGGCTTGTCCCAACTTCGCATCATCTGCAAATAACTGAATATCTCCATCCAAATCTTCACCTATATCGTTAATATACAAGTTAAACAGTCGTCTTCTTTCACTACGCGTTATTCCCGCTCGCTTCCTATGCAGGGTCCACGTGTTACTTAGATGCCACTTCTTGTTAGTATCACTCCCAACCGACCTGTAGCCTAACCTGCTGCTGGGGATACAAGTCAAATAGTAATGGCCCCGAAACAGACCCCTGAGGCACTCCACTAGTGACTTTCCTTTTCCTGGATATCGCTCCCCCATACACAACTTGTTGATACCTATCAGATAGCCAGTCTCCAATCCAATGCACTAATCTAATATCCAACCCCATCTGCTCTAGTTTGACTATCAATTTATCATGAGGTACTTTATCAAAAGCCTTTGCAAAATCTAAGTATATTACTGTGTATCCTTCTCCTCTGTTCAAGGAAGCAGTCACTTTATTGTAATAAGAAAGTAGATTACTAAAACATGACCTCCCTTTAGCAAATTCATGCTGTCCATCAAAGATAATACCATTGTTGTCAACCCAACTCTGGATCCTAGTTCTCACAAGCTTCTCCAACAACTTAACCACAACACCTGACACACATATAGGCCTATAGTTTGATGCTTGAGTTCAATCACCTCCTTTATGAAGTGGCACAATCTTGCCCTCCTTCCACTCTTAGGGACTTGATCAAGTGCAAGACGCGTATTAAAAAAATATGTCAAGACAGGTGTCAACTCCCTGGCACATTCCTTCAGAATACATGGTGATATATTATCAAGTCCCACAGCCTTATTAACGTCTAGTTTACTCAACTCCCCATACACCTCTTGCTCATTTACAGTCAGTCTCTCCTTCCCATTATCTACTGCTCTCAATCTCTCTCTATGAAGTCACATTCACAAGATTGAAAGACCTTTATGAACTGCTCATTAAGTATCTCCACCACACATTCTGCAACAGCTGTCTTCATACCATTTTCTCATATCAATGTCATCCTTCCATAATCATTCTTTCTTTTGCTGGCTACATATCGAAAGAACTCCTTAGAATTCTTTTTGGTTTCATTAGCTAACTGCTGTTCATACCTCTCTATAGCTACCCTCACCAACCAAGTCACCCTTCTTGCATGGGTCTTTGTAGACCTCATGGAATTGGTTATTTCCACTTCTCTTATGCTACCTCCACAATGCCCTCTTTCTCTATATCGCATGCTTAATCTCTTTATTCATCCATCTCACACCTACCTTATTTAACCTTATCAACCTTGGAATACACTTAGACATTGCATCCACTAGATAGTTTTTGAAAATCCCCCAAGCTGCATTGATCTCTTTTCCAGCTAACTTCTCATTCCATGCTACCCACAAGCTGTCTCCTGAGCTCTTCATAATCACCCCCCCCCCCTTGCAGTTCCGCATATACCCTTTTCTCACAGAGGTCCTCACACTGCTGGCAACCACCCAGGTAATCACCTCATGGTCGCTCTCACCAATTGGTGGATGATTTGACACCTCGTTTACAATTACATCCTCTGATGAAATGAAGAAATTCAAGACCCTCAATCCTCGCGCACCCTCTGTTACATACTGTCTGAGGTAGTTATCCCTCAAAAACTAAAGAAACCACTTGCTATTTCATCATTCCAGTTTATATTGCCATAATTAAAATCACCCATAATGATCACCCTTTTCTTATTTGCTTGGCTAATTTGAATATACATTTCATTATCACCACCATCCACATTACTTGGTCTATAACAACATCCAACCAAGTATTTGATTCCAGCACTTCTATCTCACACCATACTGCCTCAAAACCAATGGCACTATTTCCCTCTTGCATCTCTACTTTGTATGGACATAACTCTTTCTCTATCATCAATAGCACTCCCCCCTCCCATTTTACCCCTTCTATCCTCACGAAACACATCATACCCTTCCATCTCTATTTGATGGAAGGATATGATGAAATCCTGTCATCATCATGGAGAGATCACATCGAGTGATCTCTCCATGCTCGACTGGGGCCATTTCCCTTTCTGCTTATTCATTTTAAAGCCCTTTTCAATTCCAACTGCTTCCTCTTGATCCCAGGTCATCCTATTTCTTTCCTGTCTACACATGCTCTCGCCTCCTCTCGGAGCATCCACCTTTCTCACGCTGTGTACCCCTGTCCACCCTGAGCCTCCCCGTTCCCCTGCTCCTCTTGCACACCCATTCTCTCATTTTCTATACTCATACCACTCACTTCCTCATTCATAACCACCTCTTCAATCTCTCCAGCTCTTCCACATCACTTCCTGCTTGATCTGATTCATCCTCTCTCATTCTACTCACTTCTCTACCTTCCAGCAGCAGTCTCTCCAAGCAACTCACACCATAACCACTCAAATGCAGTCCATTGCTCCCATACAGTTCACTTCTTCCTTCAAACTCATTCCACACATTAACAAACCGTACTCTGCCTCCTCACAAATTTCAGCCAGCATATCATTCATAATCCTTGCTCTCTGCCTCATCTAACCACAGTCATACCTAGGCAACATGCTGACTACCCTTCCTGTCACACTATTCTCTATCATCCTTCTAAGCAGCCTCCTGATATCCATTCTGACGTGCTCGTTGTCCTCTGTCATGTCGATTACAACCATCAACTCCTTTGCTCGCTCCCTCCTCATATCCAATGCCTCAATCACTCTACTCATTTTACCGCCTGGAAAACATACCTTGTACATCCTATCATCCAGCACACCTTTAATAATGGAGTTGCCATATAATGCCATTCGCTCATCTTTCATTAACTCTTTCATGCCATCATGATTAGTTTTAATAGTTTTTACCTGAATTTTCTTAATTTGATTCCGCATCCATTTCATCTCTTTCCTCATCCAATCCAATTCAACTTCCGAATCACGCATCACATTCTCTCTATCATTCAATCTTTCTAATTTTCTAACTCTCGACACCCTCTTCTCACTTTCATTCATCCTTCTGTTCTTCCGTACTTTTGATCCAACATGCATCCAACTTTCGCTATCATTCATTCTTTCGATTTTTTCCACTTTCGATTCCTGCATCACGCCTTTCCAGTTTCATTCATTCTCTCAATTTCATTTCCTTCTGCCACTCTCGCCTCGCTTTCATCCTTTTTAACATCCATTACAGTTTTTAAATCACTCGTTTTCTTTTTTACTGATTTTTTAACATTCTTTTGCCTCTCTTTCACACCATCCTGCTCTTCCGAACGTGCACTCATTTTCCCCGCGACATTCTCACTACTAATACTTTCTGTCATCAATTTCATATATTCATCAATTCCTCGTTCAGGTCACACTTCGCACACACCCTCCTTCCATCCACCCTAAACATCGACAAACCATTTATGTAACCAAAAGAACACATATACCACACCTCACACTTAACAAAATGACTAAAGTCTAAATTAAATTCATGGAATGACAAAGCCGCCGCCATGTTATTTCCTCTGCTGGTGATTTAAAGAAAGAAAATGAAATATGCTTAGGATACCATGGTATTTTGATGTGAATACAGCTATGGGATTAGACAGCATATCAACTTGCACATTATGAGAACATGTTATGGAATTAGCAGTGTCTACGCAACTAGACTGTTTAAGTCTCACCTTTGATAATGTCCCAAGGGAGCGGAAGGAGGAAAAATAATTCTGTTTCATAAAGGAGATTCCAAGACAGAGGTAGAAAATTATAGACTGATCAGCATCTCAGGAATGGTGGTCAAAGTATTGGAGAAGTCAGTTAAGTGCAAAATTCAGGAATGGGAAGATAGGAATAGGATACTGTACATGGAGTAGAGCATGGTTGTGTGAAGGGTAGACCATGCCTCTGTGATTTACTTACTTTTTATAATAAAGTAATAGCCAAGTTGGATGAGGGGAATATCTACACGATACTGCCAGACTTTGCAAAGTTGTTTAACAGGATATTGCGTGAACTGTTACAAAAACTGGAGCAAATCTGACAAAGATAGGAAGGTTTCTGATGGATAGACATCAAAGGATAATTATTTATGGAGAAGATGTATCTTGGACAAGGCAAGTGACTAGCAATGTGCTGCAGGGCAAAACAAAACTGAGTAGAGTAATAGTTAATAAAGATGATGATGATGATGTAGAGATTTTGTAAGGCAATTTAAATACACAGCATAGACAAAGGAGAATGGGCATCAGTTTAATATGACAAATTCATGACTTATTTTTCACGGTATTAACAACACCACACACTTTTTTCACAAAGATGTTTTTATTAATGCTTCTATTTCGCTGATTTTCAACTCGGCATCATCAGAGCACAACACACTTGTGCATGTGACAGTGAGTGAGTGAAACAATATAATTGCAAAAGATAAAAGATCTAAAGTCCTATTTTTGGCACCCTCTAATGAGGGGAAAAAAAAAAAAACATCTATGCAGGAGTTTTTCTTAGGATAACTGTCTCCCAAATTTTTGGCAAATTAATGCAACCATATTTGTTAAAGGTTGTGAGACCTTAGAAAAAAATAGGACTTTAGATCTTTTGTCTTTTGCAATTATATTGTTTCACTCACTCACTGTCGCGTGTACAAGTGTGTTGTGCTCTGATGATGCCGAGTTGAAAATCAGCGAAATATAAGCGTTAATAAAACATCTTTGTGAAAAAAGTGTGTGCTGTTGTTAATACTGTGAAAAATAAGTCATGAATAACCATCAACACCTAAGCTTATCTGTTAGATTAATATGCCAACGTGTAAGGTTATGCATTTTGGGATGAAAAGATTACTAGTTGTGTACTGCACTGATGGAACTAGACTTTAGGAAAGTGATATGACTAAGGATTTGGTGGTGCTGGTAAATGGAGTTGAAGTTCAGAGAGCATGTTGCAAAAGTGGCTTAAAACAGCTAATAGGATTATCTGCTTACTGAAAAACATGCTAACAAGCAGAGATAAAGAGGCTATTATACCTCTTTATAAGTTTTTGATAAAGCCGTAGCTAGACTGATGTGGAAAAGATCTAGAAGTAAGTGAACAAGATACTGGCAGGTTTATGGAATGCTCCTTATGAGGACTGACTGAAGATTTGTAGATTGCAAAAAAATTGGCTAGTAGGCAGAAACGAGGGAAAATGATAGACATAAATTACTAGAAGTGTTTTATAGAATTGACACTGAAAATTTTCAGTTCATGACTAAGGTGTATTGGGGGGAGGGAACAAGGTGACATCTCTGTAAAATGAGTGTGGTTAAACAAGGGCATGGGGGCTTCTTTTTTTTTTTTTTTGCTTGGAAAGTGATGAATGAGTAGAGTTGGTTGCCAGAGTGAGTACCTTGTCAGTGAAGGAGTTCAAAGAGGAGTATGACATTGTGTGAATGAAGGTTAATGTTTGCTGAGATACTAGGCTTCCTTCCCAATGTCTTTAGACTTTATGGGATGCTTATGTAATAATAAGGTGCATTACTATCAGTGAAAGCTCTACCATACCAAAATATTAATATTTTGCTAGTGTATGCATAATAAATCAAATGATGCTCCAATGATGGCATATGCATAAGAAAATACACTGATATTTATTTAAAAAATATAGAAACATTTCAAATAACTGTCTCCCAGACATCAAACTTATTGTGTTACAATGACCACACAGAGTCCTCAGACTCTGTGCAGGAGAGCATTCTACACTCATGACCCACCATCCATCCATCCATCCATCCATCCACACACACACACACACCAAAATCTACCATGTATATGCCATCTACCACCAACTAATGTGTTTTTGGATGTTAACTGTATGTTCTCTGGGCAATTTGCCTGTATGCAGGATGAAAAATACGAGTTTCTCAAAGAAAAAAAAACTGTTATCTCCATATGGAGTTAGCTAAACCACCTTCAACTGATAAATTTGGCTGAAAAACATTAACAAAATCACTCTTGTTAAGGTTAGATTAATGCAACAATGACAAAATGTTAAAAAATTTATGACATAGGATTGTCATTTGTTATTACAATTTCATCCAATTGTGAGCAGTCAAGGCATGCTGGAAAGTTTTTGCTTCCTATGCTGGTATCTAAATGCAGTTCATATGTACCATCATCTTATTGTAGAATGGCTAGATGTGCCCATAATTACTTACACTTACAGGAGCAAGCAATTCTGTAAATTCACAGAAGAGACTATGGGCAAATTTATCATTCCAAGATAAAAGAAAATGCTTATTTTTATTATTCTCATTATATGGGCATCATGTCTCTATGGAGTCAAAAGACTCACTGTCACCTCTCTAGAATTCACCCACAGTCTCTTCTAGAGCTTTACAAAATTCCTCTCCATATGTAGTTTATTATGGATAGACTGGCTGCTGTGCAGAAATAAGAGGACAAGAACACACATGAATGATATTTAATTTCACCAACATAGAATGTTAGGACTTGCCAGCCAAGCCTGACTATTGCTTGCAGTTTAAAATTAGAAAAAAATGATCCTCCTAGACTGTAGCTCTTTTTAAATATGATTTTCTATTTATATAATTTCTTTCAAAACTTCCTACATCAAATTAACCTTAAAAAAATAACATGATTTCCTGCTGACATATTTGAGAAGTGATCATTCAAAACAATAACAGTATTTAATATTAAGCTATCAGCATACTTTCCTAAGCATGTGTCATCATTGGAGATTCATGCATCTCAGCTGACCTGAGCATAAAATGAATTCAGATACACAAGATGCAAGTTGATTTTTACTATGTCAAAAAGATCTCAAATCCAATTCTAGATTATCTTATTTATTCCCCCATGATACTAAAATGTGCTGTAGGTTAAACTTCCTTGGATGGGATTGACATTGAAAAAAAATTACATGAATCCCATCCAAGAAAGGTTAGCCTATAGTATATTTTCGAGCTCATTTCAGAGGCAGATTAAGATAATCCAGAAATCCAACTTCAGAGATCGAACTCAATACTTCTCTCAAATTACTTCAAACTTCTAACAAGTGGACTGTTGTTTCACACAGGGCCAAAATTACCTAAAGACTTTCACAAACATCTATGTCACAGTGAAATTCAAACCCAATGGGTGGAGAGAGAGCAGAGACATCATCCACTCAGCAAATTAAGCAAACAGTTACTTTTCAAAAATTGTAGAACCACATTTCATTTTCAGTTAACTTAGCTTTACTGATATTGCATGTTTAACTTTAAAGGTTAATTTATCTCCCTTCACCTGGTGCCCAAACCAGAGCACAATAAACCAGATGTGGTCTGGATAAGGATTCATGCAAGGGAATCACCACTCTTTTTTCTGTGTTGGTAAGCATCCTTCTCAGTATTGCAGCAGTCTTACGGATTACCTTCACGACCTTAACAATACATCCCCTAAACTTCAAGTTTCTATCATCACCCAAAAAGACCCTTGCCTCCTCCACTTTTTCTAGTACAGTTTCTCCAACAGAGTAAGGAGCCTCCCATCAGTGGATCCCAAAATTCAAGACCTTAGATTTAGTTGCATTAAACTGACACCACCTAACTGCCTTTTATCATAGATAACAAGAATAATTGATGAGGGAAAGAAATAACTTTTTTTTTTTACAAAGGCATTACAAATTGCAAGAGGACAAATATTAATAATAAGACTACTTTATAGCAAATGAAAAAAGCAGCAAATCTCTTCCTGAATGTTCAAGTTAGGAGAGGTCTAGAAATAGATATAGATCATTAGATCTGTTATGGAGAAAGACAGCTTACATTGAAAAGCAAAAAAGTTTCAAGTTGAAATTATTTCTTAGGAAACCTAGGATCCTGTTGCTATTATTAATAAGTGCATGACTATATTAAACACAGCATACCCATTAAATGAGACAATTTCCACATTAATTCAACACGTTTTTCGAAACACTGCTGGTGAGCATTACGACATAGCGATGAACCCGGCAGTCACACTCTTTTGGATGACCTCCACTGAATCAAACAAGAGCCCTTTGTTATCAATTTTGGAAAAAAAAAGTCTGCCATTGTCAAATCCAGCACATGTGGCAGTTCAAGTAATGTAGTGGATTTGGAAGTGAGAAACTGTTTTTGGTTTAACACACAACATACAGTCACACTGCTGTGCATCAAAAGTCAGTGCCTGTTTAGTACTACTTCCCTCTCACTCATTTCACGTGCTGATTGCATGACATTTAACCGTTTGGCCCACTGCAACAAATTCTTCATAATTCCATGAATGTTGAAGAAGACAATCAGCATTATTCTGACTCTTCTATGGTCAAATCTTTTGCTGTCTTGGAGAAGCTGGTAATCAATTCATGCTTTGCAATTTTGTTTCTGGATTGTATTACAAGCATCATGATTCACTATTTAATGGGCATACTGTACTTAATAAAGATTTCAATATATCTCTGGTACCTCTAAGGAGTTAGGTACCAGATTTTCTGGTACCTAATTCCTATATTCTGCATATCGTCCATTAGCAGAATATAGGAATGCATAACAAGGTAGATGTCTAAAGTCAAGTTTGAATAATTGTAAAAAAAAATGTAGAGATGGTTAAGGCGAATATTTGGTACCAGCTACTAATAGCTTGACTTATTAACATATTCAGTTCCTTTCAGAATTGTACCTGAATGATAACTATAATTAGTGGCATACAGTCAACTTCTTGACACAAGTTGTAGGAATATTATTATTATTATTATTACGGGCAACTCCAGGGAGTCCTTAGACTCATCGAGGGAGGCCCCACGTCATGTTCATCACAACTATTCAACATTCACACAGTATCTATCATACCTTGCTTTAAACTCATTCACTGTCACAGCATCCACTACAGACTCTGGCAGCTTATTCTACTCATTCAGCACTCTAAAAGTAAAGAACCCAGCTCTAACACCCTTACTAACCACACTCTTGCCCACCTTCCATGGATGTTCCCTAGTCCTCCCACCACCAGCCCTGTTCTTAAAAATATCTCCTGAATTAATCTTATAGAAACCCTTCAGTAATCTGAATGTCTCAATCATATCTCCCCTCCTCCGCCTATCAACCAATTTCTGCAACCCACAAATCCTCAACCTGTTCTCATAAGGTTCATTCCACAGACCTGCTATCATCTTGGTCACTCGCCTCTGGATCCTCTCAACCTCCTCCCCATCAAGAAGAAACCTAGGTGACCAAATCTGGGCACAGTAGTCGAGATGGGGTCTTATCAAGGCTCGATACAGAGGAACAATAACATGCTTGTCTCTGCTTGTCAAAGTATCTTCAGCAACCAAGTGATTTGATGAGCTGATTTGGCCACTTTTGCAATGTGCCCCCTAAACTTCAACTCCTTATCCACCAACACTCCTAAATTTCTCGCCTCATTAATTTCCTGGGTACAGTTCCACCTGCTGCTAATCTTTTCATCCCAAAATGTATAACCTTACATTTTGCCACATTAAATTGACATCCATTCTCCTTAGCCCAGACCTCCAATCTATCCTGCAAAATTTTGACATCATCTGCATTCACTATTGCCCTACCCAACTTTGCATCATCTGCGAACAAATGAACTGTTCCTCTCAGATCCTTTCCTATATCATTAATGAACAAATTAAACAGCAGTGGTCCAAGAACAGATCGTTGTGGCACACCACTAGTCACAGGCCGTCTTTTGGACTCTACTCCTGAATAAACCACTCTCTGATATCTCTTCGTCAACCACCCTCCTATCCATCTCACCAATCCTATATCCATCCCCATATGGTGCATTTTACTGATTAGCATTCCATGTGGTATCCTGTCAAAGGCCTTAGCAAGGTCCAGTAGAATCACTGTAAACCCATTACCCTTATCCAGTTCAGCCGTCACTGTGTTATAATATGTGAGCAAGTTACTGAGGTATGACCTACCCTTCACAAAACCATGCTGTCCCCAATACAGTATCCCATTTTCATCTATCCAATCTTGTATTTTCCTCTTGACTATTTTCTCCAAGCCCTTGATAACGATTCCTGTTATGCTGATTGGCCAGCAATTTTCAACAGCAGCCTTGGAACCACCTTTATGCAGCGGAACTATTTTCCCCTCTACCCCCTTGGGACTGACCCAGACCCGAGGCTCAAATTAAACAAAATGGTCAAGGGCACTGACAATTCTTTAGCCGCTTCACATACGACACGAGCTGGTATACCATCCAATCCCACAGATGTATTGACATTCAGATTCTGTAATAGACTATTTACCTCTACTTCATTCATCACAATTCCAGTATAAGCTGTTGGTTCTTCCATTACTGCAATGTCACCACCTGGATGATATACTCTTGCAAAGTGCTCGCTCAGTAATTCCACTATATCGACTGATTCGGTTACCTCCCTACCTTCAGCATATTTTAAAATCATTCTGCGATGAACATTTTTCCTTTTACTTGCAACATATTGTAAAAACTGTTTGCGATTATCTTTAGCCTGCATGGCCAATATTCTTTCATAATCTGCTTTTGCTTTTCTTACCACTCTTGTTACCTTTCTGGCCTGAGCTTTATACTGTTCCTGCACCTGCAGGTCACCTTTCTCCTTAAATTCCCTCCACAATTGTTTCTTTTTTTGCAGCTCAAGCTTAATAGTGTTATTCATCCATTTAACCCCTACTTGATTTATTATTTGGACTCTTGGTATACAGTCAACCATTGCCTCCTGCAAACACTTCTTAACCACCTCCCATGCACTATCAACATCCAGCCCTTGTAGTTTTACATGCCATGACACTGAGCCAAGCACACTCCTAAGTTTGTCATACTTACCAGCCCGGTAATTCCACATGTACCCTGTCTTAATTGTATATTCCACTCCTTTAGCCACCTCCCAAGTCATGACCTTATGATCACTCTCACCAATTGGTGGCAACATGGTCATGTTTGCTACAGCCACATTCTCAGATGCGATTACTAGGTCAAGCACTCTCTGCCCCCTAGTATTTTCCATTACATGCTGCCGCAGATAGTTGTCCCTTAATAACCGCATAAAATCTAATTCCTTCCTCCCATATACCCTCTACTCCTTCCAATCAATGTTACCATAATTGAAATACCTCATAATAATTACCCTCCTTCCACTCATTTCTTCTATTTGCCTATGCATACTATCCCTACCATCTATTCCATCACCTGGTCTATAGCAGCACCCAATTGTATATTTTGTTTTGCTAGCCTCTATCTCACACCAAATTGCCTCAAATGTGCTCTTTTCTCTATCCTGCAGTTCAACTTCTATACTCCTTGGCTGCAACTCATCGGCTATCATCAATAACACTCCTCCCCCCCCCCTTTTATTCTCCCTATCACTCCTGAACACGCTATACCTGTCACATTCAATCCCACTAGCTTCATTCTTCTATCAGCCATGTTTCACTAATACCAACAACCTGTGGCCTGGAAGTGCCAACCAAGGCCAAAAACTCCTCCTTCTTGTTCCTAATACTCCTGGCATTAGCGTACATGAATTGCAGAAGCCCGTTAGTCCCATCCCTACTTTGATGCCTTACACTAACTATCCCATTCTGATTTGTTGTCCTTCGTACTCGCCCGGGCATATTATACTCATTCATACACTCAACTGCCTCCCTAAAGTCAGCATATCTACTCCCCCCCCTTAATAAATCTAGTTTCCCTGAGTCTGTACATCCACTTCATTCATCAACACTTTTTCAAGCCTCCATACACCAAATCCATTCAAATGTAAACCATCCATCTTATAAAAATCCTTTCGCATCCACAAATTCCACACCACTCTCCATGCATAACCCACGCATAAAGTCATTGGCAATTGTGGCCCTCCTTCTAAACACTTCACTGTCATACCGTGGCAAAATACTCACCATCCTAACTCTCTCACTCTTCTCTTTTGCTACCTCAAGTAATTCCCTCACATCCTCTATCATTTCCATTTTGTCCTCTTTCAAATCATTTGTTCCTGCCACGACTATCATTTCTTTCACCCTCTGTTTTTGCGCTCTAATAGACTCACTGACGTCCTTAATGTTCGCACCTGGTTGGTACAATTTCGTCAAACTCTCAACTATCACACCTCTTAATAACGAATCTCCGTACAGCACTCGCTCCTTCATTTTGTTTACATTTATGCACATTCTCTTATTTTTCGTATCAGATTTTTGCCGTTTATTAGTTGGTAGTTTGGTACACATTTTTGCATAAGCTCCAGCTGCCGCTTTGCTCTATGTATCGCTCTGCTCAATCATGCGATCTCACTACTTGCATCTATCTCACCATTTTCATTATCATTTAAATCATCCATTCGTTCTGTATTTTTACCTTCAATTACACTTTCAACGATGCTCTCACACCTATCTGGTACTACCTCGCAATTTCTCATCACATCACTATTTTCTATATTCTGACTTTCTCTAATGATATCACTCTCGCCACCCGAAACACGCTTTAGATCCTCATTCTCCTTACACTTTCTGCACATATTCACTCCACTATCACCATTTAACCAGACTCCAACCACTCTCTGCGAAGCATACATCTCACAGACAGCACATTGCATAAACTCTTTTATATCCAAATTCTCAAACAAACATGGTGACCTGGCCGCCATTTTTTTTTTTTTTTTTAATCGGTGCCATGTGGACGCTATCGTATCTTAAAAATAATAATTGAAATAACACAGAAAACACACAAAAATCGCACAGACACACTAAGATACGAAAAGCAAACAATAATACGTAAAATTCTAGTAAAATTGCCAATGATAACATGATTGTGTTAACAGTCTTAATATATCAGAAGGTCAGCATATGGTCCATTAAGCAGTGGAGGTGATGTCTGTCATCCTGCCTTCATTAATGTAGGATGATGAAGGGATCAAATATGAACTAGTCAAATCTTGAAAATTATTTTGAAAGACTTATTTTTGTTCTGGTAGGATGGTTTATAATGGCCTCAAAAGTTCTCTGAATTTTCTTTCATGTCATGTTCTAGTAAGATGAAGCCCACGGGCAGCACTTTTCAGGTGTCTTGTGGTATGCTTCTTGAGGATGATCATGAGAGCAATTGCAATGTGATCACAAAAGGACACAATGTAGAACTGAATAAGAGTGCAAAATATCTAAAGCTAATGTCCTAATAAATGGCCCAATAAAGGAGTCAATATTAATGGAATTAAATTGAATAACCTAAGATTTGCTGATGGTATTCTTATTATTGCAAACAATATGAAAGATTTAAAAGAAATGATAGAAGATCTAACAACTAAATCACTAGAAACTGGATTAGACATTAATTCCGAGAAAATCAAAATAATGACAAACTGAAAAGGATACGATGAAAGACACAACATTATTAAGGTAAACAATAAAGAAATTGAAATAGTAGATGAGTATGTATACTTAGGAAAATTATCAATAATGAAGAAACAAGGAGTCATGGAAGAAGTGAAAATAAAAATAGGAATGGGATGGGATGGGCAGCTTTTGGAAAATTGAAGAGATTTTTAAACAGCAAAATAAAACACCTGAGAGCAGAGCAAGACGGTTCAACCAATGTGTATTGCCTGTTATGACATACAGAACAGAAACCTGGCCAATCAAAAGAGAAATAATAGATAAAATGCAAAAAACAAAAAGAATGGAAAGATGTCTGCTAAACATAAGGCTCAAAGATAAAATCAGAAATGAAGAAACAAGAGCTAAAACAAAATTTTTAGATACTGGAGAAAACATACTTCGAAAGAAATGGGCAGGACACATTACAAGACTCAAGACTTGTAATGTGTCAAAAGTTTTACTGGAGCAGTGGCCATATGAAGGTAAAAGATCAGCTGGAAGACCTGAAAAAAGATGGTCAGATGATATAAGAAAAACAACTGGAACTCTTTGGCACCAACAAGCTCAGGATAGAAACAGATTCCATCTGTTTCTATCCTGACATCATAAGATAGAACTGGTAGAAACCTATTGCCAGAAGTGACTATAAAAAGGGTTAAAAGAAAGAAGAAAGAAATGTCCTAATATTATGATTATGCTATCTGAGTGCAGTTTTTTTTTTTTTTGCAGAGAATGACAGTTTCCCAAATTGCTTGTGGTTCTGTGCAGCCAAATTTATTTAAATTAAGTGGTCTACAGAGCATACACTGATGCCCAGAATAATCTTTCATCACTTAACTCTGAAGCAGCTATTTTTTAAATTAATAACTTCTCCTTATCTTGCTATACAAAGAATATTGAGATAGCAGTCTGCTAGCTCACTAATAATATGCAGACTAACAGAGAATATATAGACAGTACTGGGTTCCTCACAATACAAGAACTTTTGAGAGTATAGGAAAAAATACTAAAATATCAAGTACCAATCAAATCACTTGTAAACAAATGTTTAAATTAGCCTTTCTTATCTGCTCTCCTACAGAAGTGTTTAGGATAAATGACAACATAGGTTTACTTGTTATAGACAACCTTTCAGATCTGCAACTGAATAAAGAGAAGAACACCAACATAAGTAAACATTTATGTATTAACATAGAGAAAATGGCTGGGACCACATGATCAAATCCTCCATGCAGTAAGATGAAGAAAGATTACTAAACTGGGTTACAATGTAAAACGTATTTCTTATTGTGAGTCACAGTCAAAAATGATTGAAAAACATGCTCTACACAACATACCAAACTTAAACCAATTTATTTTGTGAAAAACCTGCCGGGGATTTGAGAGATTGTTATCCTCAGTAAAAACATAAAAAAATAAAAACTGGTCATCCTTAACTGCCCCTAGAGGATGCAGTTCAGGACATTAGAATACTAGCTTGAATATTTTACATGAATTCAATTCTGTCATGTGTGCCTTTGTCATCACACTGAAACTTTTCTAAATTTAAGACTACATCAGTAGTCTTAGGGTCAAGGAGGCAAAGTATTTGCTTCTTTTATGATGTTGTGATAAAGGATTAAACTCTCATGGTAGTGTGTATAACTAACACAGAAGTTCTAAATATGCATAAGCACATTTTTATAGTACACTCATAACTTGTTTTTAATGGTATTAACAACACCAAACGAATTATTTTATTGCTTTAGTAATATGATTGCCTTTTATTATAAAGTGACAAGAGCAGTTGATGAGGGAAAGGCATATACTGCTATTTTTTTTGGATATTGCAAAGGCATTTGACAGGGTGCCACATGATAAGCTGATAATTAAGTTGCAGCACATGGGTTTAAATGTCGGGTTGGTCAACTGGATTCAGGATTGGCTGTCTGATAGGTAACAGAGAGTTGTGTATGATGGGCAATATCAAGGAAGCAGAAGGTTACAAGTGGGGTTCAACCTTTATATTAATGACATTGTCAATGGAGTGCAAGGGGACGTTCAGTTGTTTGCGGATGATGTGAAGCTGGGAAGGGTTATCAGTAATAGTGCAAATGTGGCAGCCCTGCAAGAGGTTTTATAATAAAATTAGTTTAATCCTTTATCCAAGTGTAAGCAAACAAAGTTTGCACCTGAAGTATCTTCAGGACAAAACCTCAATAAAGGTTGAAACCAGTCTGGGTAGTGGCCCTTCCCTTAATGCATAGTATTATACATGTCTGCAAGGATATGTGATTTGCATTATGGGAGATATATTATGGGAGAGGATTTGAATAAACTAGACAGATGGGAAACAAATGAATGGGGGTGTCGGTTTAATGCAGCAAAATGTAAAGTCTTGAAGTTTGGGATCCATCGATGGGAGGCTGCATACTCGATTGGAGAGGCTGTACTGGAGCAAGTAGGGAAGGCAAGAAATCTGGGGGTGATAATTGATAGAAAAATGGAAATTCAGGGAGCATATTGCAAAGGTAGTGAAGGTAACCCAGAGGATTGCTGCAATACTGAGAAGGACACTGACTTGGAGAGATAAAGAGTTATCATTCCATTGTATAAGAACCTGATAAGACTACACTTGGACTATTGTTCTCAAATTTGGTCTGCAAGATTTGAAGGGGGACAAATTAACTGTGGAAAGGGTACAGATACAGATAACAAAGATGGTTTCGGGACTGTACAATATCAGTTATGAGGATTGGCTGAGGGAATGTGGACTGCAGAGTTTGGTGGATAGATGGAGAGGTGATATGATCGAGACACTTAAACTGTTGAGAGGCAGTTACAGGGTGGACATTGGGAAGGAGCAATGACAAGAGGCCATCCCTGGAAGTTATGAAAGGAGGCTGTGAGCAAGAGGGTGAGGAGTGGTTTCTTTTCGTGAAGAGTGGTTGAACTGTGGAATGCTTTGCCTGAGAGTGGTGAGAGCAAGAACGGTCAATGAATTCAAGGAGTGGTATGATAGACTTTGTGTTTCCTAAGAAGGATCTCCCACGATGAGTCTCTTGACTCCATGGAAGCCTGAATAATAATTATTATTATTATGGCAAGTCAGGACTGGCAGATCATGCTTTGGACATCCATTCATACAGGATTAGATGGAAGAAAACTAATGGGTTATTTAGAAGCTGTTACAGATTGGAAAGATTATTTTTTGAATCAGCCATGGCTATGAAGAATTTTCCTAACCTGAACAAATATAGTTGCATTAATTTGCCAAAAAATTTAGGAGACTGTTCAGGGAGCACAATTGCATTAGATGGCACCAAATTAGGAATTTAGATCTTTAGTACGTTATCACAATTTGTACTGTTTCACTTACTTGCTGTCACGTATATGTGCTGTGTTGTGCTCTGAAGATGCCCATTTGAAATTCAGCAAAATATAAGCTAGTTAATAAACATGTTTTTTATAAAATAGCTCGTTTGGTGTTGTAAATACCATTAAAAATAAGTTATGAATAACTTTCAACACCTAAGCTTGTCTATTTGAGTTTTTATAGTATAGCGAGATACTTTTCTTCTCTTTCAATTTACTGAACCTCTAAGGTTCTCTACCACAAGTACTCTACTCTTCTACTCTTTTCTGTCTTGAGCTCTTCCAATCCAATGCAGTGTTCCTCTCAGTGAATCATTTAAGATATCCTCCCAACATTGCTTGGTCTTCCTCCAGTTTGCTTGTTTATTCGTTCTCTCCCAAACCATTCTTTCTCCATTTAGAAGCTCTAATTTCATCGGTTCTTGATTGTCTTCTCCATTCACCTGTTGTATTATCTGTTACTGCTTCAAAGCCTTTTCTAAGGATTTTAATTTCAAAGATATGCAAAACTTTTGCATTGTCTCAGATTTCTGTTCATATAAAATAATAGATCTCATGATTGTCTTGTATATTTCAATTTTAACTCAATTTTGGAAAATAATAAATGATATAACAAATGATAAGATCAATTGGAGGCATATATTCTAGCTTGTATTTCTGTACTAATTTTATTATCTTGAATAATCTGTTCACTAACAGACTGTGGGGGTTTGAATCCTACCATGGACACTTGTGATAATCTTTAAATGGGATATGAACTTCACTGCCCAGCATAAGACCACTGCCCTACTTATTGGAGGCCTAAAGTGGCTTGAAAAAGTTTCATGTTTGGTCTTTAGAGAAGTTTCTGGATTCTTCTTTTTATGTGTGGTTCCCACCCACGAAAGGTTATTATAAACCTATAGTACATTTTGTACCTTGAGTGGAATAAGAATTTTTATTTTATTTTTTTATACATAGTCCGGAAAGCCTGCTATAAGAGACCAAACATGGAACTTTTTCAAGCCATTTCAGGCCTCCAATAAGCGGGGAGGTGGACACACATTGGGCAATGAAGTTCATCTCCCACCTAAAGACAATCACAAGCATCCACGCCCATGGCGGGATCTGAACCCACGACCTGTTGGTTGGAGAGAGGGTGCGCTAACCATTTGGAAAACCGGGCTGGCATGTACATAAAAAATAAATAAACGAGTCTCTGACTACTCCATGGAGGTCGGATGTTAATAATAATAATCATTTTAATAAACTTAATAACAACAGACAAAAATTCCTAGCACACCCATAGTGCTATAGGTTTACAACAAAAAAAAAAAAACCTTTTGTGGATGGAAACTTCAAAAAACATTTCAACATATTTGAAGGAAGTGTCATTTCTGGTTATAACAGTGAATTGGTCATTTCCCTCTTGGATGTCATTTTTACATGCTTTTAAATACAGTCATCCCTCAACTAATGTCCAGGTTCCGTTCCATATGGAAGGACATAAGTCAATACACTATAAAACAGAAGAATAATCACCCAAATCTTTCTCCACAATCACATCTTCATTACCTTCCCTATGTGAAGGACCAGGCTGTGGCTCTTCTAGTGTACCTTTTTTTTTTTTTTTTTGATGAAAATTTCCAATGTGCTTTGCTTATTCTTCTTTTTTTCTTTTCACCATAAATTTGTTTACATCAAGCAAACGCATCATGTACTTTTCTTTCTACTAATAAGTAGCATTCAACACTGAAGTCCATGTCTTCAACCCTTTTGAGAACATCGCTAACAGCAAAGAACATTTCTGCAAGACTATTCACTGTGAATTTGTTTAACTACCTCTTTTTGTTTCTCTTTTTCCTCTTCCTTTTCTGCAACACATTGTTCCTCCAGTTTGACCAATTCTTCATTGGTGAACTCCTCAGGGGCACTTTCTATGAGTTGAAGTAAGTCGTCATCATTCACTTCGAGATTCAGATTGTTTGCTAGGCCCGCTATTTCTTCACTCAATTTACAAAGGTCTTTATTTTTTTCAAAACTTCCAAAATCGTGTTCAAACCTTTTTAATGTCTTTTTCCATATGCCACTCACAGATCGAGAGTTCAATTTGTCCCTAACTACAGCAATATTTTTAATAGCATGATAAATATTGAATGCTTTCCAGAACTACGAGAGTCTGGTCATTTCCTTCAATAGCAGAAATGGCTTGTGAAAAAGTTCTCCATAGATAAGTCTTAAACACTGCAAGAACTCTAATCCACCAGTTGGATCAATGAAGTAGTGCCTGGAGAGAGAAACATGACCTTGAATTGGGTGAAAATCACCGATATAAGACAGATGATCTGGAGCATTATCTACAATTAATAACATTTAAAATTCTACATTTTCTTTCACACAATAGCTTTCCATTCACTTCTTTTTACAGTTGATTAAGGCATTCACAAACAATTTTTGACCATCCACAGCTTCTTATATCTCTGCTAATGAACTGTATTTCAGTATGCTTCCTAATGTTTTTGAAGGCTCGTGGATTCTCACTGCACCATATCACAAATGGTTTCAGTTTATATCCAGCCACATTACCCCTAAAAGAATCGTAACACGGTCTTTAAGAGCTTTGAAACCAGGCATACATTTTAGCTTTCGATGGATGAACACCCAGATATTTTTTTTTAATCCAAAACAAGGTCTCAACCATATTAAATATTTGCTGTGGCAAATAATTTTATCCAATTTCTCCACAAACTCCTTGGCAGGCTTCTCATCAGAACTTGCAGATTCACCATACATTTTTACATTATGCAGTGCAAAACGCTACTTGAATCTCATGAACCAACCGAAGGAAGCGTTGAATTCGTAGTCGCAATTGGGCCCTGCTTTCTCTTTCAACATGTTGAAGAGACCTAGTGCTTTAGCAGTTATGGTCATAATGCTAAGAGGAATGGGCTCTTGGTTCAGGTCCTCTATGCATGATGGAAGTAGCTTTTCCAATCACAGATAGGACCTTGTCGTTGCTTCATCACTACCGTTAAAGTTGCAACTTCGTTTCAAGATCAATTGCTGGTCTCTTTTTCTGTGATTCTTCACTAGGTTTTTTAATTGGGCATGTAGGGGCCATGTTGCACAAAATATCACAAAATATGTAATGATAAATACACAACATATTTTTCAAACACAAAATCAACAGAGGAATTGTTGAAGCCAAGTGTCAACTGCCGAGGGAGGTTGCTGCTGAATGCGCTGTTGCCACTGGATTGTTGCTAAATAAAAATCTTTTAACCTTACGCTTACTTGCATCTTGTTCAAAAGTATAGTCAAAAATGTTATTCCCTTATGGGATCACAGATGTATCTTCGAATGGACATAAGTCGGGGGATGCCTGTATTTGGTTTCACCCTAGTCGATTTGTAATACAAGTTTTCAGCAGATGTTTTGAGTTTTCTGAATATTATTCTAATGCCTTCTTGACTTATTAACATATCCAGGCAGACATCATCTGCATATTCTAATATTATTACTCTACTTGTGTTACCTTTTACAGTTTCTCTAATACATTTTCTGAATCTGAATTAAATAGGATGGGTGATGCGGCACCAAGCTACAGTTCTGTCTTAAGAGCCATAGGATCTGATTCCATTAGCCGAATACTACTTTTTTGACTGTTAGTGGTGCATATTTTGATTAAATTTATTATCCGATGAAGTAATCCAAGTTCATTTAATACTCCCAAAAGGGCTACTATTGGCTACTATTCCATCTATACCTGGTGTTTTGTTGTTTCTTAGCTACTTCCTTTCTCTTCTACTTCAGATGAAGATTTAAATATTTCCAGGTGAAAGAAATGACGAGTTTTCAAAGGTCTCTGCAGATTCATTGCAATTTAGTTGTTGGTTAAAGCACTCTCCATCTGCTTGCTATTTCACCTGTAGTAGCTAGTGTTTGTCTATTGTTATTCTAGGTTGTTATTTTTCATATGTGGACCTGATATTTTTTTTTTTTTTTTTTTTAATTTCACAGAAGCATTTCCTTTGGTTATTTAAAGGAAACTCAGTACTGGATTTCTTCAATCCATTTATACAATTTTTTTTTTCCCTGTCTGATTATTTTATTGGTTCATTCACGATCTTTTACTATAAATACCAACTGAGTTTTCTGCTGCTACTTTTATGCTACTCTTGATAGTTCCAGATGTTTTCAATATATTAAAATATTAACACTTTTTGAAGAGAGGGTTGATTCCTGAGATTCCTAGAACACTTAAAGTTGAGAATACACTAACAGAAGACTTATGAAATTTTGATAACTATTTTAAACAGTGGTGATTATGACCAAATCTGAATTTAAAGAAAAAAAATGAAACTGAAATCATTGCTTCCTATTTAAATAACAGGCAATGTAACTATCCTAAAGTCTATTTTAGAAACAGCATGACAAAATATAATAAACCCCAAAGTGTCAGAGTAATTTGAGACAAATCCTTGACTTTCAATGATCACTTGACAAAGATTGCTGGTAAATTATAACTTGCAATAACATTTTATAGAAACTACTAGGCTCTTTATGGGGCGCAGATGATAGAACATCATGAACAGAAGAATACTCTGCTCCAGTGGTTTAATAGTGTTCATCCTATACTGGTTGGTGCTCATCTCAACCAAGTCAAGAGATATCTCTGGAACAATAAGATAAGGAAGGCAAGATTGTGTTGCTTCATAAGGGAGGTGACAGAACTCAAGCATCAAATTATAGGCCTATCAGTGTGTCAGTTGTTGTGGTTAAAGTGTTGAAGAGGCTGGTGAGAACCAGGATCCAGAACAATGGTATTATCTTTGATAGAACAGCATGAATTTACTAAAGAGAGGTCATGTTTTAGTAATCTATTTACTTATTACAATAACATGATGGCTTCATTGGGCAAAGGGATGGATACACAGTAGTATACTTGCAAAGGCTTTTGATAGATTACCACATGATAAGTTGATAGTCAAACTAGAATAGATGGATCTGAATATTAGACTAGTACATTGGATCAGATTGGCTATCTGATAGGTATCAGCAAGTTGAGTATGGGGGAGCAATATCCCAGAAGATGGAAAATCTCTAGTGGTGTGCTTCAGGAGTCTATTTTAGGGCTATTGCTATTTAACCTGTATGTTAATAATATTGGGGAAGATTTGGATGGGGATATTCAGTTGTTTGCAGATGATGCAAAGTTGGGACGAACTATGAGGAGTAGAACAGATGTGACCTTACAAAAAGACTTGAATGAATTGAGTGAATGGACACAGGAGTGGGGGATACCAGTTCAATGTTACAAAATGTAAGGTTTTAAAATTTGGAAAACAAAGACTGGATGTAGAATTTATGTTTGGTGGGAATATATTGTTGGAGGTGGAGGAAATAAGAGATCTTGGGGTGATGGTGGATAAGTATCTAAAATTTAGAGGACACATTGCTAAAATTGTGAGAACAACACAACAAATTCTGGGAATGATGTAGAGGACACTGACTTGTAGAAGTAAGGAGATTCTTGTTCCATTGTATAAGGCCTTGATTAGGACACACAAACTAAGCTAGTTTCTGATTCTCTGGAATGTTGAATATAAGGAAAGGTTGAGATGCAATTTACAGTGTCTAGTGGATAGGAAGAGAGGTGATATGATAGAGACGTGCAAGTTATTAATGGATTGTTATAGGATTGATGCTAAAGAGGTTTTTAATAAAATGGTGGGAGATCAGGGGGAGAACAAGAGATCATCCTTGGGAACTGTATAAAGGTGGGAACAAAGGGAGTGAGAAGCAGGTTTTTTGTATGCAGAGTGGTGAATGATTGGAATGCCTTCCCTGAGATTGTGGTGTCTGCAGAGAATTTGAATGTGTTTAAGGCATGGTATGATGAGCTGTGTATGATAAAGGGACTTCCTAGATGAGTCTTTCTCACTGGGGTTTTAGGATAATAATAATCAACACCAACTTACTGGCTACCAACGCCTAGTAATATTGCTACTTCATTATGGAGGTAAATGACTCTAGGCATAAATTTATTGAGAACAGTGATTCACCCATAAATGAAGACATCTTCCACACAGCTACAGGCTTAAATCTAGATGCTCCACTGGAAGAAACGCTGTGAAAATGTTGCTTGAGGCTTTTGATATCACACAGGCATAGAAATTTACTAGCAAGAACACACAATTCCAAGAAAGATGACCTGATCAAGCTCTACGACGGAAGTCTCAGGCAAACGACCAAGAGGATGGATTTACCAGACTTCTGGTTGGCAAGAAAAATTGAATATCCAATGATCTCAGAAAAAGCTGTAAAATTTCTGTTGGTGTTTGCAACTACTTACCTTTGTAAATGTGGGATTTCTTCTCTCGTTTATATCAAAAACAAGTACAGGAATAAGTTGAATGTTGAACCCGATTTAAGACTCAAATTAAGTCAATTGAAACCAGACATTAAGAAGCTGTGCTTAGCAAAACAAGCACAACCTTCACCTGAAACAAGAATGTGAGTTCTGTAATTAAAAATATGTTACATTTATAGTTTGTACTGATTGTAAGTTTGAGAACTGGAGTATACCATTATCAGGAATATGTGTTTGTCAAAATTTGTTTATGTATTCACTCATTATTATTTTAATTTTTAAAAATTGAAATAATAATCAGTTTTACAGAACAATCCATTGAATAGATTTACAGAGTATCTGTTTCTACAATAAATATCTGAATAAAATAATAAATAACTAAATAAATCACTAGTATTGTAGAGAAATGCTTATTTTGCCCCTGAGACCAACAAATCATGCTTTTCCAGAATAAATTTGCTTACTGGTACATCTAATATCCTGAATTAAATAGTGGTATGCCACTGGAAAAGGTTGAGAACCCCTGTTGTAAATTCCACATATAAAAACCTCTTTTTTTTTTTTTTTATGTAACTGCCGGCTATAAAATGTTGTAAGCCTATAGTGCATTAGTACTGTGGGTGGACTATGGATTACTAATTTTTATATTTGTTTTACCTGGTACAGAAACTGCTCTAAAGACCAGACTTTTTCAAGCCCTTTCAGGCCTCCAAATAAGCAGGGTAGCAGTTTCACACCAGAAAATGAAATTCATCTACTACCTAAAGACAATCACAAACTTCCATGTCCACAATGAGATTTGAACTGACATCATGTAGGTTACAGAGCAGATACACTAACCTTAGCCAAGAAGGATGGCAGCCAGACATGCATATATGTTTTCCGGATTTTGAAAGAGAATCCAAGAGCCACTAGTCAGCTAATATATATATAAATATTATGTATGCAGTGACAAAATATGTATCCTCAATATGTATCTGATATGTATCCAGGAATGTATAGGATGTTATGATAACATAATTATGCAGAAATAATTATTAGATAATTAAGGTTGCATTATTACTAGTTTCCAAATTAACCTGTTATTTGTCAGGTCATCAATGCTATCATGTTTCAGGTTTGTCTTTTAAGGCATCACCAACTTGCATTGATTCACCTCGAGGCTGTTCTTTGAGATCTTTCCTGCCATCAACCACTTCTTTCTGCTAACCTTCTGTCATTCTGTTTGTGTGAAAATACCATCACAATTAGCTCTAATCATTACATATTCCCGAATGCTAACAATGTCAAGTTCCTTTTTAATGTCTTCATTTTTAACATGATCTTAGCTATGATGGTTTGCACTACCCTAATTTTTCTAGGAACTATAATATCTGTGTTCATTTGTGTTTGATCAACTGTTTTATATCTAAACCAATTCTCACATCCATAAGTAAAAATTGATTTGCAAATTCATATATATCACTAGTTTATTTGGCTAATTTCTCTCGTTCCATTCAACTGGCTCCCCACCATAACAGCTTTGCTTATTCTACTAATATATTTATATGATAGGATATTAGTAGAATATATATATGTCGGCATATAAGACGAGGCCTAAATTTTAGGCTATTTTTAGGTTTTAAGCTTATGTCGGTTGTATAAGACGACCCCCTCAAATTTCTTCTTTCTTGTATTCATGCAATGTTAGGTATTGTTGTTATATCAGTTAATTTTTATATCTATGCATATCCATTATTTATTTTCCATAGTATAGATTTAGTATTTATGCGAATTACCCTAATTAAAAGTGATTAGCCCCAATTTTAATTATTAATTTGGAATTTTTTTTAAATTTTAGGATTATTAAAATCGTTATCATTTAAAATCATGGAACCAGCAACAAAATGAAGAAAGAATGAAGCTTGACTTAAAATAAGGGTAATTGAAATGGCAAAGCAAACTAATAACTGTGCTGCTGCAAGAAAGTTTGACATAACCAAAAAGATGGTAAGAGAATGGAGGAGGAAAGAAGATATTTTAAAAAAATTGCCAAAGAAAATATCTGCGATGAGAAAGGGGATCATCCGATGGCTGCAACTGGAAAATCCCATTGCTATTCGAACAAAGGCAGAATGGTTATCTTGTTACAAGAAATATGATTAGAGAATATGCACTAAAATGGTCAAGATTGAATCTGGATGAATGTATAGAATTTCAAGCTACTTCAAGATGGTGTAATCATTTTATGAACAGACAAAATCTGGTAATACGACAAAAAACGAAAATTGCTCAAAAACTACCAGCAGATCTTGACCACAAACTTACCAGTTTCCATAAATTTATTATTCAGTTGAGACAAGAACATAAATTTCTATTGTCAAATATTGAAAATATGGATGAAACTCCTATGAGCTTTGATATGATAAGCAATAAAACAGTGGAATCTAAAGGCAGTAAGAGTGTGCTAGTTCGAAGTACAGGTCATGAAAAAAACAAGGTTTACAGTTGTAAACCTTGTTTTTTCATGTCATGTTTGGCTGATGGAACCAAGTTAAAATCAATAATCATCTTCAAACGTAAAACTAAACCTAAAATAAAATTTCCTTCAGGTGTTTTTGTACATTTTCACGAAAAGGATGGATGGGCAAAAATGGTGTGAAATGATGGATAGATAATGTGTGGAACACGTGACCAGGCAGTATAATGAAGAAACACAGTTTATTAGTATGGGATATGTTTCATAGTCATTTAACTGAGAATACTAAAAGTCTTCTAGAAAAAAATAACACAAAAATTACTGTCATACCAGGTGGTTTAACTTCTATATTGCAACCTATTCTGAGTTTGCTCTAGTCTGAGCAAACCATTAATCTATAATGGTTTGTTCGGACTAGATGTCTGAACAAACCATTTAAAGATCACATGCGAGAAGAGTGGAATAATTGGATGTTGGGTGGTGAAAAATCATTTACAAACAGTGGATCTATGTGCACTGCATCACTTGATATGGTGTGCAATTTTGTGATCAAAGCATGGAATAAAGTAAAAGTAGAGACTGTAATAAAATCATTTAAAAAGTGTGGTATCCCTAATTTTATGGATGGTACAGAAAATGATCTGTTGTGGGACACTGATGACGAAAACGAAATCAATTCACCGGATTCGAACTGGGATCCATATGACAATCATTCGAACAATGAATCTGAACATTTCAACAGATGAATATTAACATGAAAATTGAGGTTAATAATTATTATTTGTTTTTTAAGACTTACATCTGTTGTAATATTTTAAATAAATTTATGTAACAAAAAATTAATCTGATTTGTTTAAACACTGCCTATTTTCATATATAACAATGTATTGTAACTACCTAAATGTTCATCCAAGAAATTAAGCTTCCCTTTTTATACTCGCCATATAAGACGACCCATGATTTCGAGGGGTTTTCTGTAGTATTTGAGAGTAGTCTTATATGCCGACATATATGGTATTACAGATTATATCGTTTTATAGATTTTTCACTGAGAATGTAGACAGATGTTCTACATACCAATTTTCAGAGTTTTCTCTTTATCTTGTTAATTTGCATGCCAAATTTGTTAGTTATTCAATTTATAGTTAGAAATAATGAAGACTTATACTGCATTTATTTAGAAATATAAATGTGAAGAGATGTGAAGTAATATTGCAGATAGGGTATGCCCTTGTTGTACATATATTTTACATTAAACCATCTTCCTGTACCTTTTTCAATTCTAACTGGACTTACAGCTTAAACATAAGCTATGTATTACTTCGTATGATGTCCCATTTACTCCATATAACTGTAGTGGTTTAAATGATCCTAACAATTCCTATTTTGGGAACCCAGACTGTTCTTCCAAATTTGTGTTCACATATAATCTTATGTGAACACTCAATAGGGAAATTCCTCTAATTCTCACACTTTAATTTCCACTTTTTCAAATATAATAGACACTGTAGCCAAGTGGAAAAGCTTTTCACAACTCACTTTCATCCAGAGTATTTAATAAGGCCATGACTTCTACATTAATTTAACCTTGGTACCGTCTTAGGTCTAGCTCTTATTGGCAAGATTTCAATAAAGGTCAAAACCAGTCTGGGTAGTGACATTTCCTATAATGTTTTTGTATTATGGGATATCAAGGCAACTACTAATGTGAAGTCAACCGCCTCTGTATACAAGCAGACTAATTATGATGATATTTCTTGCTTACACTTATAAGATTAAAACAGGAATAAAATTTCTTGGAGTTTATATTCTTGTGGCTTGTAGTAGATAATTTTTTTAATTAATGCTGGCAAAAAATCAAGTAAAAATGTCTTTTATTTATTAAATTGTTATAGTAGTTTCATAGATCACTATTGTGTACTTCTTCAGATTGATACAAGAAACACACACAAACAAGGAGATTTCTAAATAACAAACCATCATATTTTTCATTCAACAAGTGATAGATTTGAATGTAGGAATGAGATATCATGAGCATGGATTACTGTCACAGGATATAGTATACTTCATCTCATAGTCTAATTTATCAATATGTAGATCTCTTATATATGCTGCCCAGAGCTGATTTAATATAGGGCCTTGGTTTTTATTACACTAGATCGATTAGACATCATCTCACTGGCCTCCTTAAATTTACATACATAAATATTAAATTCTATGTACAATACAGACTATGTACAATCTGCTAGCATTCCATGAAGGTTATATTCTCATAAGCTAACTGGAAATCTCGAATCTGGCCACAATAAATAAATGAATATATAATATCCTTTACATAATGTAGTTTCCTTGAGAAAATTGTTTTTTTAGCTGTCTACCTATGTTTGGGGAACATTCAAACCACCATAAAGAAAATTCAAGAGGTAGTAAGCCAAACACTAAAACAGGGTAATGTGGCAGCATCATTCTGATTCTATGGTATTAATTTGTAAATGGAAGGCATTACTAATATCCTTTGCTTGCAGTTACTTAGGCCATGGAATTCAAAGATGCCTCCTGAGTGCAATAATTATCAGCTTGGTAGACCCTGTAATTGCCAAATTTGGTGCAAATCATGCTTTGCACCAAAGCATGATTTGGCCAAATAAATAAATGACATATATACAGTTTGCAATTCAGCCAAAAAACTAAATTTTTCATTTTTAAATTTATTAAAAACTGATTTTATAAAAGACAGATGAAAGATTAAAAAATATGCCTGATAATAGTTCACTTAACAAAACAAGATGAAAATGCAAAAATAAAATTTCGCATTCTTTAAATTTAAGGAATATTTTGCAAGAAACAATTATTAAAAGAAAAAATATAACATAAAAATGAGAAAAATAAACCTTGTTCTTAATTCCTTTAGTAACAAAATAAAAATTCAATGGTGTTTCAATTTTAAATTGTTAAACAAAGAGAATGATTATGGATTTAGTAATCAAAATGAAGTCACAATAAATTGTGATGTAGGAAAAGCAAGTTATGTTTCTGAAAGATACTTTCTTCCAGTTGATTGACATTGATTGATTCAGAGAGGCATGTGGTGAGGTTGTCTGCAAGGATAGAAAAATCAGAACCCCATGGTGGACACAGGAAGTTAAAGAGGCAGTGAAGGAAAAGAAGAAAGCATATCAAAAATTCCTGGAAAATAAATCAGCTTATGCTCTTAGAGAATACAGAGACAAATGCAAGAATGCTAAACACTGTGTAAAACTAGCTAAACAAAAGTAATTGAAAAACATTGGTTAGAAAATAAATATCAAGAAGGTGGCTAGATTTTCTGGAGGTTGTTGAAGCTCAGAAATGGAGGAAAGAGTGCTGTAGAAGGAATCAGAGATGATAAAGTTGACAAAAAAACTAGAGAAAAAGATATCCTTGAAGTATATGGAGTAATTACTTCGAAAAATTGCTAAATGAAATAATCAGTGACAGCACAATGGCAAAAAAAAATCACTGATCAGGCATGCAATCATGAATGCATATTCATACTTGAAGTAGAAAAAGCCATCAAAAGCCTGAAATCTGGAAAGGCAGCTGGAGTAGATGATATTCGACCAGAAATGCTCAAGTATGGAGGTATAAAAGTCTTACAGTGGCTGCACTGCATAGTTCAGAATGCCTGGACAGAAGGACAAATTCCAGATGATTGGAGTATAGCTCTCATAGTACCCATATCTAAAAATGAAAATAAAACTGAATGTGAAGGTATTTCTCTACTCGAATGTTCCTGGTAAGATTTATGCCAGTATACTTGAAAAACGGTTGAGAAGGATTGTCGAAGAGAAACTTGGGGAAGAACAAGCTGGATTCAGGCCAAATAGAGGTTGTCAGATTCAGATTTTCACTTTACGAAATAGTTGAGAAGTCATGGGAATATAACAAAGATCTGTATATAAGTTTTGGAGATCTGGAAAAAGCATATGACAAGGTGCCAAGAGAGAAGCTATTCAAAACGCTGCAGTTGTATGGTGTCAGTGGGGCATTATATCAAACAATACTTAGTGTTCATTTGAGTTGTAAGTCAGCAGTTAGAATTGGTTTAATGTTAAATCTGGTATCATTCAAGGATGTACATTATCCCCTCTGTTGTTCATTATCTATGTGCATTGCATTACGAAGGAAAGTGGTATTAAACCTGATATGATATCAAAATTGGAGATGTTAGTCTTAGCTCTTTGCTTTAGGTGAATGATGTTTTACTTCTAAATAAATCTGCTAGAAGTCTGCAAGATTCCCTGACTAAATTGAATAACTGTTGTAATAGATACTTGCTTATATATTGTTGTAATAGATACTGTAGAGGTCAGTCCTATTATCATAGGACTGACCTCTACAGTTCATTAGTGGTATATTATGATCCAAAAAAGTCGTGACTATGTCAGCGAGAATATCTGCTTTATGCCCATGAATGGGAATAAACTGTAAAAATCTTCTTTAAGAATACCTCCAGAAACATATCTTATTATAAATGTCAGTTGGTCTACGTGCATATCAGGTGTTGAACCCACTGATATGGAATAATATTTAGCTTTCTGTACTTCAGCAACAATAGTTTCCAACACTTTAACTCCCATAATTTGCATGAATTCTTCACAAATAGTAGCTGATAGATATGATGGGACTCCCTTTCCTGCATTACCATACTTCTTTATATGTTCACATAAAAATGGATCAAACTGACTGATCAGTTCCAAAATGCCTAAATAATTGCCATTCCTAGGCGAGCCTATGGTTTGGTTGTCTCCTCTTAGAAGCAGGCTTCTAGACACTAGAGATTTTTTATAACTGCGATTATTCTTTTCAATATTTCTATCCAGTACTGACACTCACTGTCAAACTGGATTACCAATTGAGTTTTTATATGCCATGCACTTTTAAACGACTGCAGTATGTCATCATGCATTTTTCTGTGTTCTGCCCCATTTTCATGATGTGAAATGGCCTTTATTCCGTGTTTCCAGTCATTGAATCCACTCATTATAAATGGGGAATCAGAAGTTGAAAACAATTTACAAACAAAGCAATATACTTTTCCTTTTGTGGGAGAATAAATAAGCCACTCTCAAAGTTGAGTTTCTCCATTCGACAACCGCCGCAAAAACATTGCCAGAGTTAAATACCTAGTTTCTTTATCTGAGTCGTTATTCCCTACCATATATTCTCGGGCTGACTGACTCAAGCTGCACTGATTATTTTGGCATTTGGATGGACCTTTTTGAACCCAGTACTCCTGTAAGATATGATTTGCCATTGGTCATAGTCCGGGATCTGAACTCTTATAATTGTCATTATTTGTACTTACGTTTGCTGTAGCACCAGTGGAGGTTGTTCCTTTCTATACACTTACTGCATAAGGACTTGCTTGAAACAAAATTTACTGGCAATTCTGTATTTTCCCTTTCTCTATGCACTTTATTCTCCCCAACAACTTCACTTTCACTGCTCTTAAAAAATGTTGTTAGTTTTGGAAGTTTTTGAATAGCCTTTGCCTGTTCTTTCATTTGGCACAACCACTTTCATCACGTTTCATACTGAGGGGAAGCGTAATATCCCTATGACTCGCCTATAACTTTTAACTATTTTCAAACTAGACCAAGACAATAACACAATATGCTTATCTACTAGTTTAAATTTGTAAAGCAGAAAGCTGAACCAGAACTGCGATGTATATATTACGGTTGGTACTCAACAATCACCTGCAGGTCGCACGAGAAGATTCATTCATTGTTGCGGCATTCCAGCTGAAATGAAAGTTGTTCGAGATCTAAAAAAGTTTCTATTCATTTATGTATTATATTTTGCAGTGCTTGAAATAGAAATTTAGAAGTGCTGATATACTTTCCAAGGTTCGATTTGTGTTATATCAGCTTTGGCACACAAAACTTTTGCACATAAGTATTATCAACAATGTGTTGGTCAGAAACTCATGACTCGGTGCATCCTACATCGATGTAGGATGCACCAAATCAAGTTAATGTTAATTCCATAAAAGTGACTAACTCATAGCTTAGCGCCGAAATAAAATGAAGTTTAACAGCAGTTTTTGTTTAACCGGGTTTCTTGTAACCGGAATTTGAAAACGACAATCAACAAAATTAAGCTTTCAATGTTTTCTTTCCTCAAAGCATTTTCATAAAATACTTTGCATCAAGTTATATTAGGATTATGTAATATTTTAACCAACCCATGTTGAGCACTGAAAATTTGTTTGGTTTCTCTATTTTAAAAAATAAGAGAATGGGGACCCCTAAACAGCAGGGCCCCGGGTTTGCTATTACCTTAAAACGGCCCTGAATAATATTGCAGATGCAGTAGCCCTGCAAGAGGATCTGAATAAACTAGATAGATGGGCAAATGAATAGGGGTATCGGTTTAATGCAGCAAAATGTAAGGTCTCGAAGTTTGGGATACATTGATGGGAGGCTGCATACTAGAGTTGAGGTGCTGTACTGAAGGAAGTAAGGGAGACGAGATCTGGGGATGATGATTGATAGAAAACTGAAATTCAGGGAACATATTGCAAAGGTGGTGAAGGGTAACCCAGAGGATTGCTGCAATACTGAGAAGGACACCGACCTGCAGAGATAAGAGTTATCATTCCGTTATATAAGACTCTGATCAGACCACACTTAAGACTATTGTTCTTAAATTTGGTCCCCAGGATTTGAAAGGGATAAATTAACTGTGGAAAGGATACAGACGCAGATAACAAAGATGGTTTCAGGACTGTACAATGTTAGTTATGAGGATCGGCTGAAGGGATGTGGACTGCAGAGTTTGGCAGATAGGAGGAGGAGAGGTGATATGATCGAAACTTTTAAACTGTTGAGAGGCAGTTACATGGTTGACACTGGGGAGTTCTTTCATTTGGTGGAACAGCGGGAAGGAGTGATGACAAGGGGCAATCCCTGGAAGTTACAAAAGGGGACTGTGAGCAAAAGAGTGAGGACTAGTTTCTTTGCGTGGAGGGTGGTTGAACCGTGGAATGCATTGCCTGATAAAGTGGTGAGAGCAAGAACGATCAATGAGTTCAAGAAGTGGTATGATAGACTTTGTGTTTCCTAGGAAGGACTCCCATGATGAATCTTTTGACTCCATGGAGGCCTGAATAATAATAATAAATTAAAATAAACGCACAAAACATCAAAAAAAAACCTATGCTGCAAGCTTAATGAGTCTTGCTAAGACACAAGATAAGGGAGAAGCTTTTGCCCAATTTATTGCATTTGTTATGATGCATGTAACAGGAATTTTCCTGCTTTGGTTGGCCAAATACTAAAGCTAAACTTAATATTGTGCATCCCCATTCTTAATTGGCAGTTCCATGTGTTTAGTCACCTCTCAGGTCAAGATTGCCATTGAATGGGCAGAGTGATCATGCAAAGCAGTTTACCTTGATTATGGACAAATTCTCTGATACCATCACCAGATTCAATACTATGAAATCCCTGGTATGTACCTTTCTTTGCATGCTGTTTCAGGTATTATCTCTCATTAGCTGCATAAATCCTTCCTTTCAATATATGTCCCCAAGTTGATGTCTCTCACAATGATTACTTGCCCTTTGTTCATTAAGCTAATCTGGTAATACATATCATTCAGATCTTTTTCTTTCTGGTTTATATCAAAAACCAACTATATATTTTGTCCTGGCTTTTCTCATGCCAAATAGCTTCCAATGTACTGCTTAACTTCCAATTATGCTGGTAGCAATTCTTCCACTACTATTAGCAAACCCCCCCCCCCCGTTCCCAAAGTTCTGTTCTATCTGCCTGAAAACACAATATCCTTAACATTCTAAGCATGTAATGATATCTTCTTCTGTTAACTAAGTCTTAGCAATGTGCCTGTATAATTTTTGGCCAACTCAAGCTAACCAATACCACAACATCCTGACCTCTGTTATTAGCTTGGTACAGTTGTGCTAGCATAGTGCACACACTAAGAAGTGCTGCAAGTTGCTTACAGATAAATCTTTTATTTTAGTGAATATTAGTAAATTTAGTAATTATTTTTGTTTTAATATTTACATACTTTAGACCAGGAGTCTTCAACCTTTCAGACAGTGCGGGCTGCATTAAAAATTTCAATGAAGCCCACGCACCACTAAGTTATACTGCGGTATTCAGAATTGGAAGATGTTTTCCAGATTCACAAGGAACGCTGTGCATTTGATATTTTACATAAAATCATGTAAAAATAAACAACCTCAGCTTTAAGAGCGTAGGTAGGAGTGAGGTTCATGATAAGTAAATACAATCAATACTTGAAAAAGATAATTTAATGAAGAAAACATTCATTTTTTACAATGTCAATGGGCAACTTGGCAATGTTTTTCCTTGACCAGCTTGTCGATGTTAGCATCAATGTTGGAGGTCACTACGCGCAGAGCATTCTCAACATGTTGGTCCATAATCAGAGTTCTTGTCTTGGATTTCACATGCTTCATTCTGGAGAAGAACTGGTCACATAAGTATGTGCTTCCTAACAAAGCGCACATCTTCAAAGCATGCTGGCAAAGATTAGGGAATGCATCTTCAGAAATGAAGTCTTTGTAAAATGTAAGCAAGGGCACATTGAATAATTTTTCTCTCAAAGAAGAGTTGTTTTGGAGTTCAAGCAGCTTTATTTGTACTGAGCCTAGCATTTCGGCAGCACTGACACTGAATGGCATTGAAAATAAATCTAAAGAAGTCTGTTGGTTACGAAAATCACTAAATCTCTCTTCGAACTCACTTCGCA
The DNA here is from genome assembly GCF_054136105.1 of Typopeltis vanoorti. NCBI lineage: Eukaryota > Metazoa > Arthropoda > Arachnida > Uropygi > Thelyphonidae > Typopeltis > Typopeltis vanoorti. Next base: position 63,048,124 of record NC_143572.1, read on the forward strand.
ACATGGCTAATTTTGTAGCGTATTCATCAAAAGACGAACAGTTGGCCTCAGTGAGAAGCTGAAAATGAGTTAAGTCTTTTTTTGCGTGTTGTGCCTCCCAAAGTTTGAGCTTGGCCACAAAAACTTTGATGTGATCATCAAACAGAGTGTGCACCAGTTGATCTTTGGATTGTAGCTGTGTATTTAGGTCATTCATATGCAACGAGATGTCGGTCACAAAGGCAAAGTCTGTCATCCACTTCGGATCGTTGAATTCCACAATCGGATTCCCCTTGGTTTGCATGAACTGTTGTATTTCACTCCTTAAGTCAAAGACTCTTTTAAGAACCTTCCCTCTACTCAACCAACGCACATCACTATAATAAACCACATCGCCGTGATCCACTTCACACTCTTGGGTCAAAAACTCTTAGAATTGACGATGATTAAATCCCTCTTGCCCTAATAATGTTGACGACAGTTACAATAACTTTCATGACATTCTCAAATCCAATAGTTTTCGTGCACAAATTTTCCTGGTGGATTAAACAGTGGTAACGGATGAAATCTTTTCCTTCTAGTTTCGGTTCTTTCCGTAGCAGCACAACAAACCCTTCGTTCTTTCCCACCATAGCAGTGGCACCATCAGTTACCACACCCTCGAGATTGATTAAGCTGAGGTCGAAACACTGGAGCATTTTCTTGGTGGCTTCAAGAATATCAGTTCTTCTGTCAATTGAATTGTTGATCAATACCACAGACAAAGATAGCCAGTTGTGCTGTATCCTTCACTTCTGTGCTCTCATCTCAAGCAAGTGAATATGACATAAATTCAGACGACCGTTTTTTTTAAAGTTCCTTCAATGTCATTGGCAAGTTCTTCGACACATCGTGCTACGGTTACCCCAGACAAACTCATTTTTTAAACACTTCCTTATTATTTGGGCACAGAATATCCCCAGCAGTGATGAGACACTCTTTCACAAACTCACCATACAAGTAAGGCTTTTGATTTTTTAGCAATTTTTTCAGCTATTACATAACTTACTTTGACGCACTTCACCCTCTTCCCTCTGCCTTTTAAACGTACCCTGCTGGCATTTTAAATCAATTTGGAGACTGTTCACTTTGTCCACACGAAACCGCCCTTGAAGATGATCGAAATTGGACACATCATAGTGTCATTTTACAATGTATTCTATTGATATTGACACTGACTCGCAACAAATTAAACACACTGGCTTATTGTTGATCGGCACAAAAAGTATAAATTTCCACTTTTCATTAAAAATCCGAGAAGAATCACTTGATTTACGCTTTTTACTCTTAGACGCCAAAAATGATCCAAAATGGCCATGCAACAGTTATTATTCCACTGAATATGTCTCACACTAATGAAAAAAGCCTGGCAATATAAAACCCCAATAGTCTATGGCTAACACGACAAATCTGCGTGCACTTATACACGAATATCACACTGTTCATGACTGACTGTGGATGAGATCCTCTTGTATTTATATGAAAATAATGAAGCATCGAGAACCTTCGAGATGTATCTGGAAGGCACTAGACAGTGCACTCGAACGAACTACTGCTTCAGCCATCTACCTGCGACTATTTAATATTTATTTTTATAGGATTTTATGTAAAGTATCAAATGCACAGTGGTCCTTGTGAATCTGGAAAGCATCCTACAATTCTAAATACCGCAGTATGGCTTAGTGGCCCGTGGGCTTCATTGAAATTATTTTTTTATTTAATCGTGTTTTAATGTTAAGTAGTTATTTTTTCAAAATGGCTGGCGGGCCATGGGTTTAAGACCCCTGCTTTAGACTGTAAAGATGTGTGTACATGAAATTTAATACATGATACTGTTCAGAAAGTGTTTTTCATGGCACCGATGCATATGAGGAAAATGGCAGCCAAGGCTTCCTTGTTAAGTGAGTTCAGTATGAGGGATTTCATAGGATGTAGTGTGTGTATTCTATGTATTTATTACCAAGAGTGGGTGAATAATTTATGTACCAAAGTGGGATCTGAGGGGGAGAGAGAGAGTGTCAGAAATGTTTCATGTGCAAGTAATGGGAGCCATGTGGAAATTGAGAGAATGAAGCAACTAGTACTAATGACACAAGGCAAGATAATGAAAGTGTTATAGAGAATGCGGAAGGAGCAAATGATGGTGTGCAAAATATCAATGAGAACATACAAGAAATGGCTGAAGGTAATGTGGATAATGAGGTGACAGCAAGGGATGAAAAAGTGTGCTCACACAGCATCCTTTACAGGACAAAATGTGCTAAAGAGCAACTGGAGAAATGTGGTACATCAGGAAGGGGAATGAAAGAAAAAAGAATGAGAAAAGTACGGAAGTGCAAAAAAATGGGAGTAAGGAGAAAGTATTGTATGGAGATTCAAGGATAACTGGCGTAATTAATGATGATAAAAGCATGTTTCACAGGTGAGAAGATCAAGAATATTAGCAAAGCTGCTAGTTTGCAGAGGAGTGAAGTGAAAGAATTAGTTTTGGCTCATACAAGTGAACCAGATTTGTAAGGTGAGAAATATGTAATGATAGAAAATATGAAAGAGTCGCTGCTACGTATCCTCTTTGAGGATACGATTAAATATAATCATATAGTACTGTATCCTCCAAGAGGATACAGTACTATATGATTAAGTTTACATTATTACTAGCTTCCTATCGACAGTATTCTTCGAAATTCATCAAGTTTGTCAGAAGTACAATATTATCAAGTTCTAATATTATACTATTTTCAATGATATTACTAACTGCAGCAAGTCACTAGATTTTGGTCTTCTTCTGGGTCTTTTGTTCCTCCCACCAAACACCTGTTTTTCCTAACTTTTCCTTTTCCATTCAGTTTAAGTGACCCACATAACCTTGCATTAGCTCTGGTCACATATTTCCAAATGCTAATGCTGTCAACTTCTTTCCTAATATCTTCATTTTTATGACTCTGCCATTGATGCCATCTGTTCACTTTCATTCCCCTAATTTTTCTCAGAATTCTTATCTGTGGTCACTAGTTTCGATCAACTGTTTTGTTTCTAACCTAACTTTCAAATCAATATATTAAAACTGGTTTCAGCAGTGAACCAGAAGACTAAACTAGTAGTATGTTTTATATACTACTAGTTTAGTTTTCTGGCAATTTCTCCTCTTATTTCATATAAATTTATTCATTTAAATCTCAACCATACCAACTTTGCTTATTCTGTTATTTAATTCCATCTCCATTAGAAAGTTGTGCCTAAATAGCTGAACTGTTTTGTTGTTATATGCCATCCAATCATTTTTGACTTTTGGTGATCATGTGAGCAAAGGTTCTCCATCTCACTCAACCTCTTGTCCTTTCTTTCAGCAGTTGTAAGTTCAAGTTGGTAAATTCCTTTATGTTGTCCATCCAACTCTTTTGTGGTCTTCCTCTCTTTCTCAAGCTCTCGATCTTCCAATATTTTAGAAAGCAATATATGGCCTATTTATGCACAAATGACTGCCTTTTCCAATGAACTATTTAACTTGATATACAAATTATCCACTGAGAATGCAGTTGATGTTTCAATGCCTCTACCTATTTTTAAATTCTTTTTATTGCTAATTTTCATATCATATTTGTTAATGCAGTTATTCAATTTAGTTAAAGAGTCCTGAAGAACTCATAACAGATCTATTTGAGAGTATAACATCATCTGTATAAAGTAAAAAAGTGAATATTTCCAGTTTTGATATCAGTTTAAATGACACTTCCTCTGTAATGTGATCCATATAGATGAATAACAGCAACCTTGTCTTTCACATGATTTTACATCAAACCATCTTTCTGTACTTTCTTCAATTCTTATAGGCCATATATTGCTTTCTATAATGTCCTGGTCACTAAAAGTGCCTGCCACAAGAAGTGTCTTCGATAGTGTGGAATACTACAGTTGCTACTCCTTTTCCTGATCATTGCCTGGACATAGCATCTCATAGTTATTAATCAGCAGTGTCTCACCTGTTTTTTTGCTTTGTCACAGTAAAACCAATTATGCCCATATGGTATTTCTCTAATTCTTCTGCTGGTTCCACTTTTTTTCCATTGATGCTTCCTACATTGATGGTGTCTATCTCCAATTCTACTGAAGTTGAGTGTTTTTGAGTAACTGAGTTTCCCTGCCTGTCTTGGTTTCCTGACAAAAAAAAAAAAAACCAGTAGGCCTCAATGTAACATGTTGAATGTCATGATGGCTATGCCTCTGCCAGCCAGCATGACATTTAATCATGTTATACCAACGCATATATCATGTATGTATAATTATGGTTTAAAATAATACAGAGTATAGTTTGGTTGGCTAATCCTATGTTGCCAGCTCATTTATTCATTCAGTATTTAGATGCATTACGAGAATGTGAGGATTGAGCATTGATTCAGGGGAAGGGGGGGGGGGGGTTGGTTGAATTTCTTATAGGCTACATGAAGGTCTCCTCAGAGTTATCTGGTTATGATTTTTTAAACACCTTTTAGATATACTGATTAATTAAAAAAAAATGTTTTATATGATGCTGGACCACAGAGTCAGAGAAAATAGTTGATCTAAATAAAACAACTTGATGAGAACCTTTCTTTTAGTGTTACACAGTGATCAGCATTCACTTTTGAAATTATTGATTCTACAACTGTGTTAAAATAACTATTTTTATTATCCCGACGTTTCGATCTTCATATCAAGATCATCATCTGGAGCACGCATAAATATACAAGACAAGCTATGTTACATTTCAAACCGTATTTGATCACATGCTACTCATTGCCATGACCTCTAGTAAGAAAAAAAAAAAAAAAAAAAAAAATTAAATTAAAAAAAAAAAAATAATTACATCAAGCTAGATTTAATTTATGATTACATGAATAAACATTCTTGCTTACAGATGGTTTTCCTTCCAGTAACAGTGATGTCCTATTTCTATTATTACAATTATTATTTTTTTATAAAAAAATAAAAAAAAAAAATTATAAATTACAATATGAATAAACATTCTTTCTTATAGATTTTTTCTTTAACAGTGATGTTCTACTTTTCAGTATTAAAGTTAATTTAGGTTTAGGATCCTGGATTTTCTACAGTCCTGTTTATAGTTGTACTTTGAGAGGAAGGATTCGTGGGACAAATCCTTCCATATGTATGGGATTTTTAGACCATCATTATTGTTTAGATTGGGGTGGTTGATAACGATCTCAAAAACTTCCTTAAATTTGTGTTCATACCAATTTTTGGTGTGATGTAGACAACTAGTGCTTTTCCAGTCAATTCTATGTAAAGTATTCAGGGCATGATCAGAAAGGCCAGCTTCAAAATAATTATTATATTTGATGTGTCGTTTATGTTCTTATTGTCTGATCGGAATTGTGCATCCTGTTTCTCCTATGTATGGTATGTTGCAGGTGCAGTAAATATGGTTATACTCCAGGGTGGGCCAGTGGAGGGAGTGGGTCTCCTCACAGTTATCTGGTTTTGATTTTTTAAACAACACCTTTTAGATAGACTGATTAATTATATCAGTTGGGTAAGTTGAGTAAACTTCTTAATTTTACAGGAGGTTTAAAGGTGGCTTTGAAGTTGTATTTTTGTAGTACTCTGTTTATTTTGACTGATGTCACTTTAATGTAGGGAATGATTATAGTTTTACTGTCGTCTGGTTTGTCTTTGTTTTTTATTGAGGTCTTGTAGAGAATTTTGCTAATAGTATTTTGGCTGTATCCATTTTTTTGAAAATTATTGCTGATCACTTTAAATTCATTTTTCAGTGCCTGTTCATTGGATCAGATCTTCAAAGTCCCATTTTTTAGGGTATTGATGACACCTAGAAGAGTTTATGTGTATGTATTGGCCAGTATGTGTCGGTTTCCGATAAACAGTGAAGGAAAGATTGCCCGAGGAAAGACGTGCGACAAGTGTATCTAGAAACGGCAGTGTGTTATGTTTTTCAATCTCAATTGTGAACTGTAAGCATTTGTGTTGCTTGTTTAAGTGGCTAAGGAATGAGTCTAGTGTCTGGCGGCCATGAGACCAGATTGCGAAAACATCGTCAACATATCTAAAGCCAGACTTTGGGTTTTAAAGGGGAGGAACCTAAAGCAAGTTGTTCAAATTGTTCCATATAAAAGTTAGCAATCGAGGAGGATGATGGCGAGCCCATGGCCGTGCCTTCTTTTTGTAGGTAGAAAGCGTTTTGCAATACAAATTTGCATCGCAAAACAAATTTCCATCACTGTTTACCAGAAACCGACACATACTGGCTAATACATACACATAAACTCCTACCACCACTCAACACAATAACTAAGTGTCATCAATACCCTAAAAAACAGGGCTCTGAAAATCTGCTCCAATGAACAGGTACTGAAAAACGAATTTAAAGTGATCAGCAATAATTTTCAAAAAAATGGATACAGCCAAAACACTATTAGCAAAATTCTCCACAAGACCTCAATAAAAAACAAAGACAAACCAGACTACAGTAAAACTATAACCATTCCCTACATTAAAGGGACATCAGACAAAATCCATCAGACAAAAGACAAAAGCTTACCCAACTCATCCAAAGACCCACTACCTCTGCTGGCCCACGATGGAGTATACCGTATTTACTGCACCTGCAACATACCATACATAGGAGAAACAGGACGCACAATTCCGATCAGACAGAAAGAACATAAACGACACATCAAATATAATAATTATGGTGAAACTGGCCTTTCTGATCATGCCTTGAACACCTTACACAGAATTGACTGGAAAAACACTAGTTGTTTATATCACACCAAAACATGGTATGAACGCAAATTTAAGTTAGAGCTTGTGAGATCGTTATCAACCACCCCAATCTAAACAATAATGATGGTCTAAAAATCCCATACATATGAAAAGATTTGTGGGACGAATCCTTCCTCTCAAAGAACAACTATAAACAACTGTAGAAAATCCAGGATCCTAAATCTAAAATAACTTTAATACTAAAAAATAGGACATCACTGTTAAAGAAAAAATCTATAAGAAAGAATGTTTATTCATGTTAATTTATAATTTTTTTTTTTTTAAATCAAAAATAACAATTGTAATAATAGAAATAGGACATCACTGTTACTGGAAGGAAAACCATCTGTAAGCAAGAATGTAATCATATGTAATTCATGTAATCATAAATTAAATCTAGCTTGATGTAATTATTTTTTTTAATTTTTATTTTTTTCACTAGAGGTCATGCCAGTGAGTAGAATGTGATCAAATCATTGTTTCTCTAGCTTACAGTTTGAAATGTAATGCAGCTTGTCTTGTATATTTATGTATGCTCCAGATGATGATCTTCTTGATATGAAGATCGAAACGTCGGGATAATAAAAGGAGTTATTTTAAAACGGTTGTAGATTCCATAATTTAAAAAATGAACTTGATGTGAAATATAAGTTACTCATAAATAGCAAGCATGAAAGTCTGCATGTAATACTGAAAATTAAAAATTTCTGGGGAGGGGGAGATACAAAATAATGCGATTAATTAGGAATGCTCAGCTGAATGATTCATGACTTATTTTTCACGGTATTAACAACACCACAAACACTTTTATCAACAAAGATGTTTTATTAATGCTTATATTTCACTGATTTTTAACTCAGCATCATCAGAGCACAACACACATGTAAATGAGACAGTGAGTGAGTGAAACAATATAATTGCAAAAGACAAAAGATCTAAAGTCCTATTTTTTGGCGCCCTCTAATGAGGGGAAGAAAAAAAAAAAAAAAAGCAGTTATCCAGGAGAAAAACTCTTGGAAAAACTACTTAGGATAACCGTCTCCCAAATTTTTGGCAAATTAATGCAACCATATTTGTTAAGGTTGGGAGAATTCAAAGCCATTGCTGACTCAAAAAATAATCTTTCAGATCTATAACGACTCCTAAATAGAACATTGCTGACTCAAAAAATAATCTTTCAGATCTATAACGACTCCTAAATAGCACATTCGTTTTCCTCCATCTAATCCTGTATGAAGGAATGTCCAAAGTGTGGTCTGCCAGTCCCGACTTGCCAGAGTAATAGTAGCGAATGTATCTTTCATGTTCTTCCAGGCGGATGTTCACTGATCTTCCTGTTTGCCCATAATAGGCCAAGTCACAGTCACACGGAACTTCATACACTCCTGGGTGTGCTAAAGGGTGAAGTTTATCCTTAGGCGAGCGGATCAGAGTTGCCAGCTTGACATGAGGTTTGAAAGTGGTGCGAAGGCCATGTTTCAACAATACTTTGGCTATCTTTTCCGATGTAGCTCTGATATAGGGAATAGAAATGGTCACGTTGTATTCTTGTGTATTAGGGGAGGGCAGAATAATGAGCCTATGTAGTATTTTATCTATTTTGTAGGATTGTAGCCGTTGGCTAAGAATGTATGGCGCAGGTATTGGAGTTCAGTGGTCAGAGCTGTATCGTTAGAACAAATGGCTCTGGCTCTTTGTGCAAGTGTTTTTAAAATGCCGTACTGTTGGACTGGATGATGATGTGATTGTTTATGTAGGTATCTTCCTGTGTGTGTAGGCTTTCTGTAAATAGAAAAAGATAGTGATCCATCTGAAAGGCGGGTGACTAATGTGCCAAGAAATGGTAAACAGTTATTTGATTCTTTTTCTACTGTGCAGTGAATTTTGGGGTGTTGGCTGTTTAGGTAGGTGACAAAAGCATCCAAAGTGTCTTGTCCATGGGGCCAGATGGCAAACACATCATCTACATAGCGTAACCACACTTGTGGCTTGTATGTAGCTGTGGCAAGTACTTTGTTTTCAAAGTGTTCCATGTAAAAATGTGCTAATGGGGGGGGAGACCCATAGCAGTACCATTAGTCTGTTTGTAGAATCCCCCCCCCCATGTAAAGTAACCTGCATTCATGGTAAATTGAAATAATTCAAAAATATCTGGGGGAAACTTAGACTTGATTAAATCAAGAGTATCTATAAGTGGTACATTGGTAAATAAGGAGGTGACATCGAAACTAACCATTATGTCTGAATCTTTTAGGATTAGATTTTTAACCAATGTTTTGAAATGGACTGAATTTTTTACAAAAGTAGAGGAGTTGCCAGTAAGGGGGGGCAAGCAACTTGGCTAAATGCCGAGCCAGTTTATACGTGGGACTACCTATGCTATCAACTATGGGGTGTAGGGGGATATTAGTTTTGTGGATTTTTGGTAATCCATAAATACGGGGTGGTTTAACATGAACTGGTTTTATTTTCCTGATGATTTCTTTGGTCCATGATGTCACTTTTTTCAGTAATTTTCGGACTTTTTTCTTTTGACACATCGTAGGGTCTCAATGTATAATTTGATATGTGGAACTGTCACATATGAGATCTTGCATTTTTCTGTTATACTGTTCTTTATTCATGATAACTGTTGCATTTCCTTTATCGGCTTTTGTAATAATAATATTTTTATTATTATATAACTTTTTTAGGGCAGTTATTTGCTTACGTGGCATATTGCTTTTTGGAGGCTTAGCCTTGTTTATAATACTTGCTATATCTAGTCGCACGTTATTGGCCATTGCTGGCGAAATATCGTGGATACCCTGTTCTACTTTCATCATAATTTCTAGTTTAGGAATTTGTTTGGGCGTGACGGCAAAGTTATGTCCTAGGCTGAGAGCGTTCTTGGCTTCTTCAGTGAGTGTTTCCGACGATAGGTTTACGACCACGTGGTCTCGCCGAAGTTGCGGTCGGGACTTCGTATGCTGGCGCTGTTGTAGGAGTTCAAATTTCTTTAGGTGTTTGCTTTTTACTTTTGTGAATTCTTTTTTTTCTGCAACTTCGGAGATGTGCTGTAGGACAGTCCATATTTCAGGATTTAATACGTTTATTAGTTCTTGTTGTAAAGCTGTGAGGGCGCCAAAAAATTGGACTTTAGATCTTTTGTCTTGTGCAATTATATTGTTTCACTCACTCACTGTCGCGTTTACATGTGTGTTGTGCTCTGATGATGCCGAATTGAAAATCAGCGAAATATAAGCGTTAAAAAAACATCTTTGTTGATAAAAGTGTTTGTGGTGTTGTTAATACCGTGAAAAATAAGTCATGAATAATCATCAACACCTAAGCTTATCTGTTAGATCAGCTGAATGATGAAAAATTGCATCCAAATATTTTGCTCTTAATACTTTTTACATACTTCTTGAAGTTTGGGATACATTGATGGGAGGCTGCATACTAGATTTGAGGAGGAGGTAAGGGAGACAACAGATCTGGGGGTGATGATTGATAGAAAACTGAAATTCAGGAAACATATTGCAAAGGTAGTGAAGGTAACCCAGAGGATTGCTGCAATACTGAGAAGGATGCTGCCCTGCAGATATAAGAATTATCATTCCGTTATATAAGAATCTGATCAGACCACACTTAAGACTATTGTTCTCAAATTTGGTCCCCAGGATTTGAAGGGGATAAATTAACTGTGGAAAGGGTACAGAGGCAGATAACAAAGATGGTTTCAGCACTGTACAAAGTTATGAGGATCGGCTGAAGGAATGTGGACTGCAGAGTCTGGTGGATAGAAGAAAGAGAGGTGATATGATCGAGACTTTTAAACTGTTGAGTGGCAGTTACAGGGTTGACACTGGGGAGTTCTTTCACTTGGTGGAACAGCAGGAAGGAGCGATGACAAGGAGCCATCCCTGGAAGTTATGAAAGGAGGCTGTGAGCAAGAGAGTGAGGAGTGGTTTCTTTGCATGGAGGGTGGTTAAATCGTGCAATGCATTGCCTGATAGAGTAGTGAGAGCAAGAACGGTCAACGAGTTCAAGGAATGGTATGATAGACTGTGTTTCCTAGGAAGGTCCTCCCACGATGAGTCTCTTGACTTCACGGAGGCCTGAATAATAATAATATATTTTAACATTTCTGGGAAGAAACAATTATATTACTTTACAATTACATACAGGATTTCCTAGATGCTAAACTTCAGAGATGGATTTAGTGAGCAAGTCATTTCAAGGGAAAAAAAAAGTTTATACCAACATGGGTCAGATTTTCTAACCAGTATGGAGCTGGAACATTTATTTAAAAAAACAAACAAACTAGGATGAAATGTTAAATGTTCAGTTTAAAATTAGATTTAGAAAATGTTTTAATATCATAAGAAAATCAATTTCAAGAAATTAATACCAATAAACTTATAATAGTTATTAGAATATTTATCTTCCACTTGGATGTATGTTTCAGTGCATCATAATAGTGTTTACTGTTCTATTTTTGAACACAGTCAGCCATATTCAAAATTCAATGCAGTGCATTCCTATTTTATTAAACTTTTGTGTGTACACTAATATCAAATATGACCCCCAGATGCAATAATTTAAAATTTCAGGTTAAAATTGGAAGAGTTAGCCTAGTCAAAAATAAGGATTTCATCGGTCAATTCAATAGTTGCAAAACTGATAGTTCCAATAATAATAAGCAGAAATGTATAATGAGGGAAAAAATGCAATGGAGTTCCATCATGATGATGGTAAGCATGCCACTGAGTCAGAGGTATCATCCAAAAAAACTCAGCACTCATTCTTCAAAATATTAAGATATGTTCCCCAACATATCTTAATATTTTGGGGAACATATCTTATTTAGTTACTTTTGCATAAGGAATTCACTAGCCCATAAATGCTCGGTGTGTGCGTGTGTTATTTTCCCCTTTATCTCAAGTAAACATCACTTCAATGGTGAATAAGGTGTATCAGTACACATCAGGATTTGCGAGAAACTAATAAGTTCATTTGCAACTTATAATCTACTTTTCTGAGATGCAGTAATTCTTGTAAATGGTGTGGACACTTTACTTAGCAGCCTCCAAATAAATATTTTAGTAACTTCAAGGCATGTATCTTTTTTTTTTTTTTTATATATCTCCCCATTCACAAAAAGTTAAAAAAAAAAACACAATCTATTGGTTTCAGAGCAAGTACATTAACCACTTGGCCAAACAGGCTAGCAAGTTCTTGTTGAATATTTAGTGATTATATGTTCTATGACTACACTAATAATTCTGAAACACATTATTCCAAACTTAAATTAATATCATGTTCATTTGCAATACAAAATGATCTGTCTTCTCACAGATGTGTAAATGATTGATGTTTGTGAGATGTAGCATGCATGCCAATCAAATTGTCAATAAAAACTTGTCATTTAGCAACAATACAGATGGAAGTGCTCAAATAGCTCTTAGAAAAACTGGAATTAATGTGGATGTCAGCACACTTAACCATCATCTTTTCAATAAAAGCAGAGTTTAACAGTCAAATTCAATAACACACTATTCACAAGCTGTAAAAATGTTCACACAAAACAGACTAAGAACAAACACACACATCCTTCATGTAAGTGTGTGTATACACACACCACACTGAAATAAGTATTGAGACACCTGTTTGAGACCAAAACCTACTGCTATATATATTCCTGTTGTCATCACATGGTCTATACTGCTATATAAACAAACAGATAAATACCAAGACCATACCTTTGTAATAGTGTCAGCAGAGAAATGTGGCCTATTCGAATTTCACACTGGTAAGACTATCATTCAAAATCAACTGTAAGCAATTTGAGAATGCAAGAAAATGTGAATGGTTGAGGTGAATGATTAATATCATAGATGCATACCTTTTTCATACCACACTGGTGTATTTTATCCTCCTCAATAATCGCTGGATATCCGTCTTCATTCTCCCATCTCATCAATCATTTGTTCATGCAACCACCACTAACTTTCTTGCTTGTTTGCTTCTCATATCCAAAGCTTCAATCTCCTTGTCTATCCTCCATTCTGAAAAATAGCTTGTGTATCATCGTATCCACTATATTCATACTTACTTTTCTCTGCTTTCATTCATTACACTGCTTCTTACTTTTCTATTCGTAAACACCAAAAATCTAACTCCGATTTGCATATGCCTTACTTTGCCAGTCAGGGTAAGCCAAATAGTTATCAAATCTGCTCTCCAACCAACAGGCTGCAGGTCTGAATTCAAATGTGAGCACAGATGTTTGTGATTATCTTTAGAAGGGAGATGAATTTCATTACCCTAGTATGAAACCAACACCTCACTTAATGGAGGCCTGAAGTGGATTGAAAAAGTTTCAAGTTGTTTCTAAGGCCAGGTTTCCAGACTATGCAAGAAATAAATAAAAGTACAAAAATATATAAAATTAAAACAGAAAAAAAAAATCCTTAGTCCATCCACTGTATGAATGTACTAAAGGTTTACATAAAACCTTTAGTACATTGTGTGTACTAAAGTGGAAGCAACATAAACTCATCTCATTTTTCATCCTTGATAATCTCAGCTCATGTCTTACATTCCAGCAATCACTCTCTCTTTCATATTATCAGAAATCACAATCACTTTTCTTCTTTCAGTCAAGTCAATTTCATTCCTACAATTGTGCCCACTTTTTCCCCCCATTGAGCATACTCTCTGTCATTCCTGTAATCACACTCACTTTTTCCTCAATTTCTTCCATACAATCATTCTTGGCATTCATTTTCTTATTGTCCTGCTCCCCATTTTCTAACATACTACCATTCTCATTTTGTACTCCTCATTACTTTCTGCCTTTGTCTATTCTTCGCTCTTTTGTAGCTTCCATAGACCTTTGGTTTTAGTGCCTATACATGAAAAACTTGAATACCAAAATCAATCCTAGATTGTGACAGTTTTATGGAAGACATCAGTGGTGAGCAATAAGGGGCTTGCGCGAGCCCTTTGTTAAATTTTTCTCAAATTTGAAAGCCCCTTGTTCTTCTTGTTTATTTTTTTATATTTTCAAAAAAAATTATTTTTTTGAAACATTAAGCAACAAACTCATACGGTCCCTAACAAAAATTAGTCTATTCGACAGTGTGCAGATTATTTGGAATTATTGTTTCAACTCCTCTATAACAAATGCGCCGAAGTTTGAAAATAAAATAAGCGCATGCGCTATCTTTACCCTTCTCCATTCTGGTAGCCAACTGTATGGTAAAACCAGTAGCCAATAAAATGTTTTATAAAAGATTTCATTCTTATTATATTTTGATAGTTAAAGATGTTTTTCTTATGTAAGATAAATTAATACAGTTGCTTGTGTGCAAATATTTCATGTTTAGATCATGAAATATTTGTTTGAAAATGATAGCCTTTAGAGGTTGATTGTCCTCTTATACTTTTTGATTGGAATTTGTACACAAGCTGTATTAATAAAAATTTTTGCATGAAAATACGGCTTTTTTTTCCTTCTTTTTTTTTTTGCTCGATGATGCGAGCCCTTTGTTAAAATTTCCATAGCTCACTACTGGAAGACATCCATATTTCTTTTAGATAATACACAATGTCATACTTCTATGTAGTTTAAAAAAAAAAGTGAAATAGTAAACATGGGTCTGTTCAGAGCCAAATCTCAACCCAACAGAATGCTTTTGGGACAAACCTGAACATTACATTGAGTGGAAATCAGACTGGCTTGTCCAACAACAGTGGTTGTGTTGAAGGAATAATGATCACAAATACATAACTCACACTGGTAAAGAAGATGCTCAGAAAGGTAGTAAATTTATATAATTTAAGATTTAAATTAAACATAGCTTTGTCTAAATACATATTTCAATGTACTGCATGCAACCATGTAAAACGTGTTAACTAAGTTGGAAAGATATCTGGGTTTGCAATAATGTCTAGGACACTAAGAACTTTTATAAAGGGGTTTTCAACTGAAGGTGAGTTAGCTGGTCTCATAGAGATGAAGGGGATTTACCTCTAGCGAAAGAGGCAAACCGGCTGAAAGAACACAATTAACAGACACAATACCACTAGCATCAGGCATAAAAACCAAAAGTATCAGAAACAACAGTGAGGAGTTTTAGGCATTGGTTAGTGCAATGTTGCCAAAAGTTATAGGCATTAGTGGAACTTGGGTAAAAGAAGATGATGTAGTTACAGGGATAGAATGTGAAGAGTTTAGTATTTTCAGGGAAAATAGAGAAGATAGAATGGAGTGGGGGGGGGGATACTGCTAATGATAACATTAATTATAGCCAAAAAAGAATAGGAGATTGGTAGGATGGTGGCTATCCATTTGAAGCAGTCTGGTGTGAGATTAAGGCCAGTAAGACAAAATATATAGTTGGTTGTTGCTATAGGCCAGGAAGTTCCACAGATGATCTGGAAGACATGCATCGTCAAATTAGCACAATGAGTACATTTCCAGTGATTATTATTAGGGGACTTATAGAGATATAGATTGGAAGGAAGAAAGATCACATGGCAAGGAAATAGAATTTATACACATGCTAAGCGATAATTACTTAAGGCAGTATGTAACAGAAGAGACTAGGGGTTATTATTATGCTATATATATATATATATATATATATATATTATTATTATGCACCTCAGGGGTTGGCGAGTATTGGACCTGGTCATAGAATCTGAAAAGCTATCCATAACCAAGGTGACAACATTGCTTCCAACTGATGAAAGGTGACCATGCGGTCTTGATTGGGAGATTGTAAAAGGAATATTCTATCAAGAAGGGGTATTTGTGGAACTAAAAGGCAAGTGATTATGACATGCTTAGGAAGAAGCTTAAATCTATACCATGTCATAAAACACTGCAGGGTAAGGATGTTAGTAGTGCATGGCATATATAGTTAAGGGTCATTTACAGGAAGCAGTATTAAATTGCACACCTAGGGTAAGGAGGTTTAATCAGGTATGAGTTAGAGATGAGTAATATCATTAAGCATGAGCTGCAGAAGAAGAAGAAAATGCTGTGGAGAGCATATAAAGAGAAAGGTGACCAACAAATTCATGAACAGTACAAGGCTCATGCAAGGAAGGTGATCAGCAAAGCAAGTAAAACAAAATCAGATTATGAGAAAAATCTAGCTGAGCAGTCCAAAGGAAATCCCAAAGAGCTCTTTCATTATATGGCAAGCAAGAGGAAGAATGACTATGGAAGATTAATCTTGATGAGTGATGATGGTCATGAGGAGACAGAAGCAGATAAAATAGTTGAGTTACTGAGTGGCCACTTTACAAGGGTATATTATCCTAGTGAGGTTACTGCTTTAACATATGTGACAGACACTGATGTGGGAACAGAAGTGGTTGAATTGGAGGTTTTTAAGATATTGCAGAATCTCAATGTAAATACAGCTGTGGGATTAGGTAGGATATTAGCTAGGGTTTTGCAAGAATGTGCAAGGGAACTGGCAATGTCTCTGACTGGGCCCTTTAAGTCTCAGCTCTGGTAGAGTTCCAAGGGAGTGGAAAGAGGGCAAAATAATTCCCTTGCATAAAGGAGGTTCTAAGACTGCAGTAACAAATTATAGACCAATCAGTATCTCAGGCATGGTGGTAAAAGTACTAGAAAAATTGGTCAAAAAGAGAATTCAAGAATGAATAGATAAAAATATGATACTATATGAGGATCAACATGGCTTTGTAAAGGGTTACTCATGCCTTAATAATTTAGTAACCTTTTATAATAGATTAACAGCTGAGTTGGATAAAGGAAATGGGTACACAATGATTTTGCTAGTTTTTGCAAAGGCATTTGACAGAATACTGCATGGAACTCTGTTATGCAAATTAGAACAAATGGGGGATGGACATACCACTGATTAAGTGAATAAGAGGGTGGCTGCTGGACAGATATCAAAAAGTGGTATATGGAGAAGCAGAATTGAGGCGAAAACAGTAACTAGTGGTGTGCCCAAAGGTTCAGTGCTGGGACCATTGCTGTTTAATTTTTACATAAATGATATAGGAAATAACCTGAAAGGAAATATTTGGTTGTTTACTGATGATGCAAAATTAGATAGTGTAATAGTTAATCAAGGCGATGTGGAGAGCTTGCAGGACGATTTAAATAGGCTGTCAGTATGGGCAAAAGATAATGGGTATTAGTATAACATGGGAAATGTCAAGTTGTACATTTTCATAAAAATAGATTACAAGCCATGAATTACATTGATGGCACTGTACTCCAGGAAGCAGATAAAGCTAGAGATTTATGGGTGGTGGTAGACAGATATTTGTTTGGAGGATATATTGCTAAGGTTCCTAAGGTAGTCATTAAGATTATTGGCCACTGAAGAACACATTAACATGAAGAGATAAGGAAGTTATTCCTCTTTACAAGACCTTGATATGTCTACATCTGGATTACTGTGCTCAAGTCCAGTCCACTGGGTTTCTTGGGAATGAGGAAGTGGTGGAGAGGATTCAGAGGCAAAGATAGTGAATGGCCTATGGAATGTTCCCCATGAAGACAGATTGAGGATGTGTGGATTGGTTGATAGCAGAATAAGAGGAGATATGATAGAAACATTTAAGTTGCTTAAAAGGTTTTATAGGACTGATGCAGGGGAAATGTTTTAGCACTTGGCTAGATGGACCAGAACAAGGGGTCAACCCTAGAAGTTGAATACAGGTGTGGTTAGTAGGGGCATGAGGACTAAGTTTTTTGCTTGGAGAGTTGTGAATGAGTGGAATGGGTTGCCAGAGTCAGTTTTAAGTGCCTTTGTCTGTTAATGGATTCAAGGAGAGGTATGATAGATTGTGTGGATAGACCATGTCTCCTGCGATGAGTCTTCAGACTACATGGAGGTGTCGGTATAATAATAATACAAGGCTTCATAACTACAGTTGCTTTGTTGGTCATAATTACAAATAACAATAGGATCACTAAGAGAAGTGATAAAAAAATATTCAGAATATATGTATATTATCCCTTCCAGAATAATTCCCTTGATGAATACATAACCAATTACCAGAATACCACTGTTAAGCATGCCTGTGACTTTCTTAGGGTACTCTAATTCCTACAGGATATAGAGTTATGGCATTCACATCAGTCTGCACTTCTTTTTAGGAATTGCAGGCAAAAGTTGTTTGATATGCCAAATGAGTATGATAATGCTTTTAAGAAAAGAGTATATCTGAATGTGCCATTTTGACAAAAAATTCCTATATGGTAAAGTTCAACATCCAATTTTGCAAACACCATATTTGCAACTATTTCTTTTTGGTGTAATTTCTCACTGCTCTGAAAAACTATCAATTAACACTGAACAACAGTGACAAATAAATAAAAATCACCACACTTTATTTTGAAATGACTTGTGATATCCTCCCTCCCACCAGATGTGAGGCATTTCTATTTTACTGGAATGACAGCTTTTGTTTCCATATTAAAGAAACTGCATACTTTTCCTAGAACTGAAGCTGAGCTTCATACAGGAGTCCCATACTAATTTAAGACAAAATTAAAATCTCTTTAATTACAGGTTACTGAGTCTTCTATTAAGTATATTACTTTTTCATCATCAGAAAAAAGTTTGCTGGATTCCACTTCATGGAATCCAGCATACTGGCTTGGTTTGTCAAGAGGATAACCCACTCTCCAACTTTGAATTCTATCATGAGTCTGAATGTTTGCGATTGTCCTTTAGGTGGTAAATGAATTTCATCACCTAGTATGGAACTGCTACACTGCTTATTGAAAGCCAGATGTGGCTTGAAAAAAAAAAAAAAAAAAAAAAAAAAAAAAAAAAAAAATCAACATTTGGTCTGTAGAGTAGTTTCAGATAATGTAAAAAATAAAAATAAATATTGTTGGAAGTTTTTTCACTTGGTTATACAATAAATTAAAGATACCATTGGTATCTTTAATTTATAGTATAACCAAGTGAAAAAACTTCCAACTTTCTCTAATCCAGAGTAATTTAATAATTAAGGTGTGACACCTTTTGGCAACTCATATGAAAATATGACTTCTGCATTACTTCAACCTTAGTATCACCTCTGGGTCTGGCTCCCACTGAAGAGATCTCAATAAAGGTCTAAAGAAGTCTGGGTAATGACCCTTCCTATATCCACAAAGAGATGTGCTTTGCATTATGGAATACTAAGGCAAGTGATGTGAAGTCTTAGCTTCCTTATACGAGTTGCCCCAGCCCCGAAAATACTTCAGGTGCAAACTTTGTTTAATCCTTTATCCAAGTGTAAGCAAACAAAGTTTGCACCTGAAGTATTTTCGGGGCTGGGGCAACTCGTATAAGGAAGCTAAGACTTCATTCAGCTAAGACCAAGTATATAATTTCTTGGTTTAATCCTTTATCCAAGTGTAAGCAAATTTTTTAAATACTTATTTTTATAAATTAAAGATTTAAAAAATCCCTCAACTTGCTCATGTTACAAATGTATCATAGTTTACAAGTGTGCATGCATGTGTGTGAATGAGAGACGAATAAATATTGAAAGTTTATTTTTATGTTTTACACAATCCTATCTCAGTATCTCCCATTACGGGAGATAGTGAGATAGGAGTATCTTCAGTTGGAGCCAGGCCCAAGTGGAGATACCAGGCAGAAACATAAGCAACATTATCCTCCTATAGGAGCTGCCAAACTGCTATAGGAGTGTTGGTAGCTTGCTCCACCTTTGCAAGGAGTTGCCCAGTGTTGTACCACTTTACTCTAGTCCTGAAATTACTTTCAGGCGCAAACTTTGTTTGCACACACTTGGATAAAGAATTAAAACTAAATTTATTATAGTCTGACCAAGTGAAAAATAAACTTTCAACATCTTTCTCTAAATCCAGAGTAATTTAATAAAAAGGTGGCACACCATTTCGCAGCTCCTATAGGAGGAGATGACTTTGCTAATGTTTCTGCCTGGTATCTCCACTTGGGCCTGGCTCCCACTGAAGAGACCTTAATAAAGGTCGAAATTAGTCTGTATTGTGGCCCTTCCCTTAATGCATAACATTATACATATCCGCAAGGAGATGTGTTTTGCATTATGGGAGATACTGAGATAGGAGTGTAGGTAGCTTGTTCCACCTTTGCACCACTTTACCCCAGTCCTGAAGATACTTTCAGGCGCAAACTTTGTTTGCATACACTTGGATAAAGGATTAAAACTAAATTTATTAAAGACGAATAAATATTTCTTGATTGTTAATCACTAATCAGTACAAATCAATTCTAAGGTTACAAAAATGATTATGAATCAACTTGCAGAAAGCTAAACCACATTTACAAGCCAGGTGCTGAAACAATAACATTAAGAGATGAAAATGAATATAGTCACAGTACCATCAAAAATGGAGCTCGTAATTTTACTATCTTATACAAGGTGGCATAAGTCACGAAAGGTTTAAACATTTAATAACTTTTTTATTTATTAATCATTTAAATCTTTTTTTGTGATAATGAAATACAGAACATGGAGATTTTTTTTATTAGTTATGGAAAACGACATCACATAAATGGTTTCCATTTTTGGCTTTACAAAGATGGGCCCCCTTTCTATGGCATGTTCCATGACTGATGTTAATGTTTCCAGATGCAGTGCCTTAATTTTTACATGAATGTTCTTCTATGGAGTTACTTGAAGGAAAAGATGTATGAAAATAAGCCCCAAACAATCCAACAGCTATCATGGCACATGCCGTAGAAAGGGCCCATCTGTGAAGTCGAAAATGAAAGGCATTTTTACATAATGTGATTTTTTATAATTAATAAAAAAAGTCTTTAGGTTCTGTATTTCATTATAACAACAAAAAATAATAAGAATAATTAATAAATAAAGTCATAAAATGTTTAAACATCTTCATGACTTACGGGCCACCCTGTACAGCAGAACTATGTCATTTGTGACTTCACTGATCAATTTGAAGAGTTTTTTTTATTATTTATTTATTTTTATTTTATTTTTTTTTAAACCCTACTTGGAAAATTATGGGGCTGCTTCTATCTATGGATTGTAGAAAGAGAAAGTACGGCTGATGCTGAGTGAAGAGCAGGAATACTTTTTTTTTTTTTTAAAAATCACAACCAACTTCACTGGCATGAATGTTTTTGTGCAAGTTTTTAGGTAGCATAGAATTTTCATGCAGAAGTCATATTTTGTTATATGATAGTCATATTGCATTACCTCAACCTTAGTATCACCTCTGGGTCTGGCTTCCACTGAAGAGACCTCAATAAAGATCGACACTGGTCTGGGTGGTGACTCTTCCCATAATGCATAGCATTATACATGTCCGCAAGGAGATGTGAAGTCTTAGCTTCTTTATACGAGTTGCCCCTGTCCTGAAAATACTTCAGGGCCAAACTTTGTTTGCTTACACTTGGATAAAGGATTAAGCCTAGTATATAATTTCTTGGTATCTTTAATTTATAGTATAAACAAGTGAAAAAACTTCCAACATCTTTCTCTAATCTAAAGTAATTTAATAATAAGGTGTGACGTATGCCAAAATAAACTTTTTGGCAACTCATGTATGAAAATATGACTTCTGTATTACTTCAACCTTAGTGTCACCACTGGCTGCCACTGAAGAGACCTCAATAAAGGTCGAAAACGGTCTGGGTAGTAACTCTTCACATAATGCATAGCATTATACATGTTTGCAAGGATATGTGCTTCGCATTATGGGATACTAAGGCGAGTGATGGAAAGTCTTAGCTTCTTTATACAAGTTGCCCCAGTCCTGAAGATACTACAAGGGCAAACTTTGTTTGCTTACACTTGGATAAAGGTTCTCGTGGAAAGGCTTAGACGTTGGTTATGCATTTTCACTATATAATTTAAGGAAATTACAATGTACTAGGATATATATTATAATAAATTTTAATATACTTCAATATTTCGGCAACGTCACGTTGCCATTTTCAAGAACTTAAGTAAAAGACATGCATGCAGGCACAACAATCCAGTAAGTGAAGAAGAAGTAGGAAGCTATTATAAGTAGAAGTAGAAAGGCTGGTTACCTTACCAGGTAAAAAAAATTTCTACAACATAGATATTCCAACGAGAAAATTCATCAGACAGAAACAATGGAAATGACCAAGAAAGGATAAAGGTAAATTATTAGGAATCTTGGATATTTTAAAAATATCTATGTGGAATGTATGAAGCATAACAACAAAGGAATTAGAATTAGTGAAACAACAACAAAAAAAAAAGACATTAAAGTGAATAAAAGATACAGATACAGATGGTTTTACTATGTTATATAGTGGAATGCACCACCATATCAGAGATTCTAGTGGAATGGTCATTTTAAATCAATAATAAAGGGAATAATAGACTACAAAAGTACAATTTTGTAAATAATCTTATTATAACAGTTAAATTAAAAACAAATAGAAGCTACTTAAATATCACAGGAGTATATGTCCCTGAAGAAAGCAGAAAAGAGGACTCTGAACAATTTTATGTTCAGGAACTACAAAAACAGTTAAATAAATTTAATAAAAATGACTATATATATTAATAGCAGATCTTAATGCTAGAGTTGAAAATAATCCAATCCCAAATGTCTTAGGAAAATATGGAGAAATTTGCATAAGTAATAATAGTCAAGAACTGTTAGGCTTATATTTTCAGTAATTTTCAAATAACTAAATTTTTTTTTTCAAAAAAGAATATAATAAAAAATATACTGTGAATGGCAGAGGAACAAGATCTATAATTAATTATATCATTAGTAATCACAAACTAGCTCCACATGTGAGAGATATACATGTTTACCCAAGAAATTAAAGTTTTTTTCAGATCACTACTTAGTAGTTTCTAAAATAAATACTAACAAAATGGAGAAAGGAAACAAATATATAAATAAAAACAAGGAATAGAATAAGTATACAAAGTATATCTATTACAAGAAGAGAGCATTGGAATGCTATATCAATCATTCTCGTGGAAAGGCTTAGACGTTGGTTATGCATTTTCACTATATAATTTAAGGAAATTACAACGTACTAGGATATACATTAAATTAAATTTTAATATATTTCAATATTTCGGCAATGTCACGTTGCCATTTTCAAGAACTTAAGTACAAGACACGTGCACGCAGGCACAACAAAACAGTAAGTGAGGAAGCTATTATTTCTCCTAAAGTCCTGATTGTGCCCTCTAGCGGGCAATGTTGGTATTCTTGGGCGATTGGGCTGAAGGTTGATGTAGGTTTCCCAAATTTGAGGAAGTCTCAAGCTGATTCCATGAAAATCCTTTCATATCTGTATTTGCTAGGGTGTATTATCCTGGCTTTCTTACACCATATTCTATGGCAGGTATCCAGCGCATGGTCAGCAAGACCAGAGTGGCTGTATTGGTGAAAACAGATGTAGTCCTTGTATTCTGAAATTCTGATTTTTGCTGTCCTGCCTGTTTGGTCAAAGTAGGACAGCTTACAGCTGCAAGGGACCTGGTATACACCAGGTAGGTCTAAGGGGGGGGGGGAGGTTGGTCTTTAGTAGAGCAGATAAGGGATGCCAATTTTTTATATGGTCTGTAACAAGAAGTTAAATTATGTTTTTTTAAGATTTTTGTGATTTTTTTCGGAGGTGCCTCGGATGTAGGGTATGGTGATGGATTTAGAGTAATCCTAGTTGTGAGGGGGGGGGGAGTTGTGGTTTACTGGTTTCAATATTATTTGGATTTTTTTTTTGGGGGGGGGGGTAGCCATTGGCTGAGAAAGTGTTAAGAATGTGGTTTATTTCTGTGTTTAAGGCACTGTCCTGTCATTCGAGCAGATAAGTTTAGCCTTGTTGTGTAGTGTCTTAATGACTCCATATTGTTGTGAGGAGGGGTGGTGGGATTGTTGGTGAATGTATAGAAAACCCGCCTGTATAGGTGGGTTTTCTATATACTGAGAAAACCAAGGTTCCAGCAGGCTGGCGGGTGACATTCACCAACAATCCCACCACCCCTCCTCACAACAATATGGAGTCATTAAGACACTACACAACAGGGCTAAACTTATCTGCTCGAATGACAATGCCCTAACCACAGAACTAAACCACATTCTCAACACTTTCTCAGCCAATGGCTATCCTACCCCCAAAAAAAAAATTCAAAAAATATTGAAACCAGTAAACCACAATCCCCCCACCCCACAACAAGGATTACTCTAAATCCATCACCGTACCCTACATCCAAGGCACCTCGGAAAAAATCTTAAAAAAACATAACTTAACTTCTTGTTACAGACCATATAAAAAATTGGCATCCCTTATCCGCTCTACTAAAGACCAACCTCCCCCCCAGACCTACCTGGTGTATACCAGGTCCCTTGCAGCTGTAAGCTGTCCTACTTTGGCCAAACAGGCAGGACAGCAAATATCAGAATTTCAGAACACAAGGACTACATCCGTTTTCACCAATACAGCCACTCTGGTCTTGCTGACCATGCCCTGAATACCTGCCATAGGATACGGTGGAAGAAAGCCAGGATAATACACCGTAGCAAATACAGATATGAAAGGCCTTTCATGGAATCAGCTTCAGCCCTAAGAAAAGATCAAAACCTCAACAAATTTGGCTGCAAGAGACTTCCTCAAATTTGGGAAACCTACATCAGAAGACCTTCAGCCCAATTGCCCAAGAATACCAACATTGCTCGCTTCCTACTTCTTCCTACTGTTTTGTTGTGCCTGCATGCACGTGTCTTGTACTTAAGTTCTTGAAAATGGCAACACGACGTTGCTGAAATATTGAAATATATTAAAATTTAATTTAATGTATATCCTAGTATGTTGTAATTTCCTTAAATTATATAGTGAAAATATATCAATCATGATTTACAAATTACCTAAAAGAAACCAAAATCAATGAAGATATAGACAAAGAAGAATGGAAAACTTCAATAAAGATAACTCATAAAGCAGCCTCTAAAGTACTTAGAAAGAAAAATAAAATATTAAAAAAGAAAACATTAAAAATTTGGAACATAGATATCGGAAAATACAATAAAGGAAAAGCAAATGACATACAAATCATTCCTTCGAAAACATACAAAGGAAACAGAATAAATACATAAAAATAAAAGAAATATACATGGGGAGAATAGTCAAGAGGTAACTGGAGGAAGCAATATCACAACATTATACCTAAGGTCGGAGTAAATCTAGTAAGAGTTGGATGGATGAGTAGCATCATTAAGCATGAGCTCCAAAAAATGTTGTGGAGGATGTATAAAGAGAAGGGTGAACAGCTAACTCATGAACAGTACAAGGATCAGGCAAGGAGACCAGCATAGTAAGGAAGGCAAAATCAGATTATGAAAAGAAATTAGTCCAACAGGCAAAAAGGAACTTCCAGAGTTTTTTCATAATGTGAAAAGTAGGAGGAAGAATAACTATGGAAAGGCAGCTTTAATGGGTGCAGATGGTAGAGAGGCAGACAAAATCGTTGAGACACTGAGTGATCATGTTGCAAGAGTATATCACCCAAGTGAAGATATTGTTATGGCAGGTGATGGGGACTGAGAACAGAGGTTGATGAATTAGAGGTACTTAGATTATTTCAGAATCTGAATGCAAATACAGCTGTGGGACTGGGGATATTGGCTAGCAATTTAAGAGAATGTGTAGGGAAATTGGCAAAGAGTCTTTGAATAGGCTGTTTAATTTCTCAGTTCTGGCAAAGTCCCAAGAAAGTGGAAGGAAGACAAAATAATTCCTTTGCATAAAGGAAGAAGTCTATGGGAGCAACTTATGGCCCAAACAGTATTTATTTCAGGAATGGTGGTAAAAGTACTGGAAAAGTTGGTCAAAAAGAGAATCCAGGAATGGGTGGATAAGAATACGATACTCTTTTGAGGGGCAGCATGGCTTTCTGAAGAGTAGGTCATGACTTAGTAATCTATTAACTTTTTATAATAGAGGTTAAAGCTGAGCTGCATAAAGGGAATGGCTACATGATGATACTCCTGGATTTTGTAAAGGCATTTGACAGGATACCACATGGAACTCTATTACTCAAACTGCAATAAATGAGGTTGGATATGAAAATGGTGATATGGATAAAAGGGTGGCTCATAGACAGATATCAAAAAGTACGAGATGTAGGAACAGAATCCAGAAGACAGGTGAACAGTGATGTGCCACAGGGCTCTGTGCTTGGACCACTGCTTTTTAATTTGTACATAAATGATATAGGAAATAATGTGGAGATATTCAGTTGTTTTGCTGATGATGCAAAATTGGGTAGGGTAATAGTCAATCAAGGTGATGTAGAGAACTTGCAGAATGATTTGAATAGGCTGAATGGGCAAAATATAATGGATGTCAATTTAATATAGAAAAGTGTGAAGTTATGCATTTTGGATACAATAAATACAAACTGTCTACTACTTTAGCAAAGTTCAAGTTAAGGGATATTACATCCCATATCGTTTCTTAGCCGAATAAGAAACTCAAAGAAACTCTTTGAGTTTCTTATTCGGCTAAGAAACGATATGGGATGTAATATCCCTTAACTTAAACAAGTCATATGTCGCCGAATTGAAGCCTTTGGCTCTTCATATATCTAATAACTTTAGCAAAGTTTATTATTATTATTATTTGACACCTCCAGGGAGTCCTAAGACTCATAGAGGGAGGACACCTACTCTACAACTCTCCGTCTCCACCACTCAACCTCATCCACACCAACGGCATCTACTGTCCACAATCACCACTATTATTTTCACAGACAATCACAAACATCCATGTCCACGGCGGGATTCAAACCCGCAACCTTTTGGCTGGAGAGTGGATACCCTAATCACTCAGCCAACCAGGCTGGCAGTGCTCTAAATTTCAACTCTCTATCTACCACTACCCACAAATCCCTGGCTTCATTTTTGTGGAGTACAGTTCCCTCTATGTGGTAGACAATAGAGCAATCTTGTGAGCTACATTATTGAAGAACGCACTAACAAACAGAAAAGAGAGAGTTGTCATTCCTCTTTATAAAGCCTTAATAGAACAACATCTGGATTATTGTGCTCAGGTCTGGTCACCTGGGTATCTTGCAGATGAGGAAGTGGCGGAAAGGATCCAGAGGCGAGTGGTTTGCAGAATGCTTCCTATGAGGATAGATTGAGTTTGTGAATTGCAAAAGTCAGATGATGGGTATGATAGAAACATTTAAGTTACTTCAAGGATTTTTTTATGCAGGGGAAATGTTTCAACACTTGGTCAGAGAAAACAGAATAAGAGGTCATCCCTGAAAGTTAAGAATGTGGTTAGCATAGTGTGAGGACTAGATTTTCTGCCTGGAGAGTGGTGAATGAATGGAATGGGTTGCTTGAGTCAGTTGTAAGTGCCTTTTCATTAATGGTTTCAAGGAGAGGTATGACAAATATTGTGTCGATAGTTTGGGTCTCTCACAATGAGGCTTAGGAACTCCGTGAAGGTGCCATTGCAATAGTAATAATAGTAGAGAGAAACAGAGCACCTATTTAGAATGGAAAAATATCAGCTACCAGAAGAAGTGGATAAATATAGACCAAAGGAAAGAGAGGAAGACCAGCTGCAAGATGGAAAGACCAGTGAAGGTGGAACAGACAAATGCCTAATCCTTGAAGAGAACAGATAAGAGAATAAGTAAGCTTAGTATATTGCAGAGGTGTTCAATCCGTCGATCGCAGAGCGATTTTTGGTCGATCTCTTGTGTATTCCTCGTTACTTACAAATTTAATTAAAACTGAAAACATAATATTTTATTTATTATTATTTCGTATTATTTTTAATTCGTTTTAAGTGTATTGTTATTATTTATTTTTCATTAAAATTGTCAAATCAGTAATTTTCTTATAAGTCCGGGTAAATGAATTAATTTGGATCAGTGGAAGTCAAACAGCGAGCCGAGTGAATACGATTATAAGCAAAGTGTAAAAACTCGATTGTAGTTTAAATATTAAATATTTCAAAGCACATTACATCAATTTTTTTACTTAGTTAAGTCCAACGTGAATATTGTAAAAAAATAAACTTTGTTTGTCTCGGTATAGTTTGTATTAGATGTTTTTGTAAATAACTCTCTTGAAGCTAACTGAATATACTGCTTTAATAAGAATATGTTACAGTGTTAAAAACAAAGGCAATGTTTTTTTGGCGGAACTGTACATGGCGGCATTAAAAAGATTGTTATTGTAACTTGTATGTATGAGAAAGGCTTGCAGTGTAAACATCTCCGAAGTCAATCAGAAAGAGTTCAACTTTCCGATAGCCGGCAACTTATAATCAAAAGAAAGCGGAGGAGAACAAAAGGCGTGCCGAACTTGAAACTTAAGATGAAAGACTCTTACCAATTGTTTGGGGGTTGCCAAACTTCATGCAAGGTCTCAGAGGAGGCCTAATAAAAAGGGACTGAAGCAAGCAGAAGGGGTCCCGGTTCCAGAATTGCTATCAGAGAGGAGGCCACCCAGTCCAGAGTCTCCGTCAGAGAGACTGCCCGGATCCACGTTGCTTGAGAGAGGAGTTTCCCACTTCCAGAAAGGAGCTTCTAGGTTCGAGATGTCGCTAGAGAGAGAGACTACTTCTATGCCACAGACAAGGTTTCAAATTACCGAAAGGAAGAGTTCCAATTGCCGGAGAAAAGTTTCCAGGCCAGATTAATGTCAGACATTCACCAGTGTGTTGCGTTTTCATTACAATTTGATGAATCAAACGACTTCACTGATATTGCTCAGTTAATGGTATTTATTCGCATGGTATTTCAAGATTATTCAAGTAAAGAAGAACTTTTGAAAATTATACCATTATTAGGAAGGACTAGGGGAGAAGAATTTTTTTGGCATTTGATGAATTTGTGAAACAACACAAACTTCCGCTTTTAACTTGTGGTTATTACTACTGATGGTGCTCCTGCAATGATAAGTAATAAATCAGGCTTCATTTCATTATGTAAAAACGATGACAACTATCCAGATTTTTTAATGTACCACTGTAGTATTCACCAACAAGTACTGTGTAGTAAAAGATTAAACACAAAAGATGTTTTGGATATTACATTTAAAATTGTGAATTCTGTTCGAGGAAAAGCCCTGCAACGGCGGTTATTTAAATTACAGCCAGATAATGATAGGGAACTTCTGTTGTACAATAATGTTTGCTGGCTCAGCAGAAGTCAATTTTTAGAAAGATTTCTTGTATTAATTAACGATATAAAAAATTTTCGATGAAAAAGGAGATATTTATCCACAATTAAGTGATAAAAGATGGTTGTTACACTTATCATTCTTAGTAGATTTCTGTACAAAATTAAGCAATTTAAATTTAGAGTTACAAGGTAGAGATAACTGGAGGTAACTGAATCAGTCGATGTTGTGGAATTACTGAGCGAGCACTTTGCAAGAGTATATCATCCAGGTGGTGGCTTTGCGGAAATGGAGGAACCAACAGCTTATACTGGAATTGTGATGAATGAGGTAGAGGTAACTAGTCTATTACAGAACCTCAATGTCAATACATCTGTGGGATTGGATGGTATACCAGCTCGTGTCGTACGTGAAGCGGCCAAAGAATTGTCAGTGCCCTTGACCATTATGTTTAATTTGAGCCTCAGGACTGGGTCAGTCCCAAGGGGGTGGAAAGAGGGGAAAATAGTTCCACTGCACAAAGGTGGTTCCAAGGCTGCTGTTGAAAATTACCGGCCAATCAGCATAACAGGAATCATTATCAAGGTCTTAGAGAAAATAGTCAAGAGGAAAATACAAGATTGGATAGAAGAAAATGGGATACTGTATCGGGGACAGCATGGTTTTGTGAAGGGTAGGTCATGCCTCAGTAACTTGCTCACGTATTATAACACAGTGACGGCTGAACTGGATAAGGGTAATGGGTTTACAGTGATTCTGCTGGACCTTGCTAAGGCCTTTGACAGGATACCACATGGAATTCTAATCAGTAAATTGCAGCATATGGGAATGGACATAGGGTTGGTGAGATGGATAGGAGGGTGGTTGACGGAGAGATATCAGAGAGTGGTTTACTCAGGAGTAGAGTCCACTAGACGGCCTGTGACTAGTGGTGTACCACAAGGATCTGTTCTTGGACCACTGCTGTTTAATTTGTTCATAAATGATATAGGAAAGGATCTGAGAGGAACAGTTCATTTGTTTGCGGATGATGCGAAGTTGGGTAGGGCAATAGTGAATGCAGATGATGTCAAAATTTTGCAGGATGATTTGGATAGATTGGAGGTCTGGGCTAGGGAGAATGGATGTCAATTTAATGTGGCAAAATGTAAGGTTATACATTTTGGGGTGAAAAGATGGGAGGCAGTTTACTGCATTGGTGGAACCGTGCTCCAGGAAATTGATGAGGCACGAGATTTAGGAGTGTTGGTGGATAAGGAATTGAAATTTAGGGGACACATTGCAAAAGTGGCCAAATCAGCTCATCAAATCACTTGGTTGCTGAAGAATACGTTGACAAGCAGAGACAAGCAGGTTATTGTTCCTCTGTATCGAGCCTTGATAAGACCTCATCTCGACTACTGTGCTCAGATTTGGTCACCTAGGTTTCTTCTTGATGGGGAGGAGGTAGAGAGGATCCAGAGGCGAGTGACCAAGATGATAGCAGGTCTGTGGAATGAACCGTATGAGAACAGGTTGAGGATTTGTGGGTTGCAAAAATTGGTTGATAGGCGGAGGAGGGGAGATATGATTGAGACATTCAAATTACTGAAGGGTTTCTATAAAATTAATTCAGAAGATATTTTTGAGAACAGGGCTGGTTGTGGGAGGACTAGGGGACATCCATGGAAACTGGGCAAAAGTGTTGTTAGTAAAGGTGTTAGAGCTGGGTTCTTTACT
Organism: Typopeltis vanoorti; assembly: GCF_054136105.1. Taxonomy (NCBI): domain Eukaryota; kingdom Metazoa; phylum Arthropoda; class Arachnida; order Uropygi; family Thelyphonidae; genus Typopeltis; species Typopeltis vanoorti. The sequence continues at coordinate 63,078,791 of NC_143572.1, forward strand.
TTTAGAGTAGTGAATGAGTGGAATGCGCTCCCTGAGTCTGTGGTGGATGCTGTGACAGTGAATGAGTTTAAGGCGAGGTATGATAGATACTGTATGAATGTCGAATAGTTGTGATGAAAATGATTTGGGGCCTCCCTCGATGAGTCTAATGACTCCCTGGAGTTGCCCGTAATAATAATAATAATAATAATAATAAAAATTTAATTGACATGTTAAGTTGAATAATACTTTCCAACAATACTTACTTTTATTAAAGAAAAATATAAATGACTGTGAATTTAGATATCTCCCATATTTATTAAAATTTTTTGAACAAAATCAAGAAATGCTTCGCTATGATTTAAAAGAATTTATTCGTGAAATAGAATTAGTTGAGGAAGAAATAAATTCATGATTTAAAGATTTTAATAAAACTGAAATGATTGCATCTTTTATCAATAATCCATTTCAAGAAAACTTGAACATCACAGAAATTTCTAATAAAATTAGTGGGCTGTTTGATATAAACAAAGCTGAAGTGGAACTTGAGATAATAAACATTCAGAATAGTTTACATTTAAAATCAATCAACAATGAAGTCATTTGGAAGTATGCATATGAAAAAATTCTGTCGTGTTTCGGATCGACATACTTGTCAGAATATGACCGTCAGAAAAAATCAATTAAGAAACCAAAATACAAATGATCATTTGGATGGTTGTCTGCAATTGACCACTTCTTCATATCAACTTGACTATGAAAATATTACGAGGTCCAAACAATGCCAAATTTCACATTAACTTCTTTTTTTTTTTTTTTTTTTTTAAATCAACCAGCATTTCCTGTAACTTGTGAGTTTGTAATCAATCTGTTGTTTTTTCTAACTTTCCAAAATAGAGAAATAAATATTTTATTCCATATATATGTTTTTTTTTTGTTGTATTAAAATAATTAAAAGTGATAAATTTTTAAATACACGAATAAAGTTTTTAGTTGTGTATTTTTTTTTTAGTTGTTTATTTGTGCGTAATCAGATATCAGGTTGGGGGAACATGATCTATATAAAAGAGTAGATCACCGAATAACTTATAAGAGAGTAGATTGCCGAATAACTTTTTATAGAAAAGTAGCTCGCATAGTAAAAAAGGTTGAACACCACTGGTATATTGGAAGCCAATGGAATAATTATATTTAACAATGAGGCTTAGGACTCCGTAGAGGTGCCATTGCAATAATAATAATAGTAGAGAGAAATAGAGCACGTATGTACAAAGACCTCTGTGTATAAGAAATCCAAAGAACTGACTGAGGATTCTGAACTAATTTGTAATGCTCACTTTCAAGTGGTGCATCCTATCAGTTGGGCACACCACCTGAACACTGAATGAACAAGGATGAGCTAACAGTTTGGGACTTACAAACTGTATTTTGCATCTTTGTAAATCAAAACAAAATGTTACAACATGAAGAAATTTCATGCTGGCAATGTCACCACTGTTTTATCAGGAAACCAGAGCACACAGTGAAAATTCAGCTAATGAAACTGAAACATCTTCAACTTCTGTAGAATTAAAGAGATAGGCACTATTATAAGATCAAATGAGAAGTCCACCAAGGAAAAGAGCTAGAGAAGTACCATATCGACACAAGTGGAATTACTGGGATAAAGAATACAAATAGGTGAGATTCTGCTAAATAATAAATATCAAATGTTATATTTGGACAATAGCAATGAGGGAAATGAAGGAATAGTTAGAGCATTCAATACTAAACATGAAGATAAAACTTCTTGACTCACAGGCAATTTCAATTATAGTGATATGAATGAATTTCAAAATGGGAAATGCGCAATCAAACTTTTCTGTGCCCATGATCATACAGAAGGTTCTATGATATGATCACTAAAAGTGAAAAAATATTTCAAGTCATCAAAGAAGACAACGAACAAAGAAAAAGTAGGTCATTGTTGGAGATTTAAACAGCACAGATGGCATATAGAATAACAAGACAAATAAACCTAATTTCTTAGGTTTATTTGTCTTGTTATACTATACCACTAATTATTAAAAATAATGCTAGTAAAGCAGCCACTTGAATATTACAGTCAACTCCACCTCTTCAGCATCCAGCTCATTCTATGACATTTAGAAATTTAATTTGCCTCTTCACTAATTATTAATTACTTGAAATAACTGAAATATAAGTAAACATATTAATGATTCTATAAGTACACCATTGAGAATGCAGTTAATGCATATTTTTGTGTTTGCCTTATTGCTGATTTTCATGCCAAATTTGCTAGAGTAGTATTCAACTGCTGTGTTTTAAATAGGCCTGAAATCTTGTAGGTATTTAATATTTACTACTTAGATCATGATCTAAGTAGGTTTGATCCTTTCTTCACACTAAGATCTTTTTTCTAGCATCCTAGTTATGAAATACCCCTGTTTTTGCTTACCTTTTCTCTCCTGTTGTACATATGCAAGGGATTTTCAAAAAGTAAGATAACACATTTTCTTTCCTTGAGGATGTTTAATGATAGGAAGTTGAAATTATACACCAAAAAATAAGTGAACATGCATCACTTCTACACAAAGTCTCCAAATTTATTGATGCACTTGTCCCAATGATAGATCAGTTTACCAATATCAGTACTGAAGAAGTCCATACCAACCCAGCAACCAACATTGCACTGCCTGATGAACTTCCTCATCCACAGTGAAATGTCTTCTGGAAAGGCGTTTCTTGAGGGGGTTGAACAAATGAAAGTCTGAGGGAGCTAAGTCTGGACTATAAGAGGGATGTGGCAGAGTTTCCCAATAATTACAGCACAACCATTCATGAGTGTTGTGCACAGTGTGTGCGTGTGTGGAGTCAGCATTACCATGCACCAAAACATGCTGTATGTCAGGAGTCCTCGTCGTTTGCATTGAATGCTGGCCTTCAGTTTGTTCAACGTTACATAGTAAAGCTCTGGATTGATTGTTCCTACCCTTTGGCAAGAAGTCCACCAACAGAAAGCCTTGGCAATAACATAACACTGTGGCCATGACTTTTCAGACAGTGAGAAGAGTTCTGAATTTTTTGCACAGAGACTGTGGATATTTCCAGGTCATGGAGTTTTGTTTGTTCTCTGGGTTAAAGTGATGAACCCACATTTCATCTCCTGTGACTAGGCAAGCAAAAAAATCCTTACCTTTGTTGCTGTATCACAACAGATTCTATAGACACATACATCCTCATGCTCCTCTGATAATTGCAGGGCACTCGTTCGAAAGCCATGGACATTGTGAATAATTTTGTAAACAGTGGCCTTACTCAATTTTACCAATTGTGCAATTTTACTTGGTCTTCAAGAACGATGCCCTTGATGAGCAGAATGTTGTCTTCTGTCTTGCTCAATGAAGGCCTACCTGCCTAATGTCAATCTTCAATGTTGCCATGGCCCACTTAAAATTCAGTGCACCAAGAACATATCTGCTTCGTTGAAATCACTTTTTCACCATACATAGCAACCAGTTCATGGTGAATGTCATTTGGTGAAGCCCCTTTTGCTTGCAAACAATAACTTCATAGACACCTGTTTTGTACCATACTCACATGGTAGCTGTCACCTTGCAGCTGGAATTAGCTGTGAGGCAACAGTAGCACCACACTAAAATGGCAGTCTTTTTGAACATTATTAACAGTCTATCTACCCTCAAGGGTTCACTTTAGTGAGTATGGGCATGGCAAACCCAAGGTACTGATGCTGGATCATGCCTTACTTCATGTAATATACTGTAAAATCTCACATGATATGTGACTTTGTAACTTATCATGTTCGTTTTTACATGTTTTTTGTTTAGGAGAATGTACTTGGAGTAATGTTAATTTTTTTGACTGAAATAATCTTTTCTGTAATAATATCGTATTGAACCTTTGTTAACATAACGTAGCACATGACATCATTATGTAAGGCTACTAAGTACTAAGTAATGTTAAATCAGCAAGATAATGAAAAGATTAGTGAGAAAATTCTGAGAATTGCTATGGATGGAAATTTCCAAAGGACACACAAAAGATCACATCATCATGTCCAAAGGTCAATACATGACCACAGTTGCAATGGATAAAGAATTCCAAAGATGTGCAAAGAATGACATCAGCACCGAAGGTAAATACGTGACCAATTTTGAGAGACAAGTGCATGTGCACAACCTCTGTTGTGTGCATGCACACCTATATAAGACAATTTGTTTGTTGTAAAGGAATTTTATCTGAGGGTTTTCTAAGCTTTCTCTTACCTAAGTCTCCCCATCACGCCAAGTTTGCAGTCGGAAATTGAAAGAGAAGAATAGAATACCTGGGTACATCGCTTCGTAATAAATATTGTGTCATTCATCTTGAGGAGAAGGAGCTGTACATTGCCGCCATGTTAAGGGTCCTATAAGGTAAGGCATAGTCCACAACCCCAACAAGGAAGAATTTTAGTAGGAAAACAGGAACGTGTCAGCAAGCAGAAAGACAAGAAGAAGAATTACGTGTGAACAAAAAATTAATGTGAAAGACTGTCTGCTGAACAAGAATTGTAAGTAATTGTAATACTGAACAAGAATGTATGTCAAGCATCTATGTTTATCAGATGAAATATATTAATAGTGAATTAGGCTTAACCAAGGTATGTCTTATATTCAGTTAATGTCATGCTAGATCAGTGGTTTTTAACCTTTTTGAAGTCACAGAACACTTTTGATTATAAGAAAAATTTGGAGAACACCAAAAGCATTAGGGTCATAAAACTAACAATAAAAATATGCATGGACTTGCCTTTTATAAAAATGGAACTTATTTTAATACAATACTTGAGAGCTTGTCGGCTTTTGCAGATTTCAGCAATATCAGGTCTAATATGTGATATAGCTACCCTCATCTTTTGGTCTATATTAGTAAGTCTTTCACGCTTTTTAGTTTTTATATTGGTTAATATTGAGAAACCAAGCTCACACAAATATGATGTTGAAAACTATAACAAAATTTTCAGTGCCCTTGTGGAGAGAGCTGGGTATTCGGCTTGGACAAAAATCCAAAATTCCTCGAGAGTTATTTCAGAGAATTTCATTTTAGAGTACAATCCGACAAGGTAACTAATTGTCTTCTTGTAATGAAAATTCACAACTCGATGTATTAACTTTGCCAAATGGATGTCATATCCAGTCATAATTGTGAGTATTTAAGGGAGGAAAGAAACTTTAAATTTTTTCTTCCAATATTGTTAATTGTTCTGTTATAACAGGAATAATTCCCTAGACATTTTTTATTCAGAGTAACCAATTACACTCAGAACTGTGTCACGTGACATCTTTCACCAGCGGAACACCGGTTAAGAACCACTGTGCTAGATTGTGAATTAGCTGAGAACTATGGTTAGATTAGAAAGAACTGAGAACTAACAAGAGAATAGTAATGACGTTGTGTGTATATATGTGAATATAACTCATTCTGTACATATTTCTATTTGACTTAATGGTTTGTAAACAATAACATTTGACTGATTCTGTCAATGCGCTATCCTAAAAAATTTGAACCTGCATAAGATAGAAGTTTATATGAATTATATTTAAGCCATGACTAGTTTAAAGTAAGAATAATATAAGTGGGGAATATAAACAATATCTACTTGGTCTTTGATTTAAGATCTTATATTCTCATATTCAATATATACTCTAACTAGTGCAGTCGTTAAAACAAATAAATTTGCTAGATTACAGACCATGAGAAATAAGATGTAGTAGAAATACATATATGGCAGCAGCCTATAGTTAAGGCAATCGACCATTCATGAACAATTAAGTAAAAGGAAATTAAGGACACAGCAGGGTAGTGGAAGTATGAAAAATAGAATACAGAACATAGTATAACAAAATGGCACAATCGTAATTAATACAAAAGGCACAGTCAGACCGCATTATAATCCATCTGTTATATTATCTGTGGACTAATATCCCTTCCATTCTTGCTCTTCCCCCCCCCTCAATGCTATTAGAATATTCGAGGGCTAGGAGTGAATCTTTCCTAATTTGCTGTCATTTCATCTTATGCAATCACCGAAGGGGTGGGGGGAAGCTATCTCCAATAGGTGCTGGTTAAATGGATAGGGTTGACGTCAGGAAGGGCATCCGGCCATAAAGCTTCATTGCCAGATCTAACTATGAGTCACGAAAGTGATACAAGGGCTAGAGCGTACCCCTTAGGCGAATGCGCCCCTACAGCTGCAAGAAGTGGACGAGGGCTACTGCATCAAGGGCAGATGTGGTTAAAGAAGCGAGCCCAGTGGGTGGAGAGAATGTTGCAAGTGGGAACGTTGAATGTTGGAAGCATGACTGGAAGGGAAAGGGAGGTGGCAGACGTGATGAGGAAGTTGGACATTTTGTGTGCATGGAGACAAGGTGGATGGGGGAAAAAGCAAAGGAACTAGGAGATAGGTATAAATTGTTCTACTCTGGAGCAAATAAAGTGGGAATGGTGTTGGAATTGTGATATGTGGCAGAATGAAGGGCGAAGTACTAGAAGTGGGTAGGTGGAACGATAAGATAATGCGAATGAAACTCTGTCTTGGAGAAAAGCAAGTGGCTGTCTTATGTGCACACGCTCTACAAGTTAGCTGTACAGCAGAAGAGAAAGATGACTTTTGGAACATGCTAGAGACGAAGAAATGAGGGAACTATAAGAAAACGAGATGGTGATTGTCAGAGAAGACTTGAATGGATGCTTAAGAAGACAGAATAGGGATTGTGAAAGGGTGCATGGTGGCCATGGAGAGGGAACGATGAACCAGGAAGGAGAGAGGATTGTGGACTTCGTGGTCGTGTTTGATCTGGCAATTGTGAACTCGTTTTTCTGTAAGAGGGAGAACATTTAATAACATTTAGAAGTGGTAACAACAGTTAACAGATTGACTACATTTTGACTAGAAGAAAACATCTTAAGTAACAAATTGTAAGGTAATCCCAACAGATCAAATGGTGCAGCAACACCGGCTGCTGTGCACAGACTTTAAAATAAGGTCGAAGATAAGAACTTTTGGAAGCCATGAGATGAAGACAATTAAGTGGTTTTGCTTAAAAGAAGATAGTATGAGGAACCTTTTTAAGTGTTAAAGAAGATTTCGGATGGACCAGAAAATGTACAAGATTGGTGGAGACATAATTCAAAAGAAATTCTGAGATGCACAATTGAGGTACTTCGCGAAATATCTGGAAAGATTAGAGAGCAGAAGAAGGGTTGATGGTAGAATAATAATGTATATGAAGCAGTGACAGCTAAGATGGAGCAAAGCAAAAGTGGGATGAGTCAAGAATGGAAGGGGACAGAGAGAGAGAAAGCGAGAAGCCAAGAGAGTTGTTGTGCAAGCGAAGACCATGGCATATCAAGATCTTTACGATCAATTAGAAACAAAGGAAGGGCAGAGAAAAATTTATTGATTGGCAAAATGTAGAAATAAGGCATCAAAGAATCTGAAAGAACAGTAATAAGAAGGGATGTGGATATAAGAAACACATGGAGAATATACTTTGAAGGACTTTTGAATGAGGAAAATGCAAGGCCTCACAGAGAAGATGGGCAGCCTTATGAGGTGATGTGCAGAACATCAGTAGAGTGGAAGTGAAGGAGGCCATAAAGAGGATGAAGAATGGAAAATCAGTAGGCACTAGCAGGATCCCAGTGGAGGCATGGGGGAAGAGGGAATTGACCTACTGTGGAACCTGTTCATAAAAGTTTGCCAACAGGAAAATATGCCTGAGGAGTGGAGGAAAGTACTCTTGTCCTGATCTGCAAGGGTAAAGGGGATGCACAAGACTAAGAATTACAGAGGAATAAAGCTGATGTCCCACACCATGAAAATCCTAGAAAGGGTTCTTGACAGAAGACTGAGGCAGGAGGTGGAGATTGCAAAGGAGCAATTTGACTTCATGCCTAGTCGATCAACAACAGATGCTATCTTTCGGTTACAGCAGATGATGGAAAAGTTTTGAGAGAAAAACAGGAGCAACATCTGGTGTTTATTGCTCTGGAGAAAGCGTACAATGGAGTACCAGGGAAAGAAATCTGAAGGTGTCTGAGGGAGAAGAACTTACCGGAGAAATATGTCAGGTTGGTGAAGGAGATGTATGGAAATGTAAAGACAAGAGTTCAGACCTTCCGGGAAGAGACAAAGTTTTCAAGTAACAGTTAGTTTGCATCAAGGGTCAGCATTAAGTCTATTCCTGTTTAATATTGTGATGTAGGTGAGAGAAGACACGTGTTGGACAATGTTCTATGCAGATGACATCGTGCTGTGTGCAGAATCAAGAGAAGAAGTGGCAACAAAACTGGAAAGATGGAGAAAAGTACTGGAAGGGAGAGGTATGAGGCCGAGCAGAAGTAAGACAGAGTATATGTGTTACAAAGTGGATGGCAGCCAAGAGACAGATCTGGAAGGAAATGTCATCAGGAAGGTTAGGGACTTTTAGATACTTAGGTTCAACAGTGAGAAGTTCAACTTTGAGAAGAATCATTGAAGAAAAGCTTGGTGAAGAACAAGCTGGATACAGGCCAAATAGAGGCTGTCAGGATCAGATTTTCACTTTACGACAGACAGCTGGGAAATCATGGGAATATAACAAAGATCTGTATTTAAATTTTGTAGATCTGGAAAATGGATATGACAAAGTGCCAAGAGAGAAGCTATTCGAAATGTTACAGTTATATAGTGTCAATGGAGGCATTATATCAAGCACTTAATCTTTATTTGAGTTGTAGGTCAGCAGTTAGAATTGAAGAAATTACAGGAAGGTGGTTTAATGTTAAATCTGGTGTCAGATGTATATTATCCCCTCTGTTATTCATTATCTATATGGATCATATTATGAAAGAAAGTGGTATTAAACCTGATATCAAAATTGGAGATGTTAATTTCAATTCTTTGCTTTATGCAGATGATGTTATACTTCTAAATAAATCTGCTAGAAGTTTGCAAGATTCCCTGACTAAAGTGAATAATTGTTGTAATAGGTATGGTATGAAGGTCAGCATTAAAAAGACAAAGACAATGAAAATAGACAGAAACATTGAAAATATCAACTGCATTGTGAATGGAGAACCTATAGAACAAGTAAAACATTTCAGCTACTTAGGCACAATTTTTAGTGAAGATGGTAAATTAAATATGGAAACAGACAACAGAATCAACAAAGCTGGCATGGTAGGAAGTCAATTGAATACATTTATATGGAATAAGAGAGAAATTAGGCAAAACACTAAATTAACTGTATACAAGACAGTATTCAAGCCAACTTATGGATCTGAGAGCTGGGTCAGAAGCAAAACACTTGACCAAAGACTAGAGACTGCAGATATGAGAGTCCTTAGAAAGATTAGGGGAATGAACAGATGGCATCAATGGCAATATCATGTTAAAAACGAGGATATTAGGAAAGAACTTGACATTGTCAGCATCCAGGAATGCGTTAGCAGAGCTAATCTCAAGTGGTATGGTCACTTAAACAGAATGGGAGAGGAAAGATTAGCAAAACAAGTGTTTTCTGCCAGGTTGGCAGGAAAAAGACCCAGAGAAAGACCAAGATATAGGGGATTGATACAGTAAAAAGTGCCTCAGAAGATAAAAATAAAAGATTTGATAATGTTGGAGTCTTGATAGGTAACAGATTGATTTGGAGGAAATTGTAGATAGGAAGTTAGTAATGATGTAAGTTTTTATGCAGCACTATCACATCCTGTACACCCTTGTTGGTACATGTCAGGAATTTGATGATGATGATGATGATGATGAAATTGTGTTTTCCAGATGCAAACGTTGACGATGTTAGAATACAAAGAGGAAAAGTGAAACTATTCGATTGTTTGAGCATGTATGAATGACTTGAAATGGAAAAAGTATGGAATGAGAAAAGATATGAAGCAGCTACCTGAAGAAGCATAAAGGCAATGAGAACATAACGATCATATGTTTGCCAAGGTATGGTAGAAGCAAATCGAAAGAAAGGCTGTCAATTTGGGATTTGCCCAACCAAACTTATTCTTTATGGCTTAAACTGAAAGAAAATTATGGTACAACATAATGAAATATCGTGCTGGCTGAGTGTCTCCCAATTAAACAATGCCCAGCTATTTTTATCAGGGAATCAGGTTAAATAGTGAAAGTAAGCAGCTACTGAAACACATTCAAACTGAGCATCAGCAGAATTAAAGATAGGCAGCACTATCAATGAAAAAGAAGCAAAATTTTCAAAAGAATCAGAAAAGTACAATACTGACATAATCAATGTTACATTCAGGTAAAAGCAATCAGCCAACAGGGAAAGGAAGGAGAGTAGTTATAGTATTCAACACTAAACAACAATAATCTTCTTAAATGGCAGGCAATTTCAAGTGGTTACGTGGGCAAACATCAAGGTGGAGGAATTCTGTAAGCCATTAGAGCCTTCAAAGAGCTGAGATAAAGAGCAAAGCTGCTTCATGTTGGACATAAACAGCAAAGTAGAAAATGAATACAGTGACAGACAAGAAATGTGTGGGGAAAATTAGAGAATCAGGAATTTGATGATGATTCAACTGTGAAAGAGGATGAGAAGGAAATGGGATGCAGGATACAAGCTGGATGGAGGAACTGGAGAGAGAGAGATGGCTGGAGTGCTATGGGATAGGAGGGTGCCAATCAATCTACAGGACAGTAGTGAGACCAGCTATGATGTATGCTATGGAAACTGTGGCCCTGAGGAAAAATAACATCAACAGGATGGAGGTAGCGGAGATGAGAATGCTTAGGTGGATGTGCGGTGTGATCAGAAAGAATCGTCTGAGAAATGACTATGTAAGGGGGGAACAGTGAAAGTTACGAACTTAGGAGCAAAGATACAGGAGGCAATGTTGAGATGGTTTGGCCATGTGATGAGGAGAGAGGATGGGTATCTGGGAAGAAAGGTCATGCAGATGGATGTGCAGGCCAAAGAAGAGATGAAGGGAGCTGGTGGAGGAGGAATTAAGGATGAAGAGCTTGGATGTGGTTACAGCCCAAGACAGGAGGATGTGAAGGAGACTCATTAAAATCAGTGACCCTACTTAAGTGGGATAAGCTGCAGAAGAAGAAGATTAACGGGTCTATCTATCCACTGTGTTTGATCTCATTCCCTTTCACCATTATTAAGAAAAAAAAAACGTGTACCTTACTTTTTGGAAACCCCTCATACATTCTTCTATGTTAATGAAGATAAGTTCCTTTCTATTATCGTCGTTATCAATTTACTGATATGCATCCTCAAGGGGTGTTCAGGCTGCTATGACAGCACTACATGATTAAGTTTACATTAATCTTCTGTTAACAGTTTACCTCCAAATTAGTCTTGTCAACACTCCAAGTCACACAGAAGTGCCTTCCTTCAAAGCACTTCTGAGTGACTCAATCTGCCTAGACCTTGGTTTTCCTCTAGATCTTTTTCCTGCCATCTTGGCATCAAATGCCTGTTTTGCTAACCTTTCCTCATCCATTCCATACCACCTTAGATTAGCTCTGCTCAAACATTCATACATATTAGAAAGGAACTTGATACTGTCACTGTTGTCCATTTCCAAATTTAATTTGCCACTGTCACTAAAAACTACACCTAAATAGCTGAAATATTTTACTTTTCTATAGGTTCTCCATTGAGAATGCAGCTGAAGTTTTCCTTGTTCCTGCCTACTTTTACAGAAGAATTTCTCTACTAAGTGTTCCAGATATGATTTATGGAAGCAACTTGTAAAGAGGTTGAGAAAGATTGTGAAAGAGAAACTTGGAGAACAAGCTGGGTTCAGGCCAAATAGAGATTGTCAAGATCAGATTTTTGCTTTACAACAGTTGGGAAATCAAGAAAATATGACAATGATTTGTATGTAAGTTTTGTAGATCTGGCAAAGGCATATAACAAGGTGCCCAGAGGAAAGCTTTTCAAAACACTATATTTATTGCTGATTTTCATGCCAAATTTGTTCAGCTGTCATGAAATTGTTTAGTTTAGAAACCCTGCAGACTTGCACTGGATGTGTTTAGGAGTACAACATCATCTGCATAAAGCAAAGAACTAAGTTTGATATCAATGATTTTAATATCAGATTTAATGACTCTTTCAACAATCCATACAAATAATGAATAAGAATGGAGATAATGTGAATCCTTGTCTCAATTGATTTAACATCAAACCAATTTCCTGTACTTGTTCAATTCTAAATGCTTACAACTTAAATATTGACTATGTCTTGCTTTGTATAACTTTCATTTACCCAATGTAAGTGTAGTGTTTTGAAAAGCTTTCCTCTGGGCACCTTGTTATATGCCTTTGCCAGATCTACAAAACTTACAAATCATTGTCATATTTTCTTGATTTCTCAACTGTTGTAAAGCAAAAATCTGATCTTGATACCTCTATTTGGCCTGAACCCAGCTTGTTCTCCAAGTTTCTCTTTCACAATCTTTCTCAATGTCTTTACAAGTATGTGTCCATAAATCATATCTGGAACACTTAGTAGAGAAATTCTTCTATAATTCTCACATTCAGTTTTATTCAATTTTTATAGATGGGAGCTATGAGCTCTACTCCCATCATCTGGAATTCAACCTTCTGACCAGGTCCTCTGAATTAGTTAGTGCAGCCACTGCAAAATGTTTATATCTCCATATTTAAGCATTTCTGGGGAATATATTCTACTTCAGCTGCCTTTCCACATTAAGTTTTTGGGCTTTTTTTCCCTCAAAAGTAATCACTTCAGACATCTAGGATATCCTTATCTTCAGTTTTCCTATCACCTTTATCATCACTGACAAGGACCTACTTTTTCTAATCAGCTGCCTATGACTTGAAAATTCTCCATTCCTTCCTTAGTAGAACCTTCTGTAAGACCACGGCAGAAATATATTTCACAGTCCAACTTTAGGTGGTTATTGGTTAAGTGGTTAAACAACTCTGACACTACAAGTCTTCAGAACTTTTTAACTAAACTGAATACTGCTGTAAATTTAGTAATAAAAGTCAGCATTAAAAACAGACATAGAAAACATCAGTGGAGTACAGCAATAAAACATTTTAACTATTTAAGCACAATTTTTAGTGAAGATGGCAAAATAATGTGGAAATAGGGTAAACTAAGCTGATATGCAAAGGAATCAGATGAACTTTATGCCGAATAAGAGAAATTCTATTACAATGGCCTTTATTTTTAATAAATACTGTGATACTGCTAATTATTATTGGTGGTATTTTCCATATTTTAGATACTGTGTGGCTGAGTATGTTGGTTTACTTGTGAATCTTATTACATATTGCTGTTTAAAAAGTGTTCTAGAACACAAATGCATACAGCAAAAATGGTAGCCAAGACTTCAATATTCAACAATTTCAATATAAGGAATTTTGTGCAATGAAGTGTGAGTTCGATGTACTCACTGACTAGAGTAAAGTTTGTGGCAATAAAGCAAGAGTGAAAAAAAGAGTGCAAGACATGACTTTCAAGAAATGCAAGTCATGTCAAAAGTATGCATTTGTGTTGTATGGAGGTAGCTGAGATATTAACAATAAAAGGCAGAATAGTGAAAATGTTGTAGAGAATGGAAGATGTGACAAAGTAATGTGAATGATAAAGTAACAGTGAGGAGAGAAATAGTGCACTTATGCAGAGTCCTTCACAGGACAAAATGTGAGCTCATGCAACTGGAGAAACAACTACTATGTGGTACAGCAGGAGGGAGAATGAAGGAAAAACAAAATGAGAAAAAAATATAACGCACAAGGAAACTGGAAGTAAGGAAAAGGTATTGTATGGAGATTTGATGATAAGAAGTGGTAACACGTGATGAAAGCATTCTTCCCATGGACAAAGACCGAGGATGTTAGTGCAGAAGCTGTTTGCAGAAGGAAGAAGTAAAAGAGCCGATTCTTTTGGCAAGGATAATTGATTTGAAAGGCGAGAAATATGCAATGAGAGTTGATATGAAAATAGCAAAGGGTGAGAAAGAAGTGAAGATTGAAAAAGTTGATAGAAATGAAGAATAAGAAAGTCTGTCTGCTGCCTCCAGATGATAGGACATAAATGAGAAGAAAGGCCATGACTGCTAATAAGTCAATGAGAAGATTATGAGGGATAGTGTGCAGTTTACCAATATATTTACTGTACACACACACACACACAGTGAATTTGATGGGTGAAAGGACTTGTTAGTTAGTGCATAATGGACTGCATTTGAATGGTTTTGTAGTTAGTTTTGAGACAGCATTGTTCAGTGATACATTAGAAGTGCAAATTCAGGAAAACTAGAGGTATGGGGGGGGGGCAATCAAGCATGTGTCTTGCCACCCCTAGGTAAAATGAGTGTAACTGCAGAAATCAGTGTGACTAGCTGGGCAAAGTTTTGTAGGTTTCAAATCTGAATGGGTTGGTAATGAGGGTAACTGTGGGCTCAAGGGAATGTTGAAATGCAGTTACACTAATAACAGAAACATCAGAAATAAAGGAAAGGAGATTTTGGCATTGGTCAGCTAAATCTTGGCCAAAAATTATCAGCATGACTTGGTTCATAGAAAATGATATAGTTATAAGGATAGTGTATGAGGGATATTGCATTTTCAGGGAGGATGGAAGGAATAAGCCAAGAGAAGTAATTTGCAGATGATGCTGAAGAGCTTCAACAAAGAAAAACAGAAGTTACAGGATATTAGATCTGAGGGAGACGGTTCATTTGAGGCCATCTGGGTGTGAGATAGAAGCCAAAACGACAACATGTATTGTTGGTTGCTGCTATATACCTGAGGATCAAGAGGTAGATGTGGATGCCATGCAATGGCAGATCACAATGAGTGAAAGCTGAGCAATTATCATGGGGAAAGGGAAACTTCAAATATTGGAATTTAGATTGGAAGGAAGAAAGGACACATGGAAAGATGGAAATTGAATTTATATTAACACTGATAATTATTCCTTTCCTTTAGTGTTACACAATGAACAGCATTCATTTCTTTAAAATTATGGAGACTACAACTGTGTTAGCAGTAATTACTTTATTGGAAGTTTATTTTGCACTTGGTTAGACTATATAACAAATTTAGTTTAATCCTTTATCCAAATGGAAGCAAACAAAGTTTGCACCTGAAAATATCTTCAGGACTGAGGTAAGGTGGTGCAACACCAGGCAACTCCGAGCAAAGGTGGACCAAGCTCTCATCACTCCTTGTCTCAGTATCTCCCATAACACAAAGCACATCTCCTTGCAGACATGTATACTGCTATGCATTAAGGGAAGGGCTACTACCAAGACTGGTTTCGACCTTTATTGAGGTCTCATCAGTGGGAGGCAGACCCAAACGTGGAGATACTAAGGCAGAAGCAATAGGAGAGGGCATATTTACCTATACAAGTTGCCAGCAGGTGTACCACCTTATTATTGAATTACTCTGGATTTAGAGAAAGATGTTGGAAGTTTATTTTGCACTTGGTTAGACTATAATAAATTTAGTTTAATCCTTTATCCAAGTGTAAGCAAACAAAGTTTGCGCCTGAAAATATCTTCAGGACTGAGGTAAGGTGGTGCAACACCAGGCAACTTCGAGCAAAGGTGGACCAAGCTCTCATCACTTCTTGTCTCAGTATCTCCCATAATGCAAAGCACATCTCCTTGTGGATGTATACTGTTATGCATTAAGGGAAGGGCCACTACCCAAGACAGGTTTCCCTTTGTTTAAGTCCATTCCAAAAACTCGTAAAATACCCCGGATCACCCAATAATGAGCAACCCGCAGGATCAGAAAGTCAGAAACGCTCATTTGCTCATCTGGAAGAGTAACAGCAACAGCCTGCTGAGTTAACTTCACAGGCTACAGCATTGCCATTCATTACCCACCATGCAGGCCCTGGGTGACAGCAACAGCCAAGCCTCCACTAAAACTTCACGGGCTACAGCGTTGCCACTCATGACCCAAGCTTCCAATCGGTTTCGACCTTCATTGAGGTCTCGTCAGTGGGAGGCAGACCATAACATGGAGATACCAAGGCAGAAGCAATAGGAGAGGTCATATTTACCTATACAAGTTGCCAGCAGGTGTACCACCTTAATATTGAATTACTCTGGATTTAGAGAAAGATGTTGGAAGTTTATTTTGCACTTGGTTAAACTATAGTAAATTTAGTTTAATCCTTTATCCAAGTGTAAGCAAACAAAGTTTGCCCCTGAAAATATATGCAGAAGTCATATTTTCCATATACAAGTGGTGAAAAAGTGTATTAAAATACTCAGCAAAGGTTGAAAAAAGCAGCCCATTTCTTAATGCATAGCATTATATACATCTGAAAGGATGTCTGCTTTACATTATGGGATACCAAGGTAACTGCTATGAAGTCATTAGCCTCTATATACAAGTAGCCTAGTCATGAAGATACTTCATGACTAGGCTACTTGTCATTCTTGTCACTACAAGAATATAATTCCTTGGAAAATGTCTAAATATCACTATCAATAATAACAAATATAATTTTCCTATTTTCTATGTGTGTGTGTGTACACACATGTGCATTCTCCATACAAGTTTATGCTTATTTTTATGTTGGAACACAGCATTAATAGCAACCAGAAGAGAAATGCAGCTAGCACTTACTATTATTATTAGTTATGCTTTTTTTTTTCTCCAAATGTTCTGTGAACATTTATGTTTGTCATTCATCTCCTACTTTACCAATGAGGTCTCTAACATGTACCAATCATTTCTTTGTGTAAGTTGACCTCTTTAATGATTGAAATAATTCCTCCACTTTTTTACTACTGGTACCACAGATACAAATAGTTATATTTTCCAGTTTCTTATTTTAAAATCGAAGTGCATCATTCTACTTAAAATTGTCTGCTATTCAAGCAGTTTATCTTTGTGTTAGTGTTGAATATTATAACCCCTTCTTCTTCTCCCTGCTGACTGAATAAGTAATCTTACAACTACTATTTAAAAGTAAAGTAACTCAGTTGTTGGTGTTCCTCTGTAACAAAAATTATGTTCATATGGTATTTCTGCAATTTTGTTGCTGGTTCAACCACATACTTCTTACAATAATGGTGTCCTATCTTCAGTTCTGTTGAGTTTAATGTTATAATATAACTACAATGTAAATATAAAAAAAAAAAAATAATAATAATAATAAAAGTACATCAATAACTCAGTCAGTAACAATGATTTCCTCTGCTCAGGAAGACACTGAGTTAAAATCCCATCTAGGATGCAAAGAACCTCTGTAAAGTGTTAAAAGTGAATTAATTGATGTCAAAGAAATTATAGCCCCCCCCTCTCCCCTTAGAAAGTGATTTTTCATCCTGCAAGGCAGACAAACTGGCCTGAGGCCACATGCAACTGAAAGACAATTAATCATTCCCACACTGCACTAATAAGGTTTATATGAAGTCAATCAACTCAGCTGCAGCAGACCACTGAGCAAAACATGCTGAAGTGACTTTAACAAACAAATAAAGAATACCATTTATTTCATTTATAATAACCATATAAAAGCAGCATATTCAAAAGTAGATGTAAATGTAAATTTGCAATTAATTAAATTGTAAAAGAACAAAATGATAGTGCAATGTGAAGAAATATAGCTAGCAAGGGTACTGCCTGGTTTTGTCAGGGAACCAGGAAAAAAGTGCCAAGCCACTTACAGAAATAAACAACTATCTTAAATTTCTTTTTTTTTTTTTCTATGTGGTTCCCACCCACAAAAGGTTATTCAAAAACCTATAATACATTTGTACTGGGTAGGTGAAGGATTTTTTTTTACATCATCATCATCATCAAATTCCTGCCATGTACCCTCAAGGGGTGTACAGGATATGACAGTACTACATGAAAAAATTACATCATTACTAACTTCCTATCTACAATTTTCCTCCAAATCAGTCTGTTACTTGTCAAGACTCCAACATTATCAGATCTTATATTTCTATCGTCTAAGGCACTTTGTACCGTATCAATCCACCTATATCTTGGTCTTCCTCTGGGTCGTTTTCCTGCCAACCTGGCAGAGAACACTTGTTTTGCTAATCTTTCCTCTCCCATTCTATTTAAGTGACCATACCATCTGAGATTAGCTCTGCTAACAAATTCCTGGATGCTGACAATGTCAAGTTCTTTCCTAATATCCTCATTTTTAATATGATATTGCCATTGATGCCATCTGTTCAGGCCTCTAATCTTTCTCAGGACTCTCATATCTGCGGTCTCTAGTCTTTGGTCAAGTGTTTTACTTCTGACCCAGCTCTCAGATCCATAAGTTAAAATTGGTTTGAACACAGTCTTGTATACAGCTAATTTAGTGTTCCGACTAATTTCTTTCTTATTCCATATGAATTTATTCAATTGACTTCCCATGATACCAGCTTTGCTGATTCTGTTGTCTATTTCTATATTTAGTTTACCATCTTCAGTAAAAATTGTGCCTAAGTAGCTGAAATGTTTTACTTTTTCCACAGGTTCTCCATTCACAACACAGTTGACATTTTCAATGATTCAGCCTATTTTCATTGTCTTTGTCTTTTTATTGCTGACCTTCATACCATATCTATTACAACAGCTATTCAATTTAGTCAGAGAATCTTGCAGACTTGTAGCGGATTTATTTAGAAGTATAACATCATCCGCATAAAGCAAAGAGCTGACATTAACATCTCCAATTTTGATATCAGGTTTAATACCACATTCCTTCATAATGTGATCCATATAGATAATGAATAACAGAGGGGATAATGTACATCCTTGTCTCACACCAGATTTAACATTAAACCATCTTCCTGTACTTCCTTCAATTCTAACTGCTGACTCACAACTCAAATAAAGACTAAGTATTGCTTGATATAATGCTCCCATTGACACCATATAACTGCAGCGTATTGAATAGCTTCTCTCTTGGCACCTTGTCATATGCCTTTTCCAAATCGACAAAACTTAAATAGAGATCTTTGTTATATTCCCATGCTTTCTCGACTATTTGTCGTAAAGTGAAGATCTGATCCTGACAGCCTCTATTTGGCCTGAATCCAGCTTGTTCTTCACCAAGCTTTTCTTCCACAATTCTTCTCAACCGTTTCTCAAGTATACTTGCATAGATCTTGCCAGGAACACTAAGTAGGGAAATACCTCTGTAATTCTCACATTCAGTTTTATTTCCCTTTTTATATATGGGTACTATGAGAGCTCTACTCCAATCATCGGGAATTCGTCCCTCTGTCCAGGCTTTCTGAACTATGCAGTGCAGCAACTGTAAGACTCTTATACCACCATACTTCAGCATTTCTGGTCGAATATCATCTACTCCTGCTGCCTTTCCACATTTCAAGCCTTTGATGGCTTTTTCTACTTCAAGTATGGATATGTATTCCTGACTGCATGCCTGGTCAGTGTTTTTTTTATCACTGTGCTGTCATCACTGCTTGTTTCATTTAGCAGTTTTTCAAAGTAATTACTCCATACTTCAAGGATATCTTTTTCTCCTGTTTTCATTTCACCTTTATCATCTCTAATTCCTTTTACAGCACTCTTTCCTCCATTCCTAAGCTTCTTCAACAACCTCCAGAATATTTTACCACCTTCTTGATATTTATTTTCTATATTCTTGCCAAAGTCCTCCCATGACTTTTGTTTAGCTAGTTTTACACACTGTTTAGCTTTCTTACATTTGTCTCTGTATTCTGTAAGAGTAAAAGCTGACTTATTTGCCAGGAACTTTTGATATGCTTTCTTCTTTTCCTTCACTGCCTCTTTAACTTCCTGTGTCCACCAGGGAGTTCTGATTTTTTTATCTTTGCACACAACCTCACCACATGCCTCTCTGGCAGAATCAATCAATGTTTCCTTCAGAGTTTGCCACTGAATCTCCAAGGTTTGATTCCTGTTCTCAAACTCTTTCATTTTCTTTTCAATAATATTTCTGTATTTTAGTCTACAGTTTACATCTGAGAGCTGCTCAACTTTTATTCGCTTTAAAACTTTCTTACATGTTATTCTTTTCAATATGAAATTCAATTTTATTCTGCTCAAGACTAAATAGTGATCACTTCCAATTTCAAATCCTCTGTACACTCTGGTGTCCTGCACCAGGGAGAAAACATCACTATCAACAATAACATAGTCAATGAGACTTTTCTTATTCCTAGCCTCTTCTCTCCATGTGAATTTGTGCACATTTTTATGTTGGAACATGGTGTTAGTAATAACCAATCCATGTCCTGAGCAGAAATCCAACAGATATTTGCCATTATTATTAGCTTTGCTCTTTTCTCCAAATTTTCCCAAAATATTTTTGTATGTCTCACAATCATTTCCTACTCTACTATTTGGATCCCCAACAAGGACCAACTTTTTCTTTTTCATTGTGTCAGTTGCTTTTTCTAAAGCCTCAAAAAATTCCTCCACTTCTACCTTAGTAGAATCTTCTGTGGGACCATAGGCACAAATAAGTCTCATTGTCCAGTTCCCCATTCTCATATTTGCCCACATTGCTCTACTTGAGAATGACTGCCATTCAAGAAGATTAGCCTCGTATTTTGTGTTGACTACTATGGCTACTCCTTCTTTTCCTTGATTGTTATTGCCTGAATATAACATTTTGTATTTATTGCTCAGAAAGATCTCACCAGTTTTGGTCTTTTTTGTTTCAGTCACCCCTATTATGTCGATCTGGTACTTATCTAATTCCTCAGCTAGCTCCATTTCTTTGCCATTCAGGCTTCTTACGTTGATAGTACCGATCTTACAAACCCCAACTCTGGTGATGTTGAGTTGGGGTTTGTTTTCAGATTTGTTCCAGTAGCTGACTTTTCGCTGTTCGCCCTGGTTCCCTGGCGAAAACAACGGGGGCTTGTTTAACCGGGCGACGCCCCAGCCGGCATGAAATTTTGTCATGTTGTACCATCATTTTTTATTTTGGTTTAACCAATAAGAATACAATTTGGTCGGCTAAATCCCAAATTGCCAGCCCATCCTCATTCGTTCAGTATCAAAGTAGATACCCAACAGGGTGCACCACGAGAAGGTGAGGATTGGACATTAGGTCAGAAGCCCTGGTCGGTTCTCCGCATTCCTTTAAAGGCTATGTGGAGGTCTCCTCTCAGTTATACAGCTTTGACCCTTAAGCACCCCCTTTTTTTTTTACATATTCCAGAAATCCTGCTCTAGATACCGAACATTGAACATTTTCAAGCCACTTCAGACCTCCAATAAGCAGGGCAGTGGTCTCTCACTAGGCAATGAAATTCATCTCCCACTTGACGACAATCACAAACATACATGCCTGCAGTGGGATTAAAACCCATGGCCTGTTGGTTGGAGAGCATGCATGCTAACCACTCAGTCAAGCTGGCAATTGAAGAATAGAACTGAAGAAGACAGGTACCATCAACAAAGTATAAACAGAAAAGAAGTGAAACTTGCAGAAGAAATTCCTTGAGAAATATCACTATCAACATAATTAGTGTTATCAAGATGAGGAAGCCTAAACAGGTACGATTCTTCAGCTACAAGATGTTATGTTCAGGAGTAGAAGTACCACCTATGGTATTTAACACAAATTTAATATTCTTGAATGGAAGACATTTTCAAATCGAATGATGTGGGAAACATCAAAAACCAGGAAATGAACAATGAAATTATTTGTGCTTATGATCCCACAGAAGGTTTCAATATGGCAAAGAGAGGGGATTTTTTCTATTCAATAGAGAAGGCAGCTCAACAAAAAAAAAAAAAAGAAACACAATTGCTTGTTAGAAATCTAAACAGCAGGAGACAGAAATTTTTGGGAAAAGAACAAAGCAAATAATAATCCTATGTACCTACTGGATTTCTGCTCAGGAGATGGACTAGTGATTAATACCATGTTCCAACATAAAGACATGCATAACACCTGTAGAGAAGCAAGAAATAAGAATGGTCTTACTATGTTCATCTTGATGATGATATCTTTATTCTGGTTCAGGAAACAAGAATATATAGGGTATTTGAAATAGGTAAGATCACTAATTTTGAACAGGATCAAAGTGACCATGATGGAGAAAATAAAATAAGTTCTGTTTTTAAAAAAATATGTTTTGAAAATAACCAAAGATGAACATCTTTAAAATAGTGAACTGTAGCTCCAAATATAAATGTTTCAGAAAAAAAAAAAAGTCTGATATACCATGTTCCAACATAAAGACATGCATAACACCTGTAAAGAAGCAAGAAATAAGAAGTCTTACTATGTTCATCTTGATGATGATATCTTTATTCTGGGTCAGGAAACAAGAATATATATAGGGTATTTGAAATAGGTAAGATCACTAAGAGAGAAATTAGTCGGAACACTAAATTAGCTGTATACAAGACTGTGTTCAAACCAGTTTTAACTTATGGATCTGAGAGCTGGGACAGAAGTAAAACACTTGATCAAAGACTAGAGACCACAGATATGAGAGTCCTGAGAAAGATTAGAGGCATGAACAGATGGCATCAATGGCAATATCATATTAAAAATGAGGATATTAGGAAAGAACTTGACATTGTCAACATCCAGGAATGCGTTACAGAGCTAATCTCAGGTGGTATGGTCACTTAAACAGAATGGGCAAAGAAAGATTAGCAAAACAAGTGTTCTCTGCCAGGTTGGCAGGAAAACGACCCAGAAGAAGACCAAGATGCAAAGTGCCTTAGATGATAGAAATATAAGATCTGATAATGTTGGAGTCTTGACAAGTAACAGACTGATTTGGAGGAAAATTGTAGATAGGAAGTTAGTAATGATGTAAATTTTTCATGTAGTACTGTCATATCCTGCACACCCCTTGAGGGTACATGGTAGGAATTTGATGATGATGATGAAGATCACTAATTTTGAACAGGATCAAAGTGACCATGATGGAGAAAATAAAATAAGTTCTGTTTTTAAAAAAATATGTTTTGAAAAGAACCAAAGATGAACATCTTTAAAATAGTGAACTGTAGCCCCAAATATAAATGTTTCAGAAAAAAAAAAAAAAAAAAAGTCTGAAAACAAGAACCAAAATGTTTAATACGTGTGGCAAACTGAAGAAAACTGATTGATTTAGCCAGTGAAGCACATATAGAAAATTCATTTGAAAGGTTTGAAATTTTGTGCAAAAAAGATGAAAGCATTTTCTATATGATGGTTTTATAGCGTTCAAAATGATGCATAATATGAGACAATTGCAAAGAAACTGGCAATGCCTCCGACTAGGCTGTTTAATTTAAGTCTTAGATCAGGTAAAGCCCCATGGGTGCAGAAAAATAATTTCACTGCATAAAAGAGGTTCCAAGACTAATAGCAAATTACTGGAAAATTTGGTCAAAGACAGATTAGAATGGATAGATCAAAATATGATACTCTATGGGAGGCAGCATGGTTTTGAGAAGCATAGGTCATACCTTAGTAATTTGCTAACTTTTTTATAATACAGTGATGGCTGAGTTGAATAAAGGGAATCCTTACATGATGACACTACTGGATTTTCCAATGGTGTTTGTCAGGATATTGCATGGAATTCTGTCACTAATGTCTGTCACTGATGAATGGGAATGGATATGAAACTGGTGCTACAGATAAAAGAGTGGCTAATGGACAAATATCAAAATGTTGCATATGGAGGAGCAGAATCTAGAAGAAAGGTGATTAGCTTTGCTATAAGGATCTGAGCTTAGATTATTACTGTTTAATTTGTACATAAGAAATGATTTGAAAGGAAATATCCAGTTGTTTGCTGATGATGCAAAATTGGGTAGGGTAATAGTTAATCAGGATGATTTAAATAGACTGACAATATGGGCAAAAGACAATAGATACCAGTTTAATGTGGG
Source organism: Typopeltis vanoorti (assembly GCF_054136105.1). Lineage (NCBI taxonomy): Eukaryota > Metazoa > Arthropoda > Arachnida > Uropygi > Thelyphonidae > Typopeltis > Typopeltis vanoorti. The sequence goes on from NC_143572.1 coordinate 63,102,652, forward strand.
AAAGTGTAAAGTTATGCATTTTGGGATAAAAAATATTACAAGTCGTGTACTGCATTGATGGAACTGTACCCTGGAAATTGATGAAGCTTAGGATGTGGGGGTTAGAATAAATGGAGAAGTCCCCCATAATAATCACTTGAGCTGTACTCATTATGCTAATTTGGTGATGCACGTCTTCCAGATCATCTGTGGAACTTCCTGGCCTATAGCAACAACCAACTTATATTTTGTCTTACTGGCCCTAATATCATGTCAGACTGCTTCAAATGAACAGCCACCCTCCTGCCTATCTCTTGTTTGTTTTGACAGAAATTCATCTGCTATCATCATCAGAATCCCCCCCCCCTCCATCCTATCTATTCTATCTTCCCTGAAAATACTAAACCATTCACATTCTATCCCTGTGACTACATCATCTGTTGTTAGCTAAGTCTCACTAATGCCTATCACAATTGGCAAGGTTGCACTGACCAATCCCAAAAACTCCTCCCCCTTGTTCACAATACTTCTGGAATTAGTATATAGAAACTACAGCATCCCTTTAGGCTTTTACTTCCACCTTTAACTTTCTGAATTGACTATCCTATTCAAAATTTTGGCTTGAGAGACTAGATTGTGCACTTGAAGTAAAAAATTATCATAAGATGAAATATAGAAAGGCAGTGAGAATGGATGATATTCAACTAGAAATGGTCGAATATGGAGATATTAAAGTTTTACAGTCACTGCACTGCAAAATCATTGGAGCAGAGTTCTCATAGTACCATCTATAAAAATGGAGAAATAAAACTCAATGAGAGAATTATATGAGAAATTTCACTAAGTGCTCCATGTAAAATTTATGCAAACATACTTTCTCTTCCTGAATTTTACTTAATCATACTTGCTTAAGAAAAGTAGAGAAAGAAGTTGAGAAGAGGAAGAAGCTAAATAAAATTGTGGAAGAGAATTTTTTTGGGTGGGAGGGTGCAAGCTGGGTTCGACAAATAGATGTTGTTGGAATGAATTCAGATTTTCACTTCAAGAATAGCTGAGAACTATGGAAATATAAGAATGATCTGAATTTACATTTTGCATATGTGGAAAAGATTATACACCTTAGTGCCAAGAGTAAAGTGGTTTAAAATGCTACACTTATATACAGTGAATGACACATTATACAGAACAATATGCAACCTATATTTGGTATATAGAAACTAATTTAAACTGTAAAAAAAGCAGCTAGAACTGAAAGAAGTATAGGAAGATAGTTTGATATAAAACAGGTGTAAGACAAGAGTGCACACTATCTTCACTCTTATTCATCATCATCAATATGGATCACATTCTGAAAAACAGTAACATTAAACCTACCAAAATTGGAGATATTTAACTCAGTTCTTTACTTTTTATATTATATTCTTTCTTTATATTCTATTCTATTTATATTATATTATATTATTTTAATTTATATTATATTCTTAAATAAGTTCCGAACAAGTCTTCAAATTCTTTAATTTGAAGACTTGTTCGGAATTTGATATGAAAATCAGCAGTAAAAAAGACAAAAGCTATGGATAACGTGCTAAAAAATGGAAAACTTAAACAACATTCTCAATGGAAAGCCTAAGGAACAAGTAAAATATTTCAGTTATTTATGCATAATTTTTATTAAGATAGCAAATTAAATGCCAGAATGAGGTTTCAGGTCTCCGAGGAAGAGATGCCTAGTGCAATAATAATAATAAATGAAAAATATACTGAATAAGCAAAGCTGGTACAGTAGGAAGCCAACTGAATAAGAAAGAAAGAAAAAAATAGAAAAAACAAAACAAAAAACACTCAACTAGCAGCATACAAGACAGAGTCAAACCAATTTTCACTTATGAATCTGAGAGCCTGGGTCAGAAATAAAACGCTTGAATGACTAAAGATAATAAATGAGTTCTAAGAAAATTATGATAGTGAACAGATGGCATACATGAGAGACAGAATCATAAGAAAAATGAAGATAATGGAAAGGAACTTGACTGACACAATTCAAGAATGCGACCAGAGCTAATTTCTGGTGGTATTGATCAATTAATGATTAGTGGTGGACTCGGGAAGTTACAGAGGCAGTCAAGGAAAAGAAGAGAGCATATCAAAAGTTCCTGGCAAGATAGTCAGCTTGTGTTCTTAGGAAATACAGAGAAAAATGTAATAAAGCAAAGCACTGTGTAAAATTAGCTAAAATCAGGAAGGTGGTAAAATATTCTGGAGGCTATTGAAAACACTCAGAAATGGAGGAAAGAGTACTGTAAAAGGAATCAGAGATGATAAAGGAGTAAAGATATTCTTTGATGTATGGAGTAATTACTTTGAAATCAGGATTGCTAAATGAAACAAGCAGTGACAGCGTGGTGAAAGAAAACACTCAAGAATGCCATCAGGAATATATATCTGTACTTGAAGTAGAAAAAAAGCTATCACAAACCTGAAATGCAGAAAGGCAGCTGAAGTAGATGACATTCAACCAGAAATGCTAAAATACAGGGGTATAAAAGTTTTACAGCAACTACACTGCATAACTCAGAAAGCCTGTTCAGGGGATCAAATTCCAGATGATTGGAGTAGAGCACTCATAGTACACATCTATAAAAAAGGGAATAAAGCTGAATGTGAGAATTACTGAGTGTTTCTTGTAAGATTTATGCAAGTATTCTTGAGAAACAGCTAAAAAAAATGAGAAACTTGGAGAAGAACAAGCTGGGTTCAGGCTAAACAAGTTCTCAGGATCAGATTTTTACTTTAAGACAAATAGTTGAAAAACCATGGGAATATAACAAGGATCTGCATTTAAGTTTTGTAGATTTGGAAAAAACATATGACAAGGCACCATGAGGAAAGCTGTTCAAAACTTTCCAGTTATATGGTGTAAATGGAACATGATATCAAGCAATACATAGCTTCTATTTAAGTTGTAAATCAGCATCTAGAATTAGAGGTACAGAAAGATGGTTTGAGATAAAATCAGGTATGCGACAAGGGTGCACATTACTTTCACTGTTAATCATCATCTATATGGATCAAGGAAAGCAGTATTAAACCAAATATCAAAATTGGAGATGTTAATTTCAGCTCTTTAGATCATGCAGATGATGTTATACTTTTAAATCCTGGCCAAGTTTGCAGGATTCCCTGACCAAATTGAATAACTGTTGTAATAAATTTGATATGAAAACAGCATTAAAAAGACAAAGGCAATGAAAATAGGCAGGAACATTGAAAAGATCAACTACATCCTAAATGGCGAACCTATAGAACAAGTAAAACATTTCAGCTATTTAAGGCACACTTTTTAGTGAAAATGGAAAATTAAATTTGGAAATAGATAACAGAATAGTAGGAAGTCAAGTGAATAAATTTATACGAATAAGACAGAGATTAGTCAAAACACTAAACTAGCTAAATACGAGACAATGTTCAAACCAATTTTAACTTATGGATCTGAGAGCTGGGTTAGAAATAAAACTTTTGATCAAAGAATGGAGACTACAGATATGGGAGTCCTGAGAAAGATTAGGAGACTGAACAGATGGCATTAATGGTAGTATGATATTAAGAACGAGGATATTAGGAAAGAATTTGATGTTAGCATTCAGGAATGTGTTAGAAGAGTTAATCTCAGGTGGTATGGCCACTTAAACAGAATGGGAGAGGAAAGATTAGCTAAACAAGTGTGTTCTTTGGCAGGAAAAAGAGCCAGAAGAAGACCGAGATGTAGGTGGATTGATATAGTAAAAAAGAACCTTAGAAGACAGAAATATAAGATCTGATAATATTGGCATGTTGACAGATAACAGGCTAATCTGGAGGAAAATTACTGATAGGAAGTTTGTAATGATGGAGCTTTTCATGTAGTACAGCATAAGATCCTATATATGTCATTCTTGACATATACCCCCTGAGGGTATATGTCAAGAATTTAATGCTGATGATCAATTAAACAGAATGGGAGAGGAAAGGTTAGCAAAACTACTGTCTGATGTCACAAAACAGAGGAAGCCCAAGATCTAGGAGGACTAATGCAGAAGATCCAACAATATCAGAATCCTGAAAAAAACAAACTAATTTGGAACAAAACTCTTTGTTCCAAACTATCATAGTCCTATACATTCCTTGAGGGTGCATACCAGAAATATTATAATGATATATCAACTCACAAAAATCTAAGTTCATACAATACCATCATTTTTCTGCTGTATATGCTCAATTCTATTGATGCCATAGCAATGTGAATACGATTCACATCACCACCTGTAATGGTAATGTGATCGCAGCTGACTTGCTACAGTAAAATTGTTATAATAAACTCATTCGCTATGACAAAAGACAAAAGTGCCAACCAAAGCTATTTGAGAGAGAGAGAGAGAGAATCAACTCTATAACAGTAAATAAGAACAAAATAAAGTGGAATAAATTAAAATAAAATTTGTTCATTACATTTTGTGCAAAATTGTAGATCAGCACGATAATATATATCTGATAGCCATGCTGCTGGAAAAATCAAACTAACTTTTTTTAAGCACTTTCTCTTTCAGACTCATTCCATTTCTACATTTATCTATCTCTTTATTTTCTTCCTTCCACCTTGTTTTCACTTTTTCCCTTCTCATCTCTTTTCTGGCAAACCAAATAACAGTACGAAATGTTGATATTTTGAAGCTTCTTTCATTTTTTTAATTAATGAATTATTATTATTATTATATAATAATAATATAATTATATTATTATATCTTCTTATTACATTTCTTCAGATATGAACTAATAATGGTAAACTCATTGTAATCTTACTTTCCTTAATACTGAGCTGCTTAGTGAGTAATTCTATATCAATATGTCAAATAAACATACTTTAGTCAACTGTGAAAGTATTTTGGCTTTCCAGAATCAGTATTAACAATCTGAAAGACTGCCCTGTTGAGAAATCAGGAATAAACACACCAGTTGTCAGATATATTGTTACCTTTATATAATCTCCATTCTTTAAAAACTTTTAGCATCTCCAATGATTGCATTTTAATGTGAGAGAATAAAAGAAAGCATTCTTGGTTTCAGTCATTTCTCAAATTAGGAATGATTGGAAGGCACTGGAAGACAGAGTACTTTATAAGCAGTGATGTTATCTATAAATTGTAATTTTAAGTAAGAACTGTTGAACATTTAGAAAAATTCATTTGGATGCTGGAAAATAAGGGTAAGAATAGAACCGTGATAAATAAGTGTGTTATTGTGACAAAAATAGTTTACCATTTCCAAATTCTATGTATCAAGACTCATTGCCAATGACTCAATCAGAAGATTGTGCAGGAGGAATGGTGTACAGTTTATATATGTGTAGAGTGAATTTGATGGACGAAAGGATCTGAATATGCCTGATGAACCACTCTTGAATGGTTTTGGAGTTAGATGCTCAGAGAAGGTGTTGTTCAGTGAGAGTATGGAAATGTAAAACCGGGGATACTAGCGATATTGGGGGGGGAGGAGCAATCAAACATGTCTAGCCATCCCTGGGACAAATAACTGAGTGCAAGAATGACTGTGAGGAAATAACTACCTCTGGGACAGATGAATATGAGTGCAGGAATGATTGCGAATAGTTGGGTACAGTTTCCCAGGTTTCAAATTTGAATGAGTAGGTAATAACATTATATAAGGCAAATGTTGAAATGCATGTATACAAATGAAGTATCAAAAATAAAAGAGGAGTTCATGGCATTGGTCAGCTCGACTTGGCCAAAAATTATTGGCATTAGTAAGACCTGGTTGTCAGAGAATGACATAGTTACAAGGATAGAATGTTACAGATACTGTCTTTTCAGGAAAAACAGAGGAAATAGAGCAAGAGGAGAGGTATTATTAATGATAGCTGAAGAACTACAACCAACAAAAATAGAAGTTAAGGAAAATTGTGAATCTGAGAGAAATCGTTCATTTGAGGCTGTCTAGTATGAGATAGAGGCCAACAGAACAAAATATATTGTTAGTTGCTGTTATAGACCTGGAGTTCGAGAAAATGTGGATGACATGCATCAGCAGATAGCACAACGAGTGCTGGCCAAGCAATTATAATGGAAGACTTCAACTATGGGGATATATAAATTGGAAGGAGGAAAAGGCATGTGATGGAGGAGACAAGAATTTGAGTGTGCTGGATCTGGTAATAGTATCAGAAGATGCCATGCCATCTATAACTACAGTAGCAACTCTACCTTCGATTGGGGAAAGTGACCATGCTGTCTTGTCCTAGGACAGTGATGGCAAACCTATGACACGTGTGTCAGCACTGACACACTTGAGGGTTTCAGGTGACACACTTTGGATGTTGAAAGATATTGGTATTCTGATGAAAAAACTGTGATAAATCGTGCAAGATCGCTCTCAGTTAAGGCGAAGGTAGGTTTCGGTTCATTGAAAGAATTATTTTATAGTTAGCCTATTTTGTTTTGTAGTTAGCTTATTTCTATTTTATTGGTAAGTAGCCTATAAACAACGAGCATTTTAAGTTTACGTTTTCTTTCTTAATCATTATAATTTCTGCATAGTCATATGATATTATAAAAACTTATAAAAATTATTATCAATATTATACGATACAAACTTATAAATACGTGCTTTATATATTATAAACTTAAAGTTTTCATTTGACATCTGTGTGAAATCCAAGTCTCTCAACTGAGTAATACAAGTTCTAAACATATTTAAAACCACTTTAACAGAAAATATAATTCGCAACATTAAATATTGAATTTATCTGAGTAAATGTTCCAAGGGAGTGGAAAGAAAGTAAGATAGTTCCATTACATAAAGGTGGCTCCAAAAAAGTAGCAAATTACAGACCAATTAGTATCTCTGGAGTGGTAATTAAAGCATTGGAAAAGTTGGTTAAAAGTAAAATTCAGAAATGTGTGGATAGGAATATGATACTCTATTAGGGTGGCATGGCTTTGTAAAAGGGAGGTCTTGCCTCAGTAATTTATTCACATTTCATAATAAGGTGACAACAGAAATGGATAAAGGAAATGGCTACACTCTGATACTGTTGGACTTTGCAAAGGCATTTGACAGAATACTGCATGGAAAGCTATTATGTAAGTTGGAATTGCAATGGGAATGGATATGAGGCTGGTATAGACATCAGTGTGGTGTGTGGTGGAGTGAAATCAAGGCAAATAGGAGTGACTAGTGAAGTTCCCAGGGCTCGGTACTAGGTATTACTCTTTACTTTGTACATTAATGTTATAGCAGAAGATCTGAGGGAATATTCAATTGTTTGCTGATGATGCAAAACTGGGGAGGGTAATAGTTGATAAAGGTGATAGAAATATCTTGCAGATGACTTACATAAATTGGCGATGTGGTGGTCAATTTAATGTTGTAGAATGTAATGTAATGTAATGCACATTAGGATGAAAGAGTTGCATAGTTCATATCATACTGATGGTACTAGATTACAGGAAACTGATAAGGCTAGGGATCTGGAGGTGAAGGTGGATAGAGATTAGAAATTCAGAAAACATAATGCAAGAGTTTTGGTCAACTGCATTTTTAAGGGGCCAGGAGGTGGTGGAAAGGATTCAGAGATGAGTGATCAAGCTTGTGACAGGTCTGTGAAATGTTCTCTATCAGGATAGATTGAAGGTGTGTGGTTGCAGAGTTTAGCTGTGGGTGGAGGAGGGAGGATGTGATAGAAACTTAAGTTATTAAACTAATTCTATAAGACTGACACAAAAGAAATTTTTCAATACATGAGGAATAGAGGGAAAACAAGGGAGCACACTTGTAAGTTCTCTAAAAATGTAGTGCACAGACTAGGTTCTTTACATGGAGAGTGGTGAATGAGTGGAATACATCCAGAGGTGGTTGAGTGCCCAAACAATGAATAAGTTTAAAGAGATGTATGATGGGTATTGTGTTAATGGGTCTCCTATGATGACTCTTGACTCCATGGAGTATCTGTATAAATAATAAAATTTCACCGATATTAACAAAATTTAATTTACTTCAAAATGAAAGGTATTGCTTTTTAGAAATTGTGGACTTTACAACCATGTTATAAATAACTCTTTTAATATCCCGACGTTGGCAAGCAGAAAATTCATTCAGTACAAAGACAGATGACGATAAAACATTGTGCTGGTGCCATTTGAAAAGAATGAACCATAACAAGCTTTTTTTTTTCTTTGAAAAAACTTGTGTTTTTAGCTAACTCTCTACGTTCTAATGTGTATCAGGAAAATGGCAGCCAAGACATCTTTGTTTACAGAATTTAACATGAAGGATTTCATAAGGTGCAGAGAGTGTGTGTGCACATGTGTACACACACTAATTGGACTTATGGCCAAAGCAACAAAGGCTATGAGGCCAGTGTATTATCTCTGTAAATTGCACGTGTTCTTCTGGTTAGTTTGCCTGTTTGTAGAATGAAAAATCCAGTTACCTCCATATGAGACTAGTTACCTTATCTTTACTTCAAATGCCCTGATAAATGTTCTTGCCATCTAGGAGTGTATGAGATGTATTCTTCAATGACAGTGACAGAATTAGGGATTGAAAATGAGAACTGAAGTGTGGGTCATGTAAAAAGCAAGGTAGAGGGGTATGAATATTACTAGGAGATAAAAAAGGTACAAAGATGGAAGTATCACAGAGAATATGGATGAGAATGTAATCATGAAAGCAAGTGAATGGGACGAGCAAAATTGAATGAAATACCAATGTTAAGAAATTGCATTCAAAGGTGAGTTGGTCTTGCTTTAGTAATCTGCTCATATTCAATAACAGTAGCAGTGCCAAGGCATTTGACAGAATTCGACATGTAAGTTTATACAAACTCAAAGGGTTAAGTATGAAAAATAAACTTGTCACATGGATAGGGGAATGGCTGAATGACATGTATCAAAGAGCAATGTATGGATGTAATGAGTCTAAAATGGAGAATGACCAATGATACCAGTGGGTTCTGTACTCAGGCCATCATTGTTTAACTTACATTAATGATACTGGGTGGTCTAGAGAATGATATCCAGTTATTTGCTGATAAGACTAAGCTGGGAAGAGTGGTAAGGAATGTAGCTGGTGCAATCCCTGCAGGTAGACTTGAAAACTGTTATATGGACAAATGCCAATTCACTGTTGCCAAGTTAAGTTAGGAATTCTGAACAGAGAATAATGCAGGAAAAATATATTAATAGGAATTTTCTGGAAGTAATCAATCAAATTTGAGACCTGGGGGGGGGGGGATATAGCAAACAGAGAGTTAAAGTTTACAGCCATATTGCTAAGGTGGTTAAAGTCACTGCATAAGAACTGCACCATCAAAGAATGCACTAATAAAAAAACGTTTTTGATAAGACCACATCTGCATGGCACAGATATGGTCACCTACGCTTTGATGAGTTGGGAAGTTAGCCAAAACTATCCAGTGGCAGGTAACCCAGATGATAACCGGTACTGAATTGCAGATCGAAAGGAATATAGTTTCAAAGTTCAAGGAATAGATATAGTAGAGATATGATAGAAACATACAATTAGTAAGGGGGATCTTACAGCATAGATAAGTGAAATTCTGCAACTCATGGTTAGCAAAGACAGAACTCGGGGTCATCCCTGAAATTTGGATAAGGTGTGGTTAGGAAGCAGGAAGCATATAAGATCTAGTTTTTTCTCATGGTATGTGGTGAATGTGTGGAAATGAGCTACCATTAGATGTAAGTCTTCAGTGAATGTTTTCATGGAGAGATAACAGGCATTTAAGTAAAGATGATTATAATGGCACTCCATTATGATTCCTCAAACTCGCTGGAGGAGTAGGTATAACAACAACAAGAAAGAAACAACAGAATATCAGGAGAATGAATGAATGGTGGCATGGCTGTAATAAGAGAAACAGCAAGCTTATGTGGAATCTTCTACAGGAAAACACAAGAGCTTGGAGACACTGAATAAACATCTGGTATGTGTAGTACAGTACAGAAAGAAAGAAGACATAAGCAGGAAGAGAAGGGAAAGTATGAAAGAGATAGGAAAATAAGAAGAAAATAAAATAAGATAGGAAAATAATGAGAGAGAGAGAATACTGTACAGTTATTCCACGATAAAAGATTTGCTTGAATAAGAACATGAATGAAATTGTGTTTATATTATTTCCATCATTTTTATACGAATTGACATTGTTAGCATCCAGGAATGTGTTAACAAAGCTAATATAAGGTGGTATGGTTACTTAAACAGAATGGGAGAGGAAAAATTAGCATAACAAGTGTTCTCTGGCAGGAAAAAGACCCAAAGAAAGACCAAGATATAGGTGGATTGATACAGTAAAAGTGCCTTAGAAGATAGAAATAAAAGATTTGATAATGTTGGAGTCTTGGCAGGTAACAGATTGATTTGGAGAAAAATTGCAGATAAGAAGTTAGAAATTATGTAAGTTTTTTATGTAGCACTATCACATCCTGTACACCCCCCCCCCCCTTGAGGGTCATGTCAGGAATTTGATGATGAAATTGTGTTTTCCAGATGCAAACATTAACGATGTTAGAATACAAAGAGGAAAAGTGAAACTATTCGATTGTTTGAGCATGTATGAATGTCTTAAAAGGGGAAAAGTATGGAATGAGAAAAGATATAAAACAGTTACCTGAAGAAGCATAAAGGTAACAAGAACATAACGATCATATGTTTGCCAAGGTATGGTAGAAGCGAATCGAAAGAAAGACCGTCAATTTGGGATTTGGCCAACCAAACTTATTCTTTATTGGCTTAAACTGAAATGAAAATTATGGTACAACATAATGAAATATTGCTGGCTGAGTGTCTCCCAATTAAACAAGGCCCAACTGTTTTTATCAGGGAATCAGGTTAAATAGTGAAAGTAAGCAGCTACTGAAACACATTCAAACTTAGCATCAGCAGAATTAAAGTCAGGCAGCACTATCAATGAAAAAGAAGTGAAATTGTCAAAAGAATCGGATAATAATGTTACTGAAACAATATACAAATAGGCGAGATTATTCTAAATAATTAATGTTACATTCAGGCAAAAGCAATGAGACAACAGGGAAAGGAAGGAGAGTAGTTATAGTATTCAACACTAAACAACAATAATCTTCTTAAATGGTAGGCAATTTCTAGTGGTTATGTGGGCAAACATCAAGGTGGAGGAATTCTGTACACCATTAGAGCTGACAAACAGCTGAGATAAAGAGCAAAGCTGTTTCATGTTGGAGATAAACAGGAAAGTAGGAAATGAATACAGTGACAGACAAGAAATATATGGTGAAAATTAGAGAAAAGAGCAAAGCAAAATAATTGTACATGCTTACTGGATTTATGTTCATTACCAATCATGGATTCTTGTTCATTACCAATATGCTGCAACATAAAGATGTTGCAGCAGATTCTGTAAAAAGATGACGTAAGAATTAAATCTTCTCGATGGTTATGTTGACAGTGATATATTCACACTGAATCAGGGTATGAGTGTATAGGGGATTTGAAATAGGAAGTGATCGCTCTAATTTTGTGCAGATAAAAATAAATATCATATGGAAAAGTAAAATGTCAAAGTTGTGCAGCTTTGAGAGGTGGACTATAGATTCAAATATACAAATATTATTCAAGAAAAATGAGTCTGAAAACAAGAATCAAACGAAGGAGACTTGGTGGAAAAACCTTAAGGAAAGATTGACTGATTCAGCCAGGGAGGCATGTGGTGATGTATGCAAGGAGAGAAATTCAGACTTCATGGTGGACCTCAAGAAGTTAAAGAGGCAATCCTAGAAAAGTAGAAAGCATACTGAAAGTTCCTATTAAGTAAGTCAGCGTGTGACTTGAGAGAATACAAAAAATGTTAAGTAATGTAACTGTGTGTAAAAATAGCTAAACAAAAGTCATGGAAACACTGGCAAGATGATAATATTGGGAATGGAGGAAATTACTTGAAAAGGAATCAGAGATGAAAGTAAAAAAATCTGCAGATAAGTATATTCTACATGTCCAGAGTAATTACTCTGAAAGACTTAAATGAAAAAGGGTGACAGAACAGTACTAGAAAATATTCAAGAGGAATGCAATCAGAAGAATCAATACTGGAAAAGCAGCTGAAATGCTCAAATATAAAGGTATAAAAAATTTTACAACAGTATGATTCAGAAGGAATTGTCTGAAGGCTGAATTCTGAATGACTTTCATGGATCCCATCTATAAAAAAGGAAATAAAACAATGAGAATTACAGAAGAATTTCTTTAGGTAAGTTATGCAAGTATACTTGAGAAGAGGCCAATAAAAATGTGAAAAAAATACTCAGAGAAGAAAAAGCTGGATTCAGGCCAAACAGGAATTGTCAGTATCAGACTTCCACTTTATCACAAATAGCTGAAAAATCCTTGGAATATGACAAGAATCGCACATAATTTTGAAGATCCAGAAAAACAAAGAAACAATGAGCCAAGAAAAAAGCCTCACATAATGCTACAATTATACAGCATAAATGGAACACTATACAGGGCAATACATCATCTATTATTTAAGCTGTAAGTGAGAAGTTAAAACTGAAGTACAGGAAGATGGCTTGATGTAAAATCAGGTGTTAGACAAGGGTGCATATTATCTCCACTCTAAGCCTTCATCTATATGAATCATATTATGAAGTAGCGAAATTAACCTGCTATTAAAATCTCCAATTTTAATATCAGGTTGATTCCTTAACTAATGTGACATATAACTATAAATTTGACATGAAAATTAGCAAGGACAAACTATGAAAATGAGCAGAAACATGATAAATATCATATCTATATCCTGAATGGAGAACAAGTATTTCAGCTATTTAAACTCAATTTTTAGAAGATGAAATTAAATATGGGAACTGAAGAAGCAAAGCTGGTATGGTGGGGAGTCAAGTGAATAAATATATGAGATAAATGAGAAATTAGTCAAAACATTGAAAAATCTGCATACAAGATAGTGTTTGAACCAGTTTTAACTCATGGATTTCAGTACTGAATTAAAAAAACAGATGATCAAAACTGCATTTGAAACTTCACATATAACAGTGCTGAGAAAAATTCAGCAGGGAGTGAACAGATAGTATCAATAACAGAATCATATCAAAAATGAAGACATTAGGAAGGAAGCTTATATTGTTAGTATTCAAGATTGTGTGGGCAGGGCTACTCTAAGGCAGCCACTTAAGCAGAAATGGAGAGGATTAGAATGGAAAATATTAGCAAAACAGATGTCTGATACAAAGATCACAGGAAAAAATACCTAGAGGAAGACAAAAATTTAAGTACTTTAGAAGACCAAAATATAATTTCTAACAAATAGACTAATTTGGAGAATAATTGTCAAGAGGAAGTTAGAAATAATGGAAACTTATATGTAATACTACGGTACCCTACAGGTACACTCCCTCAGGGTACATATCAGGAATTTGATGATGTTAATGCTGTGAGAATGCAAAGAAGGAAGGGTGAAAGAGAAGCGTTAACTTGGCAGGTATGAATGATTTAAAATATGCTATGGGAAAAGATATTAAAGAGTTACTGAAAGAAGCAAACAAGGTAGAGTAAGAAAGTAAAGATTAAGTTTGTTGCCACCCTATGATAGAAGCAAAATGAGAGGAACCATGAATGCAAAGGTATCAATACATAGATTGTGCATGATAAATTGTGCCAAGATATTAGATATAATTATGAAATAATTTTGTGAAGGGACTTGTAAAACGGAATGGTTAAGTGTCTGGAAAAAGTGCTGCTTAGTGACAAAGTGCAAAATTAGGGAAACCAGAGCTGATGTGATGTAAGCACTCTTCAAGAAAATGAGTACAAGAATTATCAAAAAATGTATTCAGGTACCCCTGAGGTGACTGAGCATAAGGATAACAATGATTAAGAAATGCTGAATGTAGTTTTTAATTCAGGTCTTGAATTAGAATAGAATGTTCATCACAAGAAGCACAGGTAGATGTGGGCTCAACAGGTTACTGCAATTCATAAACAAATGTCAGAAGCATCAGAGATAAGGTTGAGTAGTTTTTGGCACTGGATAGTCCAACGTGACCAAAAATTATCAGCATTAAGTGAGACATAGTTAATTGAGTATGATATAGGGATAGAGAATATGAGGAGTATTATATTTTCAGGAAAGAGAGAGAGACAGAGAATGGATGCAGGTAGGAATACTGCTAATGACATCAGAAGAATTGCAAACAATATTTTTATCAAATTTCATCATAATGATAGAAATTCAGTATTAGGGTAGAGTTGAGAGAGATGGTGTATTTGAAACCATATGGTGTGAAGTAAAAGTCAACAGCATAAAATATTCTTTGATGCTCTTCCTGATGGTATAGGCTTTAAGGGAGGTGATGCAAAGAGTGACTGTGAGAGCACAAACTGGAAAGAAAAGATTATGTGCTATTTCTTCTTTATGCAGCTACTAAAAAATAATTATCTTGAACAGAATGAGAAACAGAATCAGAAGATGAGTCATTAACAAGGGTGGCCACTTTGTTGATTGAGTAGAGGATCATGTATGAACTTGCATAAGAAACTGCAGGAGAAAGACATCTGCTATACACTGGAAATGGTCAAAAGGTATCCAAGAATCAGGAGGAGAAATAATCTTCTTCTTTCACTATGCCTTATCCCATGTTAAACGGCGTCGGTGCACTGATCTTTAACCTTCCTCTTCCAAGTTCTCCAGTCCAGGGCGTCCTTCGGACTCCATTCTTTCTCCGTAAGATCCTCTGTCACCTTATCCCCCCACCTGAGCTTGGGCCTGCCTCTTTTCCTCCTTCCCTCCAACTCCATATACTCCACTCGTTTACCAACATACTCCTCACTCTTCCTCTCTACATGTCCGAACCACCTCAGCCTACTTTCTTGTATCTTCTTGCCAATTGGTCCCACCTTAACCGTCCCTCTGATGTAGTCATTCCTTATCCTGTCTTTCTTTGTCACACCACTCATCCATCTCAACATCCCCATCTCCGCTACCTCCATCTTCCTCTCCTGTGCCTTTGTTATAGGCCATGTCTCCACACCATGAAGCATCGCCGGCCTCACCACTATCTTATACAGCTTTCCTTTCCTTTTACAACTCACTCTCTTGTCGTACAGGATCCCGCTCATCTTCCTCCAGTTCATCCAGCCACGTTATTCAGTGCTGTATTTCCTCATCCAAGTCACCATTCCTCTCGACGACCGATCCAAGGTACTTTAATTTCTTCCCTGAAATTAGCCTTTCACCCTGAAGTCATATGATCATATCCTCGTCACTCCCCATTGACACATATTCAGTCTTCTCCCGGTTAATTTTCATGCCTCTCTCCTCCAATACCTTTCTCCACTCTTCCAGGGTATTTTCAAGCTTCTCTCGGGATGATTCGCATAGAACAATGTCGTCAGCAAACAGCATGCTCCATGGTGCCTCCTTCTTGACATCCATGACCAGGTCAAAGAGGTAGGGGCTCAGAACTGACCCTTGGTGTAGCCCTACGACAATGGGGAACCCTTCTGTCATGCCGACACTAGAACTGACCACCTGAGTTTCTGTTCCGTCATACATCTCCTTCACCATCCTCACGTCTCCGACACCCCTTTCTTCCTCATACACCTCCATACCTCCTGCTTGGCCACGCTGTCGTATGCCTTTTCCATGTCTATAAATACCATGTGCAGCTCCACTTGCATCTCTCTATATTTCTCCATCAATCGCCTTAGCGCAAATATCGCATTCATTGTCCCTCTTCCTGGCATAAATCCAAACTGCTCATCACCAATTTTCGTTTCCTGCCATATCCTCCCTTCAATTACTCTTTCCCATATCTTCAATGTGTGTGACATCAGCTTGATCCCTCTATAGTTGCCACAGTCTTGAACATCTCCTCCTCTTCCTTTGTAGATTGGGGACAAGAATACTTTTCCTCCATTCCTCTGGTATCTTTTCCTGTTGGGCTATTTTCCTCATCAGATCCCATAACATATCCATGCCCTCACTGCCCAAACTTTTCCACACTTTCCAAGGTATCTGGTCTGCCCCCAGTGTCTTTAACAAACCAGTTTGATTGTAGTGTAGCTTGTTTCCTGTGTATAGTTGTATGCTCCAGAAGATGACCTTGACATAAAGGTCGAAACGTCGAATGTAGATTTCAGTTATATTAAACTAAAGTTTTTATTCAAACACGGTAGTTGTCTCCATAATTTTCAAAAATGCATTCGGATCACCATGTAAGCCTAAAAGAAAGGATCTGTTCTCATAAGGTTCATTCCATAGACTTGCTATCATCTTGGTCACTCGTCTCTGGATCCTCTCCACCTCCTCCCCATCAAGAAGAAACCCTGGTGCTCATATCTGGGCACAGTAGTCTAGATGGGGTGTTATCAAGGCTCGATACAGAGCAACAATAACCTGTTTGTCTCTGCTTGTTAAAGTATTTTTGAGCAACCAAGTGATTTGATGAGCTGATTTAGCCACTTTTGCGATGTGCCTCCTAAACTTCAACTCCCTATCCACCAACACTCCCAAATCCCAGGCCTCAATCTCCTGGAGTATGGTTCCACCAATGTGATATACTGCTGCTAATCTTTTCACCCCAAAATGCATAACTTTACACTTTGTCACATTAAATTGACATCCACTCTCCTTAGCCCAGTCTTCCAAATATAAAGAATGATTCTGGAAGGATAACTTTACTGAATACAGATGCTAAGGAAATGGCTCAGTTACTGAGTGCTCACTCTGTTAGAGAATATTATTCAGGTGTGATAAGTAAGAGGATCTACCATGAGAAGAAATGTAGATGAATGAGAAGTGCTTAGGATATAATGAAATCTCATTGTGAATATGGTCATAGGATTGGATGAGATATCATAAACTGTGTTGAGAATATGGTTTACCGGTGCTCCAGTGAAGCTGTTGGTCTCATGCCAGCAATAGAGTAAAACAATTTTGTTACGTATACGAGGGCTGTTTGATAAGTCCATACAAAGTCTAAGAGATGGCACCACTAGTACGTATAGAGGTTATTTTTAGTTGCTGGCAACTGTTGGAGGATCACATACTAAGTTTCACTAAGTTTCAGTCAGATAGATCTATTACTCTGTGTTTGGCATTCATTTGAATCGATCAAGTACAGTGATTTGTGAAAAATGGATGAGAAAGAATTTGGTATAGTGATTAAACATCACTTTTTGAAAGGAAAAACGGCTCAGGAAACAAAAGCTAAGCTTGATAAACATTATGGTGAGTCTGCACCTTCGATTAAAATGGTTTATAAGTGGTTTAGTACTTTCGAAGTGGCCATATAAGCAAAAGTGACGCTGAACGTTCTGGACATCCTGTTGAGGTCACTACTCCAGAAATTATTGAAAAAATCCATGATATGGTGATGGATGATAGAAGAGTGAAGGTGTGTGAAATTACTAAGGCTGTGGGCATCTCACATGACTGTGTACAGAATATTTTACATGAACATTTACATATGAGAAAATTATCTGCACGATGGGTGCCAAGTTTGCTCACACTGGATCAAAAGCATCAACTTGTGAACTGCTACAAGGACAGCTTGAAGCTGTTTCAATGGAATCCAGAGGAATTTTTGCATCGTTTCATTGCACCATGACAACCCCCCCCCTACAGATTTGGCTCCTTCGGACTACTATCTGTTTCCAAACATGAAAAAATGGCTGGCAGGAAAGAGATTTTCATCAAACAATGAGGTATTTGCCGAAACAACTGCCTATTTTGAAGAGATGGACAAATCATACTATATGGATGGGATCAAAACACTCGAGCATTGTTGGACTAAGTGTATAGACCTCAAAGGAGACTGTTGAAAAATAAAAAATGTTTGTCCCAAAAATATTATGTTTTCTTCATTTTTGCACGGACTTATCGAACAACCCTCGTAAGATAGAAGAAGATATTATGGTTTGATCATTACTCCTATATTATTATAGCAGTAATGGTTAAGGAAAACTTGGTTAAAGACAAAATTCAGAATGGGTAGATAAGAATCTGATAATCTTAAAATGGAGAGCACCACAGCTTAATAAAGGGTAAGTCGTGTTGTAGTGATTTACTTTATTTTATAACAAAGTGACAGATGAGCTGGAAAAACCAAAGGACTACATCATGATATTGCTGGATTTTGCAAAAGGCATTTGAGAGAATATTACATTGAACCCTGCTATGCAGAATGCAGCATATGGAATAGTTATGAAGCTGGGTAGATAAGATACTGGCTAATGGATATCATCAAAAAAATAAAATATGGAGAAGGAGAATTAAGGAGAATGCAAGTGACTACTGAAGTGCACAGTGCTTGTGCTTGGAATGCAGTTCTTTCATTTATACATTAATGGTATTAAGAATGATTTGAGGGGGAGGAATAGTCAAATGATCTTAAATGGGGAAGGAAATAGTTAACAAATGCAATGTAGAGATCCTGTGGGATGATTTAAATAGACTGACAGCATGGGCAAAGGATATCAGTTTAATGCAGCAAAATTTAAATTGATGCACTTTGAGATGAACGGATTACAAACTGCATATTACACTGATGGAACTGAACAGAACAAAAATGAAACTAGGGATTTGCAAATGATGTGAACAGACTTGAAGTTCAGGGAGCAAAAGTGCAAGAGTGGGCAAAATCAAAGGATCACTTTTGTGTTGAACATACTGACAAGCAACGATAGCAAAGCAAGCTTTGATAATGCCACATTTTGAATTATTGTGCACAAATTTCTGGCTAACAGTCAAGAGGTATGCGAGGATCCATTGGTAAGTAACAAAGATGGACAAGTCTGTAAGAATACTCTCTATGATGACGAGGAAGGAATTGAAGGAGTGAGGGGGGGGGTTACTTAGTTGATAGATGGAAAAGAGGGAATATGAAAGAAACATAAGTTAATAAAGGGATTTTATAGAACTGACAAGAAAATATTTTTCAATACAGACAAGAGAGAGAGAGAGAGAGAAAACACAGGATCACCACTAGAGGTTATACAAGAGCATGGTTTAACAATGGCATGAGAGCCAGATTTTTTTTTTTTTTTTTTGCTTGGAAAATAGATAAGCAGAATGGCATGCCCAATATGATTGTAAGAGCTTTGTCAGCAAATGAGTTTAAGAAGAGGTGTGATGCATGGTGACTAATTAATGGTTCATGTAGGCTTCTTCAGATGAATCTTCAGATTTCATGCAAATGCCTACTTATTAAGAATAATAACAATCCCTATTGGGTTGGCTACTTAAAGATAAAAATACATTCTTCTACCCAAAAGAAATGTACTTTCCATTTCTTTTGGATAGAAGAATTATGCTATTAATGTCACAAACAACAAAATATTTCTCTCTAACATGCAGCAAAAAAAATAAATTTTAACTTACCATATCTAGCATACACCTTTGGTCTCACACCACTACATTCTCTAATCAGTACTGGGAATTGTGGATTGTTCTGCTTCAATGGAACATAATGCTTTTCAATAAAATCTCTGTAATAAAAACCAATTATTCATAAGAATTCTTACTGTTTTTAAATTTATAGACAAGAGAATATAAAATAAGAAAATCTTAAATAAAATCTTCAAGATTTTAGCCATTTTACATAATCTAGTTTTAATTAATACTCCATCCATCCATTCATCTGTGGCTTTAACAGGCACTCAAGTGCCCACAGCTTTCCAAGTAACCCTGGACTTCTCAACCATAATATGAGGATAAGGCTGTCTCAAAGTATTCTTGTCTGTAAATTGTGTGCGCTCTACTGGCCAGTTTGTCTGTTTTGAATGATGAAAAACCCAAGTTTCCTAGAGAAAAAATCCCTCCACCTCTGTATGAGACCGGTTAACTCACCTTTAGTGGAAATAGATAAAGGTTCCTGAAGTCATGGACAGGAATTGAACCAAGGTCTTTCCAACCAAAGGGCGCTTCGTTTATACTGACTGAGCTACAAAGGCTCTAATAATACTCTATAGACAATAATAATAAGTCCCCTGGCCCAGACGGTATCCTTCCAATTGTACTAAAAACTTGTGCTCGAGAACTAACCACCCATCCTGTACTGGTTTTACAAGCTGTCACACTCATCTGCATCTTCCAACAGTATGGAAGCAAGCTTTCCTCATGCCCCCAGACTGTTCCTAATAAAGGAAGATAAGTTAGCCATCAAACTGCTGTCTCACCTTTACCTCGTTACTATCAAAAAAGTGACAGAGAAATCATCAACAATCACCTCCTTTAGTATTGCAGATCCATCAATTTTTGATCATCAATATGAATTCTGCCATTCTACAGCAAAACCCCTCATTAACCTTCCCCACCTTTGGACACAGACCATAGAAAGATTTAAAGAAACTAAGGTGGTAACTTTGATATTTCTAAGAGTTAATTGGGTGTAAAATAGCCTTTTGAATAAAAGAGAATGCCTAGTTTCTTAGATGTAGAGAAGACTATTGATGCGATGTGTTTATGCCAGGAGAGACTAGAGGTAAAGTTAGTCCATGCACAGAGATCTGGATCTTCTCTGGTGATCTGTGTGTTACTGAGGGTAAGTTAGCTGAGATCTCTTTTGCGAGAGAAAAGATTGACATTGAACACGACAAGGTTGTCCCATTGAAGGATAGTATGAAGGTCAATGTTTAATGCACTGGTTGTAGATGATCTCTTAGCCTGAAATATCATACTGCATGGTTTGTTGAATGAGTAGGATGAGTGGAGAGTATACTATTATCAGCAAATCTGTGCACAGAATTAATGGTAATTGCAAGTAGGTCATTTATAAAAAATAGAAAGAGAGTAGGTGATAGGACAAAGCCTTGAGGCATTCCAGCATTGATGGTGAAGCTCGAAGAGAGTGATCCATCTACCATGATTCACAGAGAATGACCAGAGAGAAAGCTGGCTACCCAATTACAGAGGGTGGCAGGGAGATCAAAGGATGACAACTTGTTAAGTAGGCCATGATGGCACACATGGTCAAATACTGGAAATGTCAAGGGTGACAACACAAGTTTCTCCAAACCTTTCCATGGCATGTGTCCAGTCGTGGGTGATGATGAGGTCAGCAGTGGTCATTGTTGATTAATTGGTGGGCCTCTAAGTAGTGGAGGAGTTGATGACTTTCTCCATTATTTTGGAGAGGACCAACTAATGACCAATACCCATCACAGCTATTGGTCATTAGTTTGATGATTGAATTCTATCACTTAGGGATGGGGAATTGGGTTTGTGAATTTAGGTAAACAATATATCGAGGGGCGACGAGAACTGAAGGTTCGATTTTTTTTGTAATGTCTGGACAGGAAGATACTTTTTTAAAGTACAACCTCTACGCAGTTTTTAAGCCCCACCAGAAACTTGCTACCTTATCCATTCTACCAAAGATCAGCTCCATCCTCTCTCAGTGCTTGGAGTATATAAGGTATCCTGTTCTTGCAAGTTGGCTTACTTTGGACACAGGTAGATCAGCAACTATCCGTTTAGAAGAACACAAATCATATATTTGCAATCATGACTATGGTCAATCTCAATCAGGCCTTGCAGACCACATATTGGATAGAACTCACAGGATCTCCTGGAAGAAAACCACCATGCTCCACCAGAGTAAATTTAAAAAGGAAAGACTGTTTTTAGAATCTGCAGTGGCATTCAGAAATAAACCGAATTTAAATGAATACAGATGCATAAAACTTCCCAAAATTTGGGAAACAATAATTGTCCAAGGTCTGAATTTGCATCCTAGGGCAGCTACAAATGCCCATAGAGAGCGCACCACCTAGATGGGCTTTATAGTCACTCACGTGTTTCATTTAGTATTGTGTTGTGTATGTTACAAGTGTTATTTGTAATACCTGAAGATGTCTTGGTGACTGAGACAACAGATTGGAAGCATTAAAATTAGTTTTTAATCCTTTCCTCGTGTATCATATATTCCATTAAACCTTCAACATGATGTCCACTCAGCACTTAAGCCTTAATACAAGAACTTGAATAGATTGTACGAGTGGACTACAGTATAGAAATATCAATTCAATGTTGCCAAGTGTAAGGTTCCGAAATTTGGTAGGCAACAATGGGATGTAAAGTACTGTATACACTTCAAGTGGAAATTTTGGAGGAAGTTGAGGAGATATGAGACCTTGGAGTGGTGGAGAAGGACAAGGATTTGAAGTTGAGAGATCAAATTGCACAAGTTGCAAAGACATCATATCAGATTATGGCAATGATGCAGAGGAAATTAACTTGTAAAAATAAAGAGACGGTGGTTCCATTGTATAAGCCCTAGATCAGGCTTCATATGGATTATTGTGCACAGATTCGGTCCTGTCGTTTTCATGGCTATGGAAATATGTTGCAAAGAATCCAGAGAAGAATGACTAAAATCATAACTGCCCTTTGTGGTACTTAGGGAATGCAATTTGCAAAGCTTTGTGAATAGGAGGAAGAGAGAGGATGTGATTGCAAGATTTAGATTGGTAAAGGATTGTTACCAGGTTAATGTAGAAGTTTCATACAATGGGGAAAACAAGGGGACATACCTGGAAGTTATATAAGGAAGGTGAGAGCAGGAGCATAAGGGGTATGTTCTTTGCATGAATGGTAGCTGATCAGTGGAATGTCCAACACTGTGGTGAATGCAGATACATTGAATTAGTTTAAAGCACAGTTCGATGGGCTTTGTGTGTAACACTGACTCCTGTGAAGAGTCTTAAGTGCATGGAGATCTGGTGTTAATAATAATAATTTAAATGAATTTAGTGTAAGACAGAGAGACTATTGCTGCAAGAACGAGAGATGTGAGCAAGAGAACAGAAGAAGAGGTGAAGTACAAAATCAGGGGAGTGGAATTGGAGTGACTGAAGTTATTGCAAATGAGAATAGTAGTACTGCGAGTCCTTTCCTTTAGTGTTACACGGTGATCAGCATTCATTTTATACAAATTACGATTCCACAATCATGTTATAAATAATTATTTTAATTTAATTTCCTGATATTTCAACCTTCATATTAAGGTCCAGATGATGCAAGACCTCATCCTTGGATGAGGTCTTGCATCATCTGGAGCACACACACAACTAAATTACATTTCACATGGTATGCTGAAGAGACAATGATTTGATCAACAGTTATTCTGCTGGCCTGACCTCTAGTGAAAATAAAATAAAATTACAATAAATAAATGAAATGAAATAAATTAACTACATCAAAGTTATCCTATTTAATACAACATCAGAGAAACATTCTTTTATATAGATAGTTTTGTTACAGTAAAAATGATGTCCTAATTTAACATGACAATTGTTATTAGATTTAGGATCCTGGATTACCTATAGTTCTATTTATAATCAACTCTTAGGGAGAAAGTTTAAGTGGGTAGAATATGTGCCTTCCATATTCTTGGGATTTTTAGCCCATCATTACTGTTAAAGATTAGGTTGATTGATAAGAATCTCATAGGCCTCCTTAAATTTATGTTCATACTATGTTTTGGTGTGATGTAAACAACAGGTGCTTTTCTGGTCAATTCTATGTAAAGTGTTCAGGGCATGATCAAAAAGACCAGCTTGACCATAGTTATTATATTTAATGTGTTGTTTATATTACTTTTTTTCTGAAAGGAAGTGTGCATCCTGTTTTCCCTATATAGGGCAAATTACAGGTGCAATGAATACAGTATACTCCAGGGTGGGCTAACAGAGGGAGTGGATCCTTGGATGAGTTGAGTAAGTTCTTTAATTTTGCAGAAGGTGGCTTTAAGGTTGTATTTTTGTAGTATTCTGTTTATTTTGTCTGATATCCCCTTTAATGTATGAAATGGTTACAATTTTATTGTAGTCTTGTTTTTAAGTGAGGTCTTGCACAAAATTTTTGTTTATGGTATTTTGGCTGTAACCATTTTTAGGAAGGTACTGCTGATAACTTTTAATTAATTTTTAAGTGCTTGTTCATTGAAGCAAATCTTCAAGCCCTGTTTTTTAGTGTATTAATGACCCCTAGTTTTTTGTGCTGGGTGGTAGTAGGAGTTTATGTGTATATATTAGCAAGTATATGTCGGTTTTCCAGTAAACAGTGAAGGAAAGTCTGCCAGAAGGAAGACGTGACAAATGTATTTAGAAACTAAAGTACGTTCTGCTTTTCAATCTCAATTGTATGTGTTTGTGTTGTTTGTTTTAGGTGGCTGAAGAAAGTGCCTAATGTCTGGCAGCCATAGGGCCAGATAGCGAAAACATCATCAACGTATTAACCTAGTCAGTTTTGATGTCTTGCCCTCTTCAAAAATGTCCCAATCAACGGCACAATCCTTTTATTACAAATTCCTTCCTGATATCACAGCGCTCTTTGCACATGTACTATGCTCTGACTATTTTGTGTGGCAAAACACTTTTTACCTACAAAAAGAAGGCATAGACATCTGCTCACCATTATCCCCCCCACACACACCTCCCTCCTATTGCTAACTTTTACATGGAACATTTTGAGTAACGTGCTCTAGATTCCTCTCCTTTAAAACCCAAAGTCTGGCTGAGATACATTGATGATGTTTTCGCTATCTGTCCTCATGGCCACAAGACATTAGACACTTTCCTCAGCCACCTAAACAAACAACACAAACACATACAATTTGCAAATGAGATTGAAAAGCAGAACACACTTCTGTTTCTAGATACACTTGTCACATGTCTTCCTTCTGGCAGTCTTTCCTTCACTGTTTACTGGAAACCGGCACATACTGGCCAATACATACACATAAACTCCAACCACCACCCAACACAAAAACTAGGGGTCATTAATACACTAAAAAACAGCACTTTGAAGATTTGCTTCAATGAACAAGCACTTAAAGATGAATTAAAAGTTATCAGCACCTTCCTAAAAAAATGGTTACAGCCAAAATACTATCAACAAAATTTCTGTGCAAGATCTCACTTAAAAACAAGACTACAATAAAATTAAATCCATTCGATACATTAAGGGATATCAGACAAAATAAACAGAATACTACAAAAATACAACCTTAAAGCCACCTTTAAAACCTTCTGCAAAATTAAAGAACTTACTCAACTCATCCAAGGACCCACTCCCTCTGCTGACCCATCCTGGAGTATACTGTATTCATTTGCACCTGTAATTTGCCTATATAGGAGAAAGAGGATGCACAATTCCTTTCAGAAAAAAGTAACATAAATGACACATCAAATATAATAACTATGGTATGAATGTAAATTTAAGGAGGCCTGTGAGATTCTTATCAATCCTAAGAGTTAATTATAAATAGGACCATAGGTAATCCAGGATCCTAAATCTAATATAACAATTGTCATGTTAAATTAGGACATCATTGTTACTGTAACAAAACTATTCATATGAAAGAATGTTTCTCTGATGTTGTCTTAAAGAGAATAACTTTGATGCAGTTAATTTATTTTATTTCATTTATTTATTGTAATTTTATTTTATTTTCAATAGAGGTCAGGCTAGGTAGAATAACTGTTGATCAAATCACTGAATAAGGCTGTCTTCAGCATACTGTGTGAAATGTAATATTTAACTTGTGTTTGTATATATATATGTGCATACTCCAGATGACCTTTATAGTACTGTGAGTGATAACAATAGAATGAGAATGCAAGATGGACATGGAAACGGGGGGGGGGGGGGGGGGGGGATGAAGTCAGGATGGACACGGAGACAGTATAAGGAGAGTGGATGTTGAAAGTAGTAGTGAATGTGGTACAGGGATGGTCAATATGGGAATGGGATGTAGTTGAGCTTGAGGGGATAAATAGGTTAAGTGGTGAAAAATGCAACTGAGAATGGTTAGATGTGGGGAAATAACAATCTACAAGTGGTGGGCAGGACCAGTTGTACACCTAAAAGTGAATTGCTGTGTTTACAAATGGAGGAGCATCAGAAATAACAGTGGTGAATATTATTTTAATAGCTATTATAGCCTACTTTCATTTAGGAGTGCCCTTTTTTTTACAATGTCACAGCTCTTTACTCAAATTCTTAGGGCATTACCAAAGTGTTATAAAACTAATATATGAAGAATAATATAGGAGGAAAATTTGGACATACCGTGTTTGGATGTTGTTTTCTGTCTCCTTATCCCAGCGATATACGTTCATCTGCTGTTAAGGGATGGGGGTTTGGGGAAAGTGGAGGGAAAGTAATGTGGGGGAATTATTTGAAAAAAACCCAGGTTTTTTTATATGTATAATATTATTATTATATTGGGAATTTTCCTTGAAATAATATGTAAGGGTGATGAAATGGTTTTGCTGATTGTAAATAATGTAAATAATGGCACTTGTTTTGAGTCAGTATGGTAAGGTGGAGGTTGAGAGGAAAAGATATTTAGTCAGATGCTGCTATAGGCCAGGGAATGGGGAGGGTGATGATGAAGAGATGTATAAGCAACTTGGGTTAGTGAACAAGGGAAAGATGATTATTATAGATGATTATTTATTTCTTTTAAGGTCACACAGTGATCAGCATTCATATTTATAGATTTAGGGGTTCATAGATTTATAGATGATTTTAATTATGGTGGTATAGATTGAAAATAAAGAGATAGCATTTGGGAATAAGAGCACACGAGGAAAGAGTTAGATCTGATATTTCATCAGAAGATGTGATTGTGAGCGAGGTTTTGCATGTCCCTCTAGTTGGTTGAGAATGATCATGAAGTGATCACCTGGATTGTGATTAGTCATATGAAGACTTCTGTGAAGAAATGATATATGTGGAATTACAAGGCTGGTGATTATGGAAAGCTTAAAACTATAGCATGGAATGAGGTGTTAAGCAGGCGGGAGATAAATGCTGCATGGGCAAACTGACCAAAAGATATTTAACATCGTTGTGTGAATGTATTCTGAAAGTCAAAAGAATGAATAAAGTACGTATTAAATGGATGAATAAAGGGATTAAGCATGAAATGTTGGACAAAGAGGATACCATAGAGGGGCAGTATAAGATGAATAATGGTAGCAATCAATTGCATGAAAGGGTAGGCCAGGAGAGTGACTCAGTTCATAAGAACAGCAAAATTACAGTATGAGCAGAAATTAAACAAATTAGGCCAAGAAAATCCTAGAGAGTTTTTCAGATTTGTGAAACATAGAAGGAAAAATGATTATTGGTAAGACGATGTTAATGGAATGAAAATGGTAGAATGGTAACTGCTACATTAGACATTGTTGTGGTATTGATTGAACAATTTATCAGGGTGTTTCACATCCTCATCAGAGTGAAATCATGAAAAACTCAATTGCAGAGGACATAGGAGAAGATGGCTTAATTGTTGAATGAGGAGGTATATAAAGGAAATAAATAAGCTAAATATCAATAAGGTGATAGGATTTAATGGCATATCACCACATGTCTTAAGGGTAAACAAACAGATGCCTGTTTGTCTTAGAACAGCATGGGTTCCAAGAGAGTGGAAAGAAGGTAAAACTGTTCCACTGCATAAAGGTGGTGAATAAAGCTGTGGATACAAATTATAGGCCTAAGGGAGATCATGTCTTAGACAAGGGAGATGCATATATGGTGGTATACTTAGATTTTGCAAAAGCTTTTGATAGATGGCCACACAACAAGCTGTTAAATATAGTGAAAAAAAATGGGTCTGGATAACAGACTAGTGAAATGAATCGATGACTGGCTGTCAGATAGGTATCAGAAAGTTGTATATGCGTGTGTAGTGTCTCAAAGGAGGAGGGTCACTAGTGGTGTACTGCAGATCCATAGTGGTATAACTAGGGGTCTGTATTGGGGGCCATTGTTGCTCAATTTGTGTATTAACAATATTGGGATTGGTTTAGCTGATGATATGCAGCTGTTTGCTGATGATGACGAGGATGTTAGAAAGTGTCCAGAGAAGATTCACAATGGTTGCCAGTGGTCTTTGGAATGTGTAATGAAGACAGCCTGAAAGAATATAAATTGCAAAGCCTCGTGAATAGGAGGAACAGGATATGACTGAGATATATAAGTTAGACAGGGATAGTTATTAGGTTGACATGGGAGAAACTTTTCATAGAATGAAAGAGGTAGAACAAAAGGCCATTCCTAGAAACTGTATAAGGAGGGTGTGAGCAGATGAGTGAGGAGAAGGTTCTTTGCATGGAGAGTGGTCACTGAGTGGAATGCATTGTCATGAATGTAGATACACTGAATCAGTTTAAGACATTGGTTGAATGAGTTTATACATGATAGTAACTCCCACGATGAGTCTCTAACTCCATGGAGATCAGATGTTAATAACAACACACACACACACACACACACACACACACACACACACACACACACACACACACACACACACACACACACACACACACACACACACACACACACACAGGCTGTTTGAATCATCACCATTCTCTTTGGCTCTCCTATGTCAAAACATAAATAATGCACTCAATTGAATCACATGCATTTCACTCTGAATCATGAGTGAAATGGCACTGATTTCTCTCATTCTTCTAATATTTAGTTTGTCAAAGATAGCCAAGATGAAGTACTATCATTGTTCCTCACAATAGTCATAGTAACCATAATTTTATTTTTTTATGTATTAGGTTAGCTCTTACAAAAGACCTGTTGAAAACTCATAGTACCTAATGCCATGGATTAAATAAGCTGGGAACCCTATTCTGAAGGTCAGCTATCATTTTATACTCTTTCAGCTCATAAATGAACTTCATTAAGCAAGATTGTGATGCCAATACTAAGCAATGAATACTGTTCACTGTTACTGTTTTTTTTTTTTTTTTTGTTACTGTTGATAAATTTTCAAAGATGTTTGTACATTTTTTTCCAACTTTGAAAATTTATTATTTTCTGTTTTGTTTTCTTCAAAATGGTACTGATTACTACAACCACAAATGCAGCAGCCATTTTGACATCTCTTATCTATGAAAACTAGGGAAAAAATGTTATTAAGTAAGAAAAAAGTGAATATTTTCAATTTCATAGAAGCTTTTCATTTAATAAAGTATAACAAAAATTAGACATGTATTAAAAAGCAAAGAATCAGCCTTTATACAAGTCATCCAATTATCTGGTAACCTTAAGGAAATCAATCTGATTTAAAAGCTGGCTAATATACTTATTCACCCAAAACCATGTAAACTGAGGGATGGATAAACAGTAATTCATTGAAAGCTCTGTGCAAACTTATAAATTCTTATGATTCTTTCCGTATTAAAATTGCAGGACAATTTATCTTAATGCTGACATTATTTTCACTTATGTAAAACTGTAAAAATTCTTTTAACAGTTAAGAGCAATCAGATCATATTATATTATATGCAATCTGAATGCCAGATTGCATATAATATGATTAACAGATGCCAACACAAAACAGTACTTTAAAGTGTAGGTTAATCAAGTTTACAAAGAAAAGAAAAAACAATCCTTAAATTAGTGTTCAATCAGTACTATATGCTATCAGTCACCAATCCTACACGGCAACAAATTTTTTTCTCTAATAAAAAATAAAAAAGTGAAAAATTTTAAGGCCCTTTGAAGCTTACTGTTCACTTAAAAAAAAAAAAAAAAAAAAAAAAAAAATGAATTCCCTCCATGAAAGTTTGCAACACAGGGCAGTCTTACACATGAACAAGATGAAAAAATTCATCTACCACCTAAACTTGCCATGGAGTAATGATGAATTCTAGCAGCAAATATTGAACACACCCTCTCTCTCTCTGTCATCTTACAGACAAAGCCAACTGGAATCTAGCTTATGCACTGAAATATTAATATTTCTTTAACAGCAATATTAAAAAAATTATAATCCACTAATTCTTTAATATGAAGAGAATTTATAAGCATTTATATAAATAAATGCTTGCCTTAACCACCCAACTAGCCATAGAGATAAAATAGATCAAAAATATGCGCTTCATATCCATATTATTTCTATAATATTCAAAGTTTATACCGACTTCAATGGGCACTTCACATCCATGAAATTATGTATACACATATCAAGGCTGATATGCTGGTTAATCTATTCTATTACAGCCAATTTTCTTCAATATAGCTCAACTTGATTTTGTGTTTCAGATTTCCCATAAATAATATCATACAGGCATCTCCATAAGTTCAAGGACTCATTGTGGAATGCTAACACTTACTCTTCACACAATACATATCTCTCTCTCTCATTTAACTTATTCACTGACAAAGCATTCGTGACTTGCAAACCATTCCACTCATTTATCACCCTCCAAACAAAAAAATCTAGTCCTGATGTCCATGCTAACCACATTTTTTACTCCATTTCCAGGAATGATCTCCCTTTTTTTAATCCAGATGCAAAATGAAAAATTTCCTCCACTTCAATAAAATCCTTTTAGTAACATATATGTTTCTATCATATTCACTCTTTTCTGCCTATCTCTCAATCTCGTCTCACAAGCAGCAATCTACAGGACTGCTTGCATCTTGGTCACTCAACTCTAATCTTCTCCAGCCCATCTCCAAGATACCAAAGTGACAAGATCTGTACAAGCGATCTAGATGTGGCATATAAAACACTTATATAGAGAAATAAAAACTGTCTTTAATAACTAAATAATTCTATGAACTACTTTGTTCACTTACTAGATTACTTACATACCGATTATGAGAAGATGATGTTTTCATTTATAGTGCTTATATTTTAAGCAATTATATATGATATAATTAGATGGAAATGCTAACTGGTAGTAAATAAAATCCCAATTTTTAGGTGTTATGTGATTATTTCTTTATCAAACGAAATAGTTAACTAAGTTGAATATTAGTCTCATAACAATACATTATACATATAATACTCTGCAAATAAACTGGAAAACCCACTACTTTAAAGAGGGTAAAAGGAAAAAATAAGTAAAAAAATGTTGCTATAATATCAACCAGTTTTTCTTTATTATGTGCTAGTCAGCTAAGCCTAAATTGATAGGACACACTTTCTATAGTTAACGATATTTTAATTGTTGAGTAAGAGTACCATGTTAACTAGGATTTCCCTTAGAATACAATTCTCTCTTTCTATATACAGTAAAACTTCTTTTTTACACTTTCCAGGGGATTGATGGAAAAAACTGTAAATAGTAGGAAATGTAAAAAACATTAAAAAAAGGCTAAAAGATGAATTACTGCTAGTATGTGACTCTACATACTAGATTACAAAATTTAATAACTGAAAATAAATGAATTTACAATCTACTTAAAAAAATCTTTAATTGTTGATTGTTTTTACTTTTTCTGCACTCTTATAAGTTCCACTTGCCTCTCCACAGTGTATAAGGCATTAAATTCCCCATTGTCTCCTGATGCACGTGCAATATACTGCCTCAAAACATCCCTACTAGTAAAGAAGCTTCCATTGCTTTACTAGTAGGGACAGTAGGTTCTTGATCACACAGTCTTCTTCAACCACTTCTTCACCAAGGTGGTTGGAAAGGATGGTAGCATTGATGTAATCACATCAACACGTCTTGAAATGAGGAAGACTCATCCATCACATACCAGTTGGGCTCTGACATATCTTCTTCTTCCTCCAGTAGTTGTTCCTCCTCTCCACAAACTTAACTCCTGCCTTCCGGAAACAATTGGATATGGTTTCAGGAGTAACATGCAACCATGCTTTGGCCACATAATACATGGCATCAAGGATTGATATGGTCATTTGTTTTGGGTCCATACCATTATCATGAATAAACACAGCTTTTTCAACAAGCATTTTTCTATATTTCCATTTAAATGCATGGATGATGACCAGATCTAATGACTGAAGCTCACTTGTACAATTAGGGGGAAAGAACACTAATCTAATGTTTCTGAGCTGCAGATCTTCAGGATGTGCAGGACATTTGTCTAGCAGTAGTAGTATTTTGCAGTGATCTGCCCCCATTTTAGCGTCCAGAGCATGCATGATAGATGTGAAGATGCTGCTGGTCATCCATGCTGTGCTGTTGGCACCATACTTAGTAGGTAGATTTTTCATGTTCTTAAAACACCTTGGCTTTTTAAATTTACCCATTACCAGTGGAGGTAATTTTTCTGATACATCAGCATTGACTATAAGCAAAACAGTTACCCTCTGCTTGCTGAGTTTTCCACCATGACACTTCTCTCCTTTAAAACACGATGTTTTACTTGGCAGAATATTATAAAAGTGCCCAGTTTCATCAACATTGAAAATATTTTTCAGTTCATAATCCTGAATAATACTCTTTAGTTCATGTTTCCACTGGTTTACAGTTTCTCTTGCAACACTATTACTTTCTCCACACACCTGATTATACGTAATATTGTGACGAGTCTTGAACCGATCAATCCATCCATTTGACACAGTAAAACCATTAATCCCCAACCTCGCAGCAAATTCAAAGGTTATAGTACCATCTGTAAGCAGAAATGTGCAGATCTCTGCAGAAATCTATTTGAATGAGAGGAAATCAATTCAAAAATCAGGGTTGCCACCCAAGAAAAAACCGCAAATCACTGGAAATAATGTCCACATCAAGTTGTTAATGGTGGGAAAACAATATATCATAAGAATAGGCCTTAAGACAGGACCAACGGAAAATGATGTAAATGGCAGGAAAACGTCAATTGCAGGAAAGTAAAACCGGGTTTTACTGTATATAAAATTTTGTTTATCAACTAAGGATGTCCCAATGGCAATAACAGATTCTAATCAGCTCATGTTTCTACTGCCTTTCAAAAAATATTGGCAATGAATGCTATTCTTTATTTTATTTAGTTGTTTACTTTTAGAAATTTGCTAATTGCAACAATAACATGCTAAACACATTCTATATTTCATGAGTGAACAGCCAAACACTGTTGGAAATGCATTTATGCACTCAGTTGTGAAGATACTTCATGCACAAACTTTGTTTGCTTACATTGGAATAAAGCATGAAATCAAAAATATAATTTCTGGACATCTTTAATTTATAGTATAACCAAGTGAAAAAACTTTCAATTGTAATCATCTACTTTCTAGCACTACAATAATGTCATATCTAACGTTTTGTGCTTCTAAGGTTAGAAGATTGATTAGTCTTCTGACTAACCAATCAACCTAGACCTCGATCTTCCTCTGGGTCTTTTTTCTGCCACCTTGGCATCAAACACGAGTTTTGCTAACCTTTCCTCACCCATTCTATTTAAGTGGCCATACCACATTAGATTAGCTCTGCTTACACACTCCTGAAGGTTCACAATGTCAAGTTCCTTTCTAATGTCTTCATTTTTAATATGATTCTGCTATTGATGCCAACGGTTTTCACTCACTTAATTTTTCTCAGAACTCTCATATCTGTAGTCTAGTCTTCGATCAAGTGCTCTATTTCTACACCGACTCTCAGTTCCATAACTTAAAACTGTTTGAACACTGTTTTGTATACTGCTAGTTTGGTGTTTTGGATGACTTCTCTCTTATTCCATATAAATTTATTGAAGTGGCTCCCTACCACTTCATGCCTACCATACCTTTGCTTATTCTGATGTTTATTACCAATTTTAATTTACCATCATCATGAGAAACAATGCCCAAATAGATGAAATATTTTACTTGTTCTATAGGTTCTCCATTGAGAATGCAGCTGAAATTTTCTACATTCCTGCCTACTTTCATAATTTTAGTCTTTTTATTGCTGATTTTCAAATTTGTTACAGATTACAGCTAAGTTTGATATCTCTGATTTTAATATCAGGTTTAATGCCACTTTCTTTCAGCAATCCATTGATGATGAATAAGAATGGAGATAATGTCCTTGTGTTACCTCTGATTTTACATAAACTTCCTGTATTTCCTTCAATTCTACCTGATGAGTTACAACTTAAATATAGACTATGTGTAATGAACAGTAATTCAAAATTATTCTGGAAATTATTATGGATTCTTGCATCTCTACTCTGTTATGTCCATACAAAGTAGAGATGCAAGAGGGAAATAGTGCCAGTGGTTTTGAGGCAGTATGGTGTGAGATAGAGGTGAATGAAATGAAATACGTGGTTGGATGTTGTTATAGACCAGGTAATGTGGATGGTAGTGACTATGAAATGTATAATCAAATTAGTCAAGCAAATAAGAAAAAAGTGATCATTATGAGCGATTTTAATTATGGTAATATAGACTGGACTGATGAGATAGCAACTGGAAGCAAAGAAAATGAGTTTGAGTTTTTGAGGGATAACTACCTCAGACAGTATCACAGGGCACGTGAGGATTGAAGGTCTTGGATTTGGTCATCTCATCAGAGGATATAATCATAAATGAGGTGTCAAATCAGCCACCAATTGGTAAGAGTGACCATGAGGTGATTACCTGAGTGGTTGCCAGCAGTGTGAGGACCTCTGTAAGAAAAGGGTATACGTGGAACTACAAGTGAGGTGATTATGAAGAGCTCAGGAGACAGCTTGTGGGTGTAGCATGGAATGAGGAATTAGCTGGAAAAGAGATCAATGCAGCTTAGGGGATTTTCAAAAACTATCTAGTAGATGCAATGTCTAAATATATTCCAAGGGTGAGAAGGTTAAATAAGGTAGATGGAAGTTTTTCTCTGGATTCGAGGTGA
Source organism: Typopeltis vanoorti (assembly GCF_054136105.1). NCBI lineage: Eukaryota > Metazoa > Arthropoda > Arachnida > Uropygi > Thelyphonidae > Typopeltis > Typopeltis vanoorti. The sequence continues at coordinate 63,137,284 of NC_143572.1, forward strand.
GCTGATGGAAGTTTTTTCACTTGGCTGTGCTACCAATTATATATTTGGTTTAATCCTTTATCCAAGTGTAAGCAAACAAAGCTTGCGCCTGAAGTATTTTCAGGACTTGGGCACCTCATGGCAAAGGTGGTTTAAGTTCTCATCACTTGCCTTAGTATCCCATAATGCAAAGCACATATCCTTGTGGACATGTATAATACTATGCATTAAGGAATGGGTCCCTACCCACACCATTTTCGACCTTTATTGAGGTCTCATCAGTGGAGCCAGACCCAGAGATGGTAATACTAAGGTGGAAGTAATGGAGAAGTCATATTTCCATATGTCAGTTGCCAAAAGGTGTCACACCTTATTATTAAAATTCTCTGGATTAGAGATGAGTTGATGGAAGTTTTTTCACTTGGCTATGCTACCAATTATATATTTGATTTAATTCTTTATCCTTAATCCTTTATAATAAGGTGTGACACCATTTGGCAACTGGCATATGGAAATATGACTTCTCCATTACTTCCACCTTAGAAATCATCACCTCTGGGTCTGGCTCCCACTGATGAGACCTCAATAAAGGTCGAAACCGATCTGGGTAGTGATCCTTCCCTTAATGCATAACATTATACATGTCTGCAAGGATATGTGCTTTGCATTATGGGATACTAAGGCAAGGGATGAGAACTTAAACCACCTTTGCCACGAATTGCCCCAGTCCTGAAAATACTTCAGGCGCAAACTTTGTTTGCTTACACTTGGATAAAGGATTAAACCAAATACATAATTGTTAAATAAGGTAGGTGTGAAATAGATGAATAAAGAGATTAAGTATGCGATACAGAGAAAAAGAGCATTATGGAGGCAGCATAATAGAAGTGGAAATAATCAATTCCACGAGGACTACAAAGACTAGGCAAGGCAGGAGGTGACTTGGTTGGTGAGGGTAGCTAAAGTGAGGTAGGAACAGCAGTTAGCTAATGAAGCCAAAAATAATCCTAAGCAGTTCTTTCGATATGTAGCCAGCAAAAGAAAGAATGATTATGGAAGGATGACACTGATTGGAGAAAATGGTATAAAGACAGCTGTTGCAGAAGGTGTGGTGGAGATACTTAATGAGCAGTTCATGAAGGTCTTTCAATCTGGTGAATGCGACTTCATGGAGAGATTGAGAGCAGTTGATGATGGGGAGGAGAGACTGACTGTAAGTGAGCAAGTTAAGGCTGTGGGACTTGATGATATATCACCACATATTCTGAAGGAATATGTGGTGATATATCATCAAGTCTCACATGTCAAAGGCTTTGACATGTGGGACTTGATATACAAAAAAAAATGTCAAAGCCTTTGACATTTTTTTTTTTTAATACGAGTCGCATTGGTTGAAGTTCCTAAGGAGTGAAAAGAGGGCAAGATTGTGCCACTTCATAAAGGAGTGATAGAACTCGAGCATTAAACTATAGGCATATCTGTGTGTCAGGTGTTGTAGTAAAGTTGTTGGAGAAGCTTGTGAGAACTAGGATCCAGAATTGGGTTCACAACAATGGCATTATGTTTGATGGACAGCATGGATTTGCTAAAGGGAGGTCATGTTTTAGTAATCTACTTACTTATTACAATAAGGTGACAGCTTCCTTGGACAGAGGAGAAGGATACACAGTAATATACTTAGATTTCGCAAAGGCTTTTGATAGATTACCGCATGATAAGTTGATAGTCAAACTAGAGCAGATGGGGTTGGATATTAGATTGGTGCATTGGATTGGAGACTGGCTATTTGATAGGTATCAACAAGTTGCATATGGGGGAGCGATATCCAGGAAAGGGAAAGTTACTAGCAGTGTGCCTCAGGGGTCTGTTTTAAGGCAAATACTGTTTAACTTGTATATTAATGATATTGGTGAAGATTTGGATGGATATATTCAGTTGTTTGCAGATGATGCAAAGTTTAGATGAACCATGAAGAGTAGAGAAGATGTTGTGGCCTTACAAGAAGACTTGAATAAATTGAGTGATTAGGAATGGGGATGCAAGTTCAACGTTGCAAAATGTAAGGCTTTGAAATTTGGAAAACATAGATGGGATGCAGAATTGATGCCTGGCGAGGATATATTGTCGGAGGTGGAGGAAATAAGAGATCTGGGGGTGATAGTAGATAAGGATCTGAAATTTAGAGGACAAATAGCAAAACTTCTGAAGACAACACAAAGGTTTCTGGGAAGGATGCAGAAGACACTGACTTGTAGAAGTAGGGAGATTCTTGTTCCATTGTATAAGGCTTTGATTGGGCCACACATGGACTATTGTGCCCAAATTTGGTCACCTGGTTTTCAGAAGGACGAAGAGATGTTGGAAAAGGTCCAGAGGCAACTGACTAAGGTAGTTTCTAACCTCTGAAATGTCGAATATGAGGAAAAATTGAGAAGATACAACTTGCAGAGTCTGGTAGACAGGAGGAAGAGGAGAGATATGATAGAGACCTACAAGTTAGTAAGGGGTTCTACAGAAAATAGTGGGAGATCAGGGAAGAACCAGAGGTCATCCGTGGAAACTGTATAAAGAGAGTGTGAGTAGGTGGAGTGAGAAGCAGGTTTTTTTTCATGCAGAGTTGTGAATGATTGGAATGCCTTGCCTGAGAGTGTGGTGTCGGCAGAGAATTTGAGTGTGTTTAAAACACGGTATGATGAGCTGTGTGTATGATAAAAGGACCTCTCAGATGAGTCTTTGACTCCATGGGGTCTTTGGTAATAATAATAATAATAATAAGAGGCAAGACAAACTAAAAAAAAAAAAAAAAAGCAGAGGCTACTTTTCTATACAGTATTTTAAAAAAAGTGCCATTCAGGTTAAAATAAAGTATAAGAAATGTTCAGAAAAAGTTAAAATCTGGAAGAAAGACAACACTGATCCAAATTAAAACACCAATGTTGAGAAGCAATAGCAGTTTTCTTGCAATGTACTTTTGTATTTATTATATATTGAAAGAACAACAACAAAATTTAGATTTCTGCTATGTACATAAGTGTTCTGCATCAGATGCACAAATTAAGAAAAAATATTTTTGTAGACTGCTTAAAAGTCAACTAAATTATAAATAATGATCCAAAACCATCTCTCTCACAAAAAAATTGCACAATACTCTTGAATTGTAATATATACATTAAAACTGTCATACTTCACTAGCACCTATCCAACAATGCAGAAACAAGCCTATATTCAGACCCATCTTAAAAAGGAATATAAAAGCCATCAAATTATTGTAATATTGTCCTCACCTCAGTTCTCTGTCTCAAAAAAAGAGAAGAAGATCATTAGCAACCAATTTCATTGCTGCCTGGGGGCATACCAATTAAAAAGTGATACTACTATGCTCCACAAAAGATCTAACCATTTTCAGAAACAAAAGCATGGAAAGCTCTGTAGAAATTAAAGAATGACACTAAAACATGAAAATAAATTTAACAGATGTAGACTTTTTGCCTTAGTATCTAAGGCATCTTCAAGTAGCTTGACGGTAACACCATTAAAATGCAAATAACAGAAGTATTTTAAAAAGTGCCACTTTGCATAAGATAGCAAATGATCAACAAATACTAGGAATTTACAGAAGATTCACAGAATAATATTTCTTACAAAGGGGATAACCAAAGGCCATCAGATCTGTTTTTGTGCAATGTGAAAAGACCTCGCATTTTCTTTGTATAACCATTCCATTCCATAAAGAAACTACTTTTGAGTAAAAGCTTTTTTTTTTTTTTTGTTTGTTTTCCAGAGTACCCTAGGTTTGACTAAGACAGCAAGTTTAGCTGGACTAGACTGCTCAGTTTTATGGTACCAAATGTAAGATTTATGTTCCTCACAATGAATGGCTGCAGATTTACCACACTATCCTATCAAAGTAAGACAAGCTACAGGAACAAGTCATTTGAAAAGCTGAGTGAAGGAAGCCTGTCATTAGGTAAGAGAAGGAAGGTAGAAATCTTCCTTTACAGGAAATACATCAATCTTCTGAAATTCCTAATTACTGGCTTATTATATTGATATGTGTGTGTATATATATATATTTCTTTCTTTTTTCTTTTTTTTTTTAAATTAGGAATCCATTACCATTTGCTGTCTAATGCTATGGTGGCACTTTTGAAAATATTTTTATTATTTGCATTATAACTGTTTTCCAATTCTCAATGAAAATTCTACATCTATATTAAATTTTCATGTAAGTTTTAGTTACCATCTTTAATTTCTAAAACCATGACAGCTACGTACCTATTTTGAAACAATTATTATTATTATTATCTGAGGCCTCCCAGAAGTCAAGGAGTCGTCGAAGGAGGCAATACATCGCCCAAACCAACTGTCATACCTTCCCTTAAATTCATTCATGCTAGATGCACTCACTACCCCTAAACGCAAACTATTCAACTCATTCATTCACTGCTCTGTGAGAGAAAAACCTAGCTCTTACTCCTTTCTTGAGTGCAAACAAACTTAACTTCTCCAGATGCCACCGTGTTCTCTCCCCACTTTCCATATAATGAAAAATTTCATCAGACAATATCTTATAACACCCAATCAGAAGTTTATAGACCTCTATCATATCATCCTGTTTTCTCCTGTTAACTAGAGTCTGGATCAAATCTGTGCTGGTCTCTCCAGAAGCCAAGTCTGCACACAATAATCCAGGTGCGGTCTTATCAAGTCCTTATAAAGAAGCAAAATGACTTCCTTATACTTATATGTCAAAGTTTGTTTCAACATCACAATTATCCTGTGAGTTGCATTTGAAACTTTTTGCTATGTGACTTTTGAACTTCAAATTCCTATCCACCATCATACCAAGATTTCTAGCTTCATCAGTTTCTTGTAGCATAACCCCGCTGATATAATATGCCGCTGGAAATCTCATCACACCAAATTGCATAACTTTACATTTAGTAACATTAAGCTGACAACCATTTTCATTTTCCAAGATTTCCAGCCTATTCAAGCCATAAACTGTAAATCTGGCAGATTCACTATATACTACTTTCTGATATCTGTCTGTCAACCATTCACTGATCCAAATCAAGATATTCCAATCTGCAACAGCCTTTCGTGTGGTATCCTATCAAATGCCTTAGCAAAATCCAACATTATCATAGCGTATCCATTCCCTTTATCCAACTCAGCCATAACATTGTTATAAAATATCAGTAAATTGCTAAAACATGACCTTCCTTTAGTAAACCCATGCTGTTCCTTGCAGAGTATAGCATGTTTGTCTACCCCTAGACAAATTCCATAAAGTCTATAAATTAACTGTGGAAGGGGTACAGAGGCAGATAACAAAAATGGATTCAGGACTGTACAATGTTAATTATGAGGATTGGCTGAGGATATGTGGACTGCAGAGTTTGGTGGATAGAAGAAGGAGAGGTGAAATGATTGAGGCTTTTAAACTGTTGAGAGATAGTTATAGGATGGACAATGGGGAGTTCTTTCACTTGGTGGAGCAGTGGGAAGGAGCAATGACAAGGAGCCATCCCTGGAAAGTACGAAAGGAAGCTATGATGAGCAAGAGGGTGAGAAGTGTTTTCTTTGCATGGAGGGTGGTGGAACTGTGAATGCATTGCCTGATAGAGTGGTGAGAGCAAGAATGGTCAATGAGTGGTATGATAGACTGTGTTTCCTAGGAAGAAACTCCAGCGATGAGTCTCTTGACTCCATGGAAGCCTGAATAATAATAATAATAATAAATATGAACAAATTGCTAAAATGTGACCTACCTTTAGTTAACCCATGCTGCTCTTTGCAGAGTACAGCTTGTTTATCAACCCATTTCTGTATCTATATCTTACTAACTTCTCTAAAATCTAAAATACTGATAACTCAATAGTTAAACACATTTGTACAATGGTACCATCATATATTCCTTCCATTCCTGTGGTATCATTCCTAAGCTGAGACTCAAGTTATACAAACATTTCAAATGCCTAGCCAATTTGGTTGAACATTCCTTTAGCAAACGTGCTGCTATTCCATCTGTCCCTAATGACAAATTCTTATCCAGGTTATGCAACAACTCTTCAACCTCATTTTCATGCACCTCTACCTCTTCATCCAATGTAGCAATAGCACTGTACACCATGTGACATACACTTGATATATCTGTGAAGTGAGGACAGATTAATTGAACAATCTCATTTGCTTATGACACTAGAGTACTATCTTCATTCAGTAAAGTTATTCTTCCACATTTATTCTTTCTTTTGCTTATGGCATAATGATAAAATTCTTTTGGATTGTCTTTAACCTGTATGGTCAATTTCTTTTCATGCTCTGATTTAGCTTTCCACACAATATTTGTTACTTTTCTGGCCTTTATATATTTCGTAACTATATATTTCTGTCTTTATATATTTCATAACACCCTCTCACTCTTCTTCTCATGATATTTTTTCCACATCACCTTCTTGTGGATCTCTTGCTTAATAAGGGTGCACGTACATTTCACTCCCAACCTATTTATTCTTCGAACACTAGAGATATATTCAACCTTATTTAAGCACTTTTTCAAAGATTCCCATACATTGTTGACATTTTTTTATTCAGTAACTGATACCATGGGACCAAAGATAGCATTCTCCTAAGTTGATCATAATTTCCAGCTTTATAATTCAGCATATAACCTGTTCTAATGGGAACGTCAATATAATTACATACTCCCCGAGAAAGCATGGCATGATCACTCTCACCAACTGATGGTAAAATAGTCATATTCTTAACAGAGACCCTTTTGACCCTATGAACAAATCTAGTTCGTTCTTTCACTGTCTCACAATTCCATAAATTCCGAATTCTTATGAGATTTCTCTTCTATCCAATCAATGATTGGATAATTAAAGTCACCTATAATGATCACTCATTTAGTATCCATAAGGCTAGATTGGCAACGCATTTCCTCATCCACTGCAACTGGACCACCAGGTCTGTAACCACAGTGCATCATATTTCATTCTGTTAGCCTCCACTTCACACCAGATAGCCTCAAACTCACTGCTACATGAGACATTGTTACTATCATTTTCTTGAGTTTGTACCCTAATTGAACTTAAGTCATCTGATATCTTTAATATTACCCTCCCTCCTCTCCTCTGTCATTCCTAAAAATAGTATACCCATTACACTCTATGCCATTACCATATCTGATTCTGAAAGCCAGGTTACACTTGCCAAAAATCTTAGGCCACATCGTATTCAATAAAGCAACAAACTCAATCCCTTTGTTTCTGATGCTTCTGGCATCTGTGTATAGACATAACAAATTACCACCTAGCCTATTCTCATAAGTAGATATGCAATCTATTTGGCCTTTGTCCACCCCTTCAATAGATGCATAACTATGCTCGAAGCAATTCTTTATCTACATCACATTTGCATACAATAGCTGAACTTTCACACGTATTTTTCCCATTCCTCCCTTGATGATCTAGTTTCCCTGACTCTCTGCATTAGGTATCATCCCAATAAGTAATTTTTCCAGGCTCCTTATGCCAAATATAAGGAGCCTTCTTAACTAAGTACTGTCGTATCTGGGTAGCAAACCTACAATTTTTACTCCCACATTTCTTTCTTGCTTCCTTCAACAAACCTTTCATATCCTCTCTCATACTATCATATATTTGTTGCTACTTAAATTATTAGTTCCTACAAAAACTACCATCTCTTTTACTTTGCTTTTCTGTTTTTTCAATTACATTTGTCATATCTTTAATTTTCATCCCCAGAAAGCTAGAAGTAGTGACTTGTCGGCAAGCACAAATTTTATGACTGAATCACCATACCATATCACCTCTTTTTTCTTAGATTTTAAGCGAGTTGCCTTATGTTTATTATTATGATTACTAAGTTTCTGCCTCTTCTTGTTCTCATCCTTTTTCTTATCTAAGTTTTGCTAAATGTTTTTACACTTTTTCTAATTCTCTGGTCAATTTTCTAATAACTTTTTTTTAATCAGGATATTTCCAATTTCAGATTATCGTCAAATATACTAGGGTGTGCTGAAAAGTTGTGATAATCACCATGAAGGAATTGAGGTAGAACCATGTAACTTACACATTATTCTATATATTCCCCATGAAGTGTTATACACTTGTTACAACACTGCTGCATCATTTGCAATCCTGTGAGAAAAAAAGTCTCTGTGGTAAATTTTGTTCCTTTCAAGTGTTTCTTTGAATTTAGGAATAGGAAATAGATGGGGCCAGGTCTGGCAAATAGGGTGGATGAGACAGATGCTGAAAGCCCAAGCTGTGTATTGTCTGTTGGGTTTCCATGAGCAGTGCGAGCAGGTGCACTGTCCTGTAAAAGCAACACGCCTCTGCTCAATTTCCCAATGGCATTTTAACTTCAGCACTCCTTCAATTCCTTCAGAGCTGTTGAATAAACTGCTGCTGTAACAGTTTCATGCTTTCTGAGGTACTTAGTAAGGATTACACCATCCATATCACAAAAGACAATGGCAAGAACCTTCTCTGCTGACTTTTGGGTTCGGAACTTCTTTCCTTTGTGTCTCCACTCCACTGATTGTTGTTTGGTCTCTGGATCATAGTGATGAAGCTTTGTTTCATTAACAATTACAATATAAGTCAAATCACAATGCTGACAAAAAAAAATTTTGGTCAGCATTGTGATTTGAAACATTTGGGAACTCACTTTAATGAGAGCTTCTGTATGTTCAAATGTTGATGGATAATGACCCCAACTCGTTCCCTGGATATCCCCAGAGTCTTTGCAATTGTTTTGGCTGGTATTCATCTATCATCAAGGATCATGGCATGCACTGCATCGAAGTCTTCTGTGTTATGGAATCACAGCTTCATAGCTGTGATTCCATAACAATCACAGCTATGGAAGTGATTGTTATGGAAGTGTTCCTGACCTGGGGGAATCTGTTATCTTAGGACACCCATTTTAAATTTGGCCACCCATCTGGCAACTTCAACTTCCTATCTACTAACACTCCAAGATCCATAGCTTCATCAGTTTCTTCAAGCATAATCCCACCAATATAATATGACATTGGATATCTAATCATGCCGAAGTGAATGACATTCATTTTCCCATACCCACAATTCCAGCCTGGTCAAATCATTCTGCAAGTACTGCATATCAGCAGTATTCCTGATTACCCTACCTATCTTTGTATCATCAGCAAATAGCTGTATGTCGCTTGTCAATCCTTCCCAATATCATTAATGTATAGATTGAATAACAGTGGACCAAGAATTGATCCTTGTGGTACACCACTGGTTAGTCTTGCAGACTTGCATTCCCCACATATCACTTTTTGATATCTGTCAGTCAGCCATCCTGCAACAGTCTACCATGCCGTATTCTGTCAAAAGCCTTAGCAAAATCCAAAAGTATCATGGTCTATCCATTCTCCTTGTCTAGTTCAATAGTAACATTGTTACAGAATGTGAGCACTAAAACATGACCTTCTCTTGGTAAACCCATGTTGCTCATTGCAAATAGAGATTCACTGTCAACCCATTTCTGAATTCGAGCTCTAATCAATTTTTTCAAAATCTTCACCACCTCTCCTGAGATACTAATTGGTCGATAGTTGGATACATCGGTCTTTGCACCACCCTTGTGCAATGGAATTACCATGCATTCTTTCCATTCCTGTGGCATCTTCCTTGTTTTTAGACTCATAACAGAACAGCCTGGTCAAAGGAATAGCCAGTTCAGCTGACCACTCTTTTAGCACGTGCTGATATCCCATCAGTTCCTATTACTGAATTCTTATTCAGTTTGTGCAACAGCTCTAATACCTCATACACCTGAGTTTCTTCATCAAGAGAAGAATTTTAAACAGATGTTTCATGAGCAACACGCCACCACACTACCATCCTCATTCTTCCACTTTTCTCTAAGCATGTCAAACATTGGTAGCTATGATCAACATCCATATGCAGTTTGCCTCAAAATGACCAAACTTCATCCTTCTCTTAGTCTGCCTACCACTGTTCTTTGGAACAGACTTTGCTAAACTTATCTACATGAACAACCAGCTGCTCAAGAAAAATGCAAAGAGCTTCCTTCTTTCTTGACCATTTGCCCACATGACACTGTTGGGTTTTGTGATCTCTCACAAGTGGGATTAATATCAAATGAAAGTAAAGTGTAAATGAATTTAATAGTGAGAGCATTTTTATTTTATTAATTTTTGCTGATTACATATTTTCTCCACTTTCTACACTGTATAAGTATGAATAAAAATGTTCAATGAAATGTATCATACTCCAAGTAGATGAGTGTAATTTTTCCTGTGAATCATTTCATTATTACTACTAATGTAATTTATAGACATGATATAAACATAAATTATGTAAAGATAGAGCATTTGATATAAAACATTTCCTGATAAGTATCTCATCACGCCAGAGTAAGCACACAAAATATAAATGTGCAAGTTACATGAAGCAAGAAAGGAGTCTACATACTTTCTACTACTTTCTAGCCACTAACAAAGATACTATTTGAGAACAAGGCTCGTTACATCATATGTAAAGAGGCTTAAAACAGAAAAATTTACTATAAAAAAATAAAATTACATTTGCTTAAAACACAATAGAACATTAGTAACTATAAAAACTGCATACAATTAATATAAAAAAAGTATTTGAACAAATGAATGAATAAATACATTAAATCTATGAATTTATTATATATTCTGATCAACTGATGATCAGAATATATGACCATATAAAATTTTTCCTGTCATCATCTGTCTAGTGTTGGTGATCATATGCCTACTGAAGCTGTATCTTTCTGTTCTTAGCTGACAGCATTAGGGCCTGGGATAGTCGTCTGCTCCTATACACCATCTGTGACAGAATGCAACAAACTGTGTGCTCTGAGATTATGCTTTGACTGCCACTGAGTTGTCATTTGACCTCCTGTCATGTTTCACAATTCTTGTCATTCTTCTCTGACCTCGTGAATCAATGAGCTGTTCCCATCACAGGACTTCCACTGGCTTGAAGTTGTCAAGTTACTACACTACTAAACACTGTTATGCATGAAAAGCCCAGAAGAGTACATGTTTGCGAGATACTGACACACAAACAAATATACAAATTCAAAATCGCGTAAGTCATAACTGTTACTCTTTGTGATGCAGCAAACACAAAAAACAGACCTATTGGATGCCTGTCTGCCTGATTTATATAGCAAACTGCAGCCACGTAACTCAAAGTCTTCAAGAACACTCTATTTTCCTAAATGGGGAGGTGCTCCTAATCAAGTAACCACTCAGAGTAGATAAGGTACTGCATGACCCCCCCCACTCCCTTCACTTCTCCTGCAACGAACAGAAAGACCATAGCAAACTATTCAAGTTCCTTATATTAAAGATACATTAGAAAATACACTACATACCACTTTCAAACCACATATTATTAACCACCTTATTGGCCATTATGGATCAAATACGCATCCTCATACACTTCATATCCATTGTATATTTCATTGTAATATCAATGGTATTACAATTTCAATTTCACTTCGCATCCATGATAACCTTGATGTCTATAGACGTCTTGGTCGGTAGCGTGGTTAATATTATTACAGGTATCTCCATCGAGTCTGGAGATTCATCATGGGAGACCCACACTAAACCTATCATACTTCTTAAACTCATTCTCCTAACTCCTAATTCTAGAAATCCATTCCATTCCCTCACCACTTCACATGCAAAAAAAAAAAAAACTAGTCTGCAAAACCTTACTAACCACACTCTTACACAACTTCCATGGATGACCTCTAGTTCGCTCTCTATTCTCCATGTATTGAAAAAGTTCTTTTGTATCACTCTTATGGAATCCCTTTAATACTTATAAGTTTCTATCATGTCCCCTCTTTTCTGCCTATCACCCAAACTTGGCAATCCACACACCTTCAAGCTATTCTTATAGGCAACTTTTCAAAGACCTATCACCAGCTTGGTCATGAATTGCTGAATCCTCTCCACCACCTCCAAATCCTCAGAAACCCAGATGACCAAACCTGTGCACAGTAGTCAAGATATGGCTGAATTATAGCCTTATCAAGAGGGATGATAACCTCCCTAGTGTTTTTTCAGTATTGCAGTGTGTTTTTCAACATCTAAGTAATCCTTTGAGTTATTTACTAACTTTTGCAATATGCCCTCTGAACTTCAACTCCATTCCACCATTACTCCTACAAGTCCCTAGTCTCATAAATTTCCTACAATTCAGTACCACCATCTGGTACACATTAAGTAGCCTTTTCAAACCCAAGTGCATAACTTTACATTTTGCAGTATTAAATTCACAATCATTATCCTTTGCCCACAATTTCAAGTTATTTAAATCATCTGCCATGATATCTACATCTTTATCAATTATTTGCCTCAGAGCTTTGCATCATCAGCAAACAACTGAAAATTCCCCTTAAATCTTACCATATATCATTAACATACAAAGTAAAGAGTAATGGCCCTAGCACAGAACCCTGAAGCACTCCACTAGTCACCCTCATTCTCTTTGCATTATGGGATACTAAGGCAATTACTGTGAAGCCATTAGCTTCTATATATAAGTAGCCCATTCATGAAGTTACTTCACATGCAAACTTTGTTTGCTTACACTTGGATAAAGAATGAAACCAAGAATATAATTTCTTGGCATATTTAATTTATAGTATAACCAAGCGAAACAACTTTCAACATCTATTTCATTATTATTATTGTCCTAAGATCCCATGGAGTAAATGATATATAGGAGGTCCCTTTGCCATACCCAACTCATCTTACCTTGCCTTAAACACATTCAAATTCTCTGCAGACACCACACTCTCAGACAAAGCATTCACAATTCTACATGCAAAAAAACCTGTTTCTCACTCCCTTGTTCATACCCTCCTTATACAGCTTCCAAGGATGACCTCTTGTTCTCCCACTATTTTATGAAAAACCTCTACAATATCGATGCTATAACAACCCCTTACCAATTTGTATATCTCTATCATATTACCCTTCCTTCTCCTCCCATCTATTACTCTGTAAATTGCACCTGCTCAACCTTTCCTCACATTCAACATTCCAGAAATCAGAAACTATCTTTAGTCAATCACCTCTGGACCCCTTGTAACATCTCCTCATCTTATTGAAAACCAGGTGACCAAATCTATGCACAGTAGTCCATATGTGGCCTAATCAAGGCCTCATACAAGGGAACAAGAATCTCCTTACTTCTACAAGTCAGTGTCCTTTGCATCATTCCCAGAATTCATTGTGTTGTCCTCACAATTTTGGCAATGTGTCCTCTAATTTTAGATCATTATTCACAATCATCCTGAGATTTCCTATTTTCTCCATCTCCAATAACATATCCCCACCAAGTGTAAATTCTACATCCCATCTTTGTTTCCCATATTTTAAAACCTTATAATTTGCAACATTGAACTGGCATCATCCCTACTCCTGCCCATTCATTCTGTCTATTCAAGTCTTCTTGTAAGGCCAGAACATATGCTCTACTCCTCATAGTTCACCCCAACTTTGTATCATCTGAAAACAACCAAATATTCCCCAATATCATTAACATACAGGTTAAACAGCTATGGCCCTCAAACAGATCTCTGAGGCACATCACTAGTGACTTTCCTTTTCCAGGATATTGCTCCCCCCCCTCCCCATATACAAGTTGCTGATAGCTATCAGATAGTCAATCTCCAACCATCTGCTCTAGTTTGACTATCAACTTATCATGCAGTAATCTATCAAAAGCCTTTGCAAAATCTAAGCATACTATTGTGTATCTATCTTCTTTGTCCAATGAAGTCATCACCTTATTATAATAAGTAAGTAGATTACTAATTAGTAGATGACCTCCCTTTAGCAAATCCATGCTGTCCATCAAAGATAATGCCACTGTTGTCTACCCAATTCTGGATCCTAGTTGTCACCAGTCAAATTCCAAAGGAGTGGAAGAAAGGCAAGATTGTGCCACTTCATAAGAGAGGTGACAACAAGCATCAAATTATAGGCCTATCTGTGTGTCAGTTGTCTCGGTTGTCAGTTGTTGGAGAGGCTGGTGAGAAATAGGATCCAGAATTCAGTGTTTTCTTCAGAGTTTGTCATGAGACTCCAAGGATTGGTTCTTGTTTTCAAACTGTCTCATATTAAATAAATATGTCAAGGCAGATGCCAAATCCCTGGCACATTTCTTCAAAATATGTGGTGATATATTATCAAGTCAAACAGCCTTATCAACATCAAATTTGCTCAATTTCCCATGCACCTCTTGCTCACTTACAGTCAGTCTCTCCTCCTCATCATCGACTGCTCCCCCCCCCCCTCCATGATGTCACATTCACAAGACTGAAAGATCTTTATGAACTGTTCATTAAATATCTCAAGTATATCTTTTGCAGCAGTTTTCTTATACCATTTTCTCCAATCAATGTCATCCTTGCATTTTTTTTTTTTTTTGCTGGATACATATCAAAAGAACTCCCTAAGATTCTTTTTGGCTTCATTTGCTAACTGCTGCTCATGCTTCACGTTTGCTACCCTTACCAACCAAGTCACTCTTCCTTGCCTGTACTTTGTAATCCTCATGGAACTGATTATTACCACTTCTCTTATAGTGCCTCCATAATGCGTTTTTCCTTTGTATAATGCTAAATCTCTTCATTCATCCATTTCACACCTATCTTATTTAACCTTCTGATCCTTGGAATATATTTAGACATTGCTTCTACTAGACAGTTCTTAAATATCACCCAAGCAGTATTGATCTCCTTTCCACCCTCATTCCATGCTATACCTGCAAGCTGTTTCCTGAGCTTCTCATAATCACAAGCCTTGTACTTCCATATATACTCTTTCTCACAGAGATCCTCACACTGCTGGCAACTTCTTTTTTGCTAGGAACTTTCAATCTGCTTTCTTCTTGTCAAGGACTGCTTGTTTAACATCACGTTCTTATTTTTCTATCCTTGCAGAGAACTTCACCACATATGTCCCTAGCTGACTCAATCAGTGTTTTCTTCAAAGTTTACCACTGAGACTCCAAGGTTTGGTTCTTTTTTCAAATTGTTTCATTTTTACTTCAATAATGTTGGTATAGTTAAGTCTACAATTTACTTGTAAAAGCTGCTGAACTTTAATTATTTTTAAAACTTTCTTATATACTGTTCTTTTCAATGTGATATTCATTTTTATTTTCTTAGAACTAAGTGATGGTCACCTACAAATTCAATGCAGACTCTTGTATTCTGAATCAACATGAAGATATCACTATCAACAAGGACATAGTCGATGAGGCTTTTCTTATTTCTTGTGTCTTCTCTCCATGTGAGCTTCTGCAAATCTTTATGTTGGGTATTAGTAATAATCAGTCTGTCCTGAGCGTCCACACGGTTAGACAAGGGGTTATACGCTCTACAACCACATGCCTGGGAAAGGAGTGGCCTGTGTTTGATTCTTGTTGCTGACATGAGGAACTAAGAATCTTTCTTAGACATAGCTAAGTTAGCCAGCCTTGGGAGTGGACTGCAGGGTTTTTCTCCCCTGCAAAGCAGGCAAACCGGTCTTAAGATCACAACACTTGACAATCACACATGGTTGAGCGTGGGGGTAACGACCTCACCTTGTAGTGAGTTATGAAATCCAAAAATGGGAGGCCAAGGCCTTACATGGGACTGAAGTGCCAAAGAAGAAGTCTGTCCTGAGCAGAAATCCAGCAAATACTTACCTTATTATTATTAATCCCTTACAGTTTTCTCCAATTTTTCCAAAATGTTCCTATATGTTTGGTGGGATTCATTTCCTACTCTACTGTTTAGATTTTCATCTAGGAACGACTTTTCCATTTTCTTTATATTAGCTGCCTGCTCTAATGACTTGAAAAATTTCTCCACTTCTTATTTTAGGAAAACCTTCTGTGGAATCATACACATAAATAAATTTCATTGTCTTCATAGTAAATGTCGTATATCCTGTTAGTGCAACATTGTATGTTGCACTAACAGGATAAAACTGAAAAATTTGCCATGTTTGCAATGCTTAAGAACATTACAAACTGTGATGTTTGCAATGTTCTGAAAACAGTTCTTATTTGCTTGCAAGAGCAGCTAACAAGGAACTAAGAAATCAAAGCCAATTTGAAATTTGCAGCATAAATACCAGCTTAAATTTGTGTATTCCATCTACAGACATTCAAACCTGACCTGTTTTTGAAGGAACTTCAAATTACACCAACAACCACCACAGTCCATTTCAACTATCCAGAGTGGGGCTCATAATGGAGGTTGAAGTACTTGTTCCATTATGTATTTTTCATATGTTGTTCACCACACTCTAAATCTAAAAATCACTGACCACTGCCTTTTTATATTATTATTATATGATACCACTAAGGAGTTCTTAGACTCATTGCAAGAGGGCACACTACACAAGAACTCATCATCTCCTCTACTTAATCCTCCAACTACACACTATATTATCAACACACACCACCACCACCACCACCTAGTATTTTTTTGTTTCTAAATTGCAGTAAATTGCATGCCCTGTTGGCCAACTTGCCTGTATGCAGGATGAGAAACCCTGCGTTTTCTGGAGGAAGAAACCCAAAACCCTACTACCTCCATATGAGATTGGCTAACTCACCTTCATTTGAAAAAGCCTGTATAAAGATTCCTCTCGTCAAGAAGAGAATCGAACTCAGGTCTGTTCTAATCAAAGGGCACAATGACCTACTGTTCTTCCAACTGCCCAACAGAGATGCTCATCTTGAAGCCTGATTATGCAAACAGTGAAATAACAGTTCCTGTGAATTTTATATCCATAACTCTGCCTCCCAAAATTATTCCAATTCTACTAGTAAGCTGTAAGAGAAGCTGAAATACTTGCTGTAAGCAGTGATCTAAAGCAAACTGCTGATCTAGCAACCAGAATACCAGATCATCTTCTCCACTCACCTAATATCCAGTATCTTTCCTTAAGAGGGACAGTGACCAGCAGAGATGTGGACCATTGCATAAAGCCCTGATCAGACCACTCAACAATTATTGTTCTAAAATTTGGTCACCAGGATTTGAAGGAGATAAATTAACCTTGGAGAGGGTGCAAAGGCAGATAACAAAAAAAAAAAAAAAAAAAGATATCTGGACTGTACAATGTTAGTTATGAGGAGAGACCAAGGACATGCAGACTGCAGAGTTTGGTCGATAGAAGGAGAGGTGATATAAAAAAAAAAGATATCTGGACTGTACAATGTTAGTTATGAGGAGAGACCAAGGACATGCACACTGCAGAGTTTGGTCGATAGAAGAAGGAGAGGTGATATTCTTATTGTTTGACACCTCCAGGGAGTCCAAGGACTCATCGAGGGATGGCACCTGCTCTACAACTCTGTCTCCACCACTCAATCACCAACTGGCCACAACTACACCAACGGCATCTACCGCCGACCACCACTTGCATTTCCACAGACAATCATAAACATTTATGCCCACGGCAGGATTCGAACCCGCAGCCTTTTCGCTGGACAGCAGATACGCTATCCACTCGGCCAACCAGGCCGTCTATATGATTGGGACATTTAAACTGTTGAGAGAGAGTTACATGGTTGACACTGGGGAGTTCTTTCATATGGATAGATCAAAGGAGCAAGAACAAGAGGTCATCCCTGGAAGTTACAAATGGAAGTGGTAAGTAAGGGTGAGGAGTATTTTTTTTTTTCATTCAGGATGGTTGCACCTTGGAATGCACTGCCTGATATAGTGAGAGCACAAACAGTGAATGAGATAAAGGAATAGTAAGATAGATATTGTGTTGTTTAAGATGGGGAAGGGGTCCCCACAATATGCCTAATGACTCCATGGTGGTCCAAAATAATAATTATAATAATAACTAGTTCTCCTTCCAGGTACACTGATGAGGTCATCTCTCTTCTTAGTAACCCAGAGTATAATTTCATAGAAGTTTTGTCTCTTGTGAAATATTCTTTCTAGCTACTCTGAAACTGTTGTTTTGGCATTACAACTATGCCAATGGAAGACTTCTAGGCCTTTAATCCTTTCAGACTACTGTTTCTGCTCTCTAGATCTGGATAACTGCTATGACTGTGTTACAGAAATCATCCATGTTAAGCCTTCATTCCTTCTCCATTCCATTCAAAGTTCCGTTTCAATATTCAAGCTATGGCATTCCAAGACGTATGCTAAGGTAATCCATGATGGAGGGGAGGGGCATATCAAAAGGCCTGGAAGTCTTCCATTGGCATACCTGTAATGCCAAATAGATAGATATCAAAAGTGGCTCAAAACAATAATTCAGCTTCATTCTCAGCCAAAACTGAAGCAAAGCCATTGCAAAGGCTGCTTTGTGAAATTTCTGACCATCTGTGTCCTACTTCTCTAACTCAGTGGCATTACTACAACAACAAACAGCAGCTAAAGACAAAGATGATCACCTGGTATCGCTCTTCTTTTCCAATTCCTGCAGAGACAAATCACCACTTAACTATTGCTGGAATAATACATGGTATACTATATCTGTGAGCTTACACCAGGAAAACATCAGAAGAATCTTGAACAACCTGGATAGCAAAATGATCATATGTTAAGGTTAAATTGAATGAAAACAGTAGTACAATGACATAATTAAAACACAAGTTTAATGGTTCCAATATTAAAGGAGAGATTATATGAATTGTAATAATGCACAAAAGGAAATAACTAAAGAAGAATTAGAAATCAGCCTGAAAGAAACAAGAAACAGAAAATCACCTGGAGAAGATAAGCTAGGTTCAGAACTAGATAACTATGCAGGAACAAGATTCAAAGAAAGAATTATTTTTAAATAAAATTTATTCAACTGGTATCCCCCCAATACATGGAAAAAATTGTGATTCCTATCTTTATAAAAGGTAATAGAGATGACCCTAAAACTATAGAGGTATCACTATACTAAATTCCTGTGACAAAATATATAGCAGAATCTTAAATAGCAAACCAATGAAATATTCTGAAAACTTTATTTTAGAAGTACAGAATGGATTTAGAAAAGGATGATCATGTATAGACCCGGCCTTTTGCTTAAAATTAATAATAGAGAAAAGAAGAGAATACAATTTAGAAACACATATTGCATTTATTGACTTTGAAAAAGCATTTGACAAAGTTAAAAGAAACATTATTTAACATATTAAAAAAAAGACAAACAACAAATAATATCCTAAAAGCTCTCACAAGTATATATGAAAAGAATCAAATACAAATAAGATTAAATCATGAGCTATCATATATGAGAGAGATAAACCAAGGGGTCCGACAGGGATGTCCCCTCTCAGCAATTCTTTTTGATATCTACTTAAATGAAATAATAATAAAATGAAATAAAAATTTACATCAAGGAAATAAACTTTCTCCTACAGTAAACTTAAACACTCTCCTCTCTGCTGATGACCAAATGATAATTACAAATTCTGAAGATAACGTACAGAAAGCTATTTTAGATCTAAATGAGATATCCAAAGATTATGGTATGATAATATCAACAGAAAAATCAAAAACTATGTCCTTTAAAGGACAAGATCCAGCAAGAACAAAAATAGTAATAGATAACAAGATCTTAGAACAGGTGAATTCATTTAACTACCTAGGATGTATAATCACATATGAAAATGAAAAAGATATAAACGTAAAAATTGCAAAATATTTAAAAATAACAGGTGTAATTAACTCTATATTTAAACCAAACCTAGTTCAAAAACAAACCAGACTAAAAGTATACAATACATTAGCCTTACCAATCTTAATGTATGGAAGCGAAATCTGGACAATAAAACAAAAAGACAAAGATTAACAACAGCAGAAATGAAGTTTATGAGAAAAATTGCAAAGTATACCCTATTTGATCACAAAAGAAATGAAGAAATTATGAAAGAATTAAACCAAGAACCAGTAATAGAAAAAATTTAAAAATATAAACATGAATGGATGGAACATGTTTAAAGAATGAAAACAGAAAGATTAACAAAACAAGCCTTAAAGTACAAGCCATTAGGAAAAAGAAAACCAGGACGTCATCTTAAACGATGACTTCTAAGGCCGGAACAGGCCATGCTAGGCCTAAATCCTTGATATGCATGATGATGATGAATAATGCACACAACACAAACATAAGAGAACATCAGACTATAACCTTAAAGTCATACAAGAGGCACTCTATGTGGGCACTGGTAAGCAGCCTTGGGAGAGGTCTAAGAACTGTTTCCCAAGTCTTGGGCAGCTTCACAGAAACATTTATTAAGCCTTTCTTGGTGTATACTGAAAATTTATGTGTACGAAGAAATTCCATAGCTAAATGACCATATTCAGATATACACCAACTGCTCCTTAAGCTAGATACTGACTGGGAAATATGCTCTTCTCTAACAATGAGATTAACAATTTAAGAATGAGATTAAGATGAGAAATGAGATGAGGTATATATATATAGAATATCATTTTGTATATGCCTCATCCACAAGATACTTGGCTAATTCAAATGGAAGGGTGTGAAAGAATAAAATGATAGATAGTGAAGAAAAAGAAGTAGCAAATGACTCAAGAGTGGCACTACATGGAGACTTCATTATTGAAAGTGTGGTGGATGAGAATGCACAAGGTCTGTTTTCTAGGAAGGGGGGGATAAACAGGGTGACTGATGCTTTGGTTATAAGAAGTAAGTGTACAGGGGAGTTAGTGATGGTTGTAAAAATGAATTAGTTGTACACAGGGAGAATGTGAAGATGGACATCATATTATTGAGGATAGTGAAAGACTGTGGTAGGAAGAGTAGTAAATGAGTCAAGATGGCATGCAAAAATCATGAATGGTGTATGTTGGCAGAGCTGTATGAAGAGAAAGGGATGCAGTTTGCTAATGTATGGAACACATTTGAGAGTGGAGCAGATGAGACTGGAAGTGCTTATGAGTGGAGAGGCGAGTAGTGTGAGAGGTGAAAATGTGAGACCAGAGATGCAAGATGGGCAGAGTCAGGTTAACAGAGAGAGTGGATTCTGGAAGCATTAATGAATATATGTATTGGGGATGATCAGCATTGGAATGGCTGGCCTGGGATGCAGGGAAGAGTAGATGAGTCTAAGAAGATATGGGATAAAGGGTTGTAAAGGTGAGTGATCAGGAGAGGGGTGAAGAAGTCACAGATGAGGGGTGATATGGGCTGGACTGTCGATATACCAAGTAATGAATTGCTATGCTTATTTCCAAATACCAAAAGCATCAGAAATGAGGGAGAATGAAACTGTTGCACTGATTGAGTTTATTTTCTCAAAAATGGTTGGAATAAGTGAAACATGGTAGGATGAGGATGATATCCTGACATACAGAAATGGAAGATTATGATGCTTTTTTATGAGTGCAGGAAGAGCAAAAAAAAATATGGGAGGGGATGCTGTTGATAAGAAGAGAATTATGCCCAAACTAGTGGCAGTGGTTTTTGAGGCAGCATGTGAAGAAGAGGGTGATAGGATGAGATATTTAGTTGGATGTTGCTATAGGCCAGGGAATGTGCAGAATAAAGGCAAAGAAATGAAAAGAAAATTAGCTCAGTAAGCAAGAGAAGGAATATCATTATATGTGCGATTTTAATTACAGTCATATTGATTGTAATGAGGAGATGGCGTCTGGAAATAAAGAAAAGAAATAGAGTTTCTGAGGGACAAGTACATACGCAGTATGTAATGGAGGGCACATGAGACTGTGAATCTTAGATCTGTAATTCAGAATGTGATTCTGAATAGTGTCTAATCTTCCTCCAGTTGGTAAGAGTAACCTTATAGTTATTCTTGCCAACTAATAGATTTCAGTGAGCAACTTGGGTAACTCTTGGGCCTGGGTTGTAGCCAGGCATATGAAAACCTCAGTGAGGAAAGGATATATGGGGAATTACAAAGCCAATGATTACAAAAACTTAAAAGACAACTGGAGATATAGCATAAAAAGAAAAGTTGGATAGAAAAGAGACAAGTGCTTGATCAAGAGTTATTTAACCACAATGTCCAAGCATATTCTGAGAATGAAGATGCCAAATAAGATAAAATAGATGAAGAGATAAGCATAGAATCTGGAATAAAGAGAGCTTTATTGAAGCAGCATAAGATGAAGGGTAATAATCATGAAATATGAGAGGCAGTTACTCAGGTATGAACAGCAAAAGGGCAATATGAGCAGAAATTGGCCAACAAGGTCAAGAAAAATTCCTACAATTCTTTTGACATGTGGCAAATAGAAAAAATAATAATTATGGGAGATATTGGTAAATGAAAATAGTTGATTGATAACTGTTGCAGAGAATAAATTGCTGAAATTTTAGTGAGCAATTTATCTGGTTACTTTATAAATGCAACATCATGAGGAACTTGAGTTCAGATGGTATGGTGGTAAGAAATAAAGTAAACTTGGTGTTAATAAGGTAGTAGGACTAGACAACGTATCACCATGGAATGCTCCAAGGAATTAAAGGTACCCTTAACACTGGTTTAATAAGTTTAGCAACAGGACAAGTCTCAAAGGAGAAGAAAGGAAGTAAAATTGTACTGCATGAAAGGATAATAAGACCGAGGCTACAAATTATACATAAATCTGTTTGGGGTTGTGGTTATGGTGTTGGAGAGGCTGACAAGAGCTAGAATTCAAAAACAGGTCGATAACAACAATATTCTCTGTGATAATCAGCATGGGTTTGCCTTACCAGAGTCCCGTTTGTGGAAACAGGCCATATTACAGGAAGGAATGAGCAGGTTGGGAGAGGCTATATATTGCACATCACCAGCTCATTAATGGCACAAGCTGAGTTAGATAAAGGAATGGTTATATGATACAGCTTGACTATGCAAAGGAATTGGGCAGGATACTGTATGGAAATCTATTACATACATTGGTGTAATGGGGAATGAATAAGAAGGTAGCTGATGGAAGTACAATATACTCTGGAGTCAAATCAAGGAGGAAGGCAGGTAACCAGTGGTTTGTTACAACGTCTATACATAGGCCACTGCTGTTTTTATGAAACTTTTAAGGAAATTTTATGCTGTAAATTTCCTTAAAACATTATGCTGGAGAATCGACGTATAAGCCTATGTACAAGTTACAATAATTAGAATTTGAAGAGGTAAAAGCCAGCTGTCTACAAATGAAAACTGGGAGAGCATCAGTTAAATATGATATATAGGTCCTGTAGGATGATTTAAATAGATTGGTAGCTTATGCAAAGGATAACAATTGCCAATTCAGTACAGCAGATTCAAGGTTATGCACTTTGGGATAAAAAAGATAAGTGTATTACACAGATGGAACTTGACTACAAGAAAATGAAACTAGTGATTTGAGGCATAATGGTCTGAATTTCTCTTGAAATTCAGAGAGAACTATTGTAAAAATGGTAGGATAGCTCACAGGCTGAGAGATCAGCATCTTCAGGTTAATATACCTGAAGAGAAGAAATATTTTCAGTAAATAACAAGAGCAGACAGACAACAGGGGGGAAGAGGTCACTCCTGATAGTTGTGTAATAGTACGGAACAGATGTTTTCCTTGAGAAGTGATTCAGTACAGTCAACAAAGGTTGGTCAATTAGTAGAGCCTCTGCTACTAATGGCTCACGAAAAAAGTTAAGCAATTTTGAGCAGAGTTAGTAGTTGGAAGGGGTTCGATCGTTCGATTCTGTTGGCACACTCTCCCTCGATGAGTCTTTGGACTCCCTGGAGGTGTCACATAATAATAAAACAAAATTCTTTTAACCTGCTTTAAATAACCTGAAGCACCGAGGAGTCTTTTGAAGTTATGATATTTTGCATTTGAAATCAACTGGAAGAATAGCAACTGTTGGATTGAAAACAAATAATATATCATTTCTGGAATAGAAGATGTTCTGAATTATTGAACATGCTATTTAAGAATATGCTAGAAAAAAAGAGTAGGAATAATTTGCATACTGAAAGTTATGAGGATTAAGTTTTAAAATGCTATAATGAACATTCTGAACCTACAAGCACAGTATAATGAACCACTACAAATTAACAGTGCCTGAAAGGGAGCTGAAGATGTTCTTTGAGAATGTCTCTGATTCAAACCTTGCAAATCAGAAACACTGACAGAGCTGATGTTCTGACCAACACGATGTGAAATAAGATGAATTTTCGGTTACTGAAGACTGATGTCCAGTCAGCCACCGAATCCTCTGCTGTCTTCCTGATGGTTGGCCCATCAGTAATTGTGATTTCTACCAGCAAGCTGGCAATTAAGCTATCAGAAGAAAGGTAATTATCAAAGAGTGATCTAATAGGCAAGGGTTGAGGTGACACATACAAACCCTCTCTAAAAAAATACCAAACCACTGTGGCCCAATAAAAACTACCACTCCACTTACTTGAAGCCTGAAGTAACTAAAAACCATGTGTGGATGCAGAACAAAAATCTATTTACTATTTCCCCATTTCTTCCAGCATGAGTGACATATTCTAATTTATGTTCAATCCTGGACACCTTACATCTCTTCTTTTTGAGGGTATACAATTTTAAAACCATTATTCTGCAAACTGTCTGACAAATAGTATACTAGACAAAACTTAAGGTAGGACTAAATTTAAGGGGCTTGTAGGTCAGCAAGCAAACAAATAATTTTGTTGCACTATTCTGTCAAGCATGTCTGTAAAAAATGCATTGTGAAATGTGTGGGTGGGTGGGGGGGGATCACTGCTGAGGCGAATTTGCAGGATTTCAGTGAAGTTCTCCATGTGGATAGCTAAGGAATCCATTACTGTATATTCCACATCTCTCCCAATTTCAAAGCATGAAAAGTTAAAAGAGAAAGACTGCATGGAGATAAAGGTAAACCTCCCAAGGTCTTCCAGATTCACTTCGTAAATATATGTGATCTTACTTCCAGCCTCAAAGATGTTCGTTTCCATACCTAATCTGCAAAACTAGACTCACTTTTCCATACACCATGTCAGATCTTCTAATTTAGAAAAACATCTCTCTAATTGAACAAGTAAGAAATAGCTAAAAGAACTAATTTCTATAACACTGCTGGAAGAATTGAATACACTGCAGTATTCAATTAGAAAAGAACGGATTTTAATTCTCATCAAGATAAGAATTTTAATATGGCTTTTGTCAAATTGAAATGAGCCAAAATTGTGGTAGTAGGGTTCCCTCTCCTGGAAAGCACAATTTTTCATCTTGCATACAGCATATAGGCCAGAGAACACACAAAAATCAGACATTAATAGATAGAAATACTATTAGTGATGTAAGATGGCAGATTAAAGGCTGTAATGTGGTATGGAGTGTCCTCCCATGATGGGTCCTTAAATTTGGTGGCAGCATCTTATAATAACCATGGTATCACACAACAGACTTTTGTGAAAATAGCAAAAGCAAAAATAAGAATGTATGAACAAGTACAGAAATGTGCTATAAATACAAAAATCAGACAAATAAATGAAACCATTGCAAAGAAAACATTAAGAAAACCTCATGGTAACAATATAAAAAAAAAATAATTAAGAATAAACAGATCTGAGAAAATTAAAAAAAAATATATAAAATAAATGGCTAGGTCAAAAAATGAAAAATCATATAGAAAGAAAATGCAGGATAACTTAAGAGCAAAGAAAGTACAAAACTGATTATTAAACAGAAATAGAAACAGAGAGAACAAAGATGACACAATGGTGTTGAAAGCAGTGACTACAAGAACTAGGCTTAATTATAAAAAACTAGCTCAATATCAGATCATACCACACCTGGATTATTGTGCTCAAATTTGGTCCCCAAGATTTGAAGGGCATAAATTCTGTGGAAAGAGTGCAGAAGCAGATAACAAAGATGGTATCAGGACTGTACAATGTTAGTTATGAAGACAAGCTGATGAAAGTGGACTGCAGAGTTAGGTAGATATAAGAAGAGGTGATATGATTGAGACTTTTAAACTGTTTAGAGGTAGTTACAAGGTTGACACTGGGGAGTTCTTTCAGGAACAGGAGGAAGGGCCAAGGGACCATTCCTCAAAGTTATGAACAGGAGGATAAGGAGCGGTTTCTTTGTGTGGAGGGTGGTTGAACCATAGAATGCATTGCCTGATAGAGTGATGAAGGCATGAACTGTCAATGAGTGTATGGAGTGGTATGACTGACTGTATGTTTTCTAGGATGGGCCTCCCACAATAAATCTTGTGACTAAATGGAGGCCTGAATAATAATAATGATATATCATTATTATATGGGGTATCTCCATGGAATACCACCTCTGGTAGCCCATTCCATCCATTCACAACCCTTCAAACAAAATAGCCTGGTTCTAACACCCTTGCTAAACACACTTTTATGCAATTTCCACAGGTGACCCCTCATTCTTTCCCTTCATGCCAAGTCTTGAAAAAAGTCTTCAGTCAATCCTATAAAACTCCTTTAATAACTTATATGCTTCTATCATGTCTCCTCTTTTTTTGCCTATCAGCTAGTTTTTGAAGTCCACAGACCTTCAAGGGTGCATATATGCAAGGGAGAATTCCACAGATCTGCCACAATCTTTTGTCTGCCTCTGGATTCTCTCCACTAATTCTCTTCATTCCTACCGAATCCAGGTGACCAAATCTGCACACGTTAGTCTAGATGTAGCCTTCTTAAAATCATAAAGAGAAACAATAACTTCCCAATCCCTGCTTATTAGTGTTCTATTTTGGCTAACTTTGCTGTATGCCCTCTGAACTTCAATTCCCTATTCACAATCCCTGGCCTCAATTTCCTACAGTTCAATTTCAACATTACAGTACATAGGGTGAAATCTCTTCTTCCCAAAGTGTATTTATTACCTGACACTCACCGTGTCAAATTGGTAGCCATTTACCTTTGCCCATACTGCCAGTTTGTCATCCTGCAGAATTATAAAATCTTTATTAACTATTGGCCTTCCTAGCTTTGTAGCATCAGAAAACTGAATATTTCTCCTAAATCACTTCCTATATCACTGATGTAGAAAGTAAACAGCACGGGCCTGGGTCCTGCATAATTCAGTTTGCATTTGCGATCAAGAACCCTCCGTAACGTAAGATCTAAGCTTAACAAATTTTATATAATATTGCTCTGTTACGTTAACTTTTACCAGAGGCTTTCTTTCTTTATGTGAAGGCTTTAGTGTGCCTAGAAAAATTTGGATGTCGATTAGAAAGTTTTTCAGCCTTTCTTACTAGCGCGCTGGAAGCAATTTTTGATGTATCAACAAGAATCTCCTTTAAAAATAAAAATAAAAAAATGAATAAAAAATTGGGTGCAATGTCTATATTATGTTTAAAAAAAAAAACTGAAAATATCCCCTAGCAACAACGAAAGAATCTGCTATTACTCCATACACAAACAAATCCATAAACGTGAATATGTAAATCGTGATCTGGTTGATAAAATAAGGGATGAAGTGGTCGAAATAACTTTTAAGATTTCAAGAGAAGCTTCAGGACGACTCAGCTGGACATAAACGTTTTCACTTGGAAGACGCGTTACATACCTTACACCTTGACTTTCTCGCGATTTCTGGCATAAATGAATTCTTAGCTCTTTCAAATTGGAACCAAACCGAAAAGCACGAACGCCAGCCATTTTCTTATGCGCAACACTGCTGCCCTCTACAAACAAAAAATGTCTTCACCTCTGTACATTTAAATCTTTATATAGTTCATTTTAACTAATAAATTAATAATATTTTTATTATTACAAGTCGAAAATTAAGTATGATTTTTTAAATATTCTTGTGAATATATGTATGCTTTTTTTTGCTTTATCACATTATGCTACCAGAGGGCACCACTTCACCTCTTTTATTGATGACATCACATGGAGGCAACGACTATGGCGATCCTTTGTTGGTAAGCAAGTAATAGTAATTACCTTTCTTTTTATGTTAGAGAAGTGATCGTTGAATACTACTCATGAAGCGTCTGTAGTGTATTTGAAATCTAGTACACTTTTCTACAATTTATAATATGAATGCGTTAAGTCTATATGTGACCACGTGCCGCATGGTATTTCAATCTAGTACCGACGATAGTGGCGCTTGGGCCGATATTTACCACCTCTTGTCATACCTTCGACAAGCGTTGTCTTGCTGTGTTTGTGGCAAATTGCTGATTATTCCAATGTCGTCTAGTGTTTCAAGCTGTCACCATTATGTTTGTAAAACATGCATTGGAGGGAAAATGCGACTGAAACCATCTTGCAGTTGGTGCAAAGATTATAATAAATTTGTTGAAAATATTCACCTTCGAATACTGTTGCAGTGTTATAAAAAACTTTGTGAATACTTAATTAGTACAGCACTTCATAGGAAATGGGGTAGCTTAAATGGTGGTAGTAATATTAACTTCTCAGATATTGTGCAAGAAGGTGCCGAACTACATGATGACTATCGTTATTCTGACGTACCACAACGGAGTATGCATCGTACCGTTTTAAACGCGAGCAGAACTGTGTGGTCGACATCAGATGGCGCTCGTGATGATGATGACCGTCTGACTTCTGAAACCGCGATTTCAAATTCAGTTGTCAACGGTGATGCTGCAAAAGGAGTAGCGAATGGTAATGGCTCTGTATATAGCGTCACAGTTGCTGGAAGCAACTCTACTAAGATTATGATTAAAAGGACCCCCACCGAAAGTAGTAGTTCAGAGAGTCCAGTTGCATTTGTGCCAGACACTGTTAACAAAAGGCTTAGGACTAGTGATTGTTCCAGTCATACGCCGAAAGGCGGGTCAAGAATAAAGCCAAAGAAAAAAGGTTGTCGTTGCGGTTTAGCAACACCTAATCCAGGAAAACTGACCTGTTGTGGGCAGAGATGTCCATGTTACGTGGACGGCAAATCGTGCACAGAATGCAGATGTAGAGGGTGTCGGAACCCCCACAAAGCTGCTGAAGCACAAAATAGTGATGTGCAAAGTACGGATGAAAAGGAAGATAATTCTCAGTTACCCACAGATATCCAGAAAATAAATACCAGTGATACGTCTATCAATTTAGAAATGAAATTTGAAGTAGAAGAAAGTAGTGACATTGATGTTGACGGCTAATAGTTTTGTTTTAATTAGATCAAAACTTTACAAGGACAGATTTTTAAAAAGTTTATAAAATAATTATACATCCGTTTTGAATGTACGATGAGTTCTCCCAAGTGACAGAAATTGTGAAGGTTGAAGTCCTTTCTTCAAAAGGCAGAATCATTGTATGTCATGATTGTCATAATTGAATTCTCATATGAGAAAAAATAGTGAGCATTTAGCACCATATATATAGCACTGCACACCTTGTTTATAAGCTCGTTTTATATTGCTGTAGGGCAGTGGTTCTCATGCCATACTTTTTTTTTTTTCAATCATTCCAAAATGTTAATGAGATCTTGGCTTTATGGGGAGATCTAGAAATGTAGCCGTTCTGTGGCATTATTAATATAGTTGCATACCAATGACATTGGAATTTATGAAACCTAGATTTATTTATTTTATTATTATTATTATTATTATTATTTTTTTTTTTTTTTTTTTTTTTTTTTTTTTTTTTTTACAAAATTTTCATATGTATGCATTGGTTAATTTTAACTTTTAATTAATTTTGGGGACTATATGAATCATTATTGGATTTTATACTTTAGTTTGAGAATCACTGCCATAGAGATTTGTGATATTTAAATAACAAGCCAGTAATGCCATTATTAGTACTTTATTCAAAATATTTTACGTTTTGTGTGCTTTCCTAATATACGCAATATGAATAAATTGTTGCAGAATATTTTATCTAATATAGATAGGAATCGAAATGTGTTACTTCAAAACCAAAGATCTTATATTTGTAGTTAATGCACTTGTATTACCTAAAATACTTGTTCAAATAAAAAAAGTACAATGTACAGTACAAATATATATATATATTTAGCTTTTAGATGAAAGTATGTACAGATCTGTAGTTTGTTTTATGTTTACCATGCTGTATATAACATCAGTGTAAATATATGTATGAATACTTGATGTTGTTTTTCATACCTGTCATCTGACTACAAGTCCATACTTTGACAAAATGTGATACTGAAGAGAAAATTGCTTTTGTATAACGTTTGGATACGGGTTTGGGCTGTAATTTATATAAATGCAATGAAATCTAATTTTCATTCAGAATTTTTAGTCATTTTCATTTTGTGTACAACCTATACATATATGCTAATATGTATCAATTTATAAACTACCTCTTCATAAGTGTACATGTTAACATCCATGAGTTTTGTTCAGTTCTTTGATATACCATCCAAGACTGTCACCAATAATTGGTATATTATTTGTTCTGGAGAAATTATTTTGTGCTCTGTAAACTTCTGCAGATTAAAAAGATTTTTTCAAACTAGTGTTATTATTATTTTTAATCGTTAATTAATATTATCTAAGTGTTTTGAAAGATGAAATTTTGTAATGGCTACAACTGGCTTTAAGGTTTTGTTATACTAAATTTCTACCCAAAATGTATCCTCTTCCCTGATGATCACAGATGATTAAAAATAAAACTTGGATTAAAATAAAATAATACAATTAAATAAATATATTTTAAATAATTTGAAGTACTGTGCTGAGATCAATGGTATGCTGGGGCAGGAACAAGTAAAGACACATTCTTAAGACGTGTGTGTGTATATATATATACGAGGGTGGTTTCATAAGTTTCCAGCCTGACCAACTTTTAGAGGTGATAAGAAACAACTGTATCACTTTTCGACAATCTCCCTTTACTTCAACACACTTTTCACATCTTTGAATTAACATTTTTATGCTCTTGAAAAAATAGTCTGCACTTTTGTCTGCAAACCGCAGACAAAAAAACTGCATCTTTTACCTCATCTGCAAATTTTCTTCCTCGAAATTTTCTTTAATTTTGAGAAGAGGTAGTAGTAGTCACTGAGTGCTAGATCTAGGCTGTAGGATGGGTGTTCGTTCTCTTGGAAGTCACAACAATAGCCATATGGACTGAAACATTGTCGTGAAGCAGGCAAACACCATGAATCAGCATTTCTCCTCTTTGCTCCTTTATATAGTATCATGCAGAAGTGAAGCATAATATACTGCATTCACAGTGGTATTAATTTCATCAAAGTCAATCAAGAGAGTTCCCCAGCAATCCCAAAAGATTGCAGCCATGAACTTGGTGGACTGAATGACCTTGCATTTCTTAGCCTGGTTTGTGCCACTATGGATCCCCTATTGGGAAGAGGATCATAATAGTGCACTGACCTTTGTCATGTGAAGCTTCTCGTAAATAATGTGAAAGATGGTTGTTATAGAAAGCCCCAACCTTGCTGAGGTTTCTTTGAGCTTCAGCTGTCTGTCATTGAGCAGTTCCTCAACATGAGAGACATTTTCCTCAGTCATCACTTCCACAGGCCAACCATCATGAGGATCATCTTCGATGCTCTCTCTTCCTAGGCAAAACTTTAGCCCATACTTTATGGCGGAATATTAAGGAGAAGCTTCCCCATAAACACCAACCAATTGCTGTTTGATAGTACTTGAGAAAGCCCTACTTTGGTGAAAAACTTTCTCACAGCATGGTACTCAATTTGCCTCCAACTGGATGAAGCAGGTAGAGTTGAAACTGGTACACTCCATAAATGGTGCTGTTTCTCAGGCTGGAAACTTTTGGAACCTACCTTGTATAATATCTATACCTCTATGATATGCAACTTAGGCTACTTGCACTTATGATGCCCATCATATTAACGCATTCACTAACCACTTCATTCTGGAACCCATGGACCAGGGTGTTACTCTTGTCTTCAAGGCATATTAGTAGCAACAGCCTGAGCAAATGTATTTATTAAATAATATGGTTTGAGGATTTTCTCACCCTCAGAGACTTTTGGAATGAAGGTAATATCTTGCAGATGCAGCATGGAGTTACTTAATAACAGAATGTAAGAGTGGCGTTTAGAAGGATCTTCTGAAAATATATGTTCATACATTCACAAGATTATTATTTTTATTATTATTATTATTATGTAACACCTCCAGGGAGTCCAAAGATTCATCGAGGGAGGCACCTACTTCTATAACTCTCCGTCTCCACCAACCGCAACTACCTTCATCATCTATCGACCACCAACACCTAGTATTTTCACAGATAATCACAAACATCCATGCCCACGGCAGGATTCGAACCTACTGATTCAACAAAGACAAAGCGTTACGTTATGTGAGATTGGTGACATGGTAATCCTGCTAGCTAAAGAGTTTGAGTCAGAAATTGACAATGAAAACATACAACATATGTTTTAAGTTGCAAAAAAAAAAGCTCTTAAAGTCATAGATCTAGTAGAACTGAAAGCTTATCAAAGGAAACTGACTCTAAAATATTTTAGACTTGAGAAAAATTGGCAGGAATATTTGTCTTTGATAGTGAGTCAGTTCAGTTGTTTGAAGACGTCATTCCAACATGGAGAGATTTAACAAACAGAAGTATGATGATGCAGAATGCTTTGTTGCACTTCATCGATTTGAGGAATTTATTTTTAGTAACCTAACCTCTTCTACTAAACCGTTCTGTTAAAATAACACCCGTGAAGAATTTTTCTTGCAACGTGTTTCCATTTGATTTTACTGGTAAATGCACAGAAGCACTATACACTCAAGATACTACAGTATAGTATTGTATACAACAGTTATAATTTGTAAATTGTGTAATTTATTAATATCCGAGAAACAGATTTATAATTGGAACATGGGATATTAAATCGTTATATCAACTTAGTCAACTCAAGATTCTACAACAAGAAGTAAATGCTATGAATGGTTTATCATTGGTATATGTGAGATAAAAATGACCAGAATGTGAAGAATTAACAAAAGAAGAAGGAAATCTCTTTCTTTACGCAGATATTCCAGAAGAAAAATAGGTTTCTTGATCCAATAGAAAATTAAATCTGTGAACAGTACACTTGCAGTAGTGAGGTAAGCCACTAAATATATCTATCTATTGCACAAGAAGATGCACCAACAATCTTGTATGATTTTGTCCACTTTGTTGGTCCTTTTGGATTAAGAGAAACAAATGACAAGGGTATGAAACTGATAGAGTTTGTTTTGAGAAATGGCCTCACTATAATCAGTACACTTTTCCCACATAAAAGGTCGCGAAAATGTACCTGGATCTCCTCAGATAGAAGAGCTGGGAACCTAGCTGATTGTATAAACCTGTATAAACTCAGCAAGAACTAGATCTCTCCCAGGTGCTGAGCGATCATAATTTAGTCACAGTAATATTTATGTTTACATTTGGAATTAAAACCCCAAGAAAAATAAAATAAAACTGTAACCTTACACAACTCAAATCAGATACCACTAAAGAACTGTTTAAAGCAAATATTGCTTCTTCTGAAATCCCTGTTTACCCTTGATTCTGAAGCCTCTTACCAACAGTTTTCAAAGGCAGTCATTGAAGCAGCTGAAAATATCCCAGAAATAGAATGCAGTATTAACAGACCTTCGGTTACTCAAGAGATATTACAGCTTTTTGATATCAGCAGAGAAGATTAAAACCAGTTCTTTACATTGGGAACAACAATGAAAATTATCTGAATAGACAGATTAAAAAGGAGATAAAGCTTATAAAAATGTTGAAGATCATGTTCATAAAAATAATCATACAATAACATACCAAATAACTAAGAAATTAACAAAGCCTTTTGTTCATACGATCTGTATAGTTAAAGATGGGGGTGGAACAAATATTACTGATCGTGAAAACATATTGAAAAGATAGTAAGATAATTCCAGTAAACTATTCAAATGTGATAGCTTGCACCAACAAAACTTAAAAGGAATTCTCCCAGTGATGACAGTGATTGTCCTATGCTTAGAGAAGAAATAGAAATCATCTTAAGGTCAAAAATAGTACGAATTGACAGTATCCCATCAGAACCACTTAAAGAAGGGGATGAACATATTGTTAGTGCACTTCACAAAATATTTCAGTAGGTATGGAACAAGAAAATATTGGTGCACAGGTATTTCCCATTACAATGAAAAAGGAAACAATCATCTTAAGATCAAAAACAGCATGAATTGACAGTATCCCATCAGAACCACTTAAAGAAGGGGATGAACATATTGTTAGTGCACTTCACAAAATTTGGCAGTAGGTATGGAACAAGAAAATATTGGTGCACAGGTATTTCCCATTACAATGAAAAAGGAAACAACAAAAAATCCAGTAATTTTAGGACAGTTATCTCATCAGCTATCCAAGCAAAATGTTTTTGGACATATTATACTCATGTATTGAAGTAAGAATGGAATCCAATTTTTCAGACTTCCAGGCTGAATTTAGAAAGAAAAGGATTACAATTGACCAAATATGTATGCTCCATATCATTGGAGAAAAATACTTAGAACATAATAAATTAATATGTCATAATTTTATTACCCTTCAGAAAGCCTTTGTTTCAATCTGGCATGATGACCTTTGCAAAATTCTGCAGCATTATTGAATAGATAGCAAAATAATGCCACTAGGTTGATCTCTGTACTGATTTTCTGAAACGATGGTTGAAATCAAGTGGAATTGCAGCACTCCTCTTCCAGTGGAGTGAGATGGTGCAAATTATCACCAATGTTATTCAACTGCTCCCTCGAATATGTCGCAAATGAGGCCTTGGATTGAGAAAGAAGGATAAACCATCTAAAGTATGCTGATGATATTGATATAATTTTTCCTGGAAAACAAATCAGATCTTCGTGAAAAACTATAGAAATATGGCTTAACCATAAGTATCCAACATCAAAAACAATGACAACTATCTCTGCTTCTAGCCAAGTATAAATTTTTCCCCAATATAAATCCTCCAAGAATATCTACCTGCCAGTATAATATATCCTCCAGCCAACAGACATAAGACTATCTCTGCGAGAAAATTATCTTATAATGAATTAATATTATCAGAGTTCAAGTTGCAGAACTCACAACCTTCAGACTGAGTACCAAATCTCTGTGGTAGTAGGCATCTCTGAGTGATAGATCAGTTTCATCGCTCAGTACAATACTACCGCTTTCTTACCTGAATCTTGAAATGACCAAAAGTTGTGTTTCTGTTCATAGCAAAGTTCCTGTCATTACCTTCCTCCCCATTTCTTTCAGCATGCAATATGAATGATGTTTTCAGAATTATACCAGATATCGTGGAGGGACGCATCATTTCTTCTTTTAAAAAGTGTACATCTTTAAAATGGTTATTCCACAGATCAGTCGCTAGACATTGTGCGGGAAAGAACCTAATGGTACTGTTATAATGAAGCATCCAGATCAGCAGTGAATAATTTTGCTGTCACTATTCTACCAGGTGTGCTTGCAGGGTGCCTGTGTAGTGGTATATGGGATGCTCGGCCAAGACTCGTAGAATGATACTTTCCATCTGTACAGCTTAGTAAGAAATCCATTATTGGATATTCCATGTCCTCCCACTTTCAACTCAAAACACAACTGTGAAGAGTAACAAGCAAAGAGAAATTGATTACACGTGGATAAAGACAAACCTCTCAAATGCTTCTCGATTTATTACACAAATACATGTGGTCTTTGTTCCAACCACATTTATGTTTCGTAACAGAAACTTAAACTTCAGCTTACTCAAACACTGCTCAGTTTCATTATTTAGACATGTCCTTTTGTCTTAAACGTACATTTATGCATATGTTCTTCCTGGTATACCATGTAAAATGTTTCCAACCTCGAATCTCTTCTTTTTGATTATCTGAATCTAATCTTTGATTTTCTTCTTTGATTATCTGAATCTAATCTTTGATTTTCTTCTTTGATTCTCTTAAATTTTGATCCCGTATAAACTACTTTCTGATATCTATCAGTTAAATATAAGAGATTATTACCCATAATCTCTTATATTTACATATTTACCCATTTCTAAAATGAGTGAATACGTTAAGAAAAACCCACTTCAGAATTTTCAATATTCTAGAAACACTAATCATCCCGATAATTCAGGGGGGGGGTTGATGCCACTATTATACAGCAGTATGATCTCACCCTCACTCTCTCTCTACTTTTTTAAGCCCTTGCATTGTTCAGGCTTAAACTAAACAAGAGAGGTCAAAAGGCATTGATAATGCTTCCTCATATTCCTATAACGTGCGTTGAAATCATGTCTAGTATTTTGCAAAGCTATTAGCATCTTCAATGCCCTTTCCCCTTCCTTTTTTCTTGAACTGAAGATGAATTAGCCAGTCTCATAGGGTCTTAGCAGCGTTTTCGATTCGAAACTCGGGTTTTTCATCCAGCAAAATGGACAAACTAACCAGAGGTACACAATTTACAGACATAATACACTAACCTCATAGCCTTAAGTGCTGCTGCCATAGGGTAAAATTTATGCATAATTAGGGAGTCACATGATAAGAGGCCTTTGCCATAGTATAGATAACCTAAAATTCACTCAGTAGCAGTGGCGGCGCTGCAACTTTCGAAATATACATACACACTGTAAGTACAGTGTATACGTGTTTGGATAAAATATTAAAATTATGGTAAAAATAAAAAAAATTAAACATGAAAAAATATTGTTTATTATCGATAAAATTATACAGTTTGGTGTAATTCAAAATTACTTAAAAATAAAATATATTCTTCTTGTTGTGTAGCTCAGTGAACACATTATTTTCGTTGGAAGACCAAAAAATGAAAAAAAAACAGACCTAATAATCATAATAATAACAATGTATGCAATATGGTCCCACAGATGTGACAAAATACACGGAA
Organism: Typopeltis vanoorti; assembly: GCF_054136105.1. Taxonomy (NCBI): domain Eukaryota; kingdom Metazoa; phylum Arthropoda; class Arachnida; order Uropygi; family Thelyphonidae; genus Typopeltis; species Typopeltis vanoorti. The sequence goes on from NC_143572.1 coordinate 63,174,150, forward strand.
GAGACACCAGACAAGACCATACATACTAGCAAAAATTAACAATTATTTAAAGGAAATTATCATATAAACTACACAAACCAAAAGCATGACAACACAGCAATGGAGGAAACTCGGCCTAATTGGAGAAGAAGAAGGAAAAATAAAACTTATACCGCTAATGGAACCCTCGTAGTTAGTGGTAAACAATAATGATAACCCACTATCTGAACAAAAAGCATAATCCCAGACAAAGGTGCTGTTAACGTAGGCCCATTCGCCACAATGAGAGGAATAATGACAAGATATGAAATCTAATAAAAAATTTTTTTTTTAAATAATAATTAAAAATAAATAAAAGTTTAACAATAATAATAAAAATATTAATAATAATATATAGGTACGCCTATATATAAGGAATAAGAATGTTATATATATATGTATATCTAATTGTGTAAGGGGGAAAAAAATGGAAATGTAAATAGCAAATTACTCCTTAAGATAAGCCAATACTATTCTAGTAATAAATATGTAGATTAAGATATATTACCACAAATATGTATATGTTCTTGTATATACAGACACAAGGATGGTGGAAATGTCAATTGTAAGAAATGCAGATAACATAAGTTTATAACATGATAATAACCCAAAATGTTAATAGGATATATTATCCATTTATAGACCTGTAACTAATTCTGCAATTCAGAAAACTTTTGTATATAAGAAATTACAGATTTATCTCTTAAGTTAAGCAAACAATATAATGTTAAAGCAAGATGGAATTCTTTTTTGTAAAAATAAGAGTGCCTACAAAAAAAAATCTGCATAAGATATAGAGATACTACCAAAATATATGCATATATAAATGTAAATAAAATCATAAGCAATGTATGTATTTTAAGAATAAGATGTGCATTTAAATTAAGTTAATAAAATAATCATCCAAAATATGTGAACAAAGATATAGAATGAAGATATATGTAAAACGAATCGTACATATGGAAAATGTCAATGCTAACATATATATGTATGTATATGTATGTATGTGGATGTGTATATATAAACGTGAATAGACTGATCTGATAATGGAACTTATAAATAGACTGAAATCACTATGTAACATATACCAACAAAAATAACAGCTCAAGCAATTCAATAGGACAATAAGGAAAATGGAAATTGAGCATGTGATGTTGTATCTTATTTACACAGTGATTGTAAAACAGGTGTCATAAGTATATTGTAACGAGTAAATGAAAATGCCTAATAGAATTAGCAGCCTATGTACAAATTGTAAATAACTGTATATATATTTATTTTTAAATGTACACAGCTGCTGTTGTTGATACAAATAAACTCAGTGGAAGTGGTGCTTGCATCCTCGTCGCTTGAAGAAAGACTTAAGTTCAAGTCTAGTCGCCGACTGGAGGAACTTTTTCTATGCCTTTCTTCGACCGATTCACGAGTTCGTCGATCTCTGGTACGGGCAAGCATACTGTAAACTCAAGAAAATCGACCGTAGTACCCACATTATTTCACACACTAACATATCTTGTTAGGGTTAGGTACCAAGAAATGACAGCACTTGTTTGCCAGCCTCTTCATCAGTGACCGCAGTAATTAGTGATAGACATGGGCCAGCTATCTCTGATTGGCTACTGGAGGAAATTGAATTGCCTACTCAGTCTCCGAACGCCAGATAGGGTATAAAAGGCGTGAGCTGATTTATTTATTATTTATGTTTTGTTTCAAGAAAAAATATTGTTTATTATCGATAAAATTATACAGTTTAGTATAATTCAAAATTACTTAAAAATAAAATCCATTCCATTAATTATAATTAAAGGAATGGATTTACGATTTTTGGACATTACAATTAAATCCTTTAATTGTAATGTCCAAATATTTAAAGAGACGGAGTAAACATGATAAGCACTACGAACACTCTACTACTGGCGCAAACTGCATATAAACAACAGTGGAACTGAGTCACGGACAGTGCCGCATTACGCTAATCGCTCGCATCTCATTATGACGTACATATGCTTGCGCGTAACAATATGAAACTGTGGGAAACCCAGTGCTGCTAGCGTCCTTCACCCTTCTAAGTGCTACAAGATGGATTTTTATTATTTTTTGTACAAAATAATAGAATTGTATAGGATTGTTGATGATAAAATTAAATATCAGAAGCAAATATAAATAAATTAATAAATATATTTATATATCGAGAAAAATTGGGGGTGCTGCAGTTCTGCAGTGCCGATGCACGAGCCGCCCATGCTCAGTAGTCAGACCACTTAAAAGACAGAGGTTAAAGGTCACAGCAACGATGCTGCTGAACCTTGCCTTACTGCCTACATAGACTCAAATAACAAAACAGAATTCACTATGTGAATGTGTTCAATAGTTAAAATATACCATAACAAATAGTTCTTTCTTTATTTATTTAATGAACTATGACCTAAAAATAACCGGAAAAAAACTACATAAATTTCAGCAAGAACAAATTAGCAACTACTAGATACAGCTGCACTGGTTGAACCATGTGACCGTACAAGTTTATTTTTTGAGTCACTAATGTGACTCAAAAAATAAATAAAATGAACAACGCTTCGCCTATGTTAATCGTTACGAGATAGAGATATTCAATTAATAGTATGCATTTTTTTGGCATAATTTCTCAAAACAATACATAATGCTTCGAGAATCTTAAACTGATTGGACCCAATCAATCTCCAAAGAAAGAAAGAAATTTAAAAGTTCGTAAAATTTTGGAAGATTTTGCTGAACGAAAAGCAAGAAATATTTCTTGCTACTTAGTTTATTTTTATTTATTTTTGTAAAAATATAATCAATAAATAGATATTTAATGAATATTTCATTTTGAACATTGTTTAATAGTATATATTCGCGATACTGATCTTAAATTAGGGGCCCCGTTCAAAAGAGTTCTAACTTTGCTAACATTTTATAAGGCTCGTATAATAATGCTTAGTAAAAACTGTATAAAATTCATTTAATAGTTTAGTCTAACTAGAATAGCCCAACATCCAGGGGTGCACAATCGTAATAATAATAATAATTCGTGATCTGCCCAAAATGGCATACGTAACCGTAAGTTTTGTTTAAGTAGTTCGTCTTCTGCTCGAAGGACTTCGTCGGAAGGGACTAAGTTAGTGAGGCTCTGTGAGAGCCTCAGTAACTCAAACATACTGCCATCAATACACTATTCATAGCTGCTAATTACACTGCTGATTGCACAACAGATATTTTTAACAATATACCTCCAGCAAGACATCTAGTAACTATATAAAGAACTAGAAATTAAAAAAAAAAAAAGAAAAAGAAATATTTTGCTTAGTGATGTACACATACGGGCTACTGAATTAGAAACATTTATGCAGATGTACGTAAACATCACTAATTCGCAACGTATATGCAAAATACTTGGTCACGTGCGTCACACGTGTTCTAGGCAACTATTTAAAGAACGCTGCTCGTCAGTAATCGTCAATAGTCACAATGGGATAAACAAAGAATTTTTCGGAGTTCGATAAAGGGCTTATTGTGAATGCCAGTCTGGCTGGAACCACGATTTCGTAAACAGCAGAGCTGACTGGTTTGTCAAAAGGAGAGATATTCCTGCTGTTTAATCAGTGGAAAAATAACCCCTCTTGCTTGTCTAGGAGCCGTAACTATGGTCCTAGGACAGCCTATTTGCAGCAACTGACTGAAGCATTTAATGAAGACTGTTCCAGACACATATCTCACCAAGCTATGTGCAGGGAATGGAAGAGGTTCGGTATTGTCAATTGCATGCCTATATGAACACCACTGATTTCTGCAAAGAATTGGAAAGTTCGTCTATAGTGGTCAGAAACACCGAGACTGGACACTAGAAGACTGGAAAAAAGTCATGTGGTCTACGAATTACGGTACACCTTATTCTGTACCCATGGTAGGTAGAGTGAATTGCTTCATGGCGGGTTCCCCAAGAAGCAATGCACCCAGCTTCCCTCGTAAACACAACTCAAGGTTCTGGAGATGGTGTCATGGTGTGGGCAATGGTCTGTCGGTACGGAACAGGTTCCCTGATTTTGCTGGAAGGTGGATTGTCATCCAAGGAATATTGAACATTGTTGCTGATCAATGTCGTCCACGAAACAACTGCTACTTGTAAGTAGGTTGTTTCGTGGACGACATTGCTACTGTCCATCGTTGTACAGTAGTGGTTCAGCGAGCACGACAGCAGCGACTTCTACTAACCTACTTGCCAGCCGAAATCTCGGTTCTGAAGCCAATTGAGAATATATGGGACATGTTAGAAAAACTGATCCGGGAGCAAAGTCGTCTTCAATCAAATCTGAGTCAGTTAAAGTACAGTCTAGTGAAAGCCTGGTATGATGTAGACGTAAATGCAATCCAACCCGTTGTCGAATCTATGGAACACCCTATATGTGCTGCAATTCGGGATAAAGGAAGTCCAACACGGTATTGAATAAAAGTTTCTAGTTCAGTGGCAGGTATGTGTATCTGGATCGTTGAAATAATACAACAGACTTTTCTTTCAGGAGAATAATTCAGCTTGAATAGAAAAGACTTTATTTTTGCAACTGAGATTCTCGCAACAGTTCAATTTGTCTTTCTGTATTATTTCAGAAATGTCTTATTAATATGGAACTGATTTCAAGTGTGATAATTTTACTTGCATAAATTTTATTTGCAATAAATTTGACTTGCATAAGTGAAGTTTTGAAAAATTATTAATTTTTCAAAAAAAAAACTCTTTATGAATAGGAAAAAAATCAATAAAAATAAAATAAGAATTGGAAATTAGAAATGTCTTAAAATCTAATGCTGCATATGTTACAGTAGTGAAGATCGCCACTACTACTACGATTTCTCAGGGAGACGTTGGGCTCGCATTTTGTTAAACACTCGTTCCACGAGCTACATTTCAAAGCAGTGTCAGATCATCCATTCTTCTATTACTTTCTTAACCCACGAAATTGAAATGTACCCCCTGATTGAGTAACTGCCTAAATTTACTCTTTTCTAAATGAAATAATTAAAGTTTGACGTATTTGGTACACGCCATGACAATTGCAGTACAACTCCGATGGAATAATTCTTTCAAAAGTAAATATATCAGTATTACGTCGACCACATTATTACGTCACTGTTAATAGCCCTCGCTAAAACGAGTAAAAATATTGAACTTCGGTCTGTGTTTCCTCGGCGAAGAATGCTGTTTTAGATATGGTTAAAATCTCTCTTGTGTGTTCGTGTTTGGAGTGGAAAGGATGCGAAAACAGACGACTCTCTATAAGGGTAACTCAGAGTTTCTCTGATATTGAATTAGGCCTTCTTTGCTATTTGGAGAACACTGTTTATGAAGGTCTCTCATATGAATTCTCGTATGGGAGAAGTACAGTTTTGCTGGAAATTAAGTAGGTATTATTTCTGACCTGCCTTCTTTAAAACATCCCAATTTTTATTTCTACCCAAACTAAGCCCATTGGAAGTTTGCAAACGACATGTTTCTATTTTCGATGTTTTAATGAAAGGCGAGATTGTGATTTCGGAGCCCCCGTGATTATTCCCTAGTTACTGCAAGACGGTTATGGTTCCAGGGACAGTTGGTCACCTGGTGACCAAACTGTCCTCGTCGTTGCAGTAAAAGTTGGAGTGGCAGGACTTTTGGCAGTTGGTTTGCTACAGTATGGAGAAGGGAGAATTAGTTTTCGAGGTCTAATAAGAAGGCCTCGCTGAAGTCCTTGTAGTGCCGGGCTATCTTTGCGCTTCGCCTACACCTTTTTCCAGTCTGTTTCAAACGAGTCGATGCTTTGATGGAGGATGGTAAGCTCGTAAACCAGTAATAATAATAGTATTTATTATTAATGCTGAGATAAACGAAAATAACACCAGCTGTTCGTTCTGAGGTGTGGTGAGGCAGTGGCGCCTACCCAGTTTCTGTTTTCTGTATTTTTGCAAGCATTCTAAATAGTCGGAGGAAATGACTTCTGTTTTCTTCGGGGTGGGCTGGTGGGCTAAAAAAAGTGTAGTGTTAGTACTTTTACAGCGTATGTACGGATTAATCTAAGATTATGGATTAATAAAAGTCTTTAATGACATAAAATTAAAATTTTCTTCTTCATTTCAAATATTATGATAGATTTTTTATATTATTCCAAGTTAGAAAAGAAATAAAATAAAAATCAGCTAATGCTTTTTATTTCCTTATTAGGAGTAGACGAGGCCTCTTAATCCTATTTAGACGTTTTGGAGACTAAGTGGGCAGTTTAATCTGCACCAGTTGCCAATCAGAGATGGCAGGCCAATTACTGTCACTAATTTTAAGCGACAACCGATGGGGAGATGGGCAAGCAACTGCTGTCATCTCTTGGTACCTAACCCTAACAGGATATATTACTATCTGAAATAATGTGGGTTCTCCGTTGATTTTCTTGAGTTTATGGGATGAAAAAATCGAGTTTCCGGGAGAAAAAACCCCAGTTGCCCGTGCCAGAGATCGACTAACTCGGGAAGTTGTCGAAGATAGGCTTAGAAGTTCCTCCAATCAGCGATTAGACGAACTAAAGTTCATATTCGAGATCTAGCGCAGAGGATGCAAGTGTCACATCCACTGAGCTTCACAGGACTTCGCATTAGGAAAGGTTTTTTATATAAAACAAGAAAAAAGATTTTTCTTTTTTTGGTCTATTTTCCATGGATTTTTCTTTTTTTGGTCTATTTTCCATGGATTTTGCTTTTTTTGCATAATTTTCTCTACATACCAGCATGTCATATGTGATAAACAACTTTTGTCCACCAATAAGCGGTAAGGTGGTCTCACAACGGTTGGTATGCATTCATCTATCACCGAAGACAATCACGAACATCCCTGCCCTCGGAGGAATTGTAACTCAAATCAGTTGGTTGGATGATTCAGTTTTCAAAGAAGTTGGCAAGAATCTAACATGTGATATTCAATTCCCATAAAGCGGTGGATTTTCCTCTGCCTAGAATGTGTGCGAATATACAATAAAGAAAACAAAGTCATAAACTTTATTTCAATTTATTGCAACTCACCACTTACCTAGCAGCATTCCGGATTTTGATTATCCTGGTCAACTTATCGTCTATTCGGAACTTGGCATTGTCGATGTTCATTACTTATTATAATGAGTGCTTCACTGCATACGGAAGAAACAGTTTCTGCATTATTTCTTTCTGTTATAAACAGGAAGATTTATGGCAGAAAAGGAAAAAAAAACTGTCAACTAGATAATTAGGTCTGTAGGTCAAAATCTACAGAGCAATCCTCAACAGAAGATGCTCATGTTATCTTATAATATTCAAATTCTGTTTCACATGAAATGCCAATTTTTTCGTGATTTTTTTATTTTTTCAAACATTCTGTGTAACATAATCCCGACCAGTGGCGCACCCACAGGGGGGAACAAGGGCCCTGACCCCCAAAGAAAAAGGAAAAAACATAGAAAATTTTCCTAAAATCTTTTCGTAATTAAAATTCTTATTTTTTATGTTGTGTCGTGTCTTCTATTTCTATAGTACGTATGAATTAGCGATCATTGCAGATGCTCAGTCATAGGTCGTATAGAAATGACACGACACAATATATCCCCTCCCCTATAAAACCCTGAGTGCACTACTTCATTCATCTACTTCGTATGGTGATTCAACGGCCGTGAGTCCCTTTTACAGGGAGGTACTACATCACCTCTATTTTTATCCAGGCTCGGGACCGGCATAGCTGACAATTCAGACTTATGGCTGGAAAGATTGTCTTAAGTATTCCTGACTGTATCCGTGTGTGTTCACGGGGCCGGTTTGAATGCTTGCGAGATGAAAACCTCCCAAATAAACTAGGGGAAAAAACTCTGCTGTCCGCGCCTAATCCCGGCTAATGCAACAGGCTTCGGAAAGTTGCCTGTTACGAAATCGTTTTTATTAATGAAGAATGCTGTTTGCTAAGAGAATTATTATCTAGTGTTTCTAAGATATACAGTAGAGAACAAATTAATCTAAACAACCGAATTTTCGTCGAGTTTTTGGTTTTGGTTTGGTTTGGTTTCAGTTAACAATAATTTTGGTTTCGGTTTACTTTTTTCGAAGTTAGATCACTTCAAAAAAAGTAATAACAAACAACTGAATCCATAGTGGTGAGTACGTTCTCCTGGAGTGGTTCTTTCAATTTAAGAGAAAGATCGAAGTCAAGGACTAATTTTAGGGCTGTACACAGATGAGGAAGCAATTGTCATCTATAATTTTCCGTAAGAAAAACAAAAGAAAAAAAAAAAAAAAAACGAGAGCACACAACGCTTTAACAGCGTCTAGCTTACAACTGATGTGAAGGTGGAAACTATTACATCATCTCGATTTCCGCGCATGCGCAGTCTTAAGAACTTATGAAACTTATAGTACGACATAACTGTCGTACTATACTTCGTTTTTGTGTGTGAGCGAAGCGGTAAAGAAAAAAATACGTTGTGAACTGTCATGTTGGCTACATTTATCTCTCTTATTTCACTTAAGCTTGCTAATTCCATTTCCATACTCATTTAGATTTCCAATTGTATCTCCTCCTTCCTCTCCTGGAACTGATTTATAAATATCCCAGACAGTATTCAAATTCTATGACTTCATTTTACCATTTTGGCAAAAGAATTTAGACAATAATATTGTTGTATCTGTCGAAGTACTTCTTATTCCAGACTATTTCTTTCAATCTGTAATGAGTTGTCTAGCTTTCCGCTGAAATTGTTATTCTTAGATTTATAAATACTTCTATATTTTCGCCATACAAAAACACTTTATATGTATGCTACAAAAAAGAAATTTCAATAGCATTACCGCTGCTTTTCTATCATAAGTTCACTAATTCGCTTAGGCTCTACCAACGTAGAACATATTTTTCTTATTTCTGTTATCTCGGGACCACACTTTTATAATGGATTGTATTAAGTTATTCTTTGTATCACAATTGAATTTTCCAAGTCTATTTTTCTAATGGGTTAATTCGAGGAGTTTCCTGGCCACTGAAGCAATTGGATGTTTGGTTTTTTGAGGAACTCTTTCACTTTTTTTTTTTCCAAGTGTAGCATGAAGCAATATACTATTGGAAGATAAGTTCTTTGTCTTTCTGGATCTGTGCTACCACTCTTTAATCTAATATTTTGATGCATTGCTGATTTGCGAAAATAGGAGACTCGCTCTCCATTGACAAAGGAATCTCTCTCATCTGAGAATATGACCTTCCATTTCTCAACAGTTCAGTCTTTGTACACTCACTGGAACCTCTTTCTCTGCATAGCCTTCGTCAACAGTTGTTTCTTTTTTTTTTTTTTGGTCTGTGGGCAGTCCTCCCTGCTTCCAGCAATCTTCGATAGACGGTCAGAAACATTAATCTTACTAGCTGCCAAGTCTCTATTTAAGTCTACAGTAGACAATCTTGGATTCCATTTGCTTTTCCTAACTAGTAAACGATCTTGAGTAAGTGTAGTTTTCCTTTTACACCCACATTTTGCTTTTCTGTCGAAAGAAACGTTACCCCTCTCCCTCAACCTCTTTAAAATTGCATTAATAGGTACTGAAACCAACCCACACTCAATGGCAATTTGTCTTTGACTCACGGATGTGTGCTGAGAAAGAATACATACTTTTTAACACTTTCTAGGAGATGTATCCATTTTATCGCTGCACAAAATGAATAAAACACTAAAAATGTCAACTTGTTCACACTATTAGAAAGACACAACATTCTTAATAAACAATGTACAGAGGATTAAAACACGCAGCATTCGACCAAATAGTGAACAAAAACGAAAACTGAAGCGCAGTTAAGTCATAAGTTCTGAAAACTGCGCATGCGTGGAAATTGAGATGATGTAATAGTTTCCACCTTCACATCAATTGTCAACTAGACTCAGTTAAAACATCAGGTGCTCTCGTTTCTTTCTTTTTTTTTTTTTTTCTTACGGAAAATTATAAATGACAATTGCTTCCTCATCTGTGTACAGCTCTAAAATTAGTCCTAGATTTCGATCTTTCTCTTAAGTTGAAAGAACCACTCCTGGAGAACGCACTCGCTACCATGGATTCAGTTGTTCGTTATTACTTTTTTGAAGTGATCTAACTTATCAAATACATCAACAAAAAGATTTGCTGACCAAAATGTTCAAGCTGCTTATCCACCCGATGTGCAGTGTGGCTAAGTAGATCCATTCAGCCTCATTACGTAACGAGGCAGAATAAAGCACTCATATTGTGGACAGTCATTCACAATATGAGTGATGAAGCCAAGGCCGCAATTTCATGATGGTGGCCTCCAGGACATCCACGAGGTGATAGATGAGGCCCTGGATTGGCTTTCTGATCTGGACATTGACCTATAACTGCTTTTGCGTAAGAATAAATAAATAAATCACCTGAATGGTTAACGAGAAAGAACCCAAATATCAGGACTGAAGTAAGCATAGGAAAGTCTGATCTTTTGGCATCAAGAGATGGTAGTATTTTCATCCTGGATTGTCAATCCAAGTCTGTGGATGGAAGCGAGACCGGGCAAATGAAAAGAGGACTGTGCCAGGTAAAGATGCAGAGAGAACGGTCTTAGTACTCAAGACATCAAAATACTTTTCCTCCGAGCCCTTGAAGGAACATTGGTGGCATGGAGGAAGCATCAGCGAATGATTAACAGGATACCTAAAGTAGGTGTCAGTTAGGCTTCGATATATAATTATGCATCAACGGTATGCACACTGTGTGTGTGTGTGTGTGTGTGTGTGTGTGCACGTGCGGTTATAGCAGTACTAGTTCTTGTTTATGATTTCGGGCATTCACCACTGCCTTACACATTACATCCTACGAACAATAAGTCATGTAAAAGTAATCAGTCATTAATAGTGGCGATCTTCATTCCCGCAGAATTCGAATATGAATTGAATGTTAAGATGGATGGAATTAAGATCTAAAAAAACCAAGGCCATAAAGGAAATAGTTACCCTTTAATTGCATGGATTCTTCTGGTCTATTTGCAGGATGAAAAAACATGAGTGTCCAGGCTGTCGACTCCATATGCGATCAGAAAAATTCAACCCAATTAAAAATTTGTTAAAACATTCTTCTTTGCGTCTCAGACAGGATTCGTTGTTAGAGATCAATCCACGATTTGATATCGAAGATAACCATTTTTAAAATTAGCCTTTAGCTCATTGCAGTATTCCAAATATGACATCACTTCTCATGCCAGAGAATCAACACGTCTATGATTTTTGCCATCGGACAAATGGCTAAATTTATCGGCAGATGTCCTAAAGAGTAAAGAATGCTTACTAGACCCGACAATAAAATGATGTTGAGAACGATTCTAACACGTCCTCCTATTCATAAAATATTCGATTCCCCCCCACAGAGTCCACCTGGTTACAAAGCCTCCATTATGACACGATGATGCATGCCTCCGTGTTATATTTTTCATACAGGAGCCATAGACACACAAAATAGAAAAATTAGCCGACGAATCCAGTTCTCTATTGCCATATGCGGAAGAAAATTAAGTGAATTTTGCATATTTTGAATTAGTCATGATTTGTCACAGAACGATTTTGTCAAACAATTGAAATTTTTTGCGACACATTTCTGACTTCTAAAAGGTAATTTTTTTAAAAAAAATTACTTGGTAAGTTTCATTGTTATTATATAGGAATTATTTTATTTATATGATAAATTTTGACAAATGTTTTGCTCTTTAACAAAAACGTACAAATTCCTAAACATACATATATAATGTAAATATATTATATACAATAAAATAATTTTAATTTATTTTTTTAAATTTTATTTCTTTATTATATTATATTATATTATATTATATTATATTATTTATTTATTTTTGTCTATTTCAAAGCAGTTGCATTGATTGGATTCGATTCATCAAATGTTATTAATTCACTAGTTTTGAATAGCGATCTCATGAATAAACGTAGCATTAATATGATTGAATCTAAAATTATTATTATAGACGATTGTCCAAATACGAACCCATCAGAAGATCCACAATATTCCATGACATTGAGGCGGGAGGACTCGGCTTAATAAACGTACACCTAAAAACTCTAAGTGCGAGAGCAAAAATCATAGAGAGAGCTTACACAGAGGAAAAAGCGTGGAGCGCATATATAACATATTATATGCAGAAGATAATGCCCGACAAAGTAATATGTTCCCTTCCGCATTCGATGGGCAAAACACCAAGAATGTTCCACGAGATTGCGGAAGGTTACAACTTTATTAACAAATACATAGGAATAAACGAATTCTTGAAGATGAGACCTAAAGCAGCACACATCAAACTCACGCGCACAGTTATACCACCACCACAACACCGGGAGATTGAAAGAGGGACATTAAGACTATCAAACGCACTTAAAAAAGCTTAAACCCCAAATTAAAAATATTCTACTACAAAGATGAGTCTTCGGACTCCTTGGAGGTATCAGGAATAATAATAATAATAATAAGTACACCACGCTTGTTTGCCCACCAAAATATGGCGCACAGAGAAAGGGATCCCTCTTCAACGCCCCGCCAGATGTCATTTTTTCACCCAACCAGAAACACTTTACCACTTAATGATGTACTGTCCTCACACCTCCCAAATATGGAACACGGTTCAAATACTCATAAAACACAAACAACCCTTTACAGAACACGCATTATACTGGTTAAAGGAAGGGAACATGAACACAACTAAAGCGATCATCATTATAACAATCATGTACTCGATTTGGACATACAGATGCGACAAAATTTACGGAAGGGAAACAGGACCAGACATACTCAGGAAAATAAACAACATATTAAAAGAAACAATCACAGATACCACAAACAGAAACAAAATAACAAAACACCAATGGCGGCAAATAGGTCTCATCTCAGAATTCGAAGAACTGCAAATGATAAAAATAAGGCACCCACCATAAAAATAAATAAATAAATAAAATAAATAAAAAAACATAAAACACACATATACACGATAAAATAAATATACATAAGCAAAAGAAAAGCATATTGTAAACTTTTTCATTAAGCAATTAATGTACATATAACAGTAGTATGGGAGGCTCTTCTGACAAAATGCTTCCGGTGGGCGTGGCTTCCTGACGTCATTGTGTGTGGCGTCATGAGTTTGGAATGTGTTGGAATTTCCCTGTGGGCATGTTTCAATGGCTTCAGTTCTTCTGTTTTGGTTCGCGTATGGCATTATGGGTGATGATAGAGATAAGGATTCGTGTTGTGATTGGTGGGACACTTTAAACCAAATGCTTCCGGTGGGCGTGGCTTCATGAGTCAGGAATTTCCCTGAGAGCATATGTGGTCAATGGCTTCAGTTCTTGTGTTTTGGTTCGCGTATGGGATTATGGGTGATGGTAGAGATAAGGATTCGTGTTGTGATTGGTGGTGCAATTCTGACAAGATGAAGATCAAGATAAGATAAGGAATGGTGACGTGGGTGTGTGTTGTTATGAGATGTAGATAAGTGATGTCATTTGTTAGTTGTAAATAAGTGACGTCATTTGTTAGTTGTAAATAAGTGACGTCATTTGTTAGTTGTAAATAAGTGACGTCATTTGTTAGTTGTAAATAAGTGACGTCATTTGTTATTTGTAAATAAGTGATGTTATTGTTTTGAATGGAAAGGATGATATTAGTGGATAAGAAATCGTGTCGTGATTGGTGGACACTTCTGACAAGATCAAGATCAAGATAAGATAAGGAATCGTGACGTGAATGTTTGTTATGAGATGTAGATAAGTGACGTCATTTGTTATTTGTAAATAAGTGACGTTATTGTTTTGAATGGAAAGAATGATATTAGTGTATAAGTAATCGTGTTGTCATTGGTGGACACTTCTGACAAGATCAAGATCAAGATAAGACAAGGAATCGTGACGTGAAAGTTTGTTGTTATAGAGTTTGGAATTTCGCTGGGGCCCCTTCTGTCAGAAATATCACGTGATGTTTTTTGGTTCGTTTTTTGCCTTGTGGGTGATATTTAGAGATAAGAATCGTGACGTTTTGTGTTTGGAAATTCACAGTTTCGAGGTTTTCTGAATAATTTAAAATTGTTCATACATTTTTTTTCCCTTCTTCTATAGATCGTTGTACTAATTTTCCAATACATTTTGGGGTATTTCTTTACTGTTAAAGGGTGGAATTCTTAGAGAAAGTCGTGATGGCGGCAGTGTAATAAGCTATTCGAGCTTTTCTGAATAATTAATTATATATATACTAATGTAACTCAAACACACTTTTTTTTTTCTTCTATAGATGATTGTACTAATTTCCAATACATTTTGGGGTATTTCTTTACTGTTAAAGGGTGGGAATTCTTAGAGAATGTCCTGATGGCTGCCGTGTTTCGAGTTTTCTGAATAATTTATTATACTGGTGTCCCTTAAAACACACACTCATAAGACATGAAAAGTCGCTAATGTGTCCATGTTGATACTCTAATATACCCTGTGATTATTCTTATAAAAACAACAAAAAAAAAAAAAAACGTTCAGTTTTAGAATTACGTTTACTCAAAACATACGACCAATGATTATTGTATTACAATTATCAATTGTTATGTTTAAGTTAAAAATTCACTTACATTTCTTTCCAGAATGAGAACATCTTGGTACTATCTAGGTTTTCTGAATATTCCAAATTGTTGATTAACATATATTCACAGAACACAAACACAAGTCTGAAAAGACATTTCACTTTTTCATTATAGGTTACTGTGGCTAACATATATTCACACCACAAAACACACAAAACATAGGAGTTGAAAGATATTTCTGTAAATAACCAGAAAAGCTAGTGGACTACTTAATTTACTTTAATATCCGATTGGTTCTCTGTATATTAATTCCTTCCCGCTGTTGCCCAAGATTGTTGGGAAAGTCTATGCGCCGTTTTGTTTAGGGTAAGTGTTATTTCCGGTTTCGAATTCCGATTGCTGTTAGAGTATGGAATTCTGACAAGTGAAATTATTATTATTTTTTTTCAAATTGATTGGTTATTTTCTGTATTTTACTTTTAAAGGTCATATTCTAACAGAATAACTGAGCAGAATTAATAAATATATAAAGTATATGTGAATTTATTTTCCAACACTGAATATTTCTCATTACGTCTTATCTTAAAGTTGCCCAAGCTTGGTGGGAAAGTCTATGTGCCGTTTTGTTTAGGGTAAGTGTTATTTCCGGTTTCGAATTCCGATTGCTGTTAGAGTATAGAATTCTGACAAGTGAAATTTTTATTTTATTTTTTTTTTCAAATTGATTAAAAAAATAAAAAAACGCGTTTTTTCCCTAAAAAGTTATCATAAAAAATGCATTTTTTTCCTAAAAAGTTATCATAAAAAATGCATTTTTTAAATTTTTTCCCCAAAAAAGTTATCAGTATCAATTGGAGGTGACATCACTAAAAGATATCCGCAAACGATGAGCTCACTCATCTCCACTAGGCTGAGCAGCCATTTTCTGGAGGAGAGGGGATGGTGAGAGACTAGTGTGCTGGGGTTAGGTGGGGGAGCATTGCAGGGAAGACATCTGTCACTCTCTGTGATATCACAGAATGAGAGACATATGTTCCCCAGAAATATCCAAACACATAACGACATTGTTGTCATGTTTTGTTTGGCTATGGAATTGTGGGTGATGTTTTTGAGATAAGATATCTTGGAATTTTCCCAGGGTGACACACATCCGTCATTGTCATCATGGTTTATCCAACACCATGTAGAAACATGTCCGTGAATCATCTGCACAAAAGTTTCATTTTAGAAGGAACGGTCAGGGTTAAGAGTCTAGTAAACAGTACTATAAGGAAAAATAAACGAGTCAAGTGTCTTTCAGTTACGACAATTCATTCATCAAGTGAAGTTATCATATTGTGTTGTGGTGATTGGTATCCAGGAAAGTAAAGTAAAGTAAAATAATGGGTGAGCCACAAAAGTCATTGAAATTTTCTTTCTTCAGGAAAATATCACGAGACAAAACTCTTCACCTAGCTCTAAAAGGATGGAAAGCGATTATTATTTTAGAAGACACGTACATTGTGATGTATTTATCCAGGACCACTTGGGAAAAATTATGCAGGAAGTGGTCTGATATCCTCGGCTACTTGCAAAGAACAGTTGACTACGAAATGGACCTCGGTGAGGGTTATATTCTAAAATGCCAAGATGGGGAACTAATACTTGATGATACAGGAGTTGATGGAAGAAAGGTTTTTTCTATTAGTTGTGAAGAAGCTAAGAGATTTTCACCAAAAATGTACGACATTGATAATCATTTACTATTTTTGGAAACTGAATTACCATCTGTTCGTATAATGGGAAAAATTATCGCTCAACATTTAAATTCATCAATGGTAAAATTAGACTTTCAAGATTTTATCCAATTCGATATAGAATCTTTATTTTGGGACATTTACGAACATTTTACAAAAACTGTTTGTGTATATTTGCTGACAATAGACTACACAGAATGTTTAGTGAGGCATGGTGTCATTTCCAGACTGACACAATATCAAACGTATGGAAGTGTGGTTACCATGGCATCTGATTTAAAAATTCTTTTGCGTGACCAGCTCTTTTGATGTAATGTAACCAAGAAACAGTGAGTAACAAAAATTTTATTCATTGAACTCTTTGGAAAATGTTAAGAGTCTAAACTAAATATTGTGAAATATTTTTAGGTAATTACACGTTTCGAATTTTTCTCAGTGAATATACTTGTAAATAGTATTTCAGCAAAATAAAATGTGCATTTGTAAACTTAAATGAACAAAGATGTGTGTTTTTGTTGTTGTGTTTTTCCACAGTGAATTTTTACTCAGTTATTCTGATTAGTTCCTGATATTTAAATCCACAACTTTATATCTTAATGCAATTCTGTTTAATTATTTAAAAAAAATCACAACTGTGAAATTAATGCCAGGACAGGAAAAAAAAGTGTTGAAAACGAATATCCATGTATTGATTATTTTAGCGTTCACATAAGCGAAAATCCGAACTGTTAGAATTTGGTTATTTTACAGAGAGAGAGAGAGAGAGAGAGAGAGAAAGAGAGAAGCACCTAATTAAACCAACAAAACGTGACTTTAACTCTTCTTTAAAGTTTGGCATAGAGAAAATGTTTGTACTCTACAGATAACACGTACAAATTTTACCTTTCCCTACACAAAGTAAGATGAAAACACCAACAGTATATCCAACAGCATGTGAAAACATGTCATTGAGTCATTTGTGCAAAAGGTTCATTTTGAAGGAATGGTCAGGGTAGGGAATGGTAAGTGTAAACAGACCTATAAGAAAATACCATAGAGTCGAGTGACTTTGGACTTAAGGTAATTGTTCATCCACTGCAGCTGCTGTTTTGTGATTTGTGTTTGGTAATGCAAAAATAATGGGTGAGCCACAAATTCTTTGAAAGTTTCTTTGTGAAAAGTTCTAATTGTTTAGAATTTTGTAAACGAATGTTACCATAAAGTATACGATCAGAGCTAATAATCAGTAAAATAATAATAAATAACTATTTATTTGTGGTGCCATATGAAGTAATCTAAGAAGAAGAAGAAGAAGAAGAATGAAGGAAAACGATTATGAAAAATCGACGGTGGGTGAAAAATACGAATTTTCAGTTATAATTGGGATAATTGATGTACAATTTTGTTGAATAAGAGTTCAAATTTATTTCCTAAAGAAATTTATTTCTGATGGAATTAGTGTAAGATATGCAGTGACAAAATCACCTTGTAGTTGGAAAGAATTACCTGAAAGAGTTAAAAAACAGAATTCTTGGTTAATAAAATATAACCATCAGCTGAAGTGGGAAATTGGTTCACTAGCTTTGGACAAACTAAGAGATTGGATGATAGAATCAACATGCAAATATCATATATTACTTGCCAAAGGAAGAGAAAAATCAAAAACATTAATGAAGTTAATAGGGAGGCCTGTTCTTGATTTAAATGAAATTGGATGCCCAAAACGTGAAAACATAATGTGTACTTTTAAATGCTTTTGGAAACATAAGGAAATATTCTGTGCTTTAATAATTCTCTAAAGTATACGTATTGGATTCGAAAATATAAATATGCAACCCTTAATTTTACTACTACAGTAATAAATTCCCAACAAACACCAAATGAAAATTAACTTTCAGATGAGAGTCACATTGTCAAAACCATACGATGGCAATTCCACAACCATGGAAGAACCTTTGATGTATTTTTAATTTATTTATTTTCTGTATTGTTAGATTCAGTAAATACAATTTGTAAATAATATTTCCTTCAAATAAAATGTGTAGATTTAAATGAACAAATTGGGTGTCATAGATGTGTTATACAAATTTAAGAAGGAAGATAACATTTTTTTTTCCTTGTGAAATTTCATGCCACAAAGTAACCAGAGAATTTTTTTTTGATTCATTGAATTAAAAATCTTATTTGTTCATGCAAGCCCTCAAATATTTCAAGAAACTCCTGTCAAATCTTGGAAGCAAAAGAAATAATCGGGTATTAAATTAATAGCTAGAATTTTAGTGGTGAAGATTTCACCTGAAAAGTCACAATGCTGTTAGAGTTTGGTTATTTTACAGAGCCATTAGATATTAAAAACCAACGACACGTTACAAAAACTCTTAAAACGATTTGCTGTAGAAAAACTGCAGAGAGTTCAAAACCTTGTTTGTCTCATATCAGTTACTTAAAATTTACTAATGCTAAAGAAAAAATAAATAAAATAAATAAATTGCACTTACAGAAATAGGTTAAAAGCACAAGGAATCGAAGGTAAAATTAATAGTTATATTGGTAATTTCCCAACGGAAACCAAGAGTTCGAACCAAAACACACGATTTCTCACCTACGTACAACAAACAGCAAGCGGATAAGTGAGATATATTTAAGAAAAGATATATGAGAAATATACAGTGTTGGAAAATAAATTCACAATCACTTTATATATATATATATATATATATATATTAATTTTGCTCAGTTATTCTGTTAGAATATGACCTTTAAAAGTAAAATACAGAAAATAACCAATCAATTTGAAAAAAAAAATAATAATAAAATAAAAATTTCACTTGTCAGAATTCCATACTCTAACAGCAATCGGAATTCGAAACCGGAAATAACACTTACCCTAAACAAAACGGCGCATAAACTTTCCCACCAAGCTTGGGCAATATACTCATAAGACTTAATGAGAAATATTCAGTGTTGGAAAATAAATTCACATATACTTTATATATTTATTAATTCTGCTCAGTTATTCTGTTAGAATATGACCTTTAAAAGTAAAATACAGAAATTAACCAATTAATTTGAAAAAAAAAAAATAATAATTTCACTTGTCAGAATTCCATACTCTAACAGCAATCGGAATTCGAAACCGGAAATAACACTTACCCTAAACAAAACGGCGCATAGACTTTCCCACCAAGCTTGGGCAACAGTGGGAAGGAATTAATACAGAGAACCTATCGGATACCAAAGTAAATTAAGTAGTCCACTAGCTTTTCTGGTTATTTACAGAAATATCTTTCAACTCCTATGTTTTGTGTGTTTTGTGGTGTGAATATATGTTAGCCACAGTAACCTATAATGAAAAAATGAACTGCAATTTTCAGACTTGTGTTTGAGTTCTGTGAATATATGTTAATCAACAATTTGGAATATTCAGAAACCTAGATAGTACCAAGATGTTCTCATTCTGGAAAGAAATGTAAGTGAATTTTTAACTTAAACATAACAATCGATAATTGTAATACAATAATCATTGGGCGTATGTTTTGAGTAAACGTAATTCTAAAACTGAACGTTTTTTTTTTGTTTGTTTTCATAAGAATAATCGCAGGGTATATTAGAGTATCAACATGGACACATTAGCGACTCTTCATGTCTTATGTGTGTGTGTTTTAAGGGACACCAGTATAATAAATTATTCAGAAAACTCGAAACACGGCAGCCATCACGACGTTCTCCAAGAATTCCCACCCTTTAACAGTAAAGAAATACCCCAATATGTATTGGAAATTGGTACAATCATCTATAGAAGGGAAAAAAAGTGTGTTTGAGTTTTATTAGTATATATATAATTAATTATTCAGAAAAGCTCGAATAGCTTATTACACTGCCGCCATCACGACTTTCTCTAAGAATTCCACCCTTTAACAGTAAAGAAATACGCCAAAATGTATTGGAAAATTAGTACAACCATCTATAGGAGAAGGGAAAAAAAATGTATGAACAATTTTAAATTATTCAGAAAACCTCGAAACTGTGAATTTCCAAACACAAAACGTCACGATTCTTATCTCTAAATATCACCCACAAGGCAAAAAACGAACCAAAAAACATCACGTGATATTTCTGACAGAAGGGGCCCCAGCGAAATTTCAAACTCTATAACAACAAACTTTCACGTGACGATTCCTTATCTTATCTTGATCTTGATCTTGTCAGAAGTGTCTACCAATGACAACACGATTGCTTTTACACTAATATCATTCTTTCCATTCAAAACAATAACGTCACTTATTTACAAATAACAAATGACGTCACTTATCTACATCTCGTAACAAACATTCACGTCACGATTCCTTATCTTATCTTGATCTTGATCTTGTCAGAAGTGTCCACCAATCACGACACGATTTCTTATTCACTAATATCATCCTTTCCATTGAAAACAATAACGTCACTTATTTACAAATAACAAATGACATCACTTATCTACATCTCATAACAACACACACCCACGTCACCATTCCTTATCTTATCTTGATCTTCATCTTGTCAGAATTGCACCACCAATCACAACACAAATCCTTATCTCTACCATCACCCATAATCCCATACGGAACCAAAACACAAGAACTGAAGCCATTGACCACATATGCTCTCAGGGAAATTCCTGACTCATGAGGCCACGCCCACTGGAAGCATTTGGTTTAAAGTGTCCCACCAATCACAACACGAATCCTTATCTCTATCATCACCCATAATGCCATACGCGAACCAAAACAGAAGAAGTGAAGCCATTGACACATATGCCCACAGGGAAATTCCAACACATTCCAAACTCATGGCGCACACACAATGACGTCAGGAAGCCACGCCCACCGGAAGCATTTTGTCAGAAGAGCCTCCCATTCTACTTATAACCATTTGTACATTAATTGCTTTATGCTATAATTAGTTGTAGTTCTGTGCACAATATTTGTCAACTGTAGAGGTTGTAGTTTAGTTTTATGTATCAAAAATGCCAATGACAGTCTATATAGTGGAAGAACTTGATGACATTTTACTGATCCGTTGGATAACTGAACTCTCTGCCAAAATGTAACCCTCTCCTTCTACGTTAAAACAAATACTACATATGTATATAGACAGTTGCAATCTCAAAGTGATAATAATGAAGCAATAAATCATGTAATGATATGCAAAAACAAGTTTTAGTAATTATATGTTAAGAACATTTATGATATGTACAGTAACTACATGTGTATAGCGCTTAACACTTCATGATAAGTTAATAATGTATAATCCAAACTGCATATGTATAATGTACAATCCAAAATGTATATGTCTAGTCAAACATAACAAAGGTCTGTAAAGAAGTGTCTCCGAAAGAATAATTATATGTATTATAGGTAAAATAGTCATATGCATAGAAGACGTATTATATGTAAAGTAGTAATAGGTATATATGTATATGTATATGCATAAATATGTATATTTATATATGAATATTGTCAGATTAGTTAACAATATAAAATCCATTGTTGTATATTTTAAAACAAACCTTACATAGGTTTAAGGAAAGGTGTCCCCTCACAAGAGACAATAACGTAGATCGAATCCCATATGTAATTGGAAATATAAAACAAAAATATAGTAATTTCATTATAAAAAGGAAATATGATTTATGGAAATAGAAATGTGACTGGTAACTTAAATTCATAATACAGAATTCCATGGATAGTAAAGTTATGTTACATTAAAAGAAAAATACTGCTCAACTCGTAAAAAGGACTGTAGGAAGAAGCAGATTATTGATGTTAAAAATAAGGAAAAATAAATTGCACATAATATATATTATTAAGATATCAAGAAATGTAAATCAAAATGCCAATTAGAATAAGCACTCTATGTACAAATGTATATATTGTAAATAAAAAAAATAAATAAAACTACGAATAAAGTCGGTACTCTGTGCAACTCGCTAAAATATCAGAAATGGAAATTTTACATGACAATACATTGTTTTTTTTTTCTATAGATAATAGTAATTGAAACTACTCCTCTGATAAAAGTTCGCATAGAAATACGAATACAATATTTAAATAAATAGAAACCTACAATCATCCTTGGTGGGATTCGAACCGACGACGTTCGGATTAGAAGTCCAACGCGCTATCCACTAATATTTTATTTTCTCCAAAGCATCTCTGTACATTCGGACGAACTATTTACATATATACAATAAGTACATAGCATGCTTATTTCAGTTAACAATTTTCATTTACAGCACGATAATATATACAATAAGTAATACAACATACAATAACATATATGCAATAAGTACATGGCATGCTTATTTCAGTTAATAATTTTCATTTACAACATGATAACATGCCCAATATCTATTTTCACCTAGAGTCCTGCGCAATCTTTTGGGCAGTTATTTTGCCATTTAACATCCATTGAAATATTAAAATATTTTTACCTTAACTGAAAATTATAAGACATATACTTCCTCTTATGCAAATAGATATGTTCATTACTATACAATATTTCTACACATATTTAAGTACATATTTACATTATGTGTTTAGTTTTCTATTCCATTATTTTTCCTTTCAGATTGAATCGTATTGGCTTGTTTTCATGTTTTTTCTTTATGGTGGGTCTTTTATTTCTATTATTTGTATGTTTTCTTCATATTCATCAGAGATAAGGCCTGTCTTTCGCCATTGGTGTTTTGTTATCTTTTTTCTGTTTATTGTGTCTGTTATGATTTCATTTAGTTGTTTGTTGAGTTTTTGCATTATATCTGGGCCTCTTCCATAAATTCTGTCACATCTGTATGTCCAGATGGAGTACATTGTTGTTATAATTATAATTGCTTCGGTTATTGTTATGCTTCCGTCCTTTAGCCAGAATAGTGTGTGTTCTGTGACTGGTTCTTTGTGTTTTATAAATTTCTGAACAGTGTTCCATATTGGAGAGGTGTGGGGGTAGTATAACATTATGTGATATAGTGTTTCTGGTTCAGGGCAGAAGTAGCATTTGGCTGGGGCTTGAAGTGGAATACCTTTGTATGCGCACCACATTCTGGTGGGTAGGCAAGCGTGGTGAACCTTGTAATAAAATGTTTTTAGTTTCGGGTGTATGGGTAATCTGAATGCCTTTTTGAGTACATTGGATAATTTAATTTTACCTTTTTCAAACTCTCGGTGTTGTGGTGGTGGTATAACTGCTCGCGTGAGAGTGATAAGTGCAATTTTTGGTTTCATTTTGAGGAAATCTTTTATTGCTGTATGATTATTAATGAATTTGTACCCCTCCGCAACTTCAATGAACATTTTTGGTATTTTGCCATTCGATTGTGGAAGGGAACAAATTATTTGGTGGGGCATTATTCTTTGCATATAGTGTATGATATATGCACTCCATGTTTTGTGTTCCGAGTAAGCTCGCTCTATGATTTTCGCTCTTGCACTTAGAGTTTTGAAATGTACATTTATTAAACCAAGTCCTCCAGCTTCTATATCATGAAATATTGTACACCTTCGTGTGAGTTCGTATTTCGAATCCCAAATAAATTTTGCACATTCTCTGTGAATTTTGTCAACTTCGTTGCCATTGTAATTAATGTTGGCTACAAGGTACCATATTTTTGTCCCTGCTTCTAATTGATAATTGTCTGGATCTCATTTGTGAAATTCGTTTTGTAATTTTGTTATGAGCTACTTCCCATTGCTTGTTATGATGGGTTTGGTCCCCTATGGTGATTCCTAAAAGAGGGAGGTGTTCATTAATTTTAATTTCGTTCGGCACGGTTGGCTTATTTGCCCACCTGCCGACGAACATCGCGTGACATTTATGAAAGTTGAGTTTTAATGCGGATGCCTTTTCAAAAGATTTAAATACATTACAAGCAATCGTGAAGGACGTAACATCTTCGGCATAGGCTAGTACTTTTGTTTTACCTTCTTCTCCTATAGGAGTACCCGCTATGCCGGGATGTCCCGATATCGCTCGTATCACCGGGTCTAAGGCAAGAGCAAATAGGATCATAGATAGGCTGTCTCCCTGTCCGACCGAGCAGTCAATTTTAACAGGTGCAGACAGTTTCTTGTTGATTATGAGTCGTGACTGTGCAGTGTTATATATGTTTGACATTAAGTTTTGAAATTTCTTCCCGAAACCTGCAGCTTTAATGATTTCTTTCAGATAGTGGTGACTAACCGAATCGAAGGCTTTTTCTATGTCCAGACTTACCAACAGGCATGGTTGTTGTGTTGCCTGGTAGTGTTCATATATGCATCTAACTGTCAGAATATTATCTTCTATTTTTCTGTTTTTAACGCCGCAGGTTTGGAATCCTGATATTATTTTTTGTATGTGTATTTGAATTCGTTGTGATATGATTTTGGATAAGATTTTATAGTCTGTATTCAGGAGTGTTATGCCTCTCCATTGTGAGTTTGCGTTGTTTGTGGTGTCTTTATTTTTTGGTATGAGTGTTATGTAACCGAGGTTGAAATATTCTGGGATGCTTTCCGAATTCTGTATTTCGTTCAACATTTTCACAAATAGTGTCTCAAACAGGGGGTAGTAAGCTTTATAAAATTCCGCCGTGAGACCGTCAGGTCCTGGAGATTTCTGTAGTGGCAGGGACTTTATAGTTTTTGCATTCAGTTTTTGTAATGGGGGAATCTATAATTTCAGCTTCTGACTTTGATAATCTCGGTAAGGTTTTTAATAAATTTTGTGTTTCTGTTTTATCACTTTGTTTTTGGGAGAAGGTAGTTGTGTATTGTGAGTGGAAGAATCGCAGGAGATTTGCATCTCCCTCGACTTCTGTCCCCTCATGTTTTATTTTATGAATGGTGTTTTTTTGTTTTCTCTGCTCTTCAAATAGCCAAGCTGCTTTGGACTTCCGTTCATCATGTTCCATTGTTCTGATTTTTGCACGTATCCAGGCCCCTTCAGTCTCTTTTATTTCTATTTGTTTCAATTTTGCTTTAAGAGCGTTGATAGCTGTTTTATTTTCTGGGAGGGTTCTGTCTGTGTTGTATTGTCGTGTTAGTTCTTTGATTATGCTTCTTTTTTCTTGGTTTGTTGTATATTTCTTATGTTTTCCTATTTTTATAGCAGCCTGTTTTAAATGTATTTTGAATTGGTTCTAGGCATACACTGGATTTTCTATTTCTGTTATGTTGTCTAATATTATTTTTATTTCTGTTGTAAATGTGTCTGTGTTGACTATACTGTTGTTTAGAGCTTCCAGAGTGGGTAGTTTCTGTTGGTGTATATATTTCTGTCGTTAGCCTCATGGGAAAGTTTGCCCTTGACCATGTAGTGGTCACTAAAAGTCAATGGCAAGTGACAAACCTCCTTAACGGTTAATCCCATATATCGTCTTATGTAGATTCTGTCTAGCCGTGAGTCATTGGTGGGGAAATAATGAGTATAAGTTTTACATGTTGGATGTAATTCTCGGAATATGTCTTTGAGTTGACATCGCTGTATAATGTGTGAAAAATTGGTTATAGCATTTTTTACCTCTATGTCTAATATATTGTTTCCTACAAAATTCATGTCTCCGACCGCAATTATATTTCTTGTGTTTGCCAGTTTGGTTTCTAGGGTCTCCCAAAAGTGTTTTGGTTTTTTTGTGTGTGTTCAGCTGGGCCGTATATGTTAATTAACGACACTATTTGATCTTCCCAGACTATTTCAACCTCTAGCACTCTGTGTTCTATTAGAGTAGAGTGTGATAATAATTGTATGCTACTTCTCTTACTTATCAAAGTCATTAAACCTACAATGCCATTACTTTGGGCTTGTTCGCCAAAAATGTAGTAGTGGCACTGCAGATCTCTGTGTAGTTTTTGTTCTGCTTCTGAATTTTGTTTTAATCTGGTATCTTGTAGCATTACTATATCTACTTGGGTCTGGTTATTCAATCCATTACAATTCATTGTAATTATCTTAATTCGCTTATTCTTCATTTTTTGTATATATATATATTAGCAGGCTTTATTTCTTTCTGTTTTTCCTTTTTCTCTTTTTGCTTTTACATTAGGTACGAACTGGATTTTTTTACGTCTCCCTGGGGTAGAAGCGCTGCCGTTTGCTTCATGTTTTCCCCTTTCGTCAGGTGTCATATTCTTTTCTTCCTCTTTTCTCATAGATACCTGATCTTTATCTGTTCCTAAACCCGTACTATTCCTTTCTCTTTCTTCCGTTGTTTTTTCTCCTTCTGGATCCACTGGTTGTGATGGCACAATTGATGTATTTTGAGAATCACCCCGCTCCGATTCCTCCTCGTTGGTGCCTATTTGGTTTTCTTCTTCTAGATGATGTACAGTATTATTTTCTTGTACATCATCTACTGACTCTAGCTCTTCTTCTTGGTTTGGTTAGTTTACTGCTGGTCGTTTAACCAACATTGATGCATATGTTTGCCCTTTACAGTCTTCCGTATCATGTCCGATTCTTTTGCATTTATCACACTTAGGTGCCGTACACTGCTTTCGCAAATGTCCAATTTTCCTGCATTTGAAACGTGCCGGAGGTCGTCCTGGAATTATGACTGTTCCGGTTATTTTTTGAACCTTAATTACGTACGGTATATCTTCTACTTTTGTATCTTCGTTCAGAGTTATAGTTAATTTTTTCTTATTAGAAAGAACATGGGCCCACTCTTTATCTTTACAACTGGCGATATTTTCTAAAATTTCAATTTTCCCGAATTTTTCAAAGTGCATAGCTACCAATCTATTTGATTTTTTTTTTTTTGGGGGGGGGGTAACCAGTGTATAACAATGCCAATTTTACGGCATTTACTAATGGGTATTATTTCACATTTTAAATTACGAACAATAATTTCTCTTAGTTTAACAAAATTGTCTTTCAGAGATAGGTGTTTAAAAGATATTAGAAATACATAATTATATTTTAACGCACCTAGGTGCCGCACATCAGAACCTCTTACCTTTGCTTTTAAACCTTCTATTATATCCTCCTCTGTGTATGGGGCACCGACAGGGTCGCATTTCAATATGCAGGCTTTTGTCCAGTCAAGTTCTTCGGGTAGGTTTAGCGAGTTCAAGACGTCCATTCCGGTATCCTTAGAATTATTCGGCGACGTTTCTGGAGATTTCATTGTAGAATCCTTTACTTTATTTTCTTTTCCAATAAAAGTGGCCAAACTGGATACTGTAGACTTGAGGGTTGAGTTACAGATTTAACTATGGTCGACATTCCTACGGCAATTACTTGCGGGAACACGGGCAGTCACACTGGTGATCGGCTTAAGCCGAACTAATCCACTTACAATGGGAAAATAGCTTGGACACGGAGCCCAAAAACACACGTCTGCCCTGGTCGCTATCCAAACAACATATCGCGCTATCCACTGCCAAGTGAATAGCGCGATATGTTGGACAAATTGGACAAATTTGTCCAACATATCGGACAAATTGGACAAGTTGGAGAAATTATTTATTCATTTTATAAATAGTGCAATTATTTATGTTATGCAAAGCATCTGTTATGGATTGATATGTTATAAGTAATTTAGATCATACTATTGAATGCTTGCTAATGATTTAACATCAAGGACTGATTGCGGGAGGACACGCTACTCCACGCTATGCACATCTTACCTCCTCTCCTACCACTTAATTCTCCTAATACGTATAACAACCATCTACCGCCCATCACTCTCACAACATTACTTTTTGCCGTAAATTGCATGTGTTCTCTTGGCCGATTTACCTGTACGCGGGATGAAAACTCCCAGTTTCTGATAATAAAAACTGCTATCTCCATATGAGATCGGTTTAACTCACCCTTAATTGACAAGAATAGATATATCGACGAAAATATATATTGCGATGAAATAAGGATGGATTTTAAATATCCCCTAATTCCATTTGTTTCACATCGACGAAATAAAGTCTTTTTAAGCCCTTCTTTGATAATCAAAGATAACATTTTAATTTTGATTTAATAATTAATTATGGTTATTTACTTTTATTTATACTTTATTTATTTACTTTAATAATTAATTTATGCAGATCTTTATTTATCTTTACTTATGTATATATTTATTTAATTTTATTATATATTATATTTATATGTATTTATTGAGATGTGTATATATTTATTTATTTTCTAAATATATATATAATTTTTAGTTACAATTAATTTAATAATAACGTATTTTAAAATTAAAATTACAGTGTTAAAATAAAATATATAGAATAAAATAAAGTATTTATTGCTGAAATCTTTAAAACATGAAATATAGCTATTAGTAAAGGTGTTCGCCTTCATATAATAAAGAATAATGGCGAGCACCTTACGGTAGCAATGAGTTAGGTTCGTTAAATGTTTAAATGGACGTTTCAGATGAAGGTGAGTTAGCTTTTCTTACGGAAGCAGCAGAATTTTTTATCCTAGAAACTAGACTTTTTCTTCTAGTAAAAAATAAAATAAAATATGAGGAAAAAGCAAAGCCGACTAGAGGACACAATGCCATTCACAGACAAAAAAAAAAAAAAAAAAAAAAAAAAAAAAGGCCTGCCGCAATCAATTCTTGAACCCCACTTAGGTATCATATAATAACAATAATAATAATACTGTAATCCAAAATGGGAAATCATCACTGAAAAAAGATATCTTTCTTCGACAACTCATGCGGCCTATTTCGATTTGCTATTAGACGATGTTCGTGTTATATTGGATTCTTTTTTTTTTTTTTGTGGAGTTTTAGAATTGAATGTTGTGTAAAAGAAAAACCTTTGTTTCCTAAAGTCACACAATAATTATTTCATTATGTAACATCACATATGGAAGAAAATATCAATACACCAGTTATCACTTAAAAAGAAAAAAAAAAAAAATGCAACCAGACAGTCTTTTCCATAAGATAGTCAGCTGTCTGTGCTACGCGCAGTGGATAGCGCGTTGGACACTTCTAATCTAAAGGTGGGGGGTTCGATACCCGCCAAGGATGACAAACCTTTTTTTTTTTTTTTCTTCAAATTTGGCACAATACAATCTCCCTCCATAGATTTTTTCAATATCTCTACAGGCATAAATATAAGAATGTGAAGCGTATTCGGATAGAAAGTAAACAACATTTTGAGTACTAAATGACGTAATCGTACAATCCAGACTGTTGCCATCTCTGAGAGACCAGTAAATAAATGTTGATTGTTGAATTGACTGTCGCGTAACAATAGATTTTTGATCGTGTGTGATAACCGAAAGGACCGGATTGTAAAAGCCAATCATTACAGAATCTCTCTATCATTTGGATTGTTCTAGCTTCTACAATGTCCCGCTGTTTTTGCAAATTGGTATACTTATAGACCGAACTGAAAGATCTACTTACTGCTCAACTATTTCTTCAGTATGTTTATGTTTGGAATAATTTTGCATTAGGAGAAATTTTCCTGATATAAGACTGTCCCCGACCCATATCTCACCGAGTTATGCGTATGAAATTGAAGAGGATTTGGTATTGGCAGTCGCATGCCTATACGGAAATCACTTATTTCTGCGAAGAACCGGAAAGTTCATCTACAGTGGTTTTAGGAACACCGTGACTGGATTCAGGACGACTGGAGAAAAAAAAGTGATGTGATCCGATGAGTCACGGTACACCTGGTTCGATGCCGACTGTAGGTAGAGAGTTTCGCGAGAGCCCCAAGAAGCCAGTGCCGTAACTAGCTCTTCATCTTCTATTTCGATTTGCTATTAGACGATGTTCGTGTTATATTGGATTCTTTTTTTTTTTTTGTGGAGTTTTAGAATTGAATGTTGTGTAAAAGAAAAACCTTTGTTTCCTAAAGTCACACAATAATTATTTCATTATGTAACATCACATATGGAAGAAAATATCAATACACCAGTTATCACTTAAAAAGAAAAAAAAAAAAAAAATGCAACCAGACAGTCTTTTCCATAAGATAGTCAGCTGTCTGTGCTACGCGCAGTGGATAGCGCGTTGGACACTTCTAATCTAAAGGTGGGGGGTTCGATACCCGCCAAGGATGACAAACCTTTTTTTTTTTTTTTCTTCAAATTTGGCACAATACAATCTCCCTCCATAGATTTTTTCAATATCTCTACAGGCATAAATATAAGAATGTGAAGCGTATTCGGATAGAAAGTAAACAACATTTTGAGTACTAAATGACGTAATCGTACAATCCAGACTGTTGCCATCTCTGAGAGACCAGTAAATAAATGTTGATTGTTGAATTGACTGTCGCGTAACAATAGATTTTTGATCGTGTGTGATAACCGAAAGGACCGGATTGTAAAAGCCAATCATTACAGAATCTCTCTATCATTTGGATTGTTCTAGCTTCTACAATGTCCCGCTGTTTTTGCAAATTGGTATACTTATAGACCGAACTGAAAGATCTACTTACTGCTCAACTATTTCTTCAGTATGTTTATGTTTGGAATAATTTTGCATTAGGAGAAATTTTCCTGATATAAGACTGTCCCCGACCCATATCTCACCGAGTTATGCGTATGAAATTGAAGAGGATTTGGTATTGGCAGTCGCATGCCTATACGGAAATCACTTATTTCTGCGAAGAACCGGAAAGTTCATCTACAGTGGTTTTAGGAACACCGTGACTGGATTCAGGACGACTGGAGAAAAAAAAGTGATGTGATCCGATGAGTCACGGTACACCTGGTTCGATGCCGACTGTAGGTAGAGAGTTTCGCGAGAGCCCCAAGAAGCCAGTGCCGTAACTAGCTCTTCATGGGCCCTATGCAAAATTTTATTTTTGCCCCCTCCCCCCCCCGTTTTTTTGGAAACGAAATCGACAGAAAATAGGCCGGTGGTGCAAAAAAGTTAAGGAATCGAACCCTCGGTAGCAAATTTTTTATAGTCATTTTTATTTCAGGACCTTTTCGTCCAGGGCCCTGTGCCTGTGCACCCGTTGCTCTTGCCTAGTTACTGCACTGCATGAAGCAATGCACCCAGTTTTCCCCTGTAAATACAATTGAAGGTCGTGTCATGGTGTGGGACATGTTCTGTTGGGATGGAAAGGGTCCCCTAATATTGCTGGAGGGTAGGTTGTCTTCCATAAAATACTGCTCATTGTTCATCAAGTGCATCCTGCAAAGTTGATTTGTTATCCAACAGGTAACAGTTGTTTCATAGACGACAGTGCTAATGTCGTCTATGAAACGACTGTGCTACTGTCGTACATTCTCAATAGGGTTGAGATCCCGGCTTTCAGGCGACCAGGTAGGATGGTGGAAGTCAATGGCATGCTCGCTGAACCACTGCTGTAATGGACATGTTATAAAAGCAGATCCGGGAGCAAAGTCCTCTTCTGTCAAACGTGAGCCAGTTAACGGACTGTATGGTGAAAGCCTGGTATGTTGTAGAAGAAAATGCAATCCCTTTGTTGAATCTATGCCAAATCCCATACGTACTGTAATTCGGGATAAAGGGAATTCAACACGGGATTAAATAAAATTTTCTAATTCAGTGGCTGGTATGTGCATCTGGATCTTTGAAATAATGTAACAGTCTTTTCTTTCAGGAGCATTCACTTTGAATAGAAAAGATTTTATTCTCGCAAACAGTGGCGGCTCGTGGCTTGAAATCGTGGGGGTGCTGCAACTTGTGTTATAATTTTACACTTCCACCATCCTACCTGGCAGTCGAAAGTCCGATTCTGTACCCCGTTGAGAATGTATGGGGTTCATTAAAATATATGAGAAGATAGATATGAACAGAGAGAAGACGTGAAATTATAGAAAGTCGAGGGGCGTTTGAATGAACATAGGGAGGAAATGAAAATTAAGCAGCAAAATAAGAAACAACAAAGTCAGGAATGAGGTCAGTCAGTGATGAAAAATCAGGTAAGTAACGTGTATTGTAAAAAAAAAAGGATGTTATTTGATATGGTCATTCAATAATAAAACATGCTATTGTTGAGCGAGTTATCACTTCGAGATTTTTCGGAGCAAAAATTAAGAATATAAAGGAAGCCATTCAAAAACAGAAAAGTAAACGAGATCGTAATTGTAATAGGTACGAACGACTTAACTGGTGATAAGTTCAGTATGAGAGAGGACATGAAAGGGTTGTTGGAAGAGGCGAGAGTGAAGATTGAGAAGTGAAAATCGTCAGTATTTTACTTCGCTATGATAAAAATGAATTAAGGAGAAGGGCTATGATGACAAACAATTCGATGCGTGGGCTGTGTAGTGGGAATGGATGTGAATGTTTGGATGTGTGGAGTGAGTTTCAGGGAAGATTGGAGTTGTATAAGAGGGATGGCCTACACCTGAATGCGTTTGGTATCGGGAGTCTGGAAAAACTAATAACTGGTATGAGACCTAACACAGAGAGTCAGGTAAACTAAATTATAAAATGAGGAATGGTGAGAATGTGAGTGTAAGAGCGAAAAAGGGGATATAACTGCGTTAATGACCGGAATGGACTCTGTCGTGGAAATGTTGACAAGGAGAGAAACATATCGACTTTGATCTCCGTCGGTTCGGACATATGAACGTGTGCAAAGATATCTACATGTACTACGAGAGAGTAATAGAGATATGCAAGTTGTCAAACTGTGTTGTAGACTGCAGACAAGAAGTATACAAAAGAACATGGAGGTAAGATATCTATACACTGGATAGAGCTTATTGCCTTGGTCAATATGTGGGGAGGGATACAGCAGTGGATGCAAGCGCCACTTCCACTGAGCTTCACAGGACATTAAATTATGAAAAGTTTTTTATTAGCCTAAAATTGGACCAAAAAAAGGATTTTTCTATTTTTGGCATATTTTTTACATATATTTTTGCACGATTTACTCTAGAATGAAACATGTCAAATGTCTAAACCACTTTATCGTGGTTTGGACATGTGACATGATCGTGAGTTCAATGAAAAGAACTTGTTCTTGATTGGCTCAATCGCTAAATTTCGTTTATCACCTGAGCCAATCAAGAACAAGTTCTTTTCATTGAACTCACGATAGTTGGATGATTCAAAACTTTCCAAGAAATTGGCAAGGATCTAACACTTGAAATTAAATTCCCATAAAGGAGTGGATTTTCTCTCAGTCCAGTATATGTGCGAATATAGAAAAGCCATGAACTTTATTTTAATTTGTTGCAATGAACCACTTACTCACTTATCATCATTCCCGGTTCCGAATAGTGTGGCCAACTTACCATCTAATCGGAATCTGATATTGTTGATGTTCATTGCTTATTGTGATATGTGCTTCTCATCATGAGGAAGAAATAATTTCAACTATTATTTCTTTCTGTGGGGGGTGAGAGGTAAGTGCAACCCACTTCCAGCCTGCCATAAACTGGCAGGTCGTCTTCCATTCTGCGGTGAAATTCGTTTGTCTCCGGAAATATTGACCAATCCATACCGTTGGATTTGTACCACCAGTTGAATTACAAACGCGCTAATCCTTGACTTGTACAATTATGAAACTAACATTTAAATTCATTTGTATTAATATAAGACGATTGAATCCACATTATTTCGTAAAACTAACGAAGATTGTTAAATAATCCGAAACCCTAGAAATCAAAATTATATTCTTGGAGAATGTCATATAATACACAGTTAATATTCTAAATAGGGTATGAACAAATTATAATAATATCATAATTAAAAGTTAGTAAAATTAATTATATTTAATAATATTTATTAATATATATTTCCTTAGTCAATATGTTGGAACCTGAGATTGTAGGCATTAGTAAGACCTGGCTATGAGAATCAGATCTACTAACTGGTATCGAGTGTCATGGGTACAGTATTTTTAGGATGGATAGAGTTGGGAGGAGATGAGGGAGTGTGCTGCTAATGATATCGGATGACTTAATTCCAGTTAGAGTTGAGACCTATGATTATAGTACTGCTACCACTAACAGCATTTCATGTGGCAGTGAGTTTGAAGCTGGTGTGAGGTGGAATCTAACAAAATCAATTACATAGTGGGATGTTGTTACAGACCTGGTGGATCGGTTGCTAGTGATGAAGAAATGGATCACCAAATAGAAAATGTGAGCGGGAAAACAGTAATCATAATGGGAGACTTTAATTATCCAAATATTGATTGGGTAGCAGTAGAATCTCATGAGAAGAACGAAAATGCATTTATTGAGCTGTTGCGGGACATCTTCCTCAAGCAGCATGTGACAGAAGGAACTCGTGGTCGAAGAGTGTTAGATTTGATTATAGTGTCAGAGGGCGTTTCAGTTAAAGACGTAACTATCAGGATATGAAGATTTATGCTGATCTCACTCACAAAAAAATAAAATGTGCTGTATGGTGTGAGCCTTTCGTTGATATGATTAACATAGAAATATGAAAGCTGTGAGGAAAATTTGAAGAGCCAACAGGTGACATTCAGTGTCAGAATTGTATTAAAAATTAATATATTAGAAAATAACTTGAATCCTCAATAGCTTTAATTAACTTTAAGAAAAATTATCAAAGGGATCTGGTGATGACTGAATACATGACATTGAACAAAAAAAAAATTAAATTAATTCTGCATAAGATGTGTTCAGCTAATTTCATCATATATTTTACAGCAGTTCAGAAACTGAATTATTATTAATTAAATGAGTACTCTACAAATAATAACAGCAATAATAATAATAATCTGCTTTGTTCTTCAACCGCGAGTTCATTTGAAATGAGTGGCTGCTCGTACATAAGCACTGCGACACTGCAGAACCCCCAAGTTAAAAATGAAAATTTTAAATTTTGTTTGTGTTTATAAATAAACACAATGCTTACAACATTATATAAATGCAGTACAACATGTTAAAGATTACAGCTTATATTTCGACATTGATTGAATAGTTAATAATTGGAATTGTTCGATTAACTAATGCACTGCGATCTAACGTCGATATTCGTTTGCGCATGTCATTGCACGTTACGTCATTAGATACACTGCCGCTTGGGCAGTGTATCATAAGCTTGCGCGCGTTATTTCTGTGAGATGTGAAACGTTTATTATTGGTGCGTGTTCGTAATGAACTATTTTTTGTAAATCTTATTTTATTTTGTTAAAATAACATATAATTATTTATTTATTATAGATACAAGACTGAATGATGACGAGCGTCACTGTTGAAAATATGAAAAGAATTATATTTTTTCAATTATCGTTACACGAAACAAATGCACTGCGATCTAACGCTGATGTTCGTTTGCGCTTGTCATTGCTATTGATACGAAACTTTTATTATTGGTGTTTGTTCGTGGTGAGAGTGAAATATTTTTAATAAAGCAATTTTTTAATATGTAAATTTATTTATTAATAAATTCGTTATTGATTAAGAAAAAAAAACGACACGTTCATACGAGTACAACAATATTATTGCTTTACTTCTTTTGTCAAAATGATAAAATGAAGGTCATAGATTTTGAAATCTGTCTGTGATATTTATAATTCGGTTCCAGGAGAGGAGAGGAAGCTGGGGGTGGGGGGTGGTATACAATTGGAAATCTTCTAAATTAGTATAAATTTTGAATTCATCCGCATACGACGTCTTTCATCTATTCTCATCATATCTACAGTGGCTAAGCAACGGATATTATAGGAATGTACACCAGACATAAAAAGAGATGAAGAAATTTGAATTAACACAGTGCACTTCAAGTCAACTGGCAAGTGGTTTCAACTAGGTTTTACGTGTTTCGTGTTCTTTATTCTCACCCTCAATTTTAGCAACAGAGAATGGACCACCGTTTCTTCCTTTTTGTCTTAAGATCTGTCCTTAGTCCTGAAGACAGATCTCACCCTCCCTAGGAGTAAGTTCTGTAATGTATTCATGAATACATTACAGGAGTGAGAGGTGTGATTGAAGTCTGATTAGCGGAATAATGAATTAGTGACCATTTAAAACTATATATTTAGAAATTTATGTATATTTAAACATACAAATACAACATTTATTTTACAAATGATATTCTATCTTTTTCCAATTAGCTACTTGAAAACAAATTCTACGGTTCTTCTTCATGAACTGGTCAATCACATCGTCATAAAAAGTTGGTTGTGGTTGTAACTTAATTTTCCCAAACAACACACATACTTGTAAAGGCGTGCTGAAGCTCATTGGCTAGAGCTACTTTGACTGCGTATGGCCTTGTGTTTAAGACGACGTGAAGGGAGTGGAAATGTCTATGCGTGCGCATGAAATCACAGTGTTGCAGCGAGGACCTGGAAGCTCCTACAACACCGAGTAAGCCAAGGTCGCTTTGACTAGACGAGTAAGCATCGGCCTTTGATACACAACGCAAAGCTCAATTATTGCCGCGCAAGCTTAAGACGTCTTCTGTCTACAAAACTAAAAGCCTAAATGGAATGCTTATAAATGCATGCATTTACTAAGAAATAAATATTATTTCTTTCTCAAGTAATTTTTTCCAAGCTTGCGCAGCAAGCATGGGGAATTCCCCTGATATTCTGGATTGATGCTTGTCAATCGTCCGTGAAGTATGTAATTCCAATGTTTTTTTTTTTTTTTTTGTTGTTGTTGTTGTTAACTGAACATCCTTCGTTTAAAAAAAAAAACATCGCGTTCCTCAATATATTGGTTCTAAGGACGGCTATAGCAGGACAACTGATTAGGTAATTTCAATATCAGATTGTTACAATAAGAGATCTTCTTTATGACTTGGGGCATTTGCGACTTACACGAATTAATACTAGCGATCTACATTCCCACGGAATTCTAAAATGAATTGAATGTTAAGATGGATGGAATTAAGGTTTAAGAAACCAAGGCCATAAAGGCAATAGTTGCCTTTTATTTGCATGGGTTCTTCTGGCCCGTTTGCAGGACAAAAAAGCATGAATGACCAGGCTATCGACTCCATATGAGATTAGATAACTCAACTTCAATGAAAAAATTGTTAAATCTTTCTTCTTTGTGTCCCAGACAGGATTCGTTTTTAGACATCAATCCACGACTTCCTATCGAAGATAACCATTTTTCAAATTAGCCTTTAGCTCGAGAATTCGACTCCTTCGTGTATATTTTCCCGCCAGGTGGAAATAATGCACTTGCATTGCGGCATTCTCAATATGGTATCACTTCTCATGCCAGAGAATCAACACATCTATGATTTATGCCATCGTACAAATGGCCAAATTTATTGGCAGATGCCAATAAATTGAAGAGTAAAAGAATGCTTATTACTTAATAAAATGCTGTTGAGAATGATTCTGACACGTTCTCCTATTCATAAAATATTCTAGTTCCCCCCCCCCCCCCCACACACACACAGAGCCCACCTGGTTCAACAACGACCCCCTCCCCATTATCACATTATGTTGCAAGCTTCCATGCTATATTTTTCAGACAGGAGTCAACAACAGGAAATAGAGAAACTAGTCGTCAAATCCAGTGCTCTATTGCCATATGCAGAAGAAAATTAAGCGAAATTTGTATATTTTGAATTACTCATAATACTATTGGTTACAATGAAAATTTTGGCAAACAATTGAAATTTCTTGCGACATCTTTTGATTTCTACAAAGCAATTTTTAAAAAAATTACTTTGTCGTTTTCATTGTGATTATGTAGAAATTATACATATGATAATTTTTGAGAAATCTTTTCGATTTATGCTCATATTTTGCTGCTTAACAAACACGTGCAAATTCTTAGACATACAAATATATTATATAATAAAATAATTTTAAAATTCGTAAAGGAAACATTAATTTTAATTTTATTTTTTTTGCAATTTCAAAGTGTTCTAGTTGTTGCATTGATTGGATTTAACGCTTCAGATCTTACAATTGACATTTAATATGATTGAATCTGAAATTATGAGAATTACATGTTGTAATAAATTTAGGTTACATTTCTGATAAAAGTGCTAATAAGTAAGGCGATACTGCATGAACCGTACAACTGGCTAAAATTTCAGAAATGGAAAAATATCATAATAATTGTATTATACTAGAATTAACCTCTGATAAAGAGCTCGTATACAAAGAAGAAGAAAATTAAAAATTATAATCATCCTTGGTGGGACTCGAACCCACGACCTTTGGATTAGAAGTCCAACGCGCTATCCACTGCGCCACAAGGACAAGCAGTTGTTTAGATCTATAATTTGCTAGTTTTATCAACGATAATTAAAAATATGCAAAACATTGTTATGGAATAAGAAATTAGACTATGCTTCTGGAAAATAGTAGGAAGATAATTAATCATTGTAATGAAATAAGAAAAATTATTATTATTATTATTATTATTATTATTATTATTATTATTATTATTATTATTATTATTATTATTATTATTATTCAGTGCGGAGTTATGATGTAAGCTTTACATGGCCAATTTAAC
Source organism: Typopeltis vanoorti (assembly GCF_054136105.1). Lineage (NCBI taxonomy): Eukaryota > Metazoa > Arthropoda > Arachnida > Uropygi > Thelyphonidae > Typopeltis > Typopeltis vanoorti. The sequence goes on from NC_143572.1 coordinate 63,212,865, forward strand.
AGGACATGGACAACTGTTCGACGGTCAATTGGGCGACGGAATAAAAGATTAAATATGCAATTCTATTCTGTTGATCTATTACTAGGTGAAAATGAGTTAAAAGAACAGTATAAACAAAAAAAAATTGAAAAATCTGGCTTATAATTAAGTTTATTTTTATTGTGTAGAATTACGAATTGTATTGAAGTTATATTGAAATTTCCCATAGAATTACGGTATAAACACAAAATTTGTAAAATCTCGCTTATAATTAAGTTTATTTTTATTGTCTGAAGTGAAGTATTTCTCAGCTTCACTGCGTAAGGTGTCTCGTTTGGCAATTTATCGTTTGGGCGTTTTGTGTGCGGTTATTTAGTTTAATACGCATTCGCAAGATATTTTGATTTCTATTAAACAGTAAGACTAGTTGTTTGTTTGTTCATTACATCGTTTCTGATATTTGTGTCAACGTTACAGTTACCACGTGCATAGAACAAGTTTCAGTAAATAAAAGGTATGTATTCAAAATTTATAATCTTAATCGTATACTAAATTGTATACGTGACATCTAAATTAATTTAAATAAATTTCAAACTCTTGATTATCTCTGAAATGAAACAAATTGCTAAGTACAATTATACAGAAGTATAGAAATGTTTCACTATTGATATGAATTTTTTCAGTACTATTTTTCAAATAGTACTGAAAAAATTCTTAATTATATCAATAGTGAAAACTTTTTTTAAATTTTATTTTTATATTTATATTTCTTGTTTCTATTCTTCAGAAATGGATAATTCAAGAATATTAAGTCAAAGAGACAAGGAAAAATATGCTTTAAATGGGTATCTTTATGTTAAAGACAAGATTGATAAGAAAGGTTCAATTTAATTTTGGCGATGTGAAAATAAAAACAAAGGATGCAAAGGTAGAATCTGGACAAGTGTCACTGATGGATCACTAATTTCTGAAAAACAGGAACACACATGTAGCAGTTCTGGAAATGCGGCCAGAGTAATAACGCAAGAAGTTAGTACAACAGCCAAAAAATTAGCGGATACGACAATGAGCAACCCATCACAAATCAGAACTCAAGTTCTACAAAATGGTTCTTCTGTGGTAGAAGGAATGCTTCCAAATTATAGCAGTCTGTGCAGAAATATTCAAAGAAGAGGATTAAAAAATTTAAAAGCCCCAATTAATCCTGATTCTAGGGAAACAATAATTATTCCTGAAGAATACTTAAATTATGAATTCGGTCCATCACAATTTGAACGTTTTGTGATGCGCAATTCGCTTTAAATTCAAAAATGATCACTTCGCTTGCTTTCGTTCCAGAACAAGATATTATTTACGCTATTTCTGAACTTGAGAATCATTTATCCAATGAATTTAAACCAATTTTAGAATGGTTTACGAACACATACATAGGTCGTCTAAGGAATAACAGAACCAGGGCTCCCCCGATTTTTCCCTGAAACGTTTTGGTCTGTGTACCAAAGAACAATAACTGGAAGCGATAGGACAAATAATTTTGCGGAAGCCTGTCATCGAAAACTGCAATTGAGCTTTGGCAGCAGCGCAAGTCATCCAAATTTATGGATTTTTATAAATGGACTACAAAAAATTCAAAAAATATATGATGTTCAATATGAAAGAGCAGTTGCAGGTTTTCAACATGAGCACAAACGTAGACTTTACGATGTGACCAAAGAATTTTGAAAAAAAGTTATTAATTACGATAGGGAAAATATAATAGAATATTTACGTGGTATTGCATATAACTATAATATGAATTAATAAATTCAAAAAAATTGTTTTGAATTTCATACTTTTTTTGTTTTAGTGTATATATGTAACATTTGTAAATATGTTTATTAATTACAAAATAATATTAATAAATGAATTTAAAAAAAACTATATTTTTTCTTTATTTTAATACTGTGCAATTATACCTTTTCATTTTTAAATCATTTCCGAACCACTCTTTTTAACCATCTCTTTCTTAAACGATCCTACAAATTTTGATTGAAGAGACAATAATATAAATATTTTATGATGATCTCTTAGTGTGAATTTTCTTAACCTCTCGGAAATAATGTCGCTTGTTTTACATGAAATTATTATTTTTTCCTTTAATTAATTGTTTTAGTCTATAAGCATGACATCTATCTTTTGACTTTCCATATAATATTATATTATAGAAAGTCAAATAATTAATAATTGATAATTTTTTTAATAGAAAGAGAGGATATTTAAAATCCATTCTTATTTTATAGAGGGAGCTTGTGAGAATACAATCCTTAGCGTCGTAAGATTGTATTTTCATAAGCTCTCGAGTCAATTTTCGATATTTTTCAATTCTCTACATATTAGGACTTGACACCAATGACTCATCGCATCATTGGTGTCAAGGACACATCTCAACATGTCTCCAAACATAATATAGATCCAATTATACTTACCGTAATTCTCCCACTAATAACAATAACAACCATCAACGCCATCTACCGTCCATCGCCACCACAACAGTATTTTTTTGTCTGTAAATTGCATGTTTTCTCAAGGACGATTTCCCTGTACACGGGATAAAAATACCCGAGTTTCTGAGAGAAAAACCCTGCTACCTTCGTATAAGACCGGCTAACTCACCTTCAGTTGAAATGTCCATACAGCGGGTTTGCTATAGCTTTTGCCGCTCGGCGGTCCCTGAGTTTGCCTCTCCTCTCAATACACACCAAAAATACTATAAAAAGTCAAAACGACGTATATGGTACCGCTCAAAAAGCCGCCCGGGGGGACTGTTTAACCCCCCCCTCTCCCAGCTACGCCACTGAATCTATATAAAGATCTCTTTCATCATGACAAGAATCGATATAACGACAAAAATATATATTGCTAAAAAAGGATGGATTTTAAATATCCCTATTTCAGTTCGTATTGCTTAGCTGAAAAGAAGCATTTTAAGCGATTTTTTCATAATTAAAGATAACATTTTAATTTTGATTTACTAATTAGTGGCTATTTACTTTTATTATTACCGTGTTGAAATTTTAGTTTAATAATTAATTAACAGTCCGCGCAATTAGCCTAGTGGCTTTGCGCTTCGCAACCATATGCCTGGCGAAAGAGTGTCCTAGGTTCGATTCCCGTCGGCGACGTGAGGAGCTCAAGGATCATCCGCAAACCACGGAAACCGGCCTTGAGAACTCAACACTACGGACATAAGATACACCGGGGCGTTGGACCTTATCCTGTTTACGGTTTGAGGTCAGATGATTAATAAATACACACACACACACACACACACACACATATATACATATACAGGGTGTTCGGGATAAATTTGACATATTTATAATTAATTATATTTTTCCGTAAGTTACATGTATTAACACACACTTCTCTTCATTTAAAAGTTTGGACCCTTCTTCATTCATATACAAGATGTCAGAAAGGATGGATAGCTGGAACCCACCTGAATCATGGAAGAGAATAACTTGTATCATGATGATTCGTGCCCGCCATCAAAATAAGGATATTACGACTGCTGCCCAATGCTCCCTGAATACAGTAAAAACAATCAGGCATGAACTAGAGACTTGCAATGGTGACTACGAGGATGTAGCAAGAAGAAAGATCCCTAGCAGACGATCTGATTGCGTTCGTACAGCAGAATTCCTCGCAAATCTGCAGGAACAGGTGTTGAAGAACCCTGGCATTGGAATTCGGGCTTTGTTCGTGGAGTTGCTAACTGTAGTCAAGCCCTGGATAACAAGGGTAGCCAATGGTAGGCCGTATGTATGGCAGCAGGATTCGGCCCCTTGCCACACCTCTGGGAAAAGTCAAAAATGGTTGTCTGAAAATTTCTACGACTTCACCAGTCCAAATGTTTGGCCTCCAAACTCCCCAGACCTTAACCCCATGGATTATTTTGTATGGGGCGCAGTTGAAAAAGACACCAATCGCACTTCCAGTAATACAAAAGCCCAGTTAATGGATAAAATTAAAACAGTTTTTGCGGCCCTTCCCAGGGAGACTGTAGCATCAGCTTGTTCGAGGTTCCGAAGCAGAATTGAAGCTGTGATCGATGCTAATGGTGGTTATTTTGAGTAAATCTTGTTGATAGTATTGTAATTAACTCTGCCTGTAATGTTTTTTTGTCAATTCATTAAATTTAATAGATACAAAGAAGATTTTCTTTTTCCTTACGAAACTGTCAAATTTATCCCGAACACCCTGTATATATATATATGCGTGTGTGTGTGTGTGTGTGCGTGTGTGTGTGTGTGTGTGTGTGTGTGTGTGTGTGTGTGTGTGTGTGTGTGTGTGTGTGTGTGTGTGTGTGTGTGTGTGTGTGTGTGTGTGTGTGTGTGTATTATTGAAATTTGGATTTACTTGGGATGTATACATTTATAAAATTAATTTAGGAACATAGACGTGACTAGAACCCGAGAAAGTATAACAAAAACCTTTAATAAATCACGACTAGTTTCATCGGTGTCCCAACTTCTTCAGGTGAGTAAGAAATAACACAAAACTTATAAAACTAACAAGGTTAAAAAACATGGACTTTCCATCTTAATAAAAAGAAGAAGAATAGTAACAGTCATATTTGAATAGGTGACCGCGTGCTACCGTTGGCATGAGTTGAAAGTGTACGACAGCTAATTTTAGATCGCCAGTACTGGACCACTGCGCTATGGGAATCAGGCAAATTGTAGCTTAGATTGTTGTTCAAGTGTGAAGGGTCCAGAACTATTTCTTTTGATTCGATAATTCTTCTTTCGAATTCATCCTTGCAAATATATAAATTAGTAGTGCGTCCCAATCAACTTGATGTGGCTGTTCTTCGAGGTTAGAGTTTGCCGAGAAGAGGACATGACTGGAAAGTGCGCTCGCTCGTGTTCTACTGTAAGAAATGTCACGTCTATGTTCCTCAAGACGAAGTGAAACAGATTTATCTGTCTGGCCAAAATAAGGTCGACCACAGCCGCACAAAACTTTATAAACACCAGGAAAATGCAGTTGGTTGTGTTTTGGTTTTGGTCGACTCAGAAAAGAACGAAGTTTTGGCAGCGTAGTATAGTCCGTCTTTATGTTGAATTTCTTCAAAAATCCTAGATAGTTTTGGGGTAAGAGAGCTGATAAATGGTAACTCTATATGAGTGATAGGGTTGGAATTATCTTCTTGTCGAGGATGATGGCGTGGTCTCAAACGTTTAGTGATGTTACGAGACGAATATCTATTATTTAAGAAGGTGTTTTTCAGGAAGTTAAGCTCTTTTTGAAGGTCTTCTTCTGTGGAAGTGAGACATCTTGCTCGATTGGCAAGGGTGGAGATGATGCCCAGTTTCTAAGGAGGGAAGTGATGAGAAGAGCCATGTAAATATCTATCACTGTGGGTGGTTTTTCGAAAAATTGAAAATTTAAGACAGTCAGGTAATCTGCTGATCTGTAGATCCAAGAAGGAGAAAACGCCGTTAATCTCTAGTTCTAATGTGAATTTAATGTTTTGATGTTGATTATTTAAATGGTTTAGGAAGTTTTGCAGTTCCTCTAAACTATGTTCCCAGATAAGGAAGACGTCAGCAATGTAGCGTAACCACAGTTCAGGTTTTAAAGTAGCTAAAGAAATAGCTTTCTCTTCAAAATCTTCTAGAAAAATGTTAGCTAAGACTGGGGATAGAGGGCTAACCTGCTAGTTTGTTTATATATTTTATCTTCATAGCAGAAATAGCCGGAATTGATGCAGTGAGTTAGAAGAGCAAACATTTTTTTTAGCAACCTTGTCCTTAAGAAGAGTCAGAACTTCATCTGTAGGTACATTCGTAAACAGAGACATGATGTCAAAACTCACCATTCTGTCAGAGTCTGTAAGATTCATTTTTTTTATTTTTGAGATGAAATCTTCAGAGTTTTTGATGAAGGAGGAGGAATTGCCAACTAAATGTTTTAAAGAAGCTGCAAGATATTTAGGCAGATTGTACGTAGGTGAGTCAATACCTTCCACGATAGGTCTTAAAGGAGTGTCAGCCTTATGGATCTTAGGCAAGCCGTACAACCGAGGAATGAGGGGATGGAGAGAGCAGAGAGATAGTCTTGTGAGTCTAGGAAGTTCAGAAGTTGATTTCAGAAGATTGTGTACGGTTATGAAGTTCTCTTGTTAATCTTTGAACGGTCGTCAGCTTTGTCTAAGATTACAGTTGCATTCCCTTTATCAGCAGGTAAGATAATAATGTTATTGTTGTTACGAAGTTGGTGTATTGCTTTCCTTTCTGTCGGAGATAGATTATCTGTAGAACGACGACTGTTGTTTATGGTTTTATCGTCGTTCCTTCTCCGACCTCCATTCCTAAGGAACTCTTTCTTACAAAAGTTGAAAAGGCAGCTGCGCAGTTACCAAAACAAACTGCGAATCTACTTAGGATCGATGCCATCTTTACCATAAACAACAGTTTATGGTAAAGAAAAATTATCGAATCAAAAGAAATAGTTCTGGACCCTTCACACTTGAACAACAATGTAAGCTACAATTTGCCTGATTCTTATAGCGCAGTAATCCAGTATACTGGCGCTCTAAAGTTAGCTGTCCCACACATTCAACTCATGCCAACGGTAGCACGCGGTCACTTATTCAAATATGACTGTTACTATTCTACTTCTTTTTATTAAGCTGGAAAGTCCATGTTTTTTACTTTGTTATTTTTATAAGTCTTTTGTTTTTTCTTTCTTTCTCTCTCTCTCTCTCTCTCTCTATATATATATATATATATATATATATATATATTTATATATATATATATATTTTTTTATTATTATATATATATATATATAATAAAAATCTCTGAAGGAGATATTGTATATTAGGATAACCAAGTTATTTTAACTCCTAATCCCAAGTAGGCAAACAATTAAGTTTGCGCCTAAAACAAAGTTCAAATCTGAAGATGGTACAACACCAGGGCAACTCATTGTAAAGGTGGGTAAAGCTCTGATCAATATTCTTAGTATTTTCCCATAATGTAAAGCACATCTCACTAGAAGATGTATACTGCAATGCATTATGGGTGGGTCACTACCCACAGGCAAACTTAATTGTTTGCCTAGGATAACCAAGTTATTTTATAATCCCAAGTAGGCAAACAATTAAGTTTGCGCTTGAAACAAAGTTCAAGTCTAAAGATGATATAACACCAGGGCAACTCATTGGAAAGGTGGGTAAAGCTCTGATCAATATTCCTAGTATTTTCCCATAATGTAAAGCACATCTCACTAGAAGATGTATACTGCAATGCATTATGGATGGGGTTACTAACCAGACCGGTTTCAACCTTTTTTGAGGTCTCCTCAGTGAGTAGCTAGATCCTAAATAGCAAGGTTTGTCCTTATAGTCCTTATAAAGACTGGCTTAAAGGGGCGAAGCAAGAATGCTTTTCATATTCCCCGTTATCTGTAGAGGACAGTGTAGGAATAAGGTGTTAATGAGCTATTGAAGCTCTGATCATGGCAGGAGGGTAACAGCAACAGCCGAACCTCAGTTAAAACTTCATTGGTACAGCATTGCCATCCATTACACTCCAAGGGTATTGGATTGTCTTGGTTCCAATCCAGCCATAGCAAGGTTGACAATTGACAGTTGACATTTATGTCTTTAGGGGTGAAGCAAGATGCTTTTCATATTCCCCGCTATCTGTCGTGGTTACAGTGAGGGTAAAATTTACGAGCAGTTTGCTCTCCCTGAATGGGCATGGAGATTATGTATCGCTATAGGAGGCTAATATAGTTTTTGGTCTTCTATATTTAAATATGTCCGTTGGCTCGTATGCTGCAGCTTGTTGAACCAAATCGTTGGGATGTGTGGACGTCTTTAGAAAAAATTTGGAAGCTAAGGATTGTAGATAAGAGAGAATATAGGGAATATTTGTGTCTCTGTGGAGTTGGCTGTTTCTAACATACCACGGGGCGTTCAAAATCATTCTCAAGCACTTGTTCTGCACTCGCTGTATCTTAATAATGTTAGTATTAGAGGTGTGGCTCCAGGCTGGAGAGGCATAGGTGATTATAGGACGAATCGACATCTGGTATAGCTGCAATTTGATTCTGTTGCTGAGTTTGCTATTTCTATTAATTAGCGGGTAGATCTGAGCTATGGCTTTAGATGCTTTTGCACATGCAGACTTGATATGTTGGTTGAAAGATAGCTTTTTGTCGAGAATCACACCCAGGTAATTTGTTTCTTTCTGCCAGAGAATTTTAGTATTGAATAGTAACACATCTCCAGCAGGAGACATTGGCCTTTTTGAGAAGAGAACCGCTGAGCTTTTCAGGATATTGACTTCCAATCTCCACTTGGAGAACCAACCCTCCAGCTTTAGAAGATTTTCTTGAAGCTTTCTGGTAACGAAGTGGGGTCTGAGAGATCTGGTTAGTATTGCCGTATCGTCCGCATACAGTGCTAAAATGGAAGTCATCGGGTTGTGTGGGATGTCTGACATGTATACAGAAAACAGCAATGGAGCCAGTAGAGATCCCTGCGGCACTCCAGCAAAGATATGGCGCTGGGACGATGTAGAACCGTTAATTTTAACTTGCATTGATCTATTCTGAAGATATGAACGGATTAGATGAACCATTTTTAGTGAGATACCGGCTGAGATAAGTTTGTGCAGGAGTCCAAAATGCCAGATTTTGTCAAATGCTTTAGATAGGTCTAGGAATACCGCACCTGTGCACTGGCGCCAGTTGTAGCTGGTGGTGATATATTCCACAATTCTGTGGATTTGCTGGGTAGTACTATGGTGTTGTCGAAATCCAAACTGTTCTTTAGGGAGGATGTCTAGGTCATTTACTGAGGTTTGGAGTCGTGAGAGGATGACCTTCTCTGCGACCTTACCCAGATTGGAGATGAGACTGATTGGACGATAATTCTGCGGTAAGTGTGGGTCTTTGCCTGGCTTATGTATAGGAATCACATCAGCCATTTTCCAAGTGGAAGGAAAATAGTGAAGTCTTAAGATTGCATTTATTATACTGGTCAGATGCACTATAGCTTTTCGAGGCAGCAGCTTGATCACCCTGTTTGAGATGCTGTCTGGTCCAGGAGCTTTATTGTTCTTAAGTTTTTTAATAATATCATATAATTCAACAGGTGATGCGGGTGCAATATGATCGGCACTGGTGTCCGGGAGGTTTAGTGCATGCCTAACCTGTCTGTGGATTTTGTACAGATGATTGAAATCAATGTTGTTATAAGAAGGTTTGCACTGATCCTCAAGATTTTTAAGTATGGCTTCTGCCTTATCTGCATCTGTGTGGACTAGGCCCTGGTTTGAGATTATAGGGGGGAGGGATCTGGTTTTATTTTTGATATTTCTCAGTAGGCCCCAGATAGAGTGATCAATAGATGAGATAGAGGCTAACTTTTTATCCCAGACTTCGTTTCTATGTGTTTTAAGTGCATCTCTTACTGCTCCATTCAATCTGTTAAGGACTGTCTTATCCTGAGGTGCGCGAGTGTTATGAAATCTCTTCCTAGCTCTGCTCTTCTCTCTGATCAGGTCCATAATGTCCTCAGGCAAACGATCAGGCTTGGGAACAGGTTTCTGGTAGGATGCAACCATTATAGCGGACTTAATCTGTTGGGTGAAGCTAGTCACTGCAGATTCCACATCTTCTGGTGCATAGCAAGGTTCCTTATCCTTATAAGGACTGGCTTAAAGGGGCGAAGCAAGAATGCTTTTCATCTTCCCCGTTATCTGTAGAGGACAGTGTAGGGATAAGGTGTTATTGAGCAATTAAAGCTCTGATCATGGCAGGAGGGTAACAGCAATAGCCTAGCCTCAGTTAGAACTTCATTGGCTACAGCATTGTCATCCATTACCCTCCAAGGGTATTGGATTGAATGAATCAATCCTTTATCCGTTATAGTAATACGGAGCCTTATCAACTTTACCTATAGGAGTTGCAACAAGGTGTTTTTAATTATAATAAAAATCTCTGGAGGAAATATAGATGTAATAAATTTTTTACCTTGGAGATATTGTGTATTAGGATAACCAAGTTATTTTATAAACTTGGTTATTTTATCTCCTAATCCCAAGTAGGCAAATAATTAAGTTTGCCTGTGGGTAGTGACCCCACCCATAATGCATTGCAGTATACATCTTCTAGTGAGATGTGCTTTACATTATGGGAAAATACTAAGTTGCCATGGTGTTGTATCATCTTTAGACTTGAACTTTGTTTTAGGCGCAAACTTAATTGTTTGCCTACTTGGGATTAGGAGTTAAAATAACCAAGTTTATAAAATAACTTGGTTATCCTAATATACAATATCCCCAAGTTAAAAAATTTATTATACATATATATATATATGACAGAATGATCATTGACTCGGTTAACATACATAGTTTTATGAAGAATCAAATGACTAGAACCGAGATTTAAGTAGAAAGGTTTTAATATAAACACACTACTAGTTTCGGCCTGTAACAGCCTTCTTCAGGTGACATTATAAAAGAAAAAACACTAAACATTGAGGGTTAAAAGACTATGAACAACATAGACAGTCTTTATACATAATTAGCATGAAAACGTTGTAGTTGTATTTGAAGCTGTTCTTTCGTTTGTTGCATTGTTGGGAGAGTGCGTGTTTGCTGCATCACGTGAACGCCAGTACATGATTACAGCTGAATGACTATCCGGGAGGTTGTAGCTTAAGTTGTTATTTAGATGAACAGGATTGAAGATGATTTCTCTCGATTCCAGAATTTTTCTCTCTATTTCGTCACTGCAACGGAAGATGTTTGTAGATTTTTCCCAGCAGACTTTGTGACTTTGGTTATCATCATTAGGATTAGCCGAGAAGAGGATATGACTTGATAATGCACTCGCTCGCTGTCTCTTGTAAGTAATGTCTCTCATGTGTTCTTCCATACGCATTTCGACAGATTTGTCTGTCTGCCCGAAATAAGGAATATCGCAGTCACATAATATTTTATATACACCGGGGTATTTGAGTTGATGATGACAAGGTTCTGGGTGGCTAATTAAGGAACGGATCTTTGGAAGTGGAGTGAACAAGGTTCTGATATTGTATTTTCTTAGAACGTTTGCTAATTTGTGTGAAACAGTACTTATGTAAGGAATAGATATATTTTAATAAATAGATATATAATAACCTTTTTACTTAAACCCTCGGTTCTAGTCAATATATATATATATATATATATATATATATCACGTGTATATATACATATATATATATATATATATATATATATATATATATATATATATATATATATATATATATATATATATATATATATATATATATATATATATATATATATATATATGAAGGCTGTTGTAAGCCGGAAGGTTGATGAAGGCTGATGAAGGCTGTTGTAAGCCCGAACTAGTCGTGTTTGACTACTAAACCTTAAGCTTAAGTCATTCAACTCTTTTCACAATATGTATTTCAACCGAGTCAATAATTCATCATACATATATATATATATATATATTTATGTAAAAAGTTTTTTAACTTGGATATACTATGTTAAAGATACCAAGCAATTTTATAAGCTAGGGTTTAATCCTTTTTCCCCAAATAAGCAAACAGACAAGTAAGTCAAGCTTGCGCCTGCGCGTAGGTGCAAGTCTGAGGCAACTCGTGGTAAAGGTGGAGTGTTCTCCCCTAATGCAAAGCACATCCCCTTGCGGAGATGTATGATGCTATGCATTAAAGGCAAGGGCCACTACCCAGACCGGTTTCGACCTTTATTGAGGTCTCATCAGTGGGAGCCAAGGGTAAAGCAATGCAGAGCCTATAAATATTATCTAAACAAGCTGCCACAAGGTGCTTTGACCTTATTAAATAAAATCTCCAGATGAGAGTACAATGTCGAAAGTTTTTTAAATCGGAGCTTACTCCACCTTTACCACGAGTTGCCTCAGACTTGCACTACGTGCAGGCGCAAGCTTGACTTACTTGTCTGTTTGCTTACTTTGGGAAAAAAGGATAAAACCTAGCTTATAAAATTGCTTAGTATCTTTAACCTAATATACCGAAGTTAAAAAACTTTCTATATCTTACCCTCATCCGGAGATTTTTATTTAATAAGGTCAAAGCACCTTGTGGCAGCTTGTTTAGATAAAATTTATAAGCTCTGCATTACTTCACCCTTGGATTTTTTATGGTCTGACTCCCACTGATGAGACCTCAATAAAGGTCGAAACCGGCCTGGGTAGTGGCCCTTGCCTTTAATGCATAGTATCATACATCTCAGTATTTTCCCCTAATGCTTTGCATTAGGGGAAAATACTAAGGAAAGTGATTGGATCTTACTCCACCTTTACACAATTTACAGGCAAAAAAATATTAGTTGTGTGTGGGCGATGGGTGGCGTTGATGGAGACGATTCGTAGTGGAGGTTCGATGTGGTGGTTCAGACAGTTGTGGGTGTCCTCCCGCGATGAGTCTTCGGACTCCTTGGAGGTGTCAGGAATAATAATGATATATATGTACTTTTCATCCCTCAAAAGAATCGAAAGAGAATGCTTTGTCTTGCATTCTCTTTCGATTGCTGCTTTCAAGTCGTCGACTGTTGCCAGTTTTTAACTGTAAACTTTATCCTTGATAAATCCTCATAAGAAGAAGTCCATTGGCGTGAGGTCTGGTGAACGCGGAGGTATTCTACAGAATCTCTTCTTCCAATCCATCTGTTGGGTAGAGTCTCATCAAGATAGGCCCCTCACATCTCGATGGTAGTGTGAGGGTGCCCCATCTTGTTGAAAATAAAAGTCCTCATCCTCAAAGTCCTCTTGAATACTTGGCATGACAGCTTCATGCAGAAAGTTCAAGTAATTGGCACCAGTTACAGTACCGTCAAAAAAGAATGGTCCAATTAATCCGTGTGCTGATAAGCAGCACCACACCGTCACTCCTGGTAAATTTACATGATGTTCCTCCATAACATGCGGATTCTCAGGTGCCCAGTAAGTGCAATTGCGCTGGTTAATTGACCCATTTAATTTAAATGTGGCCTTATCGCTCTACACAGTTCGTCTTGGAAATTGTGCATCCTCTTCACATTTTTCCAAGCACCACTCAAAAAACTGCATTCTCCTATCCGGATCATCTTCGTTGAGAGCGCGTGCTCTTCTTGGAATGTAACTTTTCCAATAACTGCGTTTCAACATGCGATGGACACTTGATTTTGATACGCCTAACTCACGAGACGCTTGTCTCATGAGATAGAAGACAAACGTCTGTTGCGGGCCTCGTAGCCAGTGGCGGATTTAGGCACAGGCGGAGGAGGCACTTCCTCGGGCCCCGCAAGGCTAGGGTCCCCGTCCCCCACTATATATATATTTTTAGTAAAAATTTGAAACACTAATATTCCATTTTGTTTCAATTTTGTCTTATTCTTGGAACTACTGTCAGTACTGTTGTTTAATTTTAACTATATAATAAAATAAATTATATTTTCATTTTTGTTTTCCAAATCGACCGCTTCAAATAAAGGCGATATAAACGGTTAAGGAACCAATGAAATTCTTGTAACCTTCAGTATCCTTTATCCTTTGTTGTGGTTCGGTTGTTGTAATTGTAATTATAAAATAATTGTTTTTATAAAATAACTGTTTTGAATATTTATGCATATTTAATATTTTAGCCATGAAACGAACGTACTTGTTCGGGGAAGAAAAAAGAAAACTAAAGGAAAAAGAAAAATTATCGCTCTCTCAAAAAAACTCCTTGGAGGGTTTTTTTTTTACTTCATCTTCATCTAAATTTCAGAGGAACGAAGATCGTCCACCAACACGTGATGAACGAGACGAAAAACAAGAAGATAGTCTAAAAAATGATAACACAATAGAAAACGCTGAACGAAATAAAGAAAATTCTACGAAGGAAGAAGATGGCAAATATGACGAAACAACCTACAATGCTGAACATGAACGAGATGTTCAAGACACAAAGGAAAATGCCGAAGAAGAAAAAGAACGAGGTGCTGATGCAGATCAACATAAACAACCAGACTCCGATAATTTTCCAAAAAGATATCGCTTTATGGCCGTGCAAAATATCGGAGAAAATGGTAAATTACTTTATAAATAATAAACCGCGCAATATCGGAGACATAACATCTTTAAAAGTTGAATATAATGACAGAAATTAATTTTGGAAGTTAGATAAGCTCTATATTATTCGTTGAACGTCGATTCCACACCCGATGTGAGCCATATAGACCAGTTAACTTTTATATTGAGATATGTAAATAGTAAAGGAGATGTGCTGAACGGTGTTTTGGTTTTCTGCAATTAAATAACCATTACGCAAAAAATTTAGAGGAACTCGTTTTTAACGATTTAAATGCTCTATCTTTAGATATAAAAAATTGTCGTGGCCAAACATACGACAATGCGGCAAATATGGCTGACAAATATAATGGTCTACAAGCAAGAATCAAGATGTCAAACGAATCAGCAATTTTCATTCCATGTTCCACTCACACACTTAACATTATTGGAAACTCTGCTGCAGAAGCTTGTTCAAAGGCTGTTTATTATTTCGATTGCGTACAGAACGTATATATATATATTTTTTCTAAATCTACGCAAGGATGGAATTTACTTACAGACAGTTTTGCCGATACAAATTCCAAACATATTAAAAGAGTCAGCGACACAAGATGGTCATCGCGAGCTGATGCCGTATCTGCTTTGCGATTAAATTATAAACATATTAAAACTGTTCTTATTAAAATAGGCGAAAATGAACTCGAAAAACCAGATAATAGATTGTCAGTCAAAACATTGTCAAAATATTTCGATAAATATGAAATTGAAGTGTTAGCATTATTATGGGATAGATTATTGTAAAGAATAAATAAAACAAGTCTTTCGCTTCAAGAAGTTCAAACATATTTTTGCAATGTGTAAAACTTTTAAAATCTTTGCATACTTTTATAATGGATGTACGAAATGATTTTGAAACCATAGAACGACAATCAATTTGTAATACTTTTGCAGAAAGATCTTTTTCCTTCGAATTGTTCCTATAATATGTAATATACAATTAAAGTAACCTATCTATTTTCATATTTATATGTATACAAAACATTTTATAATTTTTGTTGTCAAGTAATTATTGTTATGTATGTGTGTGTATGCATTGTGCAATTATCCGTAAAATATTTAAAAAAAATTAAAATGAATTGTTTGTAACTTAATAATTTAAAGGGTCCCGAAAATCGCAAACGCCTCGGGCCCCTTAATGCCTAAATCCGCCACTGCTCGTAGCTGTTCGTGGTCTTTCTGAACGTTGCTTATGGACATTTTGAACAGTTCCTTCTTCAAATTTATCTCTAATTCAAGTGACGTCTCGTAGGTGGATCTCGTTGAAATTCTCTTCTATACTGTCTTTGCACTTCCACTACGTTTTCATACTTCCAGTAGCATTTTAGGATAAACTTTCTTTCCTCAAAGCTTAGTCTGGTTTCAGCCATTATTTCAAATCCGTTAAACCTGCAAAATAACGAAAATTAAGTGAGTTATCAGCTGTTTTATGCATAATTATTGAGATGTGTATATATTTATCTATTTTCTAAATATATATATATATACTTTTTAGTTACAATTAAATTAATAATAACTTATTTTAAAATTAATATTACAGCGCTAAAAATAAAAAAGATAGAATAGATTAAAGTATTTATTGCTGAAATCATTAAAACATAAAATACAGCAATTAGTAAAGGTGTTCGCCTTCATATAACCAAGAATGAAGGCGAGCACCTTATGGTAGCAATGAGTTGATTTCGATTATTTTTATGAAGCGAGGAATTTTTAAATGGACGTTTCAACTCAAGGTGAGTTTGATATTCTTATGGAAGCAACAGGTTTTTTTTTTTTTTATCCTAGAAACTAGACTTTTTCTTCCAGTAAAAAATAAATAATAAAATGAAATGAAAAAGCAAATCCGACCAGAGGACAAATGCAATGCTTAGACAAATAAACATGGCCTCCGACAATAAGTTCTGGTAGTACACGCAGGTATCATGTATTAATAATAATAATAATAATAATAATAATAATAATAATAATAATAATAATAATAATAATAATAATAATAATAATAATTTTTTTATTGTTCTTTCAAATATTTACATATGTACAATGATCATCTATTCAGTATATTATTTTACAAGGTTCAGCACTTTGTGCTACATATAATGAGATTTAAATAGTAATGATGATAACAGTTTATATATATATATATATATATATATATCAATAATAATAATAATTTACAATTATATTGTTCAGAGTTTCATAAGTTGTATATTACATGTTGTGGTTTACTATTTTTTTTTTCAAGTTTGAAAAGGTGTGATTATACAACAGTATTTACACTTATGCAATCTGCATATTATGTGTGCTTATTTTCACAAACATACATTCATTTGTTTACATATGATACATTACTTACATTTGTTTACATTTGATATTTACATTACGTACATTGGTTTACATATAATACATACATTGGTTTTCTTGTGATACGTACATTACATGCATTTCGTGATACATCTTGGATGAGAACTAATTTTTTTTTTCCTTTCATCCTCGAAGCTTAAATGTAAGCTTATCTGAGGATGATACTAGTTGGTTATTATGTATTGTTTTTTTTTTTTTTTTGCTGTGTTAGCATGCTACGGAGTCTATGATTGAGAAATTCGCGCGCGCGCACTCACACGCACACGCACGCACGCACACACACACGCCCCCTACACACAATAAATTGGAATGTACTGATGCATCGCTGAACTGGAAGCCTGAGCGAATATATTGTGTTTCATTAAGTTTGTATGGTATTTTGGGTGCGTGTTTCTTGTTCGTAGTATGTCCTTAGAGCTCTTTTCAGGCTATTGTAGTTTTGTAAGGTTTCTGTATTCAAAAGGTAATTTGTTTATCATGTCTGGGATGTAGAAGTTTCGCGTGGCCTTTCCGTAGTGATTATTGTATTTATATATGATATAATTAGTAGTCTGAGGTCTTGTTATATATGTTATATGTATTTTCTAACTGTCCTGTAGTTGGCATCGAAATAATGTTTTAGCAAGGCTGCATAGTGACATATATGTTTTGCTGTATTTTGTGTTCTGCCATTGCAATGTCTATAAGGTCGTGATTTTCTCTTTCTTCCCAAAAGATCAGTTTTGTCATTTTATATTGTAGCGACATTAATCTATTTAATTTGTGGAGTGCACAGAAAGCATACGTTGTTATAGCGTATCTTAGTATATTTTGGCATAGTGCTTTGTATATTAGTGTTTTTAGGCGTATGGGAACTATGTCTTTTAACCTGTAGAGTTTGCCACTTATTGTTCGGAGTTTGTTGTGTAGATGTTTTATATGGCTATTCCAGTTCATATCTGCATCGAAGTAAATTCCAAGGTATCGTATTGTTTCAACCTGAGTGATTGTAGTGGTTTTGCTGTTTTGTGTGTTTTTTGTGTTGGAAAATGGATGTTGGATGGTTATATATTTGTTATCAACTGGTCGAGTCAGTGGATTTCTGAATATCATTAATTTTGTCTTTTCTGAGTTTAGGTGTATGGAGTTTTTCCTGAGCCAGTCTATGATCAGATTTATATCATGTTGCATATTTGTTTGGGCTATGCTTGAGTTATTATGGATGGATATTATTGCTGTATCGTTTGCGTACTGGAATATCTTACCTTTGAGTGGTAACTGATTAATATCGTGCGTGATGAATAGAGTTGGGGAGAGTACAGCTCCCTGTGGCACTCCACAGGTTACTGGTAGCTCTCTGCTTCGGATTGATCCGATACGTGTGATATGCTTTCTATTTTGGAGGTAGCCTGTAAACCACCTGTGAAGAGGCCCGTCTATTCCAACATGCCTCAGCTTTTCTAACAAGGTTTGATGTGTAAGTGTATCGAATGCTTTGGTTAGATCTATAAGGAATACCATGGCTATTTTGTTTTTGTCTAAGGCGGTAATAATTACGTCTGTAAAGTCTTCCAAGAGAGATGTTGTTCCCTTATTTTTCTGAAAACCATATTGTGTTTTGGGGATAATATTAAAGATCTCAGTGTATGCTGTGAGTTTCTTCAGTATGATCCGCTCCATAATTTGGTTGATAATTGGTAATGTTGCTATGGGTCTGTAATTGCTGATTAAATTTCTTTTTCCTTGTTTGTATATGGGTGTTATTATGGCGGTCTTTAGCATACTTGGTATCTGTCCTGTTTTAAATATTTTATTTATTAGTTTTAGTAGGATAGGACTTAAACTAGTTGATGTTGCTTTATATCTTTAGGTCTGATACCATCTATTCTTGGGCCTTTGTTTGGTTTGATTTGATATATTGCTGAGAGAAGTTCTGCTTCTTTTATGGTTGGGAACCATAATGTCTGTTTTGATAGCGGTCCAAGTGGAGGGTCTCGTTTTGTGATTGGGGGAATATTTCTGTGAAGTTCTTGGATGGAGTCTGCAAAGTATTGGTTAAAGTCATTTGCTAGTTGTTGAATAGGTTTTGCGTCTTTCATGAAGCTGTGTTTTATGGTTTGGGAGGCAGTGGTGTTGGGAACAGAATCTAGCATCTCATTAATCAGATGCCAGGTTTGTTTCATGTTGTTTTGTGCGGAGGTTAGTTTGTCTCTGTAGTAGCTTTGTTTTTGCATTTCTGATTTGTGTTGTAAGGCGATTCCTTGTTATCTTATATTCAGTTTTTAAAGCTGTGTTATTTGGATATCGCTTTAATTTTTTCCATAAAGCGTCCTTTCTGTTTATTTCCTAGGATTAAGTTTTGTGTTATCCACGGATTGTGTGTTGTTTTTGATCGAATTCGGACTTTCTTTGTAGCTTTCTTATATATTTCCTCCAGTGTGAGTTTAATGTTGTTGTATAAGATATCTGCTGAATCTGATGCCAGGTGTTCCCAGTCTGTTTTTCTTATTTCGTGGTTGACTATTTCTTCGTCTATTATTGTTTTCTGTCGCTTTTCTTCTGTGGGACATTGCATGGGTATTGTCTTGGTGTGCAGGTTTAGAGCGGTGAGGTAATGGTCTGCTACTTTGCACTTTATGACTGATGCAGTGTAATTATTTGGTGGTGCTCGGACGTTTATATGGTCTAGACAGGAGGCAGTGATAATATTTCCTCTCTAGTACATGATGTTATTGTTGGTATTAGATTGTACATGGATAATGTGTCTAGGTATTGTACAGTGTTGTTCTGGTTTTCGCTTGCAATATTTATGTTTATGTCGCCAATTATCATTAGGTGTTCGGTTGAGCATATTTCTTGGCTTGAAAGCCAGCAATCGAGTTCGTGTAAGAATTTTATCATGTTTAGGTTTGGTGGCCTGTAAATAGCATTTAGTATTATAGGATGCTGTGTATTCGTGGTATTAATGATTTCGAGGCAGAGGGTTTCAGCATGCTCAAACTGATAGGCCATTTCTTTTGCTATTAATTTTTGTTTCATAAATATTAGTATTCCACCCCCTCTTTTTGTTTGGCGGCATGATTTGTGTTGTTGGAAGCCTGGAATTTGGAAAGCAGTCGCTTCGTCATTAATTATGAATACTTCTGTAAGAATCAATATATCAATAATATTAGTGTAATTCCTCAGATAAGCCTATAACAATAACCAATGTTTTCGGATGCTTCTGATGTTAATATGCAAGATTGAGAGACCTCTCGCTTGTACTGTGTTTTGTTTCCATGCATCAAGAGATTCGAAAGTACAATTACTGATGTATTCTGGTGTAATTACATCTATCTGATGGTTCACATTCATTTTTGTTGTGTTGAGATCTTCTTATTGAACTAAGTTAGAGTCTTTTGTTTCACTCTGGCAACCTGTCTATATCTTCCGAGCTTTTTATTTGTATAGACTTTGAAGTCTGTGACTTTCTCAAGAATATTTTGCCGTCTTTGATCCATAAAAATTGACACTTTGTTTCTGTTTTTTCCTTTCTTGCTTGGTACAAAATATTCTGATTGAAAGGTGTTAAATAGTCAGATAGAAAGATTGGCGTATTGTCTTTCGATGCATTTAAATCCTTGACTACTGGTTTTTTCAGTCTGCTGGCTTTTATGATATTGTCTCTTGTAGCCTTGCTTGTCAGACGAACTATGACTGGTGCCGGTCGTGGCGAACCTTGTTTTCTGTTCTTCCTGGGAAACCGATTTGTGGTCTGAATATCATTATTCTGTAAGGGGATGTCAATTTCATGGCCTAACTTTAGAACTACGTCTCTGAAATTTTCTGTGGATTCGGTTTCTGGAAGACCGTTTATGACAAGGTCTTCTTTATGTTGTTGTTGTTGGTTTAAAACTTCGTATTGTTGTTTCAGGGAATTAAATTCTTGACGGAGTTCCGATGTGTCTTTTATCAATCAGTGCTGCCTGTCAGTTAATGCGTTAATGCTGGTGTAAAGATTTTTGTCACAAAGACTTGCGAATTCTCTTTAAAACTGTGTACTTTGGCGAGGAGGCGCTGCAGTCGTGACAGAAGCAGACGACGCTTAGGACTTGATTAGCAAAGTTTCCGCTGTGTGTGGTATCCATTTTTTTTAAATGTGTCCGAAGTGAAAGAATAAGTACAACATTAGTGTTTGAAGGCAAATTATAATGTTTTTGTAGTTTCAAGAATCTTGTAAAGCAAGTTTGTGTCAAGTTTTTCAGAAATAAATAACATCACTAGAGTTACATCAGTGAAATGCGTATGAATGTGTTCTAAAAGTATACGTATAAGCGAGCATTCATTCTGCGTAATGATCAAGACTTTCACCAGCTTTACCACTCATCACAAGTCCGAATTTTACTGGCGCAGTCGACAGGATCTACAAGGTGAGAGCAATTCGTTATGTAAATGCATGCTCCCATGTTTTAGAGTTCTATTTTGATTATTTGGGCGAAAGTCTGTTTTAATACAAAACAAAAAAAAAAAAAATAGTGTTCGTAGTTTGTTCCATCCTGGAACAGTAGTAGTTTTGATTTCTCGCCAGAGAAAGAATACGTCAGTATTCAAATTTTGTTCCATCCTGGAACAGTAGTACAACAGTTTGGATAAATGAAAAACACGCCAGTGTTCAAGCTATATTTTCGTCCCAGATAGTTCAGAATAGTTGTTTTTTTTTTTTCATTTTAAATTTATTTTGTTCTGCAGTTACCGATTTGTCCTGTTTTGCATGTTAGTTCCATCTTGGAACAGTCAGAACTTGTGATTTCTCGCCAGAGAAAGAACACGACAGTGTTATCATAGTTAATTTTTGCATACTGTTTTGATAGTTCTGTTTCGAGATTTCAGTTATTATATAGTAGAGGTGTAAAATCGGAACTTTTTTTTTGTTTGTTTTTATATATCCACATATATATATATATATATATATATTTGTGTATTTGAAAGTGTAGTAAATTGTGTAGTTGAAGTTTTTATCTGATAATATTGTAAGATTTATCTATGTTTACAAATGATATGTTGAATTTAATTATGAGTCCCATAATCGCCAAATGTATACATCTCTTTTTGGGCTTTTAAAAAAAAAAAAAAAGAAAAAAAAAAGTGCAATTGATTCTTTTTTTAAGGGTGATTTTTTTTTATCAGTAAAGAGAGTTATTGTTTAGCACCATGACTTATTTAACCAAAGGTAGAAAGGAAGATTTACGTAAATTGGCTGAAGAATTGGGAGAGAAGCCAACTGTTGAAATGAAAGTGATAGATCTTAAAATGATTATTACGGGAAGTAAATTTTATGAAGAAGAATTTGTTAAAGGGATGTTGGAGACGATTATTAGTACCAGACTCGAGGAAGAACTGATGAAGAAAGAATTAGAAGCTCAACGGCGGAAGGAAGAACTAGAAGCCCAATGCCGGAAAGATGAATTGGGGGCCCAACAGAAAAGAGAACAAATGGAGTTCGAGTTGAAGAAACTGGAAATTGAAGCGCGTGTTCAACCAACCTCAACTCCAGTATCCAGTGACAATAAACCATATTGTCTTGAACTAATTAAGCTAATGCCTAGGTTTAGATTACAAGAGGATGACATTGTGATATACCTATCCCTGTTTGAAAGACAAGCTAAGAGAACAAAAATAGATGTTAAAGACTGGATATCATGTCTCTTGACTTTGTTACCATTTGAGATTGTCCAATTAATTGGTAGAGAGTCAGAAGAAAATTGCGAAGATTATGAATATATTAAAACAATTCTACTAAAGAGATTTAGACTGAATCCTGAAAGTTTCAGAAAAAAGTTTGTGATGCACCAAAAGGTTGCTGAAAAATCTTGGAGGGATTTCTGTTATGAAATAACTAATTATTTCGAAGAGTGGATTGGTGGCCTTGATATCAAGGATTTTGAAGGGTTAAAAGATCTAATTATTACGGATCAACTGAAGAAGAAAGTACCACATGAAGTGAGAGAACATCTCTTAGACGACTGGACAAAATTCGTTTCTCCAACCAAGTTAGCTGACAGATTGGACGAATACGACAGTGTTCGTAGTACATCAAGGAAGCCCATCGGAGCTATTCCGAAGGACAAGGTTACTGAAAAGTTTAGACCTTATACTCCACCTGCTGAGCGAACATTCAAAAATAAGTTATCTCCCTCTCAAAGTCCACCGAGATGGTACCAGCCGTGGCGAAATGATGATTCATACAAGCCTCACTACAAACCAACTTGTTTTACTTGTAGAAGGGAAGGTCATATTGCCAAGTTTTGTATGAAAAATAGTCAATCAAAAGGTACTCCTACTACAGCACACAGTAACCTAGTTCAAACGTCTACCACTGGGAATGACGATAAATCAGGTGTGTTGACTGCCAAAATTTCCATTCCAGTATCCAAATCAGTGGACATTGATCGAAATGTAGATGATTTGAAGGTGGTCAAAATCAAATGTGGAAGTAGGGTTTTAAATGGAATAATAGATACGGGAGCGCAAATATCGGTAGTGCGCGAAGATTTAGTGGCAGATACGCCCCATGATGGAGAAAGTAAGATAGAAATATCTTCTGCTTTCGGAGAAAATGAAATAACACCCTTAAGGATTTTTGAAATGAAAATTGATGATAATTTACATGGTAATGTTCCAGTCACATGTGCTGTCTCAAGAAAACTGGTTACCGATCTGCTACTGAGCTCCTCTGCCTATGAAATGCTGGTCGAAAGCGTCGAGCTACATGAGAGTAGTCATCATTGGGAGACACCGGTTCTGAAATCAAAAGATTTAAGCGATAAACGGTCAGAAGATGATGAAGATGAAGACATGCCTTCGAAAATAACCAGTACAGCATTGGCAGTAAGTACGATAGAGTCCCCACCAGGTGAAGAAAATGAGTGTATACCAGAAAAAACAAAATTCGAATTCGGCAAACTTCAAAAGGATGATGAGACGCTTCGAAGGTGTTTTGAATGGGCAAAAAGACAGAAAAATTCCTATGCGTTTGACAATGGGGTTCTGCTTCATAATGAACATATTTGTGGCGAGAATATTAGACAAGTAGTGCTACCGCGTGTGAAACGAGAGAATGTCTTAAAGATGGCATATGAAATCCCTCTTGCTGGCCATCTCGGCGAAAAGAAAACCCGTCAGCGAATTAAGTACTCATTCTTTTGGCCTACCATTAAACAAGACGTGAAAAAATATTGCGAAAGCTGCAAGGAATGTCAAATGAGAAGGACTGCTACATATAGAGATAGAATCCCCATACGACCTATCGTCAGACCAGAAGCTCCGTTTGAGGTATGGAGCGTGGATTGTATCGGACCGTTAGAACCCCCATCGGGAAGAGGACATCGATTCATAATATGTGCTGTTGATTTATGCACTAGATGGGCCGAAGCCATACCTGTCAAGGAAATAAGTGCTAAAACTACATGTAACGTTCTAATGAGGATATTTACTCAGACTGGATTTCCTAAAATGGTCTGTACCGACCAAGGTACGAATTTCACATCTAAACTCACTCAAGCTTTTGAAGATCTGCTAGGCATAGCTCCACGTTTTTCCACTCCAGGACATCCTGAGAGTATGGGCGCTGTTGAACGTTGGAACAGAACTTTAAAAGAGATGATGAATAAGAATATACAGGAACATGGAAGAAACTGGGATTTACATCTTCCCTATCTTCTATTCGCATACCGAGAAGTACCACATAGCACTACTGGGTTATCACCTTTCCAGTTGGTATATGGAAGATTACCTCCAGGCCCCTTATCTTTGTTAAAAGAAATTTGGACTGGTGGACGAGTCATCCCAACTGCTGCCTCTCGCTCGGTTGAAAATTATTTACAAGAGCTTCTTGAAAATCTAAGAAAAGCTCATGAAATTGCATCCGAGAATGCCAAAGGGTCTCAAGAACAATACTCCTCCAGATATAATCTTCGTTCCAAAGAAAAATCCTTCATGGTTGGTGAAAAGGTTTTAGTATTGTTACCTTCATCCTCTCATAAGCTTCTAAATACTTGGACAGGACCTGCTACAGTCGTCCAACTTACTAGACCACATTCTGCGAAGGTTGAGATGAAGGATGGAAGTATCAGGGAGCTCCACATAAATAAGCTTCGACCATATATTCAAAGAATTAATCATGTCGGTCTAGTTTTCGAACTAGATGAAGATTTCGGAACACTCCACTATGCACCTGCTGACAAGATGAATAAATCAGTTGAAGATATTAGGAAACACCTTGAGGATATGAAAGCTCTCTTGACGGAAGAACAAAAACAAGAACTTTTTGACATCCTCCGGAAATATGCAGATGTTTTTAGTTCCAAACCTGGTCATGCCAAAGTTGATGGACACTCCATCAAAGTTACAGAGAACTGTTCCCCTAAGAGACTCAAACCCTATAGGGTGCCAATCACTCTACAAAAGGAAGTAGATCGACAAGTCAAAGAACTGTTAGATATGGGTCTCATTGAGCCAAGTGTCAGTGAATGGGCTCATCCCGTTGTTTGTGTGGCTAAGAAAAATGGAAGTGTCAGACTATGCATTGACTTTAGATTGCTGAATAGTTTTACTATTCCAGATGCTTATCCAATGAAAATAGCTAGAGATTTATTATTTGAGGTAGGACAAGCAAGATTTATCACTGTAGTTGACCTCACCAAGGGATATTGGCAAATCCCTATGGAAAAGGAAGCAAAGCCCTTCACCGCATTCGTGACGCATTCTGGTCACTATCAATGGAATGTCTTACCGTTTGGAATGAAGAACGCTGAAAGCACATTCCAGAAATCATTAGATAAAGCACTAGCTCCTCATAAGGCATACTGCCGATCTTATATCGACGATTTGGCTATATTTTCTAAAACATGGTCTGAACATCTCACCCACATAGATGAAGTCTTCAAAACATTAAGAGAGGTGGGTTTAACAGTAAACCTAGAAAAATGCGAATTCGGGAAAAATCAAGTGAAGTTCCTAGGTCATTTGATTGGATCCGGTCAACATTCTCCAGACCCAGAGAAGGTCGAGGTTATAAAAGGTTTAGCGACACCAGCAACAAAGAAGGAAGTAAGAAGTCTACTTGGACTGGCTAGCTACTACCGTGACTACATACCACAATTCTCCCAAATTGTATTACCACTGACAAATCTGACTAAGAAAAGTGTCCCAAACAACATTCCTTGGACTACTGATGCTGATGAAGCTTTTACGAAACTCAAGGAAGAGCTTATAAAAATGCCTTCTTTGCATACTCCAGATCTCGACAAGCCGTTCCAGTTGTATACGGATGCATCAGCAACAGCAATTGGCGCATGTTTAGCTCAAAACAACGAACAAGGAAAAGAATTGCCCATTGCTTTCTTCAGTAAGAAACTAAATTCCTGTCAAATGAAATGGTCAACCATTGAAAGGGAAGCTTTTTGCGTCTTGGAGGCATTGAAAAAGTTTGACACATGGGTATTTGGTGCTGAAATACAGGTAATTTCAGATCATAACCCTCTGACCTATCTAACTAAAAGTGCCCCTCATGGTGCCAAGTTGTCCCGATGGGCTTTAGCCCTACAACGTTATAATCTGACTGTTACATATAGAAAGGGTAGTCGTCACGGTAACGCTGATGCCCTTTCCAGATTAAAAACTGATATAATTAATTAATGCTATTGGCTTGTTTCTTAATAATGATTATATATTTTCTTGATGTTTAGTTAATGATAATTATATAGTTTTTTTTTGTGTGTGTGGGAGCTGCATCGCACCATAAAGCTCTCACCTCATTTCTTGTATTTTAGAGTCAATTACTCGCCTGAGTTTTTTTTTTTTAGATGCAACATCGACACTCCTGTGACGGATGTGCTTCCCCCAAAGGGAGCTGTAAAGATTTTTGTCACAAAGACTTGCGAATTCTCTTTAAAACTGTGTACTTTGGCGAGGAGGCGCTGCAGTCGTGACAGAAGCAGACGACGCTTAGGACTTGATTAGCAAAGTTTCCGCTGTGTGTGGTATCCATTTTTTTTAAATGTGTCCGAAGTGAAAGAATAAGTACAACATTAGTGTTTGAAGGCAAATTATAATGTTTTTGTAGTTTCAAGAATCTTGTAAAGCAAGTTTGTGTCAAGTTTTTCAGAAATAAATAACATCACTAGAGTTACATCAGTGAAATGCGTATGAATGTGTTCTAAAAGTATACGTATAAGCGAGCATTCATTCTGCGTAATGATCAAGACTTTCACCAGCTTTACCACTCATCACAAGTCCGAATTTTACTGCTGGTTTTAATTTTTTTTACCGATTGTAAGACTTCTTCGACTTTTGAATTATTAAATTGAACAAACTCTTAATATTCGCTAATTTTTTTTGTTATTTCTTTATTCTGTTTATCAAATAGTTCTTGGACAAGATCTACCAAGCTGGCTTTTATATTTTCTAAACCGTTTTCTAGTAATAAATTAACGGAACTCAAATTATAAGACTCACCGGTGTTTTGTTGTCAGTTCAGTTCATCGTCCGATTCTGCCTCCGGCGTAATCAGTCGTCGTGGGTGGTGGCGTTTCTTTGTTCTCTCTCTCTCTACAGTTTAGGCACTTCCATTTTTCTCGTTTGGCATTGGATTTGCGTTGCCAGGTTGTTTCAGAAAGTCCGGAACATGTAAAGTGAAGATTCCTATCGCATTTCCTGCAGGTTATGTAACATCCGTCGGACGGCAATTCCTTCTGGCACTTGTTGCACTTCATGACTCTTCTTTCTTCCTCTGGACAGCTGCAAAGATGGCGACGTCCTTTGTTCTGTACTCGTTAGCAACCGCGATGTACGCTTCAATTTTTTTTTAGCACACTCAGATTTTAAATTCCACTTGGCCGATTTCGATGAATTATATGTCACTGTCTTCTGCGTGACAAGTAGAGTTTCTTTATGACACTTTTAAATTAAAAACAGGAGTTAGAACCACATTAAAACTATAAAAACGGGCAATAATAATAATAATAATAATAATAATAATAATAATAATAATAATAATAATAATAATAATAATACAAAATGGGAATGAAATCATCAGAGAAAAGATATCTTTTTTCAACAAATTATGAGGCCTGTACCGATTAGCTATTAGACCATATTCGTGTCTAAATTCGATCTTTTTTTTATTTGTATTGTCGTTTTTTTTTTTTTTTTTTGTGGCTTTAGAGGGTTTAATGTTGCATAAAAGAAAAACATTTTGTTTTCTGAAATCACAAAATAATTATTTCGTTATGTGACATCATCAGGGGAGGCTCGTGCATGGTCACTGTCGAACTGCAGCACCCCACAATTTTTCTCGATATATAAATATATTTATTAATTTATTTATATTTGCTTGTATAGTTTGCCCACCGATTAGAGATCCTTCGACACTTCTGCGCATGTCAGAAAAAGGAGAATCCATTCCGATAATAGGGTAATCAGTCCGTATAGTGGGATGAGTTGTTTATTATTACACGTCGGAAAATTAACTTCTCTTTTATGATTATTGTAGTTAACTATGTTGCTTGTATAACAGTTGGAAAAATTTACCAATAAAGCACGTGATTTCGCGTGTTGGCGACCAATTCGGACGTCCTTCATTTCTTTCTCTCCTTCAGCATGAATCGACTATTCTTGGCAAGTTTCCAAGCGGAGATCTCAAAAGCGTGGGCATACTATAATATTTAATTTTATCATCAACAATCCTATAAAATTCTCTTATTTTGTATAAAAAATAATAAAAAATCCATCTTGTAGCACTTAGGAGGGCGAAGGACGCTAGCATTACTGTGTTTACAAGATGATGCTTAGCAATATGAGAGTGTCATATTGTCACGCGCGCAAGCAATGCACGTCATAGTGAGATCGAGCTGTTAACGTAATGCGGCACTGTCCGTCGCGCAGTTCCACTATTGTTTATATGCAGTTGGCACAAGTAGTAGAGTGTTCGTAGTGCTTATCGTGTTTACGCCTTCTGTTTAAATATTTGGACATTACAATTAAAGACATAACATTTGTTGTAGTTTTTATTTTAGAACATTATTGGGGTTATTATGACCTCAGAAATGCAACTTTAAGAAATGAGTTCTGTGACAGTAGTGACTGTAAGTGAACTACAAAAACTTACATTTTCACAATTGACTCTCGCTGATTCTATTAAAATAAGAGGCCATCCTTTACCCGATATATCTCAGCCAGGAATAAACAACGATAAGAAGTACATTAGAAGTTTTAATACAGATTGGCATAAAAAGAAAAGTTGGCTATGTGGTTGTGAAGTTTTTTTTTTTGTCGCTTTTAGGAACTGTAGATTTTAAACAAAAACTTAGGCCTACAGAATTTCATTTAATGAGCATAACAAAAAGGTTGCTAAAAACCGTGAAATTGTATCCAAGATAATTGACTGTATGTTATTTTGTGGAAATTTTGAAATTCCTTTAAGTGGACAGAGAGCCTGTGCAGCTCAGTGGATGTGGCGTTTGCATACCACGGCGCTTGGCCGCACGAAGGAAGACTTGGTTTCGAGTCTAGTCGGCGACTAGAGGAAATTTTTCTAAGCCTTTTTTCGACCGGTTCCCGAGTTAGTCGATCTCTGGCACGGGCAAGCGGGTAAACTCAAGAAAATCGACTGTAGAACCCACATTATTTCAGACATTAAATATATTGTGTTAGGGTTAGGGACCACGAGATGGCGGCACATTTGAGCCGTCTCTCTTCACTGTGTACCGCTTAATTAGTGATAGCCTTGGGCCATCTATCTCTGATTGGGTACCAGTGGAGATTGAACTGCCCACTCAGTCTCCAAAAGTTAGATAGGGCTAAATGGCCTCGCCTACTCCCTGTATATGGGAATAAAAAGGCGTTAGCTGATTTTTTTTTTTTTTTAAGTGGACATGACGAAAAAGATGATTCAGAAAGCTGTCTTGCTGAAATTCAATCAACATCAAATGCAGATTGAACTGTTTCAGAAGTCACAGGAATTTTACACTATCTAAATAATGAAAAATTCATATTCTGGTTGGAACTTTTTTCATCAGATAATGCTTCAGGTTGAAGTAATTTACAATCAAATACAATCTCGTGAAATTGATGTATTTAATGTAGCTGAATGTATAGCAAATTTTAAAACTGCTATTTTGCCAATAAGAAATTCAAAGTTCTGTGAGCATCCTTCAAAGACGTTCACTGCTGAATCAAAGGAAGTATGTCACTGCATATGCGTTGATATGGAGGAAAGGTATTCTTTCACTAAACATTTAATAGCTGCTAAATTATTTAACAAGAATAAATTAACTAATTTTAAGAATAAATTGCCTGCAGAAGAAATAAAATTGACCACTGAAGCATATCTGATGATCAACAGAGAAAAACTTGAAACTCACTTCGAGTATTCTACAGTAGACCAGTCATGCATGATTATTGTAAATTAATTGATTGTTAAAATTTATAACAGAAAATAACTTAGATTGTGTAATACTGTATTGATAAAAATTCTCTTGACAATTCCTGTGACTACATCAGAGCCTGAATTTTGAATTATACCAAATTGTATAATTTTATCGATAATAAACAATATTTTTTCATTTAAAAAAAATTTTTTTACCATAATTTTGATATTTTAAAATTTACAGTATGTATGTATATTTCAAAAGTTGCAGCAGCACCCCCCCCCCCCACGATTTCAAGCCACGAGCCGCCACTGCAAATCACATACCGAAGAAAGTATTCACATACCAGTTATCACTTTAAAAAAATGTAATCAGATACTCTTCACTGTAACATACAGAGTGTATATCCTTGTAGCGCATGGGAAGTAGCACATAACAAAATTACAAAAAAAAAATTCACAAATGGGACCCAGACAGTTATCAATTAGAAGGAGGACAAAAATATGTAACCAGTTCTTACTATCAGTACCTTGAAGCCATCATTAATTACAATGGCAAAATTACAATGGCAATGGCAAAATTTACAGAGAATGTGCAAAATTTATTTGGGGTTCGAAATACGAACTCACACGAAGGTGTACAATATTTCATTATATAGAAGCTGGAGGACTTGGTTTAATAAATGTACATTTAAAAACTCTAAGTGCAAGAGCAAAAATCATAGAGAGAGCTTACTCGGAACATAAAGCATCGAGTGCATATATCACACACTACATGCAAAGAATAATGCCCCACCAAATAGGCTTCATTTCGGCGATATAAACTTAATAGTTGCATCTTTTTGACAACTCGTATAGCAGAGTATATAAGTTCTTTTCGCTATACCCTTTGGTATCTATTTGGTCTAACTACTCACTGATGAAGCCTCAAAAAGGGCTGAAACCGGTGGGGGCGCCATGAGACCCTGCTAGGGGATAGGTTTTGCCTGTCTCTGAGTGGGGCCACAGTTGAGATTATGGCTCTGCTTGGTGGTGGGGTGAGCCTGCCACTGGGTAGAGCCAATGCTGAGAAGTTCTTCTCGGTGACGGGGTGAGCCTGTCATTCAGTAGAACAACGCAGAGTTGGGCGATCTTTCGGGATCGTCTTATTTTTAGAGCCCGTTTCACTTTTACATTCAAAAAAGGCTGAAACCGGTCTGGGTAGTGACCTCCCACCATAATGTAATAACAGCATATATTTCCTAGGAAATGTGTTTTTACATTATGGAAAATACCTAAGAATAGCGATCTGAACTTCCCCCACCTTTGCAACGAGTTGCCTGACACTGTACTATGTACTAGGACTACTTGCATTAGCTCACGCTAGTAATCGCCGATACTTTTATAGTTGACTATATTCGGCATGAAACTCTCTGATTCCAATCTTTGAGTTTCTTATTCGGTTTTAAAACAATGTGGGATTTAATATCCCCTTAATTTAAATAGCACATATGACTCTCACGCGAGCAGTTATACCACCACCACAACACCGAGAGTTTGAAAAAGTTCAACTTAAATTATCCAATGTAGTCAAAGAGGCATTCAGATTACCTGTACACGCGAAATTAAAAAAATTTATTACAAGGTTCATTACGCTTGCCTACCCAAACCAGAATGTGGTGCACATACAAAGGTATTCCACTTGAAGCCCCAGCCAAATGCTACTTCTGCCCTGAACCAGAAACACTATATCACATAATGTTATACTAACCCCACACCTCTCCAATATGGAACACTGTTCAGAAATTTATAAAACACAAAGAACCAGTCACAGAACACACACTATTCTGGCTAAAGGACGGAAACATAACAATAACCGAAGCAATTATAATTATAACAACAATGTACTCCATCTGGACATACATATGTGACAGAATTTATGGAAGAGGCCCAGATATAATGCAAAAACTCAACAAACAACTAAATGAAATCAAAGCAGACACAATAAACAGAAAAAAGATAACAAAACACCAATGGCGGAAGACAGGCTTATCTCTGAAGAATATGAAGAAAACATACAAATAATAGAAATCAAAGACCCACCATAAAGAAAAAACATGAAAACAAGCCAATACGATTCACTCTGAAAGGAAAAATAATGGAATAGAAAACTAAACACATAATGTAAATATGTATATATAAGTATAGAAATATTGTATAGTGATGTACATATCTATTTGCATAAAAGGAAGTATATGTCTTATAATGGAAACAATGGAAATTTGGTGGTGCATGATAATCGACAGAAGCAGATTTCAGGAGCCTGTAGACTCCGAGATGATCCAAGTTATTCATCAAAGAATCTCTCTATCATTTGGATTGTTCTAGCTTCTACAATTTTTCACTGTTTCTGCAAAATTGGTATACTTGCACCAATCTGGAAGAATTACTCATATCCTTTTTTTATAAAATAAAAATATCGTTTAAGAACAGCTTTTTAATGTTTTCTTGGAATTTAAAAAGAAAATTCTTTTGCTTTAGACACTTTTTTTTCGTGCTTGAACTTGGATAGAACCGAATGGATCTATTTTCTTTGCCTGCTCTCTGACTGTAGGGCGTGATCGACTCACTTTTTGAAATTTATTAATTTGTCAAAACTCAGTTGCTTTCACTGTTATTTGGTGACTGTGAGGTAGTTGTAATTTTGTCTGCAGTTTGTGTGTCATTAAAGTGTGTTAATTGACAAGTCCAACCACAATTCAGAATATTTCGATGTACATTTTGGTTTATCAGATTTGTCAGAAGGCGAGGCCGTTTTAGCCCTATCTAACTTTTGGAGACTGAGTGGGCAGTTCGATATCCTCTGGTAGCCAATTAGAGATAGCTGGCCCATGTTTATCACTAATTAATCGGCACGCAATGAAGAAGGCGGCTAGTAAGTGCCGCCATCTGGTGGTCCCTAACCCTAACACAATATTTTTAATGTCTGAAATAGTGTGGATTCTACGGTCGATTTTTTTTTTTAGTTTACGGGACGAAAAACCTGAGTTTCCGGGAGAAAAAACCCGCTTACCCGTGCCAGAGATCGACTAACTCGGGAACCGGTCGAAAAAAGGCTTAATAAAAGTTCTTCTAGTCAGCGACTAGACTTGAACTCGAAGTCTACCTTCGGGCAGTTAAGCGCTGAG
Organism: Typopeltis vanoorti; assembly: GCF_054136105.1. Taxonomy (NCBI): domain Eukaryota; kingdom Metazoa; phylum Arthropoda; class Arachnida; order Uropygi; family Thelyphonidae; genus Typopeltis; species Typopeltis vanoorti. Next base: position 63,245,907 of record NC_143572.1, read on the forward strand.
GAGTGCAAACACCACTTCCACTGATACATAAATAGATATGTATTGTTGTTGTTGTTGTTGTTGTTGTATACACCTCCAGGGAGTCCAAAGACTCATCGAACAAGGGGCGCCTACTCTACAACTCTGTCTAGTTTACAGCTCATTCTAACAACTACACCACCGCCATCTACCGCCATAATAAGTCGAACAATATGCAAATATTCAATGAGCTTCAGTAAAGATTTTGTTTTCCTATACATTTGGCACATGGCGATCGTATGATCTTTCCCGAGTGTTGCCAAATGTTCAATTATTTTCAGGTAAACGTGGGAGGAGGTTCTTTAATTGAATAAAAATTTTACCGTGTTATCTTCTGTATGATCCTTCATGTGTTCACTCTTTTTTTTTTTTTACAATTAATTTCTTTCTTAAACGAAAGATAATAATCCAACAGCTGAACATTAAATCTCGACTGGTTTGTTGGCACCTTGCCAACATTGAAAGCTTATGGCAGAATTCAACAATGCTGACTTTTATTTTAAACGGATATTATAGGATACTACTCTAAACGTCATAGATTGTATATCAAGTATATGCTGCATGTTACGAGTGCCCTCATAGATACAGTGATTTAATTTTGTAGTGAATGTATCGCTTATATTTGCATTTTTATTATAACCAGTATGATTACGGTCACTTGGGTTACACGCATTGTACAGTTCCTTCTTATTTGTTTCCATTTTTTTTTTTTTTTATATAACAAATGGAAACCGAAACACACGTGGTTTGTAGGCAACCAATCAGGTGTAATCCAGCAATAATAAACAGAAAAATAATTGACCTAGTGTTGAATTTTTAAAAACTTAGGGATTCCTATTAACTCGGTAGAATGTCAACAGAATTCAAATAACAGAAAAACGAAGTGAAGATTTCTGGATATTTAAACAGAACAATATGGAAAAATTAAATTCTAAATATTGTAAATAAGACAAGTGTATGTGAAAGTACCAAGGCCAGTTTTAACTTATGTATCGAAACAAGAGCTTAAACATTTAAGATGAAACATGTCAACACCTATTAGATAATTATAGATACAAATAACGTGCTCCTTACAGCCAGTAAATGAAATAGCAAACAGGAAAGAAAAAAAAAAAAAAAAAAAAAAAAAAAAAAACTAGAATGTTAAATGTGAAACACGTGCCTTTCTTAATGCTGTACGCTTAGGACTAATGAACTAATGAACAATAAAAAAAAAAAAAAAAAAAAAAAAAAAAAAAAATCCTGGAATGATTTTCAGCTACAAAAAAAAATTGTTTCCAAAGGTTGGTCGATCGGTAGAGTCTCTGCTAGCTCACGCAAAAAGTTAAGCAAGTTTGAACGCGGTGTGTAGTTGGAAATCGTTCGATGCTGTTGGCACACTCTCCCTCGGAGTCTCTGGAGTCCCTGGAGGTGTCACATAATAATTATAGTAATAATAATAATTCCAAATAAACTATGCTCTGATAACTTAGTGTGAGAAAACGGCAACAGGTGTCCTTGTAGGCGCAGTGGATAGCTTTCAAACCGATTTATATTTTATTCTCAAAAGCATCTATGTACATTTGGAAGAATTATTTACATATACAGGGTGTTCGGGATAAATTTGACAGTTTCGTAAGGAAAAAGAAAATCTTCTTTGTATCTATTAAATTTAATGAATTGACAAAAAAACATTACAGGCAGAGTTAATTACAATACTATCAACAAGATTTACTCAAAATAACCACCATTAGCATCGATCACAGCTTCAATTCTGCTTCGGAACCTCGAACAAGCTGATGCTACAGTCTCCCTGGGAAGGGCCGCAAAAACTGTTTTAATTTTATCCATTAACTGGGCTTTTGTATTACTGGAAGTGCGATTGGTGTCTTTTTCAACTGCGCCCCATACAAAATAATCCATGGGGTTAAGGTCTGGGGAGTTTGGAGGCCAAACATTTGGACTGGTGAAGTCGTAGAAATTTTCAGACAACCATTTTTGACTTTTCCCAGAGGTGTGGCAAGGGGCCGAATCCTGCTGCCATACATACGGCCTACCATTGGCTACCCTTGTTATCCAGGGCTTGACTACAGTTAGCAACTCCACGAACAAAGCCCGAATTCCAATGCCAGGGTTCTTCAACACCTGTTCCTGCAGATTTGCGAGGAATTCTGCTGTACGAACGCAATCAGATCGTCTGCTAGGGATCTTTCTTCTTGCTACATCCTCGTAGTCACCATTGCAAGTCTCTAGTTCATGCCTGATTGTTTTTACTGTATTCAGGGAGCATTGGGCAGCAGTCGTAATATCCTTATTTTGATGGCGGGCACGAATCATCATGATACAAGTTATTCTCTTCCATGATTCAGGTGGGTTCCAGCTATCCATCCTTTCTGACATCTTGTATATGAATGAAGAAGGGTCCAAACTTTTAAATGAAGAGAAGTGTGTGTTAATACATGTAACTTACGGAAAAATATAATTAATTATAAATATGTCAAATTTATCCCGAACACCCTGTATATGTATATATGTGTGTGTGTGTGTGTGTGTGTGTGTATTTATTAATCATCTGACCTCAAACCGTAAACAGGATAAGGTCCAACGCCCCGGTGTATCTTATGTCCGTAGTGTTGAGTTCTCAAGGCCGGTTTCCGTGGTTTGCGGATGATCCTTGAGCTCCTCACGTCGCCGACGGGAATCGAACCTAGGACACTCTTTCGCCAGGCATATGGTTGCGAAGCGCAAAGCCACTAGGCTAATTGCGCGGACTGTTAATTAATTATTAAACTAAAATTTCAACACGGTAATAATAAAAGTAAATAGCCACTAATTAGTAAATCAAAATTAAAATGTTATCTTTAATTATGAAAAAATCGCTTAAAATGCTTCTTTTCAGCTAAGCAATACGAACTGAAATAGGGATATTTAAAATCCATCCTTTTTTAGCAATATATATTTTTGTCGTTATATCGATTCTTGTCATGATGAAAGAGATCTTTATATAGATTCAGTGGCGTAGCTGGGAGAGGGGGGGGTTAAACAGTCCCCCCGGGCGGCTTTTTGAGCGGTACCATATACGTCGTTTTGACTTTTTATAGTATTTTTGGTGTGTATTGAGAGGAGAGGCAAACTCAGGGACCGCCGAGCGGCAAAAGCTATAGCAAACCCGCTGTATGGACATTTCAACTGAAGGTGAGTTAGCCGGTCTTATACGAAGGTAGCAGGGTTTTTCTCTCAGAAACTCGGGTATTTTTATCCCGTGTACAGGGAAATCGTCCTTGAGAAAACATGCAATTTACAGACAAAAAAATACTGTTGTGGTGGCGATGGACGGTAGATGGCGTTGATGGTTGTTATTGTTATTAGTGGGAGAATTACGGTAAGTATAATTGGATCTATATTATGTTTGGAGACATGTTGAGATGTGTCCTTGACACCAATGATGCGATGAGTCATTGGTGTCAAGTCCTAATATGTAGAGAATTGAAAAATATCGAAAATTGACTCGAGAGCTTATGAAAATACAATCTTACGACGCTAAGGATTGTATTCTCACAAGCTCCCTCTATAAAATAAGAATGGATTTTAAATATCCTCTCTTTCTATTAAAAAAATTATCAATTATTAATTATTTGACTTTCTATAATATAATATTATATGGAAAGTCAAAAGATAGATGTCATGCTTATAGACTAAAACAATTAATTAAAGGAAAAAAAAATAATTTCATGTAAAACAAGCGACATTATTTCCGAGAGGTTAAGAAAATTCACACTAAGAGATCATCATAAAATATTTATATTATTGTCTCTTCAATCAAAATTTGTAGGATCGTTTAAGAAAGAGATGGTTAAAAAGAGTGGTTCGGAAATGATTTAAAAATGAAAAGGTATAATTGCACAGTATTAAAATAAAGAAAAAATATAGTTTTTTTTAAATTCATTTATTAATATTATTTTGTAATTAATAAACATATTTACAAATGTTACATATATACACTAAAACAAAAAAAGTATGAAATTCAAAACAATTTTTTTGAATTTATTAATTCATATTATAGTTATATGCAATACCACGTAAATATTCTATTATATTTTCCCTATCGTAATTAATAACTTTTTTTCAAAATTCTTTGGTCACATCGTAAAGTCTACGTTTGTGCTCATGTTGAAAACCTGCAACTGCTCTTTCATATTGAACATCATATATTTTTTGAATTTTTTGTAGTCCATTTATAAAAATCCATAAATTTGGATGACTTGCGCTGCTGCCAAAGCTCAATTGCAGTTTTCGATGACAGGCTTCCGCAAAATTATTTGTCCTATCGCTTCCAGTTATTGTTCTTTGGTACACAGACCAAAACGTTTGAGGGAAAAATCGGGGGAGCCCTGGTTCTGTTATTCCTTAGACGACCTATGTATGTGTTCGTAAACCATTCTAAAATTGGTTTAAATTCATTGGATAAATGATTCTCAAGTTCAGAAATAGCGTAAATAATATCTTGTTCTGGAACGAAAGCAAGCGGGGCATTATTCTTTGCATGTAGTGTATGATATATGCACTCCGTGCTTTGTGTTCCGCGTAAGATCTCTCTATGATTTTTGCTCTTGCACTTAGAGGTTTTAAATGTATGTCTATTAAACCAAGTCCTCCAGTTTCTAGAGGGTGTCCCAAAATTCACGCAAGATTTAAATTTAGCGCCATTTGTGCGGTAAAGTGTTGCCAACGAGAAAAAAAAGACAGTGTGACAGCTGACAGTTCAGGGTTATTAAAAATGGAGCGCTACACGAAAGAACAACGCATTTTCATTGTTAAGCAATATTTTAAAAATAATGAAGGTTTGGCAGCTACAGTTCGCAATTTTCGTACAAAATATGGTCGGAATAGTGATTTAACTTCATCAACTGTGAAAAGATTAATTAAAAAAATTCAAGGAAACTGGATCAATTAGTGATCTTATACACTATGGCCGTCCTTCAACAAGTCGTTCAACAGAAAACATCGAAGCAGTTCGTGAGAGTGTTGCTGAGAGTCCAGGAACATCAATTCGGCACCGTGGTCTTGAATTGGGCATTTCGAGAAGCTCTCTACAGCGTATTCTCACGAAAGATTTGCATCTTTATGCTTACAAAGTTCAATTGACTCAAGAAATGAAGCCTACTGACCACACACAGCGAAGAGAGTTCGTTGAATGGATTATGGAACAACAACAAGTCGATGCTTATTTTTCGAACAAAATCATCTTCAGCGATGAGGCTCATTTTCATCTTGATGGCTTCGTTAATCGACAAAATTGTCGCATTTGGGGTTCAGAAAATCCACGAGTGATTGTTGAGAAACAAATGCATCCACAACGTGTCACTGTTTGGTGCGAATTTTGGGCTGAAGGCATCATCGGTCCATTCTTCTTCTAAAATGCGGCTGGTAAGGCAATAATAGTTAATGCTGCTCGCTATCGCGACATGATAATCCAGTTTTTTGTGCCTAAATTGCAAGATATGGATGTGGATGATATGTGGTTTTAACTAGATGGTGCCACATGCCATACAACCCAAGAAACAGTTCAATTACTGCATGAGTTATTTCCTGGTCATGTAATTTCCCGTTTTGATGATCAGAATTGGCCGCCCAGATCATGTGACTTAACGCCGTTGGACTTTTTTCTTTGGTATTTTTTGAAGTCTAAGGTTTATGCCAACAAGCCCACGACAACCCACGCCTTGAAGGAGGAAATTGAGCGCTGTAACAACGAAATTCAGCCACATTTGTGAAAAACGGTCATGGAAAATTTCGACAAAAGAGTGCGTATGTGCCAGCAAAGCCGTGGAGGCCATTTACCCGAGGCTATTTCATGCATAACCCTATACTGTATACTTTATGAATCAATAAGAAATTACAATTTTTAATTAAAAACCTGTGTTTTCTATCAAAGTAATTTTGATAGAAATTTTCTTGAATTTTCTTGCGTGAATTTTGGGACACCCTGTATATCATGAAATATTGTACACCTTCGTATGGGTTCGTATTTCGAACCCCAAATAAATTTTGCACATTCTCTGTGATTTGTCCACCTTGTTGCCAAGTAATGTTGGTTACAAGCTACCATATTTTTGATAGTAAAAACTGGTTACCTATTTTTGCTTTGCTTCTAATGGATAGTTGTCTGGGTCTCATTCGTGAACTTTTTTTCGTTATTTTGTTATGGGCTACTTCCCATTGTTTGTTATGTTGGATTTGGTCCCCTATGGTGATCCCTAATAGAGGGAGGTGTTCATTGATTTTAATTTCGTTCGGCACATGGTTCGCTTATTTACCCACTCGATCCACTTGCCGTCGAACATCGCGTGACATTTATGAAAGTTTAGTTTTAGTACGGATGCCTTTTCAAAACATTTAAATACAGCAAACCCTTGATTAGTGCGCCTAATGCGTTCTTCAAAACAGGCGCATTAATCGAAAACGCAATAATCGGAGGCGGGGGGGAGGTACTCATCGAGGGATTGCTGTATATTACAAGCAATCGTGAAGGACTCGGCTGTGGTCAACGTTAACGTAACGTCGTCGGCATAGGTTGGTACTTTTATTTTACCTTCATCTTCTATATGAGTACCTATGTTTTTCTATTTGTTTAGGAGTCTTTTTTACTTGTATTTGAATTTGTTCCGGTCATACTGGATTTTCTATTTCTGTTATATTGTTTAATATTCTTTTTATTTCTGTTATAAATATGTCTGTGTTGATTTACTGTTGTTTAGCTTCCAGAGTGGGTAATTTCTGTTGGTGTATGTATTTCTGTCGTTATCTTCATGGGAAAGTTTGCCCTGGACCATGTTGTAGTCACTAAAAGTCAATGGCAAGGGGGACAAACCTCCTTAATGGTTAATCCCATATATCGGCTTATGTAAATTCTGCCTAGCCGTGAGGCATGAGTATAAGCTTTACATGTTGGATGTAATTCTCGGAATATGTCTTATGAAATAAGACATATTGAAATGAAAAAATGAAAATTATAATAATAATCCAAATAATAATGAAATTTTTTTGCATTGTCATCATAATAATGAAAATTATGATCCTTATCCTTATAGTCCTTATAAGGACTGGCTTAAAGGGGCGAAGCAAGAATGCTTTTCATCTTCCCCGTTATCTGTAGAGGACAGTGTAAGGATAAGGTGTTATTGAGCTATTATTAAAGCTCTGATCATGGCAGGAGGGTAACAGCAATAGCCGAGCCTCAGTTAGAGCTTCACTGGCTACAGCATTGCCATCCATTACCCTACAAGGGTATTGGATTGAATAAATCAGTCACCGCATCTCACGGTCGATTGATTTCCACTCTCACCTCTCCTGTTTCTGAGTCATTATAAGGACTGGCTTAAAGGGCCGAAGCAAGAATGCTTTTCATATTCCCCGTTATCTGTAGTGGGCAGTGTAGGGATAAGGTTATTGAGCTATTATTAAAGCTCTGATCATGGCAGGAGGGTAACAGCAATAGCCGAGCCTCAGTTAGAGCTTCATTAGCTACAGCATTGCTACCCATTACCCTCCAAGGGTATTGGATTGAATGAATCAATCACCGACTATGTAAGTAAAGGTAAAATCTCAAAAATACGGACGATCTCTAGGCCACTCCATAGTGGGCGAAAGACCGTCCTAATCTCAGCGTTGGTTCTACTCAGTGACGGGCTCCCCGACCACTGAGCAGAACCGCTCATATTCCGAGGAAAATAATTTACCAGCAAGTACCCCTCAGCGGGCCGTGCCGGAGAACACTTTCCAAGGAGACTCAAAGTGCTCCCTTAAGGCAAACACCCTAAGAGAGCGAACTCAAAAACTCATCGCCCAAGTGGGTAAGAGCAACAGCCGAACCTCAGTTAAACTTCATTGGTACAGCTTTGCGTTGCTATCCATCACCCCCAAGGGCATTAATGAACCAATCGACTATGTAAGTAAAGGTTCTATCTCAAAAATATGGACGATCTCTAGGCCACTCATTCGTGGGCGAAAGACCGTCCAAATCTCAGCGTTGGTTCTACTCAGTGAAACTCGATTACCGAGCAGAACCGCTCAAATTCCGAGGAAAATAATTCACCGACAAAGCCCCTCAGCGGGCCGTGCCGGAGAACACCTTCCCCGGAGACTCAAAGTGCTCCCTTAAGGCAAAAACCTTAAGAGAGCGAACTCAAAAACTCATCGCCCAAGTGGGTAAGAGCAACAGCCGAACCTCAGTTAAACTTCATTGGTACAGCTTTGCGTTGCTATCCATCACCCCCAAGGGCATTAATGAACCAATCGACTATGTAAGTAAAGGTTCTATCTCAAAAATATGGACGATCTCTAGGCCACTCATTCGTGGGCGAAAGACCGTCCAAATCTCAGCGTTGGTTCTACTCAGTGAAACTCGATTACCGAGCAGAACCGCTCAAATTCCGAGGAAAATAATTCACCGACAAAGCCCCTCAGCGGGCCGTGCCGGAGAACACCTTCCCCGGAGACTCAAAGTGCTCCCTTAAGGCAAAAACCTTAAGAGAGCGAACTCAAAAACTCATCGCCCAAGTGGGTAAGAGCAACAGCCGAACCTCAGTTAAACTTCATTGGTACAGCTTTGCGTTGCTATCCATCACCCCCAAGGGCATTAATGAACCAATCGACCGCATCTCACGGTCGATTGATTCCTTCACCATCATCCACCATGCTTCTGAATGTGTTTGTAAACTGATTCTTGTAGCGTTATTATCTCTGCGTGGTTCTGGTGTATTGTATTTGTTAGCAATTTTTGTGAAGCCTGGTTATTAACTGCATTACAATTCATGGTAATTATCTTAATCGGCTTATTCGTCATTTTTTTTTAACAATGTAACAAATTGTAACAATGTATTATCATTAGTAATATTTTACTGTCTTCGTTTTGATTGTAATCTCATCATCATCATGCGTATTAAGGATTTAGGCCTAGCATGGCTGTTCCTGCCTTAGAAGTCATCGTTGAATCGTTTAAGAGGACGTCCTGGTTTTCTTTTTTCTAATGGCTTGTACTTTAAGGCTTGTTTTGGTAATCTTTCTATCTTCATTCTTTGAATGTGTTCCATCCGTTCATGTTTATATTTTTTAATTTTTTCTATTACTGGTTCTAGGTTTAATTCTTTCATAATTTCTTCGTTTCTTTTGTGATCAAATAGGGTATACTTTGCAGTTTTTCTCATAAACTTCATTTCTGCTGTTGTTAATCTTTGTTTGTCTTTTTGTTTTATTGTCCAGATTTCGCTTCCATACATTAAGACTGGTAGGGCTAACGTATTGTATATTTTTAGTCTGGTTTGTTTTTGAACTAGGTTTGTTTTAAATATAGAGTTAATTACTCCTGTTATTTTTAAATATTTTACAATTTTTACGTTTATATCTTTTTCATTTTCATATGTGATCATACATCCTAGGTAGTTAAATGAATTCACCTGTTCTAAGATCTTGTTATCTATTTCTATTTTAGTTCTTGCTGGATCTTGTCCTTTAAAGGCCATAGTTTTTGATTTTTCCGTTGATATTATCATACCATAATCTTTGGATATCTCATTTACATCTAAAATAGCTTTCTGTAAATTATCATCAGAATTTGTAATTATTATTTGGTCGTCGGCAAAGAGGAGAGTGTTTAAGTTAACTATAGGAGAAAGTTTAATTCCTGGATGTAAATTTTTATTCCATTTTATTATTATTTCATTTAGGTAAACATTAAAAAGAGTTGTTGAAAGGGGACATCTCGGTCGTACTCTTTAGTTTATCTCTCTCGTATATGATAGATCATGATTTAATCTTATTCGTATTTGATTATTGTCATATATACTTATGATAGCTTTTAGAATATTATTTAGCTTTTTGTTATATGTTAAATAAAATGCTTCTTTTAACTTTGTTAAATGCTTTTTTCACATTGTAATATTCGTAATGCAATTAATTTTGCTGGATTATTCATTTTGATGACGTTGGGAAATCTTATTTTTTGTTAAACAAAATAATTTTCATAATAATCATCAATATTATAATTTTAATGCTAATGGAAAAATAGTCACGAGGTACCTAACTGAGCTTATTTCGGAGTCCATATGCAAATAGCACGTTAATATACCAAGTCCTTTATATTTATATTATGGGCATTTACGAATTGAAATATATATTCAGTGATATGCTCAAAAATTTTTTTTTGTATAATAAAATATTCTAATTTATATTTTTAAAAGTACTGATATCATTTTTAACAACAGTACGATAAACCATCATTTCCATTTCATAATAATAAAATAAAAGCAATGCAAGTGAAGGACGTGTATCAATGAGTGATTAATCCATTACCCTTGGAGGGTAATGGATGGCAATGCTGTAGCCAATGAAGTTCTAACTGAGGCTCAGCTATTGCTGTTACCCTCCTGCCATGATCACAGCTTTACATAACTCAATAACACCTTATCACTACACTGTCCTCTACAGACAACGGAGAAGATGAACAGCATTAATGTACATTAATATATTAATATTCGAGAAATTTGAGAAAGTGCGTGGTTATTTTTTTTTGTCAAAAAACAGAAATCCTATTTTTCACTCGAAATAAATCGGTTAAACTATTCAAATGACTGTTTTCACAAATAGTGACGATTTTTCCATCATTAATTAAATATCCATGTTTAGATGTATTGACCTATTCAATACTGAAACTCAGTATATAAACCTTAGATGAAATTGGGATAAATAATGTGGGCAGTAAACAACTTACAACGCAACACCTATATTTATAGATTATAGGTATCGCATTGTAAATTTATTTATATTAGACTTAGATATTCCCTTTTTCTTAGACTTTATAATTTACTATTGCTCACCATTCCAACTCCAAATGGGCGATCCCCCAGTGGGAAGCTTAGAATTAAAAATAAAAATATCCGTTCAAAGAAGTAGACTACATTATGCGCTATGCACAATGGCACTTAGTGCGCATGCTCACACTGATCACGGGAAAATAATTTAATCCAGTTAACCTAAACTTCAAGACTAATTGACTTCACATTAAACATCTCATTATTTCAAAGTTGATAAATTTATACTCCACGTTTTTTTTTTTTTTAATCTTTTCATGTTATATTCGATCGAAATTAGTCCGTTAAAGGACTAACGATTATCAATAATGACACGCAATTAAATTTAATTAATGATTTTAATTCAAGCCACTATTGACATCAGGTAGGCTAACGGTTCAGAAAAATGCAGTTTATTATCTGAAGTGACTTACGGTTATTCTTCACGTCATTAATCATTATCGGACTTCAGTTTTACTGTGAATATAACTTTTAAATTAATTATAACTGTTCGCATTTTTTAGCACATCTTTTGTGATTTTTAAATTTCTTTTTTCCGTTCCTTAACGATTTTTAATCTTAATTTTATATGACAATAAAATATTTTAAGTAAAGTAGCAACTTGTTCTAGCATTTGTATACATAAAAAAACCTCTAAGTAATCTATAATATTATGTTGTCAAGACAACTATCACTTAGCAACAAGAAATGTAGCCAACTCAATGTGTGACGTCATTTATAATAAATTCTAATTATACTTAATATGTGTGTGCGTATATTCCCTTCTCCATTCAGGTCTGTCCCAGACCATGTCTTTCAGAATTTCAAAGCGCACTCCAGTTGCTTCTTTAACTCCATCCACCCATCTAATTCTTGGTCTTCCTCTTCTCCTGCTTCCATCAACTTTAGCAAGCATCATCATCTTCTGCTCCCATAATATGTCCGAAGTATGACAATTTTTGCTCGATGATCATATCTTCGAGGGAGAAATCTGGCTTTATTCTTCTTTAACTTTCATAATAAGTTCCTCCAAATCTTCTTTGCATTCTGTTAGCAAGGTGGTATCATCTACATACCTCAAATTATTAATATTTTTCCACCAATTTTAATTCCAACTGAAGACTCCTCCAGCCCTGCCATTCTTAAAATGTATTCGCTGTACAAGTTAAACAGGTACGGAGATAAAATACATCCTTGTCGCATCCCTTTACCTATTCTGAAATACTCAGTTTCTCCAAGATCTCTTGGGACAGTAGCTTCTTGTTCATAATAAAGATTCTTCAGAAGGATAATGAAATGCTCTGGGACTCCCTTTGTTCTTAACACATTCCACAGTTTCACGTGATCTACAGAGTCAAAAGCCTTGCTATAGTCAAGGAAACAAAGGTAGACATTCTTTTGATATTCCTGTGCTCTATCTGTTATTCATCTCACATTGGCGATTTGATCTGTTGTTCCTCTGCCTTTTCGAAATCCTCCTGTTCATCTGGCATTTCTCTCTTCATGAATGGTTCCAGTCTTTTCTGAATGATGTTAAGTAAGACTTTACTTGCATGAGAAATCAGTGCTAAAGTTCTGTAATTTTCGCACTCTCTTGCATCGCCTTTCTTCAATAAAGGTATATAAACTGTTTTTTATTCCATTCCATAGGCCATGTAGTTGGGTTCCAAATTCGCTGACACAGAGCTGTTAAAATTTTAACTGCCTCTTCTCCCAAGGCTTTGAGCAGCTCAATGGTTTAAGTTGTAATTTCATATCTAAGTCGATATAAAATATTTTATTTTGATTATACATATTATTATTATTATTATTATTATTATTATTATTATTATTATTATTATTATTATTATTATTATTTGGATTAAGTTGAATTTATACAATAAGGTTGAGATGTCAGCTGAGTGTAATACAACACAGGATTTATATAGGAGAGATGTTAGTTCTCGAACATTTCTTTTAATATTCTGTTGGGAAGATACCATCAGGACCGAAAGTCTTTTTCGTATTCACGTTGTTCAAGGTTGTTCGTCTTAAACACAGGCCATACGCAGTCAACGTAGCTCTAGCCAGTGAGCTACGTTGTAAAGGCCACTTGTAAAGGCCAGCCTTTACAAGTGCGCGTGTTGCTTGGGAAAATTAAGTTACCACCAACTTTTTATGACGATGTTATCGACCAGTTCATAAAGAAGAACCGTAGGATTCTTCTTTATGAACTGGTGAATTTCAAGACCAGCATTCATTTTGTATTTTATTTTTTAATTTTGTCTTGGATTGTCTTTGGCATACTGTTTGAAAAAGGAAGAGGTGAAGTCCCGGAAGTCTTTGCACTTGACGTTTTCGTAATGTCAAAGCACGAGGTTGAGAAGGGCTGAGAGAAGAATCTTGATTCTATTTGTCGATTCTGCGTTGTGAATTTCAAGACTTTTTTATTTATGGTATAATACAAATGATTATCAATAATTTCATCCTTTTAATAAAAAAAATACCTGCAAGTTGATTTCTATTTAATCTGGTTTACTTTTTTTGACTAAGACATATAATTGTGCAATATTATTTTTAAAAAAATGTTACTATTTAAGCAAATTTTTAATTAGTGGAAAAAAAAACTTTAAAGGCTTTTTTATAATTATAATATATTAATTTTAAAAAAGTCAAGATAACTAAAAATTCTAGAAATTATTTACAATTTCTCAATACACCAGTTAACTTTTTATATACGAAATCCTTATAATAATATGTCAAGTGTTATGCAATAAATTAATTAATGAGGTAGTGATTGATACCAATGGAGGGTAACGGATGGCAATGCTGTACCAATGAAGTTTAACTGAGGTTCGGCTGTTGCTGTTACCCCCTTGGGTGATGAGATTCGAGAGTTTTTGAGTTCGCTCTCTTAGGGCTTTTGCCTTAAGGGAGCAAAATTTGAGTCTCCGGGAAGAGTGTTCTCCGGCACGGCCCGCTGAGGGGCTTTGTCGGTGAATTATTTTCCTCGGAATTTGAGCGGTTCGGCTCGGTGGTGGCGTGTGGGTGGAAGGCCATCACTGAGTGGAGCCAACGCTGAGATGAGATGGACGGTCTTTCGCCCACGATTGAGTGGCCTAGGGATCGTCCGAATTTTTAGAGACGGCTTTACCTTTAAATTTAAATATGGCAATGCTGTACCAATGAAGTTTAACTGAGGTTCGGCTGTTGCTGTTACCCCCTTGGGCGATGAGATTAGAGAGTTTTGAGTTCGCTCTCTTAAGGTTTTTGCCTTAAGGGAGCAATTTGAGTCTGCGGGGAGAGTGTTCTCCGGCACGGCCCGCTGAGGGGATTTATCGGTGAATGCTTTTCTTCGAAATTTGAGCAGTTCTGCTCGGTGGTGGCGGGTGGGTTAAGGCCATCGCTGAGTTGGACGGTATTTCGCCCACGACTGAGTGGCCTAGGGACCGTCCGAATTTTTAAAGACGGCTTTACCTTTACATATGGCAATGCTGTAGCCAATGACGTTTTAACTGAGGCTCGGCTATTGCCGTTACCCAGCCATGACTACAGCTTTTTAGCTCAACAACACCCCATTCACACAGATTTTCTTCATTCAGATGACGGGACAAAGAGCCAAGGACTCAGTCCATCTCCCAGTTCTTTTAAGAACTTAAGCAATAAAATAATATGTGCAGGTTAATCGACCGTGAGATGCGGTGATTGATTCATTCAATCCAATACCCTTGGAGGGTAATGGATGGCAATGCTGTAGCCAATGAAGTTTTAACTGAGGCTCGGCTATTGTTGTTACCCTCCTGCCATGATCAGAGCTTTAATAGCTCAATAACTCCTTATCCCTACACTGTCCACTACAGATAACGAGGAAGATGAAAAGCAGTTTTGCATCGCCCCTTTAAGCCAATCCTTATAAGGATAAGGCAATAATATGTTGCGATCGAGTCATTCATGTCAAGTTTGCACCAGTCATTTCGTTTTAAATTGTCTAAATTTTTCTTGTCCAGTGAGAATTCACTTAGTTAAGGAAGACTGTACACATATCCTATTTTTTTTGTGTGTGTGATTTTATTTGCGTGCGAAGACGGAAATTATTTTGGTTATGGTTGATCTTGGTTATTGGAAAGGCTCGGATTTAGACCAACCTCTCATCCTATTTGTGCAGCTAAGTGAAGGCTTAAAAACAGAAGAAAAAAAAAAAGCTTACGAAAAGTTCCACTGCTTGTAACTTTCTTTGTAAGCTTTACTGCAACGCGATGTTGTTTTATGCAGGTTTTAAAAATGTGTTACTCAATAGGACTAAGAATATTATTGCGTTATTATATCTAGTATATCTAATAATAGAATATCTAATAACTGTCCATTTATTGGAGTAAATTGAAATAGAAATCAGTCTGCAAGCTATTAATTATCACACAGTTTAACTTAAAAAAAAACCAAGAGATAAATAAAATATATTTCTTGCTATAATATAAATATAGCGATTTGTATTTTTCACACAAACGAATATAGATACTCAATGTCATTATAAGTAATCATTATTAAATAAAATACACAAATAATTAAGACAAAATTATGACTTCGATTTATCATCTTTTATTAGGACTCCATCTGAAATAAACATATTTAATTTTCGTTCATTCCCGATAGATGTCAGCACTAATATACATCCTTAAAAATTCTATTTTTCTATTTTTCTTTATATGGAATAAATAATTAATGAAAATTACTACCACGAAGAAAAAATAAAAATAAAAAATAAAATATAAATCTAATAATGTCTTGTTGTCCCAAAGGGAGTAACCGAAGCAGTTTAGCTTTAATTAACTTTTCCATTTTGTACAGTGATTATTTTTTTAAATACCATTATTTATAAAATGAGCTTTCAATTGCGTCAACAAGGCGTTGTTTTATTATGCTTTCTTGAAGAACATGTTCTTCCCCCCTTTGTATGATGATCCATCATCAATCATGTTTGCTATTTCCACAGACACCTTCATGTAATAATATTTTTATTTTATATTTTTATTTTATTACTATTAATTGAAAATAAAAAAAAGTGTATTTGATTAAAATAAAAATAACTGTTCAATTTTTTTTCTTCAAAATTTAATTATTTTATGAGGGTTTGACACATCACTGTTAATTCCAGGACTATCTCTGTTTTCCCACCTTATAAAATTTCATGAGTTGTAATACCTCTTGTTGATTATGGAATTTTTAATTCAGTTTAATGAAAAATATGACGAAGTGTTATTTATTTTATTTATTGGTTTATTTATTTATTTATTCTTTGAATAAAGTTCAATCTACTGCCAAAATTAGAAATAAATGTATGACTTGTTTTTATTGCGAATACACCATTCTATTATTCATATCTGTCGTAGTCACTTTCGTGGAGGAGGAAAACCCTTGGAGGATAATGGATGACAATGCTGTAGCCAATGAAGTTCTAACTGAGGCTTGGCTATTGCTGTTACCCTCCTGCCATGATCAGAGCTTTAATAGCCCAATACACCTTATCCCTACACTGTCCTTTACAGATAACGGAAAGATGAAAAGCAATCTTGCTTCGCCCCTTTAAGCCAGTCCTTATAAGGACTCACTTTCGTCAGGTGGCGAATTGCGAATCGACCGTGAGATGCGGTGATTAATACTCTTGGAGGGCAATGGATGGCAATGCTGTAGCCAATGAAGTTCTAACTGAGGCTCGGCTATTGCTGTTATCCTCCTGCCATGATCAGAGCTTTAATAGCCCAATAACACCTTAGCCCTACACTGTCCTCTACAGATATAACGGGGAAGATGAAAAGCATTCTTGCTTCGCCCCTTGAAGCCAGTCCTTATAAGTATAAGGACTCACTTTCGTTAAAATGCTTCTTAAAAAATTTGAACAAGAATGGCCGGGAAACTTATATTCTTTACCCGGGGATGATGGTGAGGAAAATGAAGACTCTCCTCAAATGGAGGAAAACCTCAATCTAGTAGTCTCTGCCTCTAATCTTTCCGATCAAGGAGAAACTCACGCTCGTAAGAAGAGAAAAACTCTCGCGCCTGAATCAACAATTGATGTTGGTATGGATGAAGACGCTCCCAATTCAGACCCCTCTGCTTCCCCCAGTGAAAAGGTGCCACCGATTATCCTAAGGGAAAAGCAGAGATGGAAAACACTAAAAACCACCATGGCTCTAACCTGCAAATAAATTTTAGATGGACTAAAAACGTTGATGAGGTCATAAAAATTCAGTCCGCCACGGTGGCTGATTATAGAAATCTTACAAAGGAACTGGATGCAAGACGAATACAATATCATACATTTTCACTTGCCTCCGAAAAAAATCTGAAGCTGGTGCTCCGAGGATATTGACCGGACGAAATAGTCACTGACCTCGACATGCAGGATCTACCTTCCATAAAGGTCAGTAGAGTGTTCAGATCAAATAAGACACCTATGCCTCTGGTTGAGATACACAATATTTACAAAGATATATACAATTTAAAGTTAATCTGTGGACTTAAAATCACCCCAGAACCGTTGAGAAAGAAAGCATTTTCTGGACAGTGCCACAGATGCCAAACATTTGGCCATGCCCAGTACAGATGCTTAAAATATGGCGAGAATCACCCAACAAACAATTGCACCAAGCCAAAATCCATCCCGGCTAAGTACGCCATTTGCGGCGGTCCTCATCCCGCTAATTATAGAGGGTGTATTCATCAATCACCCCAAAAACAGATGGAACGACCCAAATAGTCAACCTACCTCGTCATCTAGTGTGGGAGCTCCTGAAATTCTAGCCCCTCAATCCTCCAAGAGTGAGATCACGGCAACAGGTGCTCGCTCCCCATTAACTGAGCCCCTTAAGAAAACGATTCTTCAACATCAATCGAGAACATATGCCGATGTAACCCGCTCCAAGCAGATTTCTCAAAACCAGAACCTGGCTAGCCCACATTCAAATCTATCAGCTATTATCGCCTCTTCTCTTGCAAACATGCTGCAGGATTTCACCAACTCAAATCCATCATTAAGTACTACAAAAAGATTTTTACAGCAAACAATCCATATTATCTGCACTCTCTGATCCATAGGAAAAGATCACTCCAGATTCGCTTAGGATTATCGCTTGGAACGCCAACGGTCTCAAAAACAAAGTGTTGGAAATCCAGGAATTCAATATTAGGTATTAATGTCGTCACAAACTCAGTTGGAAACCTAAACATTTTTGCTGCTTACAACCCTCCATTAAAAACATCGTTGACCTCAGATCTGGACGCCATCCTAGGAGTAAAAGGACCGATCATCATCGCCGGAGACTTCAATGCAAAACATCCTGCCTGGAGTAGTAAATCTACCAACAAAAAATGACCGCATACTCTTTAACTACTCAAGTCCCAATGGTATAGCTGTGGCTGGTCCATCAGTACCAACTCACTTCAGTCCAATTGGCTCCTCTGACGTCCTAGATATAGTCCTCCAAAATGTCAAATTGCAGTACAACCTGGAATCACTGAACGAATTATCTTCAGACCATAACCCTATCCTGCTCCAGCTGGGTTACCAGAAGGGACTGCCCCCCCTCGCCTCACACCTTCATCCCTTGGGAAAAATTATCAAAAACGCTTCCAACCTACATGGATGCCGTTCCTCATATTAATTCTAAGGAAGAAATTGAATCTGCAGTCAATAAACTTACTCATCAAATCAACGCAGCCTTATCATCTGTCACCTCAAATTCAACTGTTTTTAAGCCAAAACGAATACCAGATGAGATAATGAACTTAATCAGGGAAAACAGTAACGGAAGAAAAAGATACCATAACACCAGGGCATCCCTAGACAAAAAAATATCTCCACAAAATGAACAGTGCAGTGAGAGATGCACTTAAAGCCCACAGAAACAAACTATGGGAAGACAAATTAACCTCCATATCATCAAACCATCTGGAAGCTGCTGAGAAATATCAAAAAAAATAAATCTCTTCCCCCTCTCAAATCTGATCTGAACATTGTTTACACAGATGCAGAAAAAGCCGAAGCTATAGCAAAAAATTTAGAAAGACAGTGTAGCCCCTCATACGATAATCTAAATTTCAATCGTATTTACAAAGTCCATCGTCACGTGAGATACATATTCAAACAGTTGGATACCTGTACCAGCCAACTCACACCTACTTCTCCAGCTGAAATTTATGACATTATAAAGAATTTAAAGAATAAAAAAGTTCCTGGGCCTGACGGCATATCCAACAAAGTTATTAAACTGCTACCCCGAAAGGTCATTGTACATCTTACAACAATAATAAATGCTATGTTCAGGTTCAAACACTTTCCCTCTGCATGGAAGTTGGCTGACGTGGTTCCTATTTATAAGCCTGGTAAGGATCTTCAGCAGCCTCAAAACTATCCTCCCATAAGTCTGCTTTCTAATTTGGGCTAAATAGCAGAAAAAGCTATCCTTTCCAGAATTCAACTTTCAGTAAAAAAGTTAAAGATTCATCCTACAGAACAGTTTGGTTTATATGGCGGACATTCCGCACAATCCAATGTCATCTATCATTGCCCTCTACGCTGACAACACAGTTATACTAGCCAGATCTATTAAACCGCACCTTGTCACCAAGAAACTGCAAGAAAACCTGCTGAAATTAGAGCAGTAGTTCTTTGAATGGAGATTGCAAGTAAACCCTCAGAAGAATGTCGCCATGCTTTTCACTAAAACTTCAATATCTCCCAAAGATGATATCCTCCTATTGAATACAAAGATTCCCTGGAAAGCAGAAGCCAAATATCTCGATGTACTGCTGGACAGAAAACTAACCTTCAATCCACACACAAAAGCCTCATGAACAAAGGCATCAAATAGCACTGCACAGCTTTACCCTCTTATCAATAGAAATAGTAAGCTGGATACCAAAATCAAACTACTCCTTTATCAGTTGATGATTCGATCCATTATTACTTATGCGCCCCCAGTCTGGAGTCACACCTCAAGCACAAAAACTGTAGAGAGTTCAAAACAAATGCCTGCGCATGATTTTAAATGCACCATGGTATATCAGAAATGTCCAACTTCACCGGGATACAAATATCCCTTGCATCTACTCTTTCCTGCAATCTTCAGCAGTAAAGTTCTTCTCAACATCGACTTCGCATCCAAATGAACTAGTACAACAAGCAGCAAATTATGATGAATCAGATTTCTCCAAATATTGGAGACCTAAGGCCATCCTAGTGATGATCGATAACTCGCACCCACTCGGGCAGAGCACTTAGCTCATAAACGTTTCCCCACACAGCAACCTTATCAGATAGCAGGGATTATAAAAGCATTTTGATTCACCCTTATAGACAGTAATTCACTACTCGGTGATAATATCAAAATTAATATTTTAATTTAATTCTGTATTCTAACATTCCTTAAAGCTTGAACATAAAAAAATAATAATAAATGAAATACCATAGAAATCTTATTTTTTAACCTCCAAATAATATTTAAGCGATTTAAAAACGATGAATTACATTGAAATATGAAAATATGAATTATATTTACCCATTCATTAGTATAATAGTGTGCTCGAGTAAGAAGTGGATTACTAGAAATGTACACAAAATGTCCCAAAATGTTTTACTTATATTCTAATAGATGGCGCCACTCTGTAGAACAAATTCGGTTATCAACATTTCAGCGTTAACTCCGCTTTAAATAGAGAGTGGACATGTTGACGGTTCATTAATCTAAAATTCATTTATAGCATCAGGTAGAAAGCTGGATTTATCTAAAAGCTTTATTTGGTTGGAGTATTTCAAAGATAATAGTCAGCTGCAAAAAAATGTTAGATTATGAATTGATCATTATTCGACAACTAATCAAGAAATGAGCAATATGGAAAACTGCTAATGACCAGACGGCATAATTACATTTTTATATCGTATAAAAATATATCGTATTTGGTTGTTTCGTTTGTGTAAGAAACTGCGGAAAATTCATGTGTTTATTAAGTCAATCGCTTCCGTTGTTGATGGCTAGATGGCGCCACACGACCTTCCCGGTTGTCAAATGCGTTTTGCTCATTTCTTGTATTGAACTTGCTAACTAAAAGGAATTTTCAAACATTCACTTTTCGCAGTTACAAAGTGCCGGGATGTAAGGATAATACCAAAATAATAAAACTTTATTTTATTTCAGCTAATATATATATACAGTATATATATATACAAAACGAAGCAAAAGCTGATCTCCCCAATGAAACTGAAATTTTTTCAAAAGTTAAATAATATGTCATATTTGATAATGGCGCCCTCTTTACGGCATTATTGATTAAACATTGCACAGAAAATCAATTATAGATCTATCTGCATGTAATTATTTTTATTACTTTATGTTAATTAATTGTAATTTTAATAACATTTTAAAATTATTTGATATGATGACTCTCAAAAATTTAAATTTAACAAACCTCGGGACCTTTAAATCCATAATAATTACCTGAATCATCTGAATAATGAAAGTGATGGTGGTGAGCAGTAGATGGCGTTGATGTAAATGATAATAGTAGAGGTTCGGTGTAGTTGGTGGATGAAGTGGTGGAGATGAAGAATTGTAGAGCAGGTGTCCTCCCTCGATGAGTTCTCGGACTCCTTGGAGGTGTCACGAAATAATAAATAAATAATTACTTTTCGAATTTAATATTCCATTCATCGATGTTTCATATAATTATGGCAATGCTTTGTTTTCTTTAATCTGAACTACCAGAAGAAATACCGCTACAGGTTTGTTCTAATCGCCTACTAGACTAACATTTTCTTGTCTTTTTTTTTTTTAGCAGTTTTCTAGTTAGTAGGTCACCGGCACGGGCAAGTAGGGTTATATCCTCCGGGAAAGTAGAATTTTTAACCTACAGCTCTGAACTTGCACTCTTTCAAACAATATGGTTCGAGTTTAGGAATATGAGATGGCGGGAGTTGTCTGCCACTCTCCTCCCCCGTCTTTGAACATATTTCGAAAAAAAATTAAAAAAAAATGATTGAAGAGAGCAAAAACTGATCCATTCTCATATATGCTGATGCGACTTATAAATAAACATAATCTGCAAAAATTATGTGATTGGAACTAAAGTATCGTATATTAACCACCCTGCCAACAGCTATACTTTTCCAATATAAAAGAAACGTCAACGAAATTTTAGAAGAACCCGATGGAACAGCTGCTTCATTACTATGTGTGAGTTAAGTAAATTAAAAAAAAAAAAAGGAAGAAGGAGACAAAAATATAATTCATGATTTCTGTTAAGTCTCATAATTTAAACACAAATATTGCATTCGAATAATGTGTGCACCCCCTCCCCCCAGTAACTACTATGACGTAGGCAGAACACAATCCATTATAAGTTCGATTCTAGTCACACCTTCAGGAACTTTCCTAGACCTTTTTTTTTCAGCCGATTCCAAAATAAATCGATCTTTGTCTCAAAAAAAAAGTAAGGTTTAGACTGGTGGAAAAAACAAGACTTTTAATCCCGTCGCTTAGAAAAAATCGATTGTGGAACTCGTATGGTTAATATTAGTTCGGATTAGGAACATTAGATGGCGGCAGTTGCTTAGCATTCTAGCTTATTCGCAGTTTAAAAACAGTATTTTTTATATCATTCGATTGTTAAAAAATGCATGACGTAGGATGCTCCACGTGGTCTTTCAGTTGAAATGATTAAGAACTTATTTTGAAGTAATGTGTCCTCTCTGCCTTTTGGCTTCTACAGATGTCAACTAAGATCTGCCAGAAAGTATGAGTTTCTTTTTGCTTGCAGTATACGCAGCGAGCAAAGACGCGTCACAGTCAATGCAATTCGTTTCATCTACCTTCGTGAAGCATGATCGTAACCACTTCCATCCACTGATGCTTCATTTATCCACTTTGTGGTTTACTGAATACGAAATTTTCTTGCGCCGATGCTATATTGCACAAATGCAAATACAAATCGCCATTTTCATGCATTCAATAAATAAAATACGATCAACACTAACAATACTTATTGTTAGTGCCAAGAGCTTGTTGCACTCTCCCCCCCCCCTCTCTCTCTCTCTGTCGCGATTGCGCATGTGTCTTTCTATCTTACACCCATTCTTCTGCAGTCTTTCTCTCTCTTTTCCTTCTTTTTCCACGAATTTTTTCTTGGCAATTTTTATCACTTTCTCATACTTTTTTTTTATCTTTCTGTCTTTCTCACACTTCCTGAATTTTTTGTCTCTTTAGGTGATACAATTTTGAGTCTATATTTAGCGATTTCTTTAACTTCTCTCTTTCTTTCTTCCTATCTATCTGTTTAATTGTTTCTCATTCCCCTTCTTCGTTTTTTTTTCTTCTTCTTCCCTCTCTCTCTCTCTCTCTCTCTCTCTCTCTCTCGCTCAATATTTCTTTTTTTTTTGCAACATTTGAATCATTTCTTTGTTATTCATCCTCCTTTTTATTTCATACTCTCTCTCTCTCTCTCTCAAAGACTTTTATACACAAACTTTCTGTCCATTCTTTCTTTCTTTTTCTCATATTGTTTCTTTCTTACTTTGACCATTTCAATCTCTCTCTCTCTCTCTCTCTCTCTCGCTCTATCATTCTGTTTCTTTCTTTCAACATTTATACCATTTCTTTGGACGTGAGGAACCTTTATCTGGTCTTTTTCGACTAAAGGTGAGTTAGCCGGTCTCATACAGAGGTAAGTTTTTTTTTTCACCCAAAAACTCGTGTTTTTCTTCCCTCAGAACATGCAAACCGGTCCCGTGAAAACACACGGATCCACAATCAAAAATACAAACATAGAAGTCCATCATTGGAGGGCTCAACTGATGCTAAGGAACGGATGAGGAATAATTGGGGGAATCCAACACGACAACAACCATTCCTTTATCTTTCTTCTTTTTATTTCGTTCTCTCTCTCTCTCTCTCCAAGACACTAATACAGATATTTTCTCTATCTCTTTCTTTTTCTCACATTGTTTCTTACTTTCACCATTTGAATTATTTCTTTGTCATCTTTTCTATTCGTTTGTACTCTCTCTCTCTCTCTCTCTCCCCTATCTTTGTCACAAGGGTGCTTTCTCTTTCTTCATATCACGTCTCCATTAGGCTTTCACGCTTCTATTCCAAGCCGAAATTCTTTTCCCTTGCCCACCCCCCCTCACTCCCCGAATTTTTTCCGTCTTCCTTCCCCATCCAAGTCCGGTCGTCGCCATGAAAAATTGGGAGGAAATTTCATATTATCGAAATGTGTTTTCCGCTCAGTAGCAGAACGCACGATTTAACACATTACGCTGGAGGCGATGCGTAAAGTCACAACTCGGGGTTCGTGGAGCGTGTCTTCGAGCGATCGCGTCCCGTTTTGTCGCTCGCTCGGTGACGAAATGGATGTTGGAGGAAAGGGAGGATCTTCCATCAAAAGAGTCCATGAAGAGCCCTAATTAAAAGGGACCGTGAAGTATGTGGGATGATACTAAAGAGGGGAGGGGTGGAAGAGGGAGTGATCGCTCGTCGTTATAAAAGGGGATAGTTAGGCCACAATGGTTTGTTTCTGAAAGCCATCGTAGACACACTCTTCGTAAATGGACCGCTTTTTTTTTTTTTTTTTTTAACACAAAGACACGTGTTGCGTAAACCAACATGGACCAGAGTGGGCGAGTGATACGCACGAGAGTCGCAAATGCTGTAAAGTTAAAGCGACTGCAAATAAACCTTCACAATCAACCGCTTTTCAAACACACAAAACGTTTAGGATATCGCGAAGGTTGTTTTTCTCAGGAGATTTTAATTTGCCAACTGCGATGGCCAACAAGTTCCAAAACAAGTTATAAACACACACACACACACACACACACACATATAAGCTTGTCTCAGACGTGTAGTTTTTTTTTTTTTTTCTGTACAATATCGACATTGATGGTAATAACCATCAATGTCGATATTCTACATCAATTGTCTTAAAAGTCCAATGTGTAATAGTATAGATAACATAAAGAACATTAACATTATACTAAAATAATAATAATAATAAATAAATTATTAAATTAAGTCGTGATGAATTTTCTTAAAATATAGTAATATATTTTTATTTATTTTTTTTCAATTAAAATTTGAAATGAAATATAATATTTCATTATAAATATATCGTTTGTATTTCATTTTTATTGTTTCATTTAAGAGAAAGATATATTTCTGGTAACATTTGCCTGGTTGAATTACGATAACATTTTGACTTCATTTCACGAAACAGTTTGGTTTTTCAATGTCTGGACACGTCAAATTAATCATTTATTATATTTTTAAAGGGCACGATGACTCCAATTACTCTATTTGGAAAAGTCGTATACCATTTAAAGATTAAGTCTTTTGCTATTTCTAGAACATATTTTTCATCATATTACAAGAAAATACTATTATTTATATATAACTTTAGTGTAATTTTAAATTAAATATGACTTTTGAATATAATAATTAATTCTAACCAAATAATCATTAGTAAAATCTTAAAATTTAAATACACCTATTATTATTATAGAGAGAAGTAGAGAAAATATCACATTTTCAAAATAATGTCGAAATAGTTGCCTACAAATCTTTGTTACAAATTTGCTCTCTTCGTAAGGTTCTTAATAAAACTATCAACGTTGAGATTGAGATGTTATTTATAATAATAAATAATAAATGCAAGGTATCCCTAAAGTTACCATTCATATTACTTTGTGTGTGTGTAGAAAGAGGTGGCCAAGAGAATATTTTGTAAATAAAGGTACATTTAGTTACAATTTCCCATTTTCCCATGTATGGCGACTTTTATATATATATATATATATTGATAAATTATTTTATATAATAAGTCTTGTCAAACGTTTATCGCAGGCTTCCAACCGGATCTGAATATTCCTTCTGTTGATGGATAACAGGGGAATAAAATTAAGTTAGTTTGAGTTCGAACCTGCTTCTGCCCAGTCCTCACTAGTTCGAGCTCTCGGCTAATGAGGACTGGGCAGATGCAGAATTCACTTGGATGGACAGCATTAGTTTTTTTTAAAAGAAAATCGTGTTTTAGCAATCTACTTTCTTATTATAACAAGACAAATACATTGGACAAGGAGGGGGGGGGCACACACAGTAATAATAAATATATTTAGATTTCAGAACAGCGTTTGATAAATTGCCAGATGGAGTTGGATAGTAGATTAGTGCTTGAACGAGAGTTTGGCCGTCATAATTATCAGCAGGTTGTACATGGTCCCAGAAGAAGAATGTCACTAGTAGTGTTCCCCGAGGGGTATGTTTTGGGTCCATTGCTGTTTAATTTATATGTAAATGATATTGGAAAGGGCTTGAATGGTGATATGCACTTGTTTTCAGATGATACAAAGATAAGAAGAGCCAGGAGGAGAAGATCAGATGATGTAGCTTTGCAAGAGAACTTGAATAGACCGGGTGAATGGGCAAGTGACCGGAGCTCCCAGTTCAATGAAGCCAAGTGTGAGGATTTAAAATGTGGAAGTAAAGATTAGATGTAAAATGTCCTATAGGATACTTATACTCTGTATAAGAATATGACTGGTGGAGATATTTTGAAGTTGAGGAGATAAAGGATCTGGAAGTGACGGTGGATGGGGACCAGAAATTTCGGGGGCATTTTGCCCAAATTGCACGAACAGCACAGAGGATTAGGGCAATGATGCGGAGAATGCTGACATGCAGAAGTAAGAATGTTTTGATTCCACTGTACAAGGCTTTGATCAGACCACATATGGATTACTGAGCACAGATTTGGTCGTCTGGTTTTCAAAAAGATGTAGTGATGTTGGAAAGGGTCCAGAGACGATTGACTCATATGTTTTCTGGAATGTTGAATATGAAGAAAGGCTGAGGGAATGCAAATTGGAATCCAGTACATAGGAGGGGAACAAAATGGAAACATGAGTTGTTAAGGGGTTATTATCGGATTAACGTGGATGAGATTTTTTTAATAGAATCTCTAGAGAAGGGGAAACAAGAGGCCATCCCTGTGAGGAGTGATATTTGTTTTAACACTGAATTATAGGTAATTGGAATGCGTTACTTGAAAATATGGTGAGACAGTAAATGCATTCAAGTCATGGTATGATGAGTTGTGTATGTGAGGATGTGACGACCCGCATTGAGTGTTCCAATTCTAATAATAATTTAAAATGTAAATAAATAAAAGAATAATACATAGTATACTAAACAAACATCGTTGCAACTGAAATGCCCTTATAAGGACTGGCTTTAAAGGGGCGAAGCAAGAATGCTTTTCTTGCCGATGAAGGGATAAAAATCCACTGGATTGACATCCATCTAGCCACAAACGTTAACAGTTAAATAACATTTTACCTATGAGGGTTCCCCGTGTGGTGGCCGGGATAAGAATAGCTCCAATTGCAGCCCATGTATGTCGTACGAGGCGACTAAAATTGGTACCCAGGGAGGGTAATGGATGGCAATGCTGTAGCTTATGAAGTTCTAATTGAGGCTCGGCTATTGCTGTTACCCATCCTGCCATGATCAGAGCTCATAGCTCACTAACACCCTATCCTTACATTGTCCTCTACAGATAACGGGGAAGATGAAAAGCATTCTTGCTTCGCCCATCTAGCCAAAAAAAAAAAAAAAAAAAAAAAAAAAAAAAAAAAAAGCATTTTACATACCTACAGAAACCGTGTGGTGGCCAGGATACGAATAGCGCCTCTGTAGCCTATGCATGTCGTAAGAGGCGATTAAAATGGGACGCAGAGTTTCGAGAGTTTCGCTCTCTTAGGTTTCTTCCGAAATTTTGCTCCCGGTGAGGGGGGAGGGGGCTTAGATTACTGAGGGTTTGCCCTGAGAGAGCATTTTGAGTCTCCGGGTAGGGTGTTCTCCGACATGGTCTGTGAGGGGACTTTGTTGATGGATGCTTTCCCCTGGAATAAGAGCGGTTCTGCTCGGTGTGTGTGTGTGGGGGGGGGGGAATCACTGAGTGGAACCAACGCTGAATTGGACGATCTTTTGGCCACTGGTAGGGAGTGGTCCCGGGGATCGTCTTAATTTTTAGAAAGGTCTTTACTTAAAAATCGCCCCACTGCAGCCCATGCATGTCGTACGAGGCGACTAAAATGGGTACCCAAAGAGGGTAATGGATGGTTATGCTGTAGCCAATGAGGTTTTAACTGAGCTTTTAACTGGTAACTTGCTGTTACCCTCCTGCCATGATCAGAGCTTATTGCCCTATATTACCCCATCCATGCATTTTCTTATACAAATTAACGGGGAATATGAAAAGCATTCTTGCTTCGCCCGTCCAGCCAAAAAAAAAAAAAAAAAAAAAAAAAAAATCACTGAGGGTAGAATAACACTCGAGATTCTAATAATTTAATTGCATTTTTCTGTTTAAATCTGTCACTTGAATTGGATCTCGCAGGAATTTCATAACCTACAAAAATAATTAATGTCATGACTACATTTTTCTGAAAGAAACTGAACAATTTTGAAAAGGATTTGAAAAGGATTATCCAAGGGATACCAAATGTTTAACCACGAGAGTGTATATACACTGCATTGGCAAGTGGGCTGGCAAACAAGAATTCTTTGATTAGCTGCTTCATAGGACTGAAAATATGGAACCGCGCGTTGTTATGAGATGACCGGCGAAAACTTCGATGATATTTCCTGTATACTTTGTTTATGTCGGAGCGATTATTTCTGTCTAGCGGCATTCAAAGGAACTGGAACCCCCCCCCCCCTTAAGAATAAGGTAAATGGTAGAAAATTTAAAAAAAAGAAATACTTTGGGGATTCCTCTCATCAGCTTCGTATAAGGAGAGAAAAAGAGGGCGCCAGTGTAAACGTGTGTGTGTGTGTGTAATGGTGGCATTAGATTTAATCAGAGATCACTCGCTCATTTACAGGCTACGTGTTACAAACTCTTATAACCATAACTCGGAAACCAATTTAAACAAAGAGCATTAAACTAGTAGGAATAACCCCATATGGAACTCTAACCCCATTCTGTTAATCTAGTCGTGTGTTGCACACTGCACACAAAATATTTTTCAAGTAGACTGAAGGGCATTGGATCACCTTCTACAGAGTACGAACGATGAGTATAACATCATTTAGTTTTAGAGTAAATTTTGCTGTACTACTGCAAATGCGCGGACGGTGTTCTTCTTAGGTGGACTGAAGACTGTGCTGGGAAGTATAAGTTTAGAAGCTATATGAGAAGTACGAGGGTGTACTTATTTTTTTATTTCGTATCCAAACACAAGTGGTATAGTAGTAAGTGGTATATTGTTTACCACAATTTAGGATACATTACAAATGAGAGCAGCTTAAATTTGATAGGCGAATTATACAAGGAATAATAAGTAAAATATGAAGAAAGAAACTATACATAAGTTATATACAATAAATATGGTCAGATGTTCCTCCAGTATCTTGCGCAATCAACTGCTCTTTCTATGCAGGATATAAGGTCCTCTTTTGTGCAAAGTGATTGAAGAAATGGACAAGAAAAAGGTGTTCCATGGACTGGGTTGTCCCACACTCACAATTATCTGGTCCATTGAGGCAGCCCCCATCTGATAAGGTTTTGTTTGCAGCGTCCTGTTGTTCGAAGTCTGTTGACGCTTTTCCAAGTATTCCAGTCCAAGAGGGCACCACGTGGAAGATGTTCGGCTGTTGGAATACCACTATTATTCTCAGGGTACAGTGTAAGCCATTGAAGTCTTGTCTGGAAGGTTTTTAGGTGGTTCAACGGTTGCTAGGAAGCTATGTCGGGATCTTAGTCTTTGGGGCACTGTGATCTGGCCGAATTGTGGGTGACATTCATTCATTTGTCTGCTTCTTTCGTCAGCTGAGAATGAAGATCTTCGAATTGAACGGAGTGCAATCCCAACCAATTTACACAGGTGTACTGAGAAGTTAGGATAATCACCAATTTATTCAAAACCTCTGACATGTCTTCTTATATATATCCTAAAATATATCCTAAAAGAAAAAGAACAACTTCTTATTCCTTATAAGGACTGGGTTAAAGGGGCGAAGCAAGAATGCTTTTTATCTTCCCCGTTATCTGTAGAGGACAGTGTAGGGATAAGGTGCTATTGAGCATTCAAAGCTCTGATCATGGCAGGAGGATAACAGCAATAGCCGAGCCTCAGTTAGGACTTCATTGGCTACAGCATTGCTATCAATTACCCTCCAAGGGTATTGGATTGAATATATTTCCAAAACTTGATGAAACATATGGGTTAAAGGGTTTTAAGATATGTTCGTTCTTGTGGTTTATATCAGTTGCTTTAATATCATTTTTGTTCTAGGTGTTTATCAGAACTTTTCATCCCCCCCGTAATGTCTTCGAAATAAGATGATATCTCTTTTTATATAAATAAATAAACAAAAAAATATATATATATATATATATATTAAAGGCCGAAGAAGTTACAGATTGTGCTGG
Source organism: Typopeltis vanoorti (assembly GCF_054136105.1). NCBI lineage: Eukaryota > Metazoa > Arthropoda > Arachnida > Uropygi > Thelyphonidae > Typopeltis > Typopeltis vanoorti. The sequence continues at coordinate 63,276,209 of NC_143572.1, forward strand.
AAAACGATACAGGTGTAATTCATTTAAGAAGATCAATTTGTTCTTGTTTGAAAATCTGAATATTCACCACTATGAGACGAAGTGAACTGAGATCTTTCTTATGAGAAATAAGACAATACAGTTTGGGAGAAAAGCAATGAAATTAGCGTTTAAGATATTTTATGAAAGATCTTGAAGCTTGGAACATTTAAACATCATAAGGTTTGACAACTGAAGAATTATTATTCTTATGTTTTCATCGCGGGAGGACACTTACAACTGTCTCGACCACTATACCGAACCTCTACTACGAATCATCTCCATCAACGCTATCTACCGCTCATCTCCACAACTAGTATTTTTTTGTCTGTAAATTGCGTGTGTTCTGAAGGGCCGATTTGTCTGTATGCGGGATGAAAAACCCGAGTTTCCGGGAGGGAAAAAACTGCTACCTCCGTATGAGATTGGCTAACTCACCTTCGATTGAAGGTGAATATGTACTGCCTATTGGTAGAACTGTGGATAGCATCTAGGATAAATGAGAAAATGTAATGTATTATTGTCATGTTATGCAACTGGGTTACTCATCAATCTAAGAAATTTTTTCAGGAATTACTTCACTATTTGTTAATAAATGGGATGTATATCTCCATGTGCGTGGTGATTTGGTGTAAGGATGGAAGTAATTTTACTTGAGGTTTCTGTTGCATTTTTATACATAAAGACTCACTATACAAAGATGTTTTCATAACAACGAAAATTTGCTGAAATAAAAAAGCAGTACAAACGTTTGTGTACAATGGCTTCGATTTTGGCACTTTCAGAGGAGTTCCAGCAATAACTGCCATAGGGATTTGATGCCTGCTATGATGATTATACCGATGGGGGTTAAAATGACAAACATTGACGCTAATATTGTGTATGTAAGCACTATAAATGTCAGTGTAATCCAGTGGTGTTTCATTTGTATCATGGAAAAGTTGAGCATTCAGACCTTCTCTTGTAAAGATCCATAAAATCCTTGACGGTGGCGAATTTGGTGTGAAATCCAACAATTCATGAGATCTCAATGTTCCCACCAGAATCAATACTTCCTGACAACAGTATCGCTCATAGATCACCGCCTCCTCTTTTCTGCTTTCCCCTTGCTTGGTCTCCCCGAGGTTGTACGGCCAAGTGAGGCAAGCAACGCCCCACACGAACTTAATGGCGATTTCTCATCCAGAGCTTCCTTTTCAGCCCAGCAGGTGGCTGTCAGTGGTAGCCTGGCTCTACTTCCGCACATCCGCTCACCAACCAGCTACGATTTTTGGAAAGTCGGGCGTTACGCGTGTGAGTCAGACGAGGAACTGAACAGAAAAACGATTACCGGCTGCAGTTATGGTTTTACGCGCGTGCGTTACTGGCACCCTCTTTTTCTCTCCTTATACGAAGCTGATGCGAGGAATCCCCGAACGTATTTCTTTTGATAAAACCGAGAAATGGTGACTTTCATTAGTCACATGACTAATGTGACGTCATTTCTCTCTCTCTTTTTTTTTTTTTTTTTGAGATTTGGAGTTTATTTCTTTGACAAAGTCATATTTCTTACGGAATTAAAGACCAGCCAGATTAGTTTCTCTGGGTCGTTAGCACCCCCCGCGAGATATAGTGAACGTCTTTTATGGCTTCTCTCTTTGGCCATTTTGTCGCCTCAGCCTTCATCATATCGTTTCTGGATCGCATTCATCTTCATTACCTAGACTACCCGAGTGATTCGCTATTACACATGAGTTTTGGAAAAAGCGGATGAAGTTAGAATTCGAACGACCAAATACCTCATTTATTCTCCAGCCAAAGCAAAGAATATTCTGATTTTATTTTATATATATGTATAAAAGAAAAAAAAAGGTGTTTATTTTAAAAACCAAATTTTTAAAATAAACACCTAAAAAAAGAAAGATAAGTAACTACATAAATAGTATTCCTTTCCTTTTTATATATATATATATATATATATATATATATATTATTCTGCTAGTTAAAATCTAACAATTACAAATTTGTCTCCATTTTAATGACAATTTTCGTACAGACCCAAAACTAACAATGTGCATTCGATTTTTTATATTTAACTGACCTGAACTTTCACTAACTCGGAGTCATCGCCATCACTTAAAAAATAAAATTAAAGAGTAAAATGCGACATGAAACATTCTCTTATTACATAATTTACTATTATATATTATACAATATATAAAAAATATATATATTTATTTTAACTTTTATGTTTCACTTATAAAGTTATTATACACCATTTTATTTTTATGTAAAAAATATATAAAATATGTTAAGAATAAATAATTTTGGGTTATATATATATATTGATTGTTCCTTGTATATGTTTTTTTGATATTATATTATATTATATTATATTATTGATATTACTGATAAGTCCCTGAAGTTACCAAACTTCTCAAATCAAAATCAAAAATAACATTTGTAGAGTTATTATTGATAAGTAGAGTTACCAAACTTCTCAAATCAAAAAGAACATTTGATAAGTAGAGTTACCAAACTTCTCAAATATAATATAATATAAAAAAAATATTGAATGTTCCTTATTCTTTTTGATTTGAGAAGTTTGGTAACTCTACTTATCAAATATAATATAATATCAAAAAAAAAATATATATATATATATATATTTATTCTTTTCTTCCAGCACCCAAGCCTAAAAGAAATAGCTTGATCTCGACGTTAATTTTAAATTTCTCATCCCATAACTATGCCATGAAACTCTGATTTACGCAATTAGACATGCAGACTTTGTAGATAGGAGTAATTTCTCCATCGTAATATTATTTTTTTTATTATTATTATAATTATAATAATAATAATAAAAATATTATATATATTTTTATTATAATATAAATAATAATAATAATAATAATAATAATAATAATAATAATAATAATAATAATAATAATAATATTATTTATATTATTATTATTTATATTATTAATATTATTATTAATATAGGTTTCTATGACGCCATATATCATTTGGCCATGACAGACCATTAAGCCTAACGTGTTGACGGAAAATGATAAAAATTTATAAATATATAAATAAAAATCTAATGTAATGTTGGTGTTCTTTCAATTATTGAGTTACAGTCTTGAGCTAAACACAAGACTGTAACTCATTTGGGAATAGAATGAAAGAAAATTTGGCAAGTTTTCAGAGCAAAAAATGTCGCTGTGTGATTATAATTGTTAAATCATAACTATTAGAACAAAAGGTGAGTTTCATTAAACTCACCTTTTGTTCTAATAATTCTACTCTTGTTGTAGCTTTTTTTCTCCCTTCTTCTTTTTCTATAGACAGAAAAATGAGGAATTTCGTCAGGTCTAAATATGAGAAGGTCTGACATAGAGGAGAGTTCGATTCCATTTCTATTTTGAATAGAGTGGAATTGATCTCATAAATATTCTTAAAGTTTGAACCACCAGAAAGTTTAGTTCAAATAAATGCTGTCAACGTAATGTATCCCTAAAGAAGTTCCGGGAATGATGATATTAAGGGTTTGAAAGTTCTTTATGTAGCAGTTAGCAAATCTAAGCTAAATACGGAATCCGTGTCCATTCCTTCTATCTTGATATCTGAAGCATCCAGTAATGAGCATTGACAATTGTTTTGCATCCTTACACGTCGAATAGGATATATAATCTGTAATTAGTCTCCACTTTATGAATTTTAGATAATCCATATATATTACCAGTTATAACAAAGCATCTTAATCTTATACTTTAATTCTTTGTCTCAAGACATTAGAGATGCATATTCTCTGATACCGTGTAAAAAACCGGTTCTTCCCCTAACAAAATAAGCACTTCGACTCGAATAATGATAAGTTAAAAGAAAATGCAAATGACTTACAACGCCTTTTTCAAAGCATTAAAAGGAGAATATAACAGAAATCGTTTTGGGTGTATTAAATTGATAACCATATTTTATAAATTCCTTTAATAATAAAGGATTATACTATGAATTTTAATTTTCATTATTTATATTTTACATTTTTTATTAGAAAGTTATGTTTTTAGAAGGTAATTTTTTTGATAATAAGAAAATGTTGTACCGACTAAATACATATTTTAGATAGCGTACTGAAATGATTATGGAACCAATAGTGCCGATGGTTCAGTTTAGTAAAAGCTTTTTTTTTATAGTCTAATAACTAATAAATTTAATAGTTATTAGTTATTCTTTAGTTGTAACTTTTGTAAATTGATAAGTAGTTGGTCCCTAATAATTTTACTGACGATTTGTGTATATACGGATGGCAGGAGTAGAATAGCCATCTTGTGTACCTAACCCTAATTGATATTATTGTCTGAATTAGTGCGAGTTCTACGATTGATTTTTCTGAGATGCAGAATAGAAAACGCTATTCCCCTGAGCCTAAGAATAGAATCGACTAACTGGAAAGTGGGTTGAAAAAAGGCCCAGTAAAAGTTCTTCTAGCCGGTGATTAGAAGTGATAGCAAAAAAGAAAAATTAATTAAAAAAATACACATATCAGGTTTTATCAAACGATTCGAGAGATAGTGTACATGGTACACAAGATGCGTCAATTGTTGTCGAATTTCTTCTAGTCTTGCTTCGCTAGTAACGAGATAACTATAAAAGCAAAACACAACATGTTTACTAAAGTTACATTTTAAAATTATTTAAAATCTTAAAATATTTTTAATTGATTTTTGGAATTTAAATAAAATGAAATTTAAAACAATGGAAATTTTCTGTTTTTTTTTTTCTTTGATATTTTGGGGAATTTCATTCGTCTGGGACTGAATCATCGTGGTTCTAAGTAATTTTACAAGTTTTGACTAACGGCAAATGAAATAGAAATTAATTATTTTTGAAACTTTAATAAAAGTTTCAAATTTATTCAGAGCTTATGAGAACACAATCTTAGGCTGAGACTTATCTTGGTATTATATCACTTAAAAGACACGAACTCTGCTCAGGAAATTTGATTAAGGGATTCACTGGCTCGACAGGTGTTTTGAACTATTGGCTCTCATCATAGAGAAGACAGAAATTCTATCAATATTGCAGTTCCAAACTATCCGAAAATGTACCAAACAAAGATGCAAGGAACATATTGGCTGTTGGACAGAGTCCACACATACCGAACACTTGTATTCCCACAGCTTTTAATCTATTACAGAGCAATATGTTTGCTTAAAATGACAATAGACATTTACTGGACTTTTCATTTAGTATTTGTAAATGCTAAGATGAAGATAATTTAGAATTCAAAAGCATTTATAACTAGTAAAAGAAAGAATAATAAACATCTAATATTGTTTTATAGACAAATAGTATTTTCGAGTCATTTTAAGTTTCAAAAACTAAAAGAATTTCAAAAATTTTCTTTAAAATAAGATTCAATATTTATTATGTTTACATCTATTTCTTAATTTTTTCCAAAATAAGTTATTTTTTTATTTATTTTTAATATAATCATTAAACACTATTTTTTAAAATCTATAGCTTAATTATTAAAATTTAGCAGTGGCAAGCTAAGCCTGAAATGAAATAACATTTATTCCTTTTTTTATCCAATATAACGTGCATTTTGATTTATTTTTAATATAATCATTAAACAGCATTTTTTAAAAACATAGCTTAATTATTAAAATTCAGCAGTAGCAAGATAAACATGAAATGTAAATTAAATTTTATTTTGCTAATTTTTTTGTGTTGTTCAGTTCTTGAGGGTCCCGCGAAAAGTTATAACATTCTTCTGATTTCTACTTCTTCATTTGGGTGTATATCATGTTTCATTTTTTAACATTTTCGTGACTTTTACATTTTCTTGAAACTTACCTACAAAAGAAGAAAGGTATATTCTTGTCTGGTGACCACTTGCTGTTTTTTTAGGGAGAGTACTGTACATTTATATACAAAATAGAAAGTATTATATATCGGACATGACATCATCGTTCAGTTCCGGTTACTTTCTCTCTACTAGAAGAATTTCATGCATGATGCATGCAATTGTCGCTACTTTTAATTCTAATTTGCCTAAGCTTTAAATTCCGACGATTCGTGTGAGAGGTGAGGAGGATAAGGTTAGCAGACAATGGTTGTCTCGCATGTCAAATACGTAAGACCGATTTATGGTAACTCTAGCAAGGATTGGTCCGAACATTAATTAACTCTTTACCGAAGTGCACTCGTGCGTGTGGTCTACCCTTTGGCTAACAAGGGGAAGAGGGGTGGGGAGGACTTTACGGTAAGGGAGTCGCTCGTGTAACCGACCAACTCGTGAATTCTGTACGTTGTCACCACGACAAAAACCGATGAATTTCAGGTGGGATCTGTGACATAGGGTAGTTTGACCTATGACCCTAACGCTTATAATTTGCTGTTCGTAAAGCGCTGTCTGCGGTTCACGAGAGGGGGTGATGGCAGCGAGGTGTCAGGTGTTAAAGGAAGGAATGATGGGAAGTGGGCGTGGTGCCCACGACGACTTTTCTAAGAAGTGTGCGAGGGTCGCGTCGGGAGGTATATTTAAGGGTCAGCATGTCGGTGGAGGTATAGAAAAACACGGAAGTTAAACAGAATGTATCGATTGATTTTTCTGAAGATGAGCAGAAGGTGTGCGCATGCGTCTTTCAGTGTGTCATTCAAGACTGACACCCGTTTCCTTCACAAGGCGCGGTTTCTGCTAATTGTGCCCCTCGGTCGGCGATTCCACCTTCCTTTTCTTCCAATTTCCGTCAATTGTAAAGCCTTCAACTCCTTTATTTGTTCGCAGTTCCTCTCCCTTCTCCTTTTTATGAATAGACAATTCCCTCTCACAATAGGAAAAAGTATGGCATTTATCCAATTTTTCCTTGGGAGGTGTTCTGTCGTCCATCTTGCTTGTCAAGCGCTGTGAAAACGTGTAATGAGGAAGGACTGATAGAAGTTCCGATGACAGCAGGAGTTTTTTCTTTAGAGGTGACAGAAAAGGGGGGATAGGGTGGGTGGGGGGGATAAAGACATTGCATGCGTTTGTTATCCCTCACGGCCATCAACGAAATCCACAAGAGCCTTAATAAAGATCTCAGAATGCAAGAATGCACTCGGTGAGAGAAAAGATGACAGTTGGGTAATGAACAGAAGCAATAGAGTGCCCCTATTCATCCGGGTAACCACTGCCCTCATTTGTTTTATCTCAAGAATTCATTCGCTTTTATCTTGGAAATCATTAAGTTGATTCACGCGGATTTCCCTAGAGAGTGTTGTGGTATTTGTTTGTCGATATTTCGTCTTTGTTGTTCAAGTCTTTAATTAAATACTTTGTAACCATAAGCTCTTTCTTTTGAGAAATATTACTATAAGAATTCATTTACTTCCCTTTATTATTTAACCCTTTTTTTATTCAGCTAATTATGATCAAACTGGCTACAGCATTACCATGGAAGTCCTAAAAATAACTTTTCAATTTTTCTACAGATTCCTAACCTTAATAATAATAATATTATAGTCCTTATAAGAACTGGCTTAAAGGGGCGAAGCAAGAATGCTTTCATCTTCCCCGTTATCTGTAGAAGACAGTATAGGGATAAGGTTGAGCTATTAAAGCTCTGATCATGGCAGGAGGGTAACAGCAATTGCCGAGCCTCAGTTAGAACTGCACTGGTTACAGCATTGCCATCCATTTCCCTCCAAGGGTATATCGTGTTCTCCCAAGAAGAAAATAGTATTATTAGTTCTTATAAGAATTGGGCGATGGACTGACTCCTTGACTCTTTATCCCGTCATCTGAATGAAGAAAATCTGTGTGGAATGAGTGCTTTTGTGCTAAAAAGCTCTAATCATGGCTGGGTAACGGCAATAGCCGAGCCTCAGTTAAAACTTTCATTGGCTGCAAAATTGCCATTTGTTACGCTGGAAATCCTAAAAAGGACTTTGGCTTAATTCAACCGAAATTTTTCAACAATTTCAAAATAGTATTATTCTTAAGTTCTTAAAAGAACTGGGAGATGGACTGAGTCCTTGACTCTTAATTCCGTCATCTGAATGGAGAAAATCTGTATGGTGTGTTATTTTGAGCTAAAAAGCTCTAGTCATGGCTGGGTAACGGCAATAGCGAAGCCTCAGTTAAAGCTTCATTGACTACAGCATTGCCATTCGTTACCCTGGAAGTCCTAAAATAGACTTTTTCGGAATTTCATATTTTCCAAAAAATCAAATAGTATTATTAAAGAAAGAAATAATTGAAATATGAAACAAGTAAGAAATATAAAATGGTGTATTCGTATAATTTATTTTTTCTAAAGAAAATATAAAAAATGAAGATTCTTTTACTAAAAAATTTATGTAATTTTTTTTGCTATAAAGTTTTATAGAGTAAACTAAATTTAATTCATATATATTGTGGAAAAGAGAAATAGATATACAAATTGTTGAGTTTGAAGTTATCTACCTCAACAGTTCCTTCCTGTTGGACGAAATTCTAATTGGAGTGTTTAGAATCAAATAGTAGATGTGTGTGTGAGAGAGAAAATGAGAGCGGAAAACAGAGTGAAAGAGTTAGGAAGAAACAAGAAAATGAGATAGCCTGAAAGAAAAATTACGAAAGAAAAAAAGTGTGAGATTTTCCGTTTCATCGAAGGAGTCAGCTAAACTATTTTCTTATTAAATGCCATTTCTTTAGCTGTACACCTCTAAAGTCTACAGCAGTGGAATAAACTCTTTGCTCAGAATTCGAATTGGAAACTCTCCCCCAACGTGTGATCATTTTTTCTTTCGTTTTTGGATTAGTGCAGGCAGTCGATGTTTGTAGCGCACATTTATAATATCGAGAATCACGAGAAACCAATCTTGTCACGTCTTCGAAGCTCACATCATAAACTGCTGTACATCTGCGACGTAAGAAGATATTTCTGCACCCCCTTTAGTCATTTTATTGGTTGTCGTATCTGTTCCTTTTGTGTTTCCCCCGCACCCAGCAAGATCCACTAACCGACACCGTCTGGCACTTTCCCCGATGCTGTTATTCTTTGTCTAATGACGATTTTGCCAAAAGAGAGAAAGAAGGAAAGAAAAAAAAAAAAGAAAAAACTACGCTCGCGCCTATCAGGCCGCCTTAAGCCACTAATGGAATATACGGGCATCTAGCAGCGATGGCGGTGCAACTCCATCGGACACCAGAGAGGTCATGGTGCGACATGATTGATTCCTGCACGGCAAGCGGTCGTCATGTTTGCCGCTAAGGAAAGCGAGACTTTCAGAATTTTGTTTTTTCCGCAGTTCGCTGCAAAACCTCCTCCGAATGATGAAGAAACGGAGCGGAAGACAACGATGGATTTTGAAGCGAAGAAAATTTTCGAGGTGGAATTTTGAACCGTTTTATTTTGTGGTGAGAAAAGCGATCGTGTAAAAGAACTAAAATTGAGAGTAAGAAAAGATGCGGACGATGTTTGGAAGCATTACAAAACTAGAAACTGATTACACCATGAGATTCTTTGAGTAAATAACTTGACTATATAACTTCAAATTGATTACAAAACTAAAAACAGACTATACCATGAATTCAAATTACAGACTGATTACATAACTACAATAAGATTATATCGTGATTACAAAACTAGAAACTGATTACACCATAGCTTTAAGACTGATTACAGACGCAGATTACAACATGATTACATAACTACACTCTGATTACAACATGATTACATCACCACAAAGCCATTACAACTATATAATCATCGCACGAAAGGACATATGACCTATAGCACATCCGTGCAGTGTGCGGGCAACAGGAATAGAAGAAAAGAGGACTCTGTTTACATTTTGCTTGAACAGCTGAGGATTATAATCTTCGGGGAAGGCTAAGTGGTGACGGCTGTTCTAAAGGGCAGAATATGTGATTACGTCATGAATACGAAACTACAAACTGAACCGTACCACGATTACAAAACCATATCCCGATAACATCATAATAAAAAATACCAAACTTGATTACAGGTATGATTACAATTGTCAATATAATTATGAAATTACCATGATTACATGAATGCAATATGTTATATGAATATCTTTGAGCATAGTATGTAAGAAGTTACGTTGCAATAGGATTATAAAATCATTTTGTGCAACAGTGGCGAACTCAGGATTTGATCTTGGGGGGGGGGGACAAGTTGAGTAGACGATTTGAGAATACACACTACGAATCGCATACAACCTATGACTGAGCATCTGCAATGATCGCTAATTCATAAGTACTATAGAAATAGAAGACATGACACAACATAAATAAATAGATAACTAAAAGAATTTTAATTAGGAAAAGATTTTTGGAAAAATTTCTTGTGTTTTTTTTCCTTTTTTGGGGGGGTGCCACCCCCTTTCCCCCCTCTGGGTGCGCCACTGCTGTGCAATATGATTAAGCACGTGATCATAAAAATGTGTGTTCTACCTGCTTGCGTAATTACAAAAACATAATCTTAATCTCATATTATCACGCGATCAGAGATGGTTTAAGGTTGAAGTAGCGATGAGACATTGCCTGTAAGAAGTGACGAGACCTGAACATTGCCTGTAAGAAGTGATGAGACCTGAACATTGCCTGTAAGAAATGCAGAGAACGAAGCCTGAATACTGAATAAACGAAGATGGGTTAGCGATTTGGGGCCTTGCCGAACAGAATGAACACTGTATTGGTTTCAACCACATGAAAAAAATGTCTTACCTATTACGGTGTGTGTATTCCGATTATACAAATTCCCCGCCTGTATGTTCTTCAAAAAACCACGGAGAATGGTGAAAAGTCAGCTACGGGAACAAACTTGAACTTAGTACAACTGAAGATAGTCAGACCTAAGACGCATCAGCACAAGAAGGTTCAACAAAAAAAAAAAAAAAAAAAGAAAGAAAGAAAGAGTGAAACTAGAGGAGGAACTAGCGAAGCACCGTATGAAGCTAGCTATTAGTATTATTGAGACAAACTAGACTAAAATATATTACTAAAGAGAAGCCGTAGCATTCAGCACTAAAAATGAAGGTAATGTTCTTGAATTGGAGGCCGATTCAAATAGAGTAAAGTGAGCAAAGGGATTAATGAGAGTTTTTTGTGCCTTCTGGATTTCTCTTCAAGACATGGGCGAATTATTACGAACAACACGTTCCAACTTAAAGATGGGTACAAGTTCATGTGGAGAGAAGACACGAGAAATAGGAAAAGCCTCATCGTCTATGCTAGTGCTGATATCTTCAAGATGGTTCAGGATAGAAGGGTGTTCAGAGGATTTGAAACTGGAAGTGACCATCCCTTAGTAGGACAAAAAGGAATATTGCATTGAAAAGAACAGAAAGAAACTTTTCAAGAAAAAATATGTAAGAAACTTTTTATAAGAATCAAAGTCGAGCAGGTTTCAAGGGTGAACTGTAGACTCAAACATAGAAATGTTACTGAAGTTAAAGTACAGCTCTAGTATTATTTCCTCATACAGCGAACAGGTAGCTGTGAGTTCAATATATATTGGATAAATAACTGGTTTGAGCAACAAAGGAAAGACTTTTTCCTTAGAGGATTACAAATGATGCCACAGTGTTGTAACAAGTGTATAACACTTCGTGGGGAATACATAGGCTAATGCTTAAATGCCATGGTTCTACCTCAATTTCTTCATGGTGATGATCACAACTTTTCAATACACCCTCGTCAAGTACTCCAAGAAGTTTCGAATCCTTACAAGTTCAAGTTAAATCAGTCACTGTACATTATCATGATCATTTATAATCTACATGGAACATATTATTATGGAAAATGTATCAAAGGTATATGAAAATGGACAGAAGACCCAGATAAGTTATCCGGTAAATGGATCACACAATTATTAATTACAATTATTGTCATGTAGAAAGTATTTTTACCTTGGGTATAATAAATGTTAAAAATACCAAGCAATTTTAAACCTGGTTTTACTCCATTTCCCAAGTAAGCAAACAGACAAACAAGTCAAGTTTGCGCCTGCAAGTGATGGAAAGTCTAGCTGATCCTACAGGTAGTGCAAGACCAAGGCAACTCGTGGTAAAGGTGGCATAAGCTCTGATCGCTAATCTTAATATTTACCCTTAATGCCAAAACACATCTCCAAGAAGGGGATGTATGATGTTTTATATTAAAGGCAAGGGGGCCACTATGCTTATGCCACCTTTACCACGAGTTGCCTTGGTCTTGCACTACCTGTAGGATCAGCTAGACTTGCATCACTTGCAGGCGCAAACTTGACTTGTTTGTCTGTTTGCTTACTTGGGAAATGGAGTAAAACCAGGTTTAAAATTGCTTGGTATTTTTAACAATTATTGTCATGTCAGAATATGATTAAAATTGGAATACTATGACTAGAATGATTACACAGTTGCAATTGTAAATGCACAATGTATAACTGGATCAATTTTATTTATGTAGAAAACTGCTTATTTTAATATATTTATTTATCAGCATTATTCTCATTTCGAACTAGAACTTCATTAGTCAACTTCCCACATTCCACTCAGCTTTCCCGAACAATGGCTAACATCGCGACTTGTTGCAAAACTGTCTGCAGATTATGAAATTTACAACTACCGCTCGCGCTCACCAATTGTATTTTTTTTTTTTATATTAAATAATTTGAAGCCCAAGTTAGCGCGTGTTCTATTGTTGCGATCACAGCGCCACAATTAAGTCAACCCGTATGGCTTTAAATCTACGTTAATACCTTCTCTATAAACGCTTGCCTCATTTAGCACGTAATTAATCGTGCCCTATCTCACCCAAACGGATATTTGTGGCTAAACAGGGGAAGGCAAATATTCCGACTTGTATTCGTTCATCCTCGGTTGGGGGTTTTCCACGTGCTCGCTTCTGATGCAAATATACGCTAAGCTCCCCAACACCCTCTTTCACGCCCCCCCCCCACCCCTACCCCGCAACTCCGTCTCTCCTCGTATAACTGGGGAACGTTAGGCGCGGATTTCAATAAAAGCGGTTCTGTTCGATGCATGTTACCGCGTGCATACGGCATATCACGCTCGGTGGCGATTTCTCTATTAAATCCCGACTTCATAAGCCCCTGTCGTTGTAGCCAAGCGGATTGAAGTCTAGTTAAGGTCCGCCTTTTGTCAAGCCCCGTTAGACCACGCGAAACGCCAATTACGATGTGGGGGGGAACTACAGGGAGGGGGGAAAGGAAGTGTAGAAGAGCCGAGGATTAGGACCGTAGCGGACAACCTTAGATTTAGGGGACACTATTACAGCCATAGTTGGCAGACTGGTATTATTAAAAACTCGACGATGGTAGATGACATTGTCGTCTATTGAATTGCGACAACAGGCGTAATCTAGCTTCCAAACAAACTAGCGAAAGCGACGGAGTGTGAATAGAAAACGTGTCAGTCAAGTCCGATCATAACAAACGAGGTACTTGTATATTTCAGAAGTGAATAAAGCTCTGGGACATGTCCCAAAGGTTTATCCTTCCCCCCCTGGTCCGTCCAGAGAATAGGGGGTCAGCTACTTAACTATGCGACATATGACTTTATAATAGGGTTGATCCCTCGGACAATGTGACCCTCGCAGGTGCGTCTATACAATTATTTGTTCTTGCACTTCACTTGAAAAACAGACCCTTTATTTGAATTTGATATATTATTAAAAGATGGCAATTTGTCACCTGACATCACACCTGCAGGATCCAGGTGCCATGGCAAAGTAATGAGAATATTAATCAGAAAAAAAAAAATAAGAAAAAGAAATAATTTTCCATCCTTCTTTGACAATAGACATCTATTCTTCAAAGATGAATCTTCCAACAATAGTCGCCTTAACCTTTGGTATCATATGTTGAGAATGTTACAAAATACTCAGATGAAGAAAATAATTATAATATAATTATAAGTTCATAAAATTATAAAATTATTATTATACTAAAATACAATTATAAAATTTTTATTAAAGTATCCATTTATCACAATTTTTGTCTTAGATATATATAAATTATTAATACACCTTTTTTCTTTCTAATTAAAAACTATATTATAGGAAATTGTGTTTACTTTTGATAATAAAATATTATCGTTAATGCTGATCGATCCCAAACAAAACAATGAATCTTTTCTAATCTTGATCTGAAAATTCACACTGGTGATCGTTACCTACATGAATGTTTTATTATTATTATTATTTATGGTATAGTCAGTAATTTTAGAGACCGCATCGAAGTGCGGGCTTTGAAACATATCTTACCAAGTTCTTACCCCCCCCCCCCAAAAAAAAAATCTGTGGTTGCCATTATTTGGTTGAAAAGCTTCGCTTACAGGTTTCGTAAGTCAGAAGACAAAGAAGAGCATGCTCAAGGGTTCCTTCAGTATCCCAGATCACCAACTGAAAGGGTTTCTTATCAAGAAATTCTTTCATCGACATAAGATTCACATTCAACAAAAACAAATCGTTTTCGTTAATTCTTATCTCACTACCGGGCGCGAATGCGACAATTAGGAAGTGCAAGTTCTCAATAGTTGCTTTAAGTTTGTGTCAAATAACGTTACATGATGAAAACAAAACAAAAAAAATTAGAAAGTTCGGGAATCTCTGTTTTCGAGTAAATAATCAGATTTTATTCAAAGAATAACAACGAACATTATTTATTTCATGTTTCAACACCGCAGAACAATACTGTTTTGAGGGGAATATGAAAAGCATAAATGCTTTTCATATTCCCCTCCATCTGAAAAGGAAAGTTATTTGGGTGGAGAATTATTGAGCTTTAAGCTCGCCCTGAAAGGGAATGAGATTAGCTGAGCATAGAATTGATTTGGGTCTCTTGTATTTGCAGAAATCTGCTTCATTATAGTCTGAAGCTTGCTTGATCAGTGGATTCAGATGATTAATTGTCTTGAATGAAGAACTTTCAGCTAGATGTGATGTAGGGAATGTTGACGTCACTGTGGCACCCTCCTTATAAGGACTGGCTTAAAGGGGCGAAGCAAGAATGCTTTTCATCTTCCCCGTTATCTGTAGGGATAAGGTGTTATTTTGAGATATTAAAGCTCTGATCATAGAGGGTAACAGCAATAGCCGAGCCTCAGTTAGAACTTCATTGGCTACAGCATTGCCATCCATTACCCTCCAAGGGTATTGGATTGAATGAATCAATCACCGCATCTCACGGTCGATTGATCCCTCCCCCACGAAATAAATTCTTATAAATATGTGAGTTATTGATTATTTTGTTGAGTGTGTTTGTTAAATATTACATTTTTAGAAAAGAATGCAAAATTACAAAAGATTTTTTTTCACAAATATTCGAAAAATTATATTTGAAATATTATTTTTAATTATTATTGTCATAATCAATCCTTATCGTCCACTTCTGGACGATGAACTCCATATTTTTCTGTCTCTGGCGCATAAGCTCCAATCGGTTCCCACCATTTATTCGGAAACCTCCCCCCCCCCGCAATTTAGATTTTGAAATATTTCTTGTAGGCAAGCATTGATTACCTTGGTTATTTAGTGCTTCTATTATGGCTGTTCTTTGTATTATATCAAATGCTTTTTCATAATCTATAAATTACATACAAAGTGGTAGATTGTAATCGTTTGTTTTTTCTATTATCTGGTTTATAGTTTGGAGGCAGTCAAAATTATTTATTTTTAATAAATAATTATAATTATCTTAAAATTTTACAGAACTGCAACACTTGAAATTGACTACAAAGAGCGGATTGGTTTGATTAGAGTATTGTAGAAGGGAAAAAAAACGTAAATAAATTAAAATAAAATAAAATAAAATAAAATAATAAACATAAGGCGGTTTTAGAGGAACATACCAGTTTAACTCATAATTAAAAAAATATATTTAATAACTCCTATTTTCATGTATAATGTTATATACATACACAGATCATATTTGACTTAATTAAAAAATATACAGATATTAGAAAATAAAAGTGGTGTATCAAGGATATGCTTTTTTTCTTAAGAAATTATCCAGTTTCATAATTATTAGTAAAATTATTTATTTCTATATAATTAATTTTTATTAAAAATATGTAACTTTAAATGAAAAATTTTATTAAATTTCATCCACTTATTAATATCGATACAGATAGTGTTGTAAAATTTTGACAATTAAAAAAGATCGTAAACAAATTCTATATTCAAATTTTATTACCATTCAATCAGAGTTGGAGTTGTAATACTGTATATAATTTCAACAACCACTGCCTCTTTTTTATCCTTGAAAACGGTTTGATTGAAACAAATGGGGTCATCACAAATTTTTGTAAAGATTCCAAAATGCACATTTGAGTAAACAGTTTGCAGAATAAGATGTTCACAAACAGTCTTACGTATTCTGCAAATTTCATATAATAATTAAGATACTTAAAAACTTTAAAAGAAACTGGAGAAAATGTAGAGTAGAGAAACATTTAGGAGAAAAAGTCCTAAGTTGTAGGAATAACCTCATAAAAAAAAGCGACCATATTTTTTTGTGTGCTATATCTTCAGATGACTGTCAGATTTTAAAGAATGCGATATGGTCTGTCTAGGATTTATAAGATTCTTTAATTTACATACAGAACAGGCAGATTTATTTAAATTTATTATTATTTATATAAATTCATGTATTTATTTTGGTTTGGCCATCGAGTGTCATTGAATTTAAAATTTAGATTATTATTATTATTATTCGTGTTCATTTCAGTATTGACGTACTTAATAATATTCTTTCATTCTGATTGGTTGTGTACATCATGTCGTCACCTTTCAGCGCATGCCTGAAAAAAATGTAATTTTTTTAAAACATTTATTTGATCGCATGCATTTCTTATATCAGTGATCGCCAAAGTGGTCGATTTCGACCCCCAGGAGTCGATATAACATTGTTAGGGACCGATTCGGGCTCAGGGGTCGATAGAAAAATATAACACATCATTGTACGGGTAATATTTAATTCAGTTAACTTGAATTACCTCCATCCTGAATGACAACGCAATTAAGAGTGAATCGTGGGAACAGTGACATGGAATAGGACTTGTAAGATAGAGCAAGGTCATGAGAATAGTTACGGAGGCCAATCAAGTAGGCCAAAATGACGTATTTACCAATAAACGGATGTCGGTGGGTCCCGCCCAGCCGGCGCGTACATGGTTGAAGCTGGTTTCAGTCATGTTAATTCCATTTTAACAAAACAAAGAAATAACAAAGATCGGAATCAAAGAATGTCATGCCGAATCTGGGATTTAATATCCCCTTTATTTAAATAATATTACATCGCCGAAGTGAATCCCATTGGCTCTTTTATTTAAGTCTTATTTTCATATATGTAAGGAAGATTGTATTATTGTTATTTTGTTATCTAAATTAAATTTTATATTTTACATATTATTTATCCTTCCTATCAAATATGTGATGTTAAGGACGTCAAAAACAAAAACGTATCCCTTTGACGTTAAGCCAATATAATAATATATACTATATTAAACATACAAGAAACACTGTAACTATATATAAAAAAAAAAACAATCTAAAAACTAACATACGCGTATTTTTTGCTTGTCCTATTATAATCACGTAATAGTAAAATAGAGGGGGTCGATGAAAAAATCAAGAAACTCTTGAAGGGGTCGACGGTCAAAGAAGTTTGGCGACCCCTGGCTTATATGTTCAGTTTTGTTTAGAATTATTTAAATATTTATAATTTTTCATTTATTACATTTTGTTTATGGGGTTTTAATACCCTATGATGTTATATAAAGGGATATGTGGGATATGTTACAACATGATTTAAACCTTTTTTCTTTAAAATATATATTTTGTTGACAAATAGTTTTTAATCTGAGAAATTTATTTAGCGCTTTTAGCGGAAGTGACAGTTTTTGTGAACTTTTTCATTTATTTAATACTTTTCATTTTTTTTAAAAAATTTTTTTATAGATTTTTTCCCTCTCTCAATATCTTTCGGTGCTTACAAATGTCGAGAATTTTCCGTTTTGAGTTTTTATTTACAATAAAAGCATATTCAGAGGATAAAGCAATCCTGTAATAAATATAAATATAAATATAAATATTTTTATTTTTATCTCGTCAATTAACTGGTGATATTTATATTAAACCTCCAACTCCACAAAGAAGAGCTAAAAAAACGAAATCTTTAATTATATTTATATATATATATATATATATATATATCATGAATTTAAGTTATTTTTCTATAATATTTATGCTATTAATATTAAGAATTGGAATCGCAAATCACAGGAATTTTTTTAAAAAAGATATGGAAGAACGAATAAAAATGAAAAAAGAAATATTTAAAAATTAAAGTTTCCTCGTATATTTCATAGATTTAAAATATTTTAACTTGACTGAAAAGTTTGAAAATTTTGTCATTGTTTAAAAACGAACATAACATTTGATCCCCAAATGAAACCTGTTAAAAGATTTGTAACACATTGATATAGTCGTCTAAATGCAATATCAACAATCGATATTAGTAAAATATTTGAAGAAAATCATCAGCAGTACATAAAAAAAAAGAACATTGACCTTATGTTCAATGAACCACTGTTTGTTAAATTTTTATGATTTTTATTCTATACAACTCTAACATTAATAAATTGTTTTTCTAACATCTACTGCAACTTTTAGAAAAATTTTAGTTTTTAAATAAAAACTGCTAATTTATATTAGATACCTTTTTATTTTTTGAAAAAGATGATCCCAAAGGTATGAAGTAAACTAAACCAATAGATAAGAAGCGGGAGGAGGTTACCTGAGGGGAGATTAGTCCTTTTTAGGACTTCCAGGGTAGCGGATAACAATGCTGTAGCCAATGAAGCTTTAACTGAGGCTCGGCTATTGTCGTTACCCAGCCATGACTAGAGCTTTTAGCTCAATACCACTTCATCCACACAGATTGTCTTCATTCAGATGACGGGATAAAGAGTCAAGGACTCAGTCCATCGCCCAGTTCTTATTAGAACTATTAGAACCAATAGATAAGGTGAGGAGTTGGAGGAATCAATCGACCGTGAGATGCGGTGATTGATTCATTCAATCCAAAATACTCTTGGAGGGTAATGGATGGCAATGCTGTAGCCAGTGAATTTATAACTGAGGCTCGGCTATTGCTGTTACCCTCCTGCCATGATCAGAGCTTTAATAGCTCAATAACACCTTATCCCTACACTGTCCTCTACAGATAACGGGGAATATGAAAAGCATTCTTGCTTCGCCCCTTTAAGCCAGTCCTTATAAGGACCAATAGATAAGCTATTTATCCCCGTGTGGTTGCCGGGATAAGAATAGGACTAATGTAGCTAATGCATGTCGTACGAGGCGACTAAAATTGGTACCCTTGGAGGGTAATGGATGGCAGTGCTGTAGCCAGTGAAGTTCTAACTGAGGCTCGGCTATTGCTGTTACCCTCTTGCCGTGATCAGAGCTTTATATAGCTCAATAACACCTTATCCCTACACTGTCCTCTACAGATACAGATAACGGGAAAGATGAAAAGCATCTTTGCTTCGCCCCTTTAAGCCAGTCCTTATAAGGATCAATGGATAACTAACTGTGTTATATCTGTATTTCTGTATTTCCAATAATCTGTTTGATGCTGCAGTTACTAATGGTTATGATAACAGCATACATATAAGATGACAATGTCAAAGTAAATTTTATTCAGAACAAGAAAGGACGTATGATTTTATGACATTGCATAAAATTAATCATGGGTGACTTTAACGCTAAAATACGAAAAGAAACAGTTCGATAATTGTCCCGATAGTCTGTATAGCATTAATAATGACAATGGGATTACAGCTATTAACTTTGCATCCTCCAAGAGGATCTACAGTTAGCAGCACATATTTTCTCAGAAGAAATATCCATAAAGAAATTAAACTATCTGCTGTTGTTTATAGTAAGCAACCGAATAGACCTTGTAATGATAAACAAAAAAGAAGTACACATTGCAAAGAAGAAATTCAACTCATAAACAACTGAAAGAAAACCAATAATGCATATAAAGAGGCCATAAAGAAATCTAATAAGATGAGGATCGATTGACTCATCACCAAAAAATACTGAGAGTTATAGGACGTGCAGAAATTTAACTTAAAATACTGCGTTGAGAAAAAAGGCTGGACAGTGAAAAAAATTAATTGAATAAATTGTAAATAACGCAAATAACTCAAAGACTTTCTTCCGATGCAGTGGAATATATAAAAAGGGATATACATTCCAAACTAGAATACTAAGAAGTAAAGAGATTTAATAACCCAAGAAAAATAAATTGTGGAGGACTTCAGTTGTATTTCCAGAGATATACAAAACCATACCACCATGAAAACCTTACATCAGCGGTACAATATTTAGCAGAAAATATTTGAAAAAAAAACACACAATTGTGGACCATCTCTGAAGTTAATAATGCTATTAAAGAACTGTAGATAATAATGCTGCTGGTGAACATAATTATAGAAACACTTCTAAAAATTGGCTAAACATCGTTAACAAATGAGATTGATTTATGAAAAACAAATTTCAGTTGACTGGAATGTAGCCATACTGACCCCTATTTTTTAAAAAAAGAAGGTCCTGTGATTACCAGTTATTATACTGAGATCAGGGATCTCCCTCTTGGACACTTGCCACAAAATACTATCTATATTGATCTGCAATCCATTTCTATTACCTTTCCTGTCGGCTTAAAAGTAGAATAATATTCTGCATGTCAGGTGACTAGCCTGGCGATGGATAGTCCAGTGGTAGTGCTGCTACCTTAAGGCTTCTGGACTAGCCTTCTTCCAAATTTAAACCCATAGGAGGAATAGGGTATATTGAAGGGGAAAGAGTAGATTATAGTAGAATAGAGTAGATTTATAATAAATTGAAGAGGAAAGAGTAGATTTATAATAAATTGAAGAGGAAAGAGTAGATTTATAATAAATTGAAGAGGAAAGAGTAGATTTATAATAAATTGAAGAGGAAAGAGTAGATTTATAATAAAAGTTTATAGATGGGACATATATATAGGCCAAAAATGGAAACACTCCATGGCCCTCGAGTACTGTAATATCATAAAATAAGAAGAGTTAGCTGATAAGCCCTGATTGGAAAGATTAAATGAGGAAGATCCACTATTTGAGTGGATCTTCCTCAAATTAGAGGAACAAAAAGAAGAGAGATCCAGCTATGGGGACCATGGGAGTGCCACTTCCCTTACATTCAAGATGAATCCCTTATGGCCCTGAGGATCCACGAGTTCTTATTCAATATATTCGGACCACCCCATCGTATATATACATATGTAGAAAGTTTTTTACCTTGGATAATATACGTTAAAGATACCAAACTGTTTTAAACCTGGTTTTACTCCATTTCCCAAGTAAGCAAACAGACAAGTAAGCCAAGTTTGCAAACAGACAAGTAAGCCAAGTTTGCAAACAGACAAGTAAGCCAAGTTTGGGCCTGCAAGTAGTGCAAGTCTAGGCAACTCGTGGTAAAGGTGGAATAAGCTCTGATCACTATTCTTAATATTTACTCTTAATGCAAAGCACATCTTCTGGAGGAGATGTACGATTTAAAATAGCTTGGTATCTTTAACGTATATTATACCCAAGTAAAAACTTTCTACATCTATCTCTCATCCTGAGATATTTTTATTTAATAAGGTCAAAGCACCTTATGGTAACTTGTTTTGGTAAAATACTTATAAGCTCTGTATTACTTAAATCTTACTATTTCTAAGCCTGGCTCCCACTGAAGAGACCTCGATAGGGGTCGGAACTGGTGGGGGATGGCTTTGAGAGGCTCTGCTTGGGGTTAGGTTTTTGCCTGTCTCTGAGTAGGGCCACAGCTGAGATTATGGCTCTGGTTGGTAGTGGTGGTGGGGTGAGACTGGCACTGGGTAGAGCCAACGCTGAGAAGTTCTTCTCGGTGACGGGGTGAGCCTGTCACTGAGTGGAACAACGCTGAGTTGGACGGTCTTTCGGCCACTATGGAGTGGTCTAGGGATCGTCGTAATTTTTAGAGAGGTATTTACTTAAATACACCTCAATAAAGGTCGAAACCGGTGCGGGGCTATTATGAGTTCGCTCTCCTAAGGTTTTTGCCTTAAGGGAGCAATTTGAGTCTCCGGGGAAAGTGTTTTCCGGCACGGCCCGGTGAGGGGCTTTGTCGGTGAATGCTTTTCTTCGGAATATGAGTGGTTCTGCTCGGTGGTGGTGGTGTGTGGGTGGAAGGCCATCACTGAGATGGACGGTCTTTCGCCCACAATTGAGTGGCCTAGGGATCGTCCGAATTTTTAGAGACGGCTTTACTTATTCATAAGGGCGAAACTGATCTGGGTAGTGGTCCCTTGCCTTTAATACAAAGCATCATACATCTCCACCAGGAGATGTGCTTTGCATTAAGGGTAAATATTAAGATTAGTGATCAGAGCTTATCCTAACTTTACCACGAGTTGCCTAGACTTGCAGTACGTGCGAGGTCACCCAGACTTGCACTACTTGCAGGTGCAAACTTGACTTACTTGTCTGTTTGCTTACTTGGGAAATGGAGTAAAATCAGGTTTAAAATAGCTTGGTATCTTTAACATATATATATAGAAAAATGCAAGAGATTTAATAAGATTTTACTACTAGTTTCATCGAAAATGCCGACTTCGTCAGGTGAATACAATACCATGGAGAAAACATCTTAAAAATATATTGTACTTTAGACAAAAACAGAGTTTAGAACAAGTAGTTGTAGAATATTATGAAGAAAATTCAACGAAAAACCTCTGTTTAAGCTGTCTACGACCAACATTTGGTAGAACATAGTCAACAAGAAAAGGAGATAATAGAAAACATCCCATTTGAAAGAGAAGAACTGAGAAAAAAAAAATTGGACCACCGACAATGAAATCTTTTTCGTTTCGGTACCATTTCGATTATTTCTATCAACATGACAGACTAAATTTCAGTTTGTACTTATCGAGCTACTAATGCTCCGTGATCATATAGGATTAGTTAAAAAAATGAATAAGCAGCGACAGATATACAAAGCACACTCCATTAGGTACTGACATAAGATGTTAATATTATAGATCTCATGGAGTTTGGTTAATAATATTTTTAAAGAACTTGAGAATTATTTAAGAATATTTTCAGAACGCAGGTATTCGAATGTATTGGAGATATAAAATTGAGAAGGCAATACAGTAAAAGAAGATATACCAAGCCTATTAAGATGAAGATTACAGAAAAGATGGACAGTAATCTAGCAGATTGATAAACACACTAAAAATAATAAGTTTAAGAGGTGATCAACAGAAGTGATCTTATCGCCATTTTTAGGAACTAATAACAGTATCAACTCTTTTTTTTTTTTTTTTTTCGTGAGTCTTAATTGACGAAAGAGTTATGTTTCATTCCGAGAATAACCAGTTTGCATTAAGACGAAATTATGAATTCCAAGATAATTATTGAACCAAAAACGAAATCTCTAATGAGTCCATCGTACACATACAGAAATATTTATCTGGATCCATCGTACACATAGACATATATAGACATATATATATACACGTTTATATTTATTACGGATAAAGTTTATCAAGAAAAATTATTATTTCATTTATTAAGTGTGTTAATTAAATATCCAAAATTTAGACATTTTCTAAATTATTAACTCTTATTTTAAAAATATTTCATATTATATTATATTTAAAATTTTATTTTTAATTGATTATAATTTTCTTAATATAAAATCATGAGCATGATGGAATACAAATGTTTTAAAAAATATATGTATAATAGCTTCCACTTCCCAATAATCTATAGACTTATGAGAACCAGCGGAGCATCTTTTGGTTAGTGTGTGTGTGTGTGTGTGTGTGTGTGTGTGTGTGTGTGTGTGTGTGTGTGTGTGTGTGTGTGTGTGTGTGTGTGTGTGTGTGTGTGTGTGTGTGTGTGTTTTGACTTTATGATGCTTTTATTATTATCAACTTAATCTAGCATCCTTTCTTCCTTTTATTTTTATTTTTTCCCATGTGAAGAAGAAGAAGAAGACAACTACAAAATAAATAAAATGAAGAATGGATGCTAGATTAAGTTGATTAAATACCACAGACTCTACCAGAAAAACTTATGCGGCGCATCCAAGGCTTGCAAAATGAAAAGCTGCAGGTGAGGATGGATGGAGTTATAGCTGAACTTCTAAACGCAGGTGGAAAAATTATCTACAGAATCTTAGCAATACTATTTACCTTATGTCTGAAGAAAAATTATGTGCAGAACATGGAAGAAGGCCTAATTCTGTTACATAAAAAGGTGAGATAGAAGCCTTGACGAACTACCGACCCATCAGTCTACTATCAGTGGTTTACAAAGTGTTTACAAACGTCTTAGCTCATAGGATTTGTACGACTCTGGACGTAACTCAACCAAAAGAACAGGCAGGCTTTCGAAGAGGCTTTAGCACAATGGACCATATTCAAGTTGTACAACAGATTGAACGGTGTAATGAATATTAATCACTACTAAGTCTGGGTTTTATTGATTATGAGAAAGCCTTTGATTCATTAAAAACTTGTTCAATACTTAAATCATTTCGAAACCAACAAATGGTGGTACTATAAGTCAGGACCATCAAATCGGCATACACCAATGCCACAGCAGCAATTCATTTCAATGGAAACATCTCTGTGGAAATACAGGGAGGTATAAGACAGGATGACACAATATATCCAAAATTATTCATATAATTTGTAGAAGAAATATTCAAACTTCTTCACTGGGAACGAAAGGTCTGAAGATAAATTAGGAGATACTTAAGCCATTTACGCTTTGCAGATGACATAGTTATCTTTACTTCAACTGCGCATGAATTACAGACTCGTATCCATGAACTCCAAATTGATAGCAAAGCAGCTGGCGTAAAGATAAACCTAAAGAAGACCCAAGTTATGTTCAATAGCTATGTCCAACAGGAAATAATAAAAATCAATAATGAGGGAATTAAAAAAAAGTAGATCATTACATATACTTAGGACAACCGATATCAATGGAATAAAATATCATGCACGAAATTAAAAGACGCGCGATGCTTGGGTGGGAAACATTTGGAAAATTACATTCAATATTCAAAAGCCAACTACCATTATGGCTGAAGAGAAAGATTCTTCTCTTCAGCCAGTGTATTCTTCATATACTGACATGGCTGTGAAATATGGATACTGAATGCAAAGGAAATTCAAAAATTAAGAACAACACAATTTAGTATGGAAAGAAGCATGCTTGGTATCACAAGATTGGATCACAAGAGGAATGCGTGGATAAGAAACCAAACCAAAGTCTCTGACAGAGATTTTGGGCATATTGCTCGAAGACAAGATCAATGATGGACAAAAGAAGTACTGGATTGGATTCCACGAGAGAAAAATGACCAAGACGCCGACCTAATTCACGGTGGATTGGTGTTATCATCGGATCTGCAGGAGTGACATGGGAAAGGAGAGCCACAGACAGAGAGTGTTGGAGTAATCTTGGAAAGGCCTTCATCCAGCAGTGGATCGACAATGGCTGCTGCTGATGATATGTGTGCGTGTATCTTTTTTTTTTATTATTTTATGACGCTCTTATTATTAAGTGTGTCATAAAGTATCATGGACTGATGGAATCCAACACATCCTCTTCTTTTCTGGTTTACTAACCGTATAAAGATGTTCACTAGAAAAAGTATCATATTCACAGTTTAGTGAAGCAGTGTAATAGTCTGTGGTTCAGCTGACTTTATGCAGAAGCGCATCGTTTCAATGAATAGATGGTGAACTGGGGAATCAACTACTATCCTGACCGTCTGCAGAATCTCTAAACTCTGGTTGATCGCATTTTTATTGAACTGCCGAGACGTACCATGCTTTGGCGCCCTCCCCCATCTCTTAATGTTTGTTAACTTTTAAAAAAAATATTAAGAGAACTGAGGACAGATGGCATCCTTATATTTCCTTTCATTGGCGAATAATATTATCTTATTTGATTTATATCTTATTTGATTTATCTTATTTGATTTATAGTGATGCAGTCTTTTACCAATGTCATAAATGGATATGTTACTAATACGGTATACGTATGATAATGTCTTCAAAAGCTGTTTTTCAACTACTGAAATAACAATTGAAATAATTGTTATTCAAATTATTGAAATATTTAGTTAATATGATTATGAAAATGGTATATTCAGAAAATTTCTAGTTTATAAAGAAAATAATTTTAAACTTGAATTTATTTAGAAATAACTGCTACTTTTTATTTTCACAATGTATTTTTATTAAAATTAGTATTATTGTAAGTTTTATATAGCAAAATTAAATCTAAATAATGGTAAAGAGAAACAAACTGCTTATAGAAAACTTCGCCCTTGTCATACATTGTTCGCTGATTTATTCCAGGTTTTAAAATCTTTCATATAGAACTAATATTTAAAAAAAGGGTGAAACAATTATGAAATAGTATTGAATCTATGATCGATTTAGAGATGAAACTTACTGCAGTATTCTATGCTGTTTTAATTCAAATAAGCATTAGGCAGAACTTTGTTACAACTATTTACATACAATACAGTTTGAAAGTCCTTATAAGGACTGGCTTAAAGGGGCGAAGCTAGAATGCTTTTCATATTCCCCGTTATCTGTAGAGGACAGTGTAGGATAAGGTGTTATTGAGCAATTAAAGCTCTGATCATGGCAGGAGGGTAACAGCAATAGCCGAGCCTCAGTCAGAACTTCATTGGCTACAGCATTGCCATCCATTACCCTCCAAGGGTATTGGATTGAATGAATCGACTATGTAAGTAAAGGTTCAATCTCAAAAATATATCGGACGATCTCTAGGCCACTCATTCGTGGGCGAAAGACCGTCCAAATCTCAGCGTTGGTTCTACTCAGTGAAACTCGATTACCGAGCAGAACCGCTCAAATTCCGAGGAAAATAATTCACCGACAAAGCCCCTCAGCGGGCCGTGCCGGAGAACACCTTCCCCGGAGACTCAAAGTGCTCCCTTAAGGTAAAAACCTTAAGAGAGCGGACTCAAAAACTCCTCGCCCAAAGGGGTAGCAGCAACAGCTGAACCTCAGTTAAACTTCATTGGTACAGCTTTGCGTTGCTATCCATCACCCCCAAGGGCATTAATGAACCGTATGTGTAAGTAAAGGTGATATCTCAAAAATATCGGACGATCTCTAGGCCACTCATTCGTGGGCGAAAGACCGTCCAAATCTCAGCGTTGGTTCTACTCAGTGAAACTCGAGTACCGAGCAGAACCGCTCACATTCCGAGGAAAATATATAATTCACCGGCAAGTACCCGTCAGCGGGCCGTGCCGGAGAACACTTTCCCCGGAGACTCAAAGTGCTCCCTTAGGCAAAACCTAAGAGAGCGAACTCATTTACCCAGGATAACAGCAACAGCCGAACCTCAGTTAAACTTCATCGGTTCAGCATTGCCATTCGTTACCCTATATGGGCATCTCATATAAAATCAATCACCGCATCTCACGGTCGATTGATTCAGCCCAGTTTGAAAGTGTGAGGAGTGGAGATTTTTCAGTTTATTTATTTATTTTTTTAGTGGGTGGGGGAAGTGACATGATGGTTCGACGAGGTTATTTAAAGCCCACCATTGAGTATTGTTATTTATTTTATTTTATTTTATTTATTTCTTTATTATTTTAAACGTTTTTAACGTTTAACGTTTTATTAAATAGATGTTAACTTATAATATATTCTAGACGCGTAATGGCAAATGTTAATCGGAATTCTAAATGCCAAATTTCATTCATTTACACCCATTCTGTATGGATTTATTAACATCGATATAGACAGTTTTTGCCAATTAAAAAGAACTGATCGTAAACAATATTCAATATCCTAAATTTGATTAACTTTCAATTTCTACAACTTTCGTTCTTTCGTGTCTAAAATTAATTGGAACGAAACAAAATTTGAAACTCGATAAATTTTTGTACGAATTACGAACTCGAAATTTGCGCAACCAACCAGAGTGTCAAATTAACTTGCATACAAACAGATAGAAAAATAATCAACTCTTATAGCTATAGAATAACACGTATGCCACAGTAAAAAATAAATATTTCGTCTTACGTATTGTAAGACATCATCAGTACATCAACTCTTTTGCCAAAATTGCCAAAATACATGCACACGTATTTTGGCAATTGTATCTAAGGGTTAAAATACGTAAAACATTTTGGAAATTGAAGGTGCATGTCCTGGAATTTTGGTTCCGTGTCTTATGATGTCTTATAAAGGGATATGTTAGTGCAAGGTTTAAACTATTTTTCTCTTAAAAAATATATTCTGTTCGCTGATAGGTTTTAATTGGAGATGTTTATTTCGAGGTTTCAGAGGAGCTGAGTCCTGAGAATTTGTTGCATTTAGTCATACTTTTCATGTTTTTTTTTAAATATATATCAGTTGATGCAGTTACAGTAGCAGCCTTATGACAAGGTGCAGTGACGCTGAAAGAGACAATCGTCAGTTCCCTAGAAAAGCCACAAAGTAGGAATATTGCATTGCATAGAAAGTTCAGATACTTATCTAAGTTTAATGTTCCGGACACCACAAACAGTGGACAAACCAGGAAAAACAGGACCATACAATCCATCACACCGCCACCTCCAAATTTCATAGTTGGGGTTACGCACTCTGGAAAGAGACGTTCACCGGACATCCACCACGCCCACCCACGTCCATCTGCTTCGAGTAGCACCTGTAGTTGACACCCTGCCCTTCCATCTCAGAATAGTATCACTAGTAATTAACCTGGGATGGCCCAATTTGTCAATAATTTGCAGAAAAGACAGAACTGCAACATAGCAATCTATTGCAATGCCTCTTTTGAAATCCGTCAGTTCCCTGAGACAGCGTGTACAAATAGATCACTGATCTATTATGTTAGATCTTAGCAACCGGTTTGAAATCATGAGTTATAACTTCTTTGTGATATTTCTTTTATCATTGTGCAGATTTTCTGGTAATAATCTGGCACGTGTCAGCGAGAGGCCCTTTACAGTTGTTGGACCTAAAAAGAGGCAGCGAAAAACTTAGCAGATATTGCATAACGTATTTCCTTGGATGATCACAGGAATTAAACTATCATCTTTTCTCTTGAATGAAGATTCTTATCTTAACGAAATATTCGTGGAGATGCGGTCACTCAAGTACAGAATTTTTTTTAAAAAAATTCTTTTATAGTAGTTATTTACGACATCTAGAATTTCTTGAACTCTGACATACCAAGCTTAACAAAAGAAATTGAAGAAAATGATAACAAAAGAAATTGAAGAAAAGAATTTGTCTTTAATTCAAAATAATTCAATATAATCATAGGGAATAAATTCAAACCAAATAATAACATATTGTTTATTTTATTAGGTGTGTTTATTAAACATTGTCTTTTTAGAAAATTCTATTGTTATAAATAAAATTTTAAAAAAGACTTTTGCAAAACATTATATTTAAATATTTATTTTTATTATATAATTTTAATTTTATTAAAAAATAATGAAAACATATGCCTGACAATCTCCACGATTATCTACAGACTGATGGAAACAACTTTTGGTTCTCTAAATACAAACAAGGTTTTGCATTCGGGAGATCGAATCTGATGAGAGAGATACATGCTGATTGTTAACATGAATATTCTTTAACCAATCTATTGTATAGGTTGAAGGTCATGAGTAGCTGCGCGTGAGAATATTATGAGTGCTATTTCGTACTTTTGTTGCTGTCAGTTTGGTTTAACAAGTGTTATGCAAAGATTTGTGATATTTGACCTTCAGAGGTCGCGGCAGATCTGACAGATACTTGTTAATTGACATAGATATTTTATTGTACAGGTTGAAGGTCATGACTGCTGCGCGTGCGTATGTTACGAGTGATATTCTGCACTGTTTTTTTTTTTTTTTGCTATCAGTTTGGTTGAACATGTTTTTTTGTAAAGGTTTGTGATATTTTACAGTAAATTGTATTATCTGAGAGATACCCCATCCTCCGATGTCAGTATAATATAGTTGAGGTTTTTTTTTTTATTCTTTGTTCAATAATTTCTGGATTGTAATTGAAAATAAATAAACCACCATGTATTACTGAAATATAAAGCTAAAGGCTTATTTTTTATCATACACATCCTCTAGGAGATGTGCTTTATATAGAAAATACTAAGGAAAGACATCTGTAGCTCGTACACCTTTGCAACGAGTTGCCCGAAGTTGATATACTTATGCTTGTTTCCGTCGAAACTTTTAGTTTCTATATATTTTTTCGACACGAAGCTCTTGTAGTTTCTATATTCAGCTATGAAATAATGTTGGATTTAATATTCACTTAATTTGTACAATCAGATATTATATTTGCAGTGTACAGTCTTTATTTATTTTATTTTTTTTGCATTTTAGCACAAACTAGCAACGAATGTATCTTATTCATTACTAGTATGTGCTTGCTATAGAACTTGCTCTTAAAGATCATACTTCACAGGATCATTTCTGTAGTATGGTTAGCTCTCGGCCTTTTGGCTTAGATTAGATAGATAGTTTCTGTTCTTAACCGTTAATATCGGTACGAGTCCCATCGGGTTTCACGATATTCAACGAGAAATTTGCAGAACTCCCTAAACCCCAGGACTGGGGAAATATCAAACATCAAACACTTGCTGGTGGGAATAGTTAGGCTCCCCCATCTGATCATGCCCTCCATTCTGCCGCGTGTGCGTACCCTCGGAATTGAGGTTGACACCACAATACCGGCAAGGGCGATGGCGAAAGCTATCATAGACCATAGACTGCGTCGGCGCGGAGAACATTTTTGGATTTACCCCTTATGGGGGAGGAAGATACCAGGTAGTGACCAAAAATATTGAGACCAGAGAAAAGCTTCTCAAAGGGTTTGACTGTGGTAAAGCAAAAGTATCTCCCTTCATGGTTGAGAGCATCCTGAGAACCCTTAAGATGCCACGATTTCCCCTAGAATATGCAGAGAACAACGATATAATTCACAGCGTATTCTCTAAGTGGGGAGTTGTACGGGAAATCCAGGTTCACAATGACTCAAACAATCCTGAGTGGAAGTCAGGGGAGGTAACTATCTCTCTTGAAATGAGGACCGAAGTTCCTAACTTTGTCCTCATAGGATCTGCCCGGGTAATGGTTAATTACCCAGGCGTCAAAAAGCAGTGCTTTAGATGTAGTGCCTTCAATCATCTTGGGGCAGACTGCCCTCGCATAAAATGCAAGAACTGCCTAAAAATTGGACACAACCAAGAAAAATGTGAGGCACCTTGTTTGAAATGTGGGGTCACTGACCACAAAGTCGACACCTGCTCATCCAGAACCCTCGCAGAGAGGATGGGTAGTGCAGTCACATCAGCAATAAAACCAACTAATGAAAAGGTCACAACACAGGAAGAGTTTCCGCCTCTTGAGGCCACTCCTGATCATGCCACCATGTCTAAGACAACGAAAAGGTCCCGTAAGGGAGGGAAACCTACCAGAATTGCAGAGACCATCAATACGATCCCAACAGAAGAGACTGACAATGCAGAAACTATCATGGTAACTCCCACGGACGAAAGCGGAGCTACCACTGCTAATATAATATAGACATCACCAATACAGTAGAAGAAGCTGAAGTAGAGATGGAGACGAACACCAAAACTTCCAAACGGCCATTAAGTCCGCAGGAAGAAGAGCTGACAAATCTCAAAACAGCAAAAGTATCTGAAACCGAACACCCAGAAGTCCCTCATGCAAAAGCAGGGGAGACTCTAAAACATCTCCTTAGAGGTATGCCCGGAGTGGCAGAAAAGTTTAAAGAGGCAATAGATAAAGTAGGAGAACCTGAACTCCTCCTCACAGGGAAATATGGACCCGGCATCGTCAGTGCAAAATGGGGTGACCTCTTCGTTGATGACATCAGCAAAATCACCCCTGAGCAAGTAGAGGTAGCCCTGGATATAGACGAGGAGGCAGCTTCGGCGTTCTACATTGCTCTCTGCAAACTAGACATGGCCAAGGGAAGTGAGGTGGCCAAAAGAATCATAACAGCCCACAACAAAAGAAAGGATCAGTAACTACCTTGTGGATTTCTGTACTCAGCTTCACTGGTCTTTAGCTCCCACAGGTGGGGGAGGACCTGAGAACCCGAGCGGCGAAGGCTTACAGCGAGGCGGTGCAGTTCCTTGTGAGCTGCATCACTCGGGCCAGATCCCGAGTGATCTCCACCTCTAAGTTCACCTTTCAATTTCTGCTTTTCTCTGTACTTTTTTTTTTGTTTGTCTTGTTACATGTTTCCTTTTTAGGATTTTCCTTTTTTTTTTTAAAGTGAAAAATCAACGACCGTTTTAGAAACGCCCCTGGGGGGCAAACAGCTAAAACAGGTCAACTGAGGCCTCTTTTACCTACTCTATCACTATGCACTCTATCTTTATATCCTCTCTTACTATCTGCTGACTCTCAGCCTATCTTACTCTACAGGCCGATGATGAAGATTTGTTGAACTCACAAATTATTAAGAGCAAGTTCTATAGCAAGCACATACTAGTAATAATAAGCTCACGCCAGTGGCTTAGAAGTCAATTAGGTTAAGCAGAGCAAAATTAACACGAAATTTTATCTTTCACAAAATTATGTTTATCAAAGAGCAAGTTACTTGTCTTAATAGGCTATTGGGTTTCATACTTAACTTGATGAGACCAAATTGGTTTTATTGGAGTATTATAGCAAAAATATTAAATAAATAATAAAACGTTTTAGTGAGATTCGTAATTGAATGTAATACGGTTTTATACGTAACGAAATAGCATTTAATAGCTTCTATTTCATCTTGGTTTCTGTGTTATTAAATACAAACTGTAACAATATTTAATTGCTTAGCGAGTCTTTTCGCAGAAAAATATGCTATTATCAGGACAGACTTCACAGGATGAACATGGGCGTAGAACTGCATTAAGAATTTATTCGCAATTTATTTAAAAAATAATATATTAATAAACTAATAGATATAAGAAGAAATGTTTTTTTGTTTTCTTTCAAATAAAAAAAATGAAAACATAGTAAGGTACACCAAAATAAAAATAGTTTATGTTACATACATTATGATGGGTTACGAAATATACAAGATATAACAGAAAACACCACCGCATTTATAAATTGGAAACAACTTCCCTCAGCCTTCCAGGAAAACCTTGGTCCAATACCGCATATAACATCTGCTGAAGATGTAGAAAAAGCAGTGAAGACTCTTGAAAAACAACTGCTGACAGCTATAACGCAGGTAACAAATATAACCAAATGTACACCATCAAATAAACTTCCACAGGATATAACCAAATGTACACCATCAAATAAACTTCCACAGGATATAAAACGTCTTATCCAAGAGAAAAACAGATTAAGAAGACAATATCAGAGAACAATGGACCCAGCGGATAAACAAGCAGTCAATAGAGCAACAAACCAAGTTCGATATGCCCTAAAGGACCACCGTAACCAACTCTGGAATAACAAAATTCTCCAATTAAACACAGAGGATCAATCAATATGGAAAATGATGAAATCACTCCGTTCAAAGCGTTTTACATTTCCTCCAATCCAAGGTGAATCTAATGTTGTCTACAACGACGAGGAAAAAGCTGAAGCATTTGCTGACAGTTTAGAAAAACAATGCAGCCCCAATTATATCAATACAGATATAAATTTCATAAGTAAAATTCACACCCAAGTGCGTAAAATAACTCAAAATGCCTCATTCCAATCCAATAACAAATCCGTATCACCAACAGAAGTATATGAGATTTTAAGAAAACTAAATAACAAAAAGGCTCCAGGTCCAGATGGAATAACAAATAAGGTACTCAAGTTACTTCCTCGCAAAGGGGTTATGCATCTAGTAGCCATCATTAATGCCATCTTCCGGCAAAATTATTTCCCACAACGATGGAAAATTGCCGACGTTTTCCTAATTCCCAAACCTGGGAAAAATACACAGTTTCCTGTAAATTACAGACCAATCAGCCTTCTTTCATGCATAGGTAAGATAGCCGAACGTGCTATTCTCACACGGCTTCAAGAGGCAACAGATATGAACCATATAATTCAAGATGAACAATTCGGCTTTAGGAAATATCACTCCACAACGCTACAAATTTACAGAGTTATCGAACATATAACCCAAGGGTATGAATGGCACCAACACACTGGCGCAGTTTTTCTAGACATCACCCAGGCATTTGATAGAGTATGGCATCATGGACTAATTTTTAAACTACACGAAGTTGGTATTCCATTGCCACTAGTGCTACTTATCAAATCATATCTACACAACAGAAAATTTAAAATAAAACTCAACGGTATCAGATCCACGGAGAGGAGAATCACGGCCGGAGTACCTCAAGGCTCTCTACTATCTCCCCTGCTCTTCTCCATATACATGGCAGATCTCCCCAAACTGTCTCCAGCTATCACCGCTCTGTATGCCGACGATACAATCATTATAGCCAGATCCCTCCGTCCACACCTGGCCACAATCAATCTGCAGAGAGCAGTCAATGAATTGGAGGATTGGTACACCAAGTGGCGTATCGCAATTAATCCAAACAAAAGCTCTGCAGTACTTTTCACCAGACGTAAGGCAGAACCGAATACAAGCATACAAATGTTTGGTAAAATCATCCCTTGGCGCAATTCTACCAAATATCTGGGAATTCATCTTGATAGACGTCTAAACTTCAAGTCACATATGGATAGTGTTACCACTAAGGCAAGTCAGACTATAGCACAGCTATATCCACTTTTGAACAGGAACAGCTTCCTAAGCATAAGCAACAAAATCTTACTTTTCAAATCGGTAATCAGACCGCAACTAACTTATGCCTCTCCAACCTGGGGTCACACGACTAAAAGCAACATCAACAGACTTCAGATAATACAGAATAAATGCCTAAGAATGGCATTTAATGCCCCATGGTTCATCAGAAACATCCAATTACATCAAGAAGCCAATCTTCCAGATATTAAGACCTACATGACAAGCATTGCAGAGAAATTCTTCACAATCACGGATAATCACCCAAATCAGTTAGTTCGACAGGCAGCGGACTACAAGCCCTCAGATCGTTTCAAACATAAAAAACCGAAATCCTCCATCGCAAGAGAAAGCTGATACAGCCTCAATGCTCACAATGAGCGGGTAAATTACCCACAATAATCTCATCATCCACAATCTAAAATCCAGATGAAGGGATAAAGAGTCAAGGACTCAGTCCATCAACCAATTAAGTTCAAGTTCAAGTTCAACGAAATAGTAAAGTTCAGGATTAATACCCTTGGAGGTAATGGATGGCAATACTGTAGCCAATGAAGTTCTAACTGAGGCTCGGCTATTGCTGTTACCCTCGTCATGATCAGAGCTTTAATAGCTCAATAACGCCTTATCCCTACACTGTCCTCTACAGATAACGGGGAAGATAAAAAGCATTATTGCTTCGCCCCTTTAAGCCAGTCCTTATAAGGACTATAAGTAAAGTTCACGTCGTAATTGATTGTGACATTTCGTAATTCTCTCAAATTTCATTTCACTTTACCTTGCATCATAACCTTGTAAAGAGGTATAACCTCCTATCTTTGCTTCTAATGTCTTCAATAACCAAGTAAGTAGTATGAGATGCACTTCTGACCAGATCAAGATAAGATAAGGAATCGTGACGTGATTGGATGTTGATTTGATGACGTCATTGTGTGTGAAATATTGAGTTTGTATTGTTAGGAATGTCCCTGGGGATATATATGTGTCAGTAACGTCAGTTCTTGTGTTTTGGTTCGCATATGGAATTATGGGTGATGGTAGAGATAAGGATTCGTGTTGTGATTGGTGGTGCACTTCTGACCAGATCAACCAGATCAAGATAAGATAAGGAATCGTCTTGTGGGTGGGTGTTGTTTTCAGATGATGTCATTTGTTAGTTGTAAATAAGTGATGTTATTGTTTTGAATGAAAAGGAAGATATATTAGTAGATAAGGAATCGTGTCGTGATTGGTGGGACACTTTTAACCACATCAAGATAAGATAAGAAATCGTGATGTGGATGTGTGTTATTATAGAGTTTGAAAGGTTTGGAATTTCAGTGGGTCTCCCCCCTTCTGTCAGGGGCAACACTTGGTGTATTGGGTTCGCATATAACATTGTGGTTGTTATTTAGATATAAGGAATGGTCACGTGATGTGTTTGGAAATTTCTGGGGAACATATGTCCCTCTGTGATATCACATATGGTGTTTTGGTTTGCCTATTGAATTGTGGGCGATGATTTTGAGATAAGATATCTTGGAATTTCCCAGGGTATTTCCCAGAGAATTCCAATACCCCCTGACTGTGGGGTATTAGAATTCTCCTGGTCTTACTTGAGGGTTTGATAATACTTCCCACAGGACATCCGAACGCGACCTTTCTCATGACTTATATTCTCCCTTTGATGTTTTGCACGGTATTATCAGTTCGGGGAAGAACAACTGTTTTTCTAGTGTAAAATTCTTATGAGGCATATGCTAAAATTATTCATTCCTGATTAAGGATTTTATACACTTATTGTTTTCAAGTAGGTGGCTTGTTTGTTTACATTTTGTGTAGCTTGGAAACTGGAATTTATTTCAAATGAATATTAGCTCTGTAATATATATTTTGTTAATTTCTATGTTACCTTTTATTTGACTGTAATATTATTAACAAATTGTATTTACTGAATCTAACATACAGAAATTAAATAAAGTGAAAAAGACACTTTTTTTCTAATTCTTCTGATTTCACATTTGCGCTGATGTTCATAGTGTCTGATTTCCCACTGCTGCTTACGTATAATTCACGTGATTTTTCGACATGTGACATTTCAAAACAAGTTGAACTATGGTTTTTACATAGTTCAACTATGTAAAACTCATTTCCGTTAGTCCCAATTGACTGTTATCTTCTCAGCCTGAAATTTATTTCATAATAGGGATATTTATATATATTTTAACACGATTATTATATTAGATATTCTTTCCAATACAAATAAATAATTATGTATTCTTATTTCAAATGAAAATTAGCTCAGAAAGAAAAAAGTAGAGCAGTCAGTCTGAAGTAGAGTAATGTAGGCAAATATGAGAATGGGGAACTGGACAATGAGACTTATTTGCGCCTATGGTCCCACAGAAGGTTCTACTAAGGTAGAAGTGGAGGAATTTTTTGACGCTATAGAAAAAGCAACTGACACAATGAAAAAGGAAAAGTTGGTCCTTGTTGGGGATCTAAATAGCAGAGTAGGAAATGATTGTGAGACATACAAAAATATTTTGGGAAAATTTGGAGAAAAGAGCAATTCAAATAATAATGACAAATACCTGTTGGATTTCTGCTCAGGACATGGACTGGTTATTACTAACACCATGTTCCAACATAAAAATGTGCACAAATTCACATGGAGAGAAGAGGCTAGGAATAAGAAAAGTCTTATTGACTATGTTATTGTTTATAGTGATGTTTTCTCCCTGGTGCAGGACACCAGAGTGTACAGAGGATTTGAAATTGGAAGTGATCACTATTTAGTCTTGAGCAGGATAAAATTGAATTTCATATTGAAAAGAATAACATGTAAGAAAGTTTTAAAGCGAATAAAAGTTGAGCAGCTCTCAGATGTGAACTGTAGACTAAAATACACAAAGATTATTGAAAAGAAAGTGAAAGAGTTTGAGAACAGGAATCAAGCCTTGGAGATTCAGTGGCAAACTCTGAAGAAAACATTGATTGATTCTGCCAGAAAGGCATGTGGTGAGGTTGTGTGCAAGGATAAAAAAATCAGAACTCCCTGGTGGACACAGGAACTTAAAGAGGCAGTGAAGGAAAAGAAGAAAGCATATCAAAAGTTCCTGGCAAATAAGTCAGCTTGTGCTCTTACAGAATACAGAGACAAGTGTAAGAAAGCTAAACAGTGTGTAAAACTAGCTAAACAAAAGTCATGGGAGGATTTTGGCAAGAATATAGAAAATAAATATCAAGAAGGTGGCAAAATATTCTGGAGGTTGTTGAAGAAGCTTAGGAATGGAGGAAAGAGTGCTGTAAAAGGAGTTAGAGATGATAAAGGTGACATGAAAACAGGAGAAAAAGATATCCTTGAAGTATGGAGTAATTACTTTGAAAAACTGCTAAATGAAACAAGCAGTGATGACAGCTCAGTGATAAAAAACACTGACCAGGCATGCAGTCAGGAATACATATCCATACTTGAAGTAGAAAAAGCCATCAAAGGCTTGAAATGTGGAAAGGCAGCAGGAGTAGATGATATTCGACCAGAAATGCTGAAGTATGGTGGTATAAGAGTCTTACAGTGGCTGCACTGCATAGTTCAGAAAGCCTGGACAGAGGGACGAATTCCCAATGATTGGAGTAAAGCTCTCATAGTACCCATATATAAAAAGGGAAATAAAACTGAATGTGAGAATTACAGAGGTATTTCCCTACTGAGTGTTCCTGGTATCAGATCTTCACTTTACGACAAATAGTCGAGAAAGCCTGGGAATATAACAAAGATCTGTATTTAAGTTTTGTCGATTTGGAAAAGGCATATGACAAGGTGCCAAGAGAGAAGCTATTCAATATGCAGTTATATGGTGTCAATGGGGCATTATATCAAACAATACTTAGTCTTTATTTGAATTGTAAGTCAGCAGTTAGAATTGAAGGAAGTACAGGAAGATGGTTTAATGTTAAATCTGGTGTGAGACAAGGATGTACATTATCCCCTCTGTTATTCGTTATCTATATGGATCACATTATGAAGGAAAGTGGTATTAAACCTGATATCAAAATTGGAGATGTTAATGTCAGCTCTTTGCTTTATGCGGATGATGTTATACTTCTAAATAAATCCGCTACAAGTCTGCAAGATTCTCTGACTAAATTGAATAGCTGTTGTAATAGATATGGTATGAAGGTCAGCAATAAAAAGACAAAGACAATGAAAATAGGCTGAATCATTGAAAATGTCAACTGTGTTGTGAATGGAGAACCTGTGGAAAAAGTAAAACATTTCAGCTACTTAGGCACGATTTTTAGTGAAGATGGTAAATTAAATATGGAAATAGAAAACAGAATCAACAAAGCTGGTATGGTGGGAAGTCAATTGAATAAATTCATATGAAGTAAGAGAGAAATTAGTCGGAACACTAAATTAGCTGTATACAAGATGGTGTTCAAACCAGTTTTAACTTATGGATCTGAGAGCTGGGTCAGAAGTAAAATACTTGACCAAAGACTAGAGACCACAGATATGAGAGTCCTGAGAAAGATTAGAGGCGTGAACAGATGGCATCAATGGCAATATCATATTAAAAATGAGGATATTAGGAAAGAACTTGACATTGTCAGCATCCAGGAATGCGTTAGCAGAGGTAATCTCAGGTGGTATGGTCATTTAAATAGAATGGGAGAGGAAAGATTAGCAAAACAAGTGTTCTCTGCCAGGTTGGCAGGAAAACGATCCAAAGGAAGACCAAGATATAGGTGGATTGATACGGTACAAAGTGCCTTAGACGATAGAAATATAAGATCTGATAATGTTGGAGTCTTGACAAGTGACAGACTGATTTGGAGGAAAATTGTAGATTGGAAGTTAGTAATGATGTAATTTTTTCATGTAGTACTGTCATATCCTGTACACCCCTTGAGGGTACATGGCAGGAATTTGATGATGATGAAGATGATGAGAAAGAAAGAAAAAAAAAAGTTTACCCTCAAGTAAATATTTATGATCACAGCAAACAAGAAATTCATCAGGTTTTTCAAAGTTTTGAAATTCATGCAAATATTGTTTTCATCATTTGGTATCATTTAAATGAAGAACGGGTCTAGCTATTAAGTTCGTTAATGTTTTAATTTTTTTTATTTTCTCTTCCAATGACTAGTATTATTTGATATATGCATGTTGATTCATTTGATTTTATCTACACGCTACGATACCTTTTTTATACAGCAATCTTTTTAATAGTTGGTTTTAAACATGTTGGTTTTAAATATCTAATGGTTCTGTAAAATAACCAAATTCTAACATTATTGTGACTTTTCAGGTGAAATCTTCTCCACTAAAATTCTGGCTATTAATTTAATACCCGATTATTACTTTTGTTTCCAAGAGTTGACAGTTTTATGAAATATTTGAGGGCTTGCATGAACAAATAAGACTTTTAATTCACTGAGTTAAAAATAAGTCTCTGGTTAATTTGTGGCATGAAATTTCACGAGGAAAAAAAAATGTATGGTCTTACTTAAATTTGTATAACACATCAACGACACCCAATTTGTTCATTTAAATTTACACATTTTATTTGAACGAAATATTATTTACAAATTGTATTTACTGAATCTAACATACAGAAAATAAATAAAGTGAAAAATACAATCTATTTTTTTTGTTCCTTAATCTTCTTATTGTTAAATTTGATTTGTTGTTCAAAGGTTCTTCCCATGCTTGTGGAATTGCTATGTGGTTTTTGACAACGTAACTCTCATCTGAAAGTTAATTTTCATCTGGTGATCGTTGGGAATTTATTACTGTAGTAAAATTAAGGGTTGCATATTTATTTTGTTGAAACCAATACATATATTTCTGAGAATTATTAAAAGCACGGAATCTTTCATTATGTTTCCAAAAGCATTTAAAAGTACACGTTATGTTTTCACGTTTTGGGCATCCAAGTTCATTTAAATCAATAACAGGCCTCCCTGTTAACCTTATTAATGTTTTTGATTTTTCTCTTCCTTTGGCAAGTAATATTTGATATTTGCATGTTTATTCTATCATCCAATTTCTTAGTTTGTCCAAAGATAGTGAACCAATTTCCCACTTCAGCTGATGGTTATATTTTATTAACCAAGAATTCTGTTTTTTAACTCTTTCAGGTAATTCTTTCCAACTACAAGGTGATTTTGTCAATGCATATCTTACAATAATTCCATCAGAAATACAAATTTCTTTAGGAAATAAATTTGAACTCTTATTGAAAAGAAATTGACAATCATTTATTCCAATGATAACTGAAAATTCGTATTTTTCACCCACTGTCGATTTTTCATATTCGTTTTCCTTCATTCTTCTTCTTCTTAGATTCCTTCATATGGCACCACAAATAAATAGTTATTTATTATTATTATTTCACTGATTATTAGCTCTGATCTTATATTTTATGTTAACTTTCTGTTACAAAATTCTAGACAATTAGAACTTTTCACAAAGAAACTTTCAAAGAATTTTGTGGCTCACCCATTATTTTTACATTACCAAACACAAAACAGCAGCTGCAGTGGATGAACGATTACCTTACGTCCAAACTCACTCGACTCTACGGTTTTTTCTTATAGTACTTGTTTACATTTACATTGTCAAATACCCAGATCACTCAAATTACGCTGATAATTTGAGTGACCTGGGCAAAGTTCCCTTCACGTCTCCAACTCCTACCGCTTCTAATACTGCCAAAAAAAGGTATCATTATTATCACTTGGCCCGATCAGATGATAGCAGAATTCATAGTGACCCATCAATGTGAAAAATTATGATGAACAACGTGAAATTTATTACAGTTCCCGATTTTGTTTGTCAATGCCCGTGTTAATCACTTTGTCCATAACATACACACTATATATATTCAAAAATCTTTAATGACTGTTACCGAGAGATAAAAAGATGACATGGTATATTTGAAAAGATACTACTAGTTTGCTAGTTCGTTGAATAGATCAACATCTTCAGGTATCACAATCAAAGAAATATATAAAGAATTAGAGAGACTTAAAATCGTAATAACAGAACAAGTACAAAAAGACAGTAGCGTGTTTGAAAACAAAACGCGAGCTTGAGTTCCAAACAAACGAATACTACGCACTGTCGCGAGTGCGCCAGTACTGAACAGAAGCAACGTGTGCATCAGAGAGATTGAAATTCAGGCTGTTGTTGATATGAGAGGAATCTAGAGAAATTTCCCTCGATTCGACAATCTTTCTCTCGAGTTCATCATAGCACACATGGATGTTAGAAGTTTGAGTTCCAGTTCACAATTTGTTGGCGGCCTTCGTCTGAGTTAGCTGAAAAGAGAACGTGGCTAGAGAGAGCGCTAGCTCTAGTCCTGTTATAAGAGATGTCTCGACGATGTTCTTCCAAACGTAGAAGGATGGATTTAGCAGTCTGGCCATAGTATGGCTTTCCACAATCACATAAAATCTTGTACACTCCTGGAAACTGAGTTAGAAGATGTTTCTCTTTAGGTTTGCTAAGTATTGAACGAAGTTTTGGAAGCGTAGTGAAGCAAGTTTTGAAGTTCAACGTCTTGAGAATCTTTGACAATTTTGGTGAAATAGAGCTGATGTAAGGCAAAGAGATGAATTCTCTTGGGGAAGAGGGATCTTCAGAAGTAGTTGAGTGACTGGGTGAAAGAAATTTGTCAATTTTCTTAGGAGAGAAACCATTATTAATAAAAGTTTTTTTTTAAGAAAAAGGAGTTCATTTTCAATTTCAGCTTCTTCTGTAAGTAAAGATTTGGCTCGGTGAGCTAAGGTGGAAATAATACCAAATATTTGTGGGGGGGGGGTAGTGATGGGAGGAAGTATGAAGGTATCTATCAGTATGAGTAGGCTTTCTAAAAATTGAGATTTTAATACTCTCAGCACATCTGCTAAGTTTCAGGTCAAAAAAGGGAAGGCAGTCATCGGATTCCAGTTCGAATGCAAAAGAGATTTTTTCATGACACTTGTTTAGGTGGTCTAAAAATAAATTAAGGTTGTTGACACCATCTTCCCAGATGAGAAACATATCATCAATATAGCGATACCAGAATTTTGGTTTAAGGGGGAAGGAGTTAATAGCTTTTTCTTCAAAATCGTTAAGAAATATATCTGCGAGAATCGGAGAGAGTAGGCTGCCCATGGCCAGACCTGAGTTTTGTAAATAGATCTTATTGTTATATTTGAAGTATCCTGACTTTATGCAATGGGAGAGTAGAGCAAAGAGTTTTTTTTGATAATTTGTCCTTGAGAAGATCGAGGACTTCTTTGAGCAGGTACATTTGTAAACAGAGAAACAATATCGAAACTGGTCATTAATTCTGTTTTTTTAAGTTTGATATCCTTGCTTTTAGAAAGAAAATCTGCAGAAAATTCCAGAAAGATTTCTTAGAAAACTCGCGAGATATTTGGAGAGGTTATAGGTAGGAGAGTGTATGCCCTCAACTATAGGTCTGAGTGGGCAGTTTGTGTTTATGAATCTTGGGGAGACCATACAGTCGTGGGATTAAGGGATGAAGTGACCTAAGAG
The DNA here is from genome assembly GCF_054136105.1 of Typopeltis vanoorti. Classification (NCBI taxonomy): domain Eukaryota; kingdom Metazoa; phylum Arthropoda; class Arachnida; order Uropygi; family Thelyphonidae; genus Typopeltis; species Typopeltis vanoorti. The sequence continues at coordinate 63,319,634 of NC_143572.1, forward strand.
AATGACGAATGTTTCTTTGTAACTCCAAGGTGGTTTTAATAAATTATTAGTTCCATTGTGTAGTTCAATCGTAGGGTCACTATTAATTTCAGAGTAAGTATCACTGTTTAAAACTTCCAAGATTTTATTATGGTGATCAGACTTGTCTAAGATGACAGTCGCATTCCCTTTGTCAGCCGGAAGAATAACTATGTTATTATTATCTTTTAAAGACTTGATAGCTGTTCTTTCAGTGTAAGAAATGCTGTCTGGTGGAGGGCTAGCTTTATTTATGGTGAAAATGACTTCCATACGGAGGAGGTTGGCTTCTTTGTGTGGTAATAAAGAAGCTGCCTTTTCTATCTTTGTTAAGAGATGTTCTTTAGGGATGGATGTAGGAGCAGTGACAAAGTTGAGACCTTTAGCAAGTATGCGTTCTTCTGCTAAAGATAGTTGATGGGAAGACTTATTGATAACAACTCTTTTTTAAATAGGTAGAGTCAAAATGAGAAGTTTTGCTATCCTGTATATATTTAAGTGAATCGTATTTTCTAATGAGGTTGATTTTATTTAAATTCTGTATTTCAGAAGCTTCTAAAATATTCGGTGAATTTTTTTTTCAGAAAAAAAAACCCGAAAATGTTAACTAAAATTTCATTAAATTGATCCAGCCAATGAAGAATTACTAATATCATTTCGAAACTTTTTTCGAAAATGTTATGATAAAAGCGATCCATTTAGAACAACAACAAAAAAAAAGAAAAAAAAAAAGAAAAAAACTGAACCGTGCAGACAGCTTCTTGTATTAACAACTTCTGCAATTCCGCTAAGTTCAGAGTGATATTGTGATACATAATTTGGACACGTGATTTCTTTGTCGTCCCGAATATAGCTGGACTGTAAACTGAAACGGCTCGACATTTTTCTTGTAAAAGTTTCAAATAGCGAATCTGAATCAGATTTGCTATTTGAAACTTTTATTCATCCCATAATAATTCAAATAGAATTATTATGGGATGAATAAAAGAATTATTATGGGATGAATAAATTTTATTCATCCCATAATAATTCAATACAGCAATTATTATACCCATAATAATTGCTGTATTGAAGTCGCATATTACTACTAGTAATGATAACAATAATGGAGCTTGCGTAGGCTGGGCTTTTCCTCCCGGAAACAGGCAAATCAGTCCCATGAACTGACATGAAACAGTTATCGGACAAGAAATAAAATCTAAGAAACCATATTGTTCTACAATTATTCCATATTAAAGCAGCATTGCTTTCTCACTCTGCACGGTTCAGTTTATGTTCTAAATGGATCACTTTTATCTTAAATAAAAATTTGTATTTCCTGTTTCCAGTTTATTAAAGCCTCTATTACACCTTATCTATTAGACCTTATAACAAAAACAGCAATATTTTGCAACATAATTTTACTTTATAAAAATATCTTTTTTTTTTTAAAAAAAAAAAAGGTGTTTAGATGTATTTGAGGTTAAATAAAAATATTCAATTTCTATTTTAATATTTTACAATTAGTTAAATCTAACATAATACAATATAATATAATCTAGAAAGAAAATATTATTTAACGTTATTTAACAAATAATATAATATTAATTATATTTTTGAAACTGATTATGAACGTTCAACGTAGTGATCCCACTTCTAAATTTTCTCACGCTGTTCAAAAGACTTAGGAAGTGAAGTATTTCTTCAAAATGTGATACTACTAATGAAATATTGTAAATCTACTAGATTTAAGTACGGGTAAGGTTTAATAACTCGGGTTACTTAATTGTCTTACCGAATATTTAAATTTACTTTAAATTTATAATGTATTTTGATAGTTAAGGTAAAGGTTTTTTATTTATTTTTTATTATTTAATATACTTATCACATATTTACTTATCTAGAAAGAATTACCCAGATTACTAACCATCTGGATAATCCTTTGCAGTTTAATGACAATTCCATTGGCAATATTGTGGTTTTGCAAAAGGATTTGAATACACTGGCTAAATGGGTAAATGAGCGGATCAGTCCAATGTTGCCAAGTGTAAGGTTTTGAAATTTTGGGACGTAGAGATGGGTTGTAGAGGACAAAATCGGTGGAAATATCTTGGAAGAGGTAGAGATGAGAGATCTGGGAGTGACTGTGGACAGGGACCTAAAATTTCGGTAACATGTTGCTAAAATTATGAGGACAGCGGAGAGCACGGATTTGTAGAGGATGTTATGGTTCCTTTGAATGACTTTGACCAGCTCATATGTGGGTTACTGTGCACCGATTTGGTTTTCAAAAAAGATGAAGATGTGTTGGAAAAAGTTCAGAGACGATTGACTAACATGGTTTCTGGTCTCTGGAATGCTGAGTATAAAGACAGATTGAGAAAATGCAATTTGCAGAAATTGGTGGATAGGAGGAGAGGGGATATGATCGAGACATATAAGCTGTTAAGAGGTTATCACCAGCTTAATGTCAGGGAGGTTTTTCACAGAATGAGTGAAGATAGGAAGAGAACAAGAGGTCATTCCTGGAAGCTGTATAAGGAGAGTGTGAGCAAGTGGGTGAGGAACAGGTTTTTTGCGTGGAGAATGATGAATGATTACAATGAATTCCCGAGAGTGTCGCGAGCGTGGAAACGGCAAACATACTTAAGGTGCGGTATGAACTGTGTGTGTAACAGTGGGATCTCCCCCGATGTGTCTTTTGATTCCATGGAGATTTTATAATAATTCATGTTTATTGTAACAAAAGCATCTGTTATATCACTGAATTCAAACGCCAGAAACAATCTTTAAGCAAGTTTTTGTCAGATTTTGATTCATTCATTCAGTCTGACTGTCTTTTGAGATGAAACTTCGTTCCTACCAGAAATTTCACCCATGTTAGTCTACTGAACACGAAGAGTGTTGGTGCAACGTTTGAATTATGCTTAGGTATATTTTATTTATTCGTTTATTCTATTTGTTGCTTTATTAAGGTTATGTAGAAAAATATCACATGTAAATTATCAGAGAACAAGACTAGCATCTTTCATAGGAAACATTCATTCTTTAAAATCTGTCATTCTGTTCGCGTGCATCATCTCCTATAAGTTCACCAAGAGATTTCATTCACTATAGGAATTGAAGAAACTAGAATAAAAAGTCATGCTTAGCTGACTTAGTCGCCTCGTACGACATGCATGAGTTACATTGGTGATACTTAAGTAAAGCCAATCTCTAAAAATTAAGACGATCCCTAGACCACTCCATAGTGGCCGAAAGACCGTCCAACTCAGCGTTGGCTCCACTCAGTGACGAGCTCCCCCATCACCGAGCAGAACCGCTCATATTCCGAGGAAAAACATTTACCGACAAAGGCCCTCATCGGGCCGTGCCGAAAAACACCTTCCCCGGAGACTCAAATTGCTCCTTTAAGGTAAAAACCTTAAGAGAGCGAACTCAAACTCTCGAATCTCAGCGTCCATTTAGTCGCCTCTTACGACATGCTTGGATTTGCATTGGTGCTATTCTTATCCCGGCAACCGCACGGGGAATAATCATGTTGAGATAATTTATCACCTATTTGGTTTTCTTTCCGCAAAGTAGACAAATCAGAGAAAGCACACAATTAATGCGCTGTGTAGATAGATAAGATGCTGGAAATAATATGGTGATCAACGCCGCTGCCCTAACATGAAACTGATTTAAATTCTCCAGTCCCAGTCCAGTCCCAGGGGGGGGAGGTCCTCTTTTTTGAGTTTCAGGCAAAATATGATGTCCATTATAGAATTCAAACTTCCATAACCATGAAGAAAATAGTTTCGAGATTGTTCTTTTCCCCCCTCAGGTATGTTGTTTTTTATCTTTTTTATTTTTTATTTATTTTTTTATCACGTTATGTTGTGTGTTGGTAAAGCAGATCGGTGTTCAGTTCCCGATTATATAAAATACTCAGCACCCAGAGGGGGGGCCAAGGGCACACGATACTCCCCCCAGAAAAAGAAAAAGAAAAAAAAACACTAGAAAAATTTCCAAAAATCTTTTCCTAATTAATTTTTTTTATTAATGTTTTGTCGTGTCTTCTATTTCTATACTACTTAGGAATTAGCGATCGCATAAGGTGAGAATACCCTATAGCTTTCGGGAGTCACGGCCGCTGTGAATGCAAGGAGAATGAGGTAGTGTTCGGGCGGAGCGAGAGCTACTTCGTTTGCCTGAGCTGGGTCAGAGGAGATCAACGATCAGTACAGATGCTCACTCATAGGTCGTAGGCAATGCGTCGTGTGTATTCTCAAATCATCTACTCAACTACCTCCCCCCCCCCCCAAGATTAAATCCCGAGTGCGCTACTGGTCGTGAGATATTTACTATTGGGATAATGTGTCGTAGTCGCATTTTCCTGCAATGTGAGATAAGGGAATCTCCCATGCTTTTATTTTAAAATGATTTCTACAAGATTTATGGGTTCTGAATGCGCTGCGTAAGAAAATTAGGAGAAATTAGACATGACAGACATCAGAAAAATGTGTCACAGAAGAACTCAACGAACTCATTTGTTACTTTCACGCATCGCTATCCAGTTAGGGCAGCTGATAATATGACTAATATATTCTTTAATAATTTTAAAAGACGTTTCAGTTGGCTGAAAAGATTCCTCACGCCCTCTCTGACTCTCTCTCTCTCTCCCACGCACGCAAGCACCCACCCACCCACCCACCCACGCACACACACACGCGCGAGAGCGCATTTTTATCGCAAATGTAACAATGGTATGAGATCTGGACCAGAAGAGTCCATTGTATGGTTGTCAACAATGAAATCATGCGAGTTGAGGGAAAACACACGTGATTCCAAATTTTGAAGCAAAATTGTTCCTATTACTCATATCAGTTAGAGATACAATCGATTAAAATACGACAGCTCCTATTAAATTCCAAATTAAGAAAAGTTACGTTATACGGCATATTAAAAAATTTAAAACTGTTCATGAAAATATTCAAACCGTATATATTCGATTTTGTTTCGAAAGTAAGATCACTTTAAACTAGAACACCCTTCAAATATGCCAATGTTTTTCTTAAAAAGAAAAATCAGTCTTTACTTTGTATTGAAGCACGTCGTGTGTGTGTGTGTGTGTGTGTGTGTGTGTGTGTGTGTGTGTGTGTGTGTGTGTGTGTGTGTGTGTGTGTGTGTGTGTGTGTGTGTGAGAGAGACAGAGAGAGAGAGAGAGAGAAATAGTAAATAAGACATGCCATGTAGATAAAATATTCTGAATATCCGCAAAGCCTGAAAATCTCAGTTTTGATGTATGAAGGTTGTTCTAGTTTTATAAACATGATCTTCACTACTGAATACCCACTCCACTTTGAATACTTCCTTTAACAATACCGAACGTAAAACACGAATGAATCATACCATGAAAATCATTTACAGTATTCTCTGCTGTCCGGTCATACAAAGTATCGATAGAATCCCTTCGTGATTGATATTTGTGAATGTCTTTAAGTGGAAGTGATATTCATTATCAGCATGAAATTCCCATCTTAATTTTTATAGGCCCTAAATGATTTGGAAAAATTAAAATATTTGGTTGCAAGCTATCTTGGCGGGCTGTCTAAAAAAAGTAAATAAAGGTAGTAAATAAATGCATAACATGAAATTTAATGTTAATAAGATTGAGATCCCTGTTGATTTCTTTCTGTATCCCTGCTATTTTTGTTTTCAGAGCTTACTGCAATGCTTTAATTTAAATCGAACTAAATTGAATTCTTAAAACATTCGATCTTAGGTCCTTTCATCCAAAGACCTATATCGTTTCATTGATTAAATAATCAAACATAATGAGCAAAATAACATCAAATCTTCAAAATTCACATTGTACTATAAGCTACCAAAGCAGTTTCAGATGTCCTCACCAACTAAAGGTGATCATTCAAAATTGTGGAATCATGCTCTTAAAAAAAAAAAAAAAAAAAAAAAAGATTTCTCTCTAACATCTTGCACAAAAGCCTATTGTACTCAATTTTTTTATTGATTACAATACTGTTAAAGTATCTCAATGCAAATTTGAATCCGATATTTTGTCACCTTTTGAATAGGGGTCCATCATGCCATTGACTCTTGAGATAAGAGTTCATTCCTGTTAGAAGTTGCACGGGTGTTGATCTATTGAGTCAAGTGTGCTGCAAGCACTTCTGATCAAATTATAGAATATTTTCATTTATGATACTTTCTATTCTTCTTTTTAAAGGTGCATAAAAATGGAGCAGGTTGGCCGCTTCCATATAAAGTATTCAACGAAAATGATGTCATTAACACTGTCATTTGCATCAATCTGCATGCATTATTATTATTATCATTAAGTTCATATTGGCATAGAAGACAGTGCATATGCAATTCGCGATATGCAAATCATGTAGTTTCAAAATTCAAGTTTCATCTCAGTTGTTATATCAGTGGCGCGCCATTGCATGCTATCATAAACTTGGATGAGTAGATAATATATGTATGGAGAAAGATTAATAAAGTGCACCACTTAAGAGGTAACTCATGAGGCGAACTTTTTTTTTTGGCTACATGGGCGAATCAAAAATGCTTTTTATATTTCCCGTTATCTGTAGAAGAAAATGTATGGATGGGGTAATATAGGGCTAGAAGCTCTGATCATGGCAAGAGGGTAACAGCAATCACCGCGCCTCAGTTAAAAGTTCATTGCCTACTGCTATCGATTACCCTCCCTGGGTACCATTTTAGTCGCCTCGTTTCCCGAATTAGTCAATTACACTGGGGCTGACTTATCCTTATAAGAACTGGCTTAAAGGAGCAAAGCAAGAATGTTTTTTATCTTCCCCGTTATCTGTAGAGGACAGTGTAGGGTTAAGGTGTTATTGGGCTATTAAAGCTCTGATCATGGCACGAGGGTAACAGCAGTAACCGAGCCTCAGTTAAAACTTCATTGGCTACAGTATTTTCATCCATTACCCTCCAAGGGATCATCTTCCGAACCAATTTTATATCTCTCCAAACCACTGAGGCTGACTTATAAGTCCTTATAAGGACTGGCTTAAAGGGGCGAAGCAAGAATGCTTTTCATTTCCCCGTTATCTGTAGAGGACAGTGTAGGGATAAGGTGTTATTGAGCTATTAAAGCTCTGATCATGGCAGGAGGGTAACAGCAATAGCCGAGCCTCAGAACTTCATTAACTACAGCATTGCCATCCATTACCCTCCAAGGGTACTCTTAAAGTTCTTAAAAGAACTGGGCGATGGACTGAGTCCTTGACTCTTTATCCCGTTATCTGAATGAAGAAAATCTGTGTGGATGGGGTGTTATTGAGCTAAAAGCTCTAGTCATGGATGGGTAACGGCAATAGCCGAGCCTCATTTAAAACTTCATTGGCTACAGCATTGCCATTTGTTACCCTGGAAATCCTAAAAAGGACTCTTCGACCTCCAAGGGTAGGTACTCCTTATAAGGACTGGCTTAAAGGGGCGAAGCAAGAATGCTTTTCATCTTCCCCGTTATCTGTAGAGGACAGTGTAGGCATAAGGTGTTATTAACAGAAATAGCCGAGCCTCAGTTAGAACTTCATTGGCTACAGCATTGCCATCCATTACCCTCCAAGGGTATTAATCACCGCTACCATGATTGCTACCAAGTGCATGACAGCTTTGTGCGGAAGGGCCTTGATTGTTTTGTTGTTAATTTCATCTGGGCCAGGGGCTTTTTTGTTGTTAAGCTTCCTAACGATTGAGTAGACCCCCCCCCCTTTAGGCGAGGTGGGACAGATATTTTCACAGTTGTTAGGCTGCTGGAGCGCAGTACGGACTCGACGGTGAATTTTCTCTATGAAGACCAAATCCGCATGCGCATAATTAGGACTGCACTGAAGCTGAAGAGCTTCTGCGAGGACTTCTGCCTTTTCATCGTCCCTATAAATTATACCTCTTTCTCCGTGAATGGAGTAGATATTGGAACTGTCCGTACGGATAGCCTTTGCCAATTTTCATAAAGAGTTATCTTCAGTTTTCAGGGAACAAAATTTTCTTTCCCATTGTTGATTTCTGTGATCTTTTAGTGCATAGCGAAGTAAGTTTGATGCTGTGTTCAGCTCTTGGCGATCTTGAGGAGATAGCGTGTTATGAAAGCGACATCTGATTTTATTTTTGTTTTTGATTAGAGCAAGGATTTCTTCTGGAAGTAGGTTTACTTGAGCTGAAGTGGAAATAGAAGAGGCTGCATTTAAGCTAGTTTGAATTTTTCTTTCCAGGTTGTTGACTGCTGCGTCAATTTCTTCACAAGTGGAGATATTCGGCACTGAATCCATGATAGTGTTGATTGTAGTCTTGAATTTCGTGAAGTTAGTAAATGACTGACTGGGAATAAGTTCCGGATCCTCTCCCAGTTTTAGAAGTACTGGGTTGTGGTCCGAACTGAGGTCGTTAACTACTTGCAGCTGGAATTGATGAAATGTGTTTTTGAATATGGCTATATCTAATACATCGGGTTTGCCATGTGTTCCATAGTGTGTTGGTTCAATCGGGCCCGCGATGATAATATTTCTCAGCTTAGCAAAATTTGAAAGGATTTTTCCGTTGTAATTAGTACACCTGCTATTCCATAAGGGATGTTTTGAGTTTAGATCACCTGCTGCTATTGTTGCTTCCGTAGTGTCAAGCAGCTGAGAAAGATCAGAGGATAGCAGAGTTCTGCCTGGAGGGTTATAAACAGAATATATTTTTAAGTTGCCTGCATTAATGGTGTAAATTTCTATGCCAGTATTTTCCAGACTCATCTCATTATCTCATTATAGCGGATGTTTTTCTTGATAAAGATTGCAGTACCTCCTCCTCTGGCATTAGATCTGTCATTTCTAATTAACGAGTAATTTCTTAGCTTGGAATTATCATATGGCCGCAGATGGGTCTCATTAACTAACATGATATCAATTTCGTAGTGGGTAGCAAATTCTTGGAGTTCTAGAATGTTGTTGCTAAGTCCATCAGCATTCCACAATGCAACCTGTATAGAATTTATTGTGATGGCCGAATTATCCATTAATCAACGAGAAAACGACTTGAGTATTTTTAAGAAATCTGTTTGTGTCAGCCTGATTTCGATTTAATTTGCTAAATGCTGATAGCATTTCTCCCAAAGTGGCAGCAAGCATTGCAGCAGAGTTTTGGCTGCTTGGTGTAGTTTCTGCCGATTTATTGCATGAGGAAACTACAGAAGCATTGATTTATCAGGTGTAATATTTCGTACTTTAATTTCCGATGTAAGGTGTGTGACTCGCTTCTGAGTGGACGGGGTTACTGCCACCCTACTCCTTGTCAGGTTAGATAGGTGGAGTGTACAGCCCTTGCAATTAGTTTATTTTAGGTTAAGTTAGTTTATTATAGGTGACTATCCTAAAAACAAGGAAAAGGAGTTTCGGTAACTTACTTGGACACAGTGCAGAGACCTTCCTCCCTAAAATACCATTCAACCACCACTGGTCCTCATTGCGGGTGGGGCCTGTCGGCCATTAGACCTCTGGATATTTCATTCAGAGGGGGGGAGATAGTAGGTCACGAACTGTGTTAGTTCCAGTGCAATGCGAGCTTCCCGAAAAACCTTATATAAAATTCAACTAGGCAGAGTCTAAAGGAATATCACAACGACAAACACTCAACCATTTCACTCTCCAAGGGCACTTGCAGGACGCAGGACATATATGGCGCAGAGGGTGAAGCTTGACGCTTTTCATATTCCCTGTTGCCTGTTTCAGGAGCAGTGATGGGAGAGATTTGTGAGCTATTTCAGCTCTCCCTGAGTGGGCAGAAGTGGTTATTCGTCGTTGAGTGTTAGGATGGCTTTCGGTCTTTTATGTTTCCAGTAGTCATTACCGTCATAGTTTCCGGCTTGTTGTATCAGTTGGTTTGGATGCGTAGATGTCTTCATAAAGAATTTTTCTGCTAGGGAGCGTAGTAGTGGAGAGATGTAGGGGATATTTATGTCCCGGTGGATCTGGGCGTTCCTGATGAACCACGGGGCGTCCAGTATCATTCGCAGGCATGTGTTCTGAAGTCTTTGTAGCTTGAGGATGTTTGTCTTCGAGGTATGGCTCCAGGCTTGGGAGGCGTATATAACTGTGGAACGGATCACTGTCTTGTACAGTACAATTTTGTTTCTTGAGCTTAGTTTGCTGTCTGTTGATCAAGGGGTATAGCTGGGCGATAACCTTTGAAGCTTTGGTGCATGTGCGCTTGATGTGGCTGTTGAAGCATAATCGCTTATCGAGAAGTATTCCGAGGTATTTTGCTTCAGTTTTCCAGGGAATTTTGGAGTTGAACAGGGTGATGTCTCCTTTGGGGGATGCTCGTCTTCTTGTGAAGCGTGTCGTTTTGCTTTTCTGGGGGTTTAATTGTAGTGGCTAGTCTTTAAACCATTTTTCTAGATTCAGGATGGTATCTTGTAGTTTTTTGGTAACGAGATATGGTTGGCGAGATCTGGCTAGAATAGCCGTGTCATCTGCATAAAGGACGATGGTGGATGTGAGAGGATTTTGAGGGATGTCTGCCATATAGATGTTGAATAGGATCGGGGCTAGCAGTGATCCTTGAGGAACTCCAGCGAGGATTTTCCGTTGGGTTGAGACTGTTTCATTGATTTTGACTTGCATCTTCCTGTTGGAGAGGTATGATTTGATCAGGTGTATCATGTTTAGTGGAAGGTTAGCGATGATAAGTTTGTAGAGGAGGCCTTGGTGCCAGATCTTATCGAAGGCCTTTGAAATGTCTAGGAAGACGGCTCCAGTGCGTTGATTCCAATTAAATCCTGTGGTGATGTATTCTACCAGTCTATGGATCTGTTGGGTGGTGCTGTGATTTTGACGGAAGCCAAAGTGTTCTTGTGGAATGATATTTAGTTGGTTGACATGATCTTGGAGTCTGAAGAGGATGATTTTCTCAGCTATTTTCCCTAAATTGGATAGCATGCTGATGGGACGGTAATTTTCTGGTAGGTGTGGGTCTTTGCCTGGTTTGTGAATTGGGATGATGTCAGCTATTTTTCATGACTGGAGGAAGTGCTGCCATTTGAGGATGGAGTTTATGATGTTTGCCAGATGTGCTATGGCTTTGTGTGGTAGTGCCTTGATGACTTGGTTAGTAATGCCGTCAGGACCTGGGGCTTTTTTGATCTTGAGATGGTTGATAATGCCGATTATTTCGGTAGGTGAGGTAGGCATTATAGGGCTTGGATTGACATCCGGACGATTTACTGTGAACCTGACTTTACGATGGATCTTGTATACATGGCTGATGTTTAGGTTCTCATATGCGGACTGCATTGTTTCTCTAGGTTTTTGCTATGGTTTCGGCTTTGTCAGCATCTGTGTATTCAAGGTGCTGTTCTGCTTGCAGATGGGGGGAGGGATTTGCGCTTGTTCCTGAGGTTGTTTAGGAATTTCCATATGGAATGTTCTGCTGTGGAGATGGAGGTGAGCTTGTTGTCCCATTGTTGGTTCCTGTGGTTCTGGAGAGCTTCTCGGACAGATTTGTTTAATCTGTTGAGGGCCTGTTTTGTCCTGGGGAGCACGAGTATTGTGATATCTTTTTCTTTGTCTGTTTTTTTTCCTTATTAAGTCTATGATTTCTTCCGGGAGACGATTTTGTTTGTGGGTAATCGTGGATACTGTGGCTGCTGTTATGGCTTTATTGATTTGATTGGCGAGGTTCTTTATTGCCATGTCTATTTCTTCCTTGACTTTTATATGGGGAACCGGACCAATGTGTTCTGTTAGCAATTTCCTAAGTTTCTCCCAGACAATGGAGGTTTGTGTGTGTGTGGGGGGGGGGAGAGGTGACTGGTCTTTGTTCTCTAAGTGAAGTAGGATTGGGTTGTGGTCTGACGATAATTCGTTCAGTACTTGAATGCTGTGCTGGTATTTGATGTTGCGTAGGATGGCGATGTCTAGGATGTCGGCTGTGCCAGTTGGGCTGTGGTGGGTTGGTTCAGTAGGTCCTGTTACGACAGCGTTGTTTAATCCTGTGTAGCTGAAGAGGATACGGCCATTTTTATTTGTAGTTCTGCTGTTCCAGGAGGAATGTTTAGGGTTTGAGTCCCCAGCGATGATGATGGATTCATTTGTGCCTAGTAAAGCATCCAAGTCAGGAAATAGGGTCTTAGCAGGGGAGTTTTAGTCGGGGTAGATTTTAAGTCTTCCAGTAGAGTTTATGTGGACTTCGACACCGGTGAGTTCTAGGTTGGAGGTTGGGGGGGGTGAGTATTCCATTATGCCTGATGCAGTTCTTGATAAATATGGCTGTACCACCACCTCTGTAGTCCAGTCGGTCATTTCTATATAGTGTGTAACCTCTCAGTTTGGATTGTCTGCAGGTCTTAGATGAGTTTCATTAATTAGGATGATGTCAGGGTTGTATCTGTGAGAGAATTCTTGAAGCTCCAGTGTCTTGTTTTTTAGGCCATTGGCGTTCCAAGCGGCGATCTGTAGTGAGTCTGGGAGTAATCTAGTTTTATTCATTAACAAGCATTGATAACGTGGTTTGAGTTTCTTTTAGAAATCTTTTTGTGGAGTTTGATGAAAGGTTTGACTTACTGAAGTCTTGAAGCATGTTTGCCAATGAAGTTGTGATGACTGTTGTCATGTTTGGAAGAATTTGGTCCTGCTGGATATCTTTGGATGAGCGGGCTACTTCGGCGTATGTCCTGCTTCGACGGTGGCTTTCCAGACTGTTGGTATTTTCCATTTGTGAGAGCTGGTATTTTGTTATCTTTTGTTGGGTGTCAGGCAACAGGAGAGTCGTCAGTGGGCAGGGTTGAGAGATCTGTTTCCTTTTGTTGTCTGTTTTATTCTTAGCGTAGTGACTTCAGCCTCTGTAGTTTGCCGGGTGGGGGCTCTCGCAGTTCGAGCATTTGGCTAGTGAGGTCCTGGGTTTTGAGCAGGTTGCTGTGTGGTGGTTTTGCCCACATTTGAGGCATTTGTAGTCTGCTCTGCAGAGTTTCTGTGCGTGTCCATACTTCTGACATTTGTAGCACTGGCCTGACGAGGCTCTTTTCTTTAGTGGTTCTGTTGTGATTTTCAGACTACAGATCGTTGTTATGTTGTATATGTTCTTGTGTGTTTTGGGTATCTCAACAAGTACTAGTGGCATTGGACTCTTGTTAGCCCGTAGCATTCTGCTAACCTTGACAGGTGGGAGATCGTGGAGGAAGAGATCTTCAGTAATTTCTTCTGTGCAGATGTTATCTGTTACTCCCCTGAGTACAACTTTTAGGTTTTTCTCCGACTTCACTGAGTAAGTATGATATTTAATATTTGACTCATCCATGGTTTTTGTGAGGAGTCTGTAGTCGCCTACTGTGGCAGGCTGGATTTTAACCCAGTCGTCTACGTTTTTTGCCCATGAATAGGCAATTTGGTGGTTTTGCATAATAGGCCTAAGGGCCGTCCAACGTTCTTTTTCCCGTAGAACAATTGGGGGAACTTTTTCGTTGTTGGGTGTGGGGAGGTCAGTGTTGGGGTATCTTCTTCCATCCCCTCGTTTATCTGCGTCTCCGCTGTTTTACGTTTTTTTCCGAGCATGGGTTTCTGTTTCATGTTTTGGAGTGGGAGCAGAGATTATCAGGTTTGTCTTCCCTTCTTCCCCTGGTGTTGAGTGTCCCCTTCTGTAAAGTCGTCTGTCGCTGAATATAGGTTTAGAAACCCTGGCCACTCTACCTCAAATTTCTTCAACAGGTTTTTGAGGAGGTCGAACGCCAGCTTCTTATCCAACGATTGGATAAAGTCATCGGGACTTAAATTGTTCATGTTTAAAATATTCAAATATATGCTTACCTGAGCTGGATCTCAAGGACACCCGTATATCGTATAAACACAAAATACATCACACTAAAGGACTATCGTGAGACCACAATCAACACTCAGATCACACTCAAATGACAATGAACAGCGCGACTTGGAAATATAGACTTTACGGCGAATTCTCATGAGAAACGAAGTTTTTACATGTTCCCACGGTAGCTCTAAGACCAGATATCACCACTGAATAACATCTAACTTACGGTACGAAAGCACATCCTATAAAATCTGAACCGAACTCCTACATCACAACCGGTCAAAAGGAAGATACACACTTTACTCCAACGGTACTTATCCTTATAAGGACTGGCTTAAAGGGGCGAAGCAAGAATGCTTTTCATCTTCCCCGTTATCTGTAGAGGACAGTGTAGGGATAAGGTTATTGAGCTATTATTAAAGCACTGATCATGGCAGGAGGGTAACAGCAATAGCCGAGCCTCAGTTATAACTTCATTGGCTACATCATTGCCATCCATTACCCTCCAAGGGTATTGGATTGAATGAATCAATCACCGACTGTTTAAGTAAAGGTGATATCTCAAAAATACGGACGATCTCTAGGCCACTCCATAGTGGGCGAAAGACCGTCCTAATCTCCGCATTGGTTCTACTCAGTGAAACTCGACCACCGAGCAAAACCGCTCATTCCGAAGAAAATAATTCACCGGCAAGTAACCCTCAGCGGGCCGTGCCGGAGAACACTTTCCCCGGAGACTCAATTGCTCCCTTAGGGCAAAACCTAAGAGAGCGAACTCATTAACCCAGGATAACAGCAACAGCCGAACCTCAGTTAAACTTCATTGGTTCAGCATTGCCATCCGTTACCTTATATGGGCATCTCATATAAAATCAATCACCGCATCTCACGGTCGATTGATCCTGTGATCTTCCTCCAAAGGTACTTCTTATAGTCCTTATAAGGACTGGCTTAAAGGGCGAAGCAAGAATGCTTTTCATCTTCCCCGTTATCTGTACAGGACAGTGTATAGATGAGGTGTTACTGAGCAATTAAAGCTCTGATCATGGCAGGAAGGTAACAGCAATAGCTGAGCCTCAGTTAGAACTTCATTGGCTACAGCATTGCCATCCATTACCCTCCAAGGGTATTGGATTGAGTGAATCAATCACCGCACGGACCTCGAAAGGTACTTATAAAGACTGGCTTAAAGGGGCGAAGCAAGAATGCTTTCATCTTCCCCGTTATCTGTAGAGGACAGTGTAGGAATAAGGCGTTATTGAGCTATTAAAGCTCTAATCATGGCAGGAGGGTAACAGCAATAGCCGAGCCTCAGTTAGAACTTCATTGGCTACAGCATTGCCATCCATTACCCTCCAAGGGTATTGGATTGAATCGCATACAAACAGTTCTCCAAAGGTACTACAACAACAACAACGTTACTGGCTTGCTGGGTGAAGCATAAAATGCTTTTTATTTTCCCCTTTATCTGTGTGGAGAAGCTTGATGGGGGAGGTTTTGAGACCTATGCTCGCACTTTGTAAACTATGGAGTTAGCTCTGTTCTGCTGAAAGCAGGATTGCCTTGGGTCTTTTGTGTTTTTGATAGTCATGTTCACTATAACTGGAAGCTTGTCTGATTAGTGGATTGGGATGAGAATGTGCCTTGCTGAAGAACTTTTCCGCATGGTCATGAAGGAGAGAACGGATGTCAGGGGTTCCGGTTTCTCTGTGGATCTGCGTGTTTCTGACGAACCATGGGGCGTCTAAGATCATCCGCAGGCATTTGTTTTGTATCCTCTGTAGTTTCTGGATGTTAGATTTGGATGTGTGACTCCATGCCGGGGATGCATATGTGATTACTGGTCGAATTACCATCTTATATAATAACAGCTTGTTGAGTTTATCCAATTTGCTGTTGCGATTAATCAGGGGATAGAGTTAGGCTATGGTTCTGGATGTCTTTGTGCCTATGAGCTTGATATGGCTGTTGAAATTTAGCTTTTTGTCTAGCTGTACTCCAAGGTATTTGGCTTCTGTCTGCCATGGTATCTTTTTTCCGAGAAGTTCAATATCATCTTGGATGAAGGCTTTGCGTCTGGTGAACAGTATAGCTGAGCTTTTGACGGGGTTTACTTGTATCCTCCAGTCGGTGAACCATTTCTCTAGCTTTGTGATAGTATCCTGGAGACGACTGATCGCCAGGTATGGGCGGAGAGATCTTGTCATTATGGCTGTGTCGTCAGTATATAGGGCTGTGATGGTAGTCCTCAGGTTCTGTGGAATGTCAGCCACGTAGATTGTGAAAAGTAAAGGAGCCAAAAGAGATCCCTGTGGTACTCCTGTCAGGATTTTGCGCCTAATTGAGATGGTGCTATTTATTTTTATCTGCTTGGATTTGTCAGTGAGGTATGATTTTATTAGACGGGTAAGGTTTGTTGGAATGTTGGCCTGAATGAGTTTATAGAGTAATCCTTCATGCCATACCTTATCAAAGGCCTTGGCAATATCCAGAAAAACTGCAGCTCTGTGAAGGTTCCAGTTGTATCCTTGAGTGATATGCTCCACTAGTCGGTGTATTTGTTGCACTGTGCTGTGCATACGGCGGAAGACGAATTGTTCGTTTGGAATTATTTCTAATTGATCTGATTTTTCTTGTAGTCTTGAAAGGATAATTTTTTCAGCAATCTTTCCCAGGTTGGAAAGCAGGCTTATTGGACGGTAGCTTTGCGGAAGTTGTGGATTGTTTCTTGGCTTTTTTATTGGTATGATGTCTGCTGTTTTCCATGCAGAAGGGAAGTGTTGTATCCTCAATATTGCATTGGTTATGCTAACCAGGTGCATAATAGCTTTTCTAGGAAGTAATTTGATGATTCTGTTAGTAATTCCATCTGGCCCTGGAGCTTTTTTGTTGTTTAGATGTTTTATGATGTTGGTTATTTCAACTGGAGTAGTGGGGGTGATGCTACCTGGTTTGTCTTCGGACTGACTTAAGGTACGCTTGACCTGCTGGTGGACTTTATATATATGGGTGATGTTTATATTATCATATGACGGGCTGCATTGTTTTTCTAGGTTTTCTGCTATTGCTTCTGCTTTTTCTTTATCAGTGTGCGCCGTTCCATGAGCAGTTTGCATGGGCGGTAGGGGATTGTGTTTAGTGCGCAGAATCTTTAGAAATTTCCATATTGTGTGATCTTCTGGGTTGAGTGATAATAGTTTATTGTCCCAATCCTGGTTCCTGTGGATTTGAAGTGCTTTTCTGACTTGGTTGTTCAACTTGTTCAGAGTTTTCTTGTCCTGTGGGGCTCTTGTGTTGTGGTATCATTTCCTGGCTTTGTTCTTTGTTCTGATGAGGTCCATTATGTTTTCTGGGAGTCGACCGGATGGGTGGTTGGTTGTGGTTTTGGTGACTGCTTCTAGTGCTTTTATAATTTGGCTTGTTAAATTGCTTATTGCTTCATCTATGTCTTTTTTTTTGTGGATGATTGGTACAGGACCAATGTATTCTGGTAGGATTTTAGCTAGCCTATCCCACGATATGAAGGTGTGCTGGTGGGCCAGTTGGTCTTGCATGCCAAGTTTGATCAGGATTGGGTTGTGGTCGGATGATAATTCACTGAGAGTCTCTAGTTTGTATTGATAACTGATGTTTCTAAGGATAGCTATGTCAAGTACATCTGATCTGCCTTGAGGGCTGTAATGAGTGTGCTCAGTGGGTCCTGCTACCACAACTGAGTTAAGTGTTGAATAGTTTTGTAGTATGCGACCACTTCTGTTGTTGGTGGTGCTGAACCATGCTGTGTGTTTGGCGTTCAAGTCACCTAATATGATGGTGGGGTCTGTGGTGCCGAGGACTGCATCCAGGTCTGTTGTCAGTAGAGGATTGCTTGGTGAGTTGTAGGCAGCAATTATCTTGAGGCTTCCAGCATTGTTTGTGTGGAATTGTATTCCTGTGGTTTCCAGGTTTGTAGTCTGTGGGTTGGATATGGCATTGTGGTGGAGGTATGGTTTGATGTAGATGGCAGTGCCTCTCCCTCTGGAGCTGAGTCTATCCGTTCGGTATATTGTGCATCCTCTCACTTTTGGGTTGTTGGCAGGTCTTACGTGGGTCTCGTTGATCAGCATTATGTCCGGGTTTTGTCTTTGTGCGAATTCCTGTAGTTCTAATGTTTTGTTGGTGAGGCCATTGGCATTCCAGGCTGCAATTAGAAGCGAGTTAGGTTTTACTTTTGTTTTATTCATAGTTGAGTGCTGTGAGTATGGAATGGGTTCCTTGCAGGAATCTCTTTGTGGAGGATGGAGTTGGGTTTGTTCTGCTGAATTCCTGCAGCATAGTGGCTAGCGAAGCAGTCAGTATTGCTGTGATGTTGGAGCCTATTTGATTGCTTTGTATTGTGTCCTTTGGGCGGGCTGCTTCTGCATAGGTCTTGGTGGAAGGTTGAGCCCTTTCCTGACTTTTATGGATTGGGTTTTGATGGTTTGATGACTGTGAAGCAGAGATGCTTTGAGTGGTGGTCCAGATTGGGGGAGGTTGGACGTGTCTTGTAGTTCTGTGATTTCTGGGATGGTGGCTGCATCCTTTGTAGTTTGCTGGGTGGGGACCTCCACAGTTGGCACATTTGGCTGGTGTGGTTCTTGCTTTTGTGCATGTAATGGTTTGATGCTTCTCGCCACACTTCAGGCATCTGAACTCGGCTTTACAGAGTCTTTGGGCATGGCCAAACTTTTGGCAACGATGGCATTGCCCTGCTGATGCCCTTTTCCTGAGAGGCTCTGTTGATATTTTAAGTCCACAGACCGCAGTTATGTCATAAATTTGTCTCTGTGTGTTCTGTATCTCAACTAATACTAATGGCATCGGTTGTTTATCGGATCTGTACATCCGGCTGATTTTGATAGGTGTTAGGCCCTGCTGGGTAAGGTCGGCCGCGATCTCCTCGGAGGTAATGCTTTCGGTGACACCTCGCAGTACAACCTTTAGATTTCTTTCGCTGCTTAGTGCGAAGGTGTGGTACTGTAGTTTGTTGTTATCCATCATTTTTGTTATTCCTCTGTAGTCTATGACTGTTGTTGGTTGAATTTTTACACCTTCGTTGGTGTTTCTGGCCCAGGAGTATCCAATTTGATGTTCTCTTAGGTTTCTTGCAACTGTGATCCATTTTTCCTTTTTCACGGAGAATTACCGGGGGGACCTTTTCCCTTTTTTCCGGGACTATTTGTGATGGTGTTTCGTTTTCCACAAGATCATCCTCGATTCTACGTCTCTTCTCCTGTGAAGACCGTCTGACTGAGGCTCTCGGACAGGGAGATGGATGTGTCATTGATCTCTTCCACTTCGCCCTCCATATGATCGGATTCTTCCGGCTGTGTGTACAGGTTTAGGAAACCTGGCCATTCAGTATCAAATTTTTTAAGCAGTAATTTAAACAATTTTAATGCTTGTTCTTTGTTTAGATGCTCTAGCAGATCAGTAATATTATCCATGTCTGTTTTATTTGTTGTTATATCTAGTAGGTAGTGATTGGAAAATTGCTTATGATCGCAATTAGAAATCCCGCAGGTCTTGAGATCTGCCAGCAGAAATTTTGTAGAGGATATTGCAGATGAAAAGGATTGCCAGCAATATCGAGCGATTAGCTAAATGCGCAAATCAATAGCATATGAAATTTCAGAAAATGAAGAACGCTTACCTCTATATATATCATTTATCATTCAAAACTATCGCACTGAACTAATACGCGAGTCGCCAATTGCATTTCTCCAAAGGTACTTATTAAGTCCTTATAATGACTGGCTTAAAGGGGCGAAGCAAGAATGCTTTTCATCTTCCCCGTTATCTGTAGATGACAGTGTAGGGATAAGTTGTTATTGAGCTATTAAAGCTCTGATCATGGCAGGAGGGTAACAGCAATAGCCAAACTTCAGTTAGAACTTCATTAGCTAAGCATTGCCATCCATTACCCTCCAAGGGTATTGGATTGAATGAATCAATCACCGCATCTCACGGTCGATTGATTCCTCCTCCAAAGGTACTCTTATAGTTCTTATAAGAACTGGGCGATGGACTGAGTCCTTGACTCTTTATCCCGTCATCTGAATGAAGAAAATCTGTGTGGGTGGGAGGTTATTGAGCTGAAAGCTCTAGTCATGGCTGGGTAACGGCAATAGCCGAGCCTCAGTTAAAACTTCATTGGCTACAGCATTGCCATTTGTTACCCTGGAAGTCCTAAAAAGGACTTTTTTTTTTCGCCTTACTCTCCAAAAGTACTAAACTCACTCTTACAATATAATTCTTAAGTATGCAAGTTATCTTTAGGTTTATCTACTTTTCTGGAAGAAAAATAAAAATTTCTAAAACAAAACCATATAAAACATATTTATTTTATTTATATATTTATTTTATATTTATTCATTTATTTTATAAGTTGTATTATCTCATCTTTTATATCAAACTGCATATCTTTTGTATAACAATTTTCTCAGCTGAAAACGAAATAGCCTCGTATGGAAACGACAGCGGTTTTCTTACTACAAACTCGGATTTTTCTTCCATTAAAATAGTCAAAACCTCCTATGCAGGTAACATACGTGATACAGGGGTCTTATAGCCTTGCCTTAGTTGCTTCTTCTGTAATACAAAACGACAACAGCTTATATTTCTTATTCAATCATGTTCTCTACATGATCTTTGTTTTTCACATTCTCTTCAACTTAATTTCACAGATATTATTGTTTCAGTTTTTAAAGTAATGAATGTTTTTAAAAAATTAAAGGTGTTTTTAATATTAAAAATTAACAATTATTTTATTATTAAGAATCAGTATTACTGATCTTCTTTTTCGTCTAAAACGGGTTGAGTCTTCTCTTGAGCAGGATCTTCCAGTCTTCTCTATTCCTTGCTGTTCGAAAAAGTTCCTTATATGTTCTGCATCCCGAGATGTTCTTTATTAATTTCAGCCAGGTAATTCTTGGTCTTTGGGGGTCTTCTTTTTTCAGTTGGTAAAGTATTGATTGGACGTTAGGAAGTCTGTCTGCATCCATGCGTACAGTGTGACCAAACCATCTCAGTTGTTGTTTTCTAATTTTTTCTATTATTGTATTTTTATACAATAGTTCTTGTCTGACTCTGATGTTTATTTTCTTTTCTATCCAATTTGTTCTATTTATTTTTCTTAAGCATTTCATTTCAAATGCCAGCAGTTTTTTCTCCTCTCTTTTTTTAACTGTCCACGCTTCTGCTCCATAGATGACTGTTGGTATAATTATTGCTTCATATAATTTGATTTTGGCTTGTTTAGATATCTTGTTTGTTTTCCAGATTTTCTGTAATTTTCCCATGGTGGTCCATCCTATCGCTATTCTGTGTTTGATTGTTTTGAGTTCATCTATTGTTTCTGTTAGTTTTGATCTTAAGATATATGAAGTTGTCTACTTGTTCTATTTGTTCTCCGTTTGGGGTGGCTGAGATGGTAGTTTCGTTTCTCCCTGTTTTCATCACTTTTGTCTTTTGTATATTTATTGTCATGTCATATGTTTGACAGGTTTCGTTTAGCTTGTTGATCAACCTTTGTAGTTCATTTGGGGTTCTCACAATAAGGACGAGATCATCCGCATATTTGATATTATTTATGTTTAAACTATCGACATTGATTCCATGCTCATTGTGTATTGTCTTCTTTACAACTTCTTCTAGATATATGTTGAATAGGCATGGGTATAATGGGCATCCTTGCATTACTCCTTTTTGGATCTCTATGGGTTATGTTGTGAGCGTGTCCTTTTTAATTATTGCATTTGTCTTAGAGTAATATTTTATCAGAAACTGTATTATATATTTGTCTATTGCTTTTTCTTTAAGAAGGATTTCTCTATTAATGCTATCTAAAGCTTATTTAAAGTCCACAAAACAACAATATAGTTCTTTATGGTCTTCCCAACTGAGCTCTGCTAGTTGATGCAATGTAAAAATTTGGTCTATTGTTGAATAGTTTCCTCGGAAACCAGCTTGTTCCATGCCTACGAGTTCTTCATAGGTGTTTTTAATCTATTTTGTATAATTTTTATGAATATTTTATAGGTCTGGGAGACTAAATTGATTGGTCTGTAATTTCTACAGTCTTTTTGTCTCCTTTCTTATATATTAGGATGATCTTTCCAGTTCTCCAGTCATTTTGGATCTCTCCTGTTTGTAGTATTTTATTGAATAGGGTTGTTAAATATTCTACTGATGTGTTAACTCAATATGACCACAGTTCAGAGGGACAGTGTCAATGCTTGGTGCTTGGTTGATTTTCATCTGTTTTATTGCGTATCTAACTTCTTCTTCTGGTAAAAGTTTTGGGTGGTCATTATTTTCTTCTTTCTATTGTTGGCATTTGTAATTTTGTTTCCTTGGTGAAAGATAGTCTTAAAATGGTTTGACCAAATGTTTCTTATATCTTCAATATTCCCGGATTCAGTCATTGTGTTGTTTATCATTGTTATTGCTTTTGCTGAGAATTCCTTCGTAATTTCTCTTACAATATCATGGAAGACTTTTCGGTTATTTTGTTGGTATGCTTCTTGGCATTTCTTAGCTTTTTCTTTTAATCATTTTTCTTTGGCTTTTTTCCCAGGTTATCAACATTATTTTTTAGTGTTCTGTTTTTTTTTCCTCTATTCTCTTCATTGTTTTGTTGGTTTACAAGTATCTTGGCCTCTCTTTTTTCTTCCATTGTAGCTAGGATTTCTTGGGTTATCCACAGTTTGTTTATTTTGGGTTTGGAACCTAGAGTGTCTTTTGCAATTGATAACACTGTTTCGTTTCTTTCTTCCCAGTATTTTCCGCTATTCTGGAAGATGGAGGGTTTTAATTTCAAACACATCGGTTTTAAAAATCGACTTCTGCTTGAGCTATTTTTCAATTTTGATAGGTTGATGTTTTCTTCTTTTCTGATATTGTTTTTCCTGTGAATTTTATCTTCACTTTGCCAGTTAATATTTTGTGGTCAGTGTCGAAATCAAAGCTTCTTAATGTTCGCACTTTATTTACTGATCTTTCCCATTGTTTGTTTATGATGATATAGTCTATGCAGTTCTTTATATTACCATCTGGGGATGTCCATATTTATTTTTAGGGCGTTGATAGAACAATGTGTTTGTAATCATTAGATCGTTTGCTTTACAGAAGTGGAGTAATTGTTCCCCTCTGTCGTTAAGCTCTCCGTATCCAAATTTCCCCAGCACATCTTTTTTGTCTGCTGTGAACTGTCCTATTTTAGCATTAAAATCTCCCATCACTATCATGAGTTCTCTATTTTTGGGATTATCTATTTCCTGTTGTAGTTCTTCATAGAAATTTTCTATTTCTTCCTCTGAATGGTTACTGTCTGGTGCATACATTTCGATTATTTTAATTGTTTGATCTTTTTCTTTTGCTTGAAGTTTGGCTGTGATTATTCTAGGAGACACTGGGTTTATTTCAATTACTGAGTGTGTAAGCTTCTTCTCAATTAATAATGCAACGCCTTCTCTGTGTATGTTATCTTTTCTTCCTGAGAAGTATAATCTTCCTTCTGGTAAATCCATGAATCCATCTCCGCACCAATGTATCTCTGATAAACCTAAAATACTCCATTTCAGTCTTTTTAAATTTTCCTGGACTAATTGCAATTTTTCAGGTCGGTATAATGATCTTATGTTGAGGACTACGTGTTTCACGTCCTTGGCTGACCCCATTGCTGATTTCTCACCTACTCTATGTGGTCTTCCAATAGGCGTATCAGCTGTCCCGTATGCGGTAGCAACTATCTCGGTTTGTAGACTTTCTCCGGCTCATGGAAGTTACTGACATAACAATGTAGCCAGCTTGCCAAGCCTCTGCTACATCCTTTGGTCAGGGCTCTTTATTCAGAGCAACCATTTGGGTTTCCCCAATCCGCCACCCGGGGGGACGCACCTGGTACGAGTGTAGTCCCCCCCAAGATACATATTACATATGAATATATTAATAAAATAATTCTATATCGTACATATAGAATACATAACAATTTCAATCGTACATAACAATTTCATAATTGTATATATTACATGAATAAAATCTTTATATTGTATTGTTTACCTTATGCAAACGTAGTTTATTCTCGTACAATTTTAATTGAAAATAAAAATCAATTGCGTATCTAATATTTGAACTCTCTTCACGAACAAACTTTTTAAATCTTTAGAATATTTTTGAGATATCGGATGACTTTTAAGATATTGAAGTTTTCATTCTCTTTATGGATTATCTCAGATTTTGTAATTGTTAGTCTAATAGTCCTGCATGAACAACGACCATCAGCAAAAACTAAACACAAATATATGGGTTTACAGAAAAACAAAATTTTCGAACTTATAATGTAAATTATCTTATTTGATTATTTATATATTTTTATTTATTGGATTATTTTCTGCATTTATTTATTTATTGTACATTTATTGTATAGAAATTACATTTATATATTATTATTAATAAATATTATTGTATATAAGAAACACAATATTTATTGTATTTTTATTTACTGTGCTATTTATTGTATTTATTTGTATATCTACACAAATATTTTTGAATATATGTAAAAATACGTATATCTATATGTATTTATTCTTTTTTTTTTATATATATCTTTCTGTTTTTATCCATGTTTACATTGCCATATACAGGGTGGTTCAAAATTTCACGTACAAACTTTGAGGAGAGGACATCAAAATCAACCATATTCACATAGGAAAGCATGACCGGAAACACCACCGGAAGTTACTATCAGGGACACAAAGATACAAAATAACACAAGGCAGTAAGTAGTGTAAAAAACTTTATTAGGCGTAACTGAACAGTTCAATAGTAGTTGGATACATAATATGGTAAACGAGGTGCATGTCTGCTATCTCAGCGTTCGAAAAACGACGCATGTTCTTCGTACGACGTTGAAAGCTTGAATGAGGAAGCCCCAATTGCTCACCTGGAGCAGTGGCGAACAGCGCCACCTATCACTTTCGGGTGGCGTTTCTGGTCACGCTTTCCTATGCGAATATGGTTGATTTTGATGTACTCTACCTCCCCTCAAAGTTTGTACGTGGAATTTTGAACCCCTGTATAATAATGTCGGTGTGATAAAATGTTAAACATTCTTACTCTGATTTTTTTGTGATAAATATTACTTACCTTAATGTTTTGTTTATTATTCCATTTACTTTGGAGAATTTGTTAATTTTGTTAGAAATGTCTAAATCTTCATTGTAACTTAATTTATAGCCCAAATGATTAAAACTGTTGACTTGCTCTATTATTTTCTTGGCTATTAATGTTTAAAATAGTTCAGATGAGCATTTTCCCTTTCAATTCCATAGTTTAGTTTTTTCTTGAGAGATATATTTCGTTTTTATTATTAAATTCAATTACTTTTTGGTTCTGTTTTAGCCTCTGTTTATGCTTATTGCTGTTCTCATATAAGAACAGGTTTAACAAATTTATAGATAAGTGGCTTTTAGTATATCGAAGAGTGTATATCAATCTATCCTGTCAAAAGATTTATATATATATATATATAATCTCTGAATGCTAGATGAGTTTCTAAGTTGAATTCTCTTCCTTTCTCAATGAGTAATTTGAGATTGAATATAGGATCGATTTAGGATCTTCCTTTTCTAAAGCCATTTTGTTCTTCATTTATAATTTTTTCTAGTAAAGTGTTGATTCTGTTCTTCAGTATTTTGGCATATATCTTGTACGCTGTGTTTAATAAACTTATTATTCTGTAGCTGTCACAATTATTTTTACTTCATTTTTTAAAGATAGGAATCACAGTTGCCCTGTTCCACTATTATATATTTTATTAAAGTAAAAAATCTTTGGTTAAATTTATTCCCTGCATATTTTATAAGTTCTTTGTGATTTTGTCTTCTCCTAGTGATTTTCCATTTCTTTTAATCTTTCATTTAATTCTTCTGATGTAATGTTATTAATCCTGATTATTTATTCAATTTCAGAGTTGAAAATAATAATCTTTTCGTTGTTGTCATCTATTCTCCAATATCTATTCTTTATGTTCTTCCTATAAGAAGTTTATCACTTTATAGATTATAGATTGAGGTTTATATATTTCTTTGCCTAATTTGCTAATATTATCATCCACAACTTTTACTGACATTGAAATAATTTCAACAAACAATTGGGATCTTTTTCTAATTCCTATGCAAAATTTTGTGTGCAAATAAAATAATATTTTTGAAATAAAAATAAAAAGGATATTATAATTCTTAAAATTTCTAAAATGTTTAAAAAGTACTTTAAGTTGCAAGATATAAATTTTTTCAATAATTTTGAATTAAATATTATTTTTTAAAAATTAAATATACTTAGAATGGCTGGAGACATCTATAATGGATTATTAGAGATTATATTTGATTACAATATAATCTATATAATTAATTATAAGATTATATGAGATCTATAACTGATTATATCATTACTAATCTGAACTAGCTCCACGTGTGACAGATGTACATGTTTACTGAGGGTGTGTAATTTTTTCAGATCATTATTTAGTAGTCTCTAAAATAGAAATACTAGCAAAGTGGAGAAAGGAGGTAAATAAGAAAAAAAAATCTTAAATGTTCATTCATTCTAATTATATATTTGGTTTTATCCTTTGTCGAAATGTAAGCAAACAAAGTTTGCGTCTGAAGTATTTTCAAGACTGGGGCAACTCGTTGCAAAGGTGGTGGAAGTTCTGATCGCTTGCCTTAGTATCCCATAATGCAAAGCACATCTCCTTGCGGATATGTGTAATGCTATGCATTAAGGGAAGGGTCACCGAGACCGGTTTCTCTGTTTAAGTACGGGATTATCTCTCCAAAAAAACTCGTGAGACCCCCCAGATCATCCAACAATGAGTGACCCAAAGGATCAAAACTCAGCGGTTGTTCCCTTCAGTAACAGGCTCGCCCCGTCACTGAGAACTCTCAGCTTTTGGCTCTATCCAGTGGCAGGCCCACCCCACCACCGAGCAGAACCGTTCATATCTCATATGAGGGGTAACAGCAACAGCCGAGCCTCAGTTAGAGCTTCATTGGCTACAGAACTGCCATCCATCACCCAAGCTTCCAACCGGTTTCGACCTTTATTTAGGTCTCATCAGTGGGAGCCAGATCCAGAGGTGGTGATAGTAAGGTGGAAGTAATGGAGAAGTCATATTTCCATATACGAGTTGCCAAAAGGTGTCACACCTTATTATTAAAATTCTTCCACCTTAGTATCATCACCTCTGGGTCTGGCTCCCACTGATGAGACCTCAATAAAGGTCGAAACCGGTCTGGGTAGTGACCCTTCCTTTAATACATGGCATTATACATGTCCGCAAGGAGATGTGCTTTGCATTAGGGGATACTAAGGCAAGTGATCAGAACTTATATCACCTTTGCGACGAGTTGCCTCAGTCTTGAAGTATCTTCAGGCGCAAACTTTGTTTGCTTACACTTGGATAAAGGATTAAACCAAATATATAATTGGCAGTATAGCCCAGTGAAAAAAAAAACTTCCATAAAGTTCATTCATTCTATTTCTGTAAAGTGTGTTACCGTTGTACCGATAGTGGCTATAAAATATCTGGCTAAAAGAGACTATCTGAACTTCCCAAAGCGAACCCTATCTCATATTCCAGAAGGAAAAAAAAAAAATTGCAGAAATAATTTTTTAGGTCTACTCAAGTTATATGATATTGTGTGTCGTTTGCATTCGTGGTCGCTCTCTCTCTCTCTCTCTATAGTTTGTCATCTTCAATGGGGAAATAATATTTTCTCCATTTCTCTTTCTATTAGGATAATAGAATATATAAATAAATGAACTTTTATTAATCATATATTTATAATTAATAGATGTCCTGACTCTTCTCCAACCAATACAGAATGTTGGTAAGAACTCTCCTGTACCAGAGATGGTTGTGAATTCAGATGATATTCCACATCTAGTGTGAGTCTATAGTCTTCCTACGGTGCTTGTCTCACCAGATAAAGATGTGGCTTAAAATCTGTTTGGTCGCAGCCTTTCGTCGTGGGTGGAGGTGTTGTGAGTTTGAGATTTTAAAGATTTTGAGTTTTAAAAATGCAATTTTAATTTTCGTTTGTCATACCAGTAATATGTCATTGCTCGTGACAAGAAACTATGTAAACATGTTAAAAGATTTTCTTTTTATTCTCAATGGCTTGCTGACACAAATTCAGAAATAATTTCTTATGCCAACTAAACTTAAACGATACCAGATTGTTATATCTTTTAAATACGC
Source organism: Typopeltis vanoorti (assembly GCF_054136105.1). Taxonomy (NCBI): domain Eukaryota; kingdom Metazoa; phylum Arthropoda; class Arachnida; order Uropygi; family Thelyphonidae; genus Typopeltis; species Typopeltis vanoorti. The sequence continues at coordinate 63,347,736 of NC_143572.1, forward strand.
TCTCTATAAAGCTGTCCTCCGCACTTTCAGTCCTCTACTTACAGAAGAGTTGCATTCCGGTCGACCACCAAGTAAGTCGATACGTAAGTCGGATCTGATTCCTAAGCTGATGATATTCAATATAAGTTTACCCTATGTTCTAGAAATGTTTAAAATATAATATTAAGTGCTACAACAAGAGTCCTCTAATTTAAAATAAACTGTTCATGGTAAATGGAACAAATAAATTAAGTAAATCCTAAATTTGGAATATAATTTTAAAACAAAATATTTTAAACTTGGGTGTACCTCAGATTGTAGACATTAGTGAGACCTGGCTATTCGAATCAGACATACTAACTGGTATCGAGGCAAAGGGTTCAGTATTTTTAGGAGGGATAAAGAGGATAGGAGAGGAGGGAGTGTGTGCTGCTAATGATATCGGATGACTTCAATCCAGTTAGAGTTGAGAACAATGATTGTAATGCTACCAACAGTATTTCATGTGGCAGTGAGGTAGAACCTAACAAGATCAATTACATAGTAGGGGTTGTTACAGACCTGGTGGAATCGTTTCCTAGTGATGAAGAAATGTATCACCACATAAAGACAATCGGCGTGAAAATAGTAATCATAATGAGAGACTTTAATTATCCAAATATTGATTGATTGATTGATCTCATCCATCCCTTTAGGACGGGTAGAGTCCCTTAATGAGGGGTTCACTACTATATTAATGCGGCCGATTCGTCACTCCTTGCTGTAACGGGAATCGAACCCAGGACACTCCTTTCCTAAACATGTGGTTGCGAAGCGAAGCGCAAAGCCACTAGGCTAACCGTGCGGATAAATATTGATTGGGTAGCAATAAAATCTCATGAGAAGGATGAAAATGAATTTATGGCGAGACAACTTCCTCAAGAAGCATGTGACAGAAGGAACTCGAGGTCAAAGAGTGTTAGATTTGATTACAGTGTCACAATTCTGCCTCCGGTTGGTGACGATGATCATGCGGTACTCACTTGGGAAGTGACTAAGTTTATGAATGTTCCATTCAGAAAAGGTTACATGTTGAACTACAAAGCAGGAAATTATGACCAACTGAGGAGTATCCTGAGTTCAGTGGAATGGGATCGGTTGCTGGATGGGAAGAATATGGACAGTGCATGAGAAGCATTGAAACAATACTTAAGTGATGCGATATCAGAATGTGTCCTAAGAGTTCGAAGAATAAATAGGGTAGGAGTCAAATAAGTGCGTAATCTTATTAAGCAAGAGATTCGTAAGCAAAGGATGATGTGGCCATAAAAGATTGAAATCAGTTCAGAGAAATGACTAAAAACTGAAAGGAGCTTACTACTCTCAATCTACGAACTTTGCATATTGTGTCATGGTGTCCATATTTCCGTAATTTCTGGGGTGGGGTGGGGGTGTAGACAAGGCGAACACGTTAGAAAAATAGCATATTAAAGAACAAAGTCATTTTAATAAAACATACAACCCAAAGCCTACATTTGGTATGAGTAAGATGTTAAAATTTGGAATATTATGAATAGAGCTATGTTTGTTTCCCTTTTATTAGTGCTTAAGTTAAATTCCACTGACCTGACGCTGTTTAGAACCGCTGGTTCTCATCAGAGACCATGCAGAACCCTAAACTGATCATAAGTGAATTATAAAGAAAGTTAAATTCATCGTAAGGAAACTCTCGGTAGGTGCTTAATCGAATTACTAAAGTATAGAGCTTCAATTCGGCATAAGAAAGATATTAAAGTGGAGGATATTGCTGAGAAATCGAATCAACTGATACTGAAGAGATTCCGCTTCTCTCTTCCCACAGTTGTGAATGTAATTACGTTCGCATCAGCCAGAAGAAACATACTTAGGACTTGATCAATTCATTTGTCTTATTTAATTCACGCCAGTCATTTCATTAAGTTATCTTGTTGAAGCTGGTAATAAATAATTGGCGAAATATATTTCCAGAATACACTTCTGGCCGTTTTATAGCATGAACATTTTCATTCAGGAATTTGAAATTCCGGAATTTCATTACTGATACGGAATATCCTTACTCAAAGATATTACAGATCAGTGATAATTTTTTAACACCTTATGATGTAAATAAAAGAATAACACAACGATAAGTAATGCAATAACAAAAATATATATAACATAATATATATTTAAATTAAGTTATAAAAATAAAGGTGTTTTAATATATCTGAGCCTTAATAAAAATATTTAAGATTAATTTTAATAATTTATATCTTTTTAAAATAAATTTATAAAATTCTATTATATATTATAAGAATTAATTAAAGAAATTAATTTTATGTGTGCACGCTCACCCATCCACGATCAATGAGTGCAATGTGTGATTTAACTAGATAAAAATATGCAAGAGGATCTTTGTACTGTAGAAGAACTCACACAATTAACATACATAGTACGCTAGCCTCCTAACCTTATTTGCTTTGGCCATAACTCTAAGTAATAACAGAATAATGTTCTGAAAAACATGTTGCAGACTATTGTTCACTTTTTTTATTTATGATCTCTTAAAGATGTACCACAAAATTTTGCAACCTGAAATGGTCCATGAGAGTAATTGGTTAATGAAAACCCGAAAGAGATGGTCCTAATAAAAGTTTTCAAAGACAAAAGGTTTATCGAAGGGGGGGAGGACAAAATCGTGGTTACTCCACTGAGTCTTAAAATTAACTGCTTAGTATAAGCTACATTACAGAAAATAAACAATGTAATATAATAATTGCATATAATGAATGAAATTAATATATACAACTAGCGCAGTTTAATCATGAAAAGCATGGACCACTTTTAGAACAAATTTAAATTTCTATGATAAGAAGTTGTATCGGTATTCTAATAAATAATGTATACATATAATAATAGACCTTCAAATAAAAAAAAAATTAGGATAACCAAAGAAAATATGTTGAATGAATGATTTGCAATTCTAATGATTGTAGAATTTATTGTAGAATTGTAGAATTATTATTTTCTAATCATTTGTAGAATTGTAGGTTTAAATCTGGTTATTTTGTCGGAAATTTGCCTTTCTTTGAGCCATCTAGTAGAGGTCTTGGAAGGATGACAAGAAGTTGAATTTTGCTGAAAAAGGAAATCACCATCACATAAAGATTTCGATGTCGAACATAAAGTGCTCAAGAATTTCTTGGTACATTTTGCAATTGACTCTTTGGTACACAGCCTACCTGTACCATCTGCGACCATACAAACATATACCATGAAAGAGATTCCCCCAAACGTTTCAGGCATTCTTTATCACATGCTTCTTGCTTGAGATGTCAAACACGTATCCATTGATGACCATTGGACACACAAAACATACTTTCATCGCGAAAAATACATTTTTTCTAGTCATTTTGACCTTACAACATTGCACCATAGTACTGTAGCTGCCTTTTGCTTAGGCAGCTACAGTACTTAGGCACACGTGATTTAAAACCTAATTTGTGAAGTCGTCTCAACGTTGTAGATTTAGACACATTCACGTCTAGTTCTTTCCATCTCCTGTGAAAATACCTGACACTTCGGAAGCGGTTTTTCTTCACGAAATTCTTCAATCTCCTCTCATCTCTTGATGTAGTCATTACCTTTTGACCGCTATTGCAGCGATTATTTTGAAAATTCCTGTTATTATAATACTGTCTCAATACTCTACTCACGCTTGCTTGAGAACATTTCAATTCCTTAGCTATATGCATATAAAATGTTTCTTTTATTTTCCATTTTCTTTTATATGCATAAAATAAAATGCATACAAACTGCTGAGTTTGTCCTTCCTATATGCCACTCCTTCGACCCATGTTTAGCAAGTGATTAACTGAAATCCACGTGCAAACGATTCCTCACACGTCAGTCAGTCCTGCAGCTGATGAAATACGTGCGTGGTCTGAAATGTTCTCGGCCTAGACCATAGATGGCAACACTATCAGCACCAATTTTTTTTATCTAAGTTGGTACATCTGTCATGAGCATCCGTGTGAAATTGTAAGTCATTCTATCAAGCAGTTTGTTTTATACAGCTGTTTGAAGCAAAAGTGTTGTTTGTATCCCTTGAAATGGATAAAATTGAGTATTGTGGGTTATAAAATTCTTTGTAAAAGAAGGTTTAACGCGAAAAGAAATTCATTCGAAGTCATTAAAAGTTTATGGACACTCTTCCTCTTCGACAATTAAGAAATCGGCTGCCAAGTTTAAACGTAGCTGAACCAGCCTTGAAGATGAACAATCCAAAGTTTAACAACACCAGAAATCATTGATCCAGTGCACGGTATGATATTGGATGACCGACGAGTCAAACTGAGTGAAATTGCTGAGACTATAGGCATTTCAAAAGAACGTGTAGGATATATTTTTTGCATGAAGAATTACAAATGTAAAAGTTTTGCGCAAGATGGGTGCCACGCTTGCTCACAGCAGATCAAAAACGTACTCACAGAAAAATCTCTGAACAGTGCTTGGGACGTTTTAACAAGAATAAAACTGACTTACTGATTTTGTGCGTCTATTTATTACTATGGATGAGACTTGTATTCACCATTACACACCAGAATCCAAACAGCAATCAAAACAGTGGACAGAAGCCGGTTTTTCAGCGCCAAAGAAGACAGAGTAGGTTCCATCAGCAGGAAAGGTCATGGCATCGGTGTTTTGGGATGCTAAACGCATTTTCCTTATTAATTATCTTGTAAAGTGTAAAGCAATAACCGAGGAATATTATTCCGATCTTTTAATCAGACTAGAAAAAATTCGAGAGAAAAACCCGGTTTGTTGAAGAAAAAAATCATCTTTCATCAGGACAATGCACCTGCCCATAAAGGTGTTTTGGCAATAGGAAACTTAAGGGATCTGCACTACGAATTGTTGGAATATCCACCCTATTCCCCAGATTTGACTCCCTATGACTTCTATCTCTTCCTAAAACTAAAACTCTTCCTCGCTGGTCAGCTTTTTTTTTTTTTCTTCGAATCAAGAGGTGATTGCAGCTGTAGAGGGGTATTTAGCAGATCTTAATGAGAACCACTACAGGTACGGGATAATGGTGATGGCGCATCGCTGCAATAAATGTATTAGTTTTAAGGGCGATCATGTTGAAAAATAAAAATAATTTTGAAATTATAAATTCGTTTTTCATTGCTAGGCCGAAAATTTTCAGACCACCCTCGTATATACTATTTCTATGCTCTCTGCGAAACCAATCGGAAAAAATTGGAATATTCTAATGATTTGAACCACGTGAAAAATGATTTTAATTTTGTGAATGTTTTCAAATAACAGTTTTCTTATAATTTATATGACATTTTTATGTGTTTACATGATTATATAATGTACAAAGTACGTAGATGTAGTTAATGCTAATTCGTATTTGGTAATAATTAATTTCTATTCAATAAATTAGAATTGCAAATCATTCAACACAATTTCTTTGATTGTTCTAATTTTTTGATATTCGGAGGTGTAATACATCTTTCGAAATTAAAATGTTTATTATATTTTAGTAAGAATTTATTTTACATTATTACAAAAATGTTAACAAGGAGATAGTGTTTCCTTTGACTTTTCATAATACACGCCGTTACCTACATTTACAGATAGAAATCTTGAGATCATCCGTTGTTCTAGAAAGTTTTATTTTATATATTTACATTTATTTACAGATTGCAGATAGAAATCTTGCTCAAAAGTTAGGAATCATTAACACACTTTTAGTGTATTTAACTACAGCCAGATTGGATTTCCGAGCGTTTTCTTATTTATAAATAAAATAATAAAAAATTAAAGGTGTTTTAAAAAATATTTTATTTAAACATATATTTAATAAATATTTAAATGTATTATATTTAATTGTAAATATTATAATATTTTAAACATTATTATTAAATTATATATTAAATATTTTGAAATTATTTAATAAAATTAAATAAATTTAATATACTTATATCCCTTCAGTATGATTAGCTTGTTATATTCGCAATATCCTAAACACGGTAGAACTGTATATATATATATATATATATATATATTATAATCATTTAATATGTTGATATTAAATTTATTTAATATTAATTAATTAATTAATATACTAATTAATTAATTAATATACTAATTAATTAATTAATATACTAATTAATTTAATATATATATAATTAATAATATTAATATTGAAACTCTAATTAAATATTATTTAAAATATTAATATATATGCTTAAACACCTTTTCTAATTTCTATTATTTTTATCCTAAAATAGAATGAAACTATTTAGCATAGACTTTTTGTTTTCTTAATCTTAATAGCAATTTGTTTTTGTTTTTTTAAATCTGTGCTCGATTAGTTTCACCAACGCTAAATAAAATGTTGGCTTTTTCAGGGCTTATTATTTTCAGGGCTTATATAATGCTGAAAAATCGTTACGAACGAAAATAATCATAACCACGAATGTGAAGTCGTGTCCACACGTTAGCTGTCGTTATCCAAAGACTGGGAGGGGAGGGGGCGGGATACAAGATATTGAAGAATGTAATGAAAGAGGTTTCTAGATGGCATTTAATATGTCCTTGATTTCTACTGATAGTTGAATCAGTAGAAATTGAATGATAATGAAAGAAGTTGAATGATAACGAATTCCTTTAGAAGTCGAGTAAAAGTTTGCTTCTAAATACGACATGGCGGAAATATCCCAGTTAATTGTATGGTTGGCGAAACCAGATCTTTTCTTCTTCTTTTTTTTTTTTTAATGCTCGACATCTGCAACATGGTCCTTCTTTCTCACTTCAAATCCACGGCTTGTCTGTTCTATGTAGGCCAAACCACATGAGCATGGTATTCTATATACTTCTGGGTATTAAATCAAGCTGCATAAACATTTTAAATCTTTCTTGAATTTTAAAGAGTAACTGCATTTTTTTTAAGTTAGGTTCCAAACCTGAAAAAATTGTGCCTGATATAGTTGTGCAATTCAAAATTGATTAAAATTATAGTAAACAATATGTGTCAACTATTTTCCAAAACTTGGAGACGGGCAGTCTGTTTCATTAAGATTAGGCAAAGACGCAGGGTTTGGCAAGTTTTAAGGAATAAACGATAGAATTTAATTATGTAAAATCTTTGTTTGATCCCAATGAACTCTATGTTTGGTGTTGAGGACACGAGAAACAACTTCCGAACCCTCTGATTATAGAAATTTTGTATCATGGTTTCTTTTTATCCATTAGATTATGTGATTCTTATTATATTTAATTGTAATAGAAAGAGACTTTTGAAAATACTTGTCTTTCGTGATGGATGACGATGTGAATATACCTGTGAGTGAACGAAGGCTTCCTGTAAATGCAAAATTCAATATTCCCTGTAAAGTTACAGATTATTTAGGTATCCGGAAAAAAAAAGACTGTTGTTATATTCGTGTTGAACAGTGAACTTGATGCGGGCAGGTAAGGAATTTATTCTGCGCAAAAATTTATGTAATCTGTTTCAAAATGGGAACAGACACTGTAAAGATATCAACCAAACGTATCCAGGGGCGAAGTTGAGTAAAACACTGTTAAACGTTGGCTTTCCAAATCTTCCATGAAGTAATCAACCAAAGCAGGTGAGACATGAGTGCCCATCGCAGTGCTTCTATTTGCTTACACAATTTACTTTGCAAAGTGAAGTAACCTGCACTGATGGTAAACTTGTACAATTAAACAACATCAGGGAAATCATGTTGTGAAAACTGCAGCGTTTCTTGAATCGGAATATTTGTAAATAGAGAAACCACACCAAAGGAAATCATAATTTCAGAAGGCATCAAATGAAAAGTCTTTAATTTTCTCCTTGAAATCGAAGCTGTTTTTGATATAAGAGTTGATTTTCCCAATGAAATTTCGAAGAAGATTTGAAAGATATTTAAAATCGGATGGTTTAGGTCACATGCTATCGACACTAGACATTAGAGTTCATTGAGATCAAACAAAGATTTTCCACTACAGTAGATTCAGATTCAATTGTCTATGCCTTGAAATATGCGCGAAACTCTTCGTCACCCCTAATCCTAATCGAACAGACTGTATGCCTATCTCAAGTTTTGGAAAGTGTTATCATAAATTATTATTATTATTATTATTATTATTATTATTATTATTATTATTATTATTATTATTATTATTATTATTATTATTATAGAGAGAGAGAGAGAGAGAGAGAGAGAGAGAGAGGGGGGGCGCTGTGTAGGCATACGAACGGGCGCATGGTGATATCACTGCTCTAGTTTTTTATAGTTTTAAAGTCGTTCCAACTCCTGTTTTAAATTGAAAGTGTTCCCAAGTGACCCTACTTTTCACGCCGAAGACAGCGATACAAAATTCAACGAGATCGGCTAAGAAGAAACCAAATTTTGAAGTGTTGAAAAGTGAACAGAGAGGACCGTGGTCAACAACGAGCCAAGAACAAAGGACGTCGCCATCTTTACAATCACACTACGGTTGCTCAAGGGAAGAAAGGTGAGTCATGAAGTGCATTAAATGCCTGAAGGATTTATCGACCGATGAAAATCATATAACCTGTAGGAAATGCAGTAGCATTCTACACTTTACATGTGATGTCTTTTCAGAAACAACCTGGCAATGTCAAACCAATGCAACATGCGAGGAATGGAAGTGCCTACTCTGCAGGGAGAACAACGAAACGCACCTAAGGTAGCCACCTACGATGCAGCTGAATATACCGGAGGCACAATCAGAAGACGAACTGAACAGACAAAAAAATGTAGGTGAGTCCTATAATATCAAGTCTTTAAATATACTAATAGAAAACGGTCTAGAGACCATAAAAGCCAACTTAATAGACCTTGTGCAAGAACTCTTTAATAAACAGAACGAACAAATAACAAAAAAATCTAGCAAATATGAAGATTTGGTCAAACGTAATAATTTAGCAGTGACAGAAGTGTTGCAAACGGTAAAAGACATCAAAATCAGCATTAACGCACTAAATGGCAGGCAACACAATTTGATGAAAGAGACATCCGGACTCCGTAAAAAACTTGATTCCTAAGACTACAATACGAACGTTTAAATCAGCAACAACAAGATCTTGTCATAAACGGTCTTCCTGAAACGGCACCTACAGAAAACCTCAGAGACGTGGTTTTAAAATTAGGCCATACACTTGATATCCCCCTACAGCTTAAAGACATTCAGACCGTAAATCGGATTCCTAGGAAGAGCAAAAAATAAGGCTTGCCACGACCTGCACCAGTCATAGTTCCCCTTATGAGCAAGTCCACAAGAGACAATCTCATAAAAGCCAGCAGGCAGAAAAAATCAGTTGCCAAGGACTTGAACGCATTGCAAGACACGAATCTTCCTATCCGAATATTTAATACCATTCAACCAAAATCTGTTGTACCAAGCAAGAAAAGCAAAAATAGAAAAAAATTACCAATTTTTGTGGTAATTTTTTACTACAAAACTTTTGCGGTAATTAAAATAAAAAAGTATCCTAATTAGTCCAAAAAGAAGAGCACAATAAACATTAATGTGAACCATCAACACAGATGTAATAACACCAAGAATATATCTGCAATTTCACTTTCATCAGACCTTTCAGGTTATTCATTTGACCTTTCAAACATCAGCCTACTTCCAACACAGCAATCAAATCAATAAAAAATATCTAACCGGTGTCATCCTCAGATAAGCTTATTAAAAAGCTTCGAGGATACAAGCTGAGACATTACATCTCAACCGAGATCAACAGAAAGAAAAAAATATTTATTACATTGAAGTGCTGTAGTAGCAGCGGTAAAATATATTAAAAGCAAAAATTGTAAAATATATATAACTTATTATTATCCTATAAATGCTGTTAAAAATGTAATCTTATTCAATTGCAAACTATAAATTACCATCAGCAGTAACTATTATTAACACATTATACAAAAAAAGGAAAATTTGTATGAAATTCATTGTTAAAATGTTTTTAAAAAAAATACTAGAACAACATGTTTTTTAAATGCATAATATGCAATCATAATTATAATAATAAAAATAATTTAATTTAAAACAAAATACTATTATTATTATTATTATTATTATTATTATTATTATTATTATTATTATTATTATTATTATTTATAATAAAATATGTTTATTTTCAATAAAAAATCATTGTTTTACCAGCAGAAGTCTGAGAGATTCCATTTTTGCAGCAAGCAAGAAAACAAGGCCGACGACATCGATCCTAACTGACAAGAAACGTCCAACACCAATCTGTATAACTGAACACTGGACTCCATACTTCAAAAATCTTTTATACCAAGCAAGGAAGACAAAAGCAGAGAAAAACTACAAGTTCCTGTGGACTAAGGATTCACAGATATTTATGAGAAAGAATGAAAACACTCCAGTTTATATAATTACAAGAGAATCCGACTTACACAGCATACCAATATAAAACACTAACGCTTCACATCCTTAAGAACAAAATTAGAAATCACTTAAAAACTGTATAATGGAGATCTCAAACATAGGCGAACATATCCAGTCAGACAATATAAACTTCACGGTCTTTGAAGAAATGGTCAGACAACATTTCCACCAATACCAACTTCACTATCGTACACACAAACATAAGAAGTGTATATAAAAAAAAAAACACTGGCTTACATTGGTAACACTGCTCAACTACACCATGACAAACATAGATGCGCTAATACTGACCGAAGTTGCAATAAAAGACAGAGAAATTTACGCATACAACATAAATAATTACCAAACCTACAACTTATGTAGACCAAACAAAAGAAGAAGTGGCATCGTGGCATTTATCAAAGAAAACTATAATGTGATTGAAAAACAAACTCATTTCGAACATGCGAAAACACTAATTTTGGAAATCACAAATAGCCACAAACATAGTATCAAATACACAATATACAGACCCCCAGATAATAATCCACTTAGCTTTCTTCATGAGTTAGAAGCATGGCTAAGTGGCTTCGAACCCCGTACAACACATAGGCTCATCCTAATAAGGAGACATTAATATAATCACCCACTCTATTCAACATCTATATTAACGATGTTCATAACATGGCCATAAGAAGTCAAATATTTCAGTACGCAGATGACACTGCACTACGAGCAATCCACACAGACATCAACACGACTCTCTGCAAAGCACAACAAGACCTAAATGATATCACAACATATTTCTATCAAAACGCAATTCTAATCAACGGCACCAAAACACAGATGTTGATAATACAAGAATCATGCGCCCCTTACCACTATCGATAAACTGTCACACATACCGCTGCATTAACAACAAAAATACCTGCTAATGTCCCGAAATCAAACCTGTAACACATGCAAAATACCTTGGTCTCTACATAGATTCCCACCTTAAATGGACAAAACATATAGAATACCTACATACCAAACTCGGGATCATCGCAGCAAAACTCTTCCAAGTAAAGGACATTATTCCATCCAACATGGAATAATGTTATTCCATGTTGGATGGAATTAGAAACATTACAAAATTAGAAACATTACATAGAAAAATTGTGTCAACAGTGATTTGGACACCTCACATGCAACAACCAACATCCGACCAGAACATGGCGACACACAGAATACTGAGCATAAAAAACCTGAAACACTACATAACATTAACAAGGAAATACATACTTGAACATCACCTATTGAAACAACAGAGACACATATCGTATAACACGACCTACAACAACTCTTTACATCCCCACACCCTTCCACAACTCATACGGTTCTTTTGTGAGATCACATCAGATACCCACGCAACTCAACAACCTACCAAGAAATTTAAAAGACGTAGATAACTATAGAACATTAAAACACGAACTCTGGAAAATATACCAACAAAGTTAAGAAACCATTAACACTAATATACACATCACAAATCGCTAGCATCCAATACCTAGATCCCATACATAAACAGTAACAACAACATAAAGAGTGAAGGCTAATCCCACTCTCTTCATAAAAGATAACTCAAGCTTCAAAGTAGGTGAGATTAATTTGCCTCACTCATCTACACGTAATCCTTACAATCAAAGAATGCAGATTATGTAACGAAACAGTCAGTAAAATCTATAACAATAATGAAGATACTGATATTAAAAAAAATGTGCATATGCAAATAGGCTGCATAATAATAAGCTATGATATTGATATTGAAAAAAAAAATTATTTACATTAAAATGTTATTACAGTTTAAAAAAAATATTATTATTATTATTGTTGTTGTTGTTGTTGTTGTTGTTTGTAATAAAATATGTTTATTATTAATAAAAAATATTATTATTATTATGACGGTGTCTCCATGGAGTCAAAAGACTCATCGCGGGAGACGCTACATTGAACACTAACCATTATTCACATAATGGTTAGTGTTCAATGTACATGCCGGTCATACTTCCCTTTAAACTCATTCACAGATGAAGCATTCACCATCACCTCTGGCAGCGCCTTCCACCTATTCACAACCCTCCAAGCAAAATATCTATTTTGCTTGGAGGGTTGTGAATAGGTATGCCTCTTTATATGCCTCTATCATATCTCCTCTCCTACGTCTATCAGCTAGTTTTTGAGCCCACAGGTCTTCAATCATTCCTCGTAGGAACCATCCCACAAACCTGCGACAACCTTTGTAACTCGTCTCTGGATCCTCTTCACCATTTCTTCATCACCGATAAATCAAGGTGACCAGATCTGTGCGCAATAATCCAAATGCGATCTTATGAACGCCTTATAAAGTGGGACAATCACTTTCTTATCCCTGCTTGTCAGTGTGTTCTTCAACAACCATGTAATTTGATGCGATGTTTTGGCAACCTTTGCATTCTTTGTCTACAATAACTCTCAAGTCCCTAGCGTCATCAACTTCTTGCAGTTCAGTTCCATTAATATAGTAAACAGCACGTGATCTCATCCTCCAGAAGTGTATCACCTTACACTTAGCCACGTTAAACTGACAGCCATTTACCTTAGCCCATACTGTCAACCTATTAAAGTCATCCTGCAAGATATCTACATCATCTGAATTGACTATCGCTCTTTCCAATTTTGCGTAATCAGCAACCAAGTGAATGTTTCCTTTCAAATTATTTCCAGTATCATTAATATACAAATTAAACAATAGAGAACCAAGCACCGAGCCCTGAGGTACACCATTAATCACCTACCTTCTTCTGGATTCAGCTCCTCCATAAACCACTGTTTGATATCTGTCCATCAGACATCCGCTAATCCAAATCACCAGCTCTGTATTCATACCCATTTACTCCAATTTATGCAACAGAGTTGTGGAATCCTATCAAATGCCACTGTAAAGTTCAACAGTATCATTGAGTAAGGATTTCCTTTATCCATCTCCACTGGTACTTCATTATAGAAGGTAAGTTACTAAGGCAAGACCGACCCTTCACAAAACCATGTTGCCCATTATACGTGGATGACCTGAAAAAGTTCTTGTCCTCGACTACAGATAGCAACACTATCGGCACCATTTTCTTTTCTAACTTGATACATCTGTCATAAGCATCCATGTGAAATTGCAAGTCATTCTATCAAGTAGTTTGTTTCATACAGCTGTCTGAAGCAAAAGTGTTGTCTGTATCCCTTGAAATGGATAAAATTGAGTATCGTGCGGTTATAAAATTCTTTGTAAAAGAAGATTTAACGCCAAAAGAAATTCATTCGAAGTTTATAAACGTTTATGCGCACTCTTCTCCTTCGTTTTCGACAATTAAGAAATGGGCTACCGAGTTTAAACGCGGCCATACCAGCCTTGATGATGAGCCACGTGAAGAAAGTCCAAAAAGTGTGACAACACCAGAAATCATTGATTAAGTGCACGATATGGTATTGGATGACGACGAGTCAAAGTGCGTACAATTGCTGAGACTATAGACATTTCAAAAGAACGTGTAGGATATATTTTGCATGCAGAATTGCATATCAAAAGCTTTGCCCAAGATGGGTGCCAAGCTTCCTCACAGCAGATCAAAAATGCACTCGTATGAAAATCTCTGAACAGTGCTTGGAGCGTTTTAACAAAAATCAAACTGATTATGTGCATCGATTTATCACTATCAGGCCCGACTGGTGGTGTGTGCGAAGTGTGGAATACACACAGGCGCCGCAGAAGAAAAGGCGCCTAAAAGATGTCAAAAACTATGAGATAAGAGTTTAAAAGAACAACGAATGGTACAGAATGGTACATATAATTATGAATGTACATCGTCTTCCGTTGGGGCCCCTTCAGATCTTCCCGGCAACGAACAAATAAATTCATTGGTTGCATTGAGAATACTATTGGCTTTGCCCGTTTCAGCTGCTAAGGGAGAGAGAACATTTTCTAAATTACAATGAATAAAGAACTACCTGCGATCAAGCATGAGTCAAGAAAAACTAAATGGTTTGGCACTAATTTCAATAGAAAATAATATTGCTCAGTCTATCAACACTGATGTACTGCGACAGGAACATCCACCCTATTCCCCAGATTTAGCTCCCTCTAACTTCTGTCTCTTCCCAAAACTAAAACTCTTCCTCGCTGGTCAGCGTTTTTCTTCGAATCAAGAGGTGATTGCAGCTGTAGAGGGGTATTTTGCAGATCTTACTGAGAAGCACTACAGGGACGGGATAATGGCGCTGTAGCATCGCTGGAATAAATGTATTAGTCTTAAAATGAGATTATGTTGAAAAATAAAAAATAATTTTGAAATTATAAATTCGTGTTTTCATTGTTAGGCCGAGAACTTTTCAGACCACCCTCGTATATGCTATTTCCGTGCTCTCTGCAAAACCAATCGGAAAAAATTGGAATATTCTAATGATTTGAACCACATGAAAAATGATTATAATTTTGTGAATGTTTTCAAATAACAGTTTTCGTATAATTTATATGACATTTTTATGTGTTTGCATGTTTATGTAAACACATAAAATATTTATGTTTTTAAAACACATATTATGTTTATGTGTATACATTATATTTATGTGTTTACATTATACAAACATTATATACAGTTCGTTTATTTATGTGTTTATATATTGTACGAAGTACGAAGATTTAGTTGATGCTAATTCATATTTGGTGATAATTATTTTTTATGCAATAAATTAGAATTAGAAATCATTCAACACACCTTCTTTGATTATTCTAATTTTTGATTCGGAGGTGTAACACATCTTTCTAAATTAAAATGTTTATTATAGTTTTAAAATGAAGAAAAATTTGAAAATATTATTAACACACCTTTATTTTTTTTTAATGAGTTTATTATTTTAAATTCTTAAAAATGTTACAAAAATGTTGGGTGGGGGGAGTGAGATGCGATGATTCATACCCTTGGAGGGTAATGGATGGCTAGGCAGTGAAGTTCTAATTGAGGCTCGGCTATTGCTGTTACTCTCCTGCCATGATCAGAGCTTTAATAGCTCAATAACATATATATATAGCCAATGAAGTTCTAACTGAGGCTCTGCTATTGCTGTTACTCTCTTGCAATGATCTGAGCTTTATTATATATATATAATAATGTGAACAATGAGATAGTGTTTCCTTTGACTTTTCCTAATGCACGTGAATACTATATATCTATCTACAGATTGTGGATAGAAATCTTGAGGCCATCCATTGTTCTAGTAAGTTTTATATCTAGGGCACTAGCATGGACTCTGTAATAAGAAATGTCACGTTGGTGTTAAATGGTCTCAAGATTTTTATCTTTAGAAAGCCAACACACACCGATAGATACCTACATGCTTCGTCTCATCACTATCCCCCCCCTCAAATATTAGGAATTATTTCCACACTAGCTCATCGGGCGAGATCCCTGTTGTCAGAAGAAGAACTTCAACAAGAACTTAGTTACCTCAAAAGGACTTTCTTAAATAACAGTTACTCTCCTAAAAGTATCTATAATCGTCTTAGTGTACGTAATCAACGTAGTAACGAAGATAACTCAAACCCAACAGCCTACATCTCCTTACCGTATATAAGTTCTCTTTCTCCTAAACTAACGAAAATCCTGAAGAAGTTTAATGTTAAAACATATTTCTCCACCTTTCCAAAACTCCGATCTCACCTCAGTCACCCTAAAGTAAAACCCAACCTTCTTCAGTTCCCAGGAGTATACAAAATCATTTCCAGTTGCGGAAAACCATATTATGGCCAGACAGAAAAGTCCATCTTTCTCTCTCTCTCTGCGACTAGAAGAACACCAACGTGGCATTTCTTATAACAGAGTTTTATAACAGTGTCCCTATCCAACCACGTTTTATTGCTAGAGAAAGTAAGAAAGAGTAGATATACGGGATGTTTGTGTCCCGATGCATTTGAACGTCCCTGACGAACCATGGAGCATTTAGAATCATTCCTAAACACTTGTTTTGCACTCGTTGCAATTTAAGAATATTAGTATTAGAGGTGTGTCTCCAAGCTGGAGAAGCATATGTAATTACAGGACGAATCACCATTTAGTAGAGTAGCAGCTTGTTTCTTGTGTTTAATTTACAGTTTTTGTTAATCAGGGGGTAGAGATGGACATTGATTTTGGATACTTTAGTATACATATTCTTGTTTACGCTTAATTTTTTGTTCAACAGTATACCAAGATATTTGGCTTCTGTTTGCCATGCAATTTTGGTAATAAACAATAAGATGTATCCTTTGGAAGAAGCTAATCTTCTAGTGAAGAGCACAGCTATACTCTGCTGGGGATTAACTTGTAATCGCCAGTTGGCGAACCACTGTTCTAGTTTTAAAAGGTTTTCTTGAAGTTTTTTAGTTACAGCCGTGTCATCTGCATAGAGGGACATGATGGATGACATGGGGTTATGTCGAATATCTGCCATATAGATTGAAAATTGAATCGAGGCCAGTAAGGATCCTTGTGGAACCCCAGCTAAAATACGACGTTGAGTTGAAACAGCTCCGTTTATCTTGACCTGCATTGACCGGTCCGTGAGATATGATTTTATTAACAATACCATTTTCAACGGATGTTAACGGTAATGAGTTTAAACTCATTCCATAGTGCCAAATTTTATCACAAGCTTTTGCAATGTCTAGGAATACGGTACCGGTGTGTTGTTTCCAATTAAAACCTGTGGTGATATACTCTATCAATCTTTGTATTAGCTGGGTAGTGCTATGATATTGGCGAAATCCACATTGTTCTTGTGGAATGAGTTCCAGTTTGTCTTCTGAATCTTGGAGTTTGGAGAGGATGAATTTTCCCCCAGTTTTTCCTAGATTTGAGAGCAGGCTAATGCGAAGATAATTTTCAGATAGATGTGGATTTTTGCCGGGTTTATGTACTGGGACTATGTCAGAAATATTCCAAGAGAAAGAAAATATTGTATTCTGAGGATTGTGTTAATTATGTAAGTATGATTCACAACAGACCTACGAGGAAATAATTTGATAACTTTGTTTGTAATGCCATGAGGACCAGAAGCTTTTTTATTCTCAAGGTTCTTTATGATGGCACTTATTTCCATTGGTGAAGTAAGCGTGAACAAGCTGGGACTGTTATCAAAGAGTTTTAGAGTTTTAGTTCTGGCATGGCGATGAATTCCGTATATATAGTCACGGGCGGCTCGTGCATAGGCACTACGGAACTGCAGCACCCCCAGTTTTTCTGGATGTATAAATATATTTATTAATTTATTTATATTTGCTTGTAATATTGAATTTTATCATCAAGAATCCTATACAATTCTCTTATTTTGTATAAAAAATAATAAAAATCCATCTTGTTGCACTTAGGAGGGCGAAGGACGCTAGCGGCACTGTGTTTACCACAGTGTTATATTGTTACGCGCGCAAGCATATGCACGTCATAGTGAGATGCGAGCTATTAGCGTAATGCGGCACTGTCCGTGACTCAGTTCCACTGTTGTTTATATGCAGTTTGCGCCAGTAGTAGAGTATTCGTAGTGCTTATCGTGTTTACTCCGTCTCTTTAAATATTTGGACGTTACAATTAACGTATTTAATTGTAATGTCCAAAAATTGTAAATCCATTCCTTTAATTACGATTAAAGGAATGGATTTTATTTTTAAGTAATTTTTAATTATACTAAAGTATAATTTTATCGAAAATAAGCAATATTTTTTCATGAAACAAAATACGAAGAATATATTTTATTTTTAAGTAATTTTGAATTATACCAAACTGTATAATTTTATCGATAATAAACAATATTTTTTCATGTTTAATTTTTTTTTAATTTTTACCATAATTTTGATATTTTATCCAAACACGTACTTACAGTGTTTATGTATATTTCGAAAGTTGCAGCACCCTCACGATTTCAAGCCACAAGTCGCCCCTGTACATGGTTGATGTTTAAGTTTTCATATGCCGGTCTGCATTGCTTTTCTAAATTCCTTACTATGACTTCAGTTTTTTCTGCATCCGTGTGTGCGGATGTGAGGCCCAGGTCTGATTGAAGAGATTTGCTCTTGTTTCTTAGATTCTTCAAGAGTTTCCAGATGAAACGATCAGTAGGGGTGATAGATGTTAACTTATTTTCCCATAGTTGATAACTACGATTTTTGAGATCATCCAAAAAATTTGAGATAGGTGGTGGTAGGTGGAAGGCCATCACTGAGTGGAGTCAACGCTGAGATGGACGGTCTTTCGCCCACGATTGAGTAGCCTAGGGATCGCCCGAGTTTTAAGAGACGGCTTTACCTTTATAGATGGCAATGCTGTAGCCAATGAAGTTGTAACTGAGGCTCGGCTATTGCTGTTACTCTCCTGCTATGATCAGAGCTTTAATAGCTCAATAACACCTTATCACCACAGTGTCCTCTACAGATAACGGGGAAGATGAAAAGCATTCTTGCTTCGCCCCTTTAAGCCAGTCCTTATAAGATATAAGATATTATTTTAATATAATATTTAGCGAGTGATTAGTTAAGGAGTGAAGTTATTCAATAAAGAATTTTATTGTTTATTGAATAATAGAAAATAATACAGAAATATATATACAGAAAATAATACAGAAACTCCGAACAGCAATGGAGAAACTAGTGAAACCTTCGCTCCTCATTCTAACTAAGAAATGTCCCAAAGTCTTGATGTTCGAATGGGGGGATCTCCTCATTAAAGACATAACTAAACCTATTCCAGAACAGCTAAAGGGTTTCTTAGACCTAAAAGAGGAGGAAACAATGGCGCTATATAACACTCTTGTCCGATTAATAAAAAGGCAGGAAGAGCAGTTGATCTCGCAGATATTGAAGTTCAATAACGAATAACTTTAGGGCTAAACTTAACATTATTCTCTCTTTAGAGTTCATAGAGGTGGGGTTGATAGAACCGGAGCTGCGAAGGCTTACATCGAGGCGGAGCAGCTCCCTCTGAGCTGCATCACTCGGGCCAGACTCTTCTCCCATCTCTTGGTCCTCTATCTACTCTGAGTTTCCCATAGTCTTTCTACAGCTTTCCTTTTCAGGATTTTTCCTTTTTTTAAAAAGTGAAAAATCAACGACCGTTTTAGAAGCACCCCTGGGGGACAACAGCTAAAACAGGTCAGTTGAGGCCTCTTTTCTCTACTCTACCACTATACACCTCTACCTTTTTATCTTCCTCTCCTACTATCTACTGAATCTCAGCACCTGTCTTACTGCATAGGCCGATGATGAGATATGTTGCACTCACAAAATATATAATAGAGAATTTTATATATATGAGGATTGCTTTCATGGATACCGCTGGATCTTCTCATTCCCATTAACACCTCTTAACTGCTAATTCTCATTTAGAGGTTTTCGGACCAGATATTTCCGACATGGTGACAAATCGGAGCGATGAAGCGAGACCCTTCCAGAAAAACATGTCATAAGGTTGCATTTGTAAATGTAGTTCGAAGAACATTCTTTGTGCTCCTCTGCTCCTCTGGTCATCAAATTCTCCTGATTTGCATCCAATCGAATATTTGTGGGATCATGTAGAACGCAGCATCCTTCGGCGCTGACCACTGACACGTTATTCTGTCTAGTTAGTCCAGAACATCTCAGGATACCTTCAGTGGTCTAGTGGAGTAAAGGCTAAGACGGACGTAAGCGGCTATCTCTGCCAAAGGAAGTCCAACACGCTACTAGATAGTCATAACATTTAGTTCATCAATGTATATACTTGATAAACTTGTTTCGAGTTTTTTGAAAATATTGGAACCTTGTAATCTTAATTAAGCAATATAACTTGAGCAACAAGTAATTTCTTTGACACACATACATATAACTTTAGTATTATTTTTTTAATGTTAAGTTAATAACATACATATTAAAAATTTAAACGTAAATGTAATATATATATATAAATGTAATAAATATAATTCAATATTTTAAAATAATATTAAATTACATAAAGTACTAAATATACTATATAAAGTTTAATAAATATATTTAAATTTTTGGGGAAAAAAATAAAAACCCTTCAGACACCTTTGACTCAAACACCTTTTTAAATCTCAAATGTAATATGTATAACTATTTCACCTAATGACTTGGAGGGTAACGGATGGCAATGCTGTTGCCAATGAAGTTCTAACTGAGGCTCGGCTATTGCTGTTACTCTCCTGCCATGATCAGAGCCTTAATAGCTCAATAACACCTTATCCCTACACTGTCCTCTACAGATAACGGGAAGATGGAAAGCATTCTTGCTTCGCCCCTTTAAGCCAGTCCTTGTAAGGACTTTGAATAATAATAATAATGGTGGAAACTATAAATCGAAGTTTCTGATACATCCTGTTAAGATGTATTCTTTGAGAAACAAAAGCATACTAATCGGATCTTTTGTTTTTTATTTATAGCATTCAGAAAGACCAAAGTCGCCATTTATTAAATTTGAGATTTAAGACATGAATACCTCAAGTATATCGCGATGTTCTTTATTTGGGAAACAAGAAACGTTAAAAATGTAAAAAAGCAATTTGTAACAGGTATTATTATTTCATAATGGAAAAAATTAGTATTATATTATATTTTTACTATTCATTTAATTGAATTTTTAATTGACTGAATCGATTAAAAAAAATGCCAACATTTTAAAAGTTATGTTCGGTTACTTTTGATTCTAAACCTGAAATATATAAATACCGTGACACACTGAATCTGTTTTTATACCTCCTATAACAAATGCGAAAATTATCTATTTAAAAAAAAAAAAAACAGTTAATTTTAGCTTTAAAAACAACAATTTCAGTTATATTCTAAAAGTAATACCTTATGTTAAGTTATTATTTTCCTAATAGGCAACCACGAATATCTTTTGACCAATGCAGGATGTTGGCCGAGTGACTAGCGCATCTGTTCTCTAAAATAGGGGGGTTCGAATCGGACATGATGTTTTGTGAATGTGTCTTACGGTAGTGAATGAAGTTCATCGCGCGGTGTGAGACCACCCGCACACCCGTCATATTCAATGAAAGCCTGCAGTGGCTTGTGGAGAAGGATGGTTCCGTGCTTGATCTCTAGAACAGGCTTTCCGGATTAATCTAATCATGAGCCTGTCCACCGTGTTACTAATACGAATTATACGTATTATACGCTTGCAGTCCTTCGTGAGCGGAATACACATCAAAAATATTTCCCGATGCACATTTTCATGGGCCTCCTATCCACGAAAAGTTTTTGTAAACATATAGTACATTAGTACCGTACGTTGACTAAGGTTGTTTTTTATTATTTATTTTTATTAATTTTACATGTGTTGATATTTTTATTTACATAGACTGGAACGTTGCTTCAAACATAAAACGTTTTAAGCTTCTGGTTCTTGATAAGCTGGGCGGAACTCCCACCTAAACACAATCACAAACATCCATGACCCTGGCGGGGATTCAAGCTCGCCGCTTGTTGGTTAGAGACGAGATACATTAACCATTTCGCCAAACAGAGTGGCTTACATTCACAAATACCTATGTTGACAAACTTATTTGGACACCTAGTTGTGATAAAAAAAAACTTTTTAATTAAATTTTACCGAGTGGGGCCGCAATTGGCCTGAATGACAGTAAGTACACTCCAGATAATATTTTCAACCAATTTCTGGTACATCGCAGCAGGAATATTCTTTCATTCCTCGCACAAAGTTCTCTCCATTGCTGATGACGGCAGCTGTGGTCTGGAAAGAATTCGTCGTTCTAATTCGTCCCAAAGATGCTTGATGGGGTTAAGGTCTGGACTCTGAGCTGTCCAGTTCAACGCTTTAACGTTGTTTTGTGGAAAGCAGACTCGGACACACCGTGCAGTATGTCAGCAGGCATTGTGGGCCGAAACATGCAAGGGTCACTGCCGAAGTACTTTCATAGAGTCGGAACCATTACGTTATCCATGATGTCCAGGTAGCCATCAGACGTAATGGTTTTGGGCACTTCCGCCAATGAACCAAGCCTCATCCAACTCAAACACTTCCATACCATTACCGAGCCTCCACCAAACTTAACAGTTCGGTGGAGGATGAACTCCTGCTTTGATCTCCAGATCCAAACACGACCATTAGAGTGAAACATTTGGAAGCGTGATTCTTCGCTGCACAGAACCCTTTTCCAATCACCTACAATCCGTGAACGGCATCTAAGACACCGTTCCAAAAGTCGGATGACGTTGACGGAAGGGGGGGGGTGATGTGTGGCTTGTTTGCAGAAGAAGTCTGTCGCCGTAACCTAAGGCATGCAATTCTTTACGGAGAGTTCTAGTGTCGGCAGATGTCTCTGTAGATCCCTCCAACAAGCATTAATTACACGAGATTCGTAAGAGCTGTCTTAGCTGTAGGTAAGAAGACCATACCAAAAGGTTTCCGGAAGGAGCACATCCCTGGATGGGATGATGATAGTAATAAACTGTATTAAGAATATCTAGAGTGTGGCGATCCTGACATTAGAGATGAACTCATTCACAGTCTTGACACCAGCCGACAGAATAAATGGATTGAAACAATAGAAAGACTCGATTTTTGGCACTCCAGTAGAAAAGCATGGAGCCTTCTAAGAAAACCAGGTAGGTGGCATCCTGACTGCCCGGGAACAATCAGCTATTTCTCCTAACCAATATGCATCACATATTGTCAACACGTCAAGATATACCATCAAGGACAAATAACACACTCTTCAAATAAAAAGAGAACTTACATATTTGAAAAATAACAGACCATCAGACCCTCTATATTCACGCCCCTTCATTCTTGAAAATATTAACACTGCTCTAATGGATATGAAACCAAGCAAGGCTCCAGATTTCGATGGAATTCATCCTGATTTCCTGTTGAAGACAGGCCAAAAAGCTCGACAGTTGTTGGCTTGCTCCTTCTCTGACATCCTCCAGACTGGTAGACTTCTAAAAGAGTTTAAGAGGACAAAAATTATCCCCATCTTAAAACCAGGAAAAATCAACAACAAACCAGAAAACTACCGACCAATCGCCCTGCTTAGCACCTGCTATAAGCTCCTAGAAAGGCTCATCCTTAATAGAATTGCCCCTAAGATAATAGAACAAGTCTCAGTGGCACAGGCCCGATTCAGACATAAGCAAAGCTGCTGTCATCAGATTCTATCACTCACCACACATATACTGTAGAGGCAGGCTACCAACAATGCCGGAAAACAGCTGTATCTTTTGTAGATCTTGCCGCAGCTTACGATACAGTCTGGAAGCATGGAGCAGTCTGCGAGTTATTCCATGCATTCCCATGTAGAACAACTAATCGATAACATGCTAGGCAACCGCCTGTTCCAAGTGTGTATGGACGAGAACAAAAGTAAACAAAGAACACTAGATAATGGACTTCCACAAGGGTCAGTTCTGGCTCCCTTCCTTTTTAACTTATACATCGCAGATTTGCCTAATACAGCGTCCAAGAAGTTTGCTGCGCTGATGACATTGCTTTAGCCACCAGACACACCAATTTTACTACAATGGAAGATACACTAACAAACGATCTTGCAGTCCTAGAAGAATACTTCAGCAAATGGAGATTACGCACAAATCCTAGCAAAACAGAAGTCTCATGCTTCCACCTGAACAATAACCAGGCTAACAAAGAACTCATGGTCTACTTTAACCACAAACTGCTACGCTACAACAGATTCCCGAAATACCTGGGCATCACTTTGGATAGAACTCTGTCTTTTAAACCACATCTCATTAACACAGCATCCGAGCAAAAAACAACAAATAATATACTGCAAAAACTATGTGGAACAACTTGGGGTGCCTCAGCAACAAGCTTCTCAGCACTGCTCTTGGCCTCGTTTACTCTATTGCTGAATACTACTCCCCCTTATGGCTGAACAGCGCCCATGTGTATTTGGTTGATGCTCAGCTTATCACCACTATGCGGCTTATTTCTGGAACTGTAAAATCAACCCAAACCTACTGGCTCCCACTGCTAAGCAACATCCCACCTCCGTAGATCCAAATTTCTTCTGCACGAATATAGCAAAATCATGGAAATCCAAAATCTTCCAATCCACGAAGAGATCCCACCCCAGGAAATAAACAGGCTAAAGTCAAGGCAACCTTCAATCTTAACAGCAAAAAATCTTGCAGAGACAAATTTCAACATGAAGGAGAAGTGGAAAGGGTCCTGGAGTAACACTTTAACAGGGATCTTCCACGAATTAGTGGACCAACATAGATACCTTCGGGTTTTGACCTACACCGGAAAACTTGGTCTACCGTTAACCGAATCCGCACCAACTATGGCAGATGTGCAGACCACCTTTACAAATGGGGCATGATTACCTCACCTAGGTGCGACTGTGGATCACCCCACCAGACAATTAATCATATTACAGTAGAATGTGTCCAACGTACATACAGTGGAAACCTGTCAGACTTCATCCATGCTACACCAAGTGCAATTGACTGGATAATCAACCTAGACATTCAGTTGTAGCCTATTCTTGAGTGTCACTTTTATGACTGTATTATTTTTTATTATTGTATATATGTCTATTACTATGTCCATATATATAGTAAGGATTAATGTAATGTAACTTTTCATGTGTGAGCCATGCGCTAAATAAATAATCCAGGTTGACTGCGAGTTCCGTCGCTGATGAACTGCGAGATGTTCGAATGTTCCGAGACGGAGCTTGTCGATCAACGTCAGTGAGTGTCGTTGGCCCACCAGGGCGTTTTCCTACTGTGGTGACACTATCAACTTTCGATCTGTGAATGACATAAACAACAGTGGATTTCGGTATACTGAAAGGTAGCAATATCAAGAAAAGAAAGACCACTGATGTGACACTCAACTACCATCCCACGTTGGAAGATGGTTGCTGAACGTGGTATCTTGACATCAAGTACTGTGCAAAACATGTCCACATCCCACATTTATTACCACACTTACGTAGATACCCACTGAATGGAGGTAGTATCCGTGGTATATAATTCAGACATTTACATTCCCCGGGATATCATTCAGTGATATGCCAATGATTCTTATACTAGCAGCAGTATCGGAACAACAGTTCCGATACTGCTGCCATTTACTGGAAAATATTCCAGTAATTTCTAAAAGATATGTCTTAATAACTCATAATTCCATATATTTTTTTTGGATTGTTTTAGACTTAGTTGAGTTAGAGAGATTTTATTCCTCATAAATGATCAGTGCGGAGATACACCATTTCTGATCTTAGATGCTAACTACTGATATTAGCTTAGAGAAACGTATTGCAACATTTACGTTTCTCTACGTTTCTCTAAGCTGATATCAGCAGTTAGCATCTAAGATCAGAAATGGTCTATCTCCGCACTGATCATTTATGAGGAATAAAATCTCTCTAACTCAACTAAGTCTAAAACAATCCAAAAAAAAATATATGGAATTATGAGTTTTTAAGACATTTAGGAGATTGCAGAATCAATCGACCGTGAGATGCGGTGATTGATTCATTCAATCCCATACCCTTGGAGGGTAATGGATGGCAATGCTGTAGCTAATGAAGCTCTAACTGAAGCTCGGCTATTGCTGTTACCTTCCTGCCATGATCAGAGCTTTAATAATAGCTCAATAACCTTATCCCTACACTGTCCGCTACAGATAACGGGGAATATGAAAAGCATTCTTGCTTCGCCCCTTTAAGCCAGTCCTTATAAGGACTATAAGAATTGCAACATTTAAATCATTTATCTGTTTGTTGGATTATGTTTTGGATTGCTATATCTATAGAACTAGAGAGATTTTATTCCTCATAAATGATCAGATTTCCATCAAGTTATTGATTTGATGGAAATTTATTTTTCCTTTCAAAAAGTTTTAAGTCCGTTAGATTTAAAAAGAAAGCTACAGTTTAAGCTATTTGCAATATGAGTTTTTCTGAGTTAGACAACATTCAAATCCGCTACATCTATCGAAAAATAAGCTAAATTGACAATCTTGTCATAGACTGATAATGATAATATCAATTAACCTCGACTTTTTTTTTATTCTGTTCTATAGTTTTACGAACTTAAGGGTTTAGCTTATAATAGCAATATTACTATTTTAATGAATAATTGTCAACAGATATAAGCAGCAACCTCAGCTACTTATATCTGTTTTGTAAAGAATTTGAACTAATTTTTTTCTAGCGTTATTAACAATTTAAATGTTTTTTAGTTTTTTTTTTTTTTCGAAAACTATATTAACACACCTTTTATATTTGAAAATAACTTTTTTATTTTAATTGCAAGTGAAATTTGAACAAAGTACGAATCGACCGTGAGATGCGGTGATTGATTCACCAATCCAATACCCTTGGAGGGTAATGGATGGCAATGCTGTAGCCAATGAAGTTTTAACTGAGGCTCGGCTATTGCTGTAACCCCCCCCCCCTACCATGATTAGAGTTTTAATTGCTCAATAACACATTATTCTTAAACTGTCCTCTACAGATAACGGGGAAGATTGAAAGCATTCTTGCTTCGCCCCTTTAAGCCAGTCCTTATAAGGACTATAAGGAACAAAGTACAACCCCGTGTGGTGCCTGGGATAAGAATAGCCCCAATGTAGCCCATGCATGTCGTATGAGGCGACTAAAATAGGTACCCAGGGAGGGTAATGGATGGCAATGATGCAGCCAATGAAGTTTTAACTATTGCTGTTATCCTCCTGCCATGATCAGAGCTTATAGCACTATATTATCCCATCCATACAATTTCTTCTACAGATAACGGAGAATATGAAAAGCATTCTTGCTTTACCAATCTAACCCAAAAAAAAAAAAAAAAAAAGAGAACAAAGTACAGTATAATGCAAAGTACACCCTGAAATGAAGTTAGAGATTTAGGGTTTGTGGTAGGTAGACAGAGAGTTCAAGTTTAGAAGACAGGTTACTAAGGTAGCCCAGAAGATTACTTGGCTATTGGAGAACACATTAACAAGTAGAGATAAGGAAGTTGTTATTCCTCTTTATAAGGCCTTGATGCGTGACATCTGGATTACTGTGACCAAGTCTGGGTTCTTGGGGATGAGGAAGTCGTGAGAAATTTCAGAGCCGAGTGACCAAGATGGTGAGTGGTCTGTGGTATATTCCCTATGAAGATTAGATTGAGAGTCTGCGGATTGCAGAAGTTGATTGATAGGAGAAAAAGAGGGGATATGATAGAAACATTTAAGTTGTTTAAAGGATTTTATAGGATAGATACAGGAGAAATGTTTCAGCACTTGATTAGAGGGACCAGAACAAGGGGTCATCCCTGGAAGTTGAATAAAGGTGTGGTTAGTAGGGGGGGGGAGGTGAGGACTAAACGTTTTGCTTGGAGAGTTGTGAATGGGTTGCCAGAGTCAGTTGTAAGTGCTTTGTCTGCTAATGGGTTCAAGGAGAGGTAAGATAGATTGTGTGGATAGTTTGGGTCTCTCATAATGAAGCTTAGGACTCCATTGAGGCGCCTGTATAATACTGCTACTACTACTAATATATAATATATATCTTATTATATATTATGCTATATATGTACATGTATATTAATATTAGAAATAACTGTGGCGTCACACAAAATAAAGTACAAGAACAAACATTTAAAGCTAGTAGAACATCCGGATGTCTCAACAGTCTCATCTGGGAGAATAAAAGTATAATATACCAACATCAGAATATACAAAGTGGTAGACAGACAAGTGGTAACATATGCACCAAAAATACGTGCAGTAATTACAAAAATTATACAAATTAAAGAAAATTTGAGGCATAACAATAATAAACAAAATTAGGAATTCACAAATCAGAAATACAGAATTATATTCAGACATAACAATTGGTGTGACTGAGAGTTTGAGGTATTGGTGGAGTATTTCGCAGGTAAGAAAACCTTACGACTGCGAATGATAAGAGTTAAATTAGCATTAATATTTAATATTTTTTATTATATTTATTAGTACACAGAATAATTTTTTTTTTTTTTTTTTTTTTTACATTTTATTATGTCTCAGTATAAGTTACATACAACAATAATATTTACAGTATTTACAATAAGGATTATTACAGAATTTTTTTTTTTTATGTCTCAGATGAATTGCATACATAGTTGCTGTAGTAATTATATGTATATAATATTTATAACGCATTACAAGTGTGTATAACAGATCCTTGCAAGTTAGTAATTTTCTTCCTCGAAGCTTAGCAGAGCTTATCTGAGGAAGATAATAGATGACAGAGGGTGGTGGTTTCATGGTTGTGTTCCTATAGTGGTCACAAGCCAGGTGTTGATTTTACTGTTTGTTGGTACGTGCTTGAAAGACTTCGACTGCTATTACAGTTTAACTAATAATAATAATAATAATAATTTAGATAATAATAATAATAATAATAATAATTTTTTTTAAACATTTTATTATGTCTCAGTATAATTACATACAATAATAATATTTACAATATTTACAGTAAGGTTTATACAGAATTTTTGAATTTAGAATATAATAATAATAATATTTTTTTTTCATAAACGACTTATTTGTTTTTGTTTTTACAATGAAAATGATAAGGTTTACTATCACACAGAGTATCTGCACACACACACACACAATGAAAAACATATTATCTTTTCTGTCCAGTACGAAAATTCGATATACAAAATGCAGAGTACATTTTATTAATATGAATATAAATTTTTTTAAACTAGCTAAATATGGATTGGCACCAATGTGCACACAATTCACGATACAATGCAGTAATGCAGCATACACACACAATTCAATAATAATAATAATAATTTTTTTTTTTTTACATTTTATTATGTCTCAGTATAAGTTACATACAATAATAATATTTACAGTATTTACAATAAGGATTATACAGAATTTTTTTATTTATTTTTTTTTATTTTATTTTTTTCATGTCTCAGATGAATTGCATACATAGTTGCTGTAGTAATTATATGTATATAGTATTTATAACGCATTACAAGTGTGTATAACAGATACTTGCAAGTTAGTAATTTTCTTCCTCGAAGCTTAGCAGAGCTTATCTGAGGAAGATAATAGATGACAGAGGGTGGTGGTTTCATGGTTGTGTTCCTATAGTGGTCACAAGCCAGGTGTTGATTTTACTGTTTGTTGGTACGTGTTTGAAGGACTTCGACTGCTATTACAGTTTAACTTTTTTTTTTTTTTTTGTGAAGATAGGGTTGGATTTAGACATGGTGTGTTTGTTTCTTTGTGTTCTTGTAGTGGTAGTT
The DNA here is from genome assembly GCF_054136105.1 of Typopeltis vanoorti. Taxonomy (NCBI): domain Eukaryota; kingdom Metazoa; phylum Arthropoda; class Arachnida; order Uropygi; family Thelyphonidae; genus Typopeltis; species Typopeltis vanoorti. Next base: position 63,377,479 of record NC_143572.1, read on the forward strand.
TTTTGAGGGGGGGGGGGGTTGTCGTAGGTTTTTGTGTGTGTGTATGTGTGGTGGGGGAGAGAGAAACAGGAATTGCTCTAATTTTCATTCTCGCTATAATATTTATATAGTGCCTGTTTTAGTTCTCTGTATGTTCCTAGGTTTCTGTTGTCGAACGGCAGTTTGTTTATCATGTCAGGTACGTAGAAGTTTCGGATGGCTTTGCCGTAGTGATTGTTGTACTTATATGTTATGTAGTTTGTTGACTGTGGTCTTGTTATTTGATATGTTGTTCTGGTTACTCTATATGTTGGGCTGTAGTAGTGTTTTAACATGACTGTGTAGTGGCGTAATTGTTTCACCTTAAATATTTTGTGTTTTGTCCATGCTTCCTGCATAAGGGTGGGTTGTTCCCAGAATATCAGTTTTATCATTTTATCTTGCAACCATTGTAGCCTGTTAAGTCTGTAGTCTGCGCAGAATGCGTATGATGCGATTGCATATCTTAAAATGTTTTCACATAATGCTTTATAGATTAGTATTTTTATGTGGGTTGGGGCAATGTCTTTTAATCTGTATAGTTTGCTTGCTATTATCCTAAGCTTGGTATGTAGGTAGTTTGTATGGCTATTCCAACTTTGATCTGCATCGAAGTGAAGTCCAAGGTAGCGTGTTGTTTTCATCTGTGTGATGGTTGTGATTTTAGGTTCTGCACTTTGTGTATAGGAGGATGAATGTTTGATAGTGAGATAATAATAATAATAATAATAATAATAATAATAATAATAATAATAATAATAATAATAATAATAATAATAATAATAATAATAATAATAATAAAACTAGAAAACTAATGACTATTCATCATGAGTTACATCCACGAAGTGATGTTGACCGGTTGTACCTACCGAGGAGAATAGGTGGACGGGATCTGCTGCAAGTGAGGCAGACTGTGGAAGAAGAAGAAATTGGTTTAAGAAATTACATCGACAATAGCTCTGAGCCAAGGCTTCAAGCAATTACACAAGAGGGCCTTCTAAAAGCAACAGGAAACAAATCCGATTACAAAAAGGAACAACAAAATATCCGATATGTGCGCTGGAAAAATGAACCCTTGCATGGCCAATTTCTTCGAGATACTGAGGACAAAATTGACGTGAACAAGACATGGTAATGGCTACAACACGGATACATTAAAAAAGAAAGAAGGATTTATTCTAGCAGCTCAAGAACAGGCATTACAAACTAATGCAATCAAAGCAAAAATTTTCAACATCAATAATAACAGCAAATGCAGATTATGCAATCAGAAAGATGAGACTGTAGAACATCTAATCAGCGCCTGCAGCAAAATAGCTAAAACTGACTATAAATACCGTCATGATCAAGTGGCCAAAATAGTTCATTGGTATGTATGCAAAAAAAAAAAAAAAAAATGGCTTTCCTACTTCTGATAACTGCTGGAAGCATAAAATAGAGACTGTATTGGAAAACGAAATAGCAAAAATTCTCTGGGACTTTAGAAAACAAATTGATCGGCATTTGGAACACAATAGACCTGACATCACAATTATCGCACATCGACAGGTTTGGATTATCGATATTGCAGTACCCAGTAATAACAACATCAACAACAAAGAACTGGAAAAAATTAATAAATATCGAGATCTGGCAATCGAAGTTGGCCGACTGTGGCTTAAACACACCAAAGTCATCGGAATAGTTATCGGTGCACTTGGTGCAACTTCAAAGAAGCTGTCCAACTATTTACAGCAATTAAACATCATTGAAGTGACCCCATATGACCTACAAAAAACAGCATTACTTGGAACAGTCCATATTTTAGGACGCTACCATTCTACCCAAGAATCTGAATTGTTCTGAATCACCAGTCGTATTTTTATTTATATGATATCTTGTTTTGACTGTGTATCAATTACGTAAATAAAATAATAATAATAATAATAATAATAATAATAATAATAATAATAATAATAATAATAATAATAAAAGAACATTAGTTACTTTCGTAACTCTGCTACTAGTATGTTCTTTCTTGTGGTTATATCAACTACTTTAATATCATTTTGTTCTAAGTGTTTATCAGAACTTTCCAGACCCCCCCCCCTCTACATTTTTTTATTAAATCATTTGAGTGAGCTTTCATAGTAATGATAACCCAGAAATGCTATCTGGGTTATCATAGCTGATTTTAATCGATAATTTTCAATTTTGTGACATTCATAAGAATAAAAGGGAGAAGGAAGAAGAAATAAGCTTGACAGGAAAGGACAAACCTGTTGGCTTGATTTCATCGATAAGCACTTACCATGAACTGGGAATCTGCCATGGAGCGTATGTTATGAGTTAAAATAAATAAAGCTTACAAATTGCACGCCGGACTGATTGTATGTGGCTGTCTTTAGGTAAAAAAATGAATTTCACAGCTGTTCATGTATGTTATTATTATTATAATTTTAATGAATAATTTGTCTATAATCATCTTTTATATTTAAAATAACTAAAAATATACTTCTATATTACTAAAAATTTCACAGCTTTTTTATTCAAAATCAACTTATATTAACACACCTTTTAATTTTAAGAATAATATTTTTATTTTAATTGTAATGAAAAAAGCATTTGTTAAAAGATTTTTCTGTAAACTTATACCACATTTGTACTGGGTTGGCTAAAAATGTTTTTTGTTTAAATTAATTTTTATTTTTATATTTTTAGAATTTTTTATTTATTTTTAAATAGTCCGAAAACCTTGCTGTCTAGTGATCAAACACGGAACATTTACAAGCCACTTCTGGACTCCAATAAGCGGGGGAAAGTAGTTTCACACTAAAGAAAATAAACTAACTAAATAAATATTACAGTAAAAGTAATGTTTAAGTAGGTTCAAGTGGTAGGTGTAAAATTTGTGGTTCTGACACGGCCAGTATAAAATAAGTATTTCGAAAAGAGGGGTCACTTATATCCCCTTGTACACCGGCATATACGGTATGAAACAAGTGATATTCATACAATGTGGCCTATAACTCAGTTAAAGTGTGAAGAATTTTTTTTGATTGTTAATTTTTTTTTTTTTCAGGTATTCCAAGGAACATTTGGGAAATTTATTAGATCCGAGACGTGGTTTCAGCAAGATGGAACAACTGACGTTATTTGTAAATAAGATCAAATCATCGTCATAATCAAGATCAGATATTCTAAGATTCTTAGACCACTTTATTTCCAATCCTAAAAATAGTTATTTCCTAACCAAAAGCAATTGGTTAGGAAATAACTATTCATTACTTTTTTTGTTCGTCTACGTTTATATATAATTTTTTTCATTCCACCAATAATAACAAAAAATAAATGAAATGAAAAATAGCCATTACTAATACTAAAAAAAGTTTGCTAGCCCTAACAAAGTAAAATTATATACATAATAAATATGCACTTAACTCACAAATGCCTCCAATATATGATAGGGAAAGTTTATGTGGAATTGAAGAAACATAGATGCTCATTTACGTTCCTTGGATTCCTGTTGGTATTCAAGTGCTACAGAAAGTTAAGGTAACAGCTTGTATTTCGCATTCTTTTAATTTTGATAATAGAGTCTTCTTTGAAGGACAATTAATGTGTGTGCGGGCTATGAATTCGAAACTCCGTACGTCTTGGAAGTTCGTGATTATATTTTATTTTAAATTTAAAAACGATTTAACGTCTTTCATAATTTCTATCCATGGACAAGTGATATTACAGACCACTTTGATATATAATGCATACATCATAAGTCTCTTTAGTTTATTAGAAAAACATTAAAATATTTGAACTATATTTGAAATTTTTCAAACTGCAGAAATCACTAAATACTTTGTAATCAATTGTAAAGTTTCGCTTCTTCCATAAGTATCGAGTGCACTCCCTTTTATCAGAAACTTTGAAAGCCCAAAGTTTCTGATAAAAGCTTGAAAAACTAAGGTATTATTGGAGCAAATGCAACGCCATCTATACATTGGATGGTTTATTTGAAATATATTACGCGCGAGCAAGTGTAGATAATGCACCAATAGCGCATTAGCTTTTAAAAATGACGTAACAATGTGAATGCTACACGCATGACCGCACTGTTTGTTATTTGAGTGTTGCATTTTTTTTTTATTTCGTAAAGCACACCTTTATTTTGTTTCATACAAACTACGTTCTTCCCTATATGATTCTGATTTTTAATATCGCTTGACCATTTGGCAGAATATAACTTTAATTTCTTCCAAAGTTAATGAAAGTGTGAAAGAGAAAGAGTGTAAACACCAACGTCACCACACTTCCAACAAGATCAGCTGCACTCAATGGTCCACTTTCCTAATCTGAGATGAGTGGCTATTAGAGAACACAGTAATCTTTAAAGCACTTTTGACCCCTCAAGTACAACGGGGGTCACCTCTCGCTGGAACAAATTCTGCGTCTCTCTCACGGGAAGGCCTTCTACACACTCTCAAATATACGGGGAATGTGAAGCAGAAAATCCGATTTCTACGCCTCAATCGCCCCTGTCGCCTGTAGGGATGTACTTGCATGCGATCACCTTCTACCACGTGTCCCGACCTCTGTCGTCCTATTATTACAGTCTCTTAAACTACGCTAAAGTGTTCGCTAAATCCACCTCTTCACAACTCTATAGGTGAAGCTGCACGCGAGGATATCTCTCCTCCCACCCTTCCCCCTACTGAGGTGCCGGTTGGCCACAAAGACACGCGCACAAACACGCACACAGACATCAATGGTCCAGTCTCGTGAACAACATCTTTTATGCGCTCACAATATCGCCGATTTCAGGAAGACAGCTACCGAGTTGGCTTTAAGAGTTTCAATATTTTAAAAACGAGAACAGAAATTGATTTTTTAACCAAACTGTTGAGCGCTTTTAGTGCGTATGCGTTTGATGACAGTAAAAATGGAGTTTTAGGTTCAATTTTTAGTCTTTCAGTAATGGAAAATTCGCAATTTACGTCTCACGCAGTTCAGGTATCACGTGACTGTCATAAATTCGTCATAACTATGAAATTTACAATCTATATCACGCGCACGTATCACATGATCAGAATGATTTCACGAGATCATAACTACGAAATCTACAATCAGTATCACGCGCTTTGGTATCACATGATCCAAACTGAATTCGCGAGACCATAACTTAGAAATCTACAATCTGTGTCGCGCGCTTTGGTATCACATGATCAGAATGAATTCGCGTGACATAGCAGTGAAACTGACAATGACTGGTACACCAGTCGTGTCATTCTAATTTTTATCCTCACGCAACAACCAAAGAGAAAGAAAACTGTAGTGGGGGGGGGGGAAAATCATTAAAAAAAATGAAAAATACGGTAGCAATCTAGTGCAATGGGAAGTTGCAAATTTCGTTCACCAGCAAAAGTGTCATGTGAGGGTTCATAGACAAGTAACACGTGACTCATTGGATCGGAATGATTGATAGATGCTTCCATTTTGTTTCGCTTATCAGGGATAGGAGGGGTCCCCTGAACGCTGAAGAACAGCACCACAGCAAACAGTCATTAAGACTGTAATTAGACTGCAGGAACCTTTCTATCATCGTAGCGTAAAATTACACCTCGCTCACAGTCGTGTCGGAAGCAGGGCCAGGGGGTGGTTGTGTCGCAAGGAAGTATAAACTCGATCTCCAGCAGCCGACAACATGGATCATGCTGTCCCGAATTACCTGTGCGAGCTACGGGGCTTACACACACGCACACACCTTTCGGACCCCGTTTGCCCGAATTGCGTGCCCGCTCGCGAAAGCACGGCTTCCGCTCCCTTCGTTGCTCTACCTTCCGCCACGTCGCCGCTGCTGAAGTTGAAACGCCCAGAAGAGCGGCGACCCACTGGAGACAGTCTTCCGACAACGCACGAGGTGATTTCCGCCAGGCCGCCAAGTCGTTGTAAGGCGTGACAACTGGGTTTGTACGTGTCCAGAGAAATTCAGAAAACCAGTGACCCTCGGTAATATGTACTTCGAGAGTAGTTCACGCGCACGCACACGCACACACACACACACACACACACCACACACACACACACAATAGGCCTGTAGATAACTTTCTTTTTTTTTTTTTTTCTGAAGAATCATCTACTGTCATCAGAAAATTCACTTTTAAACACTCATCAGGTAGCCGAGCTCATCTTGTTCATTTCATGCTGTTGTCATAGTTACACGGGCTTCTACTGCTTTTGATCTTATCAAATTTTGAAAATTGTCTTCGTTTTCTGCCAGGAAAGCGCATTAAAAATCATAAGTGTGTTAATCTCAAGTTGAGCACTTTATTTTTTGGTGAATTACATACAAAATGTAATGCTTTTTTTATGTAAAAAAAAATATTTTTGTAGTAATGGCCACTTACAGTTCTTTTGCGATATACGCGTTTGTCAATAGGGATAAACCCACCCACTGTAAACTGCCAAGGTAAAAATTGAACAAAACCGAAGATACATTCGGTTTCGATCAGCACATGAGACTCAACCTTCGCGAACTTCATAAGTGCTCCAAACTCTTCAATAGTAAATTAATTGATGGGGAAATAGATTTAAATGAGGAAGAATTGGTACAATTAATAGATGACGTCGAACAAAATGGCGGGGAAAGTTCTGTCGAAGATTCTGATTGCGATGAATCCGTTAAAGAATTCAATTTAAAGAAATTAGCAGAAGGATTGGACACGGCAAGAAAGTTATTTTATGGATAATGATCTCTCAATAGAGCGCTCCGGAAAATTCACGAGACAACTGGATATTTGTTTAGCTCCGTATTATGAACTTAATAAAAAAATTGCTGCATAATGGTAAGCAAAGTCTTATTACTGACTTCTTGATAACTAAACCAGCTGAAGTATGCAATGAGAATTATACAGATGATGTCCAAAAGATATCAAGTGATGACGACGTCCGGCCACTCGTAAATAAAGAACATCTACGAAATGTTAGTTTAGAAGAGAGTGATGACGATTAAAATACACACTTTATTTTATTTTGCCTAAAACATTTATGCATCATGTGCAATGAAGTTTATGTACAATTTTTATTTTTTTATAATTTTATACTATGTATTTGTTTCATAGTTTATATGTTTTCTTAACTTATATGAATTAAATAAAAATATTTTTTTGTTGGATATGTCATTGTTTATATAATCTTTAAAAAAAAATGATTTCGGAACCTAACCCTACTTTTTCTATGTGATCTGAGTCTCGCATAACGCGACATTTTTGTGGAACCTATTACCCTCGTATAATGCGGATGTTAGGTTCTACAAAAATGTCGCGTTATGCGCTAATCAGATTGTGTCATCTTCGTTCTTATTAAGAGTGATAGACTATTAAAGATTTTAGTGACTAAATGAGTAGAAACATTTAGTAGACAACATATAGTTATCCGTGGATGTAGATATGCAATTGCCCTTATAAGGACTGGCTTGAAGGGGCGAAGCAAGAAAGCTTTTCATCTTCCCCGTTATCTGTAGAGGACAGTGTAGGGATAAGGTGTTATTGAGCTATTAAAGCTCTGATCATGGCAGGAGGATAACAGCAATAGCCGAGCCTCAGTTAGAACTTCATTGGCTACAAAATGCATTTGCCAGAGACGAACGATGTTATTTAAGAAGATATATTTGGAATTTATTATGGTATATTAAAATTTGCTGTTATTATATTACGTTTATTAAACTATATTAAATTGTTTTATATTTTCTGTTATAATATTATATGTGTTATATTATTTTATAGAGAAATTTATTACAAAAGTATCGGTGATCAGTTGCAGCTTGGTGGTTTCATGCCGGTTGTCATGGATATTTCGTTTCATAATGGATGACGCATTCTCCCTCTAAAAGAGGTGAGTTTCCTAAAGTGTCTTGTTTGGATGTTCATTGAATAGATTCATCTCCCTCCCCCTCCATCTCTTCTCTTTCTTTCTTCATCTATTCTCTCTCTTCGACACGTGTTCGCATTAGTTCAAGAGCCAAACGACCGATTAGCAGTATAAAAGCGGAAATCTTGAACTCTCACTCGCTGAATGTGTTGTGGTTTAACAAAACGTAGTTGTGGGCCACCTTTCACGTAAACAACTCCAATGCACCCCACAGGGAAGTATTTTCATGTGGGACTTGTTTCCTCCCACTCCCAAATGGCATCTGCTGTCTGAGCCGATTTCAAAATTATCGACAGTTGGTTCATTTTTTTTTTCTTTTAAAATACGTGAAAACCAGATGTCGCAACGGGCGATGTTTTTATTATTATATTATCGGTATGTCGATACGCAATTGTAAGCTCCTATGAGAAAGAAACAATATTCAACGTGAAACTATTCCTCATGGATTGAACATGAATGGGGTATGATTCTGTGCAGTAAGTAAAGTGAGTATGATTTCGTGGAATCGAAGTAAAGAATCATTCTTATTAATACGTTAAAATACCATCCTTATAAGGACTGGCTTAAAGGGGCGAAGCAAGAATGCTTTTCATCTTCCCCGTTATCTGTAGAGGACAGTGTAGGGATAAGGTGTTATTCAGCAATTAAAGATCTGATCATGGCAGGAGAGTAACAGCAATAGCCGAGCCTCAGTTAGAACTTCATTGGCTACAGCATTACCCTCCAAGGTATTGGATTGAATGAATCAATCACCGCATCTCACGGTCGATTGATTCCCAATGATTTCCCCGTTAAAACACCGTATCCTTATAAGGACTGGCTTAAAGGGGAGAAGCAAGAATGCTTTTCATCTTCCCCGTTATCTGTAGAGGACAGTGTAGGGATAAGGTATTATTGAGCAATTAAAGCTCTGATCATGGCAGGAGGGTAACAGCAATAGCCGAGCCTCAGTTAGAACTTCATTGGCTACACCATCGTCATCCATTACCCTCCTATATTTAAAGGTAAAGCCGTTTCTAAAAATTCGGACGATCCCTAGGCCACTCAGTTGTGGGTGAAAGACCGTCCATCTCAGCGTTGGCTCCACTCAGTGATGGCCTTCCACCCACACTCCTCCGCCGAGCAGAGCCGCTCATATTCCGAGGAAATGCATTCACCGACAAAGCCCCTCAGCGGGCAGTGCAAAAGAACACTTTCCCCAGAGACTCAAATTGCTCCCTTAAGGCAAAAACCTTAAGTGAGCGAACTCAAAAACTCTCAAATCTCATCGCCCAAGGGAGTAACAGCAACAGCCGAACCTCAGTTAAACTTCATTCGTACAGCATTGCCATACCATTACCCTCCAAGGGTATTAATCAATCAGCGACTGTGTAAGTAAAGGTGAAATCTCAAAAATACGGACGATCTCTAGGCCACTCCATAGTGGGCGAAAGACCGTCCTAATCTCAGCGTTGGTTCCACTCAGTGATGGGCTCCTCGACCACCGAGCAGAACCGCTCAAATTCCGAAGAAAATAATTCACCGACAAATCCCCTTAGCGGGCCGTGCCTGAGAACAATCTCCCCGGAGACTCAAAGTGCTCCCTTAAGGCAAAAATCCTAAGAGAGCGAACTCAAAAACTCATCGCCCAAGACAGCAACAGCCGAACCTCAGTTAAACTTCATTGGTTCAGCATTGCCATCCGTTACCCTACATGGGCATCTCATATAAAATCAATCGCCGTATGTGTAAGTAAAGGTGATATCTCAAAAATATCGGACGATCTCTAGGCCACTCATTCGTGGGCGAAAGACCGTCCAAATCTCAGCGTTGGTTCTACTCAGTGAAACTCGAGTACCGAGCAGAACCGCTCAAATTCCGAGGAAAATAATTCACCGACAAAGCCCCTCAGCGGGCCGTGCCGGAGAACACCTTCCCCGGAGACTCAAAGTGCTCCCTTAAGGCAAAAACCTTAAGAGAGCGAACTCAAAAACTCATCGCCCAAGTGGGTAAGAGCAACAGCCGAACCTCAGTTAAACTTCATTGGTACAGCTTTGCGTTGCTATCCATCACCCCCAAGGGCATTAATGAATCAATCGCCGTATGTGTAAGTAAAGGTGATATCTCAAAAATATCGGACGATCTCTAGGCCACTCGTTCGCGGGCGAAAGACCGTCCAAATCTCAGCGTTGGTTCTACTCAGTGAAACTCGAGTACCGAGCAGAACCACTCATATTCCGAGGAAAATAATTCACCGGCAAGTACCCCTCAGCGGGCCGTGCCGGAGAACACTTTCCCCGGAGACTCAAAGTGCTCCCTTAGGGCAAAACCTAAGAGAGCGAACTCATTAACCCAGGATAACAGCAACAGCCGAACCTCAGTTAAACTTCATTGGTTCAGCATTGCCATCCGTTACCCTATATGGGCATCTCATATAAAATCAATCACCGCATCTCACGGTCGATTGATCCGAATCGAATAAAATACAATGAACGATATTAAGTTATTTATGAATATGTATTTGGAATTTATTATGGTATATTAAAATTTGCTGTTATTATATTACGTTTATTAAACTCTGTTAAATTGTTTTATATTTTTTGTTATAATATTATGTGTATTATGTTACTTTATAAAGAAATTTTATTATTATTTTATTTTATAAGTCATAAATAAGGCCATGAAGTGTATGTATTATTGACAAAAGTCGAAAGGCATAGCTGAATTGAAAATTTGAATCCTTGGAAGATTTTCTGTAGTGCTAATTATAACAGAGATCGGTTGCTTTATTTCTTCTTTCTTCTCGGTAAACATTAGTTAATATCGGTGTTTATTATTTATACCACATCCTTACTGTACAGTAGATGGAAACTATGGCTTGGGATCTATGAGGAAATTCAGCATGCTGATTTGAAAATTAGAATTATTAAAAATAAATAAGTAATAATAATCGACAATAAAGAGTTATAAAAGGATTTGGAATAGTCAACTGGTAACATCCGGAGTTGTTAAATAATAATTATAAAAAATTGGAATGTTGAAATCACGCTGTTGACTTGGTTCTAAGTGATATTGAAGTTATTCAAAATTCACGTACACTCCATGAATTGTGCCGTTTAACCAATGTTGAGATGAAGTTGAAGATTTCGTAATCCTTTTCTTATTCAGAAAAGGGTTACGTAATTTGCAAATAAGTCCTAACTTTTTTTTGAAAAATTTAACAGTGCACATAGACACATTTTGCAATACTTTCAGCCAACTTTATACTTGCCATCTGATTATGAGCTATTTACATACAGCCTTCAGTTGGGTGTCCCAAGAGCACATTTTACAGATATGTCGTCTTCCTGAATAAAATTCGGTGCGATTTGTTTAAACAAAGATGTATCAAAGGAACAAATATGTCAGCATTCCAATTTTAAATAAAAATAAAAAAAAATCCTGTTATACTGTAATTTTTTTTTAATCTCTTGTGATCTATAATAGCGGAAGTGATGTATGGAATCACTGAACTACTTGTCCAAAGCAGAATTATTATTCGGACTATGGTTTAGGGAAAACCGCCTATGATACAGCCATGCGCTAAAAGTGCCACCACTATCATCAGTAACTTCTGTCAAACTTTATCCATATGGATGACGCTCTGCCATTAGACTGACTGATTGACGATTCAGGGTTAAAAAAGGTCAGAAAAAGATACGTTGAAAAAAAGACTTGCGATGAATGCGGATATTTTTGTGATGATATTAAGAATTTGAATTCCAATGGGATTCTATAACACGTCTGTTACATATACGTCCCGTGAAATTCTGATTGTTTGTTCGAAAAACAGACAAACCAATCTGTGAACTCACTACTTACAGATAAATACAAATGTCGCGTAATTTCTCGAGAGAAATAGTCGGTTGCAAATAAAATAATTTCTTCATATGACTTCGCAGTCAATAATACAGGTTATAAATTCTTAAAATAATAATAATAATAATAATAATAATAATAATAATAATAATAATAATAATAATAATAATAATAATAAACTGTTTAGCAATTATAACACATCCAAAAATAAAACATCTAAAAAAAAAAGGTTATCATTAATTTCTTATGATGTAAGCAAATCGTCTACTGAGAGGAAAACGCCATCTTGTGATCCTAAACCTTAATTTTATATTACTAAATGAAACAGTGAGAGTTCTACGATGATTTTTCTCTCTTTAGGATGAAAAACTGAGTTTCCGGATAGAGTAAACCTGACTTGTGTGTCCCCAAGGGCCACCAACTTGTGAAACAGTTTAGAAATACTTAGAATAAGTTTCTCTAGTCGGTGATAAGAAATAAACCGCTAATGTTCTTTCGTTTGATGGGCACTTATTATGGAGGAGAAGCATTACTACAAGGCGATGCATGCATTTGTGATCAGACATTTATGTACAAATTGAAATGAAATTTGAGTTGTCAGCTGAAACAAATTACATAAAATGTGGAACAGTTAAAAGGGGCATAAATAAACATTAATGATTTATTTATCAACTAATTAATTTAGTAATGAATATATTCATCATATTCCTAAGAAAAAATTAGTCAACGACTGAAATTCTATAAAAAATTAAACAAAACAAAAATATTCCTTTTTTTGTTTAATGCATATCATAGATGCAAAGTAAATTCCATTTACTTTGCATCTATGATTATATATCATGTATTTATATATATATATATATATCATGTATTTATATATACCATGTATTTATATATATATATATGATTATATATCATGTATATATATATGATTATACACGAAGAGAATATGACATGCCGAAACACTCAAGAAGGATTCTTTATTGTAGGCTTTCATCATCCTCAACCCAAAATTATTTAAAAATTGATTATTAATAATAAACTATGTTATTCTCAAATAAGTGTCTTTGAATTTAATGTAAAAATTAAATTTTTATATTATTAAATATAACTTTTTCCTCTTTTTTATACAATCTTTTTTCTTCTACATATTAATAAATATAAAGAAATGCAATCTTTTAAATATATTTGTGTATTACAAGAAAAATCTGTTGTTATGTAATAGTTACTTTGCTATGTTTTTCTATGATTGCCACTGTCCGCTTTAGTGTATTGTTTATTGGGGCAGTTTATTTTTTTCAGCAAGTTTTGGCTTTCTAATTCCAAAAATCCCTGTAGGGGGAGTAATGTATTTGGATCAGATGGACTATAACTACAAACTACGCGAATATTTGAAATTTTTAACTAATCTTATTCCTATTTTGATGCAGTTTAGTGGTTTTCGATGCAAACAAACACCGTATCAGTTGGGAGATCTATTTCTTCGTTATCCATTCTTTTATTTTCTTCTTTCATTGCTCGTTTTTCAAAGATTTTTTTTCTCTCTTGAAATAAATGTCAAAGTTTCACTGTAAGACTGTATTTGTCTTACTATTCTTGAACAGTGCAATCGTTTGCTTCTTATTTTCCTAGTTTAGACATCGATGAAGTGAGTGGTTTCTACATAAAACGAAAGAAGGCAATTAAAAATCAAATGAGCCTTATAAAGAATGAAAAAAAAAAAAGAAGAAAACTCTTTTTTTCTTCCATCTTTCTTAAAATTACGATTTTCTTTTTTTTTTTTCTTGTTGTTTTATTTAACACTTGATGCGATGTTTCTCTCCGTACTTGGCGATCTCTATGACAACCCCAGTGATCGACTTTGCAACAAAATTCTTAAATCTTTTGCCAGAAGTCCTTACCTCCCGTGGTTCGCGTTCGTCTAGTTCGCGTCAGTGGTGTAAATCCCAACCGCCTTCGTTACTTACGGGAATGCTACGGGTATCTTGCTGTGCTATCCCGTGAAAAATGTTCGGGAAACAAAACCCTACTTCTTACGGAGACCCCGTCGCTATCGGAGCACGAAGTCCAGGGTTGGCGGTAACTCCGTTAGCTCAGGCCCCAAACTGTGTCCGAAATCCTAAGCTGATGAGCGTCTCATCTGTCACCAACGATCCACCGCGGGAGAGATGCGCCAGCCATGCCGCATGCTGGGGCTCTGAGACCCGGCAAGCCGCATTCGCTTGGTCCGGATGCTGTCGGTAGGCCTGAAGTCCCTAAGCCTACTTAAGGCCTGAAAACTTGGCAGGGAAGCTAAATACGGCATCCAGCAACCAAGTCAAGCTCGCGGGCGGGGGTTTTCCGTTATTGTCGAGAAAACGAACGCTGTTGACGGCGATGCTTGGGTATTTAAAACCAGCTCCCTTCGTCATTCTTACTGTCGTGTCTGACTTTCTCCCGGACAACACCTCCCACTCCGCCACAAGGAAGTCAGAGATGCGAACGAAGTGAAACGGGAGAAGCCAGCAGACTGCCGTTCGCTTTGGTGTTAGAATTTTTCCCAGTAAACTTAGCGATAGTTTTTAAATGACTAATCTAAGTATTTTGGATTTCTGTGCGTGGATTTAAAGGACTCGGTAATCTTAACGGATTAACACGATACTAGCTGGACCATCTTATCTTTATTCTCCGCTATTAGACTCATCTGTCGGCAGGTTTCTCCGACATCTATGGAAGCAAAGGTAAATTCTGTCTCGTACCCAATGTCCCATGTTATCGTTTCGTTGTAGTAAATGTAGATCAGATTGGGGAGGATTGTTTCCTACTAGTTTATAAGAATCGACGCTGTAGAACCTGTAGAATCACTCTACAGTTAGATGTCGCGATGCTTCAATATTTGCAGCCTCAATTTCTCGATCGAATTATTGGTGTTCTTATGGAACACAAGCGATAAAATAAGACGATAAGATTTTAAATCTTAATCCCATTTTATTTTAGCAATTTCTGGTTTCTTACAGGTTCAAAAAAATGCTAGGACGTGTTTATTCAAACGAATGAGAATAGAAGTTAGTGTTCGCTTTCATACTATTAGCAAATGAACTAAACATTCTATTGTTTGTTTCATTTAAGTTGTTTGGCCTAACCGTAGTGGTAGGAGCTATCTAAGAACGTATAAGTGAATTTTTTTCACGTGACATAAGTGCCAACAATTGATTGATGAATCTAGTTACTGTACTTCAACAATCCTAACAATTAAAGTTGAGGATGATTGTTAAGACCGTTCAAAATCCAATACCCGGATTTAGCAATTAGTTGTCGGCAACCATTTCCAAAATCCAATACGATATTATAGCAATAAAAATGATCAATAATAGGAGGAAGTACTTTGATCTTTTAGTATTTGACTAAAACAAAGAAAAAATGATTATATATATATATATATATATATATATATATATATATATATACATCATATATATATACATCATATATATATATATACCTTATATATATATATATATATATATATATATACCTTATATATATATATATATATACATCAACGAAAAAAAATATTCTTATCTCTGTTGGGGGTGTTCAGAAAAGAGACAGGGACTGTGTCGTGTGTGCATACCAAATTGGTATGCACACACGACACAGTCATCATAAATCAGTATGCTAGCTGCGTGACCTTTAACTAACCACCCATTCGAAGTCTACATCACGAACAAGATGGCGCTCGTTGATATACGCCATCAAACTGCTCTAACAATAGACCCAATTCGGATTTCTTTTTTGCTACCAACAAAGAGATCAAACATCTATATTAATAAACCACAGAGGCTGCTAAAGCTCGTGCGACCATTAAATGAACGCTATTACCTCCCATTCGACCCTCCCCCCAAATATATATCGGGTGGCGATTGCACTGTCCATAGATAACACGACAGATAAGCGGACCATTTGACTTGGTAGCTGAGATTTAATTTTAGGCCCACCAGCGGTCGGTATATCTCTGCTTCGCGGCAGGCTTATCACCATCAGGGTGTATTGTGTCGTTTCCCTTCCTCTCCTCGCCTATTCTACCCCCCCCCCCTCTACTCCCTCCTCTCACTCCCGAACTTCCCGGAGTAGCTGGGCGTGATGTTGGAAACGTATGTGTTCAGTCACCAATTTAATTCGGGTGTGCTTTTGACGGAAGACTCATATATCATCCCAGACGAGCCTCTGTTGATGGAGAAAAGTGAGCAATACCAGCAGTCATTATAACGAAAAGGGTAAAGGTGGGAGGGGGGTATATGAAAAGGGGGGGGGTTACTGGCATTAATATAAACTACACACATGAGTGATAGAAAATCGGGGGGGATTAAATTAACAAGACAAAAGAATACGAATGCAAGTAGGGGAACTTGGTTTACATCGTAATGGGGGATGAATGATTGGGGGTCATTCTAATAGTTTATATTTGGTTGAAGCACGAGCGATAGGCGATGATTTTTTTTTTTTTTTTTTTTTTTTTGAGGGAGAGGAATGGTTCTGATTGCGGTCTCAGTCCTCTGCTCCTTGGTTGAGCTGATTTTCACAATCGGAGCAAATGAAAGAGAAGGATGCACTCGTTAGACGCAACCATAATTCAAGGATATCCACCCCCAAAATCACCCGTTCCGACTATTCACAATCGTATCAAAAGGATGCTAATGAAGGCACATTTAAGAGTCGGAAACGTTCGAAATACGAATCTAAGTATCTGAACATGACATGTAATGAAGGATTTTAAAAACAGAAACCATGTTCGACTTCCTTTAATCATTTGAATCTCACTACAAGACATTATTACTAACTTTATTATGCACACTGCTGTTAGGATAATATTGTTTAATTACTTGAAATATTCGTTCTATTAATACAATTTATTTTTGCACAAGAACTGAAGCCTTTGTGTCTGCCTTGCTAAAAGTGATCTTTTGGGCTATTCCTAAATGATTTGAAACGATGGTCTTCTCATTAACTGGACGCAGTGCCGTTTGTTTTACCTTCGTAAAACAAACGGCATCTTTTCTTGACTCCCTATAAATAAAATGACAATCGTATTTATAAAAATACAATTTACTTATAAGTAAATTGTATTTTTATGTGCTCTTCAACAAACAGTATCTTTCTGCTACTGTCGAATGATGTTAAAAACCTCTGTGTGCTTCCTCGATGAGTTAAGGTTTTTGAAGTTTTTTTTTATGTGAAGATGGGTTATTCAGTCTCATGCTGAGGCGTACGGTTTTTTATACAGAAAGCGTGGTTTTTTAGCCCGAATAACAGAAAACCGACTAGAAAGCCACAAGAAAATCAACAGATATAATACCCTGGTCTCATAATCTTACTTGACTCTTCGCCTGCAATTCCAAACTTAACGTAATGAAAATGTTGTGCTCTTGGCAAACTACATCGTTATATTCTCCTTAATAAAAAGCGTCTTAATCTCTTCAATCAATAAAATTATCAATGTGATCATATTTTGTCTTTGAGTTAAAAATATCTCAGCTTCTATAAGAATATAAGTCGGCTTGGTTGGCCAAGTGGTTAGCGTAGATCTCCACCCAAGAGGCTGCTGGTTCGAATCCCGCCGTGGACATGGATGTTTATGATCCTAGCAGAAGACTTCCCTCCCAAACGGTGTAAGGTACCGAAGTGACTATATGACGTCACATGCGAATCATTAATAGGCGTATAAAATCATGGAAAAAGTTGCTAAGCGATTGAAGCATCTTCCTTGCAAAAACGTAATAATATTGTTCTTGGGATAGAAGCATGATGACGTATATATTATGTGAAGATGGGTTTGACACTTTTATAACATTCCTTACTCAAGTGAAACACTTGGGCTATTCTTTATTTAAATTATACTTTTCTACTATTTCTTAAATAAAATCTTTTGTGCTATTTCTTAATCACATAAGACTTCTGTAATCATCTCTTTATAAAGAACTTCGCTCGATTTACTACACAAACGCGTTCGTGCGAGAAAAACGATTTCTTTAACACAAAATACGATTTGTTTTGCACAATAAAAACATTCTTGACCCAGAGCATTCCCGTATTACAAACAGCATGCAAATATTAAGCTAACGGCCAATAGAGAGATATTCACGCCCCAGGAAACATGGTTTGAACACCAAAAGAATGTCAGGTATATCAGGGCACACCAGTGCACTCGAAGAAAAATGTTATTGTGAAGGGCCATAGTGTAAGAACACCTTATCCATGCAACTTACAGTGATTAGGAAAAGCATATTGAATGGTCCTCATGTGTTTGTAAAGTACCTTTCCCCAGACGTCAACAGCGTACAAGGAGGTAGATAGAAGAACCGGCAATAATAGAAGCATTCAATGGAAACTTCCTGCCTTCGGCAGGGTCGTATCAACAATGCCGTTTGTCTGGGAAATCTTACATGCGACTAACGGGCTACCGTTTTCAATTCTGTAGTCGGCAGGTTGTCCCCCTCCGGTTTGATCCGAATTGCTTATGTCATCTGGGAAAATTTTTAGGGGGTTTATAGTGCTAAAGGTGCGCACGTGGAGATGAGTTGTGTTAGCTCACTAGGCAACTTGACTGGGAGGGGGTAGAGGCAAGTGAAAGGGACATTGTAGTCTTCTAAAGCCGTGGTTTTTCTGCACTCGTATGTTTATAAAGTTTCTTGGCTGTGAATCAGGTTCGTAAAGAATATACACGGCGTGTATTTGTTTAGGGACATTGTGAGACCCCCTCAAAGTAATTTCGCGTTGTTCGTTGGACACCTCTGGAATTTGAGGGATCCCTCGGAGAATGGTGGGAAAACATCCTTGGGAATCTGCCCACAGGCAAATTACGTTTGCCGCAATCGCTTACTATCTCAATTGGGAACGGTAAGCCCCCCCCCCCCTTTCGGATACGGCATCATCGAAGTAATACTGGTCATATCTATTGATATCAACGAACGCATGACAGTTAAGCTGATGAATTCAAACTTGTCGTACATCTGGTTGTTGTCTCTAGAAAAGCAGTGTAAGCGGATATTATGAGTCAATCTAATAATATCCAACAGAATACTGAAGTTGTCGTGAGTTTTATACATTATCTACCCCGTTTTTTTTTTTTTTTTTCATTGTCTATGCCACCTTTTGAACAGCGTATTTTATTCTTTCATTAATATTGTTAAAATTCTCAATGCTGTTTTAAAATTTTTCTTTGGCATTTTTCTATCTAATTGTCTTCCTTTTAAACTCTACATGCTATTTTCAATGTTCCGTTTTGTTTTCAATGTTCAATTGTTGTATGTTTTGTTTTCTGTATGTTCTATTTTGTACGTTACATGTTGTTTTCTATCATCATAATCATTATCATGCATATCAAGGATTTAGGCTTAGAAGTTGTTTTCTATTTTCTATGTTACATGCTGTTTTCTATGCTATATTTTATTTTTGCCTTCTTTTTTCTGTTCACTTTTTAGCACCCCACTTCATTCTTGTCCTACTTTCTTTGCATTTTCTATTCTACTTTTTTAATTTTGCAATTTTCTAGTCGATCAAAGATGTTGCAAGAACTTGGTTATTAATAAATTCTTTAAAATCATTAAAGGCTATAATATTCATAACGAAGTCGCATCATTGAATGGCGCATGCCAAGGCAACTCATGGCAAAGGTGGATCAAGCACTAATATCAAAAACGTCAGTTTTTTAGTCATCTATATTATAAGTTGAACGATTACACTATTCTTGACTGATATAGTCACATTTTTCAAACCAAAGATACCCCTTCACCAGATCACTTTCCTTCTAAGTAATTATAACATGGAAACAGTATGAAGTGCAAAGAGAAAACAAACAGCTAAGACATAAAATATTTTATTATTCTCCCTTTCCGCAAGTTACAACCAGAACAAGTGACATATCTGTTTTGCTTCTACACACAACAACTCTTACTGTAAATATACAGAAACAACATTGAACACAAACCGAGTCTTGTTTCATTTTTAAAATTCCAATAAGACATAATTGCGGTCTGCATGTTTGTGATCTCTCGCTGCTTCCATACTAGCATGTCGGGCTATAGCAGCAACACCGCATGAAGCCTCCCAAGTGTAATTAATAGACGTTCGAGACAATAGTCGTTCGTTATGTAGTTTTCTGTTCGAGTCAAATTTTGTCAGTGACCTCACACTTGATAATTGATGCTCCGTAGCGTCTCACCAGGTGGCCAGATAATTAAATATTACGAGGTCAGTTTTTGGAAAGACTTTAATAAATTCTGTAGGGTATGATAACAGCAGGCTTCCCCCTCCCCCCCCTCTTCTCCAACTGTTTCATCTTTATTTGGTCCGAGATCTTTATCATTACAATTGAGGATATGTTGGTGACGTCATTGAAGAACACCCTGGTGTTTTGATTAGACTTTTTTTCCAACTTTCATCGCATCCGCAGGAGTAATATTAACCAAGAAATAATTCTGTCGACCAAATATGTCTCTCTCTGTTCTTTGTTGTAGACAACAAAGTTTGCGGAAGTAAAAAAAAAAAAAAAAAAAAAAATTCTGATAAAGCTACTTTATTCCTTCTTGTCGGAGTCAATTTGCAACATTTTTTAAAAGAAATTCTGAAGGAATATTTAAGATTTCCCATTCTTTCCATGCAAGACAGTTTTATCTTTTTTCTTTCCTAAAGAATAAATGATAATAATAAAAAAAAATAAAAAATAAATAATGAAAATCTGTACGCCATACAAAGATATTTCTCTCACTGAACATTCTTTATAAAGAAATGAAGAAATATTTTCAACGGGGGAATTGAAAAAGCCGCTGAAGAAATCTAATGCTATCTCTCGGGGTGGTCTAGACGTTCATCCCTGTCATCAAAGCAAACGATAATGACCAAGTCTGAAAAACATTTGTCTTCAAAGACTATTAACTATGTACTCTGATACAGACATTCGCATTTTACTGCTCTTTATTAATATTATTTCCATTTGCGGAAACGATATAATAAAACATACGAAACTTTAACACCCCCCCTTTTTTCAATAAATCTGGAACTAACCATTATTTAAATTAAAAAAAAAGAAAAAAACTAACTGTAGAGATTTGGACAAAGAGGTGTTTTGATTTAGAAGTCCGGTTACATTGTTATCCACGTGAATAATGATTATCAGACAGACGATTTTACACAACAATAGAAACGATTTTACTGTTGCTTGTGACTGGCGCGTGCTATAAACCACCGAGCGATGCCAACAATGCGTTGTAGATTTCATTAGTGATGACTTATTCTTATGGTAATTTTGTGTCATGCAAAAATACGAAAAACACAAGACGTTATTTTAATTAGAATATAATTGCTAATACATTAGCGAAGTATTATCTCAATTCTTAAAGATATAGAAATTCTATAAGGGAGACCTTTACGTAGGTATTGTTCTCTTGGAATTTTTCTTTCTGTTTTCTACGGATAAATTAACTATACGATCGTTTTAGCTAATATACTTCCTCCGGGGGTTATTCTAGCTCATTGGATAGCCCCATGTGGTTAAGAATGGATGAACCAAGTCGTGTTGAAATTATCTTTACACGTAATTGGTTGGAATTAAATATATCACCACCCTTGGTCTTTTACACAATTGGTAACGTTTGTAGTTACATTTTCGGGATGAGTTAATTGGAAAAAAAAAAAAAAAGTAGGTTGCTTTAATTGGAGACTTAATTGTCTTTGTTTGAAGGAAGTTTGTGACAAGGATGATTTAGGAGGAATGGATAGATAAACTGAGTACTATAAATTTATCACGAGAGTTAGGAAATGACGTCTGTCTAATTGAGTTTCATAATGTACCAGACTATTTAAATCCCAAATATTAGAATTTTTTCTCCTCTTTATATCTTCAATAATGTTTTTTTATAACTCGTATTGGCATTCTGAAGATAACCTGGGAATGTATGATGAACACAGAGCGGAAATATAACCTCAATGCATTTTTTTTTAACTAGAAAACGATGACAATAGAAAAATCGGGGGAGATAAATAGGAGGGGGGGAGGAAAGAGAAAGCAAACAGTGAAGAACCAGGGAAGGAGAGGGGATAGAGTATACGCTCGTGCCACCTATAGCACTTCCCATATCCGCAAAATAACGTCCCTATTTCCTCCATTTTTTCCCCCTATTTTTCGGACACAATACCTGTCGTACTACGAGTGACTACTGATGACCCGCGAGGAAGTGTGTTTTTATGAGTTGAGAGGGGGGGGGAGAGAAACGGAGGTCTGTAGGAGTGGACCACTTCCTGTGATAGCAAAGGATACTCGGGGATGTTGACAAAAGGAAGAGAAAGACAGTATCAGTCGGGGATGGGCTTGGAATTCTTGTCGGTCGCACGTTCCGATGTGTGGCACGTGGAAGCCTGTCGCAGCGGGAAACTGGCCAAGAATCTCGAGACATATTCAGCGACTCTATACCCCTGAGAAGTCGATATTATTCTCCGTTAAACCCCCACTTCCATCTTCCTTCCTTCCCCCCCCCCCGTCTTCTTTCTTTTCTTCAAAGGCCTTGTGCTCGCCACTGCTGTGAACCGTTACCATAGCAACCCACGTGGAAAGGAGGCCTTAACCCCATACATATGTCGGATGTATTGATTTCGTCCGCATCTTCTATAAGATGCGAAGCCGAAGGAGCTTAGAGGCAGGGGGAAGGATGCGTGAGGTGGTAAAAGAGAAACTGGTTTGTTGTCGCCGAGAGGAGTCAAATGCTCCGAATGCAGTGGAGGTCATCATGTTGGAAAACATTGTTTATTTTTAGAGTATTTGCTTACGAAACCGACCCTTGATTCGCTAAATTTTCATGTCGGATGGTCGCTCGGTTTATTTTAGATGATATGACGAGTATTTATAGTGTTGTTTACAGTTTGAAAATTTTTGAAAGAAATAGAGAATTGATAGAAGAGATGGGATGAATAAAAAAGCATGCAGCTTGCAATTCAATCCTTTAGATGTCGTTATATATATATAATATATATATATATATATATATCGGTCTTTTTTTTTTATCCACTCGCATTTTTTTTTTTTTATTTCTCTATCTCATATTGTTGATTTAAACAGTATTTTAAAAATTTTTGATCTTTGGCTACCTACATCATTTCCTGTTACTGAATACTGAACAGAATAGAAAAGTAAACAAATAATCGTACAGTCGTTAAAAAAAATGTGTGTTTTGCAATATCATTTTTGTATAGTGTCATTGTTAGGAAAAATGAATCAGAAATCAGTTTCAGCAAAATATAATTTTAAATTTTTAGATAAAAACATTAACTTAAAAAAAAGTAAGCAATTTTAAAATTTTTTTAAATAGAATGAAAAATTTTTATAATTTTAAAATTTAACTTCTAAAACTAAATTTTTGTCTTAACACCTTTTGTAATTATTTATATTTATTGTACAATAGCATGTTGATCAGAAACACATATAGATTTTTATGGCGAGGGAAAAAGTCCTTTATAGGACTTCCAGGGTAACAAATAGCAATGCTGAACCGAGGAAGTAAACTGAGGTTCGGCTGTTGCTGTTATCCTGGGTGTGAGTTTTTGAGTTCGCTCCCTTAGGGTTTTTGCCTTAAGGGAGCACCTTGAGTCTCCGGGGAAGGTGTTCTCCGGCAGGGCCCGCTGAGGGGTTCTTGTCGGTGAATTATTTTCCTCGGAATTTGAGCGGTTCTGCTCAGGAGTCGGGGAGCCCATCGGGGTGCTAGGATGGGGCGGCCGACACTGAGTGGAACCAACGCTGAGCGGTTCTGCTTAAACGGGGAGCCCGTCGGGGTGCTTGGACGGGGCGGCCGTCAATGAGTGGAACCAACGCTGAGACATGGACGGTCTTTCGCCCACTATGGAGTGGCCTAGAGATCGTCCGATTTTTTGAGATTTTACCCTTTACTTACTAACCAGGGTAACAAATGGCAATGCTGTAACCAATGAAGTTTTAACTGAGGCTCGGCTATTGCCGTTACCCAGCCATGATTAGAGCTTTTTAGCTCAATAAAATAACAAATAACACACATATGGATTTAGCTTGAAATAAATGTTTGAAATAATGGCTATTGCCGTTACCCAGCCATGACTAGAGCTTTTTAGCTCAAAATAACATCTCATCCACACAGATTTTCTTCATTCAGATGACGGGATAAAGAGTCAAGGACTCAGTCCCTCGCCCAGTTCTTTTAAGAACATATGGATTTCAAATACGAAAAAATGTAAGCAAAATGATGATTTGAATAGAGGCTGCTGTGGATAAAAGCTCTCCTATAAACACTTAAACATTTTGCGAAGTGTACCATATTATATATTATATATATATATATATATATATATATATATATATATTTAAAAAAATTGGTTTTTAATTCTAATTTCCTAACTAAAACTCTGAAATATTAATAAACAAAAGTTCTTTTACTTTCATTTTCCTTTATATTTTAATTTTAATTCTTCCAAAGGTTAAATTAAAATCCTGTTGATATATGGTAACCAAAATTTTAGATTTTTCTGTTAAAATTTTGAAATATAAAAACTATTTCAACCATGTTTTATTTCTGCTAATAAATTAGTCTTACGTACGTGTTATGACTGCATCAAGCTTAGGTAGGGGATTATTTTCACCTGCAGATGTTATCTGACCATCCTACTTATCAGAGGAAGACTGTGGTTGCTTGAAAAAGTTTGATCTTTGATATCTGGAACAGATTATCTAATTTTTAGCCAACTCTAAATTCGGACAGATTTACAATCTTTTGTAGGTGGAAGTTACATAAAAAAAAAAAATAATAAAAAGCATGGGGCTTAAAAAAACGTACAAGGCTATAATTTTCAATGATGTTTTCAAATAAGTTTATAAAGTATTCATTTGTTTTTTTTTATAAAAAAAACCCTCAAAAAACACAAAAAATGCAACATATTCGAATATGTTCTACGAAATTACTTTGTTTTATTTCAATTAATCTAAGCTAAAAATATCTAGACTGGCGTATTCTTTTTTGAGAATGTAATGTTTAGAATAAACATATCATCATAACATCGCATAATTTAAACAAAAAAACAGCACGATTATCCTTCAGGATAATCAGGATAAAACACATGATTAGCACGCAAGATAATCAGGATCGCTAGAGTAGCAGTGTTTTTTTTTCTTCTGCTGACTCATTTTCTCCACTTTTTTTTTCTCTATCTATCTATCCATCCATCTATCTTTCTCCCTCTTGACGCATCTGCTGGGGTTCTTATCTCGCAGCCCCTGTTTGCTGTGTATGTTGTAAATGTCCTGATAAACATGTCTCACATGCGTTCAGTTATCTGTACCGCAGGATCTTTGACAAACACGACTCTTATAGCTTCTTTTGTAGATGTTTATCATTTATCGGCTGTGTAGGTTCTGTTTAAACCACCTCAAGCTAAAAAAGATCATATCTAGACATTTGCCATATGTTATTCATATAATACGAGACAATGCTGCCTTGAGATATTAAGTTTGTAACTTTTCTGTACATTTATTTCCTCCCTCTCTATTTATCCGTATTTATTTACTATTTTCTTCTTGTTGTCTGACATCTTAGGTACGCTGTTTACCTATTGTTTTTAAGAGTAGAACTGTCAGTTAGATCGATATCAACATGATTTAAAATGCACTCAATTTTAGTTTTGGTGATGTAATTCAACCTCTTCAACATAAAAATAAGAATGATAAGGTAAACTGAAGTCTTCTTTGTAGTTTTCTATGCTTTATTCGGCAAATTTAGTGCTAATTGTCAAGTCGGATAATAATTATAGTAATAATTTATCATAATCATTTCGATCCAACTAGGCTTGAACTAATAATGATATATAACGGGATTTGAATCTACTGTTGGAGACGCTATCCAACTACGCTTGAACTAATAATGATATTTAAAAACGCCTTTTAGATTTTTATTATTGGATATCATTGCCTTATTTCAGATGTTCTAGTTTCTGAAGTTTCCACTAAAATTTCAGTTCAATTGTGATAGGAAATAACAACCTTATAGTCCTTATAAGGACTGGCTTAAGGAGGAAGCAAGAATGCTTTTCATCTTTCCCGTTATCTGTAGAGGACAATGTAGGGATAAGGTGTTACTGAGCTATGAAAGCTCTGATCATGACAGGAGGGTAACAGCAATAGCCGAGCCTCAGTTAGGACTTCATTGGCTACAGCATTGCCATCCATGAGAATAATACTATACCCTCCAGGGTATAGTATTATTCTCATCGACCAAAATAACAACTTCCTTATAGTCCTTATAAGGACTGGCTTAAAGGGGCGAAGCAAGAATGCTTTTCATATTCCCCGTTATCTGTAGAGGACAGTGTAGGATAAGGTGTTATTGAGCTATTAAAGCTCTGATCATGGCAGGAGGGTAATAGCAATAGCCGAGCCTCAGTTAGAACTTCATTAGCTACAGGATTGCCATCCATTACCCTCCAAGGGTATTGGATTGAATGAATCAATCACCGACTATGTAAGTAAAGGTGAAATCTCAAAAATACGGACGATCTCTAGGCCACTCCATAGTGGGCGAAAGACCGTCCTAATCTCAGCGTTGGTTCCACTCAGTGACGGGCTCCCCGACCACTGAGCAGAACCGCTCAAATTCCGAGGAAAATAATTCACCGACAAAGCCCCTCAGCGGGCCGTGCCGGAGAACACCTTCCCCGGAGACTCAAAGTGCTCCCTTAAGGCAAAAACCCTAAGAGAGCGAACTCAAAAACTCATCGCCCAAGTGGGTAAGAGCAACAGCCGAACCTCAGTTAAACTTCATTGGTACAGCTTTGCGTTGCTATCCATCACCCCCAAGGGCATTAATGAATCAATCACCGCATCTCACGGTCGATTGATTCCTTTTTCCAAAATTACAACTTTTAGGCTGATTAAATATATATATATATATGTTCTTCAATCTTTAAAAAATTTAAAGGTGTATAAATATTACGAGAAGTTTCAAAGAAATTTTAAAAGGTAAAAAAATAATTTATAAGATATCTAATTTTTTATTATTGAGAAATAACTATTTTATAAATTAAGTTTTTTTTTATATTATGAAATATTTTTAGATTCCATGGGTGATAGTCCTTATAAGGACTGGCTTAAAGGGGCGAAGCAAGAATGCTTTTCATCTTCCCCGTTATCTGTAGAGGACAGTGTAGGGATAAGGTGTTATTGAGCAATTAAAGCTCTGATCATGACAGGAGAGTAACAGCAATAGCCGAGCCTCAGTTAGAACTTCATTGGCTACAGCATTGCAATCCATTACCCTCCAAAGGTATTGGATTGAATGAATCAATCACCGCCGACCCTTCCCATGGGTGATAGATAGATATGATTAAATATATGTTCTTCAATCTTTAAAAAATTTAAAGGTGTATAAATATTACGAGAAGTTTCAAAGAAATTTTAAAAGGTAAAAAAATAATTTATAAGATATCTAATTTTTTATTATTGAAAAATAACTATTTTATAAATTAAGTTTTTTTTTATATTATGAAATATTTTTAGATTCCATGGGTGATAGATAGATCCTAATTCGAAAAAGCTCACAATTTATCTCTCTCTATTTTGCCATAAAAACTTCGTTTCTAAGATTATTTGTTGAAGAAGGGTTGAAGAAAGGTGTTGGAAGGATTTAAAAAAGGTGTTGGAAGGATTTAAAAAAGGTGTCAGAAGGGTTGAAGAAAGGATGGAAGTAGGAGGAAGGATGTTAGTAAAAGAAATATTTTAATCAAATAAGGAACATGATTTTGCGCTTGTAATAACGTGTTTATTAAGATCATTATATTAAGATCATTATAATTTTTTATAAAGATCACTAAAAATAAAAATTGCAACATTAACAAAATAAAAATATTTCACTGTAAAGTACCTTGATCATAGTTAATATTTTTTTCTTATATAGAATAAATTATGGATAAATTAAATATATGTTCTATCAACTGAAAAAATATCTCTAGACTATATTGAATAAAAATCAATATAAAAAATAAATAAATAACTATAATAGAGTTCAGTAGTTCATAAATAATAAAGTATTATTTATTAATAAATAAACTTTTAAAATAATGTTAAATACTTGAAAAATCACATTTTTTTTGTTTTTGTAAATTTCATTAGTATGTGATGAAATAAAGTACTAAAGTATATAGCTTAGGTGCTTTATTTTGGTTTATCTAAGACCCTGTAATAAAGAATATTATGGATCCATCCATATTTTATAGCCAAACATTGAAAGTATCTTAAGAGTGTTCAAAATTAAACGGACAGCTTGTGAGAATATAACCTTCGACATTGGAGTTGCCTTGGTTTGCACTACTTAAATCATAATAGTGCAAATCTTCAAAGGTATTTTAGGTTAAAAAGAGAATACCATTGTTAATATAATAATTTCAAGTGAATTTCATATGTCAAAAATATAAATGTAAATGATTCTTAAATTAATAAATAACTGTTCGAGGGAAAAAAAAAAAAAGGATATCCATTACATTTGGTACAAGCTATACAAAGTTTATATAAAGGTCCAAAAATACAGTTGCAGGATCAGTTTATTGAAATATGGAAAATAACAATAAAACAAGGTATCCAGTTAACCAGAAGAACTCTTATGAACAATGCTGTATGCAGATGATCAGATTATATTACAAGACAATGAAGGTGACCTTCAAAAATTAGTTTACGAATTAAACAAGCCAATAATATCATTTAAAAATTTCACAAATGAAAACAAAAGTCATGGAATTTAAAGGTCGAGATCACGTTAGATCAAAAATAGTTATAGAAAATAAAATAATAGAACAGATGACACAGTTTAATTATTTAGGCTGCATAATAACATATCAAAAAGATAAAGATGAAAAAATAAAGAATGTTCAGAAAATCTGTGGAACAATTAAAAGAACACTGAATAATAATAATAATAATAATAATAATAATAATAATAATAATAATAATAATAATAATAATAATTTATTTATTTATTTATTTTTATCTTGGATGAGGTGAGATGTAATTTCTCAGCTTTCATCCTCGAAGTTCATTTGTGAGCTTATCTGAGGATGACACCAGTTATTATTTATTGGTTTCTTTGCTGTATTGGGAAGCTACGAAATCAAATCTATGTTTAATTGGCTTGAATTCCATTTTTCATTTGGGTGCATGTTTCTTGTTCATAGTAGGTCCTTAGAGCTCTTTTCAGGCTATTGTAGTTTGTAAGGTTTCTGTATTCAAAAGGTAATTTGTTTATCATGTCTGGGATGTAGAAGTTTCGCGTAGCCTTTCCAAAGTGATTACTGTATTTATATGTGATATAATTAGTAGTCTGAGGTCTTGTTATACGGAGCGTATTTCTAACTGTCCTGTAGTTGGCATCGAAATAATGTTTTAGCAAAGCTGCATAGTCACATAGATGTTTTGCTGTCAGTATTTTGTGTTCTGACATTGCAATGTTTATAAGGTCGTGATTTTCTCTTTGTTCCCAAAAGATCAGTTTTGTCATTTTGCACTGTAGCGACATTAATCTATTTAATTTGTAGGGTGCACAGAAAGCATACGTTGTTATAGCGTATCTTAGTATATTTTGGCATACTGCTTTGTATATTAGTGTTTTTAGGCGTATGGGAACTATGTCTTTTAACCTGTAGAGTTTGCCACTTATTGTTCGGAGTTTGTTGTGTAGATGCTTTACATGGCTATTCCAGTTCATATCTGCATCGAGGAAAATGCCAAGGTATCGTATTGCTTCAACCTGAGTGATTTTAGTGGTTTTGCTGTTCTGTGTGTTTTTTATGTTGGAAAGTGGATGTTGGATGGTTATATATTTGTTATCAACTGGTGTCGAATGAGTGGATTTCGAATATCATTAATTTTGCCTTTTCTGAGTTTAAGTGTATGGAGTTTTTCGTGAGCCAGTCTATGATCAGATTTATATCATGTTGCATATTTGTTTGGCTATGCTTGCGTTATTATAGATGGATATTATTGCTGTATCGTCTGCGTATTGCAATATCTTACCTTTGAGTGGTAACTGATTAATATCGTGCGTGTAAATGTTGAATAGAGTTGGGGAGAGTAGAGCTCCCTGTGGCACTCCACAGGTTACTGGTAGCTCTCTGCTTCGGTTTGATCCGATACGTGTGATATGCTTTCTATTTTGGAGGTAGTTTGTAAACCACCTGTGAAGAGGCCAGTCTATTCCAACATGCCTCAGCTTTTCTAACAAGGTTTGATGTGGGAGTGTATCGAATGCTTTAGTTAGATCAATAAAGACTACCATGGCAATTTTGTTTTTGTCTAAGGCGGTATTAATTACGTCTGTAAAGTCTTCCAAGAGAGACGTTGTTCCCTTATTTTTCTGAAAACCATATTGTCTTTTGGGGATAATATGAAAGGTCTCTGTGAATGCTGTGAGTTTCTTCAGTACGATCCGCTCCATAATTTCATTGATAATTGGTAATGTTGCTATGGGTCTGTAATTGTGGATTAAATTTCTTTTTTCATGTTTATATTATGGCTGTTTTTAGCATACTTGGTATCAGTCCTGTTTTAAATATTTTATTTATTAATTTTAGTAGGATAGGACTTAAGCTAGTTGCATGTTGCTTGATATCCTTAGGTCTTATACCATCAATTCCTGGGCCTTTTTTTTGGTTTGATTTGATGTATTGCAGAGAGAAGTTCTGCTTCTTTTATGGTTGGGAACCATAATGTCTGTTTTGATCGCGGTCCAAGTGGAGGGTCTCGTTTTGTGATTGGGGGAATATTTCTGTGCAGTTCTTGGATGGAGTCTGCAAAGTGTTGGTTAAAGTCATTTGTTAGTTGTTGGATAGGTTTTGCGTCTTTCACGAAGCTGTGTTTTATGGTTTCGGAGGCGGTGGTGTTGGGAACACAATCTAGCATCTCATTGATCAGATGCCAGGTTTGTTTCATGTTGTTTTGTGCGGAGGTTATTTTGTCTCTGTAGTAGCTTTGTTTTTGCATTTCTGATTTGTGTTGTAAGGCGATTCCTTGTTATCTTATATTCAGTTTTTAAAGCTGTGTTATTTGGATATCGCTTTAATTCTTTCCATAAAGCGTCCTTTCTGTTTATTTCCTAGGATTAAGTTTTGTGTTATCCAAGGATTGTGTGTTGTTTTTGATCGAATTCGGACTTTCTTTGTAGCTTCCTTATATATTTCCTCCAGTGTGAGTTTAATGTTGTTGTATAAGATATCTGCTGAATCTGATGCCAGGTGTTCCCAGTCTGCTTTTCTTATTTCGTGGTTGACTATTTCTTCGTTTATTATTGTTTTCTGTCGCTTTTCTTCTGTGGAACATTGCGTGGATATGATATTGTCTTTGTGTGCAGGTTTAGAGCAGTGAAGTAATGGTCTGCTACTTTGCATTTTATGACTGATGCAGTGTAACTGTTTGGTGCTGCTCGGACGTTTATATGATCTAGGCCGGAAGCAGTGATAGTATTTCCGAATATTTCTTCTCTAGTACATGATGTTATTGTTGGTATTAGATTATACATGGATAGTGTATCTAGGTATTGTACAGTGTTGTTCTGGTTTTCGTTTGCAATATTTATGTTTATGTCGCCAATTATCATTAGGTAATTATCATTAAAAATAATAATAATAAAAAAATACGAGAACCTCAGCTAAATTTTTATAAAGTAATGGTCACTCCCACTCTGTTATATGGTTCAGAAACATGGACGGTTAAAAAGAAAAATGAAAGCAAAATACAAGCTGCAGAAATGAGATTTTTAAGAGCAATAAAAGGATGCACACAGTTGGACTATATAAAAATGAAGACATCAGAAAAGTACTGGATATTTATTATATAAATGAAAATATCAAGGAATATACAGAGAATGGAAAGAACATCCATTTAGGATGGAAAGATATCGACTACAAAAAGAGATGGATAGATATAGACCAAAGGGAAAGAGAGAAAGAGGAAGCCCATCGCCAAGATGGAAAGACCAGTGAAACCGGAACAGGCAAATGCCTAATCCTTGAAGAGAAGTTGAAGAATATAATGGTTGCAACAAGATTTAATATCTTAAGATTTTTTTTTATATATTTAAGATTTAAGATTAAGTCAATATATCTTTAAGCTAATTTTCATAAAGCCAGATCTACTTGGACCTTATACGTAGATTACAGCTTTCTAGAAATCCAATTTACCTGCTTAATTGGAGAATATGTTTCACTTACGTAAGTATATCTATAACTGATCACCTAATACGTCCAGTTTTTTTTTTTTTCCCCTTTTCTTTGAGACAACTTAAATTCTGTTCTTTAAAATGGCAGTTAAAATTGTATTTTAAAAAGGAAAATCCTTACTTTATCTACACATTCAATAAAAGAACGAATTTGATTTTTTCGTTAATCATATACAAATTATCAAAAGCCATCAAAAAAAGTTTATTTTATCTCAAAAATTCTTAGAATTTCGTTTATAAAATTAAAAAAAAAAAAAAATGAAGGAATATAAAATAATGTTATTTATTTTTATCATCATATTATTTGAGAGGAGTTAATTAATATAATTTATTTATTTAATATTATATCATCAAGAAATGCACTTATTATAGTTCCTTGCTTAGGTACTTCCATGGCACTAGTTTTCTAAACGAAAGAAAGTTTTTGTAAAAGAACTACAAGTTCGATTCTAATCCCCGACTAGAGGAATTTTAATACACCCCTTTTCAGCCGATTCCCGAGTACTCGATCTTTTGAGAGGCAAGTAGGGAAAATTATTTTATTATTAGAAATTCGGGTTTTAATCCTGCAAGTTAGCAAAATCGACTCGAAACAGACGGGAAAATCCACAAAATTATATACAAATAAATACTAGTTAGGAAAAGGATATCACGTAGCTACTTATATGTCATTAATTATTTTAATTTATTTTAAAAAATATTTATTATTGCTTTTAATACAAATATATTTATTAGAAAGATAATTTTTAACTTATATTTCATTAGAAATGTTTAAAAATATTTAAGTATATTTTTAAATATATTTTAAATGTTTTATATGATATAAATCATATTAAACATTATATGATATAAATCATATTAAACATTATGTGATATAAATCATATTAAACATTTAAAAACTAACAATAACACCTTTAATGATTTTATATCATTATAAGATATAGTATTAATGCTTTTGCAAAAACTCGGCTATTATGTTACTAATTATATTTATTTAATACAGCAAGTATATTTATATTATTCTCATTTGTATTATGTATTATTTCCCGGTGCTCATAACCGCAAATTAGTTGAAGTTGTATTATCTGTTTCTAGAAGCTATGTTCTAGATGGCGTTTGAATCATCGATTGCCAATAACGACAATCACGTGATCAGGAAGTATTTTAAGATCTTTTGCAATCTATGCTCTATCTTGGTACGCAATAAAAGTGCTAAATGCAATTTAACTATAGAGGTATTCCCTAAACACACTCAGAGAATCACTATTTACATACATATTACTTCACAGTTTATAAAGCACACGCACATTTTGTATTCACAATTTCTTTGAAAGGAAAGCGAAGAAAATTGTATCAAGCGAATTTGTGTTTAGTAACAGTATATCAGTGTTCAAAGAATCAATTTTAACCAAGGCAAATTTATTTTCCGACATACAATTTTTATCAAATTTATAAAACCTTATTTAGAAATAATAATTTGCAACTTATATTTCATTAGATATTTAAAAAAATCTCTAAATATATGATAAAATTTATTAAATATTTAAAAATAGCAGAAACACCTTTCAAAATTTTATATCATAGTATGTTAATTATGGCAGTGTCCAGATTTTATATCATCATAGGTGAATGGGGATCAATCGACCGTGAAATGCGGTCATTGATTCATTCAATCCAATACCTTTGGAGGGTAATGGATGGCAACGAAATTCTAACTGAGGCTCAGCTATTGTTGTTACCCTCCTCCCATGATCAGAGCTTTACTAGCTCAATAACACCTTATCCCTACACTATCCTCTACAGATATTGGGGAAGACGAAAAGCATTCTTGCTTCGCCCCTTTAAGCAAGTCCTTATATAAGGAAAAGGACTTTACATCATATCATATCTCATGCTAATTATGGTAATAAAGGTGGAAATTTTTTTCGACTTTTCTTCTTTGATTAACGTTGCAATAAGTACTTTCTACTCCAGAAAGTATAACAACAGGAAATTATACAAAAAATAAAATTTTGTGATAACATAATTCATATTATGTTATCACAAATAATTCTCCCTGTATTTCTAATACAAGTGGATGGAAGCGACATCTCTGTTCTATTTCTACTTTTTTTTTTAATGCCGTAATTAGCACACGGATGTATGTATTGTTCCGTGGGTGGTAGGAGGACTCCTTGAATTGCTAATGTTCCGGATTAATACGCTGCACTGAACTGAAACTTGTTGCAATAGTTTCTCAAGGAGATTTCATTGATTTTCTTTATGTATATACAATTAGCGTGATTACATTAATAGCCATCTCCCGGAATAATAGATTTCTTTGCTCAATAGGACCACGGCTATACTCAACATGCCATGCAGGTTAAATGGGGCTAATTAGTTGATTTATGGGGTTTTAATTGGTGGACTATTCATGTGTGAAATATATAGGCAGAGGGAGGAATAACATCTTTCTGATCTTTCGAAAACTTGATGGTTGCTACTCCTTTATATTACATGTAGACTTTGTTGCAGGGGTTTGGGAAGTAGGCAAACCTCATCCAGTTTCCTGAGCGGTCAGCAGTCGTGGGTAACATGCATAATTAAGTGTATACACATCGATCAACGAAAATTGAATTGTTACTGCAGTTGTGACTGTTGCTGTGACAACACAAGCGTAGCCGGAGGGAGGGAGGGCATCGACGGGGAGAGAAGAGAAAGACCAACTGACTCGAGGAACTCGTGTAGTCCAAGAGGAGTGACGCTTCGGATTTCCTGGCAATAAGCGACGTGTGGTTTATGATTGACGTTATTCCCGGCGGTTGCTCCGCCCCCTCACGGCACGCGACTCAGCACGACTCCCCAGTCTAATTGGCTGACCGAGACGGGATCCACCTCCCAGCACGAAGGCGCTCAATCAGCGACAGCTCGTCTTAGCCTTCAGCTTCGCGTCCGCAGCGGGATCCTAACAAGCTCATGGAAACAAACGAATCGCCAGGACTTGTACCGCGTCCGACGGTGCGTTCCTTTTATTCGGTACGCGGCCAACTGCCGAGACCATGACACAAACTTTAAGTAGCACGATTATGGAACATGGACTGGGCAAACGGAACCCGGCACTCCGTCTAGTCGACGTCACGGCTGCCCACTCGCACGTGCATCCGGGTTTGAACGGGGTGGCGGCGGCCGCCGGCTTCACGTTCTCGTCGGCCGCGGCTGCAGCGGCCGCCGTAGCGGCAGTGCACCACCGCGGAGGTCAGGAACAAGGCACGGACATGCTGAACCCCTTCATGGACACGGCCCACATGGCGGGGGCCATCAAGCTGAGCCCGCAGCATGCCATGGGCGAGGCGGCGGCCGCAGCAGCCGCGGCCCATTCCCAGGCCAACCATCAGTTCGGCGCGGCCCAAGCGAACGGTTATGGAGTCCCACATTCGCACGCGCACCATCACCATGGCCACGTGGGGAGCTACGCGGCGAGGGACTTTCTCTTGCGCCGAGAACATATGCCGTCCTTGGCCAGCAGTCTCGCCACCCACGACGCACTGACCAGCAACACTCCCGCCCATCATGGAATGTTCGTACCCTCTTCGGCGGCCCTCCATCACGGGGCCCACCACGACCCGACCACCACCCATGTGATCTTCCCGAGTCTGGACCACGCGGCCGCCCATCACACGGGTCACATGAACGGCCAGATGCGGTTGACCTTGCCAGGCACGGATATGTACGGCAGGACGGACACTTTCAACCAAATGGCCGGACCCAGGACGGATCACCTGGCCGGCACCTACGGAATGAACATGGGCCACATGAACATGACCCCTCACGGGCCCGGAGCGTTCTTCCGATACATGCGACAGCCTATCAAGCAAGAGATGACCTGCTCGTGGATTGACCAAGACCAACCTTCGCCAAAGAAACCCTGCAACAAGACGTTCACCTCCATGCACGAGATTGTGACCCACATCACCGTTGAACACGTCGGGGGACCCGAGTGTACGAACCACGCCTGTTTCTGGCAGGACTGTGCCCGAAATTCGCGACCCTTCAAGGCGAAATACAAACTAGTCAACCACATTCGAGTGCACACCGGAGAGAAACCGTTCCCGTGTCCTTTTCCAGGTTGTGGGAAAGTGTTTGCCAGGAGCGAGAACCTCAAAATCCACAAAAGGACCCACACAGGTAAGCCAGTCAGTTTTTTGCCATAATTTCTACTTTCTAGTCTTCCTTCTAACGAATGCCATTGCGTAAAGGCAATATTCACATTTGAATTGCTTAAGTGGTCGGATAGGAAACCCTTCTTTTGGAAAAGAATGTTCCCAAGCATTTTCTTTTAGGGCAATTCCGCCCTCATGCAGAAATCTTTGATGTCTACTGCATGTATCTTCTTTTAGTAATTAGCAAAGTATTCCTTAAAATGCTTAATCCTAAAAGTCATCATCAAATTAATCATAGAGATAATAAACAATCAGTGAAGTCCGCAAATTAAATTAATCGAGAAATAAAAGAAACTTGGTAAATAAAGTAGGTCAGTAGTGTGATCAGTGTTACCAACTGTTAAATCCAAACACTTGTAATATTGAGATCATTCATGACATATGAAAATAATCTGAATCAGTGAGTACACCGATGTGAATTAATATCAAATCAGTCGAATCCACTTGAACAATAATGTGTGACCCCTTTTGACAACATACAAGTTTTCAAAAGGTGTTATATATTATTATAATACTCTGGATTAAATATAGATAATTGTTAAAATCATTGACTTCATTATACTATAAATTAAAGATGCCAAGAAATTATATCTTTGGTTTTATCCTTTATCCAAGTGTAAGCAAACAGAGTTTGCACGTGAAGTAATTTCACCAATTGGCAACTTGTATATAGAGGCTAATGACTTCACATCACTTGCCTTAATATCCCATAATACAAAGCACACATCGTTTTGGGTGTGTATAATGTTAAGCATTATAATTATAATTTCTTGGCTTCTTTAATTTACACATACTCGAGTTAAAAAGGACAGAAATTTCCTTTGAATAGTGCTATAAGAATTGACATATGAAAAAGTATGCTTTTAGCTCTGGAAATTATGTTAGCAATATTTATATCCCAGAGTCTATAATAATATTATACCTATTTGTAATATTAACTAAGAATATAAGAAAGATTGTGTTGCATCGTATGCATAATATTTGACTCTTCATAGCATTTTACAAGAACTGGGGGATTGAAAAAGAAATGTGAACATAGAATTATTCCAGTAATAAATAAGTCTTCCAATACTCATCAGTCCTGGATGACTTCAAAATATATTAGAATTGAGTACTAGACTCTTCATGGGATAATCTGTACCGTAGGACACTGCTCAAAACAATTAGGGGATAGTTTAGTTTCTGTCGGATAATTATAAATTTCTGCAAATAATTGGGTACGTTATACATGAAGTACCCAATAGGTTACCCTATCCATAAGTAAATATCTCTTACTTATGGAAGGGTAACTGATGAGATATTGTTTAAATAATCGATATTTATTACAAATTTAACAAATTATACATTTTAGCGTGAAATAATTTTAACAAGAATAACCCCTAATTGTATATTCTTTATATATTCAACTTTTCATAGTACTATGTTGATATAATTCTGGAAACAAAATTATGTCATGTATGTTCGAAGACTTCAAATAGTATTAGTAATATCAGGGCCGTGGCTTTTGGACATTTCAATGTATGGAACTCATCGGTGCTAATTCGTTTACTTTACTTTTTTTTTTCCAGTCAATTGAAGCATCTTCCAAATATTTCTTTCTCTTTTTTTTTTAACAGTCTTTTGTAAAAAGATTGGATGAATGAGTGGGTAGTGTTAGTGTCTAATTTCTCAACCTAATTTTGAACCTAGTAAGACAAAGTTACTAGCGAAAGATATATATGACTTTTCACTTGTCACCCCCTTAGCCTTTAAAGCAGTTGTTTAACCAAGGAACCACCACTCCCTCGTTTCCTCCCGTCGTACTCTAATTATCTCCTTCCGTAAGTGGGTGTGGATATTGAGGGGAGGACGCATTTTAAGCATGGACAATTGTCAGCTTACCCGTAGGCAATATTCCATTGAAACAGGGGTAGAAACGACCACTCCATATCCTGGGAAGGTGTGATTTCTCCCACCCACCCCCTTATCCCTTAGGGACAATGGTGGTAAGTTGTATTTTCCTGACAATCACTTTCGCTTTGACAAATTGATTGTCGGAGTTGTGACAATTGCATTCTCACAAAACTACGAAATTCATTACCGAAGAGGGTGTGAATTGGATCTGCAAAACTCCCACTCGAGTTGTTGCAACCTTAGCTTTTAATTCTTAATCTTACTCGCAGAAGTGAATAGTGGGATAAAATATCCTTACTCGCAGAAGTGAATAGTAGTGTAAAATAAGAACAAAATTACGTTAATAATGATTAAAATGTATACATAACTTATTATAATTAATAAAAGGATTACCTTGTTAGAATATTTTAATTATATTTCAATATAAATATGTGTATTTACAAATACATTTTTAAAATAATTGTTAAACGTACTATATTATTATATAACAAAAATTATATTCAAATAATTGTACTTTAGTTTATCAATGAGGAAAGCTACTGTTTGAAAATGAGTAGAATCGATAATGCTTTTTAAAATAAAAGATCAATTCATTGTTGTATTATCATTCATTTATATTATCACTATATCAAATATTTCTTTAACAATTTGGCTAGGAAAGATGTCAGACACCATAACTATAAAAGTAATTTATCTATAGAAATTAATGTTAACATTTATATTATATTTAAAACTTAAATAATTTTAGAAATATTGAAAAATTTTTTAAAATATTGGAAATAACAAATACACCATTATATATTTCATGTCATAATTCTATTTAAATTTCTTTATCGGACCCACTTTTTTTTTTTTTTTGTGTTGATTAGGGATGAATACAGGAAATGAACATCCCAGATCTTTTTAGGACTTCCAGAGTAACGGATGGCAATGCTGTAGCCAATGAAGTTTTAACTGAGGCTCGGCTATTGCCGTTACTCAGCCATGACTAGAGCTTTTTAGCTCAATAACACTCCATCCACACAGATTATCTTCATTCAGATGACGGGATAAAGAGTCAAGGACTCAATCCATCTCCCAGTTCCTTTAAGAATTATTTTTTGTAGTCATAAATATGTTCCAGTAGGTTGACGTGGGAATGTGTTAGTGCGCATCTTATAAATAATTTAACTGCACAACTATTTTTTTAGATAGTAATACTTTTAAAGATTGCCTCTCTCTTTAATACTTTGCTTCTTGTCCAAAATTGGTGAATAATTAAATTTTTCTAAGGTGTCCCTCGTAATAAAACGGAATGTTTCAATTTCTTTTTAATAGCATTCAAAGGGGAGCGGGAAGTTACAGAAGATCACAGATAAGGTGAAGTGCATATTGTATTCAGTGAACATTGTGCCCCTGTACAAGGAAGAAATTTAACAAGGTCATTCCCTGAATTTATTGAAAACAAAATGTTTCATCCTCTCCCCAATGCTCTTAGTGTGCCAACAGGTTAGTTGGCTAGGCGATTGTTATCATTATATACCTTTAAAAAAAAACGAGTTTTTTATGGTATGTGAAGGCATTTGCTTTTCTGAGAGAGCCGGTTTTCAACAGAAAATCACGACTTTATTTCGACTTTATTTTAGATAATAGGAGAGATCAAAAACAGATACCTTTTCGGCGTTCGTAATATATAATATATATTTCAATTTAAAAAAAAAAAAAAAAAAGGTAGCATTTTTTTTTCCAGACTTCTCACATGTGACATTGAATCGCACTGTTGACTTAAACAATGATAAAAAAATAGCAAAAAATATGAAAAATAGATCACAAAAGAATGTCAGTTTTTTGTTTGTTTCTTTGTTTGTTTTTGCACGTGATTTAATCTGCATAGAAGTATTCCCTATTTTCTTGGAAGACAACGCAACATGGGTTCTTCAGTTGGAGAACTTCGCAAGTAACTTTCTATGGACTTTTCAATTGAAGATGAGTTAGCAATCTCAGACGGCCTTGGACCTCTGCAGAATTCATTCCTAACACTCCGTAGAGGTGCCATGTAATAATGATAGTAATGATAATCATTTCTGACACTGGTTTTATTGATCTGGCAAACGTAGTGAATTAGAATAATATTGACGTGGTTTGTAACGGTAAGATAGAATGCGATCAGTCTGTTGCTGAATAGCCACGGTGAAAAGGAACGAATATCGACTTTGCTACCATAAAGATCGCTACTTAAACCAATAACTGACATTTCTGTGGTGAAGGATTGTAGAATCATTGTTATGTATTTTGTTTTTAAAATTCCTACATATTCCAACTGTAAATCGAACTTATGACTGGTCTATCTGTTCAAGAATCAGGTTCTTTTTACTGCCTTCCACCAGGTGGCCCCGACCAAGAATAGTGTGTTATGGCGGACACTAGCCCCTTACTACAGCTGTTTTGGTACTAAGCGTAGGCGACAAATGAAGGCGTTCCCTATTTTTGTAAGGGGGAAAGGGAAAGATTCTTGCTCCTTGTAACTACCGACTTTACTTCATCTCACTCCAGGAGGTAAAAGTTA
Organism: Typopeltis vanoorti; assembly: GCF_054136105.1. Lineage (NCBI taxonomy): Eukaryota > Metazoa > Arthropoda > Arachnida > Uropygi > Thelyphonidae > Typopeltis > Typopeltis vanoorti. The sequence continues at coordinate 63,418,119 of NC_143572.1, forward strand.
ATTCTTACAGCATTGACCTTCGTGACGCCCCCCTATACCTTCTTTCGGAGAAGAGGAATTATCTTGGAAGATCAACATCGGGATTTATAAACTTGTGGGTGAACTTGTTGTAAATTAACAACAACAAAAAATAAATATATAAAGCTGTCGAGTGGAATGGTTGGTAAATGTAGACGAATCCCACAATGAAAATATTCTCCACATATTTCGGGACTATACAGACAACCTCACCAGGCCATGTTCATTCCTTAAAATGGGTGGAAATGTTCCCCTATGAGTGACACTGAGGGAAAACGAACAATAGGCGATCACCAATGAGTACTTTATTAGAAAACCAGACTCAAGAATTTTTTCAAGGTCTGACCTTGACGAAGGTCACTGAACAAACGTACCTTTCCCGGATGTGGACACAGACGCTGAAACATTTATCTTTGCCAGGGCAACAAGATATGCATATTTTCTCTATCAGTGTCTGAAGAAAGCTTCCTTTATCATCTTTACAAGAAGAATGTTCTTTTGAAATTCCTTCAGGTGTATGAGTAGTTCTGATTCAAGATACGGTTTTTTTGGACAATAGCGGAGATTTTTTGTAGCTGACGTTTTCATCGAATATGTATGGCTTAAAATTCATATTTTGTATTTTAGTTTTAGATTTTCCAAATCTGTCATTCGAATCTGCTAAAAAAAATAGAAAATTAGTCGTGTTACCATTATCCCATATATCACTTTATGATATTTCTTCACTTTAATTTGAATTTTATCAATAAAACAATTAACAAAATATAAGCGATTCTAATATGTTATCAAAATACCATAATAAATTTAATTTAAAATTAGTAAAAAATTTTTTAAAAGTTTCTTAATTCAAATAACAGCACCATATTTTTATATACATGACTTAACAATAAAATAAAGGAAGATGGCAATGCTGTAGCCAATGAAGTTCTAACTGAGGCTCGGCTATTGCTGTTACCCTCCTGCCATGATCAGAGCCTTAATAGCTCAATAACACCTTATCCCTACACTGTCATCTACAGATAACGGGGAAGATGAAAAGCATTCTTGCTTCGCCCCTTTAAGCCAGTCCTTATAAGGACGAGACAGAAGAGAGTCATCCAATACCCTTGGAGGGTAATGGATGGCAATGCTGTAGCCAATGAAGTTCTAACTGAGGCTCGGCTATTGTCGTTACCCTCCTGCCATGATCAGAGTTTTAATAGCTCAATAACACCTTATCCCTAAACTGACCTCTGCAGATAACGGGGAAGATGAAAAGTATTCTTGCTTTGCCCCTTTAAGTCAGTCATATAAGGATTTGAATGAAACAGTTATGACTTTATTTTGAGAATTATAGCTATGAAAAAGTAGGTGAAGTGGTTGAACTATTAAAAAAATTTAAATTTTCGTGCTGTTAGTGAACGTGATATAATAAACGAATGTTAATCTGATATTACAAATGGTTTGATTATCCAGTCATTTTATATAAACATACATTTTATGTAAGAAATTATATTTAAAACTAATTGTTTGTTAGGAACTTTGCAATTTTACATCGTTCTTAAAACATTCCGATGTTCTTTATTCCAACAAATAGAAAAATAATAACATTTGATATTAGTAGTGAATATTGGTACTGAATATTTGTATAAAAGAAAACCGAATGATATCACTGAAGTTTGACTAAACGCCTCCTCATCAAATCCTTCGTATGTACTCTCAAAGAGTGTACACGATACTATAATAGTACTACATGATTTTGTACATTTATTACTAGTTTCTTATCAAGAATTTTCCTCCAAATGAATCTATTTCTCATGTGTTCAATACGATCATATCTAACATTTCAATCATCTAGGATAATTTTTAATTGCGTCGATTGTTGTTGGTCGCCCTTTGGGTGTAACTTAATTCTGGCCCGTAAATGTTGTCGCCAGTCAGATCGAGAGGCCAAAGATTACTAAGGTGATCTAAATGTTAATAATATCCCCTTCTCCGTACATTTTTATATATCTGTTATACAATGGATACACGTACAACAGATATATAACGTTCATATTTTTTGAATGACTGATTTTAAAAAAATGGAAAAAGAATTAAGGATAAGAGTGAATCTATTTGTTATCAAATTATTCTTTTTATGGGCATCGTTTTAAATTCTATGGATATATGGGCCACCTAAATCTAAACGAATTATTAGAGAATAAAAGAGAAGGAAGAACTGGATAGGGTTGGATATCTAGACATTATACAGATAATAAATTACAGAAGAGGCATTTAGTTTAGGAAAGATAACCCACCTTATTAAGGGCTTGTCGTGCGTACAAAATGATACACGAACCCACAATGGCAGTGCGTGCCTGGTTATCCCAGTGGTTAAACGCATCCGCTCTTTAACCAACAGACTGCAAGTTGGAAGACTGCCATGAATAGGGATGGATGTTGAATTTCATCCCCAGGTGGGTGTAACCACCTCCCTGCTTATTTGAAGCCTGAAGTGGGGGGAAAAAAAATAAAAACACGAAAACATATATAAATTAATAAATGAAATAAGCCACTGTACTAATATACTAATAAGTTTATTCTGAGGATGGAGTTGCATAAACAATTGGGCATGAAAAGTTGGTTGGATCTTTGGAATTACGGCCTGAAATTTGAACAGGATGACTAAAATCACCCACCATCGGAAATAATCTAATTCTAACACGACCCTCAGCACTAAATGGACTTATATCTGCACATCTTTCGTCTGTGATCAGATGAGAATCAAAGATTCCTGAAGTCTTAGAGACTAAAAGAATTGTTTGAAATTTCGACGAAAGTTAGCCTACAGAAAGCAGATCTACTATTCATACTTGCTGGACAAATACTCGGCTAGCTTTAATTAGTCTGCGGTCGTTACCTGTATGTTGTTTTAAACATCATTTTCTTGAATTCGAACCCACGTTTTTTCCGACTAAAGAGGCATCCATACGAAGGTTGAATTGCTTTCCTCCTGAAAAATAAGCAAATCATCAAGAAGAACCAACGTAATTAACAGACATAATACGTGGCTTGATAGCCTTACTTACTTCGGTAATAATTCCGAACAAAGCAACCTTGCCATGTGCTTACTGTAGTATTCGATATTTCCTTTTTCGTTTTCTCAGAATGTTATCGAAAGAATCTCAATCAATATCAATGACAGGATTTTATTCTTGGTTTACTTGTTCTAAAGACATAACATACAGGGTCTTTTTTTTTTTTTTTTTTAAATCTTAGTTGCATTCTCGTAATCATAAACGGCATTGCACGCGAGGATGTTCGAACAACTTCCTCCAGAATGAAAAAAAAAAAAAAAATTCATTGATTACATTTTTGATTACCATGATATAATTATACGTTATCTTTCGGGAAAAAAAGGACCGGATCGGATGTATATTATGATCGAACTGTACATTTGTGATTACGAATAGTATGGAACATGCCTGTGCCAGCTTAGACAACTCAACTCACAAGTATCTGGTCAGTTGCGTTAATATCAGTCCATTTTAGTTAATATAAATTAAAGGATTTTGTTTGGTGTTTGAAAATAGGCTGAGCAATATGCTTGTAGTATATTTTCTTGTAAAATTGAAAAAAAATAGGCCTGAAGAAATATATGAATTACCAAAAAATAGCAGATACTAGCTTAAATCGTACAGAGCTTTTAAGTGGATGCGTTAAGATAAAGAGGGAAGATGGAAAACATGAACCTTCAATCTGGACAAAATAGCCAAAGCGTGCCCAAAATATAGACGATTAACTGAACATAGATTGCCATATGTTAAGGTAAAGCCGTCTCTAAAAATTCAGACGATCACTATCCACTCAATCGTGGGCGAAAGACCGTCCATCTCAGCGTTGGCTCCACTCACTGATGGCCTTCCATCCACCACCACCGAGCAGAACCTCTCTTGCAAGAGGAGATTTGAAATTACCAAAAGCTCGTGTCATTCCTTATAAGGACTGGCTTAAAGGGGCGAAGCAAGAATGCTTTTCATCTTCCCCGTTATCTGTAGAGGACAGTGTTGGGATAAAGTGTTATTGAGCTATTAAAGCGCTGATCGTGGCAGGAGGGTAACAGCAATAGCTGGGCCTCATTTAGAACTTCATTGGCTACAACACTGCCATCCATTACCCTCCAAGGGTATTAATCTTAATCACCGCATCTCACGATCGATTGCAACCTCCTTCTCGCCATTCAGGTCTTATATATGATTATGAAAGGCATTTGAGCAAAAGCAAAAATGGTGTTGCTAAAAAACGTATCTTTTATTTTTTTAATTAAAATTATAAATATCTTTAAAAATTAAAAAAATCTCCATAATTTAAAATTATCAAGATTTTAGACAAATTATAAAGATTCTTCGCTTTCTAGACTGGATTCGAACCTACTTTTTCCATCCGAAGGGAATCGTCAATACTGACTGAATTATAAAGACAGGGTTTTCATAAGTGATAAGTTTCCAGCAGTGGTATTAACCATGGGCAGTGTACGACTCTTCAAAAGAGACTTACTTCGAACTATGTGCATTTTATTCTTTGTGCAATGACATCAATCCGGAAAATTTGGGAACACTTCTTGACACGTGAGCTGAATCTGAAAATTTGAAATCTTATAGAATATCTCTATGAAAGTCTATGTAGATGTAATTTCCAATAGCCACAAAAAAAAAAAAAAAAAAAAAATGCCGACACGTTCTTTAGAGAAAAGACTTCGAATCTGTATACGATATTCTAATATTGGATGGATTCATAGGATTGTTCAGAAAAGGTGACTGATTTCTTTATTATATCGTTCAGTCTATGAAAGTGAGTCAGCTGGTTTCACATGGAGGTAGGGTTTTTTCTACAGAAAACTCGGGTTTTTCGTCCCGCCTATTCCATCAACCGTCATTGATGGAATAGAATAGTTCACCATTGCTTTCCTCAACCCTCCAATTTTATCTTGGGGCGTATTCGTGACTGTAATCCATGTGTGTGTGTGTTCACGGTTTGCCAGGGACGCAAAACCCGAGTTCCCGGGTAAACACCCTACTTCCGTATGAGACGGACTAACTCACCTTTATTCGAAAGAGACCAGATAAAGGTTCCTCACATCATGGACGGGAATCGAACGCGGGTCTTTCCGACCAAAGAGCTTCATCTATACTGACTGAGTTACAGTTACGGAGGCTCTCTCTCTCTCTCTCTCTCTCTCTCTCTCTCTCTCTCTCTCTCTCTCTCTCTCTCTCTCTCTCTCTCTCTCTCTCTCTCTCTCTCTCTCTCTCTCTTTCTCTCTCTCTCTCTTTCTCTCTCTCTCTCTCTCTCTTTCTCTCTCTCTCTCTTTCTCTCTCTCTCTTTCTCTTTCTCTCTCTTTCTCTCTCTCTCTCTTTAGTTTTTGTTATTCTCCTGTAGTTAAAATGATTGATTACATTATTTAAAAAAAAAAAAAAAAAACAGCCGTCGCCCATTAGATGTAGTATAACATTGCAAGCTGTTATACTATGAACGGTTCTATAATCTCAACACATTACACCAGATCATCTCAAGAGCATCCCGATTCAAACGATCACAATAGCTAATTTTTGGACCACCATACCCTATGCTTCCGTAGTCCTATTGCGCCAATAGCTTTGTATTACGCAAACATTAACTAATGATTAGAACTTTTTAAATATATAATTATAGATTATTTTTTATGTGCTTTCGTGCTATGATCTGACCTCTCAGAGGTGTCGAGTCTATTTAATATTTTATCTTAGTTACTACTGTATGCAGGTATTGTGATACAGAAATACATTCTTCTGTATAGCTAACACTTTTCATATTTTCTATGAAACATTCATTTAAATCATCTGTCATTAGCGTAAATTATTGAATAGGGCACCTCGTTTATTATGTTGAAATGAATTATGGTATTAATATTAACACTAATAAAAGCAACGTTCTCTCGCTGAAAGAAAAAAAGAATTCAGAGAATTGTTTTTTTTCTCTCAGCGAGAGATTCCTTTCTTCCTTAACCCTATTAAAAGCTAATTTAATTCATTTGAGATGCCTTAACGTCCTCCCTCTGGTGACAGCCAAGTTAAATAGTAATTAAGATTCATTTGTTATTTAAGAAAAAGATTATCTTTGTATAGTGGATCGATAGTGACAGTTGAGATATGCTTTAATGTGACTAAATTTTATTCGATTAAAAAAAAAATTTTTTTTTTAATCGAACAAAATTTTATCGATTAAAATTCTACAAAATTTTAATCGATAAATTTTGTACAAATCGAAGATATTTGGAAGAATGAAAATTTATACCATTGCCATTGAATTTGCACTTATAGAATATAACATCCATGTTTATTTACGTATATTAATAACAGAATGAATATCATATTTACAAAATGTATATCGAGTTTATCAAATGAAAAGATATATTTTACAATGAAACCGATAAAACCATTTTACAATTAAGCAACAACAACAACAAAAAGTTTGTTACGCAAGTGGATATATTGACGTCATACTTAGTTGTAACTGCGTAAACGTTATTAACACATTTCATTCTTTAAGAATCCAACTATATTTGAAATTGGAATTTATAATAATATAATATCATAAATTATAATAAATAATAGATATTTTAAGTTTGACTTTTCCTTGAAAATTTCTAAATTTCTAAAATTAATAATACACACCTTTAAAATATTATTATAATTAATATATTCCATTAATTAATTCGATTAAGAACTAAAAGCTATAGAGGAACATTGACACCATACTCTTGGAGGGTAATGGATGGCAATGCTGTAGCCAATGAAGTTCTAACTGAGGTTTGGCTATTGCTGTTACCCTCCTGCCACGATCACAGCTTTAATAACTCGATAAAACCTTATCCCTACTCTGTCCTCTACAGATAACGGGGAAGATGAAAAGCATTATTGCTTCGCCCCTTTAAGCCAGTCCTTATAAGGACTAAAAACTAGGGGAGGAGGTTCAGAAAGTCCTTCTTAGGACTTCCAGGGTAACAAATGGCGATGCTGTAGCCAATGAAGTTTTAACTGAGGCTCGGCTATTGCCGTTACCCAGCCATGACTAGAGCTTTTTAGCTCAATAACACCCCACCCACACAGATTTTCTTCATTCAGATGACGGGATAAAGAGTCAAGGACTCAGTCATTGCTTGAATATAACATTTTGTATTTATTGCTCAGAAAGATCTCACCAGTTTTTGTATTTTTTGTTTCAATCGATCCCCTATTATGTCGATCTGGTACTTATCCAATTCCTGAGCTAGCGCCCAGTTCTTATAAGAACTAAAAACTAAATATAAAAACTAAATAAATTAGTTTAGGTCGCTCTATGTAAAGATGATTTTCCTTTGGTCTCACTTCATTTATTGAAACAAAATCGAGTTCTTCACAGGTGGAATTTTGGCAATGATTGGACCTCACTAGAAAGCAGTTATTGAGAAAATAGGAGACGGCACAAGCTGTTTCAATCCATATATGCCAGCCGAACCAAATTAGGTTATCAAAATTCTACTGGAAGGCTGACAGAAAAATTTCCCTTCCGTTGCTAATTTTCCTGTAGAATGTGCTACTTTCTATGCAAGCCATCCATAGCAGAATAAGTTTACTTACTTCATTAAAATACTCTCTTAATGAGGTCACACTTTGCAACTTGCATTAGAATCTACTCGTCTACCCACATTCCAGCTCCTATTATCTACATTTATTTCACAGTAATGTTTCCTTTGACACAATTATATCAGCACTTGCAGCGCCCTCTAGAGAAAACTTACCTAACTTTGACATTTTCTAAGGGGAAAAAAGTAATAAAATACAAAAAAGACAAAAGAATAACTTCTCTCCAAATACTTAAGTATCCTTCCCACTACACTATTGATTACGGTCCCTTATCAAATGATTAGCGTGTGGTTGACGTCATATGAATTATGATAACGTCTCGCCTCTACTGAAAGGTCTGCTAACAGCAACTCACATTTAATTACCTCACACGTCCGTCAGCAAAGTATGCCGCTGTTTGTACTCTATGCAAATTTCTCCAGGAACGGAAAAGCTCTTAGCATAGCCAGTCACGGTATGTCACACACAAGTTCAGCGAGAATATTACCCAGGACAATATTACGTGCATAGATAGGCTTAATGAACCGTGTGTTGTGAGATCATTAATAATACGAAGCCATTATACGGAGTTGTAGGTGAAATTAATACGCATACACTACCTCACAAAATATTAGTTTTCTCGATTTAATTAGAAGAGAGAGGTCAAATCCTTCTACACTTTAAAAACATAATTTTATTAATTATTTAGCGAACAAAAAATAAAGTATACATTTTGTATATCCAAGAATACTAATTAATGTTTGCACTAAGAAGCCATAGTATTTTTAGAAAATTATAACATTACGATATCTTCAGGCGCTTTCTACGAGTTGCCTCGGTATTGCACGTAAAATAGCATAATAAGGACATTAATGAATAGAGAAATAAAAGTCATTTTGAAATCGTTTCTAATGCATTGCATTACTGAGGCAACGAAAATTATAACAATGGTGGAAAAAAAATTTCTTGTTGAATATTCTTCAATTGAGCAGGTTCTTCTTTTAGCAGAAACTTTCCTTTCACTCTCTTCTGTTCTGAGCCTTTTCTTTCAAGGTTGTGTACCTGTCTCCATTCAGCATATCATCTAGCATTGTTTTCCTTACTCTTCCTCTGGGTCTTTTTCCGTCTATTTTTCCTTCGATGGCATCTCTGATGATTCCATTCCCTCTCAGAATATGTCCGATCCAGTTTTTATCCTCCTTAACAGACTTCTTTCTTCTTCTACTCTTTTTAAGACTTCTTCATTAGTTATTTTATCTGTCCATTTGATTTTTTCCATTCTTCTCCAAATCCACATCTCAAAGCTTTCCAAAATCTTAATTTCATCTTTCTTCAATGTCCAAGTTTCAACTGCATAGAGGGCAACACTCCACACATAGCATTTTATTAGTCTTTTCTTTAGGTTTCTATCCATTTTACTTCTGAATAAATTCTATTTTCTATAAAAGGCAGCTTTTCCCATCGCTGTTCTTGCTTTTATGTCACTTTTACATCTTCCATCACTGCTAATAACACTTTCTAGATATTTAAATGTCCTTAATTGATTCAATTTTTCCCCATTTAATCCATATTTGCCTCTTTCCCTGCTATTTTCATTACCTTTGTTTTTCTGATGTTAATGTTCATTCCATAATTGATGCAGGATTCCAATAAGCTGTTCAACAGATGTTGTAGTCCTGTTTCAGTATTTTATAGTAATGCCTTGTCATCTTCGTATCTTATTGCAAATATCTGTCTACCTCCAATCTTTATTCCTTCTTCCGAATTCTCCAGTGCTTCTTTTAACATTGCTTCAGAATACATGTGAAACAAAATTAGTGACTGAGAACAGCCTCTTACTCCTCGTCCAATGATACCTGGTTCTGTTGTACCATTTATGTCTCTCACCATGGCAGTTTGTCCCATATATAGTGAAATAATTAGCCTTCTGTCTTTCCAATCTATACCAATTTTTTTCCATTACTTCCACCATCTTATCCCATTTTACAAAGTCAAAAGCATTTTAAAATCTACATAACAGATATTAACTTCTTTATTCACTTCCAGACTTCTTTCACTTACTATTCTTAACAGTCCAATCGCATCTCTTGTTCCCCTACTCTTCCTGAAACTAAACTGATCTTCTCCAAGAAATTCTTCCACCTTTAATATATAATATTAATATATTTAATATTTAATATGTAATATATAATCTATAATATATCAAAATATATATATATTTTTTTTGAAGCATTTGGTGTTTCTTCGCGCATGCGTAGTTTGTTTTGGAAAGATTGTGGCTATTTTATTCTTCGCTAATGTAACTTTCTGCCAGTGGAAATTGTATTTTATAAATGAAACTATTATCAGAAAGAAATCTTGTTTATGAGATGGGAAATAAGAAAATAATTTTATTAGGATAAAAATCGTTTTTATTTTATTTTATTTTATTTTATTTTATGAGAAACGATATGATATTTACAAAATGAAGATCATGCTTACAGGACAGCCTAAAAAAAAAAAAAAAAATTCTGAAGGTAAGCCAAGTATGCATTTTTGCCGCCAGAGGGATTTGAATCAGGAAAATGATGAGCAGAATTATAGCTTTCTCTTGACGTAGATTTGGAATTGTAGATCGATTTTTGGTTTTTTTTTTTTCGGCGTAATTTTTTTTTCTTTGCTCCTGAATGAAAATCCCATTCATCGGAATGAAAATTTTGCCTATGAAAATTTTGCATGTGAATAACAGAGGAAAATGATTTTTCGAAAAATGAGTGTTGAGTTTATGAACTGAAAACCTTCTCATAATGAAATTAACAAAATTAAAGATGCATCTTAATTTTGATAATTGCCGTCATTCATAACTTTATACTGCTTTATCATTAAAATTTAATTCTTTAAGAAGTTAAATTATATTTTAAATTTTAATCTATAAAAATTGTCTTAAGATATAGTAAATAAATGTTTTAAATTATAATAAATAACATATTCTGAGTTTTTATTTTAACCTTGAAAAATCATTTTCGGAAAATACAATATACACCTTTAAATTTTTGATATCATAATATTTCAATTGATTTATGCGAAAAAAAAATTTTTTTTTGAGGCAGATGTAACATTGTTCTTTCTTCTGTCAATTTGTTCTGTTTTCTATGGAAGAATAAAGTCTTCGCACGCTTAAATTATGTTAACCAAATCGTTGGTCTGGTTTGTTAAGGAATTAAAGGGGAACTGTTATACCGTTATAAAAGTATATTCTATTAGAAGTCGAAAAAACTGTAATGAGCCTGATAATGCATTGGCAAAAAATTTTTGAAGTACGAAATTCATCATCAGATCCTCAAATTCTTGAGGATCTGATGATGAATCGGAGATTTATCTCTAAATGGATAATTCTAAACTGATTCAATAACCACGATTACTATCAACAGTACTAAATCATACTCGTGAGCAAACACGTCTATCATACACCGGATTGGATATCGTACTGTTGCTTCGATGATCCAAGATTCGGAGGTCACCCGCTAACAATGGAATCATTTGAATTAATTGTTGCTTAGGATGAATTTTTATAGTGTTTATTGCATACAGAGAAAACCTTGAGACATTCTTAGCGATAATATTAAGAGATACATTCGGCTTTTATTTTTCTGTTTGCAAATGCAAGCTAGAAATACTCGAAAGCATTTGCTGGGTTGCTTCGCTAGTTTATCAGTGGTAATCAGGAATACCATGATTATAAATGACAACATTTGTATGATTCATGATTTGCAACCATTTAGTGTCGAAATACGTCTATCCTTTTCAAGGGAGGCGCTTCAAGAAGACATTCTGGATGTTCATATTTCCGAAGCTCGGGTTCACTGAGTGGCCGCCAGTTCTTTACGTACACTACCTACCGTAACATGCCCTTTATCCCTCTGAAGATGTCGCTGAGCTTTTACAATTTGTGGGGGATGGATTCAACGAGGTGTCCAAAGCAACATTCCGAAGGAGTGTTGTTCCAGAAGACTCGGTCGCATGCTGCAGGTTGCTCTGATCACAACCTGCAGCATGCGAGCAACCTGCAGAGCAACCTGCAGGTTGCTCTGATCACAACCCACTGGAGTGCGTGTGCGTGTTGTCACGTGATACTCAGTTACTGTGTCTGCTTTAGACGGTTTAAATTCTGCCATGGAAATATTTCCCGCTTGGACAACAGTCTGCAGTGTTTCCACTTAGCCACTTGACTGTTGGCGATGTTTTTAGACATCTTAAGTGTCCAGTGTCGTTTTTTTTTTTATTTTTTTAATTATTATTTTTTTTTTTATTGCGCCTTCTGTATTTGCAGCTGTTTCAGTTGACAGAGTTGCAACTCGTGGAAGAGTCATGTACTATTGCGTAACAATAAGAGAATTGATATTTTCCTTTGTGGCCAGAACTGTTGGTGGAAGTGGGAAACAGACAGAGTTACAGCAAAAACAACAACAACAACAAAAAAAAAAACTTTTACAGCCTAATAGCTTAATAGAATGTCTCGGCTACAATTATCTGCCGTTGGCTAGATGACTTCTGGTTTCTCACAATCATTCTCGGTGTGGAATACCCCAGCAGAGTGACAGTTTCCTTGATATTTAATTAGGCACGACTGGCACCGACTATCATACTATACTCAAAGTCAACTAGGTGGACGTGATGGTCCATTATTACGTTGAAGTGCGCGCGCGCGCGCGCACACACACGCACACTTGGTATCATCGTACTTTATATCGTACACCCGAAACCGACACTTGTGACCTTATCTGATAAATCTTTAGATTTTTAAGAAAGATGTGTATAGAATGAGAAAGTCGATAAAATATTTGTCAGTCATATGCAGGCTAAGATCGAATGCTACTTAACAATATACAATACTCTTTCTCTATTGTAAAAGATAACAAAGCAAAAATAGATGCCATTTTATCCTTCTGTTATTATCAATAGAAACACATCTCCTAAAGTAAAAGAATTTTAAAAAGTTGATACGAAATTTCATCATGTTCCCATTTTCAGAAAGCGAATTTTTTGTGCGTGATTTAATATTTTTTAAAATTTTAGAATGAATAGAAAAAAATCCTTAATCAGTATGAAACTAATGAAAACTTTCTCGTAACTTAAAAACTGCTTCATTTTTTTTTTTTTTTTTTTTTTTTTTTTTTTGTAATTTACTGTACCATGTGTGATGCTAAGTTGGAAAGACCTGGACTATAATCCCGTGGAGGGGGAAGAATGTTTATAAGGGTCTTTCAGCTAGGTGACGTAGCCGGACTTATAAATAGATTTAATGGTTTCCCTCTGCGGAAATAAGTTTCAGTAGGTATAAAACAACCATCTTATTATATTAAATTAAGTTTTCGCAAGAACCACACATAACAGATGATATCTGCTCCAATTGTTGCAGCTGAGATGGCATACAGCCTACACGAACGAAAGTGTTATCATCTTGATGACGTTCGTGCAACCACACGCGCACAAAAGGTGAGGGAGAGAAATTGGAACCAATGGTTTGAGGATAGGAACAGTATTGGAAATATAAGAGAAAAAAGTAGATGTCTACTTTTTTTTTTTTTTTTTATTTTATTTTATTTTATTTTATTAAACACAAATTCGTGGCTCATACAGGCTGTACCATCCGATGCAATAGTATCAGCTGCATTCCTTGAATATGGCTGTGATTTTCAGCAGAATCTACTTCTATTAACGTTTTGGAAATCTTACTTGGGCGTCATCTTAATTGAAGATGAACCCATCATCCATTTTCTGAGCTTGACGACCTTGCAGAGAAATTTGAGATGGCAAACCGATTTATGATTCACCACTGTAAGCACCCGATTACATGCACATGAGATTCCTAACTTCTTTTCTTTCATCGTTCTTCTTCTTTCTATCTTTCCAAGACAAACTTCAGCTTCGATTCCGACGTATTTTCGTAGATTTTACTTCTGCTTCAAAATCAGTAGGATGGATATTTCAAATATCTCGTTAATTCAATTAATGTGAAATGTTTGATTTAAAAATGTTCAAGTTAAGATCATAAAGGACTTTTGGGATTTTACAGCAATCAGAAAAGCTTTCATATCAACTTGAAGCTTTTATAAGTCATTTTTATTTCAGAATTAAAAGCAATTTTTCGGATTTTTTTAGATTTTCAAGAGAACTGAAAGACACAGTATAGTCTCCAGAGGGCGTTGGGTCAGTTTAAACCAGTGGTCGCCAAAGGGGTCGATATAACATTGTTAGGGGTCGATTCGGGCTCATCGGTCCATTGGGGGTCGACAGAAAAATATAAGAGATCATTGTATGGGTAATATTTAATTCGGTTAACTTGGATTACCTCCATGACAAATGACATGGAGATAATGACAACGCAATTAAGAGTGAATCGTGGGATCAGTACCTCCATTAGTGAGCGTTAATGTTCTAAAATTCATCAACATACATATTATAATTCAATTGTTATTCATTCACGAACTAAACTTCTCTATGTTGAAGAGTTGAGCAGCGCTGGTAATAATACCAGTAGTTTATTAATATCATTAGTAATACCAGTGATATTACTAGTGATAGTAATAGTAGTAGTAATAGTAATATAATAATATATACTATATTATGCATACAATAAACACTGTAACTATAAAATAAACAATCTAAAAACTCACATAAGCGTCTTTTTTTGCTTATCCTATTATAATTACGTAATAGTAAAATAGAAGGGGTCGATAAAAAGTGAAGAAACTCTTCAAGGGGTCGACGGTCAAATAACTTTGGCGACCCCTGGTGTAAACTGCAAGAATCCAATGCGTGGTAAGTTAGAATTAAACTAATAAGTGCGAACAGACTTTGTTTTCCACACAAGCCATTCTCTCCCTTGGCACAAGAGAGAAAATGCAAAGTCTGGATTATAAACTGAATAAAATCATTAATAAAAATGAATAAGGCTAGATAAATAATTAAATAAACTTTTTTTACTAAATCTAATTTTTGAACATCAAAGAAAAGAAAGAAAAAACGTAATAAATAAATATAACAACGGAATATATTCGAACACCATAATAAATTTATTATAGCATAACATGGCTACTCCATTTTGGATCCAACATTGTTGTCTGGTATTGAATTGATAAATAGGATGATCAATCGGCCGTCAGATGCGGTGACTGATTCATTCAATCCAATACCCTTGGAGGGTAATGGATGGCAATGCTGTAGCCAGTGAAGCTCTAACTGAGGCTCGGCTATTGCTGTTACCCTCCTGCCATGATCAGAGCTTTAATTGCTCAATAACACCTTATCCCTACACTGTCCTCTACAGATAACGGGGAAGATGAAAAGCATTATTGCTTCGCCCCTTTAAGCCAGTCCTTATAAGGACTATAAGGAACATTGTTGTCTGATATTTGATTGTCTGATATTTTATTTTGGATCTTGAGAAGAAAGTCGGCAAAATTTCAATCGATTTGGATTTTGAACATGGAGGAAGTCATGATTTCTATGAAAATGGTTCTGCTGTATGGAGGATAGCCTTATTTTAAATCTCTAGAATAAAATGATTCAAAATTACAAACTCAGCACAAACAAGTAAATTTGCCTTTACATATACTTCATGAGTTAAATTTAAAAAAAAAAAGAGAAAGAAACAGGGAGACTTTTGGTATAGGTGGTAGTTCATAAAAAGTATCTTATATGATGTAATAAGCGAGGCAGTTATTGAAGAAGCGGCCTACTTGGTTGATATTATTGTTTTAATTGTTTAGAATGTAAACTGTCCTCTGATATTCGATCGCTGCCATTAACAGCATCAACAATAGCATTATTAATTTTTAAAACTGTTTTCACTAGCGTAACCGCATTAATCTGTAGTCAACATCGGCTGACAGTTTGCATCACTAATACATTTACATCCAGTCTGTTTTATTCGCAAAAACCAAGTTTGTGTGGTGGATCACTCGCCGTATTCACCTGATTTAGCACCCTGTGACTTCTCTTTCCCCGACTTCATTTGCCGATGAAAGGAAAGCGATACGATATCATTGAAAACGTTCAAGCGAAAGTAACCACGACCCTCAACAGTATCCCAAAAACTGTTATAAAAAACTCATTTAACGAATTAATTGACCTTTCGAAACTCTGAATCGAAGCTGAGGGAGAGTATATTGATTGAAATAAATGACTTGAATAATTATAATTGGCCTGTGTTTTATTTTCTATCAAAAGTTCGGTTTCTTTTTGGACAGAGGGTGGCAGTATATTGAGATATAAAACACAGACATGCCACAAATATACCGCATCACGATATTCATGTCGTACGCGACGAATGCTCTCTATCGATCGCTTCAAAACTTCGAAATGAAACTCACCATTGACCGTTTGGCTAGGTGGAACGAATTCTTTGTGAATAATGCCCTTGGAATCGTAGAAACAAATCAGCATTGTCTTTATTTTTGACTTCTCCAAGCGACTTTTTTTCGGATGCCCCTCGTCTGGTTCTGGTGGTCTGCACTCAACACTCTGGCTCTTCGTTTCGGGCTCATACTCCAAAACACCACGTTTCATTACCAGTAACGGTCGTTTAAAGGAAGTTTGAGTCCTTACGAGAAGTTTTAATGAGGTCCTTGCAGTATTCAATTCGATACATTTTTTGATCGTCGGTTAGCTTGTGGGGAACAAATCGCGAATTCAATTTACGAAGGCCAAAACTGTCGGTCAAAATATTATGCACAGTTGATTTTGGAATCCCCTATTCATCTTCAATTAATCTCACGGACGATTTCGAGTTTTCTTTGATAAAATCATGCACTTTTTGAATATTAACTTTGCTCAGTTCCAGTTTTTTCGGCCCAGCTTTTCGTCGTTCTCAAGCGTCTCAAGACTACTTTGAAATCGCTTAAACCACTCGTAAATTTGAGTACGGGATAAGCATTCATCACCGTATGCTTTTTGAAGCATTTGATGAGTTTAGATAAAACCTTTACCAAGTTTAGCACAAAAGTCAATCGCAGCTCTCTGTTTGAAACTCATTTTCCGACCGTTCGTCAAAACACACTGTCACTCTTGGCACTATAACTCGGCTTCTAATGAAACAAATGTCATAAACAGTTCACACAACACTAATGAAGTTGCCGCTTTCGACAACAAAAATATACAACAGGTGGCACCACTAGTTTCTTCTATTTTCGAAAAGTTCGGTTTTTTTTTTTTTCTTTTTGAACAGTGGGTTTACAAAATATCGCCAGTGTATTGTGAAAATATATTTACAATATATTTTCATTCAATCTGTCTAAAATTACATTTCTATCCAGTTTGGTTTTACTTTTCCCTTATATTTTCCCATCCAATCTGTTTTTATTTGTTTATTTTTTCTAATATAATACATAATATGTATTTATTTGCTCTAATATAATATATAACATAATACAGTATATAATATGTATTTATTTGTTCTAATATAATATTACATATAACACATAACACACTACGTTGCTCACAAATACAAATCCTTGCACTTATAAACCTTTGGATAGGTGAAGCGGGTGGAGTTTAATTAATATAATAAATTAAACTAAATTTATTATATTAAACTATAATAAATTTAGTTTAATCCTTTATCCAAGTGTAAGCAAACAAAGTTTGCACCTGAAAATATCTTCAGGACTGAGGTAAGGTGGTGCAACACCAGGAAACTCTGAGCAAAGGTGAACCAAGCTCACAATTGGAAACATCTTGCAGACGAGCAATCAGGATTTAGGAAAGATAGAAGCACAATTCAACAGATTTTTCCAGTGCGGTTAATAGCAGAGTAAGCTAGGAGCAAACACAATCCCCTTGAGACAAATCTGGAACTAATATATCTGGAACTAATATAATTTTTCAAAATCTTGCTCTCAAAGTTATGTAACAATTTTAATACGAAACATTTAAAGGTGTATAAAGTATTTTGATAATTTTTAGAAAAAGTATTAAAAAGATAAACTAATCAATTAAAAAATATAAAATAAATATTATTATATTAAATATTTAATAACAGCGAAATATTTTAGGAAGACTAAATTGAACGATCAGCTTCGTTGATCGATATACTCGTAACTAGTTCAGCTTATGTGCAGCTGAATCGGAACTTCTGGTTGGTCTTTTCCACGCTGGACTGCAGAGTTTTGCACCAGTACTTATTTCAATATTATATATATTTGGAAACTACGGCTCCCTAATATATTCTGAAAAGTTCATGTAGCATTTGTTTTTTGGATGGAAAGATTTTTTAGTTCGAAAGACCTAGTTGATCTCAACAGTTGCTCAACATATCAACGAAATCAAGCCATTATTAGAAAGACTTCAAAAACAGTATGTATGACGTCATATTATATTCAATCTATTGGATAAAAGTTTATAAGTTTAAGATAAGCAGTATTTATTTTGTGTGTGTGTGTGTGTGAATGGACTGTTTTAAAATATTATTACTTGGCTTCTAATATTAATATTTTAAAAATTAATTAAGATTAATGATCTTTTCAATATTTTCAATAAAAAAAGTAATTTGATTTTTCCTACACCAAAATAATATTTGATAGTGTAATATTTATATAAAAATAAATAAGAGTCCCGTCGAATTTATATTTTTATTTATAAAAATATCCATTTCAGTTGGTTTTTCATTGGATTTTGTGAACGTTTAGGAAAAGGAATATTGGTCGATGTAACTGATCGTGTTACTAGTTAAATAACTTGATGTTTTGAATGAATATCCTAATTAAATAAATAAAGACGTCTATTTGTTTTATTTATTTTAATGATTCCAAATTTTATTATTAGTGTGATTAATAGAGCTAAATAAATATTCGTATACATCTCGCAATAGGGTAGTCGAGCAGTAGCAACAGGGAGGGTTTGTTACTTTTAACATATTAAATGCATAAGGATAAATTACTTGTATTATATGTCTCAAAAGTATTCGAGAGAAATAAATCTTCAACGATATATATAACAATAATTATATTTATTGATACATTATATTTTTCATGTCAGATACTAACAGTCTTCCCTTCTGAATCTAGCAGTGAAGCTGATTTCTCATGTGCACACGTTTTTAATTTGTTCAGCAAATGTTTATTTGGATTAAAGAAAGCTGTGAACTGGCGAGATGCTTGGTTCGTCTTCTATATATTATATAGAATTATATACCATATATAATTAATTTTATAAAAGGGTGGATATTTGCGCATCTAGTTATAACAACTAGCGTGTGTTGAGTTCAGTTATCACATTTTAAATACGCAGCTTTTTTTTCTTTTTTTTTTTTTTTTTTTCTTTGGTGGATGAAAATCCTTGCTTTATGCGGAAAACAACATTGGTCTCTACATAAAGAAGATAAATGTGTAATAAATTTGCATTCTTAATTAACTTTCTTGATCTGCTTCCAGTCTATAGAATGACGACAAATACTGTGGATTAGTCAATCTTAAAAAATAATTATCTTCACATGCATATAAAAGAATGGATTTTTATCCAGACAAAGAATAAGAGACGTTTTCGCTAAGCTATAAACTTAGAGAATGCGATTAAGAGGTCTAGTGTTTCAAAGGGTGCGAATAATTCGCTTCTAATCCATATCTTCGGAAATTGGCGAAACTAGGTTGTATTTTTTATTTTTATTTTATTTTATTTATTTTTTTTTTTTTTGGCCATTGTAGTGCTTTAAAAAAAACCTTAAAATGGTAATGAAAGGTCTTCATAAAAACATTTAAAAATATTAAACACCGGTGGAAAAAGCACAAGCCATTTCAGTCCAATCTTGTTAAGACTAGCACTCAAAACCTAATCAAGCATCAAATCAAAGTTCATTGTTATGCGAAATTTCAGATGTATGTTGTCCGTTTTACGCCCCTGCTTAATCAGAAAAACGGAAGAATGTTACTTGATCATCAGATGCAGATTTCTACTTTTGTTGGGATATTTTTGGATTATTAATGAAGCAATTAGAACTCGAGGCTAATGTTTCATGTCTGTATATTGCGTGCGTGTTTTTAGCAAGTGTGCATGTTTTGGATCTCACACGGAGATGATTATAATTCCGCAAATCAGACAATTCAGCCAATAGAAGACACGCAATTTAACATAAAACACTCACTTCGTAAACTTCGGTCAGTTTTAGCCACTCAGATCAGAATTTTATTACCATTCTATTGAGATCGCATACTAGCAATTCGCTGTCAAATATTCATTACAGAAAAGAGATTTTTTTTTTTATGTAATCCCACCCAAGAAAGATCGTAAACCTACGGGTGAACAAAAACTATATTTTTGTCTATTTTTATGCATTTTATATTTTTTGTGTTTTTATTTATTATGCTCCAGAAATCCAAAACATGAATTTTTCCTTCTAAGGCTTTCCAAGTAAGGGGGATGTTGAACTCGCACTGGCATTGAAAATATGGATTCATTTCTTCGTTCTTGAAATAAAACAACATATTTTACTTCTACAATTTGTTTAAAGCCAAACCTACCTTTAGAGAAACGTATAAATTTATAGAAAATTAACTTCCAAATTATTTTATTTATTTATTTATTTTTAATAATCTAAGGTCATGTGTTAGGGTTTTCGACTTCGTCTAGGATTAACCGAGCATAAATTGGATAAGTGAAATTATCTGACTTAGAAAAATGTAAATGGCTAAAATTTCTTTTTACAATTCACAACTAGAGATCACTTGTAAAGTTACAAAACGATCAATGAAAAAAAAAAAAAGAAAAAAAAAGAGAGATTGGACTAGGAATTCGAAAAAAAAATATTTATTAAAAAAAAAATGAATACTTTGATCAAATGGTAGTGTTTTGAAAAGAAGATAGAGAGAATTAACGGATGGGAAGTGCCAAACTGTGAACGTGTTACTTAAAAATATCTTTATTTTGAAAGTTATCAGTACGAGGGGAGGATGAAAAGTTCCGATAAACACCTAGAACAAAACGAATACTAAAGCTACTGATATAACCACATGAAAGAATCCTTAAAACCCTTTAACTCCCATTTCATTCAATTGTAATAATTTGTTCTTTTTCTTTTAAGATATATAAGAAGACATAAAATTAATTAATTTTTGTTCTAGGTGTTTATAAGAGCTTTTCAATCCTCCCCTCCCTCATAACCCATGGTGATCTCAAAACATTGGTAACTCCGAGCTCTTATCTAGATTTTCACGGACTATCAGAAATTTATTATGATCATTATAATAATAACATAATTACTAAATTATTTCTATAATAAGCAATTTTTTATAAATAATTAATTAAACAATTATTTACTAAATGATTATATGTTTTTTTTTTGTATAGTTCTTTTTATAATATTTATATTTATTTTCCTATATATAGTACACCTGATATTTTTTTATAGAATAAATTTATATAAAGCAATGTAAAAATTATTTTGTAGGTGGCACGGTAGTGACGTGAATATCTTTTTCTTTCTTATTCACTTTTAGAATTTGGAGAGCTAAAGATAATTTCTTATTCATTTTTTTATCTGGTTCCAAAAACATTTCTGTTGACACCAAGCATGCAATTTTCAAGCTACTTTAGCGAGTAAGTTTCACAATGAATTTCACCCGATGAAATTCATCTCCCAGTTAAAGACAATCACAAACATCCACGTACACGACGGAATTCGAACCGGCCATCCCCGTAGTAGAGTTTCAAACTAGTTTGTCTTTTTGTGGGATTAAAGAACAGAGTTATCAGGAAAAACAATCTGCCATCTCCGTATGAGACCGGCTAAGTGACATTCGCTAGAGGATGCCCTTTTATAATATATCAAAGAAACTTCATATTAGCGACGTTCGCTACAACCAAAGGGTTGTGTCGTGTCATCGGCAGACTTTGCCGCGGAAACATAGGACATCACACATACCACTTTTTACACAAATTATCAATGAATTTTACTTTATTTCTTTAAAATAAATTATATCTTATTTTAGAAGAAATGTAATGTAGGAATGTTTATTTTTATGCAATCATGTTTCGATTTTCTATAATTCATGTACTTTTTTAAAATATACAATTATTAAAAAGTTTATATATGTTTTTATTAGAATTATTTTATATTTTAATAATAACTTTTAATTTCTAAAAAGAATTTTTTAAATATCGAATATTTTTCTAAAATTTTTAAAACTTATGATACACCTTTAAATATTGAACATCATAAAATTATAATTAATTCATAATCAGAGATTGCTGAATTGAGTATTGTCTATAAAGGCATTATTAATAAGATTAGTTTCAAATGAGAAATATAAGTTTACATTTGTAAATAAATTTATCAAGTAATGTAACGTGAAATAATTTGGAGAAGTTAAATCTCAAAGTCTATGTTGTGTGTTGAAATTTTGGACCAATAACTACATTTGTCAGTTCAGTGGAGGTTTGGAAGGAAAACAAGAACAACAACAAAAAACATTATCTAGTACTAAGTCATCAGACATACTAGATGAGATGTAATTTCTTACGACTCAACAATGAATTCTAATCAAAAGTTTCCAACACCCTCCTTGGTGCCGTATTGGACCACAGGTTGGATTGTTTAGGAATGACTGCCAAAGCAACTGAGCCCAGTTATGAGGTCGGTTAACTGCGCCTGTTTTTGTGCTAATGTATTTTAGGGGAATAAAACGCGAATCCCAGGAGGAAAAAGCCTTGTCCCACCCTTCTAACTCACCCTCATTTAGAAAACCTTTATATGTTTCATCGTAAATACAATTCGAACCCAGTGTCTTTCCAATAAAGTGCATGGTCGATACTGGCTGAGTTATGCAATATTCCTTCGGATTATACGAGGGCGGGGGGTTGAAAAGTTGTAATAATCATGAAGGAATTGAGGTAGAACCATATTCTAGGTGTTCATCAGAACTTTTCAGCCCCCGCCCTCGTAGCTGTAATTCTGATTAAAAATAATTATAATTCACGACCTCATTTATATGATTATTCTCAAGGTGGAGTGTGCCATAAAAAAAAAGGAGTTTATCTTACATTCCTTCGAGTATTTCTAAACCAAACTGAAATATTTTAGATCTATTCTAGTAATTCTATCCTGCAGAGGATGAGTATATACTAAATAAAAAATAAATAAACAACACTACCATGTGTGTGTGTGTGTGTGTCAGTATTCTCCTTGGAATCATTTCTTGCCTGTAGAAATGTCTAAACTCCCACAGAGGTCTTTAGTATCATCATCTTCATCTGCATCGCTTTCTCTATCCATTTTATCGACTGCAGCACCGTTCTGTTCATCTTCCTCAGTCAACAATACTCTTCTATCTATTTAAGTTAAAGGATATTACATCCCGTATTGTTTCTTAGCCGAATAATAAACTCAAAGAGTTTCATGCCGAATATAGAAACTATATACCAGTTCTGTTTGCTACAAACTTTGGTATTAACTAGGTCTACCTACTCACTGATGAGACCTCAATGAAGGTTGAAACCGGTCTGGGTTTCAACCTTCATTGAGGAGTGACCTTCTCTCATAATGTAGAACAGTAATACAGCTCCTAGGAGCTAAGTTCACATTATGGGTAAATACCAAGAATAGTGATCGGAGCTTGCTCCACCCTTACTATGAGTTGCCTCAGTTTGCACTACCAAATGGGTCAGGTACTTCACTATCTAGGTATTTGCTTACGCTTGGAATCGCCGAACTTTATATAGTTTCTATATTCGGCATGAAACTCTTTGAGTTTCTTATTCGGCTAAGAAACGATACGGGATATAATATCCCTTAACTTAAATAAGTTCATGTCGCCGAATTGAAGCCTTTGGCTCTTCATATAATTAGCTATTCTGTCTATTTTCGACATCAATTTCATCGTCTTAATTTTGCCAGATAATAAAAGTGTGGGCCTTCATCGCCCACTTTCTCTTTCAAATTCTTTACAACCAACCAACATCTCTGTTTTTATTTATGCTTACTTTATTTCTGTGTATATTTTCCTGTCATAGACTCTTATAAAATGCGGACTTTATTTATTTATTTTTTCTTTTTTTTTCCGCAGGCGAGAAGCCCTTCAAATGTGAATTCGAAGGCTGCGATAGGCGGTTCGCGAACAGTTCGGACCGGAAGAAGCATTCCCACGTGCACACCAGCGACAAGCCGTACAACTGCAAGATCCGTGGCTGCGACAAGAGCTACACGCATCCCAGCTCCTTAAGGAAACACATGAAGGTGCACGGCAAGTCTCCACCGCCTCCGGGAGCAACACCGGCAAACGGCTGCAGTTCAGGCTCTGGTTACGACAGCGACGGCAACGTGGCCGTCGTGTCCCCGCATGGTGCTACGACACTTGTGGTGAGCCCTCACGCGACTGCTCCCGGAACGGCCAGCACTCCGGTGATCACTTCGGGACACTCGGCTCTGTCCCTCACCTCTGCCCCAGGGCTCGTCGGAGGTGGGAGCCACCCCACCAATCTCAGCGAATGGTACGTCTGTCAATCAACGGCGGGGATGCCGACCCCGCCCAGTAATGACCACTCGCCCGTCGGCGGAGTTGTCCATCACCTCCATGCGGTCAGTTCGTCGTACTGACGCAGCGTTTCTTCTGGTGTTCGCCGAATGCCTTGGACAGTTGCAATGTCGGCGCAGATTCCGTAGTCGTTCGTATCGATGGGAATGTGGATGACGATTCGCCCCTTTTGAATACTTCCGATGATCGATTCGCGAGGGAAAAAATACGAAATAATTTTAATACTTTTATACACATACTTTTCCGAAACATGTAAGGAAAATTTTAGCCCTTAAACAGTTTTATAAATGCATAAAAGAGAACACGCGATGGTTTTTATGATAACGACAGAAGTAGTATTTATACCGGCCATTGTCTTTCTCTCTTTTCTTCAAAAGATTTTAAAAAAAATAAAAATTTTAACAATTTATGCATCATTGTAAGAAAATCTACACTCCGTTACGGCCGTATTGTTGTAATCTACAATTGCAGTCTAGATTGTTGAAGGCAATCTACAATCGTAACTTTCTCTATTGTTGAAAAAAAAAAAAAAAACCTACAGCCTCGTGCTCTGCATTGTTGTAAAGAAATTTACAATTTGTCACGCTCTACATTGTTGAAATGTAACTATGACACATGAGAATGTTTTCAGATTGAAATAGCCATTTGAATACTGTTTTTTCTGACCATAAGGATTTTTATAAAAAGTTTCACGATCAATAATATCTGTACAACTTTTTTAAGATTGACATCACAACAAAATGAATTTATAAATAAATTAACCAAAGCGCAAGTTTTAAATGAATTTATTATTACAAGTAAAAAAATAAAGGAAAACAACTAAACTATACGAAGTTTTCGGTTGTTTTATAGATAAAAAAAAAAAAGAAGCGATTTTGAAGGTGAATCGTTATCCACGCCCCTTTTCGTATTCAGGGGTTTGTCGCTGCTGTTCTTCCCAGGGAAGATTTCTTCATGTACGTACAACTCTGAACAAAAAAAAAAAAAAAAAAAAAAAATGAAACTCATGGGTGTGTTTTAAGTGCGCGAGCCCACAAAAGGACACGGGGAAAGAATGTGCCTCCAATCGTTCATGTACAGAGACAGGAACCTGTGTGTGTGTGTGCTCCACTATTGTTGCCTTTTCAAGAACTACTTATGACCCCAATGACCTCATCCCATGGGTCCCCATCCGGTACGGTGATGCAAAGTATAGAAAGAAAAATAAAATAAACCTTAAAACCTCTTGTGTAAACAAACAAGAAATTGACTTTTTTTTTTTTTTTTTGCCATTCTCTGCAGAATGGGGACAATATTTAAAGGGGGTGTGTTAACAGACGAATTCATAAACCAGTTGAGGGACTGTGGCTGAAAGAGAGAGACATTAATGTACATAAGAATATCATGTTTTTATTTTCATTTTATTTTATACTTGTGTCAGAGGGGTCGGCTGAATGGCAGATCCCTTCAATTGGAGACAAGGGAATACAATGCAACATATTGTTTATTAACACATAATGAAGAAAAAAATAATAAGAATAATAAAAATAAAAAAATTCAGTCCGGAAAACGAATCTGTAATTAAGTGTTCTTATTGAAAACTGGTCGAAATAAAATATAATCTTTCTATGATTAAAATCCATAGAAAAGTGTGGTCTAAATATTGTGTGAATATTTATATAGAGAATAATTTAATACACTTTAAATTAGACTATATTTATGTCTAGAACTCTTATGCAATTATAATATTATAATTTTTTTTTCTTTATTAAATTATATATATATATATATACAATTATCTAAAATTATCTGGATAAAATTCCAAACACCATTAAAATTTATATATGTCATAGTTATAAATAACAACAAATTGGAAGTGCTGAATGTTTCACTCTTATGCACATGTATATGTGAGTGTACGTTTTGAGCTGATAGATAATCCCATACAAACACTTCTATGTCCATAAGGGTTATAAACAGCCATGGAAAAGAAAAGTAGAGCTGGAGGGAGAAGCAAAGACGAACCGAGTTTACAACATAGGAACAGATAATTGCGCACCGAGTAACACAGGTTGAGCACAACACCACGTGATCATGATTGTTTGTACAGATGGGTCCTCAGCTTCCTGTCATCTCCAGACAACGACAAGAATGGGTCGACTTAGGGACTACGGGGTAACCACAGTGAAAGGAAGAAAGGAACAAGTCTAGCTTTAAATTAACATCCGGCAGACATGTTTTTCTTTCACACTTGCCCACTGAAAGAATATTCGTAGGGGGGGGGTGATGTAGGGGAATGAGAGAAGGGTCCACCAACTCATTTTCTCTTTACAAGGGGAAAGAGATTTCGACTAAAATCGATTCTGTGTCTGTGTGTGCCTTTATCTAAGATTGGCTTTTAGAATGTGCGTCTTTGTAGTTTTGTTTTGCATTACGAACGAAGCATGTAACTCTATGAGGTCCCTCATTGTGCATTGTCTATTATCTGCGTGTGTTCTCTTAGCCGATTTGCCAGTTTTAGGAAATTAATTTAAAAAAAATCATCCAGTATTTAGGAGAAACCCTCCCATCTGAGGCTTGTCATTTCAAATGGCATTATGAAGGTTTTTTGTGTCGTAGACGGGGTTCGAACCCGGTATTTCAATTCAAAGGGTATTATTGTTACCGACACTTCATCTTTTGATCGTGTCCAACTGTAAATATGCCTGGTAGACTAACTATTACGACTACCTAATGGGGTCTTCCAGGGAGCACGAGAACTCGTCCAGCTCTTTACACTGATTGAAAGTTTATTGAAAAGGAAACGATAATTGTCCAATACAACTGTTTCCACTTTGCTTTCGCGACTGATTCAATGAATTGGGGGACATCACACAAGATTTTTAAGGTCTTCAGATCGTAATGTGAAAATAAATTACATGTTTGCAATGTCACAGGATTCAGTACTGATGTCAACACCATATAGCTTAGAAATCTTTGAACTCTGTAACCTTAAAAATATTCTCAAGATCCGGAACATCATGAAGTTTAAGACAAGATTTGCAACCGTAATATACCAAGCAAAAGATTGGGAGTCTACAACTTGAATCCAGGTGGCGCAATTGCAATACCCTCAAATAAGTTCTTTGCAGACTGTTTTTCTCTGATTAGATGAGTAACCGCTTAAAAATGCATGGGTATTTCAGTGTATTAACTTAAGAAACAGCCAATTTTGTTTTAAAGAAAACTGCATTGGGAAAAAAAAAAAAAAAAAAAAGACAAGATATATGTCCCTTATGCAAATGATTTCAGATTAATCTTACACATTACAGATTGCTGAAGTGTGGAAGATATCTAGATGGGTGTCTTACACCATTTTCTTGTTATTTGATACTTTCAGACCTTTATTGTGATCGCTAATTTGGTAATTCAGCGTAACACACCTTAGTATATTCGATGTTTCATTCTAAAATATAATATATAAAGTAAACTCAGGGATTTAAAGCCACTCGTTTGCCTAAGTATTTGGAGGTACAAGACTCTTCGGTAGAGCACGTTTCTGAGAGCCAAGACTTGGTCACTTAATTTCGTACGTCGCTGTTTATATCGTGGGTTCTAGCGAAGTGTTAGTACTGAATTTCAACTAAATATCCAATGGCTGAAGTGCTATGGTAGCGATCTTAGAGACTACTACTGTAAATGAATCTGTGTAGAACAGATTTATAAATTCATTTATGCGGTTCGGATCACGTGGCATCTTTTACTACTGTAGCAGCCTTGAGTATTTTCAGAAGGCATTCCACTAGATTTTGGTACGTTGCTGCGGTAATTCCATTCATCCCTCCAGAGGAGGGTTAGTGATGTCGGTCACTGATGTCTAACGCTTTGACCTGGCTCACAATTGGCGTTTCAGTACATCCCAAAGGTGTTCGAAGGGATTGAGATCAAGACTCTGCAAGCCATTCAAATTCTTCAACACTCATCTTATCAAACCAGCACTGCACAGAACTCCCTTAGCGGATGGGAACATTGTCGTGTTGATACAGGAAATGGCCTTTAGGTTTGCCATAAAGCTGGAAGCACAAAATTGTCTAGAATATCATTATAGGCAGCACCGCTCCTGCTTCTGTCAAATCCAGACTCGTCCGTCACAGTTTAAAATGTGATCCATCACGATAGACAATGAGTCGACACCGCTCCAGAGTCCAATGGCGATGAGTTTTACACCACTCCACCCGAAGCTTGGCGTTGTTCTTGCTGATGTTAGGCTTATGTGCAGCTGCAAGGCCATGGAAGCCCATCAACTCCCAGTGAGTAGTTGCTTGCAGAAGCAACTATTCGTTGGGAGTGTGTGTTTCAACAGGCGAATTTTTGTTGCCATGAACTTCAGAACTCGGCGGTCCCACTGTCTGATTTCATGTGGCCTAACAGGTCGCGATTAGGCTGTTGTTGCTCCTTGGCGTTTCTACTTCACAATAACATTACTGGCATTGATCAGGGAAGTTGTAGCAGGATACAATTTCCCTAAAATGAGTTAAAAAGGTGTCATCCTATAATAGTTCTACGTCAAAAGTCACTGAGCTCTTCAGTACAGCCGAGTTAAGTGTGCAAATTTTCTATGAGTACTGCATTCGTAATGAGGATATGGCTGTATACAGCATAACAATGGCTCAACTAGTGTCGACATATTTTTCATCTGATAGTATATCAAGTATTGTCTCCTTTTAGCATCTTTTAAGGATGCTCAACGATACCATGATACGGTGACTAAGGGAGTGGGGGATCTATGAAACTGAAGTCATGATCATATTCATGTAACCCTTTTGGACCCCTGACATGACACATTTTCATGTTCGTAACCATCCCATGGAGGATAAATGGTTAATGGATGGAGATATTTTGGGAAGATTGCGTCAGGTTCTTATTATCATTGCCATTGCTTTGTATGTTTATAATTACGCATGATGGATCAATGACGTTGTGATATTATCGCCATACTCTTGTTTTAGTCGTATAAAACACATAAGAAACAGATTCATCTAATCACATGAGTTATTTTGAAGTCTTCTCGAGTCCATTGTTGTTCTTTTTCCATTGCCCCAACTGTTTTTTTTTTTTGGGGGGGGGGGGGTGCCGTATTCAGATCACTGTCTTACGCATGCACGTTTAGATACCCTTTTTCACAATCTCCACTATACGACCCAGGTACACGTATTTGCAGGATGCGTGTCGGTCTTCAGGTTCATGTTGATGTCTCATCTGCCAATGGAGGTCTCTTCAGTCACGACCTTTGCCCATTCATTATCAAACATTGAAATAGTCTCCCAGAGGAAATCTAGAGTCTATTTATGGCCACCAACTGCCCACGTCTAGATAATGCATCGATGTAATGTTCTTCTTTAGATAATATTCGTTTTCGTCCCTTGACACATCATCTAGCTTCCAAATTGTTGGAACGTCTCACACTTTGCAAAAGCACTTCAAAAATATCTTACTTGAGCGACTTTAGTATTTTACTAAACATTAAGCCATCAGAGTAAAGTCTACAAATTAAAAATTGGAATCCCTGAATAGCCACCTATCCTAACACCACCGCAGCCAAAGGTTTGAGTCCATAGTTGGGGAAAAATAACTTCGGATCATTAGACGTCTGCACACCAACTTCACAGTTCGACATAAGCATAAGACATCTACAATCGGAAAAG
Organism: Typopeltis vanoorti; assembly: GCF_054136105.1. NCBI lineage: Eukaryota > Metazoa > Arthropoda > Arachnida > Uropygi > Thelyphonidae > Typopeltis > Typopeltis vanoorti. Next base: position 63,447,903 of record NC_143572.1, read on the forward strand.
AACCTAGGATTCTTTGTTCCGTATAACAGACCTCCAACGATCTAGAGACCTGTTACGATGCTTTTTACACCGGCGTAGTCAACGTTTGTTGCGGTTGATGTTTGGCTTATGTGTAGGTACCCGTGTCTAGAAATCAAAACTGGATTAACCCGAACATTCTTGTAGATGTTCTGGATTAATAAGATAATTTTCGCATTGGTCTGCTATGAACGCTCTCCATTCCAAGGGTTTGACGGGATGCTAAGCAAACAAATGTTTGCTTGGCATCCCGTCTTTGTCTGAGATAACCTCTTCAGTTTTCGGTGACTGATTCTTTTGCCTACAATTTATTTGGGATGATGCAGTTTATCCGTTGTCACCAAACGGATAGGCCACTGACACAACAACCAATGACAGCGCATCTTTCTAAGCTCTCAAGTTCTTAGTCATGCAAAAAAGTGAAGGAATATTCATCATAGACCTAGAGTAGTATACAAGAACAAGAGAAACCGATTATCTTTGGGAAAATAAATAAAAAACAAAGATGTCGGAGGGGGGTAGTTCCTTTTTTTCTTTAACACTAAATCTACAGAAACCGAAATCCAGAGATGGCCAATATCCAGAACTATCGTATTTTCTAGGCTAACAGCCCTTCAGTTGGCCTATGCTACTGAGACTTCTCTTCTAATCTCGAGGATTAGAATTCTGAGATCCTTAAAAATATTTTATACGCCACATCCACAGAAAAATATCTCTGGCACAAAACTCTAGCATCCTTGCATCCTTAATATACCTATGAAGTCAGATCTTGTAACTTTAATGTGGAGCCAGTGATATATCTGCACAATACTGGCTCTACATTGTTGACGTCATCTTCAGTTAAAATTCACAAGAACGTGCACTGCATTGTAAAGCAATGTACAATTTGCGTCTCTGCTATTGTTAAAAAAAAAGCAATATCGCGGTTTGTATTGTTGAAGAAATGTACCTCACGGTCTATTGTAAATCTACAATTCATTTATAATTGCTTTTATATAAATCCATAATATGCTACAACGTATATTACTGAAAAAAAAAAAAAAACATTTTAAAATCATTATGTCAGGGTGAAACTCATTTTTTAATGAGTTTCACAGTTGATAATCTGCACGAGACGCAGCACTACAAAAATAACTGAAGAAAGAAAAGAAAACAAAAATATTCAAACAGAATATTCTCCAGAAATGTTATGCCAATCATCTAACGAAGGTTATTAACAACAGAAACAGTCTGAAACGATACTGCCCATTTTCACACAAAAACAAGAATTATAATCAGGCATTTAAATAACAATACCTCTTACTATCGTACGTTATGAAAATATCAATAAAAAGAGTGTCAAACATCTGCCGAGGTGAAAATGTATTTTAATGAACGAAATAAATAACCTTAATCCCACATATTAAATAGTTTAACTGAGAATTGAGAATTATTATTGGATATTATTGAATGTGAGTGAAATATTTGCATATCCCTCCCAGGTGGACCAGACGTATGTATTAGTTCACCACCACCTGTATCCAGTTGCTCACTAGGGACATTCAAATGTAATTACAAACATTGACATATTTATAACATACTTAGGCATCTCTAAGTGTATTCCAGGTGTTATGCTTGCACAGGGGGTTCTCCGAGAAACCTCGGGGAGGTTTTTGGGAACCCCATGTGGAGGTTGTGTCTGTCTTTTCTTATTTTTTGCTAGAAATTCTATAGCTAAAGAGAATTGAAGTATTGCATATGCGGTATTATTCGTTTTTCTCAAATAATAATAATAAACATTTATATGATTGTTCGTTCATGTTGATCGCCCTCTAGTGGTCATATTTTGGGTTGTCTCATGTCACTGTTTCCAGTTTTATTCTTTCTTCTGCTATGAATCCGCTTTTTAATCCTACTGAAGATCAGAAACGCTAGCTCGAATTATAACTAACATTTCTGTGACACCCGCTGTGTTTGTTTTTATTTATTTATTTTAAAGTCCACATTATTAACCTCCCATTGTTCCAAATGTTCTACGTTTCCTAATGGTGATGACATAACTGTTGTAAACCTTACCTCTTCTGAAGAAAAACACTTGCCATACGGTAAGGCATCCAGTTTGAATTTATAATAGCAACTTAAATGAAAAACGTTTTTCTTTTCTTTCTTTCTTTCTATTTTTCTTTTTTTTTTTTTAATCCGTTCCCACAGTTCTGTAACTTTTGATACTTTAGTGTACTCATTGACACACAAAACTCTTTCAACCATCGTAAGATTATTAAATGAAAAAAAAAAAAAAAAACTGACAGGGTTGAAGAGCAAATGAATATCTGTTTTAATATCCATCACCCATCATTCTATGTCACGCCCTCTTCTGAGAGCAGATCAAAATAATAACCAGGTGGGAAAAAGAGCTAACAAAAAAGGCATTTTTGTCGTCACACAAAGAAATCGCAAATTATAAATGCTTTTCATTATCAAACCACGAGTTGGTCTTACAAAAATGGTATCTCTATAAAACAGCTAAAGAAAAGCAGCCGAACAATTGTATTGGCCATTGTTGCGAAGCGTGTATTGTTTGACAGCTGCAAGCAGAATGCTAACACATTAAACTGTCTACATTTTTGCGTCATTTTGATTGTTGTGCTCTTTCGTTGTTTATCGGCCAATGCGGGCTCTCGTATCCGGTGATCCCAAATGCTTAACAGTTCCTGAACGCAGTTATATTTTGAAATATATTTTTTTTTTCTTCTTCTTTGTATTTTACTTGCATTTCAATTACAGGGATCATCTTGGCGTAGCTCTGCGAGACGTAGCAATCATCTTTGTTTCTGGTGGTGACAGCTTTATTCTTCCTGTTATTAATCAGATGCAATTGAAGCAGAGGATGGAGTTCGGCGAACACCTTACAAGCAGGGAAGCGTTTTTAAAAGCCCAAATTGATGACAGCCCTGTAGGGGAAGGTTGATGTTTCGGTGCCCATCACTGTACATCTTCGCCCCAGGTAGTTTTTCTATTAGTTGCGTCACATCTATCAAAATAGAGTTATTTCCCTCTCGCTCTTATCCCACCCCCTCCAATCCGGTCTCTACCCTTGCGTTGCTTTTTTTCACACCCTCATGTCATACCTGAAGGAAGGATTTAATTTTGGTTGGATTATACAAAATCAATTATGGGTCATCGCTTAATACTTTGCTGGGACAAAGCGACATTAGAACAAAAGGGTCCAAGTTGAACTGAATGTAGCTACTTAATTTTAACGATATTAATAAATAATTGGTGTGGGAAAGGTTTATCCATTTAAAAATTTTAATTCAAGTATTATAAGATAAAATTTATCTAAAACATTTTATAGATATATTTAATATATATAAATATATAAAATGTTTGTTTTTACGTCACTTAGGTTATCTGTTACAAGATAATTCAGTTAAACGAAACCCCATTGTTCATTATATGGATTACTGCTTACTATTATCTCTTACATATTTTTATAATGCCATTTAAGTTTTCTACTTCAAAAACTAATCAAATATTTTCATTCTTCTCATTACTCCAAAAACTAAAGTAGTGTTATCATCACTACCATAGTTCGTAGTTTTCCCAATTTGATGCTCATGCGCTGTTCTCAAAAGTCTGCAATTTTTAGAAGTAGAAACGCCAGAAAATAAAACCAACAATTACACCTCACAATGCATTATTTCTCAACAATAACGACAATTAAATAATGAACTTCTACAGCACTCACACAAAGAGAAAGCTTTTGTGATAACTGCGGTAGTAGTAATTCATGGGATTCGTGGACTTAATCTTTATTAGTTAGACACGTATTGTTGGCTTTTTGCATCTCTCTCTCTCTCTCTCTCTCTCTCTCTCAGAGTGATTTTTTCGCGCTTTAAATGATTTTCTATTTCCCACTGTATTTGCATGTGCCATTTCGTTTTTGTTCCATATTTTCTTCACCGGGTTTAGTGCAAACTAAAATTTATTTTTGAATATCTTGTGTTTTTTCTTCCTTATCACACGATGTAGTTTTGTTTTCTTGCAGTCTGTGGTAAAACCTTCCGACAGGTGGAGACACTGCAGTGACTACTACGGCATTCATACACGTTTCACTTTGCCCGAATAATAAATGACGTGTTGTGTACGTTGATCGATAAGAATGGAAAAGAGATTCATGACCTTTTTATACAGGAAAATTAAAAGTGTCTAAATATCAAACCAGGGGACTCACGAGAATTAGATGGAAATACATTTGTGTGTGTGTGTAACAGGAGGGCTTTAAAGATGTAATACAATAGTACCGTGGATGGGCTAAGACATTTTATTTATTTATTTTTTTAATCTAATCTAAAAACTCTGCCCTACAGACCAGACATGAAATATTTTCAACCCACTTTAAATCTCCAATAAACTTAACGTCGGTCTCACACCGAGTGATAGAATTCGTGTCCCACTTAAAGACAATCACAAACATCTATTGATAACGATGGGATTCGAACCTGCAACCCCGATGGATTGGAATCTTGGCTGGAGAGAAGGTACACAAGCCAAGTTCGGTGTTTGACAAGTTCGGACTTAGTGATTTCTCTTATGTAGATACAAACATGGAAAAAATAATAAACATTCAATTCAATTAAAAAAAAAACTCGTTAAAGAATCGTGTTTTATTTGTATATTCTAACATGTGATAGATTTTTAGACACCGTATACAAATACATCACTGATCTATGATGCTAGATCTCAGTAACTGCTTTTAAATCATGAGTTATTTATAAAGTTCGTTTTATCGGTCTCAGAGACGAGTGTGGTTTATTCGTGTATGTAAATAGAAAAAGAGGGTGAAAATCAGGAGCCTGGGAGAGCCCTCCTTTTGGAGACTTCTCTCTTCGAGTTTCCTTTCGCAGCCCAGGTTCTCTTAGAATTCCCACTTTGTTAAAGGATAGAACAAAGCGAATCGAAAAGAAAAAAAACACTGCTGATACTCAAACAAACGGAAGATCAAAACTGAATCTTGAGCTTACCATGATCTCTGGGTTGCATCACTGTTCTACAATGGCAGGATATTTTGATGAATTAGTCTATTGGTTGGATTAACTATTAACTAATAAAAAAAAAATAAAAAAATTATACTTACTTCCTTATAAGGACTGGCTTAAAGGGGCGAAGCAAGAATGCTTTTCATCTTCCCCGTTATCTGTAGAGGACAGTGTAGGAATAAGGTGTTATTGAGCAATTAAAGCTCTGATCGTGGCAGGAGGGTAACAGCAATAGCCGAGCCTCAGTTAGAACTTCACTGGCTACAGCATTGCCATCCATTACCCTCCAAGGGTATTGGATTTAATGAATCAATCACCGCATCTCACGGTCGATTGATCAAAACATCCATTCAACACCTATACTTACTCTTAAAGTTCTTAAAAGAACTGGGCGATGGACTGAGTCCTTGACTCTTTATCCCATCATCTGAATGAAGTAAATCTGTTTGGATGAGATGTTATTTAGCTAAAAAGCTCTAGTCATGGCTGGGTAACGGCAATAGCCGAGCCTCAGTGCCATTTGTCACCCTCATTAGTAAGTAAAGTGTAAAATCTCAAAAAATCGAACGATTTCTAGGCCACTCCATAGTGGGCGAAAGACCGTCCATATCTCAGCGTTGGTTCCACTCAGTGACGGGCTCCCCGACCACTGAGCAGAACCGCTCAAATTCCGAGGAAAATAATTCACCGGCAAGAACCCCTCAGCGGGCCGTGCCGGAGAACACCTACCCCGGAGACTCAAAGTGCTCCCTTAAGGCAAAAACCCTAAGGGAGCGAACTCAAAAACTCATCACCCAGGATAACAGCAACAGCCGAACCTCAGTTTACTTCCTTGGTTCAGCATTGCTAATTGTTACCCTGGAAGTCCTAATACCCTGGAAGTCCTAAAAATGACTTTTCCGGGAATCAGGTGTTCATTCCCGCTATCAACTTCTTGCCCTATATTTAGCTTAGAATAAAATTATTATATTATTAACTTAATTATTATAATATGGTGTTATTATAAAATAATAAAAAAACTTTATTTTTACAAATTTTCTTAATAATTAATTTACATTTATTATATAAATTAAGCTCTCAAATTTATTTTATATAAAATAATAATTAAATAAATATTTTTGTTCTCCGTTGCCTTGATAAGACTTACTTTTCGAAAAGTAACTTTTTATATTATTTTTCCTATTTTGCCAAAAAAAAAAAAAACAAGTATAGTCTTTCTACGCGTTATCTCTACCTTATGTAGTTTGTAACTTATTTTGCATTTATTCTGCCAATATCTTACTCTTCGTTTTCTGTTTATAAAAGTCCGATTGAAAGTCTTACATAGCTTGGATCTCAAAGTCGGTTTTCGCGCCTATTTGAAGGGGAAAAAAAAAAAAGACATCATATTCCTAGATTTAACTCAAATTCATTGGGTCAAATAGAAATAAACACTAGAGGGTTTTGAGCAGTTGTTGAATAAAGACATTACATAAATAAGTCTTCAAATGATTGCTACAAATAAATAAATAAAAAAAGAGTCTATTTGTTATCATTATTGATCTCATTCGTTCTAAGAGCTTTAAGAACATGAAATAGACGTTTCTTTTTTTTTTCCTATGTTTTTAACATGGAAAAATACGAAGACAATTTGTCTCGCTCTATGAGGCAGCTTCTCTAGAAACGTGCGCACCTGCACGAATTAACACGTGCAAATCTAGTGACGGGAATTGTCCTCTGGAGCAACCTGCTCTACGGAAAGCTGCTATGCATTAGGGATGTTGTGCTAGACATCGTCCTTTCAGAGCTTGTCAGTTGGATTTGGGGGGAACAATGAAGCACCACGATGAAAAAAATAAGGGATAGAAATTATTCTCGGCACCCCGTGGGGTTAGCATTGAGGGTGTGAGCTGTCATGTGTATATACAATGTGTTAACTAAAAATCTCAAAGAACAGTTGAAGTTTCGGAGCGGGGGAGGAATGTGGGGGGGGTGTTGATGAGGGGTCGAATTGTTGTGTTCTGTTGAATACGGTTTGATTTGAGTTTAGCCATGGTGGGAAAATGCATTTGGAACAGTAAAACGCTTTGAAGTATGTTTGGGATTCAAATTTACTAAAGAGATATTTTAAATTGATGGAAATAGAGTAGATAGATTTGTGTGTGTGTGTGTGTGTGTGTGTGTGTGTGTGTGTGTGTGTGTGTGTGTGTGTGTGTGTGTGTGTGTGTGTTTTCCTCCCAATAGTAACCCTACCAGGAGGTAATTTATTTCTACATGCTGCATCGCACACAATGCTTATATTACATGTAGCTTGCAAGTACTGATTAACATTTCTATTTATTATATTTACGACTATTTTGCCTGCATCTGTTTAGGAGTGCCCTTGTTTTTATAGCCGTAAATATAATAGTTTGTTAAGAGGAGTAACATGGGAGTTTTCCCAGAAATATTATCCATAATTTCTATTTATATTTTTGTATCAATTTTCATATTTACATTTAGATTTTTTAATTCACATAATATCAGTATTTATGTTAGATTACAAGGACTGGCAGTTGATCTTATTGGCAAATTTAATTAATTCTATGTAATACTTTTCGATAAGTCTCTGTTTTGACACTCGCCACTTGTCTCCGGAAGTGATGACGTATTGTATTAGGGGCATCCGGACGGAGTTCAGTAGCTGACATTTGTAAAATATGTGGTCAAGAGTCTGTTGAAGGTGTAGACTGCAAATACACGATGGTGATTCCAGGATATGGAATCTGTGTAAGTAGTGTCTTAGTTTTCCATGTCTCGTTAGTAGCGTGGATAAACCTGAAGAAATGGGGTGTGTTTTTTTAGCCGGAGTCTGCTTCTGATGCTTGGCAAGAATTCTTTTGTTGTTGATCCTTTTGATGTTTTTCATTCTTCTTCCCACAAGTCTAGACTTTTCTCTTCTGCGAGTGTTTTTATAGCAGATTTCGAGTACTTTTGGTTAAATTGTTTCTAGCTGCTTCTTTAGCCAACTGATCCGCTCTCTCGTTTTCTGCTATCTCAGTATGCACGTTCACCCAGCACAACTTGATTTCCCATCCCTCTAGATGTGTGTGTGAGAGAGAGAGAGAGAGAGAGAGAGAGAGAGAGAGAGAGAGAGAGAGAGAGAGAGAGAGAGAGAGTTTAGAGATAATGCTGGGTCAACTAAGGCATTGAGCTAGTATATTTTGTCTTTTAATTGTGTGTGATCATCGGGAGGTTTGTCTGTTTTTTATTTCTTTGTTTTTTAGAGAAACTCTCTACCTCCCCTATAAAGACCTGTTAACCCACTTTTAATTTAACAAAAAAACATTATAAAAATTCAATGTTTATTAACCGAAGCGCATCCTTGCTACCGACTGAGCCACAGATGCTTAGAATAAGTTATTATTAGTGATATGGAATGAGGATAGTGCAACCAGTAAGGTAAGGGAGGAAATGTTCTTGAAGCATGGAGGTAGTATAACACTTACATTAAGAGGGGAGGATTACCTATGGTTTTTTTTTTTTTCTTCAGAAAGGAATTTACGCAATGCAATCGCCTCTTTAAGAGAATACAAGTTTTTTCTTTTGAAAAGTGTTGAAAATAACTATAATTACAAGATACTTTAAGATTTCTTCTGGAATATATGAAAGATAAAATTACGTTCTCTAGATTAGGTAATGAAAAGACAAAAAGATATGTCCAAAAACTACTGGAATGGCTATTTGAGTTGCTATTCGATCTTGACCCTCTTGTATGCAGCTGAAAACAATAAAGGAGCATAGAAACCCTCAAAAACTTGCACAATATTAGAAAGTAAAGAGACGATATGCCATGTTTCCGATAGTAAGAGATTTGTCATCCGCCCCCGTCGAACATACAAACGACCCACCGTTCCTCTGATACTTTATTCTTGAAGAAAGTCCAGCAACATGTAGGGAAGATGGAAATGTATCCTCCTGTTCAATAAAAGGTTGTATATATGAGATAATTTTAGATAACTTTGTGTAAATAAACGAAGTGGAACTAAAGAAGGGTCACTCAATGGTATTCTTCTTGGAACAGTGGAAGAATATTGAAATTACTGGATCTACTCGACGTACTTTCAGACAACAACAACATCCACAAAACTCATTCGATGTCAACCAGCCATTTGCTTCCATCGCACGTCTTCAGACTTGTGATTTATGGAACAGGGAAACAGTGCACTGATCATATCCCGAATTCTAAATAGTAATACTTTTTAATTAATATATAAACAAAATAGAATGTTGCACCCATCATATTATATTGTGAGAAAATCTCTCCTAACACTAGAATACCCAACCCTGTTCCAAGAACTGACCCAGAGAATATTCAAGTCCACTAGCCCACTCAATTTGTTTTTTTCACTTGACTCACTCATTACTATTATTATTATTCAAATTAAGTGGATATTGAATCCAACATTGTTTCAAAGCCGAATAGAGAAACTACAGGAGTTTCGTGCCGAATATAGAAAACTATAAAAGCTTCGGCGGATCCAAGCGTAAGCAAACCTTTCATGACAGGGACAACCCGTAGTAAAGGTGGAGTAAGCTCTGATCACTATCCTTAGTATTTCCCATAATGTAAAACACATCTCCTATGTATGATGTATAACATCATAATGTATGATGTTATACGTTATATGGAGGTCACTACCCAGACCGGTTTCAACCTTTGTTGAGGTCTCGTCAGTGGGAGCCAGACTCAGATGTAAATACTCAGGTTGAAGTGATGCAGAACTTATTATATCCCAAAATTCTCCGCTAAACCAATCCTGTTTCTGTTTCCTAATGTTGCGCAGATCACATCACAACAAAATATTTTTTTAATATCAGAATCATACTATGCCATCAGCCCTGGGACGTCGTTCCTGTTATTAACGGAGATTGCACTCTACGTCCTACACGAATAATAACGTTTGCCTGGTTCTTCAGTTTATGGATTTGCATATTTCTTCGAGATAGATAGCAAATATATTTGGTGAGAGTGGACAACCCTGCATTGACTCCTTTTTATACTTTGAATTTGACAGTTGCTTTGGTATCTTTATAATAACTCCTAATAAAGGTTTGTAGTTCTGAATCTAACGTCCTAAATTTTCAGATGTTTGTCATTTTGTTCCTGTCAGTGAAATCAAATGCTTGACTGAAGTCAATAAAATTGCAGTTATATACGAGGGGAATCTGGAATGTTCTGATAAACACCTAGAACAAAAATGATATTAAAGCACCAGATATAACCACAAGAAAGAACATACTAGTAGTAGAGTCGTGAAGGTAACTTATGTTCTTCCTTGTGGTTATATCAGTTGCTTTAATATCATTTTTGTTTTGGGTGTTGATCAGAACTTTCCAGATCTCCCTCGTACATAAGTTGTATGGCCAGTACTTTTCAGCCAGACTATTGACTATAAAAATGTGGCCTATAGGAGATCTTAAAGGACTGAATCCTGCTTGATCATCTCCTTATTGTTTCATCCATTAAAGTTTTGATTCTATTTTGCATGAATGTGATTTTGTAGTGTAAATCCTTTGACTTAAAGGGGCGAAGCAAAAATGCTTTTCATCCTCTCCGTTATCTGTAGAGGACAGTGTATGGATAAGGTATTATTGAGCTATTAAAGCTCTGATCATAGCAGGAGGGTAACAGCAATAGCCGAGCCTCAGTTAGAACCTCATTGGCTACAGCATTGCCATCCATTACCCTCCAAGGGTAGTGGAATTCGAATTCCATGCCCCTTGTAGTGTAATCCTTATAGTCCTTATACGGACTGGCTTAAAGGGGCGAAGCAAGAATGCTTTTCATCTTCCCCGTTATCTGTAGAGGACAGTGTCGGAATAAGGTGTTATTGAGCTGTTAAAGCTCTGATCATGGCAGGAGGGTAACAGCAACCTCAGTTAGAACCTCATTGGCTACAGCATTGCCATCCATTACCCTCCAAGGGTATTCGTCGCGATGACTAATTTATAGAAACATACTTTAAAATATTAAATGGTGTAAGAAGATATTCTAATAAAACTCTTACAAAATCGAATTTTTCTAAAACTTTTTTTAATTTTTAACATGTTTAATAAAATCACACATTCTTATCTTTAATTACAATTCTTATTTTACTAAAGATTATAAGTAATAAGTGACGATTAGTTCTATTTTATAGTCCATGCAAGTGTTTATCAGAACATTGTATTATATACACACGATTACGTATTAGCAAGCACCTAAAGAATGACTCTTCTTTTATCTCTCAGTAAAAATGCCAGTTTTTCTAACTTCTGTTATCTTGGTTTGTGGAAGGATCTAGTTTTTCTTTCTTTAAAAAGAAGAAGAAAAAAAAAAGTGCTTATCTCCGTATATCTAGACGAAAGTGAATTAAACAGTGCCGAGAGTCGGATTTTAAAGACTGGGCTGATTTATCAGCGTCATAAGAATTAAACGCAATGTCAGCGAAATGTGAGGTTAAGTGATAAAGTCGGAAAAGGTCAACCGAAGTTGTACGGGAGAAGACGGTCGTCTAAGATCGATGAATTAGGATTAAGATCGTTTCAGATTTGTCAACTGTTATTAATCGAGTGACAAGGGATTGCATTCGAATGGCAAAACTTAGCAAAACAACGATCAGTAGCGGAGATCGCGGTAATCTCGCATTCAAGCGGGCAATATGTCATCGGGTCACAAAGCCGATATTTTCAAGAGGGACAAAAGATTAAGGGAGTCAACGGAAAAGATTTAACCACAAAAAATAGATCTCCTAGAAATCTTAACGATTTTGTGCCCTAAGTGTTCCGTTTTGCATATATTGGCGTTCGTTCCATCCGCCCATTTACTATTTGTTCAGTAATGGCGTCTGCCGTCTCTTCATACGACCGCAATTACTTTAATAGCCCCATCACATGACACTTGCTGGCGGTCCTCGCTCAGAGCGCGAAATTAACAATTTGTCTGCGAACAAGTTTTGTCAACATGGGCGTATCTTTGAGCACTTCATCCATCAAGTCCTGTGATGGATCGCTATCAGAGACCAGTGGTGTGGAGATATTAGACATCCGTCTTTTAATTTGAAGCTTGCGCAAGAGTTTCGTGGTTATACTTCGATATGTATGTAAAAGATTGGGCGGATGCAGCCCAAAATGTAAATTATGGAACTGTTCAGTGATGACATCAACAACATTTAACAAGTTTTTTTTTTTAATCATTTTCGCAATGCATTTGTTTCTGTCCTGATTAGTTTTTAGACCTCGCTAGTAATGTTAGTGAGTAAAAGAAAATCTAACAATTGCTACTGTTCAACAGTTAAAAATTATCTCTTGTTAGGCGCTTAAAAAATAAACTTGTGCATTGTTAGGGAGTCAAATAATATAAATTTTGCTATTGTTTGGTAGTAAAAGAATATAATTATTATTTGGTACCAAACAATGTAATTTTCCTTATTGTTAGGCACTAAAATAATGTAATTTTCCTTATTGTTAGGCACTAAAATAATGTAAATTTCACTATTGTTAGGAAGAAAGAATGTGCATTTCACTATTGTTAGGAAAAGGGTGAATTTCACTATTGTTAGGGAGAAAAAGAATGCAAATGTCGCTATTATTAGGGAGAAAATAATGTAAATTTCACTATTGTTAGTGAGAAAATAATGGACATTTCACTCTTGTTAGGGAGAAAATAATGTAAATTTCACTATTGTTAAGCAGTAAAAGAGTGTAAGTTTCATTATTGTTAGACTATGTGTGTATTTCGGTATTATTAAGCAGTAAACACAGTTTTAGGAATTTTATGCGAGGCTCCCGCATCTCAGTCGGTATCGCGGGTATCCTTTGGTTTGAAAACTAGATTTTATGTACCATTTAAGATGTGATGAACCTTTAGAACTTTTTTTGTGTTAAATTGCATGATATCATACAGAGATGAAGAATTTTTATTTTTATATCATAAACTCTGAATCTTGGGTTTTTCATCCTACAAAACAAGCAAACTGGCGATACGCAATTACCAGGCACAATACACTTGCTTCATAGCCTTAGCTTTCTTGACCATAATTCCAAATACTCCAATTGGATTATTGTTATGCAGTTAATAATATAAATTTCACTATTGTGAGGTAGTAAGATCGCAAATTTAAAAAATTACTTTTTTTTTTCTTCATAAATATTATTGTCGGAGAGTACATATAATGTTGAATAATAAACCATGCAACTATTTTAAGAATTATTTAAATGCTACATCAGTTACAATCAAAATAAGTAATAGTATGGTATTTTCATCACGTGCATTGCTAAATTATGGTATGTTACGTACAGAACTAATAAAAGCAGGTGCATTTTTAAAAAATGACTTGAAGTACTAAATACTCTTACAGGTTTTAGAAAGTACTTTACATATTTCAAACATTTTTCGAATAGCAATACTAATCAAAGTATTCTCCGCACCTTTTAATCGCTCTATTCACTGTCTCTGTGGTTGCACCAATCCCTTTCGTTATACATAGCGCAAACAGTTATTTTTGTGATCAAGAAAAACAGATCAATTAGCACATTTAAAAGTACAAGCTGACACTTTTAAAATCGACACTGCCTTCATCCCTTTCTGTTTTCGGAATTACCTCCGATGATATCAGGGCTACGAGGCCAATGTATTTACTTTATTTAATCCTCCTTCTTCTGTCTTTTTATGGTGCCGAGATTATTTTTAGACTTTGTAACTACAATCGTGACGAGGATAAGGCGGTTAGCCCTCTGGCTCCCAGTGTGTCCTATGTCCGTGTGTTCACAGGCCGGTTTGCCTGTTCTGGGGGATGAAAAACCAGAGTTTCTAGTTGAAAAAACCCTCTACCCCCCGCATGAGACCGACTAACTCACCTTTCGTCGAAAGAAACCAGATGAAGGTTCCTCACATCACTGATAGGAATCGAACCCAGGTCGGTATAGACATCGGCATAGACGAAGCCCAGGTCTTTCCTACCTGGGCTTCGTCTATGCCGACTGAACTACGAAGGCTCGGCCAGTGTATCACGAATCTTAATACCATTGTTTATGTTTACATTTTTTTTTATTATTTACTTCTTTATTTAATTGCTTATATAGCTGTTTCATTGTTTACTTCCTTATATACTAGTTATTGCGTACATATTTTAGGGTGTGATGAATGTATTATTCTAATTGTCAAGCAACAGTCTAGGCAGTACGTTAAAGAGGATGTGACGTCATGGAAGTATAAAGTGAAATCGTATCAATCAATTTCTATCAGTAAAGTCTATAGAATATTTGAGAACTTAAAATTCCGGTTTATATTATCCGAGCAAGAATGAAATTTTATGCCAATATGACAACTGAAAAATTTACACTTTTTTTTTTGATAAAATATGTTAATTTCTTAATCAATATATTCTCAACTTAATGAAATCGGATTGTCCAGAGTAATGTTGGTTGATTTAGCTTCATTACTGATTTTTACATCATTCAATTGTTAGACTACACGAAGGGACATTTGACGCTAATTCAATTGTTGGAGTGCGAGCAGCGTAGGATAGACAAGATGTAAATCTCATTATTGGCACCTGATTCCTGGATTTAATTGTTACAATACATGAAAAGTTAAAAACACACACATCATTTTTAATCATATATTTTGTTTCTTCCGCCTTCTTTGATTTTAATACTTTTTTTTCAGCATTTGTAATGATGTATTATTTTTGTCTAGACTTAACTTAATACTACCGTTTTCTTAATCATTGATGATTATTAATAGTTGCATTTTCATAAATGCATTGCAAAAAACATATTCATGTTTTCATTGTTAGAAATTTGAATCGTCTGCCAAGACAACAATGGAAAGATGATTGTTGCTGATCTCAACAATTACTCGCAGACGACAATTTTATAACAAGCGTAGAAAATTAATCTTACAGAAATAATTTTGATACTTTTTATATTTTTATATAATTCTTTCAGTGTATATTTCTTGTAAGTGTTTACTGGGATTATATACAGTACACATGATAGGACTACATCCATTCAAACCGTGATCACACCCGATCTCTAGTGATATTTTTAAACCGAAAATGACGCTTAGAAAAAAAAAAAAAAATGATGAGAAAAAACCTTTGAAATGTCTTATAAAATTTATCACTTAATTTAAAAAGAAAGAAAAGTCCATTGAAGTTGTCTAACGTATATCGACACGTGCAAAAACCAAACCCCTGATTATTACACCACGATGGACGCACTTGTCTTTTGTTTCGCGATCCCAGGGAACTCTACCTCTGTGGCTGCGGACGACAACTTACGAAACAGGCTTGGTGCGTTTCGCTCGGCAGGGAAGCCCGGGACTAGCGGAGCTGTTTTCTTCGACTCGCGCAGCGGGAGCAGGCCGACCCCGTAAAGCCGTCCACGACGTGGGAAGCATCCCGCAGAGGGCTGTTCTCCGGACGGCATCGGCTGAAGCGTTTTCTGCGGACTTTCGCTTGTGGGGGTCGGCGGGTCGGAAGGCCGAGCTGCGTGGGTTCTGTTGCCGCGTTGTGGGAGGGACTGATAGATAAACCGTGGTTAGGCCGAAGATTGGCCTCTTACGAAGGAGTCGATGCAAGGATAGCAACAGAAACTTGATTTTGTCGCTTGCATTTAATGTGCCAAGTATTTTAGCAGCTTCGATATTTGCTATTACGTGCCTTTATTTTGTTTGTTGTTCAGTTGACCGCCTCGAGGATGTGAATTGTAGCGTTGTTTTTAGTGTATTGTTGCGTCATCGAAACGTAAACAGTATCCGATCTGTAAGGTAGGATTATTGAATGTTTATTTTTGCGAGTTGTGTTGATTTTTTTATAAAATATTAGAAGTGAAATGAACACGCGCTAATTCTGTTCACGTGCGTGCAAAAGAGAAATTTCAATTGTCAATTTCTCTTTTCAGACCAATCACAGCCTACAACGCTACGCCAATATTGTTCAAATAGTAATTTTATCTTTATCTGTTAACTAATAAATTTGTTCACTGACTTCCGTCCGTGTTTCATAATAGTTCCGATACTGTTATAAAATCGACATTAATTTCAATACATTGTTTTCATGAGTAGTCGTTTTTAATTCTCTGTGCAGGTTGAACTTGAATGAAATTGATTCAAGTTTAATTTTAATTCACTTATTTGATCCTTTCTCTGCATGAAATTATCGTTTTAAGAATTGTTTTATACTTTAAATAAAATCATATTCTAGGTAAATTTTCTTGTTTAGTTTTAATGCCCATGAAATGTGAATATCTCTCGAAACACTAATCATGGTTTTGGCTTTAATATCATTCTATAATAACGTTCATGGATGATTCCATGAATGTGCAAAACTGCAATAAATTTAGTACAAATATAAAAATTTCTCACAAATATATATTTTCTTAGAAATAATTATTTAAGTTATAGGTTATTGATAATTCAAAAAAAAAATATTGAAAATATTCCTTTTTATTAAAAATATTATCAAAATATTTAGCACACCTTTAAATTTATAATATCATTTTAATATTACAATTTAATGTTTACCATTCAATGCTGTTGCAAGTCCTTGAATGCAACAATCATGTTTACCTATGAAAATTGTAGAGAAAGTTTTACTCTTCTAAGGAAGAATACAAGCCACAAAAAATGATGTTATGATAAACTGTTGATGTGTGCTAGTCCATCGCACCTTGCATTGAAAAGGTCCCTGATCATATATACTAATTGTATGTGGGCCAGTCCATTGGACTTTGCATTGAAAAGGTCCCTGATCATAAACTAATTGTATGTATATATATATATATATATATATATTTGTACAATGAAGGTGCGAGAGCCATAAACCACTCTTAGATGGTATTTTCACTGTCTACGTTTAAAAATGGCCCATATATAAGATGGGAAACATTTTTTGTGGCTGAAACGTATCGCTGACTGGTGCAGGGTTTGTCAGGTAGGTACTTACGTACAATGTCGTAGCTAAGACATAATAATACAAAACAAAAGTGTGTGTGTGTGTAATAAGTTTAAATTTCTTTATTTGCTTCAGTACCTGTAGAGGATCATGTAAGTATTTAATAAGGGAGTCAAGTTTTGTTTTATCTTCTTTAGTTGCGATATGAATATTGAGTCGTTTGTTAGTTGAATTTAAAAAATCTCACCGATTTGAAGACTTCAACAATGAGATTCTTTTGGTTGCAGAGCGAAGACACAATCCACTAAGGCAGGGGTGGGGAACCTTTTTAGTATCAGGGACGAAAATTGCTAATTTAAAAACTTCCGCGAGCGACTGATAAATTTTAACTCTTATATATAGTGTATGTAGTATGCAATATATATCTTACCAGACGTATGACGATCATATTATATGTAATATAACTATTTTTGGTTTTATATATTTAAATTTAAATAAATTTAATTAAAATAAATTTAAATTATTATAAAATTTTATAATAATTACATACGAGTACATCATCAAAGGGGCGAATTCAAATAGACTCGCGGGCTAGGGGTTCCCCACCCCTGCACTAAGGCCATGAGTCCAAAAGAGTGTAGCGCCTCGATTGAAGTTTCACTTACTCGGGATCCGTTAAATCCACATTCCTACCTAGCGATTTTCCAACATACTTCCCACTTGTTTCAGTGTAGTATATCTAGATCCAGCGCCTAAGATTCCACAACTGATCTGGCGCACTTGGTACAGCTTATTTTCAGATATTATTAATGACTTTTATCTTGAAAAGGGTAAAACAATATTTCGATCTTTTATTTTTTTCTCTCGATCCAGACTACACGAAAACATTCATGAGAAAATACCCTGTTTGGAGAAGAAAAAAAAATCATCTTTCATTAGGTTAGCCTGCCCACAAAGATGTTTTAGCAATGGTAAAATTAAAGAATATATTTTGTTGGATAAGGTTTGTTTAAAGAAGTTAAATATGGGATAAAAACAAGATACTCTCTTAGTTGGATATGTTAATATAGTCTTAAATTTGAGGCAAATGTTTAGACAGTAATAGAGGAAACATTTTCGCTTTTTTTTTAATACTAACGTCATTCACTGTTATATGTAGGAATTAGATATATTTAATATGGTTTTAGTCTTAAATCTTGAGGCACATGTTTAGATAGATATAATGTCCATTTAATCCAGGGTGCTTTTCTTTTTAACACTAACTATTTGCTTGTTCTATAAACATTTGCGATAATTAAGTAAAGCCAACTAAAAAAATTAGTTAGGACGATCCCTAGACCACTCCATAGTGGCCGAAAGACCGTCCAGTTCAGCGTTGGCTTCACTCAGTGACGGGCTCCCCCACCACCGAGCAGAATCGCTCATATTCCAGGGAGAAGCATCCACCGACAAAGCCCCACCGAAGAACACCCTTCCCGGAGACTCGATATGCACTCACAGGCAAACCTCCCGCAATGTAGCCCATCACTGGGAACGAAATTTCGGAAGAAACCTGAGAGAGCAACACTCTAGAAACTCAGCGTCCTTTAATCGTTTCTTGCGTGCTTGGAATTGCATAAATGTATTCAAAAAATAAAGCACACCAAGTATCTTTGGGTACTTTCAGCATAAAGTTCTTAAAAGAACTGGAAGATGGACTGAGTCCTTAACTCTTTATCCCGTCATCTGAATGAAGAAAATCGGCATGAATGGGGGTGTTATTGAGCTAAAAGTCATGGCTAGGTAACGACAATAGCCGAGCCTCCGTTAAATATAGACTTTGGCAATGCTACAGCATTGCCATTTGTTACCCTGGAAGTCCTAAAAAGGACTTGGCGATGTGTAAGTAAAGCCAACTCTAAAAATTCGGACGATCCCTAGGCCACTCAATCGTGGACGAAAGACAGTCCATCTCAGCAGTGGCTCCACTCAGTGATGGCCTTCCACCAGCACCGAGCAGAACCGCTCATATTCCGAAGAAAATCATTCACCGACAAAGCCCCTTAGCTGGCCGTGCCGGAGAACACTTTCTCCGGAGACTCAAATTGCTCCCTTAAGGCAAAAACCCTAAGAGAGCGAACTCAAAACTCTCGAATCTCTGCGCCCCAGGGGATAACAGCAACAGCCGAACCTCAGTTAAACTTCATTGACTACAGCATTGCCATTTGTTACCCTGGATTTTTAAGTAAAGGGTAAAATCTCAAAAAATCAGACGATCTCTAGGCCACTCATTCGTGGGCGAAAGACCGTCCAAATCTCCGCGTTGGTTCCACTCAGTGAAACTCGACCACCGAGTAGAACCGCTCATTCCGAAGAAAATAATTCACCGACAAGAACCCCTCAGCGGGCCGTGCCGGAGAACACTTTCCCCGGAGACTCAAATTGCTCCCTTAAGGCAAAAACCCTAAGAGAGGGAACTCTCGAAACTCGGCAGGATAACAGCAACAGCCGAACCTCAGTTTACTTCCTTGATTCAGCATTGCCATTTGTTACCCGGGAAGTCCTGATTAGTAAGTAAAGGGTAAAATCTCAAAAAATCGGACGATCTCTAGGCCACTCCATAGTGGTCGAAAGACCGTCCATGTCTCAGCGTTGGTTCCACTCAGTGTCGGCCGCCCCGTCCTAGCACCCCGACTACTGAGAAGAACCGCTCAAATTCCGAGGAAAATAATTCACCGACAAGAACCCCTCAGCGGGCCGTGCCGGAGAACACCTTCCCCGGAGACTCAAAGTGCTCCCTTAAGGCAAAAACCCTAAGGGAGCGAACTCAAAAACTCACACCCAGGATAACAGCCGAACCTCAGTTTACTTCCTCGGTTCAGCATTACTATTTGTTACCCGGGAAGTCCTAAAATTGGACTTGGATAACAATCCATCCGTCCACCTCACATCTTCAGGATAAATTAGTTAGTCGTATGCCTATAGGTAAACTGCATGTATTCTACTGGTTGGTGTGGAAGAAAAAACTGAGTTTTTGAGAGAGAAAACTCTTTTCATCCGTATTAGATAGGCAGAACAAAAAAAAAAAAAAAAAAAAAAAATTAATGCTATATTATTATAATATTAAAATACTAAAACTATTTAAGGTCGGACTATATTTTTTTATGTGATGAAAACCTCCATATGAGACCAGCTGACTCAACTTCAACCGAACAGCTCCTCTATTTCGTATAAATGTTCAAATCATTTACGAGAATTGATCCCTGAGTCTTTTTGTAGTAAGGGAACATGGCCTTATTCTTTCTACTGCTCTCCTTGAGTAGAAGGCGGGCCAGGTGAAAAAATTCAAGATATTAAACAGTTTTAAACAAAATAAGAAGGAAAAAGTAAAAAATAGTGCATGAATAATTGAAGTAGTCAATAAGTATTTTGTAACTATAGTTTAAAAAAAAAAAAACATTTTAATTAGAAACAAATTATATAAAGCGAAAATTCAATACTTGCATATTTTACTATTCAATACGTAATAATTTTTTTAAGAAACAAAATGTTAAAAAAAACACGTCAAACTGAGTATAAGCAGTTCGTTTCCTCTTGTAAACGCCTTTATGTGTATATCTCTTGAAGAAACTAGCAGAATATCCTCCTATCGTATTAGCATTCCGTTTACCTTTGTAATGAGCCAATAACCCTGCTCACCATTCACATCGAGGTTTTCAGGAAAAAAAAAACAAAAAAAAAAAACAGTGATAATGAAGGAAATGAATCTTCAGCGGCATCCCTGACCCCAATCATGTGTAATGACATTATTATAAGTTGATCAGCTAGTTCTGCATAATTTTCAGCTTTATTGTTGTTTATTTCCCAAATACAAAACACAAAAAACACAAGCAGCAGTGATTTGTAAACTTCACTACCTATCATAATGCAATTACTTTTGAATCCCACAAATTGACCTTCTACGGATTCATATTTTCTTATTCATATTTATTGCCTGTACATTAACAATTCTGTCAAGTATTTCGTTAATTTCTATGAAAAGATCATCTACGGTATTGGAAGTACGTAATTCCACTCTTTGAAAATAGTAGCAAGATCTGTTCCACTGTTGAAGACAATATCAAGCACTTCAGATTGTTTGTTTAGATACATCCAGATTAATGTCGGTTAATTCATTCTCCTTAATCAAATGAAAGTTTGATGACAACTTCCTGTCCACACCGGAAGCAGAAAGTCCAACATCCGTCACTATCACAATATTTTGCAGTGATGCTGAGCAAGTGGTCGGAAGATCGAAAAAAGTGACATGCGGGTCGCATGGAAAATTCTGAGCTTGGATACGATGTGAGAGGTTTGTTTTTCATTATTTAAGATGCGTCACTTATAGAGAAGTAACAATATGTTATATGTGATCCTCTGATTTTCTCCAATTAGTATTCATAGAGGGACCTTTTTTCCTGACAATCCATTGAGTCAAATCAACTTTACAAGACTTAAACTTAAGTTGTAGTCTTCTATTTTACCCTCAGAGTTTTGTTGCAACAAAAGGATTCTTCATATGGGCTTTTTTTCACTAGAAGGTGAGTTAACCGATCTCATACGGTCGTATCAGGATTTTTTTCCTCCTGATAACTCGGGTTTTTCATCCAGCATACAGAAAAATCGGCCAAGAGAACATACGTAGTTTCATCATAATTTATTCATATATGAATCTGGACATATACACTGAAATACTCTCATAACAACTGGAGATAAAGCCTATTAGATGAAAATGAGCCAAGATGCTCTGTTTTATGCTAAAATCAGACAATTCATGGCTCGTCTTCATAAGAATTTTACTTATGTATTGCCAAAACTGTTTCCTTGGTCGTTTTCTTCCTCTGTGTCCATTAGTTGGCCTATAGAGAGCAAGAACATTGAACGTAGGTGAAGGTGGATGTCTAGGTTGGTGTCCCAACCACCTCAGCTGACATTTTTTGAATTATTTCGATCAAGGAGTCTTTGTTGGCTTTCTTTAAAAATGACAGTATCAGAAATGTGTTACTGCCACGTGTATCCTAATATTGTTCGAAAGTATGTTGTCCCAAAGCTGTTTTGAGTAGTGATGTTCCATGTCTGGGAACTATCAGTAATCATGGCTTAACTAGTATTTTTGTAATAATTTTGGTATCTGTGGTGAAATTTCCAGATATTAGTTAGCATTTATGGAATTGAAGCGCTTTCTGATGTTATAGTACTAAAAATCATTTACTTCGTAACTAATGTGGTCATTTAGCGTAAAATATTTCCTTCTATTCTGTTCTTTGGGGCGTTAGTTTTACTGATATTGACTGCCAACACAGTCAGTGCCTCACTTTGAATAAATTTTCGAGGTGGTTTTGAGCAGTCTGGATTTGAGAGTCAATCAGCACGTCGTCTGCTAAAAGAGAGGCTGCTTATGTGGGTCTGTCGTGTCTAATCATCGAGAGTTATTCTGTATCCATTTCCTGTGAGTCTGAATACATAACCAAGGGTAATAATACAAAGATAGGATGCCCTGAAGAACTGCAGTAGAAATAGAAAAGTTCCCGGTTATCTATCTATTTATTCTTACTCTTGCATGATAGTTTTAATATGGTTCTGCTATTGCTTTGATTATTTTTAAGTGTATGTCTTAACAACTGAGAATTTAAACATCATTTCTTTATTAATTAAATCGAAGGCGAATAATAATATTGTATCGCTGCTTCTTATATAAGAAAAGCAGTTCCACACTTTTTTTTTTGCAGTTTCTAACTTTTAAATGATATATAAATAATCATTTAAAAAAATAAGAAAATTACCATCGCATGCCAATACAGTTACGACAACTTAAAAAGTGATTAAGTGAAAATAATTCAATATTTTTCATTATTACTGGGTATTTTGCTATAAACATATAGTATGCAAAAGATCTATAAAAAGCATGCAAGATTTTTTTTATAAATCCTCACATAATAAATAGAATTTTTGGATTGTAAATATATAAATATAAATAAATAAAATAAAAAGCATGCAAGATTTTTTTTATAAATCCTCACATAATAGAATTTTTGGATTGCAAATATGGATTCATCACTTCGAAATACATATAATTCGGTGATTGCACCACATTTTTTTATTATTCAGTTATATATAAAACACTAAAATGATAGTACCTGACACCTTTCGTAAATCATTTTATTAAACTGAATAATAAAAAAAATATGGTGTAATCACCAAAATATATCTTTTGAACCAATTAGCCATAGAAGTCTACACCTAATGTTAGAAATGCTTAAATTAATTTCAGTTACAAGTAAAAAAAATAAGTTTTCATTTGTTAGCTAGAGTACTTTTGATTTAATACTCTTTCATTAAACAATTTACTTTGTTTTAATGCGTTTCTGCGTAGAATGAGCCTCTAAACAATAACAACAAATAAGTTAAAAAAAAATTGAAATTCTTTCTTCAAAGGATGAACATTACAATCAGCACCAGATGGCGCTTTATTTCATTACTATTCTGTTTCTTTTTTTTTTTTTAATATAACTGTTATTTCCTATTTTATTTTATTATTTAATTATTATTTTTTTACTTCGTTTAAAAACTCAACGAGATAATCAGATTTTTCAGATTTAAGCAATTAAATTCTCGCACATAAACTAAGAACTTCTTCTGAAAAAGGAATTTTATGGAAGAATTTACAGTAATCATGAAATGTAATTCGACAGAGTTTTTCTTCATGACGAAATGATTAACATATGAAAAAATTCGTACACTGAAAAATTATGAAACTAAACACCAATTTATATTAAATCATATAGGAATCTACTAATATTTTTTTTTAAAATAATGAAATATTTTTAAAATTAAAGTTGAAGAGAATTTTTGTATATATTTTTAAACACCAATAAATAAATTGTATTAGTTAGTTACATGATGGTTACGCAAACGGAATTCTGCCATGGGGTTTGGGTTTTGATTATGAATCAATCGACCGTGAGATGCGGTGATTGATTCATTCAATCCAATACCTTTGGAGGGTAACGGATGGCAATGCTGTAGCCAATGAAGTTCTAACTGAGGCTCCGCTATTGCTGTTACCCTCCTGCCATGATCAGAGCTTTAATAGTTCAATAACACCTTATCCCTACACTGTCCTTTACAGATAACGGGGAAGATGAAAAGCATTCTTGCTTCGCCCCTTTAAGCCAGTCCTTATATAAGGACTATAAGGATGCTGCCATGGCGTCGGCTTTGCTATGCGGTTACGCAATAGTGTGAACAGCTAAACAGCTATTTCCCATCTTGATTGATACTGTCATTAATAATAGCCAGAAGATTCTTGATTGGACCAGCACAGCAACTAGTGTTTATTATGGATTATTTCATTACCAAAGTGGCGAACCAGAATTGCACCTCGCCGTTTGGGGGCAGGGTCTAATAATAATAATAATAAAATAATATGATATATATATATATATATATATATATATATATATATAAACTTATTGAAGTCATCTCTTACCTAACTACAATCCACCTCTTAAACCATATGCTAAGCAACAGATATTTTCAAGTAACTCTAGGAAAGGAAATTAGTAAATATAAATATTAAAAAAAAAAAAAAAACCGTACCTCAAGGATCAGTGTTAGCCTGCTTTATATATATATCTGAGATCTCCCTCATAAGCAAGCCAGAAAATGCTATTATGCAAACGGCATCGCATTTTCTACTAGACACAACTCGTTTAAAAATATAGAAAAAGTTTCGACCCTAGGAACTCTAGAGGATAACTTTAAGAAATGGAGACTACGCCCAAATGCAGAGATACAGTTGAAGTGTCCTGCTTCCACACGAAGCTTGCCAATACAGAACTTTAGGTCACCTGCAATGGTACTACATGACAATATAGCAAGTTTGATAAGTATTTAGGCGTCACATTGGACCAGATGTTATCTTACACGAAACACCTACAGAATACAGTAAAAGTCAAGAGTCGTAATAACATCATTCAAAAACTTTGTGAATCCTCTGCTATCACATTGCAATCATCATCTTCCGTATTTTGAAACCAAGCAGCAAAGAAATGCTAACATTTTCACTAAATGTTTGATCCACCTTTGACCCGAGTTATTCTGCAGCGAACTTTCCTGAATTTCCCTATCAGTCCAGGGAGAAAAACCCTCTACCTCCTTATGAGACCGCCTAACTCACCTTTCGTCAAAAGAGACCAGATGAAGGTTCCTTACATCACTGACTGGAATCGAACCCAGGTCTTTCTGACTAAAGGGCTTCGTCTATACCAGGGGTATCAATTAATGTTTGCATAAGATCGACATTGTCCATAGAGATATACCCACAATCTACCTTTTTCAAAATTGGAGTATAAGATTTCTAATTTATGTTTAGACAAAGAAAAAATTATCGTAACATTATTTATTATTATTACAATATATTATTATAATTATCGTAATATTAATTAGTTATAATGCCTTAAAAGAATATTGTAGTTTTTTAACCACACTGATTAAAATAAACATTTCCTTTTGAACTTCCATCAACTGCATCAGTAGATTCGTGGTAGTCACGAGGGTACAATTTTAAATTATATTAAAACACTTTAAACTTCAAATTTTAAACTTGTAGCCGAGCACTAGCACAAAACAAACAACCGAGTTTGTACAGTGCATCAAAGTGAACAAAACCCCAAAGTGGTCGTGTCTATGAGGGCGCATACATTTCCAAGTACACTCCACAACAAAAGTCTCATAGCGGGAAATTTAAATATTTTTAACTAATATTTGTAATTTTTCTATTGAAATTTTTGAAATAAAATTCAATTTAATATAATTGAATTATAAGATGGAATTATTGTACAAAAATATTTATTTGAATTTTTTAATTAACGTAAATTTTAAATAGAACCATAATATAGATTATTATTTGATAAATATGTTGATATTATTTATTTACTTTATCGTATTCGGACTCATCCATATATTATTTTGAAAATTGAGACAAAATAATTTTGCGACCCCAAAGCATTATGAGATCTACCCGTAGATCGCAATCGACGTTATTGACACCCCTGGTCTATACTCACTGAGCTACGAAGACTCTCAGAGAACCTTTACTATAGTATATACAAAGATATCAATTCCAAGTACAAATGTACTTGGAATAACTGCATTCTTATGAGATTGACATCGATATAGCATATCATATTAAAAATATAACAAATTTTAATACAGAAATATTTAAAAAATATATTATAATTAAATTATTTAATATTTTCTTTTTATTTTGAATATTTTTAATTAATTAATAAAAATTTTAAACCACCTTTTATTTATTAATATAACTTTTCATATATTATATGTTTAAAAACTATGCGATGCTGAGGATTTTGAAAAGAAAAGTCCTTTTTAGGACTTCTAGGGTAACAAATGGCAATGCTGAACCAAGGAAGCTTAACTGAGATTCGGCTGTTGCTGTTATCCTGCCGAGTTTCGAGAGTTCGCTCTCTTAGGGTTTTTGCCTTAAGGGAGCAATTTGAGTCACCGGGGAAAGTGTTCTCCGCCACGACCCGCTGAGGGGTTCTTGTCGGTGAATTATTTTCTTCGGAATGAGGGGTTCTGCTCGGTGGTCGAGTTTCACTGAGTGGAACCAACGCGGAGATTTAGACGGTCTTTCGCCCACGAATGAGTGGCCTAGAGATCGTCTGATTTTTTGAGATTTTACCCTTTACTTAAACAACAGGGTAACAAATGGCAATGCTGTATCCAATGAAGTTTTAACTGAGGCTCGGCTATTGCCGTTACCCAGCCATGACTAGAGCTTTTTAGCTCAATAACACTCCATCCACACATATTTTCTTCATTCAGATGACGGGATAAAGAGTCAAGGACTCAGTCCATCGCCCAGTTCTTTTAAGAACTTAAGAACTATGCGAGGCTGATACCAGATGACAATTCGTCCTATAATCATCCATGCCTCTCCGGCCTGGAGCTACAGTTTTAATGCTAACATTATCAAAATACAGCGAGTGCAGAACAAGTGCTTGAGAATGATTCGGAACGCCCAGTGTATGTTAGAAACAATCAACTCCACAGAGACACAAATATTCCCTATATTTTCTCTTTTCTACGATCCTTAGCAACCAAGTTTTTCCTAAAGACGTCCACAAATCCCAACGATTTGGTTCAGCAAGCTGCAGCATACGATCCAACGGACATATTCAAATATAGGAGACCAAAAGCTATATTAGCCTCCTTTAGTGATGCATAATCTCCATGCCCATTCAGGGCGAGAAATCTGCTCATAAAGTTTACCTTCACTGTAACCACAACAGATAGCAGGGAATATGAAAAGCATCTTGCTTCACCCCTAAAGACATAAATGTCAATTGTCAATGCGAGGCTGAACTTTCCGGCACAGAATGGAACTCGACCGTGAGATGCGATGATTAATACCCTTGGAGGGTAATGGATGGCAATGCTGTAGCCAATGAAGTTGTAGCTGAGGCTCGGCTATTGCTGTTATCCTCCTGCCATGATCAGAGCTTTAATAGCTCAATAACACCTTATCCCTACAGATAACGGGGAAGATGAAAAGCATTCTTGCTTCGCCCTTTAAGCCAGTCCTTATAAGGACTATTAAAATGTGAAGTTGAGAACTTTATGGATTTTCAACATAAGGATATTTAAGGTTCTTAGTATTGAGCGTACGATAGTAAAAAAATAACGTGGAGTAATTTAATTGAAGTCGAAACATGACAAATAATCGATCAAAATGAAAAGAAAATTTCTATTAAGAAAAAGGGTTACATCCAGTTAAAATGTAACCACACGAAATAAGTATTACGACAACTGTGGTAGTCGAACAGGAGAAGCAGAGCTTAGCCGGCATTATTATTAGAGTCCAAATAATTATTAGAGTCCTCTTTGGCAAGTAGTTTAACATTTCAAAGTATCGTATATAATCCTGATTTCAATTTTTGACTGCCCTCTCTGATGGTAAGAACAAGCAAATCAATACTCCTTCATGGGTGAACAGTAGGTCTTTAGGAAAATGCGGGAAGAATACTATTGTTTATATAAATCCCATGGAGAAAAGGCTGGTATATATACACACGTGCACACACAATGTTCATTTTCCTTCTTTTTTTTTATTTTTTAATATGACTCTTCAGCAAGTAATTTAACATCCCGAAGCACAGCAGGTCCACAATGTGTGCCCTCCTGAAGAAAGAGGGGTCTATTTATCAAATAATTGAAGAATATGTGACAAAAAAATAGTGGACAAATATCGGTATAAATTTGCTGTTATTAAATCTATTGTTATGAGTGCATTTCTCATTTCATGAAAGAAAATAGAGTTTTTAAATAAAGATAAAGAAATAACAGAATTATATAAGTAAAGCGGATATTAGATACAGCATTATTTCAAAGCCGAATGTAGAAATTATGAAAGTTTCGTAAAAAATAAGTTGACCAGAAAGCTTACGGGAATGCACTCCTAGGCGTATACGAGTTGCCTTAGCGCGGACTATTTAGAAAACATCAACGCTGTCCAAGCGTCTCTGTATATTCGCTTTCTATTAGTCCATTTTGAAAAGGTTTCTCTGGTCGAACTAGTTGGTTCTCCTCAGAGACCAGGCAGAAACCTTAAGAGAGAAAACTGTCTTTCAGTACTAAGGCACTTGAAGTGTCGCAGAGGTATCTTTTTCGTAAGCGAACTCTCGGTCGGTGCCTAAAAAAGTATTTACTAAAGTTTAGGAAATACTAAACTAAAGTTTAGGAAATAACAGAAGTTTATGTTATAAGGAGCTATCTTTGTTTAAAATTTTTGGCACTCTGCGCTCAAAGTTAAGTATTCAGGATTAAACATTTTCATTGCAAACTATTCGTTTAGAATTATTTACTATACTCAATACGCACAGATGCAATATAAAAACGTGGAAATATACTTGTAACGTAATTGTAATATAACTGTAATATTTTCATATGAAATATTAAACGTGTAGGAAATATTGACAGATTTTTTAAAAAGATTTCCATTTAAAAAAAAAATCTAAATAAAGAGGTAAACCATAACGTATACATTATTATTTATAAGATCTAATAAATTATCTTAAAAAAACTCTGTAAGAGCAACATGCATGACGTCAGATTAAAATCGATTTCAAATTTTATTTTGTATTACAATGGTGCTGAAAAAGTTTCTAAAAAATTATAATACGTTGTATTTTACAGGGTGATCACTTCCCTGTTTTCTTGCACTTAGTATCTTGGATGGGAAAAAATAGATAATTTCGATGCCCTGTTCTAGAGACCAAACAGAACTCTTTCAAGCTCCTTCAGGCCGCTAATAAGTAGATTTTAGTCTGCGTCACACCTGTTAGTGAAAATCATCGGCCGCCCTTTTGGATGATGGTTTATATTATTCAGTTACCGAAATGCACTATAATCCGATAGTTGCCTTCTGTAAAAATCTATGAGCCACTTTTCTCCATCCTTCATTAAAATGAACGTCAGTCTCTGACCTTTTACTTGGATACGAATGAATACCGTATGGTCTGATTTTCCTCTCCAATGAGAAAAAGGAAGCAGGAACCAAATTGGAAATCAGCAGGAATTCACGTATGTGTTCTAATCCTTCGATCTCCAACCGACTAAACTAATTGAACAGTAAAATACCAAGCTATTTTTATATTTCAGTCATCCATTACACCTGTGGGTGCCACTGCACCTAACGAGGTGCCTTCTCGATCTCCCGTAGCTTGTTATGGTCCACCAGAAAGGTAATTATCATTCATAGTGTAATTAAATGGAAAACACACGGAGCTTCTAATTAGTTCTAGGTTTTGATTGGGCAATCATGTGCATATTAAGAAACTGCATATGTAGAAATATTTATCTATTCTGTCTGTCAAACTAGAAAGAATGCGTTTCTTTATAACACTCTGAATAAAGTGTGCAATCCAGGAAAAAAAAAAAAAACGAAGAAAGAAATTCTAGTAAATATACAGCTAACATTTTGCATGGTTAGTGTACACAAACAACATGCGCTAATTTCTGGTGTCTTTGAATAACCAAATTATGTCTACCAGTGTTTGTTGCATCATCACTGGCCGTTAGATGGCGCTGCTCCCCCCCTCCATCAATACATGTTAAGGCCATAAAATTTACTGTTGCAAAAAGAAAGGCCTTTTTACGTACGAATCTGAAGCAGCTTCCCCTAGTACTGGGTTATATTTTTTCCATAAACTATAATAGCTGACAGGTTCAATGAGGGCCAATAGCCTGTATGAGATGGTAGCTAAACCATCCCACTAGACTCGTATAAAACAGGAAGAATAGGAGAAAGATAAACGCCTTTTAACTTGCTTGCCAGTCTTCGTATACGTCAAACCATGCCAGGGTGATTTAATTTATGCTTTTTAGCCGCCTGCCTGCCTACGATAGTAAGAACAAGAACTGCTGAACTTACGATATATTACAGCCGTTCTTAGAGCTCACTCACTACATCAAATTCATGTTCATCTTTCACTAATTCAAATATTAACAGGTTTTGTGTTTGACCAAGCAATAACTTCCCCAAATTTCAATCTCTTAAACGGTCTCCCCTTGACATAAACACTGCAAAATACAAAGTTAAAACTTTTCTTTTGTGTATGTTTTAATTAATTGGAAGGGTATTATTTGATTTAATTCTGCTTTTCTTTCTTATGTTTAATTTATTTATCGTTGTTAAGTTTATTACCCATGACATATGTAGCGACATTTTATTAGTAAATAAATATAAGAATGTATTTCATCTTATTTTTAACGTGCAACCATATTTTATTAGTAAACGACACCTAATTTTAATGCCAATCAAGGACTTAACATAAATAATAACAAAATAGATTTCTTCTTTTGCTAGATACTTTAATTAAGTAAACGTTTTATTTTATTAGGTGTTGGAAATTCAACTTAAAGAAATAAATAAAATTTTCGAAATTAAAAACAAACCCAAATTAAATCCCATTATCTTAATATTTGCAATCTTTTTGTATAATTAAAACTATTAAATTATTGAATAAAAGTCAGAAGAAATAACTGGTTAGCGTCAAATATACCCATATAAAGAAACTTGAATGAATGGCTTCAATTCAACTGACAATGTTTAATAGCACGTAAAAATGATGTATACGGGTCGTTAATCAGTCCAGATCCGGGCTGCCGAGGCCATAATGCCTGATATGGTACTAAATGATGCTTGCAATCCGCTATGACACACGTAATTTTTCCCAATGGTTGATCCAACTTTCAGACAAGCCGATGTTTTCACCAATTACCGTTCAGGCATTAGCTCGGTGTTTGGCCCATCTCGAGTTGTTCTTAATGATTCAATTACTGAAAGAGAGTTCTTTATGCGGTCATTCGGGTACATTCTAGCAGGCGTGGTTCTTATAAATAACATAACAAAGTTGGGAAAAGAGTAAATATATAGAAAGAAAGAACAAAAGATTGATAATCTAGAAGATGATTTATTATTAGTGTACAATGATTGTTTGTTTTATAAAACACGAACATACTGAGTCGGCGCAATGCATCTAATAATACATGTTAAGAATAAGCAATTTTGTTTTCTTATTTTATTATATTTTCCTTAATTTAAATGTTATAAAGGTGTCTAAAATTTTTTTTTATTTATACAAGATTTTATAAAAGAAAAGACTTATATTTTTATAAAATTATTTTACATTTTATTATTTACTTATTTTAGTTAATTAATTTTACGACTTGCTATTACTTATATAATAAAAATTTTATTAAAAGTTAAGATTTATCACAGGAGTGATGGTTGTCATTATAGGAACGAAACATTATATAAGCAGGATATGCAGAATTTGGGATTAGTGTATTCTTTATACGTTTGTACACGTGCAAGGAATGCACTCTGTACGATTGACTAAAATTAGGGAAGACTACCACCTGGATAAAAACAGTTATAAATAAGAAGAAAATACTATACCTTATAAATGAATTTATTACAACTACATCAAACTTCGAATTGGTAAGAAAACATTAGTTTTGAAAATGATTGGAGTCCTCGTTAATTTTTTTTTAAAGTTCAAATAAAATATTTTGATTTCTTTCAAAATTACAGTTCAAAATTAAAAATGCATCGATATTCTAAATTCAAAATTTAAAAAATCGAGGTGTTGAATTTGATAGATAAATAAAAAACAGGAAACGTAATTATCATAGAAAAATAATAATCTAAATCCCTGAATTCATAAAATACTACAAACCCATAAAAATTCATTCCTTAAACCCTTTTTTTTTTTTGCATTTAGGAGTCCACATTGTTATTATCGAGAACAACGGATTTTGAAACAAGTCCGTATCCCTAAATTCGCTATCAGTGCCAATCGATTTTTTTTCCTTAAAAAAAGAGAGTCAAAAACCGATTGAGCTGCACAGTTTTTATATTCCGACATTGTTGTGATGCATTCCTAGCCCATTATACAGCTCCAATATTTGAAATCACCATTTGTTGCCATGTCATCAAGTAGGTTGGTCGAACTTGAACATAGACGGCGTTAAAGCTTATTCAAAATTTAATATTTCAGTAATTTCATTTAAAAAAAACTAATTTTTTTTCTTTTTTCATAAAAAGATGATAAAAATTTACTGATAAAAGAAACAGTAGGTTAAATTGGTTTATATTGAACTATATATTTAGATATCCTGTGTATATAGCAGAGCAAGAAATTGCTACACCACACTTTTATTCTAATAAAGGTCATATAATTTAATTGTTCATAATGCGTGAGCAGTTGTATTAGCGAATTCAGCGGATTTAGTGGGAATTTTTATTATGGGAATTTTTATTATTATATTTTTATAAGGACTTTTTTAACTGGGAGCGACTAAAGTCATGTTGTAGGTCATAGGTGTTTTTATTTTTATTCACGTTTTTTTTTTTTTTTAATGCTTCAAAACAGTGCGATCATGTTAAGCCCTTCGATCTGTACAGTAATTATTAACATTTACGAGCTAAGACTACGGAGTTAAAGGAAAAGGGCTCCATCTGTGTCGTGTGTAGTTATGTGTCTATTCCAATCCAGCATTCTGTTTCTGAAAATCCATTCTTTCTGTCTCTTCCTTCACACTTCTGCTTCTTTCCATTTCTTAGAAGGGAGAACCAAGTTATTCGCGCGTGCTTCTACACTCAACCACTCCTACTCTCAATATTAATGGAACTGCCTACAAGAATTAAGCTTAACTGATATACGAGCGCGTGCCTCTACGGGTCCCCGCATTGTGACTGCAATCACCTGTCACCCTTAAACGCGTCACCAATGTGCGCGGGCCTGTCCCCGCATTCCTATTCTTCTTCCGTCCCCCCATCACCTATTGAGCTTAGCAGGATTTGCCTCCCTAGCTATTTATTACATTCCCCAGTGTGTCTCGAGACGCTGGGTTGCGTCTCTTAATCCATATCTCTACTTACCTGACCGTGGTTGTGGAGTCAAAGGTCAAACGACCGTCGCACAATGACGATTATAAATATGTATTTCTCCCGTTGCTTCTCCTCGGAATCTTGACAGAGGCGACAGTCCAAGAGATGAGTTCTGACAAATTCTGTAATTGGTAGAAATTATTAGTTTCCTGGTTCGAGGTCATTTATTGGCTGATTGATTCGTACGTAGGTTATTTGAATTAATTTTGGGAAAATTACACCTTAGCCTTCAGGTGACAAAGGCAATAATTTTAGAAGGGGGGGTTGAAAACTGACACGTGAAGGAAACCTGATTATGATCATCATTTGCACCTTACTGTCTGAACGAAGAAATTTTTTTAATGTATTTCTAAAGATTAAACTACCGAGTTAAAAGCGATACGGTTTGTCGAGTAGTGTATATTATAATCTCCAAGATATACATCAAAAAAAAAAAAAAAAAAAATATATATATATATATATTATCATATTTGCCAATATGGGCAACCTCTTAATTCACAGTTTTGCACATTTTTGGATTGTTATAATCGTTTGAATTGGGTTATTTCGAATTATTGCCGCAGCAAGGCTCTGAGGTACATGATGGTATGGCCTGTCGTATGTTTCTCCGGTTGGTTTAGAAGGATGTGAAACTCAGAGTTTTAACGTGAAAATTCCCACTTTTGTGAGACCGGATAACTCATTTCTAGTTGAAAACCCTGATCAGCAGGGTTCCAACCCAGGTCTTTCCAACCAAAATTCACCATCGATACTAGAGAAACTGAGTTCTAGCGAATATTTAAATATAAATCATATAAAGGCTTCGAATGCTGTGAATTCTGATATTACACTTGTCTCTCCCTTCCACAGAATAATAATAATAATATTGAGAAAGTTTTTTACCTTGAGTTTATTATACGTTAAAGATACCGAGAAATCAGATACTTGATTTTAGTCGTTTTCCCTAGGAAGCAAAACGATGTTTTGCCCGTGAAATCTAGCTCCCACTGATGAGACCTCAATAAAGATCGAAACTAGTCTGGGTAGTGGCCCATCCTATTATGCATAGCATTATACACGCCCGAAAGGGGGTTGTGTGCTTTGCGTTATGGGATACATACTAAGGCAAGTGATATGAAGTCATCAGCCTCTATATACAAGTAGCTCAGACGTGAATATATTTCACGCGCAAAACATCGTTTTGCTTCCTTGGGAAAAGGATTAAAACCAAGTATCTGATTTCTTGGCATCTTTAACGAATAATAATAATAATAACTTTATCAAACTTAAACAGTGTAATTATAGTCCCAAATTAGTGTTCGACAACAGCTGACAACAAAGTTCTCTTTTATTTTGGTTTCAAAATATACTTTGGATCATCATCAGTTGCATTAGTCTTGGGACTGGTAGCTCAGCAGCAATTTCTTCCATTCCGCTCTGTCATTGGCTTTCTTCTTAACCTCCTGGTAACTCCTTAAACCCTTGAACTTGATCAAGAAAGCTTTTCCTTGGTCTGCCTCTTCTTCTTTTCCCCTCTATTTTGCCTTCAGTTATTCTTTTCACAAGTCCATCATATCGAAGTATATGTCCAAACCACCTATCCCTTCTAATTTTTGATCGGTTTTATTAGAGTTCTTGTTTCGTTTATCTCTCTCAGGACTTGTTCGTTTGATTTTTTCTGTCCATTTTATTTTGTTCATGCGACGCCAGCACCACATTTCAAAAGCCTCCAACTTCTTACATCTTCTCTGCCCTAGAATCTAAGTTTCACATCCATACAGTGCAATGCTCCATATCAATGTCTTTACTAATTTTTTTTTTTTCAATTGTAGTTTGAGGTTTCCTGTTAAAATGCTTTTCATCTTAGAGAATTGGGCTTTTGCGTTGTTTATTCTTGATCTTATGTCTTCTCTTGTTCTGCCATCTTCTGTTATTAGGCTACCTAAATATTTAAAGCTTTTCACTTGTTTTATTTGTTCCCCGCTGATGTCTATATGCTCTGTATTGATAGGGATTTTGCCTGTAACAATTATTTTAGTCTTATCTGCGTTGATTTTCATTTTATATTTTTCAAGGTTATTATTTAGTAATTCTAGCATTGT
The DNA here is from genome assembly GCF_054136105.1 of Typopeltis vanoorti. Taxonomy (NCBI): domain Eukaryota; kingdom Metazoa; phylum Arthropoda; class Arachnida; order Uropygi; family Thelyphonidae; genus Typopeltis; species Typopeltis vanoorti. The sequence continues at coordinate 63,483,418 of NC_143572.1, forward strand.
TTTTAACGTTCTTCTGTTTTCTGCTACAAGGGCTATGTCATCAGCAAATCTTATACACATGACTTGCTCACCATTTATCTTTATGCCACTATTTATTTTATCTTTAGTTTCCTGAATGGCCTTTTCAATATATAAATTAAATAAAAGTGGTGAAAGTATACATCCTTGTCTTACTCCACTCCTGATATTTATTATTTTCTCCTTATCATTGGTTTTAATCCGTCCATTTTGATTTTTGCAAATTTGATAAATTATTTTCCTATCCCTCAAATCTATGCCGAAATTAGTTAGACAATTTAGGAGTATTTGCTGGTTTACTTTATCAAACGCTTTCTCTAAATCAAGGAAGCAAATGTAAGTATTTTGACTAAGGTCTAATCTTCTCTCTATTATTGTTCTTAAACAGAGTATTACCTCTCTTGGGGAGGAGAGTGCTTTATCCTCCCGCCCACTTCCCCTTTCTGGGTTGAGTATTTGCAAATAATCATGATTCGTTTTCCTGCACTTTTTTCTAGCAATCCATCAATCAATAGAGCAAACAGGTTTGGAAATGTTTTGGAAGAACTATAAAAAAGTTGATTAAAATGGACGATATTATGGATCCATCCATATTTGCCTATAAATATGGATGGATCTTAAAAGTCGAAAGTTCACGGAGAGCTCATGAGAATGTAAACTTTGGCATCGAAGTTGCTTCCTCTTGCACTACTTAAAAGACACGAACTCTGCCCAGGATCCTGCATGTTCGGGACTTTTATTAGTACTTAAATTAGGTTTCACGGGCTTGATCGTTATTTCTGTTTTTGTTTTTAGAGATTATGCTGAAATCTGAGAGGAAATACCTTTTGTTGAATGATATAGTAGTCTAATCTCATTAAATTTATAAACAGACATTCGGTAGGTGTATAATAAAATTTCGAAACAAATTTTTTTCCATATTTGTCTATAAAATATGAATGGATCTATAATATTCTCCTTTTTTATATAATATTCCTCTTTTTTATCCTATTTATGCCAATACTAGCTATATAGGACTTAGTGAGAAATCCAGTCATAAGACTGAAACTACCGAAATCAAAATGTAAACAATGCATAATACCAAATAATACCGACAATCCCACTAGCCGTTATTATTGTTAATATCCGAAAGGAGGGTGTACGACAGATAATAGTGAGAGATTTCATTTATACCACCAATTAAATTATTATTATTATCCTAGACTTCCAGGGAGTCAAGGACTCATCAAGAGAGGATATAAATCACCCAAACCACTATCATACCTTCCTTTAAATTCATTCATACTAGATGCACTCACTACCCCTAAAGGAAAACTAATCCGCTCACTCACTGCTCTGTGAGAGAAAAACTAACCTCTTACTGAACGAACTTAATTTCCGTGGATCACCTTCTACATATCGACAAAACTCTCATCAGACGATATCCTAAAACACCCATTCAAACGTTTATAGACCTCTATCATATCTCCCCCCCCCTCTTTCTCCTGTTAACCAGAGTCTGCAATCCACATACTCGCAATCTATCCTCATAATCTAAATCCCAAATCCGGATATAATCTTTGTAACTTTCTTTGCATCTTTTCCACGGCTTCTTTATCCCCTTGTAACCCGGGAAACCAAATCTGCGCACAGTAATCCAAATGTGGTCGTATTAAAGCCTTATAAAGAGGCAAAATGACTTCCTTATCCTTACATGTCAAGGTTCGCTACAACATCGCAATTATCTTCTGAATTGTATTCGCAATTTCTGCTATGATGCTTTTCGAACTTCAGATTGCTGTCTACCTATACGCCAAGATTCCTTGCCTCCTCAGTTTCTTGTAGCATAACCCCCAGCTAATATAATATGCCGCGATAAATCTCATCACGCCAAAGTGCATAACTTTACACCTACTACCATTAAACCGACAGCCATTTTCGTTTGTCCAAATTTCCAGTCTATTCAAATCATTTTGTAATTGCTGAATATCAGTAGCATCCCTGATTGCACTGCCTATAATCAGCAAACAATTGCACATCTGATGTTAGACCCTTCCTAATGTCATTTATGTATAGACTGAACAATAATAGTCCAATGACTGAACCCTGAGGTACACCGCTGGTCACCTTAAAGCTGGCAGATTCACACCCACCGTGGACCACTTTTTTAAATTTGTCTGTCAACCATCCCCTGATCCAAGTCAATAGATTATGTTCCAATCCCATATTCTCCAGTTTACGCAACAGCCTTTCGTGTGGTATCCTATTAAATGCCTTAGAAAAATCCATCATTATAATAGTGTATTCATTTCCTTTATCCAACTCGGCCGTAACATTTTTATAAAATATGTGCAAATTGCTAAAACATGACCTTCCTTTAGTAAACCCATGCTGTTCCTTGCAGAGTATAGCATGTTTGTCTACCCATTTCTGCATGCAAGTTCTTGCCAACTTCTCTAAAATCTTCACGACCACACCAGAGATACTGATAGATCGGTAGTTAGACACATTAGTTTTTGCACCACCCTTTGTGCAATGGAACTATCATACATTCCTGTGGTATCATTCCTGAGCTGAGACTCAGGATATACAGACATGTGAGGCCTAGCCAATTCATCTGAACATTCCTTTAGCAAACGTGCTGATATTCCATCTTGACCCTATTGACAATTCTTATCCAGGTTATGCAACAGCTCTTCAACCTCATTTTCATGAACCTTTAACTCTTCATCCAATGTAGTAACAGAACTGTGCACCATGCTATGTACAAAAAGATGAAAACAAAGCAAAAATATTATAATAACAAATAATAAGCCAACTCGTTTTATTCCCTTATGGGGAGGGGCGAGGTTTTTTTAACCCTAACTAGCTTTTGGATACTGAGATATATATCAGCAAGGTGAGCACTCATTAACTGAACAATCTTCTGACACGCGAGTACCATCTGCACTCAATAAAGTTATTCTTCCACATTCATTCTTTCTTTTGCTTGCTGCATAATAATAAAATTCTTTTGTATTTCCTTAGCCTGCATAGCCAATTTCGTTTCCTACTCCGATTTAGCTTTGCACGTGATACTCGTTACTTTTCGAATTTCTCTAATGTCGTGATCATGATGACATCATTATATTTAGAATTAGGTAGTATTTGGGAATTGCAGGCTGAATAATGGGAATCAACAAATTTATTTTCCCCAACTTTCTAGTCATCCATGGTACTATAGACTTGAACAGGGCGCCGTCCGTGTTTTTGTGGGGTTTTTATGATTGTTCAGTTTTATATTAGAAATATATAATAAAAAAATTATAATAAATAAAATAATAATAAAATTAATAATAATCAACTAATAAAATTAAACTAAAATTTATATAACCTAAAATCTCTTATACATCTACTTAAGAAAATAATCTCTGGAAGTAAGGATTTCAGAAGCTAGTAATCGGAGGTGAGAATTTGTGTAGTGTCCTATCGAAATGCTTAGTAAGCTGAGCACAATTTAGATTAATTGTGTTTTATATTTATATTTTATAAAGCTACCGGCGTTTTTATATGGTTGATTATCATATTTATGTGATTGATTGATTATCATATTTTTGGGAATTTCGTTCTACGTTCATAGAATTGAACGTAGAATGTTAGAAAGACAATCATCTCTTTCGCTCTTGAGGATGCAAACCATCTCGTGTAGTTTACGGTAAAAAAAAGAAAGGCAGATATGAAGACAACATGGAAGCTGGCGTCACATTTGTTTTTAGGATATCGAATAGCAAATAAACTAAACTTTGATTAAAAATAGTAACGAGACTGTAGCCCATGCATGTCGTAAGAGGAGACTAAAATGGAACGCAGAGTTTCGCTCTCTTAGGGTTCTTCCGGAATTTTGCTCCCGGTGAGGGGGAGGGGCTTAGATTTTTCGGGAGGTTTGTCCTGAGAGAGCATTTTGAGTCTCTGGGGATGGGTGTTCTCCAGCGTGGCCTGTGAGGGGCCTTGTAAGTGGATGCTTTTCCCTGAAATGTGAGCGTTTCTGCTCGGTGGTGGTGGTGTGTGTGTGTGGGGGGGGGGGGGTTCGTCACTAAGTGGAACCAACGCTGAGTTGCACGAACTTTCGACCACTCGTAGGGAGTGGTTCGGGGGATTGTCTTAATTTTTAGAAAGGGCTTTACTTACATACCAGCCCCACTGTAGCCTATGCATATCGTACAAGGCGACTAAAATGGTCACCCAGGGAGGGTAATGGATGGCAATACTGTAGTGAATGAAGTTTTAACTGAAGCTCGGCCATTGCTCTTACCCTCCTGCCATGATCGGAGCTTATAGCCCTATATTACCCTATCCATTGGAGTTGAGATTTCAAATAAATCAGATATTAATTACTGTCTTTTCAGCTCTGATTTAAGTTTTTTTTTTTTTTTTTTGTATTATGTTCAATTTGAATTTTCCTCAAACAACTGATCAAATATTGCGTATGCGCAGTTTTCAAAAATGCAGAGAAAATTCTTATCACTTCCGTGTGCGAACGATTAGCTAGCTTTCACTGAGATATTCTTTTAAAGATTCTTCACATTTTTTAGGCAAAATTCGAATCCAGGACTTTCCAACCAAAGGTTAGTAAAACTTTCTACAAAATAGGAAAGATTTCAAATATTGGTTATCATCAAAATTCGTAATTATGAACTACACTTTTCAAAAGTTAAGTGGAGCTACTGTAACATACAGGAAGGAACTAGCAAAGTGATCCTGATAGATGCTTATACAATATTAGGAAAAAGCTTAAAAATACGAATGAAAAATTAACTTCGTGTAATAAGAATTTTTTTCTGTATGATTTTTACGGACATAACACTATTAATAATGTGTTTGGGAAGGGGACATGATCACTTTGTTGTTGACCGTAGCTGTACTACGATACTGGAATATTCATTGTCATTTCACAATACTCAATAAACAAATAAATAAAAACAGATTTCATTTTCAGTATCATGCAATACCCTAACCAGAAGCGGATTATTCATGTGTATTAAAACATTACATTATTTTCCAACCAGATTGATGTGGATACGAAAGCGAAAAGCAACTGAAAAAAAAAGAAGTAATAAAGGCATTTAATGCGAATGTTTTTCTTTCTTTCTTCTCAACCTTCAACTCATCCAGGGCTCATTGTCAGTTGTAACTATCGTACAATAACAAGGGAATGATAAGAGAGATTTCGCTGGAAATTCTGATATCCCTAGAAGCTAATAAAACAATTTTGTATTATCCCTCTTTGACAGGCGTACAATGTGGGTGGGAAATCACTCAACGAGGACGCACCCAACTGATGAATTGTCTCGAACATTCGTATTATTTCTTCTTTTATTAGTTGAAGGTCCATCAATTAACTGAATGATGTCTATTTCAAATTAGTCTTCGTTTTTAACACGTAAGACTGATTGTTGCGTCACTTTTTCCAAGGCCAACAATCAGATTTAATTTTCACATCAAACAAATTCTCATTTAACTGTCAAATCCTTATAAACAACGCAATAATGAGCTAATCAAAAAAGCACCTAAATACTATCTCATTGTGTTGTAATGTGCTGTGTGTATTTTCTGAACATCTACATGTCGATAGACATGTATATTCTATCCATTGCTTGTATTCCAGGTGTTTGTTTATCGCGTGGAACTAATATCTTTCTCAAGGACTAAAGGAAGCGATGTTGCAAAATGTCTGTTGTTTATTCTACCGGGAAATGCGTCCAAATTTATGAACAAGCTTCAAAGGATAAGGTTTCCGTATATTAATAATATTGCTGAGTAGTTGATGCAATAAACGGTTGATGAAAATGTTTATGAAATTGAATCGCGTAAAAAATGAGGGATGGAATAAGTTGCATTTCATGCGGGGGGGGGGAATCACGTGCTATGACGTCAATGAAACGAGTTAGCCAATGTTTTCTACACTCGTAGAAACACATTGAATGACTTTTCATATTGAGAACAGCGAACCTCATTTACATACTCGTGTCAAATAAGGTCCAATGGATATTACAGATTAGGTTTGAGTCAAATTATTTTACAATATAGGAATGTCAAAGTTGGCAGCATTGATTCATCTCTGGTATTATCCATGGCGGAAAGCGAAGGGTAAATTGTTATTGAATGTATGAAGAACAAAAAAAAAACTGAACAGCATAGTTCATACGCCTTACAGAATAGATAATAAAAGTCTTTGAAGCAGCATTTTAAACTAATTCGATATATTAATAATCCTAATCGTATATTCATAACAAAATAGCGTCTCTATATTGCAACTGTAGGAAATTCAAGAAATTTCAGTTGGATTCCATCTAGGATTCAATAGAGTTTTAGTTAAAAGTGACTTAACCAATCTCATACAACAGCGATATCATCTTTTACTTAATCTGGTCTTTATCTCGGTTTTTTTCATCCTGCTGATCTGATTTTTCCCTTTCAGTCGTTTCCGACCGTAGATGACTTTGTAGGCATTGTCCACAAAGCATTCCTGGTAAGATTTTTACAGGGTAGTTCACCATTACTTTCCTCAACCCCTCAGTTTTATCCGGGCTCGGGACCGACATATGGCTGGGATGTATTCATGACTATAATCCATGTGTGTTCATGGGGCCTGTTTGCTTGTTCTGCGGGTCAAAAACCCCGAGTTTCCAGGCGACCCCCCCCCACCTCCGTATGAGACCAGCTAACTCACCTTTCGTTGAAAGACCAGATAAAGGTTTCTTACTTCCTGGACGGGAATCGAACCCAGGTCTTTCCTACCAAACGGCTTCGTCTATACTGACTGAGCTATGGAGGCTCTTTCATCCTACAAAATAAGTAAACCGAACTGAGAATGCACGCAATTAGCAGACAAATACTACAGTTGTCTTATAACCTTAGTTGCTTTGTTAGTAATTCGAGTTGAATAGCAAAAGTTCCGTCAAATGGGCAACAATATACTTTTGCGAGCGATTGACCTACATCAACGTATATGACACGGAAAAGAAAAACATAAAATGCACCCAGTGAATAAAGAGAGTGATTTCCAAGTGTACATTTATAATATTTATCAAGTAATGTACTCTTATTGGGGATGTATATCACAAATTTGGTCTTACACTGTAGTGCGACAAAGTGTGCGTGTGTGTGTGAGAGAGAGAGTGATGCTACTGTCACTAACAGGTGCGAACCCTCCCTCATCCATTTCTTCCTCTTGGGGGGAGTGCGCCAAAGTGTGCACCACTTCCCGTAGGCCTAGTATTTCACGTCGACGGAGTCCGAACTTCCGGCAGACGAAGATTTCACCTCGAGACCGAAAATTAAAGCCCCCGGCACGGGCACAGAGATCACTAATTCGTCAGTGCGATTCACCTCATTTACTCCCGCCACCTACCGAGACGCAGGAGAAACGGCAGGAAACGCGGCCACCGTCTCTTGCTTACGGAGCAGACGAAATTTTCAGCGTCCTCGATGGCCTGTGGAGCTGATGTCCAGCTCTTGCATCGTGGCAACGGTTTCTGATTGGTTGCCCGGCCGAGTGACGGGGGTGGGGAGTGTTCATAACTCAGTCCCTCGCGCAGCGGGATAGAGGCCGATATTTCCCCGTAGAGAGAAGGAACCCAATTGATTTTCCTGCTCAGCTAAATTATCAACTCCCCAGTCGATCATTAGTCTTGCCTTCGCCAGACATATGGTACTTTATCTGCGGAATAATAGCAGCCCGGAAAAAAATAGTGCAACTAGTGTTCGGTCCAAGTGTTCAGAAGAGGATAATGTACCGATAGTGACTGCCTATCTGGTGCATTACAAAGAAGACAGTATTGAAGAATTACTTCCTTCGTCTGTGCATCTCCACCCACAGCAGGTGCTTTAGTTCGTGATAAAAACACGCACAAAAATGAACTCCGTTTGCCTTATGATATTGTTGTCCATAGGGAGACCCCTACTGTCTGAAAGAGATAGGTTTTTTCAAGTTCTATTTCCCCCCCCCCCCTGAACTCATAGCTTATTTTGAAGAGTTTCAAAAAGCACTCGAGTCTTTGATTAGTAGCAGGTGCTACGCAATAATGCGAGTAATGATTAAAATAACCGTATTATTTGAAATCTACTCAGCAATGAAATACGTGTTAGTCACGTGTCAATTACATTTCTACAATGAAATCGACACGAAGATTCAATAACAATAAAAGATCGATGAAGCACGCGACTTCATGGCAACATCAGAAATAGATTATAAAATATGTGCCCTCTAGTGGACACAAATGGCGCACTGGAAATTTAGATACCAAAAAAAAAAAAAAAAAAAAATCTACGTGGCCATAATTCCAGAGGCCTACAAAAGATATTTTAGGCCACCTATTGAACTTCAAATGGAGAACGGCGAGAAGGAGAGAGTAATAAGGAGGACGCGAATGTGTCTGAACAACCATCTATCTTGTCAGACTCTCCAGGTCTCCCTCCCGTAGTGATGTATGAAACTTTGCAACCGTATAGCAGGTGACAAGGTCAAGGAGGGAGGGACAAGGAAAATGCACGTGAGTAGATTGGTAATATTACCGAGTCCGCATGTTGATGATCAACCCGGACCTGTCATTTCGGCTTTCGCTTCTCTTCTATTTTAGTGTGATTCTTGGTCGTTACTGATGACATCCAAGTTTGCGCCATTTTTTTTTTTAACCTCTCTGATTGTCCAATTGTAGTCGGGGAAACCTCGTTAATATAATTCACAATATTTCTGTCATTGAAAACATCGCAAACAACACTGCAATGGGGATATTTCCATTCAACCCCTGAAGACCGCACAATAATTTCTTACTGATGTATTAACAGCCGATTTTAATTTTTATATGAATTTTTTAGAAGGGTTTTTGAGGTGATCATCCAAAATACTAAAGATTTTCTTGTTAGGAATTCAAAGTGTGGACTCATCTTTTCTTGATCATCCTAAAAATTTCCTATCTAACAATACTGTCTGCTTGCACGCGCTCGGAGGAGTAGAAAAAATGAAGAGGTAGATAGACAGACAAAAATAATTAAAGAAAATCTAGTTTTAATTTTAAATCTCTTATCCAGACAGTGAATAAAAAATAAAGAAGGAAAGAAGGGAGAGAGAGAGAGAGAGAGAGAGAGAGAGAGAGAGAGAGAGAGCGAGAGAGAGAATAGAAAGGAAAAAAAAATAACTGGAAAGAATGAGAAAGACAGAGAATAACACGATAGATAGATAGAAAAAGAAAGCGGAAAGAACGAGATAGACAGATAGATAGAGAGAGAGTGACAAGAATACGATAGAAATGAAGACAAAATAGAAATGGGGAAAAACCAGAAAGAAGAATAAAACGATAGAAAGAACAAAAGATAGAGCGAGTGAGAGAGAGAATAATACAATAGAAAAAGAAAAATAATATAAAAAAGATAGACAGAAAGAACAAGAGAAAGAGAGGGACTTTACATGATACAAAGAAAGAAAAAGATAGGTGGGAAGAACCGGCGAAAATAATAACACGATAGACAGAAAGATAAAATGATAAGTGGAAATAGAGAGAGAGAGAGAGAGGAGAAAAGACAGAAAGGAAAATAAAGAGGTGGATGGGGGGGGGGGGCAGTGATAAAGGAGAATGTTCAGTATGAAAGTGATCTGTGACATCAGGCTTATCCCTTTATCTTGTTTGTTCGGAATCCTAAGCATAATCTCTCTGCTGATTAGAATAATGACTTGAAGACTGTTTTTTCTCTTCATCACCAACAAAGTGTTATTGTTAGCATGGGGAAATTCATGCGTGTGAATATAAAGCCATTTTCTATCATTTTCATTTAATGTTTCTGTATACGATAAATTTTACGACCCAAAATCTTATGGCTCCGTCATACACGTTGAAGAACGGACGGGTTCAGAACAATGCCACAGGGAAAGCTAATGAGAAGAGGGGTGTGTGTGGGGGGGGGAAATCGTTTTAGTTTGCAAAATAGTAACAATGCATTTTTCCTCCGGGTTCTCCGGTTTGATAACACGAAACAAACTTGGAATTATGCAATCATTTAGCAAGTGCTCCAATGTCCAACTATGCTGTTATTCAGCCACCCGTGAGAATCCTCAGATGCTGCGACTCTCCTCTGCACATGCGCACTTTCATTGAGGCGTTGGTGGCGGGTCCACTCGCATATGGCTCTCCTCTTTTTTTTTTTTTTTTTTCTCCACCTCTACTTCGCTCATTCAATCCGCTTCCCTACCCCATCCCTCTTGCAACTACTCTATCTGTCATCTCCTGACACTTTTGCATCCGGATATAGAGGAGGCGGACCTTGACATGCGCGAAGGTTATATAGGTGAAGCAGCGGAACGTCGGCCATTGCCACCGCCCTCTGTGAACGTTACCTAACCGAAGAGAAAAAAAAGAGGGTAGGAGGTAAGGAGAAAAAAAAAAGAAGTGAAAAAAAAAAAATAAAGATTTCACGTGTGTATTTCAAATACACAGTAATGTAGAGGGCAGCACTGTTAGGAAAGGTAAAAAAAAAATATATGTATTGCATATTGTTTTAAAGACTGTAGACTGTGTGTAGAATCAACACCATTGGATAGCTCTATATGAGTATTGCTGGAGATTGCAATACTCATATAGAGCTATCCGTTTATTTATTTATATTTTCATTATTTTGTAATTGTATTGAAATTTAGCTAGTTTATCGGGGTGGATATTATATATATAACAACCTCATATCGAACCCAGTTCTTCCAATGAAAGGATACGTGATTTTTATATATATATGAATTGGTAATGTGTATTTTAGAAGAAAAATTGTTACTATTAAAAGACTAATGCTACACTTTTAGAGGAAGGGTCGGGAAAATGCGACACTCATGTGTCTGGGGGGAGGGGTGTATCCCCGAAAAGATTTTGATTATTATTTTTAATTAAAATGACATTTTAACATATTTTGAAACTTAAAAATGGTTATAAAAACTACTGAATACAAATTGAATCCCTTTCTTTGACACAGATGGTTTAGGTTCCTAAATAGGAATTTAGGCTATTAATGCAACCACATTATCATTCTTTTGCTACTTCCCCTAAGAGCAAGTATTTATGTCTATAAATCTGTGTGTGTTTAAGGGCGGGTTTGCCGGTTTTGAGGGACAAAAACACTCTCCCTTACCCTTTGACTGAAAACATGAAGTTGTTCTAATCAAAGGGTTCGTCTACACCACTCAGTTACGAAGGCTATTTTTGAATCTTATTATGGTTTCAAAATGCCGTATTAAGAAATGCAAATCCATTTAACAGCTGATTTCGTAAAACAAAGCAATAAGTTCCAAAGCTAGTTTGTACTAGTAAGTTGGGAATAAACGATATTAGCAAAACTGAAAATAACTTAAATATAGCCGACAATGTAACCACAATACCTCGTAAAAAACTGACATCAAGAACTCTCAGGACTTTAGTACATTCGCAACTACGTCCCAAGAGAACGATTACAGTAGTACACACTTTCTGTTCAAAGAATGAATCTCCCGAGCCTTTATTAGCATCAAAGAAACCCCTGCTACACAAGAGTCCGATCGTTGGGAGGGGGTGGTCAAAAAAGGAAGAGGACTCACGCACACGTGCTTTGAACTGAGCGGAACAACACCGAGAGCTTGTGGCTTTGTTGCCTCCAAAAACATTATTGTATTTGGACGGCTCGGTGGACCCTCTTTGCAAAGAATTGGGGTCGGTGATTTATCCTGCAATCTCCCTTACTAACGACAAACCCCTCTTCTTACAGAACCAAATGGGTGTATAATGAAGTGGCGGGTAGATAGAAGGACGTGTACGATAGCGAATTGTAGTAGCGAAAACAAGTTTACTATGTGACGCGAAACAGACAAACTGTGTTTCCTTCGAATAGTTGAGAAATAATTTTGTGGCAAACAGAACTTCACAAATGTAATATGCCAAATAATAATGGTAGTATTATAGAGAACGAAGGTCAGTTACTGGGAAGTGATAAAAATATATATACGTAAAATTTCGTATATAAAATAAAAATATAAATTTAAATTAAAACATGAAAAATATTAATAAATGAACACAATTCATGGAATTACACTGATAATTCTTCACATTGACGTTGTTTTACTCAAGGCAATCAATAAATATATATACTATTCTAATTTAAAAAAGGTGTTTTTATAAATTTTTAGAAACAGCTTAAAATGTTTCAGTAAAATTAGTTAATTTTTATATTTTTACATACATATTATATTTATAATAATATTTATTTATTTATTTATTTTAAACTTATTTTTACAATTTTTAAGTAAATAAACACTGTCATAAGTGAGGAATGCTATATATCATAGTGTACTTTTATTTTTTAATGTGACTCTCATTTATGAAAGGTTGTAAACCTATAATACTCGTATATTAGTATTATGGGTAGTAGTGTATGTTGAATTTACTTATATTTTATATTATAATTATTTTCATAATCGGGAAACCTTACTTCAGAAACCAAACATAGAACTTTTTAAGCCATTTCAGGTCTCCAAACAGGAGACCTGAAAAGGGCATTCGATACGAAATGAACTATGGAGGTTCGTTATCAGTTATGGTCTGAATAATACGTTAAGCGCCCTATTAGATTCGTTTTTATATGCCTATCTTTTCATAAATATGTACATATAGTAATTCCGTTCTGGCTTGACTAATTTGGATGAAATTTGATATTTTTTCTTACTAAAATTTTTCACCTCATCTTGTATTATCGAGGCATCTCAGTTTTGTGTTTAAATTGGACCAATCGCAATATTTCTCAAAAGGACTCGAATTTATATGAAATGATATGAATAAACCTGCTGTGCACAGTCGTAAGCAAAAAAAAAAAGAAAAGACATTGATATTTGACCTCTGTATATAAACACAACAATATGGGACAATTCAAACAATACTAGGAATCACATACAGTTAGGGCGCATGCTTACAATGGAATCTGTCTATGCGTGCAGTAGCGTGTTATAGAATTAAATTAATATATATCTGGAGAGAGAAAAAAAAGATTACATTAAAATCAGATAACATATATAAAAATTATTTTACACAATTTAGGAAGACAATTACCCAGACAATTTGAACCGTAATGACGTTCTTACTATCCCTAAAGTCTGGGAAATTGTCATCCTAAATTGTGTAAAATAATTTTGTAAAATTGTGTAAAATCATCATCATCATCATCATCATGCGTATCAAGGATTTAGGCCTAACATGGCCTATTCCGGCCTTAGAAGTCATCGCTGAATCGTTTAAGAGGACGTCCTGGTTTTCTTTTTCCTAATGGCTTGTTTTGGTAATCTTTCTGTTTTCATTCTTTTAACGTGTTCCATCCATTTATGTTTATATTTTTTAATTTTTTCAATTACTGGTTCTTGGTTTAATTCTTTCGTAATATCTTCGTTTCTTTTGTGATCAAATAGGGTATACTTTACAGTTTTTCTCACAAACTTCATTTCTGCTGTTGTTAATCTTTGTTTGTCTTTTTGTTTTATTGTCCAGTTTCGCTTCCATACATTAAGACCGGTAAGGCTAATGTATTGTATACTTTTAGCCTGGTTTGTTTTTGAACTAGGTTTGGTTTAAATATAGAGTTAATTACACCTGTTATTTTTAAATATTTTGCAATTTTTACGTTTATATCTTTTTCATTTTCATATGTGATCGTACATCCTAGGTAGTTAAAATGAATTCACCTGTTCTAAGATCTTGTTATCTATTACTATTTTAGTTCTTGCTGGATCTTGTCCTTTAAAGGCCATAGTTTTTGATTTTTCTGTTGATATTATCATAACATAATCTTTGGATATCTCATTTAGATTTAAAATAGCTTTCTGTAAGTTATCTTCAGAATTTGTAATTATTATTTGGTCGTCTGCAAAGAGGAGAGTGTTTAAGTTGACTGTAGGAGAAAGTTCAATTCCTTGATGTAAATTTTTACTCCATTTTATTATTATTTCATTTAAGTAGATATTAAAAAGAGTTGCTGAGAGGGGACATCCCTGTCGGACCCCTTGGTTTATCTCTCTTGTATATGATAGCTCGTGATTTAATCTTATTTGTATTTGATTATTTTCATATATACTTGTGATAGCTATTAGGATATTATTTGGTATTTGTCTTTCTTTTAATATGTTAAATAAAATGCTTCTTTTAACTTCATCAAATGCTTTTTCAAAGTCAATAAATGCAATATGTATTTCTAAATTGTATTCTTTTCTTTATTATTAATTTTAGGCAAAAGGCTGGGTCTATGCATGATCGTCCTTTTCTAAATCCATTCTGTACTTCTAAAATAAAGTTTTCGGAATATTTCATTAGTTTGTTATTTGAGATTCTGCTATATATTTTGTAACAGGGATTTAGTATACTGATACCTATATAGTTTTTAGGGTCATCTCTATTAAAATTGTGTAAAATAACGTCCTATAATACGTAGGACGAAATATTTATTTATTAAGAAATCTTGTTACTGTGGTTACATGCGTTTGTTTAGTCACACAACAATATATTGTACCACTGGCCCACTAGAGATCAACGCATGCGCAGACCGCATCCTTGATCTTAAAGGAGGGTCCCTATAACCTACCACACGCTTTCCATCCAGCCATTAAACCCCTCAACTCGCGTAAGGACTTCTTTCAGCAATTCTTCTGAAGTTTTAGTGCCCATCACGGAGCGCTCAGCCTTCACAATAGACTCCTTTGTTCGGTGCCCACGTGGGGAAAAAATAAATAAAAAATAAAAGTTCGGAAAATCGTCCCCCTAGCACGCGACACATACAGATAGCGACCTGTCCAATTTCTCGCCTAGCTATGCGGTCCAAGAGTTTGTTGCCTTTATTGGACGCTCCATCGAAGCCGTATCGAGTCTCCTTAAGGGACGTTTATAGCCTTCCCCCAGCATTTCGTTCGCATAATGAAATATGGCGGGGCCAAACCCGGGGAGGGTTGTCTGACGTCCACTTTCTTAATAGTGTCGAGGGGGATTGTTTTACACTCCTCTTTGTCTACGTGGGTATTCACTTTAAAGAAGACCCACCATACAACTCCCCCCCCCTCCACCCTCTCTGTGCAAACACTTAAGTGGGAGGGCTCTTAAAAACGAAACGCTTCTAGGTCAGACAGAGTTACCGTGATTTACGGTTGTATGCAGGTGTGAGGCGCAAGACCGTGCCACGATTTTTACCGGACAATAGCCAACCTCAGACAGATTTACTAGTTGATGGACATTGGGGTGAAAAAAGAGACACGTTTGTGGATTTTAGGATGTAAGGTCACAGATTAGAACTGTAGGCTTGAACGGTATTTGCAAATTAAAAACATAGAAGAAAAAATATAGATAAGGCATTCAACTAGAACTGTTCCAGTGAAATGTTCAACTTCAAAACTACAAGTTCTGCATGGTAGTTGGGTTCAGGGTTAGTTGAACAGTGCTTGTAAGAACTTTTATTTTTATTTACGATTAAATAACTAAAACAAATTAAAATATATAATTGTTTAGTAATAAAAATATAAAATATTAAAATATAATGTCTTTTAGAAAAAGAAATGAATTTTTCAAAAAAAGTTAACTTTTTAAGTAATAATTCAATACACCAATTTATTTACTAAAGATATAACATATAACAGCGAAGCTTACAGTGCAACCACTGAAACAGAATCAACGCGGACGCGAAAAATGCTTTTCAAAGCCAAAAGTCCTTTTTAGGACTTCCAGGGTAACAAATGGCAATGCTATAGCCAATGAAGTTTTAACTGAGGTTCGGCTATTGCCGTTACCCAGCCATGACTAGAGCTTTTTAGCTCAACAACACTCCATCCACACAGATTATCTTCATTCAGATGACGGGATAAAGAGTCAAGGACTCAGTCCATCGCCCAGTTCTTTTAAGAACTAAGAACCACTGAAACAGATCAATAGGTTGGTTGTTCGATAGGACACCATATATATTTTTTTTTCTCTGGGAAGATAGGTATTATATTATATAAAATTCTAGCAAAGAGACATGATCAATTTAGAAAATACAGGAATCATCACGATTAAAATATCATTTGTCAACAATCACAGCAAAAGGATGCAATACAGCTAGAACATAGGGCAACAATATAAACAACACAATCAAAATAACATTTTTAATTTAATACTTTTCTAATTGTCGTCGTAACATCGGATCCCATTTTCTGTACGACTACATGGAAACCCCGTAGATTGTATTAAAGAAGGTAAAATGGAGGCCTAAACATTAATCCCTATTTCTCGTATAATGCCTTTCCCTGCAGCCGAATAGATGAACCCTACTCCCTTCCTGCTACCGAGAGTGTCTCACTAGGTGTCCCTGTAATATTTAATCAGAAGGAAATTACCATTTCAAATGTCTCCCACGTCAAAACAAACACACTCGTTAGCGATACATTAAATAGAAGGAAATTTAAGGTAACGTCTGTTCGGATGGGTGGCCCACAGTGTACGGTGATATTAAGCCTGACACGTGGGGAAATATATGCATCCTGTGAACAGAGGGAGGAAGGCTTCGCAACAGCTATGATACCAGGACACACCTACACGCCTGTTAATTCAGGGCTTGTTTTTAGAAAACAGGGAAATAGCTGAGTGAGGCCATTCATTTATACAACTGACAAATACGACAATTAAAGCTAATAGAACAGACGGACGTGTTTTGAAGAAATACACCTGTTCCCCCCCTCCCCTCCCACCTCTCTCGCGCACGCACACACACACACACATACAGTACTCTTTCTGTCTAGTCTACAGGTTCCTCAATGTTGTTAGGGTAGCTTATTTATCTGCCGAAATTTTATTAAGAAAGTGTATCAGTTCTATGAAGATTTTAATACCTAAAATCATTCTTTGAAACACCCTGAAACATGTTGTTTGCGTAAGATCTGAATCTGTTACTATGGCAACAGTTTGAACCGCAGTTTAGGTCTTTCCTTACATAGTTAATATCTTTCACAGTATACTTAACTTTCGAGCATTTTTAAAATCAGCATAAACGTTAGTTAATATCACACATGAAAGCCAAAATTGAAGAGTTTTTGTTTCTACGTATGTCTCGCTTTCCCATAGCAACAATCTGCTATATAAATTAAATAGATGGGCTGGAGTTTATTTCCATAGCAACATTGTGCTGTATAGTATATGCTTCTCAAATTTCTTTTTATTTCCATGACAAGTTGCTATATCGTGTATTGTTTTTAAACTACAGTTTACTTTCATGGAAGCAAGCTCATATACAGTGTATGCTCTATTTTGTTTGTTTATCGCCATGGTAATAATAATAGCAGCATGTTGTCATGACAACATGCTTATATTATAACGTAAGCTTTTTACTTTGTTTTTTTCCATGGAAATGATGTTTCTACACTATATAGCAGCTTGTTGTCATAGCAACAAGCTGCTATATAGTGCAAGCTTTTCGATTTGTTAATTTCCATGGCAGCCATATTTAATACACAATATAGCATGTTGTCATGGCAACAAGCTGCTGCATTGAGTGCGCATCATAAACTTCAATTTATTTCTGTGGCACAAGCTCTTCATGGTGTATTTTTTTTAACACTTTCGTTATTGCATGGTAAACAGTCCTCAATATAATGTACTGCATATAATGTGTGTCTCATAAGTTGTTTTATTTTAATGACAACAGCTGAGTTGATTTCCATGGCAACAGCATCTAATGTATATTTCGTAAATAACATTGTACTTGTGTAATGTGCGTTTCTTACAAGGTTTGGTTTATTTCCATGAAAACAACCTGCTTTGTAATGATGAATGATACGCTTGGCCTTACTTCTATGTGATCTGTGTCGTCTGAGGACTTATTTCTATGTAAAGTACTACTTTTGCTGAAGATAACAGAGTATTCACATAAAACCAATCCTCGGACTTTTGCGATTTCTTAAAAGTTAAGAATAGAAACGAAATTGCACTAAACAAAAGCGAAAATGCCTTTTAATACGCTAAGAAAAAAAGAAAAAAAAAATCACATTTTAATCACAAAACCGAAACACGCCAAGAATCAATGGTTAATGTCCAGTTAGGTGGAAAACTACGAACTTAAATCTGAGCTGGGAAAATAAAACAAACAAACAAAAAAAAAAAAGTCGCTTCGGTATTTTCAAGCAGAAAGATACCTTTTGGGATAGGGAGGGAGAGGAGGTGCGTAGGGGTTTTGTTTGCGACCTTTTTCTGCCGACAGAGCTTGCCGTGAATGGTGACGCTGTCAGAAACAGACACCATACCCCTGAAATACACCTACCATCGTTAGCCCTAATCTCCGGACACAGCGAAGCCTCGTTGGCAAGCGTCCTTCTCTATTCTGCAGCTCTCAGCAGGAAGATGTCAGATGACGGTCTGGCCGAGCGCTCCATGAACCTGTCACCGCCAGACACAGTCGCCTCACCGTCAACTAAATAAACTCCCTCCGAAAATGTCGATACGGACTCCTGGAGTTTTGGAAATTACGGCAGAAGACGCGAAGTTACTGGGCGCACACAAGCCACGCGTTATTGGCAGCGAAGAGTCTCGGCGGGCGGTCTCCTCTGGGCTCGAAGCCACATCCCGCTGCGTCCACAGCAAGCCTGCGGCGCACGTGGGGAGGACAGAGACGCTATCGCAGTGTACAAACCTTAGATGCACGAAGGGTCTCTTTCTCCACAGCTTGTCATTATTAGCAAGCCTGGTTGTTAGTCTGCGTCTTACTTTCCCTCCCCCCCTCTTTAGTTCCCCTCCCCCCAAGTATACACAACTGTCCTAATGGATACGACACAAACAAATACATCGATAGAGGTAAGAAAATTAAGTCCACTTTGTCAGCGATAGAAAGATTGGAATAATAGACACACATATCCAGCCGTGTACGTTGTGTATTTATGTCTCTGTTATCTCTCTCAATACTCCGACTTAGCATCTCGAAGCAAAGAAATTGAACGCTTTTTTTTTTAATCCTCCAGTCGATCGACGTATTGTCTGTAATAAAAAAACACGAAAGAATGAGATAAAAAAAGCAATTTGTTATGTACGATTTCCGCGTGTGTTTCAATTAGCAATAAAAAAACGTTTATATACTAGGAATGAAGCAAAATCTACTAGGAAATCAACTGCTGTCACGTGATCGTACATTTCACGCATATATCAACAGCGAAGAATCCAATAGGAGACAATGTTACGTACATTTCGCCTAATGAAAACCATCGAACTCTTTATTTCCATGGTAACAGCTGATGATGCACATATCATGCGTATTAACAATTCAAGTGAGTTTATACGCATCCATAGCAACAAACGATGGTCGCGATCACCATCATCATTGCATGTAAAGGTTACAAACTGTATTCTCTCCTATCTCTTCATGCTAGCTGGCAATACAGACGTTCTATTCCTGTACGTATACTCAATATGAACACGAAATATATCCATCATAAAAAAAAATTAAAAAAAATGTTTACTTCCATCTCAACAGACGGTCACGATATTAATTTCTCTGTTTCTTTCGTTACCATGGTAACTGGCAACAATGACCAGTATATTTTTCAAGCAATATCTAATTGTTGTAACCTAGACATTCATCTTCCTAAGAACAATAAATAAAAAACATATGTTCCCGTGTAAACAACTAGATTCTTCAAGTGTCATTAATTTTTTTTTTTTTTTTT
Organism: Typopeltis vanoorti; assembly: GCF_054136105.1. Lineage (NCBI taxonomy): Eukaryota > Metazoa > Arthropoda > Arachnida > Uropygi > Thelyphonidae > Typopeltis > Typopeltis vanoorti. The sequence continues at coordinate 63,503,114 of NC_143572.1, forward strand.
TTTTTTTGCAGGGTTTCGAAAATCTTCTTCTTCTTATTATTATTATTATTCTTATCTTTACATGTGAACGTTCTTTCGGCATTGCAAATATGGTTTGAGTTTTATTTGCAATCCTTGCTACACGGGCTCCTGAACTTTAACTTCCTATCTACTAACACTCCAAGATCCCTAGCCTCATCAGTTTCTTATAGCCTAATCCAACCAATATAATACGACATTGGATATCTAATCAAGCCGAAGTGAATGACTTTACATTTACTAACATTGAACTGACACCCATTTTCCCATTCCCACAAATCCAGCCTATTCAAATCATTCTGAATGTCAGCAGGACTCCTGATTTCCTTACCTATCTTTGCATCATTAGCAAATAGCTGTATGTCGCTTCTCAAATCCTTCCCATTATTATTATTATTATTATTATAATAATTATTATTATTATTATGAAACACTTAAGTGAAAAAGAGATGCATTTAAAGAATCTCCGATGCAACAAGCCCCAGAAGAAAGTCCTGCTGTCCATTTCATCGACGTGCATAATAACAATGAAAAATGCTTTTGTTTCCATGACAACATGAAATTGTTTTCTATAATATAAATTAATAGCTTTTAGAGATAACAACTGATGGGGTGGAGACTTCATCCGATGTGTTGGTTGCGCATTGGCTTCCATCAGAGGGTGGGAGGAACTTTCTATTTCGTGCGGGAGCACGAAATAGAAGGTTAGACGATACACGTAGACGATCCATCCCTTTGGTTAGAAAGACCTGGATGTAGTAACAATAAAGATTTTTTTTTTTCGTGCCAAGAATTCTTGCGATCATCAATGTTGTTATTTGTATGCGATGATAATGACGAATTTTTAATTTTTTTTTTCTATAGCACCCACTGACGTTCCCCATGCATTTCACCTTCATCTAGTAACAATGATAAAGTGAACTGTTTATTGCCATGGCAACTATTGATGGTTCTGATGTACTTTTCATCCATTTCTAAGATCAATAACAATGGAAAATTTTCAATAGCTGCTGCAGTTGTGATACGAAATTCCAACACTTGTTATTTTCCATGGCAACCACCGACAATATAAGCAACAATGTGCATTTCACCCAAGTGTGTGGTAACAATAAAGAGATTAACGGTTTATATCCATGACAAGGATTAATGGTTGCGATGCACCTTTCACTCATGCTTGTTTATTAACAATGGAGAGTTATTTATTCATTATCTTAGCTTCACTCACACAAAAGTCTACGATATTTTCAGAAGACAAAAGTTTTTCCGAATTCACTAAGATGCAGGGATGAGTGCACCAGCCAATGAACGTGTCGCCGGAAGTGCTTCGATAAAATGTCCCGTCAACGTCAATTCACTTTTTTTTCCCTCAAGGGCAAACAAACCTGTGGACACCTCCTCTAATCACTAGGTTCTTAGCGTCAAAACGCAGCTCGCGCTTGGCCTTCTCCCTACTGTCACACGTGTAAGAACAACGACGATGAGTTGTTTGAGAAACATCAGCATCCATTAAAACAACAAGCGGCCGACTCGGGACCGACCATCCCTCGTTTTTCGCAGTGTTGACAAGTTGACGTGATGATAGGGGAGGTGGCTCGTCCTCGTTCGACACCTAAATCTCTCATTAAAGAGGAAATCACTGCCGCTAGAAGGTGTCGAGTTACTGGAATAACTACGCTCAACATAGAGGTCGGGGATAATCGGAACCACGTGCGGTTCAGAACGCTTGCAGAGAGTCGTACAGTGATTGTGTGAGAAAAGGTGAAAGGAAGAAACGAAAGAATAATTCAGAGAGAGAGAGAGAACGTTCAAACATATAACTCTTTGCACTCGCATTCAGTTGAAACGTTATTGCTAAAATTACTTGCATTCTAGAGAGATGAACCCACGTCTTAATAACCCACGAGTATATAATATTAATATACTTGATATTTGTTTCCATGGAAACCAATTCATGGTTCATTGTTGTCCAGCAATAAATAGTTTTGTTTTATCACATGACAACAATTATGTGCGACTATTATTACTAATGATGATGTGCATTTTTTTCTCTTCCAAATTGAAGAATCATGCAACAATTCATCGAATATACAAAATACATTTAGTTGGTGGATGATTTTCACCGCTTTGTATAAGACCACCATTCTGTATATCGGAGTCCGGAAGAGAAATGAAGCCCAGCTATGTTTGGGCTTTTAAAATAAGGTTTCCGGATTATCTAATGTGCTTTAGCTTTCCTCTCTTTCGTGGATGGGTTATCCATTACAAAAATATGGAATTTATTTAGAAGAATGCTGGGATATTTTAAGTACAGTTAACTATCGAAACCTTAAGATGTAGCAGTGATATTTTTATTTTATTTTATTTAGAATAAACCAGTTCAATTTAGGTTCCTTATGTAACTCGGCATGCGATCTGTAAGTCACCTGGTTTTCCCTTTCATTCATTTTCCGACCGTAGGTGGATGACTTTGTAGGCATTGCCCACAAAGTATTCCTGGTGAGATTTTTACAGGGTAGTTCACCATTGCTCCCCCCAATTTTATCCGGGCTCGGGACCGGCATATGGCTGGGACGTATTCATGGCTGTAATCCATGTGTGTTCAAGGGACCGGTTTGCCTGTTCTGGGGGAACGAAAAACCTGAGTTTCCGGAAGAAAAAACTCCCTCCCTCTGCATGAGACCGGCTAACTCACCTTTCATCAAAAGAAACCAGATAAAGGTTTCTTATTTCATGGATGGGAATCGAACCCAGGTCTTTCTGACTAAAGGGCTTCGTCTATACTGATTGAGCTGCGGAGGCTCATCTGTAAGTCAGCTGTTGGTATATGCAATCTGGTATTTCCATAGTAACTACAGCTACAGCATCTGTAATTCTGTCTTTGAACTTATGTAGCGAAGTCAGTCTAAGAGTGTGAAACATTAAGACTACGAGTTATAAATGAACATTCAAGGAAGTTTTCAGGGGGAGGGGATAGATAGACGATATAGTCGTCCTTTTTAAAACGAATTTTTAAATTAGTTCGCGTGTTGTATACGAAATCATCTTTTTTGTTGAAAATGTGTGTGTGTGTGTGTGTATGTATATATATACACATTTGAAATGCGCATTTTTGTATGCAGTCTGCGGACAAAAATATTTATTACAATTAATTTAATTTCAGAAATATGATAATAATGATAAAAATTAATTATTTACTGATTATGAAAGAATAATCTGAAATCAAAATCAATTATACAACTGTTTATCATTATTATCATATCATATCAGCTTAGCAAATGTCGACAACATTTAAACCAGTTAAGGAGAACTTGGTAGCGTAAAAACTAAGGAAAATAAATAATTGATATTGTGCAAGGATATGGTCTATTTCTTAGTAATAATTTCTGCAATTTCATTGGATAACTGCACTATTACAATAAAAAGATAAAGAATAGAAGAGCGAATCAGGTGTTATCATAGAATCTTAAAATGACTATATTCAATATCACATTTTCTACATAGCACAGTATGTTGCGGATGTTGTTTTATTATTATAATTATTATTATTATTTTAAAGTTTAGTGTGTGTGTGTGTGGCAACAGAATACAGTTGTGATATATATTTCATCCCACGTGTATAGAAGCAATGAATAAAATCTTTGAATATTACCATAGCAACAACCATTGGTGATGACGTATACGTAATCACCATAGCAACAATTAAAACTTTATTTATTACACATGGCAATAATTAATTGTTTATTTCGGAACGAACAAGCAACAGATTGCTGTCTATTTCAACAATGAAACATTTTTTTAAATAGTTTCCATGGCAACCTGGCAACCACTGATTATACATGTATATTTCATCTACCTGTATAGCAACAATGAAAATCTCATTTTTTCTTTATATTTTTTAATTCATTCCCATGACAACAGCTGATAGACATGTAAATATTGTCAGGACATTAACTAACAATACAGAGTTGATGAGTTTATTTCCATAGCAACGGAATGTTGATTTATAGCTAAAGGAACTTCAACCAGTCGTGTTGTCTTCATTAATGCAAACGTTCAGTGCAAAATATTTTATTTGGGACAAACATTTACATGCTTGCATTAACGAAGGCTTCAGTGAATGCAAACGTTCCAATTATGTCACCACCAGGAAATTCAGTGAGCTAAATCCGTTTAAGGCTCTACTGACTTCTTGTAGCCGATCTCAAATATTTTTTGATTAATTTTAATTTGCTTAAACTGCATTCAGGTGTATCCACTGTGAAGGCGTTAAAATATGCACGCAGAACGATGTTAATAAGTAAACAGCTAGAACTAGTCACGCCACCTTTGAGACTGTTGAAGAACTTAGCGAACAAGTTCATAAAAAAAAAATCTGTTTAAGTCTACCCCAAGTCATTGCGCGATGTTGGGCTAACAAGTAATGTTTACCAAAACGCCTTTTGACAAACACGCTCACCAAGAGAAAAGTCAACTAAAGCGTGTACATTCGATGAATTCGAAATGCGGCTTCCTGCTCGTCGCAGAAGGCATCTAAGGCATTTAACATACCTGCCTCGGAGTGATGCAAGCAGTTGATAATTTTATAAAGCGAATTGATGTTTGATTTCCATCAAGTGCAAAAGAAATATTCAAAGATCCACCTCATGTAGTCCAACGCGGTTTCAGATATTAGTACACCAGGAAGAGTTTCCATATTATATTACATTGATACTGATGGATTTATTCATTTTTTATACTCCCTCGGTATTGTTATATTCATATCTGCTACCTGTTTACGGTATCGTAAATTTTCATTGTTTCTATTTTTTCACAAACACGACGTTGACGCTCTCGATTCAAAATTCCCCTATTTTTAACTGGGACATTTTACTTTCCAAAGGCAGAGCCTGTCGCATTCAAAGCATGCTATTTGCATTATATCTTACCATTCCCAAACATCTACCAAGATAATTGATAGCTAATATAAATATTTTCAAACTGTGTTCGTAATCCAAACACTGAGGGCTATTAATGCAGAATATGTTGGTTACAAGGGCAAATGGAAACTATATGGTAGTTGTATTGTGTGTGTGTGTGTGTGTGTGTGTGTGTGTGTGTGTGTGTGTGTGTGTGTGTGTGAGAGAGAGAGAGAGAGAGAGAGAGAGAGAGAGAGAGAGAGGTATTTTAAAAAAATACATTGGTGCAAACTTGCATGTCAGCTAACGAGTACAAAAAATAAATAAATAAAATATCTTTCCAGAAACTGAATTCAATTTTTGGTTTGCAGTAGCACAAAATATACTAGTGTCTAAAAGCTGAGGACAAACTATATTTTGACCTGTATATGAAAAAATGTCATGACTGTGGACATAATTTTATTGCCAGCATACTGATAAATTTTATCACACATGTGTGTTATCAATTTTGCAAATTAAATTACAATACGTTTTTGATAAAAGTTACAAATTCCCTAATGCCATAGTTAAGGAATTAATGTACACTGCTTACAGAAAACTATGCAGAAAGACATCAGTATGGAATATGTCCACCCTAGACTGCGATGCAGCTCTGACTACGTCGTACCATGCTTAGCACAAGCGATTCAGGAGTTCTTGAGCAAAAATGGTCCACATCTCCTTCAGTGCAAGAATAAGACCTTGTTTGTTTTCTTGAGGGAAATTGCGAACAGCAATGCGTCTTCTTGTTGTGTCCCAGACGTGTTCTATTGGGTTGAGATCTAGGGAGCGTGCTGGCCACTCGATTCGATTAATATCCTCGGTCTCCGGAAGTATCTCAACTGCTTGTATATGACGTGGTGTGGCATTGTGACTCATACAAATGAATTCTTCGCCTACAGCACCACGAAACATTTGACTATGAAGTTCGTTGCAATATCGTTCACCAGTGATAGTCCATTTTCCCAGCACTTCTAGCTCGGTGTGTCCATTCAGCATAAGACCTCCCCACACCATGACCTCAGAACCATAGTATCTACCCCTTTCAAGAACATTTTCGCGATGATAAGTAGACCCATTTTAAAGACATGTCGAGTCTCGTCTAGAATCGGAGGAAAGACTAAAATGACCCCCATCTGTAAAGAGTACGTTAGCCCCTTGGTGTCTCGTCCAATTTTCACGGATACAACGCCACTGAAAACGTGCCCTACGATGAGCTGTGGATACAAAGGAACGCAGAATAAAGGTCTTCGGGCGTATAGCTCTACTTGTTGCAGACGTCTTGCCACAGATTGTCGAGATGTTTGAATAAAGCCGACTTGAAAGCTGACCTGCTGTGGTACTTCGATTACGTTTTGCTGTTATAACTAAAATCTGTCTTAATGCTCCGTGGTAGAACGAGGACGATCTCTTAACAAACGTCTAGTGCACACATTTCAGAGCCTGGATACAACACTACGCGAGATTAGATGATGTGTTTGAGACATTACAAGTTTACAACTTTATTCTTTCCTTCAAACATAATTCGCTTAGCGCAGCCTTTTATCCTATTGGGTGCTACTACGTGATCCGCTTGGAGCTCGAAATCGTCAATTATATACAAATTTTGACGATTTCGAGCTATTAAAGCTCTGATCATAGCAGGAGAGTAACAGCAATAGCCGAGCCTCAGTTAGAACTTCATTGGCTACAGCATTGCCATCCATTACCCTCAAGGGTTTGGATTGAATGAATCAATCACCGCATCTCACCTCTAAAAAAAACATGATATAATAAAATTATTTCATTCTAATGCTTGTTTTCTTATAAAAGGTGTCGGAATATATTTACATATTACTTCATAATTTTTGTTGAAAAAAAGTCAAAAATAATTTATTTATAATTATTTTTAAACTGTTTTATTTTTTCTAAAATGAAACAGTAAGACTTTTAAGAAAAATGTAAGAAAATACTGATATGAGAGACAAATAGATTCATCTAAAGTGTGCGTTGTGTCCATCAGCAATTAGACACAATATAGGGTTGGAGGGATCGATTGCAAATTTTGAAAAATCCGGATTTAAACCCGGATTTTTCAAAAAGTTTGCAAGGGAAAGTCCAGAAGGACTGCTTTATTTTTAAGAAAACAATATTTTAAAAATTTAATTTCCGTACGATTATTACTTTTAATTTGTATATTGATTGCTAGCAACACAAATTCAATACAGTGACGAAATTTAGGAATTAAGGTTTCTGCTTGGTGCCTGATGAGGATCAACTTTTCGAAAGAGCTATGTCAATTCCATGAAGCCTGATTTAGGTACTAATAAAAGGTGAATAACAACCTCTTGGAGAAACTGTGTCGTATAATTAGGACAAACCGCAACTCCAACGAGGGTTATATCCTCATAAGCTTTCCTTTAATTTTTAGAATTTTTTAAAAGTTTTTTTCTATATTTGGCTATAAAATATAGATGGATCAATAATATCCTCTATTCTATTACCATTTTTATACCAAATTGAAGTCTTTGGGCTCCTTAATTTAATATTCTGTATCCACTATTAGATTCGCTTTTTAGAGCTCGTCAGTATAGAATCAAAACACCTGTGCTAAAAAATAAAAACGTGTTAGAAATTTAATCTGCATTAATAGAAAGCATTTCGGATTAAGTAAAAGACAAATTTAGTAAGCTTAAGGAGATCTTTGCTCGAAGAAAAATTCTTAAGTGCTGCGACATCTGTTAATTAAAATATGAATTATATTTTCTGTGGTTCGCGACAAACTGAAAATTAGGAAGACTAATTTGAAAAGTATTTATTCGTTTACTTGTGTGTGAAGTCTGCTGCATTTCGCCCCCAAAGCTACTGGCTTCTATGAATTCAACTCGGGAGAGAGAGAGAGAGAGAGAGAGAGAGAGAGAGAGAGAGAGAGAGAGAGAGAGAGAGAGAGAGAGAGAGAGAGAGAGAGAGAAATACTGGTATGATAACAATCTTTCTGTCCTAGTAGGGAGGAGAGATGGTTTTACGAAAACTTGTAGGAATTAATTGTGGTGATGTCCGGTGTATTGGCAAGCAGAGAACCACCGAAACATGTATCTTTGAAACAAAGGCCTCAAGCGGCACGTCAATGGGCTTCCTTCAACAAACGCTATTCTCTCTAGCTGAGCACGTGTCTCACATTCCGCGCAAGTCCCTCCAGGGCGTGTACACGCGTTCTCCACTCGCCAACCTCATTACAATTTCGCGGTTTAATCCTTCAAGTTCGTTTCCCAGCCACGCTGTCTGCTGGGCTTTTTTCTGACAATCAACTATTCATTGTAGGACTGTTGCATAGGGGGAAAAAAAAAAAAAGCAACGGAAATGTCTTAGGTGATACGCCCTCTAGCGTGTAAAATGCGAACTACGACAATCTACTAGTAACAAGATGTGAATTAAGGAAAATGCTTACGAAAATGAAATCTAGCTTAGGGATAATTAAAAAAAGGCGAGGGGGTCAACCTGCCATATTATTAATAAATACAGTGCTTTATAATAAATTGTATGCATCTGAAACCTCATAAAATAGTTTTTTTTTTTCCAACCCCCGCTTCTCTGCACGATACTTCTGAGTCACTAACCCAGTGGGGGTGGTGTAGCTCACATTAAATGCCGTAGCACATTCGCTGTGATATCTATTAAGAGCTTAAAAGGATTATCGAATAACGAACCAAATGACAATTGATTTACCTTGACCATATCTGGGTAATGGAAACCACGGCTGTTATACGGTGGACGGGGAGACAAACAGCGGGAGTCGAACCAACTCACACATACGCACACCACGGGAGTGTGTATGTATGAGTCGCCCTCCTGAGTCAGACTGAGAATTACTGACATTCCCATGACCTTTGCATTTGTTGGGCACGAAACGTTGCTCCCAAGGGCAGTAAAGTTCTTCAAAGCACTTGTATTTTCGAGACAGTAATAATAATAATAAAAAACAATGAATGCCGTTCAATGAATAATCATATCCGCTTCTTTCTTTACAGGGGAAAAAAAAAATCAAATTGAGCAGTTTCTCAAATAAGTATATTTCAGAGATGGAGATCGATGTATGTAGAACATTTGAATACTGCTTCAATTAGGAAATCATAATTATTATTTTTAGTTGGATCAGGGACGTCTATCTCCCCTTCCCCCACACACACGAGTTCAAAATTCTAAAAAATAAAAATAAACTTTTAATGTGTGCATTTATTAGATTTCTACTATAAAAAAAGAAAGTTTTACACGTGCATTTACAAAACAATGTCATATCTCTAGTGAATTTGTTAAATATTTTTATAAAAAAATATTTCTTATTATTTTAATAGGATTTTTTTTGAATATACCTTTTTCTCTAAATATCAACTTTTAATATCATAAATCATGATTAGCTCACTGGTGATATTTTATAATAGAAAATGACTGTTTGCCTGCCTTTTCCGAAAAATACAGTGATCCCTCCGATCTCCCAACCTTATTGGGTGACCCAAAGGATCATTTAATTCATTAAGTTTCAGAAACAGCGTTTAGAATCTCCTAAGCTCAGTCGGTATAGACGAAGCCCGCTGGACACGGGTTCGATTCCCGTCCATGACGTAAGGAACATTTACTGGGCTCTTTCTCATAAGCATGTAGCGGATTTTTCGTCCATCAGATTGTTCTGAGGACGTAAACACATGGAAGTAAAAAAAATTCAATTCAATATTTTAAAATCTCTCTTTGGAGAGCTCAACCAGTCCTCAACGTAACAGATGATAAAAATTGGGAGAGTGCTACACGACAAACCTCACAGGTTTATCATAATGAACAATGTATCAACTTTCAAATTATTGTAGAGTGACATAAGTTGATATAAAAAGGTGTGTAAATTTAAATTAATAATTTATTCTGAATATTTTAAATTAATTTAAAAGTTTCTGATTTTTTATTTTATTATATAATTTTATTTTATTTTATATAGAATAAATATAATTTTAATAAATTATTTTAATTTTATTATATAACATTTTAGAAACAAAATATAGTTATGGCTGGGTGCAGTATCTGTTCTGAACATGAAACGATGTTATGGAGAGCGCACACTAAAATATTGAAGGGGCCCCCCCCTTCAATATTTTAGTTCAATATTTTAGATTCCCCCCCCCTTCAATATTTTAGGGGGGGGGAAATCTCACGTAGAATTTGCTTTCTTTTAGCTGGAAATGCTGTAAAAAAAAAAAAATTATGCTAAGACATTAAGTAACGTAAGCAAGATTCATTTACAGTTCGACTAAAGCCAAAATTTGCGAACTTTCGAAACCTGACACAGATACATTTATAGTTCGCATGACGCATGCGCAGAGTTCCTTTAACTTTCGACATGCACTTTATATGTTAGAGCCATCAAAGTGTAAAATCATTCTTTCTCATCCCTTATATTATCACTTCTCCAATGCACACATACAACATCCAGACAGGTGCAAGAATTATAATTAACATATCACCATAGGACGCCCGGACGAACTATATTTTAGAAAAGGCTTAATTTGCTGCATGTCACAGTGTAGCAGCCATTTCTTTTTATTCAGTACACTAAAGCCCGCCTCCTGTCAATTCCACCTGTCATGGCTGTGGTTCCCATAGTAACGACCGAGATGTTGTATTGTTGCGAACTGGCATTCCCAGTCATTATTAACAGTACATAGAAAGCTTTAGCATGTTCGCTAATGAATGCACTTTGCCAAATGAATCTTGCTGTTAATTACTAGTGGGGGGGAAGAAAGATGGGAGAAGTGGGGGATGATTGCAAGCGTTGTTTCTAACTGTCAGAATTTTATACTTTAAATACATGATTATTAAGAGCTTCACAACTTTTTTTTTAAATTTTTTTATTTATTCTATCACGGATAACTGTTTTAAAAGAAAATAGGGAACACACAAAATTGTTGAAAAGGTGATAAATGGTAACAGTAATGGTTATTCGAGGCGTCTAAACGACCCATTTGTATGTGGGTTTGAGTAAGAAGTCCCATCGTGTTAGTGACCTGCATATAAATGACCCCTCAAAGGGTCGTTTTAACAGACTTAGAATCGGCAGTCCCATCATCGTTATCAATCTATATATTTTCCCGCAGTACGCTACTGTATATCCAAGCTGCACTTAAGTCTACACGACAAACGGGGCCATTACGACAAAGACGGAAGCCACACCTAGCATTTAGAGCGAACTACTAGCTCTAAATCAACCCCTCACTTTCTCTTAACAAGCTAATCCAAAATTGCAATGAAAAATGTTTCGCGATCTATGGCTAGATGGCAGCACTTGACAGAATTATTAAATTAACATCACGAATTATATATTCCCGGATCTATCTTTGAAAAGTTTTTATTTTTTCCCTTTTTTTAAATAATTCTCTCATCTTAAGACATTTTTTTATTACTGAGGGTTTTACCAATAGCACACGTAAACAATATATTGCCCAGCAGAACAAATGAATAGCGGTCTGGCTAAGATGTGGCGTGCAAGCAACTCATCGTTCCTAACCCGAGGTCGCTAAAGAAAATGGACTTCTGCAGAGCTTTTGACATGAAGAAAAACGACCGTATTATTCGTCATAACGTTCCCTCGGACATTCCGTTCGCTGTCGTAAACATCTACATTAACTACAGGAAAAGGAACGCTTCGGTGAGTATTTGTAGGTGGCGCTGGGGGAAAGGAGGGAAAGCAGTCGACAATGGGAAGTTTGATGGTACTCATTTGTCACCGATATGTGCACGGGATAAGAACAAAAAGATTAGCACAAGCAAGAAAATCAGATTTAGAACATTAAGAATGTTAATAAAACGTATGAGTCAATATATAGTTTGTCGACTGTTAATATGAATGCGTTAAAATATTTCCACACACTTTAGATAAGTTATTTAATTATTTTACATTAGAAATAATAATGGAAGTTATATTTTATTTTAAATTAAAGATTAATTAATCTAATTTAAACAAAATTAATTTATAAAATCTATAAATCTAACACACACCTTTAATATTTATTATTAGCAATAAAACAAAGTAAATCATATCACCCTTGTTATTTTAAAGTATTTTCCCAACCTTTCATCACGAATTTCATCACGAATAAAAGAATATGAAAAAAATTTAATCACTGACAAGCCCAAAGAGGTTTCACAGAAACAATTTGAAAATAGTTTTCAATCGAAGTTTTTAAGCAGTAATAATGCTTGGAGGCTGGCCCTGATGAAGAGAGAAGCAGTAACATTTGTAGAAGAGCCATATCGTCAGTTGTATGAAAAAAAAGAAACACAATGCCCGCCTAAGTTAGCTCAATTCTTTATTAAGTAGAATAATAAATATATATTCTGAATATGTTTTATTGACTTTCAGCTTAATGGTTTTCCTTTGATTAGGCCCTGAGATTCTTTTATAAAAAAAAAAAATGAAGGGTCAAAAATGAAATTTGAGGAACGAATTATAGTTTTTCGCATAGGTTACTATATTCGATTAGTGCGTTTTCGATTAATGCGCTTATTTTAAAGAACGCATTAATCGAGGGATTGCTGTATCTCTGAAACAGGCTGTGATTGTCAAGTATGTGCTCTCTACATCCAGAATTATTCGTTCAAAGAATAACTGGAAATCTGAAAGACAAATTCCTTCATATTAATCTAAAAAAAGTATATTTCTTCATTTTTAAAATTTCAGTTATTATCAAGACGTATTTAAAATTCACAATTACTAATTCACAAATGTCAGGGAGTTTCATAACGTTCCTAATAGCGATTCAACCACCTGAACACAAGCTTAAAGAGAAGTTAATATTAAGGAAGGATTGATTGTCTTTTGTTCACTTTTGTCTTTGCCTATAGACTGAAATGCTGCATGTATCTAGAAGCCAGTTTTTGTGTCTTTATGTATGCACAGTCAACGCGATAAATTGTAACCAGACCTGATTGCATTTTATCGAATATTTTCATAAATAACACGTTCAGCACTGAGTCGTATACTCATTTCTGGGGAATTGTAACAAGAATTGTTGATCGATAATTAAATTTATCAAGAAATAATATCGTATGGCACCAATCACATAAAATATTATCCTCAGCTTACTTTTTGCGAGTTCTTCGGTTTTATACTTTTCGTTTGTTCATCCTGAGCTACCAAATTAATGTTCATAGCCATTCTCATCATGAAAAATCACTAATCAACTGTTTGTTTTTCATTTTTTTGAATGTGATCGTGTTAAGTTAAATAGCTTTTATTGTGTTAAACATGTGAGACTTACTTTTTTCCTTCCCAAGACCTCTCCCGAAATTTCTCTTGGGTATACTGTTTTAAGACCGTAGAAATCGATGTATTTCATATTAAATGAATACATCGCAACTGTTCAGTGAGAGTTTTATTAATCGTACATCTAATTTATAGACTTCTTCAACTGGAAACTCGTTTTATTTTTATTAGCAAATGTGGATAACAGTATTTTTATTTTCAAATACGTAGAGCGGAGTTCTTCTTCAGGTAGAAGCTGTTTATTTTGTTGATACCTATAGAATGTATTGGATTCTCTCTCTCTTGGTCGTTTTATACTAATGGGAAAGAAGCTACTGTCGCAATTCCACATTGATTATGTTTGTTTCTAGACATCATTATGTATCCATCCATACCCCAGTCTTTTCCCCAACTGAAAAAAAAAAGTAAACAATAATCATATATTTAAATATTAGATAAATTTATATATTAAATAAAATTACTGACACTACCAATTTTAGTTTTCACCAACAGAATTCTATATTAGCTATTTCAGATAAATATACTTCGGAATATTAGAAGCCAGTGATATTCTCCACTCGAACGGCAGACCCCCGTCCATCTATAAGAACAGATGGATGGGGTCTGCCGAAAGTGAGACAAACTGTGGATGATGAAGAAATTAATTTTAAAAATTACATCGACAATAGCCCCGAGAAAATGTTTCAAGGCATTTCACAAGAAGGAGGTCTTCTAAATGCAATAGGAAATAAATTCGATCACAAAAAAAAAAAAAAAAAAAAAAGTATTACTTGAAATAGATAGTTCATATTTTACCAATAGCTGACAAAACGATCCTTAGATTCTTGGCTGGAATCTGAAATGAACTAACTGTTCACCAATCAAAAGTATTGTGATAATATCTGTTGTTTTCGCTGTGTTTAGATTGTGTGTGTGTGTGTGGAGGGGAATCATAATAATTATAATTTTATATAATTTAGCAAAATGTATTTAATGATTTTTAAAATAAAGACTTATCGACACACATTCAAATAACCACCTAACAAACATTACCTGTTCTTTACTAGCCAGTAGTTTCTTGATGCGAAAGTACCATAGCCAACCGCTAACACTCCGTGATCTAAGTATTTGGAGCTGCATCGAGGATTGTTGTAAACTCCCTTCCTGATAACAAAAGAAGCACATTATCATCTGCCTATGCAGCAAATATCTTCATCAGTATTTCTCCTATATACCAGGGGCGTCACCAGGAATTTTTTTCGAGTTTTATAATTTACAGTATGGGCCGAAGCCCACTTAGAAATGGTAGCCATAATAACTGTCGTGAAATTGTAGGGTTTTAATTTGCTGGTGAAGTCTCAAAGCCCTTCAATCTCAATGTTCTGGTGATGCCACTGGTACATAATTTAACCCCAAATCATAATTGTATTATTTGCATAACGATAAAATAATAAAATAAAGATTTCTGGAATTAATCCAATCATCTATATTTTAGATTTTATGTGGTACTAGTTTTATGGTTTTTAACAAATTAATTTATATAAATTATTTTAATCTGCAGTGGAGGATTTTATTGATCTCACAGTGCGTTATAACTACACTAATATAAATAAATTTGTATATAAAACTTTTTTTTACTTTATAAGTTTCTAAAAAATTATAAAAACTTTTTCCTAAATAAAAAATTTAATATAAATTGTTTTAAATTTTACTAATTATTTTTAAGAAATTTTAATTAAAGTAAGTTATAAAAATTGTTAATTAATAAATAAATTTGAAAAGATGTTAGTCTGAATTTCTTTCATAAATCTATATATAATGTATATTCTCTTGGTTACTTTATTTAAATATACAGGAACACAATAATAAATAAATCTTACGAATAAAGCTGAAATTTGGAATCACTTGCATCAATGGCCACCGATATTGGTCCAACTAAAGCAACAGCTGCCTTTAAATCGGATTCTTTCCCTCTCATTATTTTCTTATAACCCGAACAGGTGGCGCCAACATCGTTTTTACTGAATCTGCACGTTCCATCCTACAAATTGAAAATTTGCATTTTTATTTGTTGTTATTTAATGTCCAAATATTTCGCAACTTTGATCATTAGGCGATACACAGTGAGTTGCGCGGCTAAGTGAACATTGCTTAAAAGGATTTTTTTAATATAAATTAATAAGCATTATTAAGATACTTACTGCTCCTTTGTATGGATATGATTCCTCTGTATCGATCCCGTGGTTTTGACTTACATAAAGAAAAGCTGAAGTCATGAATCCCCCCATGCAACCTTCGTTTCCTAAAGAAATATAGATTAATAATAATAATAATAATAATAATAACAACGATATATTTATACAATATTTATAATATATATAAATTTCTGTGCTTAAATTTCGCTCATGATTCTTTCAATCATATCACACTTATATGTGTGTGATATATCACACACGAATTTTCTCTTCTGTCTGGTTTATTTTTATTATTATTTATTTTTTATTTTTTTGGCTAGATGGGCGAAGCAAGAATGCTTTTCATCTTCCCCGTTATCTGTAGAGGACAATGTAAGGATAGGATGTTATTGAGCTATGAGCTCTGAACATGACAGGAGAGTAACAGCAATAGTCGAGCCTCAGTTAGAACTTCATTGGCTACAGCATTGCATTCCATTACCCTCCCTGGGTATCCATTTTAGTCGCTTCGTACGACATGCATGAGCTACAGTGAGGCTATTCTTAACCCGGCCACCACACGGGATAAGTAATTAGTTAAGACCTTAAAAGACTGGCTTAAAGGGCGAATCAAGAATGCTTTTCATCTTCCCCGTTATGTGTAGAGGACAGTGTAGGGATAAGGTGTTCTTGAGCTATATAAAGCTCTGATCATGGCAGGAGGGTAACAGCAATAGCCGAGCCTCAGTTAGAACTTCATTGGCTACAGCATTGCCATTCGTTACCCTCGCACGGCACCCATTTTAGTCGCCTCTTACGACATGCATGGGTTACAGTGAGGCTGATATGTAAGTAAAGCCGTCTCTAAAAATTAGAACGATCCCGAGACCACTTAATAGTGGCCGAGAGAGATCGTCCAACTCAGAGTCGGCTCCACTCAGTGACAGCCTCCCCCCCCACCACCACTGAGCAGAACCTCTCATATTACAAGGAAAAGCGTTCACCGACCAGGCTCCTCACGGGCCACCCTCCCTAGGGCAACCCCCTCCCCGAAACGAAGTCCCCCGCTCACCGGGAGCAAACTTTTGGAACAAACCTGAGAGAGCAAAACTTTCGAAACTCAGCGTCCATTTTAGTCGCCTCTTACGACATGCATGGGTTGCGTTGGCGTTGATACATAACGAAAGCCCTGTATAAAAATTAGAACGATCCAATACCTAGGCCACTCAATAGTGGCCGAAAGATCGTCCAAATCAGTGACGTCCCCCACCACCGCCACTGAGCAGAACCGCTGATGTTCGAGGGAGAAGCATCCACCGACAAAGCCCCTCACGGGCCACGCTGGAGAACACTCTTGAAACTCAAAATGCTCTCTCAGGGAAAACCACCGAAATCTACCCCTCCCCACCCTCACCGGGAGCAAAATTCCGGAAAATACCCGAGAGAGCGAAACTCTGCGTTTCTTTAGTCGACTCTTACGACACGCATGGATTTGCGGTGGGGATTATTAAGTAAAGCCACCCTCTAAAAATTAGGACGATCCCTAGACAACTCCATAGTGGCCGAAAGACCATCCAACTCAGCGTTGGTTCTGCTCAGTGACGGGCTCACCCCACCACTGAGCACAACCGCTCATATTCCAGGGAAAATCATGCACCGACAAAACCCCTCACTGGAGACTCAAATTGCTCCCTCAAGGCAAAAATCTTAAGAGAGCGAAACTCTACGTCCATTTAGTCGCCTCTTACGACACGCATGGATTTGCGGTGGAACTATTCTTAGCACGGCCACCACACGGGGAATGGGGTTTGGTTTAGTCCTTATCCTTATAAGGACTGGCTTAAAGGGAGGAAGCAAGAATGCTTTTCATATTCCCCGTTGTCTGTAGAGGACAGTGTAGGGATAAGATGTTATTGAGCTATTAAATTAAAGCTCTGATCATGACAGGAGAGTAACAGCAACAGCCGAGTCTCAGTTAGAACTTCACTGGCTACGGCATTGCCATCCATTACCCTCCCTGGGTACTCATTTTAGTCCCCCTCCTACGACATGCATGACCTACATTTGGACTATTCTTATCCCTGCCACCACATGGGGGTTTGATTTAATGCATCTACTTATTTATGTATATTCTTATATTTATTTCCTTTCATCATCATCTTTACTCCAAAACAAAAAAAAAAAAAAAAAAAAAAAAAAGAGAGAAATACAATAAAAAGTAATTTAAATTATAATAATCTCTAAAATATTACATTAGAATTAATTAAATTAAAAATAATCTATCGTTATTTTACACTATCCTCTCAATACTGCCTTTTCAGAAAATTTCAAATTCAGTGTTCTTAAAAGAACTGGGCGATGGACTGAGTCCTTGACTCTTTATCCCGTCATCTGAATGAAGAAAATCTGTGTGGATGGAGTGTTATTGAGCTAAAAGCTCTAGTCATGGCTGGGTAACGGCAATAGCCGAGCCTCAGTTAAAACTTCATTGGCTACAGCATTGCCATTTGTTACCCTTGAAGTTCTAAAAAGAACTTTTGATGTCGGACCAGAAATCAGTGTTTTGAACTTTGAACTACTTTGGGAGATGGACCGAGTCCTTGACTCTTTATCCCTTCATCTGATTTTGGCTTGTGTGTGAGAGGATTATTGTGGGTAATTTACCCGCTCATTGTGAGCATTGTAAGTTGTATTAGCTGTCTTTTGCAATGGCGGATTTTGGTTTCTTGTGTATGAATTGATCTGAGGGTTCGTAGGCCGCTGCCTGTCGAATTAGCTGATTATCTGTGAGTGCGAAGAATTTTTCTGTTATGCCTGTCATATACGTCTTGATATCTGGAAGGTAGAAATCAGTGTTTTTAAGTTCTTAAAAGAACTGGGCGATGGACTGAGTCCTTGACTCTTTATTCCGTCATCTGAATGAAGTAAATCTGTGTGGATGGAGTGTTATTGAGCTAAAAAGCTCTAGTCATGGCTAGGTAACGGCAATAGTAGAGCCTCAGTTAAAACTTCATTGGCTACAGCATTGCCCTGGAAGTCCTGATTAGTAAGTAAAGGGTAAAATCTCAAAAAATCGGACGATCTCTAGGCCACTCCATAGTGGGCGAAAGACCGTCCATATCTCAGCGTTGGTTCCACTCAGTAACGGGCTCCCCGTCCTAGCACCCCGACTGAGCAGAACCGCTCAAATTCCGAGGAAAATAATTCACCGACAAGAACCCCTCAGCGGGCCGTGCCGGAGAACACCTTCCCCGGACACTCAAAGTACTCCCTTAAGGCAAAAACCTTAAGGGAGCGAACTCAAAAACTCATCACCCAGGATAACAGCAACAGCCGAACCTCAGTTAACTTCCTTGGTTCAGCAATGCTAATTGTTACCCTGGAAGTCCTAAAAAGGACTTTCAGAGACCTCCGTTTTTCCATCCAGAAATCAGTGTTGACAATTGACATTTAAGGGTGAAGCAAAATGCTTTTCATATTCCCCGCTATCTGTCGTGGTTACAGTGAGGGTAAAATTTACGAGTAGTTTGCTCGCCCTGAATGGGCATGGAGATTATGCATCGCTATAGGAGGCTAATATATAGCTTTTGGTCTTCTATATTTGAATATGTCCGTTGGCTCGTACTGCAGCTTGTTGAACCAAATCGTTGGGATGTGTGGACGTCTTTAGAGAAATCAGTGTTCTTTCCTATATTATATATTTTTAATTTCTGTATATAAATTATCAAATGCTTTGGTATTTAAATTCCATGTGACCTCTTTGATTTAAAAGAAAACTGTTCAAAGTGAAGTTAAATAAGCATAATATTATAATTTTCAAGAAATTATATAAACATATTTAAAAAAGAATGAAGTTAATGAACTTTACTAATTCATGAACGTGACACACGGCATCGATACAGACTTCAGTTCGAACTTATGTGTGTCATGTCCAAAACAGTGAATTAAATATTATTGAATAATGGTTTAATAGTTGAATAATAGTAACAGTAATTTACAAGCTATTAAATAATAGCTTATAAACACACACACACACATTTATTTTGCGAGTCTGAGTTAAAGTTAAAACCCCATTACACCTAGAGTTACACAGAAAGCACCACCAGCACAGTGAATCATTGTAGAAATAGTTTTTATCACATTTTAATCTTAATATATAATATGTTTGTGTGAGTGCAAGTTTCTCATCATAGGCTTTTTGAGTATAAATCAACGCTGAGATTTAGCAGAGAGAGAGAGAGAGGAAGATAAAAAGATAGAGTGAAATAGTGATAGAGGAGACAAAAGAGGCCTCAGTTGACCGTTTTAGGTGTTGACCCAACGGATTCTTCGAAAACGGTCGTCGGACTTTTCACTCATCAAAGAAAAAGTCTCAAAAAAAATACAAGTAAACAAATAAAGACAGGAATATCAAAAATACTACAAAACCAGTATACGAAAAATGAAAAACTTGTAGAACCTAATAAGCGGATCAAAACAGTAAAAGACAAACAAACAAAGAATCCCGCTCTAAAAGGACTCAGGACCACCTCGATGTTGGCCTTCGTAGCTCGAGTTTGTTCAGGCCAACACTCCTCTCCCCTACATATCGAAGCAGAATCAAATTAGACAAAATTAGGAACCGTTCTTTGCTAATTCGACCGTAGATTCGCGTTAAGAGATGTTTTATTTTTTTTTACGTATTTTCCATATGTGATAGTTTAGAATACTGATCGGGGGGGGGATTGCAATAGTACCCCTCAGAGAAAGTTGGCACTGGAATTCTGAGCAGTTCAACCAACCTCCGCCAAATGCGCTGCACTGGTAAAAGAGGTGACCTACAGTTTCAAGTAGCACGGCATACGCCACAAAAAGGGTCACATTTTCGTGGACAATATTGCGATTTCAATGGGAGTCGGCCGTAAGTGATCCTCTAGGCCAGAATTTCCCAACGTTTTTTGAATCATGCCCCACCTCAACGATAGTGTAAACAAGTTGACATTCCTAGTGTTTTATTCATTTCGTATAGCTATAAAATGGATGCATCTCCAAGAAAGTGTTCAAACATATGTAATCTTTCTCAGCACACATGCATGACTTAAAGACAAATTGTCAATGAGTGCGGTGTTGATTTCCGTACTATTAATGCGATTTTAAAGAGATTGAGGGAGACAGGTAACTTTTATCTCGACAGAAAAGGAAAATGTGGGCAAAAAAAAAAAAGGGAAACTACACTTACTGAAGAACTTTTACTAGTTAAAAGCAAAATGAACGTTGACTTAAATAAAGACTTGGCAGCTAGTGGGATTAATTTTTTTGACACCACCAAAAAAGAAACAACTGTTGAGACGAAGTCTATGCAGAAAAAGGGGCTCCAGTGGGCAAATTGTGGACTGTTGAGAAGTGGAAGAAGGTCATATTCTCAGATGAGAGCCATTTCTTTGTCTAAGGAAAGTGTACCCTAATTCGCAAATCAGTGGCTGAGAAGTCCTTTTTCCATTCACCTTCAACAAGCTCTTAAACACCCAGATAAAAAAAGATGTTCTGGGATTGTTTTACACATGACGGACCAATATCACTTGTGCTGTTGAGGGCATGATGAAAAGTGACCAATACATAAAAATAGTGGAAAAACGAGTGGACCCACAGATCCAAGAAGACAAAGAACCCATCTTCCAAAAGGATCTCGCTCCATGCCACACATCAAAAAAAAAAGAAAAAAAAAGAGAGAGTTCCTTAAAAATCACAACATCCAGTTACTTTTTTGACAGATAACTCTGCTGATATTAACCCAATAGAAAATTCGTGGACCATAGTGAAAAAGAGACTTGGAAAATTCAATTGTGATACAAAGAATAATTTAATACAATCCACTATAAAAGTATCGTTTCGAGATGCAGATATAAGAAAAACATGTTCTTGCCTAAGCAAATTAATGAACTTATTAGGAACAGAGGAGCACATATAAATTATTAGGTAAAGTATTTTCTTGCGAAATTTAAATTTTTCTTTAAAATTTCAGTATTCGGATTAATTTCTTCGCTACCGTAGTTGTTTGTTGTTAACTGAAGTACCCAAACTCCGTCTGTTAAAAATATTTTCAATGCTTGCACTTGGAATGATACCATTCCATTCTTTCGCCACCTCTGCACATGGTCTAGCTCAGCCAGTGGTTCCAAAAAAAAAAAAAAAAAAAAGTAGGAAATATCCAATAAAATATTTAATTAAATTGCTGGATGAATGATCTGATGACAATGCTTTCCGTATGGTGAGAAAAGTGTTTGTGAAATATGAATACTTTAGGATCGGGAGGGCAAACTCTTTTTGCATGGGGTGGATGGAGAAGAGCACTCCATGTCTAATGTTTCCTGTGACTCCAGAAATTGTGTGTTGATGGCGTTATCCTGCGTGTCTGTGATGTCGATTGTTTGTAGTAACATTGCTATTATGATTATTTTGATGGCGATTGCTTTACCGTTGAAAGAGAGATAACTTGGCTTAAAAGGAATAAATTTGTCGCGATAGGAATGCAGCAATTTTTGTGTTGGTAGCACAAGGCTAGAAGGAAGGGAATTTCTAAAATATTGCACTGGCTCGGGTATCGGTGCCAAGCTGTACGGAAAATTACAGAGCTGAATTTTTCAAAAAAAAAAAAAAAAATCGCTTTGTTTGGGCTCGCATGAAGACTACTGAGCAAACTAAAACTATCCCAAAATATAGCAAAAGAAAATAATAATAAATATTATTTAAATTAAGGGGATATTAAATCCCACATTGTTTTAAAACCCAATAAGAAACTCAAAGATTGGAATCAGAGAGTTTCTTGCCGAATATAGTATAGTAAACTATAAAGTATCGGCGATCACTAAGCGTCCGCTAAATGCAAGTGCCCCTAGCATGTAGTGCAATACGGAAATCTCGCAGCAAAGTCGGTAAAGTTCTGATCACTATTCTTAGGTATTTTCCATAATGTAAAAACACATTTCCTAGGAAATATATATGCTGTTATTACATCATGGTGGGGAGGTCGCTACCCAGACTGGTTTCAGCCTTTTTTGAGGCTTCATCAGTGAGTAGCTATGTAGCTTATTAGCTCTTTATATTTATATTTAAGTAATAATAAATAAATAATAATAATAAAACTATCCCAAAATAGTAAAGCAAAAAATTGAGGATCGGAATCTCTATGAATTTTCACAAACCACTTAATTAAATATAATAGTAATTACATCTAAAATTAGGTTTTCAAGATATTTTATTATTATATTATAAAATATTTTTAATCAAGTAAAATTTCTAATAAAAAAATATAAAATATTAAAGATACATCTTTATTTTATAGATAATATTTAAAAATTTAAAATTTTTGGTCAGTATTAAACAGTAAGTTTTTTATGCTTAACTTTCAAACGACCAAATATGTTTAATTTGAACAGTCCATTGTTAAAATCACATTATTTTTCTTTTACAGTAAAAGTCTTGAGTATTAAATTAATGAAAACACTCACCTTCATGAAAAGAACAATCTACCAAATTTTGTTCACTTAGAGACACTAGCTTTCCAGTTTTATTCTTATGTTGACCTTCTAGTGACCCCGTCGCAGAAAAAGCCCAGCATGAACCGCATTCTCCCTTAAATAAAAAATATTTGGACATTTTTGGTAATAATGAATAGATTTTAACTTTTCTTAAAGTTAAAAAGAATTTGTTTTCTCTACCTGGTCTTTGACTGGAGTGACAAACCCTTTCTTTCGCCAGTCAACACTGTTAGGAAGTTTCACATCACTGGAAGGGACAAAAACATCTTTGAAGATTGGACTCGATCTATTATTTTTGCGATATCCATTCATTTTTTCTACAAATTCCTCGTGACTCTGAGATAAAGTTAAAAAATACTGCAGCTATAGTTATATATGAAATTGGCATCAGCATAGCGAATCATTGTATAAATTGTCACATTTTAATATAATATGCTAAAATTAAATAAATATAAAACATGTATATGTTATAAATAAATGCAAAACAGCTTTAGAACATCCTTTAGTTCTTTGAAGAACTGTAAAAATAACGGAAAACTAATAAATAAATGTCTTTACAAACTTTAAAAACTAGTGGTTCTTAACCGGTGTTCCGCAGTGAAAGATGTCACGTGAACACAGTTCTGAGTGTAATTGGCTCTTCTGATCCTAACAACTGAAGACTGCTTTTTGAAATTTTAAAATTTCATGGGAACTGTGTGTGTGCGCGTAGGAATTTGTACTGATGGTGCTCCATCAATGGTAGGCTCTCTTAAACGATTTCTTACCCTTGCAAAGAAAATAAACCCAAATATTATATCTACGCACTGTCTTTTTTGGCACAGAGATTCCCTAGTTTCAAAAACATTACCGGCAATATTAAAACCTGTACTAGACCAAGTTGTAAATATGGTAAATTACATCAAAGCAAGACTTTTAAAAGTACGCCTTTTTAAAAATGCATATCAATGGAAGCCAAGTACGAATCTTTGCTTTTGCGCACTGAAATAAGATGGTTATCCAGGGCTGAAGTGTTATTCCGAACTATAGAATTTAAGAATGAACTATTGACCTTTTTTTTTTTTTTTTCAAAATGAAGGTACAGATGCCTTTGTAAAAAAAAATGGCTATCTATTAAAAAATGTCTTACACTTCAATAGTAATATGTTGATATTAAATATTTAAAGGTGTTGCTATAATTATAGAATTTTAGATAACAGTTTAAAACAATTCTTTATATTTTATAATTTTTAATAAGTTAAAAATGCTATAAAATTATAGTTTATGTTATTTTTTATAATAAAAATTAAACATTATGTTAAAAAATGTTCAACATTATGTTGTGTAAAACTTGTAAATTTGATGACAATTGTTAAAATGCCATATACAAATCTTTTACAGATACGATTTACAACCGACACATATTTTTTCTCAGTTAAAAACAGAAATAAATGAACTATTCAAGTAAAATATTCTTTTATAATGTGAAAAAACAACAACTACAAAGCTACATGTAGGAATTGACGTTATTCCTGTTTTTAATGTTGATCGATATCAATCTGTAATTACGAAGTTGTCAGTCAAGTGATAGGCAAGCTTATTTAGGCGCTTGTGACGTTGTAAGTAGAGACTCTTCTACTAGATGGCGCTACTGGATTAATTTGTATTGAAGAAGTTGCAATCAGTGGCATCGAAATTTTAATTTTAGTTAAAATCGTTAACCGGCGAGAATTTATAGTGTGTCGTAAAGAAAAGAACTTTTGCCAACTAGTTTTAAAATTTAAAAACAACAAAAACTTTAAAACAATATCATTAGGTTACTGACATAGAAAAGCAACGACATCTTGAAAGAAGTAAATGCATTCGTTTGTGTAGTTTGTTCTACCAAATAAAAACTATCTGGTAGCCATTAGCAATAGGCTATTGTCTTCGTTAACAATAAAGGGAAAATTACTTACCCAATCAGCATACTTGTTTATTCCCAATGAAAAGGAAAACATCCCCTCACTAGCCATCTTGTTGTGTTCCTCAATCAGGATCACGTTGTGCTTCCAAATCTCTTTACGTTCAGCCTCCTCTGTGCTGGCGGAGTACTCTTTGCTGTAGTTAACCTGGAACATACATCACTAGAGTTGTACATATTGGAGTCTTTCAAAGTAGAAATAGATAGAGAATATGAAGAGAGAGAGAGGATAAAGAGAGACAGAAAGACGTGAAAGCGACACAGACAACAAAACAGAGATAGATAGAGAGAAAAACAGAAAAAATCGAGTAAAATAGTCAGAGAAAGATAGATAAAGAGAAGGAGGGTGACAGCGTGGGGAAAAAAAGCGATAGTTAGAGAGAGAGAGAGAGAGAGAATAGCTAGATAGGAGAGGAAAAAGGATTAAAAATGTTACCTTAAACTCATGCCAAAGTCTGTCAAAATCTGAATAGACATGAAGTCCATAAGTAACTTCAAAGATAGCCATCAGGGGAAATATGAAATGCATGTGGCTGGCTTGAGTCGTACTACACACCTCCATTCCAAGCAAGGGATAGCATTAACCGATCACCCGCATGCTCTTCTTTATAAACAGTCGCTGGCCATTCACAGATAAAGCAAACTAAAAACCATAATTCTTAGAGGTCATTCCAAGGTTATCGTTTGCTATTTTGTTCTATCCGTTTCTTGAAGCGGAAGACATTCATTGTGTCAAACCTAAACTAAAATACGGGAAACGATTATTCACTGACCAAACTACCAACATCTGTCTCCGATTTACACTGCAGATATAACATGAAGATGGTTATGAGAACGACTAAATCGATAGCTCGCGAAACGTTTACTTAATTTTATTGAAACTATAGTAAAGTTAATGAAACGTCAGATCACACACACACACACACACACACATGCTACAACACGGAGTTATGATGTCGCAGAATCAGTGAAAGAAGCCAACAAAAGATGGTGTCATTTGCTAAGACGAAAACTAAACGTGATGTGTAAGTAAACAATGATGATGAAGTGACACTCAGAAGCGGATAGAGAGACCCATCATTATCTTAAACTATTTCCTTGAATAAAGGGGATTTATCTGCACTAAACGCGGGACATTCTCTGTTTTGTTTTTCGTTATCATTATCTGTATAACCACTCTTAATAGCATTTCTTTATTTGCATTTTGTAATCTGTTTCCATATTAGATTTTTCCTCGATGCCCATGTTTTAAAATCCTTTTTTAAAATTTATATTCCAATTGCATTTTTTTCTGTTAATTTAAGGTCATTTTCATGACTATTTCCAAGCAGCCTGGTTGTTCGGAATCAAGCTGGGCGATCATAATATTTTGGCTTATGAGTGTAGCAATGAACTCCATAGACCCCCACTATTAAACCAGCGAATGACTAAATTGCTTTGAGCAAAACTCCCTGTAATTAAACAATATATCGCCGAAAAGCTGAGGAACGAACCTCGTTTTTTTTTTCAGTGGCAACATCGCAAAATAGGTATTTTGATTTGCTTTTATAAGATTTCAAAATATCCTCAACTCAATATTACATTGTGAAACATAGATAACTAACTACCTTCTAAAACTTACAAGATCAAATCAACAACAATAATATTTTATCCTTATAAGGACTGGATTAAAGGGGCGAAGCAAGAATGCTTTTCATATTCCCTGTTGTCTGTAGAGGACAGTGTAGGGATAAGGTGTTATTGAGCTATAAAGCTCTGATCATGGCAAGAGGGTAACAGCAATAGTCGAGCCTCAGTTAGAACTTCATTGGCTACAGCATTGCCATCCATTACCCTACCTGGGTACCCATTTTGGTCACCTCGTACGACATACATGAGCTACATTGGTGCTATTCTTATTTATTTATATATTTATAGTTAAACTAACTATAAAACATATATTAAAATTAAAAAGGATATCTAATAGTTGTTTAGAATTTACTGACTGAATTCCGAGAATTAGAAAAAATCTCTGATGTACAATGGCGTATTTAAAATCATGCGTAGGCATTTATTTTGAACTCTCTGCAGTTTAAGGATGTTTGTGCTTGAAGCGTGGCTCCAGGCTGGGGACGCATAAGTGATAATGAGACGAATCATCAACTGATGGAGGGGCAATTTGATTTTGGTATCTAGTTTACTGTTCCTATTGATAAGAGGGTAAAGCTGTGCTATGGCTTTTGATGCTTTTGTACATGAGGCTTTTGTATGAGGACTGAAGTTTAGTTTTCTGTCCAGAAGTACATCGAGATATTTGGCTTTTGCTTTCCATGGAATTTTGATATTAAATAGGAAGATGTATTCTTTAGGAGATATTGAGTTTTTGAAAAGCATGGCAGTGCTCTTTTGAGGGTTTATTTGCAATCTCCAATTGGAGAACCAGTGCTCTAATTTCAGCCGGTTTCCTTGCAGTTTCTTGGTGATAAGATACGGTTTAATAGATCTGGCTAGTATTGCTGTGTCGTTAGCGTAGAGGGCAATGATAGATGACATTGGATTGTGCGGTATGTCCGCCATGTAAATGGAGAAATCGGTGCCAGGAGGGCCCCATGAGGCACTCCTACCAAGAATCGTCGCTGGGTAGATAATGCGCCATTTAATTTGACTTGCATTCGTCTGCCACTAAGAAATGGTTTTATAAGGTAGACCAGATCCAATGGAATGCCGGCTAAAATCAGCTTGTACAGTAGTCCAAAGTGCCATGGTTTGTCAAATGCTTTTTCTAAGTCAAGAAAACCTGCTCCGGTGTATTGATGTAGCGTGTGGTAATGAACTCAATCAGTTGTGGATTTGTTGAGTAGTGCTGTGAAGCTGGCGAAAGCCAAACTGTTCTATAGGAAGGATATTTAACTTGTTTACAGAAACTTGAATTCTGGAGGATAACGTTTTCTGCAATTTTGCCCAAATTAGAAATTCAGACTGATGGGACGATAACTTTGAGGTTGCTGTGGATCCTTGCCAGGCTTATAAATAGGGACCACGTCTACCAACTGCCATGCAGAGGAAGAGTATTTAAATCTGAACATGGCATTTATTATTGTTGTAGAATGTGCAATGTCCTTTTGGGGAAACAGTTTAATAACTTTATTAGGAATGCTGTCAGGCCCAGGAGATTTTTTATTCTTTACATTCCGTATAATGTCATAAATTTCAGTTTTACAGCAGATGAAAATAATCTGACTAACAAATCTGTTGATGATTTTATGTGAGTAAAACCTGAATATACTGAATGAGGATTCTGTGCGAGTCTGCGAAAATTAATAGCATTTTCTCAGTTTAATTGAAAATTCTGTTTGTGAGTATGAAAAGGGTATTTGAAGTTTAGGAAAACACTCCTAACATCTCCGTATAATTATTGTCACGTAAATTGCAGTTATTACAAAATTTCTGGTAATTATATTAATAAATGACAGAGAATTTAGAAACCTGAATTTCTAATTGCAAATAAGTGTTTTGATATTTTTGAAGTAGCGTTAATGCTGCAAAATATATACATAATGACGTGTATTAAGCGAATATTGCATTATTATTAAAAGCAATGGATCTGAGCGAAAAGGCTGGCAAGGTCACTAACATAAAACATTTTGAGACACATCCAAGATACTTGAAAAGATAGAAAACAGATAGACTGAAAACAGAAAAGAATATTTTACACATCAATGATATGCAAGCTTTTGCAATCTATGCGGCTTCTAAACTATAAACATAATATTAAACTATAAAAGGTGTATTATAATTATCATTAAAATTTTTTTAAATTATTTCAAAAACATCTTAAAATAATTTTTTATTCTTCTAAAATTAAAATTTACAAAATTATATAGTAGAAATATTACTTTATTTTTTAAAATATTATATGAAAAAAATGCAATTCACAAACTGGATGACAATGCTATTGAATCAGTTCTATTTAGTGAAACATTATTTTCAGTGCAATGGTTTTGCCTTTAAAATACAATGAAAACCCTAATGCTGTGTTACAATCACACCTAAAGTTATTTGAATATATTACACTACATTAAGATAGAAAATCTCTCACTAGATATCTTTTACCTTAATTAATTTTTTTTTCTGATGGACTTTACCTAAACTTTACGATTATCTAAACATTTTAGGATATATTCTCCATCATAACTGTTTCTTCTTCTTGTATTTTTCTCAAACTTTCCTAGATTTTTTTCCCATTGAACCTATTCAATAGCTTTTTGCATATCAAGAAGAAATCACTGCTCTAGAGCAGTGTTTCTCAAACTTCAGATATCCGCGTACCCCTTCTTAAATTTTCATTATTACCAAGTACCCCCTAATTAATTAATTAAAAAATACATTAATTAATTAATAAATAAATTAATTTAAAATAATGAATTAATTTAAAATATTAATTAAAATTAAATATCTATTTTATTTGAATTTATATGTTCACGCAAACAAAAAATACGATTTATTTTTAAATTTTGGTTCTCTAGAGATGTCAGACGACACACTCTTATCAATTTCATTTGATAAGATGCAATATCAACGTTACATAAGGAAATTTAAAGAAGCTGCAAACATGCTTAAAATACCAATACAATGCAATAAAAATCAAGGATTAATCCTCCACCAAGTTTGGTCAGCTTTAATAAAAAATATACCTCAGTCAGACCTCGGACATTATGAACGTGAGCAACAGCACGAGGCATCATCCAGCATTGTTTAAATTGAGCACTGCTTTGAATCTGCATTCTGATTTTTAATTTTTGAATAGTCAGACGGCTACAACTGTATAGCATGAACTATTACTAATAATTTCTCTTTCTTAGTGTTTTAAACTTTAAGTTACCTGTTACCCCTGAAGATTTAAGTCAAACGACTTAAATATTCTATATAAACTTGTCAGGTCTTTTATTAATTCATTGTGCTTTATATAGCTTATTAAAAAAATGTGGTCCAAATACCGGAATATGCCATGTGAACTTTTAAACGACAGAAACTTCCACTTACAATATCAACGTTTTCTTGTTGCTTACAGCTACTTGTATCTGCTATATTGCTCTCTTTTGGGGGTTTTATAAATCCAATCTTTAACCAATAATCCATACGTAAGAATTTGCAAGCTAAAAAAAATACTGTATTTACTCGAATATAACTGTAACTTTTTTCCCAAAATTAAAGCTAAAAAATCATGATGCGAGATACGTGCGGGAATTTTCGGAAACTAAATTGTTCAGAAAAAAACTGAAAATGGTGCGACTTACCAAGAAGCTCCTACTCGCTATCATCACTACTTTTGGCATCGAGAACAGTTTCTTTGTGTGCATTGTCAATGTCATCTACCCAAATAGCGTCATCTTCTTTCCCATTATTTCAAGTAAAAATTACCAGTAATTTTCAAGACTTAGATACGTAGAGCAGCGAAGAACTGCATGTGATTGGTGCGGTATTAACAAAAGATCGCGCGAACCAAAGACAAATTAGCATTTCAACAGTTGAGTTGAAATGCCAATTCCCTTCAACCGAATCCCATAATATCTGAAACATATTCACTAAGTTTCTTAGTTTTAACACGTTAACGAGGCAAGTGGTGTCAAGCAAACCCATATGATTCATTAGTTAGTGCCATTTTATTCCGGTTGTCTCTAATTGCACTGTTTGTTGAAAAATATAATGACTCCTTTACTTATGCATAGTGAAAATTGCCACGTATACCCTAACGACCTTTCGCGTACCCCCGGGGGTACGCGTACCACACTTTGAGAAACACTGCTCTAGAGCATCGGTTCCCAATGGTATGAGTACCCCCGGGGGTACGTGTTGAGCCGTTCAGGGGTCAGTAATGGCGGAAAAACAAGTAAAATAAACAAAATGCAAAACGTTAGTTATAGAGCAATACACGTTAAGTTTGAATCACCAAAAATGAATATTATTAATAATAATAAATGAAACGTTTGTTACATACTTGATCATCATTATCAATATTTAACATGAAGCTATACTTATTTCTGTGTTACGAATATTGTAAAATTAAATCTGTGGTTTGTACTTTTAGGTAGTAATTTTCCTGTCCTAACTGATGACCTCATTTCCATTGTTTTACATTAAGACAGGCAGTGAACAAAAGTGTCAATATTTAAAAACAGCTATTTAAAAAACAAGGGGTACAATTTATAGAAATGGGTTTAAAAGGGTTACACAAGTGGGAAAAGGTTGGGAACCACTGCTCTAGAGTTATCACAACCCCTCCCCCACCCTTCTTGACCCTGCTTTATATATTGGGACGATAATCCCCCTTGGTCCAGTCACCTTCTTTCTGCAGATCAGTCTAAAGATGTCACATAACCATTTCCATCCTGTACCACCAGAAGCCATGATCAGTTCAACACTCAAAGCATCTCTCCAAGAAGATTTTTCCATTGTTCACCTTCCTCAATGCTTCTTTAACCTCTTCCAAACTTATTTCCTCATAATCTCCTTCAAAGTTTGTTCGTACAGCAGAAAAAGAAACGTTTGTATGACACCTTATACATATTAAGGGTATTTTGTTATGATCTGTGCGTGTGCGCGAGCGCGCACACACACACACAGGTTTTTAGTAATGCTTAATACCATTTTTTTTTAGTTTATATAATTCAGATGTTTACCTCTTCTTGTATCTGCTACTTCTATATTATTTTAACCGGGTTCTTATCTGTATTCTTATTCACATTTTTATGTCATGTGTTTGAAATGTATCTATTTATATAAAATTTTACAACTTCATATTCTGAAGATGATTGCTTGTTATATATTACGCATTTCCTTATTAGCCCGGTGTTTTTTTCTTTATATACTCATCTGTAACTGACTGTTGTATTTATGGATGTAATAGTTTGTATTGTTGGTTTGTGTTGTAATGAATTACTGCTTTTTTTCTAACATGGCACGTTATTTGTTAGTGTTGTGTCTTCTCCCTCAGCAACTGGATCACCAAATTCAATATTTCTTCTGTACAATTAGCCTTCCCGTTTATATCACTTCCTCCAAGCAACTTATAGGTTCGACTTATCCATTTTCTCTTTGGTTGGCTTTGTCAGTCTTCATCTCATTCGGTTACCATGGTAATCATGTAAGCTGAAGACTGCATTTTGTTAAAACGTGTTTTTTGTTTCATATAAACGTATATCATGATTTTGACAGATTCCAATTGGATCGAAAAATTGTGTGTGTGGGGGGGGGGCATAGTGTTCCACAACTTGCGGTGATCTATGATAACGTGTATTGACTTTGATATTATCTGTTAACACGTTATCTCTGTTTTATTATTATTATTATGAACATCAGTTAATAACAATATTTAGCTATTTAAAAGCAAAATACTCTGCCTTCGACCAGTATATTAACTATAATTATTTGTGCCTGAACTGTTCAACACACACATAATAAAATGCAATAATATTTCATTTATAACTAAAGAAGGAAACTTCAAACAGCATTTGAAATATGGTTGAGGATCTGTCTGAGTGTACTTTGATTTCCTGTTCTTTCTTACACAAGTAAAAATAAAGATACTGATTCGATCGTTACTTTTTTTAGCGAGACCTAAGAAATTTTGTATTGCAATTATTATTAATTATGCATTTGATATTTTTATAATAGGAATATTTAAATATTTTTAAAACTAATGACATTAACCGATCCTTACATGCGCTGCTGTACTTTTGCGAGGGCGAATAAGGCAGTAGTTACCAACCTTTTTGGATCATGGCTCAAAGATTTTGATGCCCCACCCCCCCAGCATAATAGTCGGCCAAGTTCTGAAAAAGTATAATATAAATATGTACTTTAAATAAAAAAGGAATATAGGTAAAACTGTTTTTAATTTGGCTTTCTTCAATGAATATAAATTTTATATTACATTTTGTATATTTTAAAACATAAATCGAACTGAACTCTGGAAAATAAAATCCAAATTAATGCGATCCTTGAGCTTGATGTCTGCTGCAAAGACTTTTTATTTAAGATACTAATTTAGTCATTTTCAATCTCAAATCCTCATGGTTTGTGAATATTCAGCTAATTTCTTTTTGTCAGTAACAAGTCATTTACAGCACTAAAGCCACATTCAACTAAATATGATGACGGGAAGGGCAACAGTGTTTTTTTTTTTTTTTTTTTGCAAAACTGTCTCGTCACAAAGCCATACCATTGTTATTTTATGTTGAATAAAATTCTAATAGAATCATCATTTTACTTTTCTGATATAAATCATATAAATAAATATAAAAATATAAATCGCTGGAAGTTGAGGCAGCAACAACTGTCATCCTGATCAGCGGAAGATCACCGTAAGTGACAACGGTGTAAAGGATACTGTGGTAAGCGAATAATCATGAGGAATGAGAAACGGCTAGCACACTGAGCCTCTCTAGAAGGCTATTGCTGGACAAGGAAGGCAAAGGGATACCACCTTGGTCTATTTTTCCCTAGTAAGTTAACAATATGGATGGACATTTTAAAAGATAGTAAAGCGCACAATGGCTCAATACTTGTGTACGGCAGGGGAAGAAGCAAGGCTTCCCAGGTCGTAAATCCTTGTACAGCGAAAAATGTACAGCGAAATCCTTATGCATTCATTAGGACGTGGAATGTGAGAACCCTCCTACAAATTGGAAAATTGAAAAATGTGAAGAGAGAAATGGATAGATTTAAAATAGCCATATTGGGAATTAGTGAAATGAGATGGACTGGAACTGGAGACTTTTGGAGTTGGGATTACAGAAACATTTATTCAGGTGATGAGACAGCAAAAAATGGAGTAGCGGTGGTTCTCAATAAGGAATGGGGAAGAATAATCAACTCAGTAATATGTAGTAGCAGATTGATAATGGTAAAACTAGAGGCAAAACCAACAAACATTATAATAATACAAGCTTACATGCCTACTAGCGACCACAGTGATGATGAAGTTGAGAGAGTATATGTAGATATTGAGAATCTAATCAAACCAACCAAGAAGGAAGATAATCTTATTGTCATGGGGGATTGGAATGCAGTCATTGGTGAAGGCAAAGATGGTAGAGAGGTGGGAAAGTATGGACTTGGATGCCGAAATGAAAGAGGAGAGTGACCTTTGGAGTTCTGCCACCAATCCAATCTGATCATTACTAATACCTGGTGTGAGGTACCAAAAAGAAGAAGGTATACTTGGAAAATGCCAGGGGATATAGGAAGGTACCAAATGGATTATATTATGAAAAGAAATAGATTTAAAAATCAAGTAAAATCATGCAAAAGTTACCCGGGAGTTGATGTTGACAGTGACCACAATTTGGTTTTATTGAAATGTAATCTGAAATTTAAAAAGTGGTCACAACCAAGGAAAAAGCCCAAATGGAACATAAGTAACCTGAAAACAGAGGAAAACCATTGAAACTATAAACAGCAAACTGATGAAAGCGTTAAAACGGGAGAGAGGGAAAAGAAAAACATAGAGGAAATATGTTTTTCTCATTTGAAGGATACAATCATCAAGGCTGCCAATGATTGCATAGGATTAAGGAAGAAGCAAATAAAAAAACCATGGATCACCCAGGACATTCTAGATCTAATAATAGATGAAAGAAGAAAATACAAAACCTCCCGAAAAGAAGAAAGCAAAGACAAATATAAACATATAAAAAATATGATAAATAGAAAGTGTAAAGAAGCAAAAGAACAATGGTTTACAGAGAAATGTAAAGAAATAGAAGATCTAACAAAGACTGGAAGAATCGATAAAGCTTATAACATTATAAAAGGAATAAGCCAGCAAAACAAGACACGAAGTACAATTATCAAAAATAAACAGGGGAACATACTTATAGATAAGGAAGAAATTTCGGAAAGATGGAAAGAAGGAGTACTTAGAAGATCTATATAGTGGAAAAGATCTAGATTCCAAGGCAATAGAAGATGAAACAAGACGTGATGTGGAAGAAATTGGTCCAACTATATTAAAAGATGAATTTGAATGGGCACTGAATGAATTGTCAGCCAACAAGGCACCAGGCACTGATAACATCCCCTCAGAATTAATAAAATACTCAGGAAACATAACTAAGTCATACCTTTTCAAGATCATAAAGGATATTTATGAAACGGGGGTCATCCCCAAAGATTTTACACAATGCTCTATCATACCCATTCCTAAAGTAAATAATGCAAACAAGTGTGAAAATCATCGAACAATAAGCTTAATATCACATGCTTCAAAAATACTACTCAAAATTACAAAAAAGACTAACAAAGAAGGTTGACGAATATGTTGGCAATGACCAGTTTGGATTCAGGAAACAGCAGGGGACAAGAGAAGCAATCCTAGCTCTAAGAACAGTTATTGAAAGAAGATTGGAGAAGAATCAAAATACTCTGATAGTCTTTCTTGACTTGGAGAAAGCCTTCGATAGTATTGACTGGAACCTCCTAAAAACAATAAAGGTAGATTGGAGAGATAGAAGGCTCATATTTAATCTTTACAAGCATCAAGAAGCCCTAATAGAAGCAGCCAGCAATACAACAAAAATCGCAATAGCAAAAAAACGTAGAGGTGTAAGACGGGTGCTCTCTTTCACCCATCTTGTTTAATCTGTACATTGAAGATGCAATAAATAAACTGAAAGAACTAAGAGAAACAGGAATTACGATAAATGGAATTGATATTAACTGGCTACGGTTTGCGGATGATATAGCACTTATAGCTGATAACGAAAACAAACTGAAAGCCACCCTAACAAAGATGGAAGAAATATTCACATAGTACAGCCTAAAAATTAATTATAAGAAAACAAAATTATTAATTACAAGGAAAATAAATCCAATGAAAATAAACCTGGAAATAAATAATAACCTAATACAACAGGTATCCTCTTTGAAATATCTTGGAAGTCTTATCACAGAAGATATTAAAGCACGAAGTACAGAACTTAGCATCCAGCTCAAAAAAAGGCTTGTGAAAACATACATATGGAGCATTGTATTATATGGTTGTGAGGCCTGGACTCTAACAAAACAAGACAGGAAAAAGTTGGAGGCATTTAAACTTTGGTGCTGGAGAAAGATGATGAAAATTAGTTGGACAGAAAAGAAAATTAATGAAGAAGTTCTGAATAGAGTTCACGAAGAGCGGTCATTAATGGAACACATCGATAAGAGAAGAAAAAGGTTAATTGGATACCATCTGAGGCATGGGGGACTGATTACAGAAATAATGGAGGGGACTGTAGAAGGAAAGAGGCCACGAGGCAGACCAAGAATTTCATATATAAAAAACCTAACGATGCTAACTGTCGCTAAGAGTTATGAACAGATAAAAAGGAAGTCACAAGACAGGATGTTGTGATGTGCTGCTATATTTACCAATCTTCGGATTGATGCACCAAAGAAGAAGAGATAGAAATCATAAATACGGTATCTTCTTGATACCGTATTTATGTTGACTGCTATACTAGTGTGGTCAGCTTTTTCTCTCGTAAAGTCAGGGTTGCAACATCGACAATCTATCGCCGACAATGGTGATTTTTTGACTATATCGGTAGTGAGGTGATGAATGTAACATCATTTTCCAATTGCCTCCCAAAATATTCAAATTTCTCCCTTGTGTGGCATACTTCCCACGTTGGAAAACACTGGCATAAAGTAAGAAAAACATCTGGAAATTGAAGAAAATCTGTTTAGTTTCTTCATTCTATTTTTTATTACACCCAAGACAATCAGTCTGTCTTTGTACATGTCCCATTCTAACGGATAAATGTCAAATTTGAATACAATACTATGAACATTTTTTACCACTTTTTAAAGAGGAATGACTGTATTTGTGTGTGTGTGTGTGTGTGTGTGTGTGTGTGTGTGTGTGTGTGTGTGTGTGTGTGTGTGTGTGTGTGCGCGCGCGCGCGCACTACCAAAGTTTGTGCAAATTAAATCAATTCTTCTATTTTTAGTTTTGCTATCTTACTGCGTTGTGTTGAACAAATCCTAATCAGTTGAACTAATATTTCCAGTCCTTATCTTCCATTCTTTATTCCCCCCAGAATTTGCAGCCACCCTCGATTTTTAGCGACCGAGATTAAGGTTTACATTTTAAGCTGTTAGTTACAGTTGACATTCCTCAGAGTAACGAAGTATCTTATTAGTCTGACTGACGCAAGGTTTAAATCCGCAGATGACTTTAAACACCAAACTTTTAATTTGCGTAAAAAAATGAGTTGCAGAAGAGATGAGTGTTGGATCATTTGTTCTTTCCAACATTTAATAACACTGATCACAGAATTAAACGAAGGTTATATTTCTCCGAAAACAGATGATATTTATGGATCCACTTTCTTGAAAAGAATCACAATAAGCAATTGACTTTGATAAGAAGGGGTTGCTTTAACAAGACCGAGATAAGATTCACTTCTAAGTTTATATGTAGAAAGTTTATATTCTAATCTTAACAACACCTTCCACTATTTTACCTGTTACGGATATTAAACGTATTTCCCTGTTTCATTTTTCGATCTTCTTTTATGAATATGGATAATCCAGCTGTGTCATTACAATATTTGTTGTAACGACATCCCCCGCCCACACATAGAAAGAAAGAGAAGGGCAGTATGTTCCATACTGTAGATCAGGGTTTCCCAAGGTGAATAAATGTTCCGCGAGAAATTCTCTTGGAATTTGTCATTTTAGTTTTCTAAGCATTTTTCATGAATAAATATTTTATAGTAAAAATATTCTGAGGAAAATAATTTTCGTGAATATGTCGAAAAGCTCGGACCCAGAACGCCTAATAGCATCTGTGTATCGTTAATTTTCACACATCGAAACTTTTCAACATTTGGGAAAGAGAATACCGCTGTTTATGACCGATCAAAAAAATTACCTGCAAGCCGATTACAACAATGGGCGGCGTATCCTCTGTTCTCAAACGAAATAACATCTGTGTTGCAAATGTTAGTGACCAATCAGCAAGGAAGTATAAAGAAAATTTTTCCACTAAAATTGAAGATCAAGGTAGTCTGTATCCGGTTCTCAAATCTAGTAATACTGAATACTTTCTTCGCAAGTTCGTATTGTAGGATGAAAGTTTCGAAACCGTAGTGCCTTGATTTTTTAAAAGTAATAGGCCTGCAGATTTAAATTTTAATATGAATAAGAGACAAGGGACTTTGTTCAATTTTGGTGTTAAGAAATATCTTATTGGAGGTGTTTGTGACGCAACAGATAGTGAGTCATCCACCAGCAGCCTACAAAGCGATCTCCAGGATGTACAAAAGGAGGGGAAAACTACCAGCACACAGGAGAAAAAGTCTGCATTCACTCGTAAGTACTTATAATAATATGATAAATTTTTGATGATTAGAATGGGATATGTCAATGAAAATCAGCACAAATTAAATTAAAGATCTTTGTGTTTAATCGACGTTTAATTAATTAATAATTAATAATTAACGATCAATTATTAATTAATAAAAATCAGCTAAATTAACAATTCATTATTAATTAATACATTACAAAATAACCAAGGTGTTCCGTGAAAATTTCAGGATTTGTGAAGTGTTCCGTCGTCGGAAATGCTTGGGCAACGCTGCTGTAGATGGAAAGTAAAGATAGTGTGAAACAAAGCTGTGCATTATGGGGCAGAAATTAATTTGTGCGCAAGACAGACAACATAAGTAATTTACCTACAATTATACATTATCATAGGCAGTCATTAATTCATTTCATAAAATGAAAAAAGTGGAGTATTTAATATCAGCTGTGGCTGACGCCATTAAAAAAAAAAAAAAAAGGAACTTAAAGAAGAAACTGTAAGATAGACTAACTGTGCATTCCATCCTATCGTTAATGTGGGCTTTTCAAATTCATTGAAAACTTCAGGTCATCCACAGTTTAATGCAGAGCTTTGTGCCACAATATTAAAATGAACTCATAGCTGCAAGTTTCAACTTCTAACCATGTTTGCGTTGCATGGTGCAGATGAAAGCGGATGGCCATCTTTTGTTCAACTTAGACTGCCTAAGGATTCGATACCAGCCTCCATTTTGATCGAGGAATGGCCAGCAACTACAAATAAGGCGTCTTTATCTATATTTAGTGAAAATTGGCAGAGTAATAACGACATATCGAAGTTTACGAAGCACTCTCGGCGTCTCCATATAACTTTTATAGGGTGAGTTGGGAATAGCAATTACCAATATTCTGATAGACACATTGATAAATGAAAGAAGTTACAGAGGATGAATTCTTCTAATTGGAAAACGGAGATACCGGCTGATTATGTTGTGCGAGTTCAAATCCCTCATCATTGGCATTTGGAGAATAAACGTGGCGCTGAGATTCAGCAGAGAGAGAGAGAGAGAGAGAGAGAGAGAGAGAGAGAGAGAGAGAGAGAGAGAGAGAGAGAGAGAGAGAGAGAGAGAGGCCTCAGTTGACCAGTGTTAGCTGTTGACCCACCGAGTCATTCTAAAGCGGTCGTTTGACTTTTCACTCATTAAAGGAAAAACCCCAAAAAGGAAAAAAAAAAACACTAAGAACCTAGCAAGTGTAAACAGATAAAAATAATATTAAAATACTATAAAAACCAGTATACGAAGTATAAAAGCCTGTAGAACCTAATAAACGGATAAAAACAAGTAAACGAATCGGAGAGATCTGGCCTGGGATATCCCGCCCTAAAAGTGCTCAGGACCACTTCGATGTTGGGTTTTTGCAGCCTGGATTTTTTCAGGTCAACCCCCTACATTCGAATAAAATGAGACTAAAATGGCAAAAGTAATAAAATCGAGTTTAAAAGGTCATCAAAAACAATCATGTTGCAAATGTTTGCACCCTTTGATTCCCCCCTGTGTAATCTGACATGGTTGGTGGCCTACATCATCTCCTTAGGGACCGTTCTTCGTTCAAGAGGTATCTCTTCTGCTTCAGGAATTGAGGGAGATAGGTGGAGAAGCAGTTCCTAATTTGATGTTAGATTCTGTCTTCCTTGCTGAGGAGATGTTTTTTTTTTTTTTTTACGTATTTTCCATATCTGATATTTTATAACATTGATGAGAAAAATTTGGATTTTTTTTGTTTTTCCTAACCGGTGGGAGAAACTGCAATAGTACCACCTCAGAGAAAGTGGGCAATGGGATCGTAAGCACTTCAGTCAGCCTTCCCCAAATGCGCTGCACTGGTAGAAGAAGTGCCTTACAGTTTCAATTGCATGGCATACTTCACAAAAGGGAGTCACAAGGTTGGGGGGCGTTACTGCGATTCACTAATTTCACCGGGGAGTCGCCCGTAAGCGATTCTCTTAGCCAAATCCCGGTGAAAAGGTTGTCCCCCAGCTGTTTCTGATATTCGTAAAAAAAACACCCCTTCATTCGTGCCCTTCTCAAAACCAAAAGAAATCGAAAAGTTTCTAATAGCTGTCTTGGGCTAAGTTGTTTGACCCGAAGCCCATTTACAACGAATCTTTTTAGTGTTTTACATTTTGCATAGTACCACTCTGGCACCATCTCCGGACATAGTCCGGCATGGCCAGTGGTCCCAAAACAGGGTAGAAAATATCCAATAAAGTATTTAATTGGATTGCCAGATGGGTGATTTGATGTCAGTGCTTTCGGTATGCTTCGTACATTCTTTGCGAAATAGGAATATTTCAAGATTGGCAGGACAAATCTTCTTTGCGTGGATGGGAGATGGAGAAAAGTCCTGCGGTTTCAGAAGAAGTCGGTGAGCTGCCTGTAAAGAACTATCTTGTGCGTCTGTGTTTGTTAAGTTGTGTGTAGCAGCATTGGTACTAGATAGTTTTGATGACTGTTGCTTTACCTTTGAAAGATAGATAATTTGGTTTAAAAGGGGCGAGTTTGTCACGACAGGAATTGAGCAGTTTTTGTGTTGGTAACACAGGGCTCTCAAGGAAGAACGGAATTCTTAATATTGTTAATGGTCCATGGTGTCAAACCATACAGAAGATTAACAGGGCAGAATTTTTCAAAGATTTTGATTTTTGTTTTGTCTGGATTAGTGCGAAGACCACTAATCACGACAAACTGTCTTAGTAAGCCCAAGAATATGTAAATGGAATCGGAATTCCAAAAGGATTCCAACAACATCATCTGCATACACGACATTCTTGCTCTGTTTGGAGCCTATGGGAGGGGCATCAATTTTATTAAAAAAAGTTTCCAGTACTAAGGAGAAAATAAGGGAGCTCAGGAGGGGGGTAACCTTTCCAAACCCTTCTGCATACGGGAATGGGGGATGGATGTTCTATTGTAGATGCTTTCGATTATTTTCCTTAAGCAAGAAGCCACACCCACATTTTTGAAGTTATGCTTTGCACTATCGAAAGTTTTTTCCAAATCCACTGAGATGTGCAAGAGGAAATTCTTGGTTGTCACGAGGCGAATAAGATCTCTTATCAGAAATAGGTCGAGTCCCATCGATCTACCCGGAACTCTGTACACTTGAGTGCTGGTAAGCACATTTCCTATGCCCAATTTCAGACGATTACAAGCTATTCACTACTTTTGTGAATAGCTTGTAATCAGTATTGGTTCAGGAAATGGCCTCTTAGCTACCCAAGCTATTCAGGTCTTTCCCCCTTTTGGGGATAAAAAAATCGTGTACACACTAACAAAGTCAGCAGGCACGTGTCCAGTAGATAAATTATTTTCCTTAGCTGACCAGGTTGGCAGAGTCGTTAGCGTATTCGCTTTCCAGCCAAAAGGCTGCGTGTTCGAATCCCACCATGGGCATGGATGTTTGTGATTGTTTGCGGAAATACTAGTGGTGGTCAGCGGCAGATGACGTTGGTGTAATTGCGGTCAGTTGGTGGTTTGAGTGGTGGAGACAGAGTTCTAGAGCAGGTGCCCTTCTTCGATGAGCCTTTGAACTCCCTGGATGTGGCAAATAATAATAATAAAGTATTAAAAATTGAAACTAGAATAGGCAAGATGAAATTCCAGACAGACTGATAAATGCTTCCCAGTTGCAGTGAGCGTTCTTTTATTTGTCGCATATATGTTGCAAATCCTGGTTATACATTTTCGAAAAGTTTGGAGGAAGTTTCCAAGGTCCTATGGATGTGTCAACGACCTCAGGTAGTTTGACAGTTAACAGGACCATTTTATGGTCTGTTACTCAACTGCCAACCGCTATATGCCTTACTGTAACAACTCCTGGCTCTAAGTTTTTGGAAATATAAACGTGGTCGTGTGTCTTTGAGACTCCTTCACGTGACCGTGTGATACCGACTCTCCCTGGATTATGCTCCCATCAGATGTCAATGAAATCTTTATTATCACAGCAGCAGAGTTGCAGTTCCCTAGAGCCACCGGTACTAGAATTGTTGTTAGCGCCCACCTTGTCATATCGTGTCTGCGATACAGTTCCACCCCTACCCCCTCCATGATATATATTGAACCCCGTAAAAATAGGGTTCTAAGGATGCGAAGAACCTGCACCGCTGGTGGGTATTATTAGGGGCGTAGACAGTGAGGAAGCGAATGGCTCTTCCCCGAATTTTCCAGACTATAGAGACTAAACCATGCAAAATCTTTTTGAACATTGAAAAAACGGGCTAGAATAGGCTGACGAACAAGGATTATCCCCCCCCCCCCCATCGCTCTTCAAAGCACCAGAAGCTTTGTAAAGAGAAGCTGCTTCTCTTTACAAAGCTTCTCTTTTTCAATGTCCCAGAACGTCTCCTGCAGAAATAGCACATGAACCCGATGAAGTAAAATTAATCTCCAAACAGCGTGCTGTCATAAGATTGATTGCAAACCATTGATATTCAATTAATGTGTCATGTAAGTGGATTATGTCCTTTTCATGAAGACCCATGTTCGAAGCTGAGACAGTTCTTAAATGAGTCTGATATAGTTAGTATATCGGTTATGGAGAGAGAGTGGACCATTCCACGTTGACACAGGGATCGACCCAACCGTCTTTGTGGAACATGTAGAGTACTGGTTCGTCGAACCTGTCGATTGCTGTGAGGAGCCTTTCCGTTGGCAGGATGTTCTTGTACTTAAAAGTGAATGAGGTGTTGCTTTCTTTTGCTGCATTAGAGGAGGTGGACGGGTTTAGTAAATTGTCACTTTGGCAGACGATGTACTTGTAAGTATGCCGGGGAGGATCTTCAGGGATCCCCCCCCCCACACACACAGGGATCTTCATTTCTATAGTAAAGCTAATTTCTTCAGATTTCCACTGAGGTTTATCGTTGTTAGTACCTCTCTTGATGTCTTTAACATGTCCCACCATATGGAGTGAATCCATAAATATTGCTGGAGCCTTCTGCCTCACATAAAGCTTGGCATACTACTCTTTTATCGATTTTAGGATCTATTTCAAAGCCCAACTTTCTTATCCTAGGCAAGAGAGAAGCCATAACTAATTTTAAACTGTTATAGGGGAAAAAAAAGGAGGAATAAAGTAAACGT
Organism: Typopeltis vanoorti; assembly: GCF_054136105.1. NCBI lineage: Eukaryota > Metazoa > Arthropoda > Arachnida > Uropygi > Thelyphonidae > Typopeltis > Typopeltis vanoorti. The sequence continues at coordinate 63,546,414 of NC_143572.1, forward strand.
AGTGGTCAAAACCACTACAGTATATTCCTACCTTGCTGGTAGGAAGAAGTCCTACCAGCAAATAATCCTGTAGACACGGAAGTCTACGAGCAAAATCCTGCAGGTCAGTAAACCTACCAGCAACATATAATCCTGTAAGCACGCAAGCTTAGTAGCAAAAGAACTAGCCTACCAGAGAAACTGAATACGACCTTACCTCACGAGAAACGTTCTTATTTGTGCAAGACAAATCTTACAACTAGCGCCCTCACTCAAATTTATCCTCGACGATATAAGATATTACACATATCTTATAAAAGCACATGATGATGATGATTAGTTTCCTTTCATTCATACGGATTGAGGGGAAGCTATGCTACAATAATAGGGAAGTGACTATGAGCAAGGTGGTTTCCCGTTGCCTTCCTTGCAGTTTTATATTCTATGGCTGTATCCTATGTGTTCACGAGTCCGGTTTGCCTGTTTGTGGGATGAAAAACCTCCGGATAAACTGGGGAAAAACCGTACTGTCCACGTCCAAGACCGGCTAACTTGGCTATGGCTGAGGAAAATCCTTAAGCTCCTCAAGTCCTTTCCCAGGCATATGGTTGCGAAACGTACAGCCACTAGGTTAACTGCCCTGCTATAAAAGCATATTATATTATATTATATATATACATTATATTATATGCATGGAGGCTCATTTACTCGTTTGTTAAACATATTTTTAAAAGAATTGAATGACATAAATCGAGAGAAAAGGAAAAAGATTTAATAGTATCACATGACTAGTTTCGGCTTTTTACAGCCTTCTTCAGGTGTTTTTATATAAAAGAAAAGAAAAAAAAAACATTAAACATTGAAGATAAAACTCTAAACAGCACAGAAAAGTCACTATATTTAACGTGAAACGTTGTAGTTTAACGTATTCAAAGCTGTTTTCTTCATTGGTCACATTGGTGACATATACTGTATATATATATATATATATATAAAACATAATTTTTTAAAAGAATTGAAATTTCCCAAAAGAAACAAATACAAAATATATTCAAGTATCTCCTTATAAGGACTGACTTAAAGGGGCGAAGCAAGAATGCTTTTCATCTTCCCCGTTATCTGTAGAGAACAGTGTAGGGATAAGGTGTTATTGAGCAATTAAAGCTCTGATCAAGGCAGGAGGGTAACAGCAATAGCCGAGTCTCAGTTAGAACTTCATTGGCTACAGCATTGCCATCCATTACCCTCCAAGGGTATTAATCACCGCATCTCACGGTCGATTCATTCCAAATATTCCTGAAAATTACGATAACATAACATAACATAACATCATTGGCCAGAAGGGTGAAGCAAGATTCTTTTTATTCGCCGTTGTCTGATAGGGAGGACGAATTCAAGGAAAGATTTTTGAGCTGTAAGTTCGCCCTGGGGGGCACGGAGATTAGTCATTGTTGCTAGTATTCAGGATGGCTTTTGGCCTCTTGTATTTGAAGAGGTCAGTTTCGTCATAGTTTGCTGCCTGTTTAACTAGATCGTTGGGGTGTGTAGAGATCTTTGAGAAGAATTTTTCCGCTGTAGATTGCATGAAGGAGTAGATATAAGGGATGTTTGTATCTCTATGCAGTTGGACGTCCCTTACAAAGATGTGTGGCTCCAGGCTGGAGATGCATATGTCACTATGGGGCGGATCGTCAGCAGGTAGAGGAGTACTTTGATTCAGGTATTTAGTTTGCTTTTTCTATTTATTAGAGGGTAAAGTTGTGCAATGGTTTTAGATGCTTTCGCGCATGAGGATTTGATGTGTGGGTTGAACGTTAATCTTTTGTCTAGAATTACTCCAAGATATTTTGTTTCGGTTTGCCAGGGGATTTTGGTGTTGAATAAATAAAGGTCCCCCTTGGGAGTTGCCAATCTTCTGGTGAAAAGTATCGCTGTACTCTTTTGGGGATTCACTTGCAATCTCCATTTGGAGAACCATTGTTCTAGTTTTAGTAGGTTTTCTTGCAGTTTTTTAGTGACGAGATGTGGTTGTAGAGATCTGGCAAGTACTGCTGTGTCATCCGCATAGAGTGCTAACATTTTTAGCCCGCAAATTGATGTTAGGTCATATATGTTTTTGTATGCCTGGTGGATCTCTACTAAGACGAGTGGCATCGGACTTTTGTCTGCTCTGTTCATTCTGCTGACCTTGATGGGTGGTAGGTCTTGGTAGCAGAGATCAGCGGCTGTCTTCTGTATGTATGTGCTCTGATACTCCACGGAGAACCACCTTCAGGCTCCTCTCGGAGTCGAGGGTGAAGGTGTGGTATTGTACACCTTTATTGTCTAGCTCCTTTGTGAGTCTGCGGTAGTCCATTATAGTGGCAGGCTGGATTTTTATGCCAGCGTCTAAATTCTTTGCTGTTGTATAAGCTATCTGTAGACTAGTCATGGTGGCCCTTAGTTCCGTTCACCTGTTCTTTTCTCTTAAGATAATTGGAGGCAATTTCTCTTTAGTGGAGGCAGGACGGTCAGAGTTGTGTCCGTCTTCCTCCATACCTTCATCTGTGGGTGGTTCTGTCGTCTGTGTTTGGCGTTTTTTCCGCGGGTGGGTCTCTCCTTGTTCCAGGGAAGGATTGGGGACCACCAAATCCAATTTTTCCTCTGTATTAGCAGTATCCTCGCTTTCCTCATCGTCCCTCGTTGTGGAGTACAGATTCAAGTAGCCTGGCTATTCAACTTCAAATTTGTTTAGTAATTTTTTGAGTAGGCTTAGCGCCAGACCTTTGTCTAGTGTTTCTATGGGTGTCGGTGTCTATTTCGGTCATAATTACGTCTAGTAGGTTTTGATTCGGGGTTGGTCAATTACTAAAACTGAAAATTAATAGCGAAACCTTACCTTTCGCTGAGTGAATCTCAATCAAAATCCACTCCTATGTATCGAATGCACCTGGTAAAGTTTTCCACAAGTTTGCTTTCGGCGATAGCTACCGTTAAAATCCAATGACGTATTTTCTTTTTCAGAATTCACTACAATTCCTAAATTGCATCTAAATCAAAGTCTTACTTCTATATATCAATGAAATTGCATCTAAATCAACGTCTATCCAATTCTCAAAATGACGTTTTTTTCACTCGAGATGAAAACTATGATGATAATAATATAGTCCTTATAAGGACTGGCTTAAAGGGGCGAAGCAAGAATGCTTTTCATCTTCCCCGTTATCTGTGGAGGACAGTGTAGGGATAAGGTGTTATTAAACTATATATAAAGCTCTGATCATGGCAGGAGGGTAACAGCAATAGCCGAGCCTCAGTTAGAACTTCATTGGCTACAGCATTGCCATCCATTACCCTCCAATGGTATTAATCACCATCAAGGTCGATTCCCCTTTCCCCGTCACAAAACTATGATGTTGGCGATCTTAAATTTTTATTTTATTTTTTTTCAAAAAAATAGAAGATGTATTATAAAGATGCGAATAATTTCTTTACAATAGAGAATTTTAAAAATTCTTTTTTAATTTTAAAAATAAATTTTCATTTACAAAATTAATGTATATAAAACATTAGTTTATTTCTTAAATTTCACAGCATAACTGTCAGTATTATCTAATTAGAGTGATAGTAGGTACTTATGTATGATATTAATGGCCCAATGCTATCTGGCGTGTTGCGTAAATCAATTGTATCGAGATTGGCGTTGGATAGAAAGCACATCTCGATATTAACACCTGAGTTCTAATCTCTTTGAAGACGCGAATAACCTTTCAAAGGGCTTTTCCACTGATTGGGATTAGCCGATCTCCTATGAAGGCATGAAGGCTGGTTTCAAATTCGTTTGAAACGCTTCTAACGTATAACATTAGCGCTGTAGATGGAAGAAGGATTTTGTTCTATTTTAAAATGTTATTTATGTATTTATTTTTACATAATCTGGAAACTCAGTGAAAAACCCTTCGTATGTCCCATCTTTAGTATTCAATAGGCAGTTCATCTACACCCTCGGTGGTCACTGATAGTGAAATGTATGACTACCAACGATTTGTAGACGTTATTGGGAATGAGAGTACGACAGACCACTACTGCCATCTCCTAATTTTACCCGTAAGCTTTAAAGAGCAAACCGGCGACATTGTTAGTTTGTTTCAAAGTCTCCAGTATTTTGACCAGTCTCAATTAAGCTCATTTCAGAGTTCATCATGTCTAGTAGCTAAAGAATGAAATATATATCCAATGATAGTTCGTTCGAGGCTAAGTTAACCTCCACAACATTACAGGCGTGTACCCGTCAATGAGAATTCATCCCCGAGGACTGTTCCCACGTCTTTTATTCGAATTTTAAAATAGAGAGATGGTTTATAATATCATTGGTTCCATTTTATTTCCTTCCACAGAACAGCGGTATTACGATAACCTTATTCACTTACACTTGCAGTGATAAAAAAGCTCCACTTCTGAATTTAATATTTTTATCGTCATATTCGTGTTTGTTTATGAGATAAACGCGTCACAATTTCCGTTCTAGTCTCACGCTAATTTCTTAGAACTCCTTAAGTCGTGACCTCTTTACATAATAGTCTTCTAAATCTAAACAGAAATTATCTTTCCATTGTCGCAAGTAAATGGATCCAAAAACCTTAAGTTTTGGTTTGCTTTTTCTGAATTGCTTATAAGGAAGCCACGATGTTTAAAGGAAGCAAAGGGTTTGTTCTTGTTTAATACGTTGGTCTACTTTAATCGTAACACGATGTTTGCATTGCGTTTAGTTTTAGTGATTCCATCCATCTACGGTTTTCAATTATATGATTCTAAACTGGATGCTCTCTGGGAAGAATTCAAGGTTTGTTAATCTCTCTCTGTCTATATATATATATATATATATATATAACCTTTTTTATAATAATAATAATAGATCTTTTTTTTTTCTTTTTTTAAAATTAATTTTTCAGTTAACATATGAAAAACAGTATTCCAGTTATCGCGAGGAATATCTCCGTCGAACCATTTGGGAAAAAAATGTGGCTTTTGTTGAAGATCATAACAGAAGAGCCAAAAATGGTGAACTTTCCTACATCACTAGCATTAATCAATATTCAGACATGGTAAGTTCTATTCCAGAGAATCATTCAATTGCTCATTATATTGAGCGTTATTAATTGAGATTATTAAAATGCCTAATCTCTGTTCGTTTTTATTTTCAAGTCTTTCAAAAAATGTACAAATAAATAAGTAAATTAAAAAGAATTAAATTAAAATAAGATACAGATTTTTTTTTTAGAAATCATCCATGCGAGAATTACACACCATAAAATTATACACTTATTTTATATATAATAACTTTACTTATATTATCAGAGTTTATGTGAGGATTTCCAGGGTAACAAATGGCAATGCTGTAGCCAATGAAGTTTTAACTGAGGCTCGGCTATTGCCGTTACCCAGCCATGATTAGAGCTTTTTAGCTCAATAACACTCCATCCACACAGATTATCTTCATTCAGATGACGGGATAAAGAGTCAAGGACTCAGTCCATCACCCAGTTCTTATAAGAACTATAAGAGTTTATGTTGACAGCTGAGGTGGGAGAGTTAATCGACCGTGAGATGCGGTGATTGATTTTATATGAGATGCCCATACATACATACATATAGGGTAACGGATGGCAATGCTGAACCAATGAAGTTTAACTGAGGTTCGGCTGTTGCTGTTATCCTGGGTATATCCTGGGTAAATGAGTTTGTTCTCTTAGGTTTTGCCCTAAGGGAGCACTTTGAGTCTCCGGGTAAAGTGTTCTCCGGCACGGCCCGCTGAGGGGTACTTGCCGGTGAATTATTTTCCTCGGAATATGAGCGGTTCTGCTCAGTGGTCGGGGAGCCCGTCACTGAGTGGAACCAACGCTGAGATTAGGACGGTCTTTCGCCCACTATGGAGTGGCCTAGAGATCGTCCGTATTTTTCAGATTTCACCTTTACTTACATAGTCGGTGATTGATTTTGTATGAGATGCCCATACATATATAGGGTAACGGATGGCAATGCTGAACCAATGAAGTTTAACTGAGGTGCGGCTGTTGCTGTTATCCTGGGTTAATGAGTTCGCTCTCTTAGGTTTTGCCCTAAGGGAGCACTTTGAGTCTCCGGGGAAAGTGTTCTCCGGCACGGCCCGCTGAGGGATACTTGCCGGTGAATTATTTTCCTCGGAATATGAGCGGTTCTGCTCAGTGGTCGGGGAGCCCGTCACTGAGTGGAACCAACGCTGAGAATCGACGGTCTTTCGCCCACTATGGAGTGGCCTAGAGATAGAGATCGTCCGCATTTTTGAGATTTCACCTTTACTTACATAGTCGGTGATTGATTTTGTATGAGATGCCCATACATATAGGGTAACGGATGGCAATGCTGAACCAATGAAGTTTAACTGAGGTTCGGCTTTTGCTGTTACCCCTTGGGCGATGAGTTTTTGAGTTCGCTCTCTTAGGGTTTTTGCCTTAAGGGAGCAATTTGAGTCTCCGGGGAAGGTGTTCTCCAACACGGCCCGCTGAGGGGCTTTGTCGGTGAATTATTTTCTTCGGAATTTGAGCGGTTCTGCTCGGTGGTCGGGGAGCCCGTCACTGAGTGGAACCAACGCTGAGATTAGGACGGTCTTTCGCCCACTATGGAGTGGCCTAGAGATCGTCCGTATTTTTGAGATTTCACCTTTACTTACATAGTCGGTGATTAATACCCTTAATGCTGTAGCTAATGAAGTTCTAACTGAGGCTCGGCTATTGCTGTTACCCTCCTGCCATGATCAGAGCTTTAATAGCCCAATACACCTTATCCCTACACCGTCCTATACAGATAACGGGGAAGATGAAAAGCATTCTTGCTTCGCCCCTTTAAGCCAGTCCTTATAAGGACAGAGTTTATGTAGCGCTATATTAATCCATCCGTACATATTCTTCAGATAACGGGGAATATGAAAAGCATTCTTGCTTTACCCATCTAGACAAAATAAATAAAAAATAAATGTTTGTATAGTGATAATTTCTAATTTTGCTTCAAAGGCGTTCATTCATAGGAGTAGACGAACATCCCATTAGATCTAAAAACTCAATAACGGAGAAATTTAAGGGCACTAAATTCACTGTTTTAATTTGGGGAATACAAACATGCATTGATATACCATTTCAATCCTTTTGTATCTTTACTATCAGGCAGGAGTAAGCTGTTACTATAGTAACACACACATCTTGCGATAAACATTCTAATTCGGAGATCAAATCATTTATTATCTATTTCTATTCACGTGCTAGTGTTATTTTATTGAAATTAAAATCGCTATTGATATATTGACAAGTTAGTTTATTTGATAGCATTTTTTAAAAACTCAACGCTGAGTTTTCATATCCTGTCCTTTGAATAATGTTTCATGATTTTTTTCGCTTACAGAGAATCATATAGTATTTTTAAAGAACTTTCCATTTTCTCTATTAAGATATTACATTTAGAGAGTATACCTTACTTTCTTGTTTTCAAGAAATGTTTTGTGCATACGCAAATTGCAATGTTTCCTACTATTTTCAGAGTAGCGATGATCAGCTACTGAGGCCTTTTAACCTTTATGAGTTTCTGTTAGAGGGGATGTTTGATGAAGACAGTTCCATTAAAATGAACTTTAATTACACTGTGCCTGACAGTGTAGACTGGAGAAAAGAAGGATGGGTCACACCAGTAATGGATGAGGTAGGTAATAGAAATTTAAGATTTATTTCAAAGAGGTATTTCTTAAGTTTTTTAGGAACTGAAAATATTAGTTTAAGGTTAAAGTATTTGGAACCAGATCCACCTGTTTCAAATGTTGCTTGCTTAATTCATTTTAATTTATTCCTATCTGATTTCAGGGTCGGTGTAATGCTGACTGGGCATTTTCTGCTGCAGGAGTAATCGAAGGTCAGCAAAAAAAGAAAAGCGGGGAGCTCGTCCATCTGAGCGCACAGAATTTGATCGACTGTTCATCTCATTCTGGTTAGCATTTCTTAGTAATTCTGTAATTATTTGAAATAAATATTTGATCGGAATTTTGTTCCCATCTACACCGTTTTCAAAAGCAGCAAAAATGATTCTTCCTTATACTTATTTCCCATCCCGATTACTTTTTACAAGTATATTTTTAAAAATATAGAAATGGGATGCAAATTGCAACATGGATTGTTGCTGGAAAATTAAAGTTAACATAAAATAACGTCCCGCATCGCTCCAGAATATCTATTTGATCACACTCGGTCTTGGTCTCGATTATTCTTTAAGTTTTACTCTTTTCCTTTGTTCATCCTGCTCTATCAACTACTTAATATTATCAACCAACAGAGTCTGTTGGTTGGAAAGAGACACGTTTTCTAGTATAATGTTTGGCTACTTTTTTCGCGTAAGGATACGGTAAACGATATTTTAACCAAAAATGTAATCCTTTGAGAAATTACCCCCATTTGATATTATATAGCGGAAGTACATTTTTTCTTTCTTCTTTCTTTTCATTTATTTTTTCCCCATCGATTTTTTTAATCAACAAAGGATAGGAAGCTGGAAAAATGCCACTCATTGTATAATAATATATTCTATGTTTTCAATATGTTATTCTAAAAAAAAGCAATTTTTTTTTCCAGAATAATTTAAACTTTATAGAAATTAAATACTTCGAATTCATGCTCGATGATGAGACCGAAAACGCTGTAGATAAGCTTCAATTGAGAATTCAAAACAAAGGACAAAAGTACCACATGTTGATTAAGATATGCTGTCAAAATTCTAACAAAGGAGGTGAAAAGATAAATAATAATTAAATCGTCAGTTATATACATGACCATGCGAATTTATAATTTTATAAAATATATAATTTTAGATTAGAAAAATTGTAAATAAATTTAAATGCTTTATGCAACTGACTAGAAACATTTTATCCCATTGACAGGAAATTCTGGTGGGTGCAGTAAAGGGTACATTACCGAAGCATTAACTTATGTGAAAAAGAATAAAGGAATAGATACAGAAAAGTCTTATCCGTATAAAGGTGTTGTAAGTATTCTTATCAGATTTTAAATTATTTTATGATATTTTTCTGACTGGCTGAAGGAATTACTGATTTTAAAAATAAAATATTTAAAGAATAATAGATATAGCATTAGCGATTAGACAAAAATCCTCTTTTCTATTAAACATATAAAATATTTATGTCTTATATATTTTGGTATGTAAATAAATACTTTAACTTATTATTAAATTAAAATTTATTAAAAAATTATATTAAAAAGATCCAAACTTCAAATTTTAAGAGACATATAATCCTATAAAAATATGCATCCAATTATGAATTATTTGACGATCACGATAAATCATTATATTGACGAACAGGTACTACATTTTGGAGTTGACCTTAGCGCTCGAGTGCCTTTTTACCACAGAATAAAAGATAATCCGATATTAAAAAATATATTTAAATTTCAAATTATTTTAATATATATTTTGTAATATTTTTTGAGTAACCTGAGCTATTTTGGCTGATAAATATTGAATCGGTGTCCGTAACTGATCTGTATTCTTATTCTTTTAGGATAAAAATAAATCCAAAATACTTATCAGACAAGAATAATAAATATAATTCGTGATAATTCACTTTCTCCTAAAGCACAATAAAATTAGTATAAAACAATACATTAGAATAATTGATATAAGAATAATACATATTAAAATAATTGATATAAAATATAATATAATAAATAAAGACATATTAAAAATGAAAACTATCAGAAGTTATTTACAGACAATACATTAAAATAATTTGCTAGTCCTTAAAAGGACTGGCTTAAAGGGGCGACGCAAGAATGCTTTTCATATTCCCCGTTATCTATAGAGGACAGTGTAAGGATAAGGTGTTATTGAGCTAAATATAAAGCTCTGTTCATGACAGGAGGGTAATAGCAATATAAAGCTCTGATAATGGCAGGAGGGTAATAGCAATATAAAGCTCTGATCATGGCAGGAGGGTAATAGCAATAGCCGAGCCTTAGTTAGAACTTCATTGGCTACAGCATTGCCATCCATTACCCTCCATGGGTAATAATCACCGGATCTCACGGTCGATTCCATCACTTCTTCATAATTTGCTTAATATAATGCATTCTGAATAAATTTAAATTTGAAATAACAATTAATGGCGTGATATGTTTACTAATGTAACTCTTGATACATTTCATCGATAAAAGTCATCTTCTCTATTAAGCATATAAAATATTTATGTTTTATATATTTTGGTATATAAATAAATAATTTAATTTATTATTAAAGTATTAAAATTTAGCTCATATTAAAAAAAATTAAAACTGGGAATTTTAAGAAACGTGTAATCCTATAAAAATATGCACCCAATAGGTTATTATTTAAAAAAAAATAGTTATTTAATCAATATCATGAAGAGAAGCATATAACTATGTAATGTATTCAAATATATTCAAAATTAACGCTCAAACAGAATGATAAATATACAAGTTAATTTACTGGGATACATTTTGTACACAAAATGATTATTATTAGTCATAGCACGACTGTCAAACGGTCGTTTAATAAGTATCCGACTCTGCATTTAATAACAACGTGTACAGTAAAATGTGCTTTTTTCTTTAAATACAGGAAGGATCTTGTCAATTCAGTGCTGAAGGGGTTGGAGCCAAGATCAGACAATATAAAAAGGTCTTCCCTAAAACTGAAGACTCTCTGAAAAATTGTGTGGCTCTTACAGGTCCAATAGCTGCAGTTGTAGATGCAAAGGGCGACGAATTTCGGCATTATAAGTAAGGATTACAATTGCTCTACTTTTGTTTATAATCAAATCCTCGTATGCATACACGTAACCCTCGTATAATGCGGATTCCATAGAAATACCGCGTTATGGAGACTCAGATAGAATATACCCCTACTTTTTCACATAGAAAAAGTAGGGTTATGTTCCGAAATCGTTTTTTTTTTTTTTAATTATATAAACAACGACGATATATCCTACAAAAAATATTTTTATTTAATTCAGGTAATTCACGTAAATTAAGAAAACATATAAACTATGAAACAAAATACATAGTATAAACTTATAAAAATTACAAATTGTATGTAAACTTTATTGCACATGATGCATAAATGTTTTAGACAAAATAGAATAAAGCACATATTTTAATCGTCATCACAGTCTTCAAATATAACATGATTCGTAGACGTTCTTTATTTACGAGTGACAGGACCTCATCATCACTTGAAAATCTCTTGGACATTATTTCTATAATTCCCATTGCATACTTCGGCTGGTTTAGTTCTCAAGAAGTTAGTAATAAGGCCTTGCTTACCACTCGGCTGCAATTTAAAAAAAAAAAAAAAAAAATCATCTAACGCCTTTTTATTCCCGTATACGGGGAGTAGGCGAGGCCATTTAGCCCTATCTAACTTTTGGAGACTGAGTGGGCAGTTCAATCTCCACTGGTACCAATCAGAGATAGATGGCCCAAGGCTATCACTAATTAAGCGGTACACAGTGAAGAGAGACTGCTCAAATGTGCCGCCATCTCGTGGTCCCTAACCCTAACACAATATATTTAATGTCTGAAATAATGTGGGTTCTACGGTCGATTTTCTTGAGTTTACGGGACGAAAAACCCGAGTTTCCGGGAGGAAAAACCCGCTTGCCCGTGCCAGAGATCGACTAACTCGGGAACCGGTGGAAAAAAGGCTTAGAAAAATTTCCTCTAGTCGCCGACTAGACTCGAAACCAAGTCTTCCTTCGTGCGGCCAAGCACCGTGTTGGCAAACGCCACATCCATTGAGCTACACAGGCTCTATTACTATAAAATTAAATTTTTACATCAAAAAAGCAATACGTATTGTATGTAACTCACCAGAAAATAAAGTGCTCAGCTTGGGATTAACACACTTATGACTTTTAATGCGCTTTCCTGGCAGAAAACGAAGACAGTTTTCAACAATAAACACTTTATACGGTAAACAATTCACTTACATGTGTGTGCTAAAGGGTATTTGCCTTAATATATATTCGCTACTTATAACTACATGCGCGATACGGGAAGACGCAAATTTAGCGAAGATAATATTTGATTTTTATTTCGCGCATGGTAAAAAAATATCTAAAGATAAAGGGTTACTACAATTTGTAGACACTGTTTTATCGAAATCGCGTTGTATAAGTACCGCGTTATACGAGGGTTACCTGTATTTCCTTCTCCCATACGTAGAATTGTTAAATCCTTCACCGTAACAACTAATTCATTCACCGTCCCATTATGAAGTATGTTCTTTACCTTTACTAATGGAAGAATTCAAAGGAGATTAAGAAGAATAGAAGATTAAGGGAAGAATTCAAATAATAAATGGATCACATTCCATTAAAGTTATTCCATCTTTAATTCCAGACAACCTCAAAGTCGTTTGGAATTTAATGATGGAATAACTTCTATTAAAGGGTGAATAACTTTCTCGTAGCTGAAGCCATATTTATAAGATACATTTAATCCTATGACTAATTTTTTTTTTTTTTTTAATTCAGTATATTCATACAGTAAGAGTCTTTGCAGCAATTTGGGGAATAAAAGAGTTGTTCTTATATTTATTTCAATTAAAATATTCTTTCAGGAACATTTAAGCAATAACAGTTTATAAATTAATAAGATGTTAATTATGTTTGTTTGTTTTTAAGGAGTGGCATCTACAATAATCCGAAATGCAATCCAAATCACCCGAATCGTGCAATTCTAGTAGTGGGGTACGGTACAACAAATAACCAGGACTACTGGCTAGTGAAAAACAGGTGAGAATTATGATGTCAATCAGATTATACTTCAATATGTTTTAGTATATATATATATATTTTTTTTTTTTTTTGGATTTCTTTATTCATTGAAGAGGTAGCAATGAACTCAATGTTGATTAGACCAGGTTGATAACTTTTAGCAAAATGGGCACTCATTAACTGAATAACCTCTTCTACATCTGTAATCCTCACACCATCTGCATTTAGAGGAGTTATTCTTTCATATTCATTCTTTCTTTTACTTGCTGCATATTGACAATTTTCATAACTGACGTCATCCTTATGCACACGGTATTCCTTCCACATCATCCTTTTCTTACGAATTTCTTGCTTAATAAGATTACACATTGATCTGCCCTATTTATAATTCTAACTCTCGGGACACATTCTGATATTGCATTGTTTAAGTATTGTTTAAATGCTTCCCACATTTTTTCCATCCAACAACCGATCCCATTCTCCCACTGAACTACGTTTACTCCTCAGTTGGTCATAATTTCCTGCTTTGTAATTCAGCATGTAACCTTTTTGGAAATAGAACATTCATCCACTTAGCCACTTTGACGTCAGTACAGCATGACTTGAACCTAACTTAATCTGACACTAAAACCAGATTTAACACTCTCTGACCTCTAGTTCGTTGTATCATATGCTGCTTGAGGAAGATGTCTCATAACAGCTCAGTAAATTCAGTTTCTTTCTTCGAATGATATTTTACCGCTACCCAATCAATGTTTCGATAATCCACCAACAATCTGAGGGCCCCAACTTGTTAAGGCAAGAAACTTGACTCATTTGTTTCTGATACTACTTGCATTCCTGTAAAGATATAATAATTTACCTTCCCCCCCTGCCTTTTTTTTTCCACTTCTGTAGTCTTCGTGACCCAACTGAACAGATCTCCATTCCTATCTAAAGCCTTACTTATGTAGTCATTCTTGGACATGCTTAATAAGTTCGAATCGGATGAACACAATCATCCTTTCCTCATAATCATTTCCATGGCAATGCACAATCCTCTCGCTATGGTCGTTCTCTGGTACAGATTCTCACCATCTTCTCATCATAATGGAGTTTTCCCGACTCTCTATATTACGTCTCCTACCTAATATTTTAAATCCCTCTCCACCCAGACTCCTGGTACCGAACAGTCTATAAGAAGGCCGTGTTATATAAATCGATTCTTTCAAACTCATTCCACACTTCCAAAAGCTCGTATCCATTCCTTTCACATAACCTACGCATCGAATCGTTTGCCATCATACCCCCTCTTCTTAATTAATTTCTGTCATAGCTGGATAATACACTAATGATTTTCAGTGTTTTACTCTTCACTCTCTCTCTCTCTTCTCGAAACAGTCCTTTCATATTATTATTATATTACTTGACACTTCCAGGGAGTCCAACGACTCATCGAGGGAGGGCACCTACTTCACAACTCTCTGTCTCCACCACTCAATCCACCAACCACAACGAGCTGCAACTACACCGACGCCATCTTCCGCCCACTACTAATATTTTCACACACAATCACAAACATGCATACCTACGGTGGGATTCGAGCCCGTAGCCTTTTGGCTGGAGAGCGGATACGCTGACCACTCGGCCAACCAGGCCGGTTAAACAATCTTTTTTACTACTAGAATTACAATCTCTTTTCTTTTCTGCTTTTCAATTGATTTTATTATATGTTTTGATTTTTGTTCGTGGAGAAACTTGAAGTAATAACCAGGTAATCAATGGTAATCAGTTGGACAATATTGTGTCGATATTGTCTACCTGATTCCATGCTTTGTTATTTTTCATTTTTCTGCTTAACTTTCTTGTATTTTCAAAGTTCTTTTAAAGTCTTTCCGATTAATTCATTTTCAATATCCTCGCATTCTCAATTTCACTGTTTTTGGTTCCTTTTGCATTTATGTCGCCATTTTGCGAGACAATGTAACATTGCAATGTCACAAAAGATGTCTGTTACGAAAACATCAAATACCATAAAAAAAAAAAAAAAAACACGAAATCAGCACAAATATACTTTAAAACATTAATTTTCAAATATTAAACACAATAAAAGACATCAAAATTATCAATTTTACACGCAGAGTACAACGATCACTCACAATAATACTTCAAATCCAATCAGAAACTATCGATTACATTATAAATCGTAATTTAAATATAAAAATTAAGTTGTATCTTTATTAATATTCTTAATATAACTAAAATACTGTATAATATATCTAATAATTTAAGTACACCTTATATTATATTATATTATATTACACCTTTTGCTGTTACTCTCCTGCCATGATCAGAGCTTTAATTGCTCAATAACACCTTATTCCTACACTGTCCTCTACAGATAACGGGGAAGATGAAAAGCATTCTTGCTTCGCCCCTTTAAGCCAGTCCTTATAAGGACTTATACGTTTACAATTAGAATATTACGTCTAATTTCTAATTGATTTTAAACGTTACATTACATCTATCTAGTTGATTTTGAACAAAAAAATTTCTCAATCTTATATTGAATAAATTTTTTTAAAAAATTCCTGATTTATTGTATGAGATATTAAGTCAAATATTAAATTTAAAATAATGGTACGTTTTTATTTTGCAGCTGGGGAACTAGCTGGGGTATGGAAGGATACATGATGATGGCTAGGAACGTTAACAACCAATGCGGGATTGCTACGTCAGCTTGGTACCCAATAAATATGTAGTGCAAAGACATTGCCATCTACCGGATAAAATGAGAAAACGTTTTTTTTTTTACCGGAATGAGAATTGTGATTAATACGTGCATAAAACAGAAAATAAAAATATAGTTAGCTAATTTGTTTGACTTCTTATTTCTAGTAAAACAAACAACAACACTAATTATTGAATGACATTGATAAATTGTATGAAATCTTAAGGAATCGTTTATTATAATATTGAAGATACTATGACGCATTTTTAAATATTAAATGAACCTTTTTTTTAAACGTATTTTTATTTACAGTGAAGTAGGCAGAATTATTTTATCCTTTATCAGTTATTGAAATTATAAAAACGGTCTGTTTCATTACTGGTTATTCGCCAGTAGCTGAGTTCATGTCTCACGGTGATTTCAAAACTTTTGAGGAGGAGAATAAGGCAGACAATTGCAGCCACTTTCTGTTCCCAGACACGCGTAGTATTTTTGTCTGAAATACTACGAGATTTACATGCGATTTTTTTTAGTTGTAGAATTACAAATCGGAGTTGTTTACGAAGAATCAAATTCATTTGTATATCTAAATGCGACTAATTCTAAAAAAAAAAAAAAAAAGGAAAAAACGTTCCCCTAGTCAGTGACCAGAAATGAGCCTATAACCGTCTTCTAGCATTAATATATATAAGTCGATGTGAGGAAGCAAAGCTCATATGGTATCGATGTCAGAATATAAACCGAATCCTAAAATATGTAATCTGGTCAGTTCTGTGACCATAATAAGACTTTACGTTATCAAATTGAACTTCATAATTTTGGGTAAATTTTATCATTTTTACCACTCCAGAAGTGTGGAACAAAAAAAAAAAAAAAAAAAAAAAAAAAAAACACGAGAAGCAGAAAAATTTATTCAAACAGTCAAAATAATTATTTTTGATTTGTTTGGAATATAAGTTGATTATAATCAACTTATTATAATCAATGCGAACGTTACCGTTCCAGGCTTTCGTGAGTGCAACGCACATAAAAGCATCATCTTTGAGCTTCTCTCCTAAACTGAAAAAAATCAGAAAAGAATAAATTAAAAAAAAAAAAAAAATGGAGTCTTAAGTTTAGATTAGTCTGGATGCCAGTTCCAAACACAGTGCACACCAATGGGGAAAACAGCACGAAACATGACACAAAGTAACAAAACTGAAGGGTCAAGTAAATGTGCAAGTTAGCCCTGAAGCGACGCTTTCCTAAAGGGTGATTATACTATTAATTTTCTCAGTGTTCGGTTCACACATTCGCTCTTTCTGCTGTAACTCATCACTAGACGAATCTGTTCACAAGAGGTTTTTATCGAGAAACAGTCTTTGTCCATACGAAGTGCATTTCGGCAAAGACATGTCCATATGCACTTTATGGAAGGGTGAAAAAAACTTCACTATATCAGTCCAATATTTCATCTATAGTAACCAAGGCATTTTCAAGGATAATGATAAACTTGGATAGGAACACGAAATTTTAAGCTAGTATTAAAATAGTTTGAATAGCTTTCTAAGTGCATTCAAAGATGCCAGGTTTTTCTTCGATTTACTTAGCGGATGACAAATTTGTAAACAAATTTGTATAGTATTTTTCTTGTGGGTGCGATTAATGTTCGGCGCCTTTCCAAAACAGTCTTTTTTGAATAAAGTGTGAATAAAACGAGCAGGAAATGAAAAACAAATGAAAACCGCTTTACAGTATAATGTTACTTACGGATTAGTCCTGCATACTTAGCGGATGACAAATTTTTTTTCAAGTCATATAAATTTTCAAAATAATGTAAAATAGTAATATCAAGTTAAGAGATTTATTCAAATATTCTTTACATTAATTTTGCATTAATAAATAAATTAATTTTGAAGATTCAACGAAAATAGATGAGAGAATTCTACAAGAATGTTTCGCATTGGACTCGAGAGGTCACCGATTATTTTGTGTCGCTGACGCCGCCCTAACAGCCCGCTAATATAACAGCTTCGAATGTCGAGAAGAATGAGTTATCAGTAGTAAGCCGACTTTTAGGGCCGGACCACCTGCATCCGGTCCGATTAAAATTAGGATACGGCCCTTACACGGAGCTCAACATTAATCATAAGTTGATTTATGATACATCAAAAAATAAAGAAGAACTATTTTAGGTATATTTTCGTAAATTTTAATCAAAAATTACAGTGATATAATCGGGTCCAGGATACAATTTCAGAATTTATTTGTTCGTTTCCAGGAAGATCTGAAGGGGCCCAAACGGAAGACGACGTACATTCATAATTATATGTACCATTCGTTGTTCGTTTAAACTCTTATCTCATCTTTTTTGACATCTTTTAGGCGCCTTTTCTTCTGCGGCGCCTGTGTATATTGCACACTTAGCACAGGCCACCAGTCGGGCCTGTATACAGGTAACCTTCGTATAACCCGGTTTCGATATAACATGTCTACAAATTGTAGTAACCCTTGTTCAACGAAGTACTTATACAAGGCGGTTTCGATAAAACAGTGTCTACAAATTCTACTAACCTTTTATCTTTTCATATATTTTTTCACCGTGCGACATAAAAATCTAATTTTATCTTCGTTAAATTTGCATCTGCCCGTATCGCACATGTAGTTGTAAGTAGCGAATTTATATTAGGGCAAATACCCTTTAGTACACACATGTACGTGAATTGTTTACCGTATAAAGTGTTTATTGTTGAAATTTGTCTTCGTTTTCTGATAGGAAGGCGTACTAAAAGTCATAAGTGTGTTAATCCAACTCAGCACTTTATTTTCTGGTGAGTTACATACAATGTGTAATACTTTTTTTATGTAAAAATTTTATTTTTATAGTAATGGCTACTTAGAGGACTTTTGCGATATGGTTGAAAGCGAAATTAGTGAATTAATTGATGGGGAAACAGCGTTATACGAGGGTTTCTCACCAAACGTCTATTTATTCTTCTCTTACTTTTTATTTTACTGAAAATTTTATATACATATGCACTGCACCCTTTTATTTTATGTTTTATGTTTAAGTGATTTTTTCCACTTTCAACTATTGGCTTTTGGACTCAATTTTATTGTAATAAAATTATATTAAAAAAATAAAGGTGTATAACTAAATTTAAATTTTTAAAAGAAATATTAAATATTATAATATTAAATTTTCAAATAAACCATAAGTGATACTATTGATTTTTATAGAAATAAGTAAATTTTACTTGAACATTATGGAAATGTGTGAATGGCACTTTCACACAAATATGTTTGGTACTTTTGAAAGATTTACGATCGAAGTAATCAAGATCATGAGGTCAGTGCATTACAAAAATAAATGAGTTTTCCAACTAGTTTATCAAATAAAAGAAAACAAAAATCCGTCTTTCAAACAAGAAAGACTATAAAATTGTATAGTAACATTTCAATTTAAAGGAATTAAAAAAAAAAAAAATTCGTTTTCTATAGAAAAATATTTCGTTTTCTATGGAAACGCTGCTAATTATGAAATCATACACTATTACGTACACACACACATAGACATTAGTATAAATGTGTTAACATTTGTAACAATATAAAAAGTAATGCAATTAGCACATTTTTGTCAGTTTTCAATGTTTTCCTTACTAAAATTTGTTCTCAATTATCAATTTATTACTACTAAATCATTAAACAGATTTTAATATTATTATATTAAATTATCAAATTATTATTAGTAAATTATTTAATTATAATTTGCGCTATATTTAATATAATTAAATATAACGCAAGTTCTTAAAAGAACTGGGAGATGGACTGAGTCCTTGACTCTTCATCCCGTCATCTGAATGAAGTAAATCTGTGTGGATGGGGTGTTATTGAGCTAAAAGCTCTAGTCATGGCTGGGTAACGGCAATAGCCGAGCCTCAGTTAAAACTTCATTGGCTACAGCATTGTCATTTGTTACCCTTATTAGTAAGTAAAGGGTAAAATCTCAAAAAATCGGACGATCTCTAGGCCACTCCATAGTGGGCGAAAGACCGTCCATATCTCAGCGTTGGTTCCACTCAGTGACGGCCGCCCCGACCACTGAGCAGAACCGCTCAAATTCCGAGGAAAATAATTCACCGACAAGAACCCCTCAGCGGGCCGTTCCGGAGAACACCTTCCCCGGAGACTCAGTGCTCCCTTAAGGCAAAAACCCTAAGGGAGCGAACTCAAAAACCCATCACCCAGGATAACAGCAACAGCCGAACCTCAGTTAACTTCCTTGATTCAGCATTGCTAATTGTTACCCTGATTAGTAAGTAAAGGGTAAAATCTCAAAAAATCGGACGATCTCTAGGCCACTCCATAGTGGGCGAAAGACCGTCCATATCTCAGCGTTGGTTCCACTCAGTGACGGGCTCCCCGACTGAGCAGAACCGCTCAAATTCCGAGGAAAATAATTCACCGACAAAACCCCTCAGCAGGCCCTGCCGGAGAACACCTTCCCCGGAGACTCAAAGGGCTCCCTTAAGGCAAAAACCCTAATGGAGCGAACTCAAAAACTCATCACCCAGGATAACAGCAACAGCCGAACCTCAGTTAACTTCCTTGGTTCAGCATTGCCATTTGTTACCCTGGAAGTCCTAAAAAGGACTTTGATACTGATCACCATCAGTCACGAGTCCCTACCATAACGCAAGTGGTCTTTTTGTAAATATATTATATGAACGTATTGCGGAAAATTTATGGTGTGGGAATACAAAAAATAACTTTAGATTATCTTAAACCAATTAGCCAACCGTTTTTGTCTTGGAAACTGTAAAACTCAAAACTGATTGCGGCTCTGTTTGTTTGCATATTTATATTAAAATGAAATAGAATATTTATGATACTCCATTTTCTGTGGGTCGAAAAACTCGAGTTTCTGGATGAAACTCGAGTAAGAGACCGGCTAACTCACTTTCAGTCGAAAGAGACCAGATAAAGGTTCCACACCTCATGGACGGGAATCTAACCCAATATAGACAAAGCCACTTCGATTATACTGACTGAATTACGGAGAATTTCTGTTTATTTAGCAGGAAGGTAATCCTCTAAGCTATCAGCTAGGAATTGATACGATACATGGGCGAGATAAGATAAAAATAGTTTCGACTTATAGACATTTTGAGTTCATATTTTTTTAAGAGAAAGCCCTCTCCCATACGAGACAGTTGACTCATCTTTAGATGGAAAAAAAAAAAAAAACCCCTTCTAAAGATTCTTCACGTTCTGGAGGAGATTACAAACCCAGAAGCCTTTTCAACCAAATAGCATCATGAATACCAATTAGGTGGAAATAGGAACTAAAATTTGGCATTTATTTGGAATTTAACAGGAATGAGATTCATAATTATAAGTAGATATTTCAAGAAAGGGAGAATTGAGATTTACTTGAAAAACCAGAGAGCTTTCTGTGGTATTGCAACCAGGGGCGGCTCGTGCACACGCATTACGGAACTGCAGCATCTCAATTTTTCTCGATATATAAATATATTTATTAATTTATTTATATTTGCTTGTAATATTTAATTTTATCATCAACAATCCTATACAATTCTCTTATTTTGTATAAAAAATCATAAAAATCCATCTTGTAGCACTTAAGAGGACGAAGGACGCTAGCAGCAGTGTTTACCACAGTGTCATATTGCTACGCGCGCAAGCATATGCACGTCATAGTGAGATGGGAGCTATTAGCGTAATGCGGCACTGTCCGTGACTCAGTTCCACTGTTGTTTATATGCAGTTTGCGCCAGTAGTGTTTGTAGTGCTTATTGTTTACTCCGTCTCTTTAAATCTTTGGACATTACAATTAAAGGATTTAATTGTAATGTCCAAAAATTGTAAACCCATTCCTTTAATTACAATTAAAGGAATGGATTTTATTTTTAAGTAATTTTGAATTATACCAAACTGTATAATTTTATCGATAATAAACAATATATTTTTTATGTTTAATTTATTTTTAATTTTTACCATAATTTTGATATTTTATCCAAACACGTATACACTGTACTTACAGTGTGCATGTATATTGCACCCCCCCCCACACACGATTTCAAGCCAGGAGCCACCACTGATTGCAACCCCATATTACTATTATTTGCAGCTGCATGATGATATGCGTGGTTTATCAATCAATCTATTCCAGCTCCTGAATAATGATGATGATGATTAGCCTATTTTTCCACCCGCTACAGGGTGAAGACCACTCCCATTGGGGAGTGGTTGGGTCTACTTCTCCCATGGAGATCCAGTCCATCTTTGGACAGTGTTTATTCACTTGTATGAATGTATGAAGGTGGAAGACAATCACAAACATTCATGTCTACGCGGGATTCGGACCCACAGCCTGGCTGGAGAGCGGATACGCTAACCACTAGGCCAACCAGGCCGGCTACTGAATAATACTGTAGTTAAAATAATTGAATGCATTTTCAAACATAATGCGCCCGTCACTCTACATTAACCAATTAAATCATTATACCGTACGTATTGTCGAATGTAAGGGGACTTGTAGAAATGCACGAGGATTCTCTGTAGCTCACATGCATCGGTTTTGAGCATTTACAATTCCACAAACAAGAAAATGCGCATCATCACTCCGTACGATATTCAAAGATCAATTTTCGTTCACCTTGCGTTCTAAAAATGTTCAACGCAAACGTTAGCTCGGAGGCTGACATCTCCCTTTTGCAACTCCTGGCTGTGGCTGAGTTTATACGGCTTAGCATTGCAACTCTTTGCGCAAGGTTCTATATTTGACATGCACGACATACCGTCGTGCATGTCAAATCTAAATGTATTGCTATGGCACGTGCACTGCGTGAACCTACAGTGTTCTCATTTGACTGGTCAACAACTACAGTTGCAAAATCTTCAGTCACTTGAGGAATTTCAGATTTTTAGTCAACATCTCTTCCCCGTTTCTTGTTAGGGTACCTACTAAGTTTGAAGGCATTTTGTGCTGTACTTCCTTCCCCATAAGGGGGTGAATCCATAAATATTTTTTAACTCAACTGCTTCACTTAATACAGTACTTGGCGTACTGTTCTTTCCTTTAACTTGGGATTCACTTCAGAGACAAATGTCCTTATAAGAAGCAAAATTTAGGACATTTTTACTAATTATTATACTGTTTATTAAAAGAGGCAAAACAAAATATGTACTGAAAAATCACTATAACGTTATCTCGTGGTCGGAGAATTTTCCAGGACCACCAACAAAACTTGTAGGTGCCAAAGTCTACTAGAAAGGGAAAAAATCCTGTAAAAAAAGAAATATCTACTACTTAAAAGGATGGAGGGGGGGGGGGGAGAGGTAGAAGATAAAATTGTCTTCCCGCTAACCTCTGCTAAAAAAAGTGTTACTAAAAGTAAAGTGTTACTCATGTACGTTCCATAATATATATATATATATATATATATATATATATATATATATATATATATATATATATATATATATATATATATATATATATATATATATATATATATATATAAAGTTTTTTACTTTGGGTGTAATATATGTTAAAAATGCCAAACTATTTTAAACCCGTTTTCACTCCATTTCCCAAGTAAGCAAACAGACAAACAACTCAAGTTTGCGCCTGCACGTAGTGCAAGGCTAGGTGACCCGCAAAGTAGTGCAAGTCTAGGCAACTCGTGGAAAAGGTGGAATAAGCTCTGATCCCTATTCTTAATATTAATATTTACTTCTTAATAAAGGGGGGCACTACCCAGACCGGTTTCGACCTTTATTGAGGTCTCATCTTCTCAAGGAGATGGGCTTTGCATTAAGGGTAAATATTAAGAATAGTGATCAGAGCTTATTACACCTTTACCACGAGTTGCCTAGACTTGCACTATTTTGCGGGTCATCTAGACTTGCACTACGTGCAGGCGCAAACTTGACTTATTTTTCTGTTTGCCTTACTTGGGAAATGGAGTAAAACCAGATTTAAAATAGCTTGGCATCTTTAACACACACACACACACACACACACACACACACACACACACACACACACACACACACACACACACACACACACACACACACACACACACACACACACACACACATCGTTAGTTACTGCAACTTTTTATCAAAAAAATTATCAAGAGTCGTTTGAACAGTTTTTTTTTTTTTTTTTTTTTTATCAGCATAAATTCTACGATAACAAGCAAAATGACTCTCCATTACTTGCTGCTTAAGCGATTCTAACTACGTAATATTCTATCCAGTTCTTTGATTATCTCCTTTGGAACTTCATCTTCACATTCTATTTGTTCGTTGTGTATTCCATTTCACTGACAAGAAGATCGTTGTCACTGAAATCTTTTGAATTGAATTCGAATCCAATAATTCTTTAACATCATCTGCATCAACACCATCAGAACCAAAGTCTTCACCAATTGCAACGATTTCTTCAACCACGTTGTTCAAGGATTTTGAAAACCACCTAAGTCATTAGCGGATTCTGCAAAAGGTTTTTTCCAAAGTGCTTTCACGCACCTAGAAGACGCTTGCTCTCACGAGTCATCAATGTTTTTAATTGCGTGTTTAATGTTAAAATTCTTCCAAAATTCTTGGAGCCTACTGCCTTTGAGAATGTCTTTTTAAGAAAATAGGCTTTGAAAGTTGCAATGACGCTCATGTCTATGAGTTGTAGCAATGGTGTCGTATTTGTTGGAATTTTGGTACTTTTAAAGGCGTGTTAATTAAAACTCTTGCCGCGTATAACAAGGGATTGTGGCAATTAATTTCTCCGCATTAATCAAATCCCGCGTTAAGCAAAACCGTGTTAAGTACAGGGATA
The DNA here is from genome assembly GCF_054136105.1 of Typopeltis vanoorti. Lineage (NCBI taxonomy): Eukaryota > Metazoa > Arthropoda > Arachnida > Uropygi > Thelyphonidae > Typopeltis > Typopeltis vanoorti. The sequence goes on from NC_143572.1 coordinate 63,570,753, forward strand.
ACTGTATATTAGAGTGGCCTTTTCCTCTTCTAAAATCTTGTTTTCTATTACTATTTTAGTGATTACTGGATCTTGTCCTTTAAAGGCCATCGATTTGGATTTTTCTGTTGGTATTATCATTCCATAATCTTTGGCTATCTCATTTAAATTTAAAAGACCTTTATGTAAGTTATTATTATTATTATTATTATTATTACACCTAAACTCAAAAAAGACAAAATTAATGATATTCAGAAATCCACTGACTCGACCAGTTGATAATAAATATATAACCATCCAACATCCACTTTCCAACATAAACAACACACAGAACAGCAAAACCACTACAATCACTCAGGTTGAAACAATACGATACCTTGGAATTTACTTCGATGCAGATATGAACTGGAATAGCCACATAAACCATCTACACAACAAACTCCGAACAATAAATGGCAAACTCTACAGGTTAAAAGACATAGTTCCCATACGCCTAAAAACACTAATATACAAAGCACAATGCCAAAATATACTAAGATACGCTATAACAACGTATGCTTTCTGTGCACCCTACAAATTAAATAGATTAATGTCGCTACAGTGCAAAATGACAAAACTGATCTTTTGGGAACAAAGAGAAAATCACGACCTTATAAACATTGCAATGGCAGAACACAAAATACTGACAGCAAAACATTTATGTCACTATGCAGCCTTGCTAAAACATTATTTCGATGCCAACTACAGGACAGTTAGAAATACACACCGTATAACAAGACCTCAGACTACTAATTATATCACATATAAATACAATAATCACTACGGAAAGGCCACGCAAAACTTCTACATCCCAGACATGATAAACAAATTACCTTTTGAATACAGAAACCTTACAAACTACAATAATAGCCTGAAAAGAACTCTGAGGACATACTACGAACAAGAAACACGCACCCAAAATACCATACAAACTTAAAGAAACACAATATATTCGTTCAGGCTTCCAATTCAGCGACGCATCAATACATTCCAAGTTATTGCGTGTGTGTGTGTGTGTGTGTGTGTGTGTGTGTGTGTGTGTGTGTGTGTGTGTGTGTGTGTGTGTGTGTGTGTGTGTGTGTGTGTGTGTGTGTGTGTGTGTGTGGGTGTGGGTGTGGGTGTGGGTGTGGGTCTGCGTGCGTGCGTGCGTGTGAGTGCGCACGCGCGAATCTCTCAATCATAATTTCGTAGCTTCCCAACACAGCTAAAAAAAAAAAAAAAAAAATGCATAATAAAGAACTGGTGTCATCCTCAGATAAGCTTACATATAAGCTTTGAGGATGAAAGCAAAAAAAGATTAGTTCTCATCCGAGATGTATCATATGTAACCAAGTGCATGTAATGTACGTATCACATGAAAACCAATGTATATAATGTATGTATTATGCATTATATGTAAACCAATGTACGTAATATAAATATCACATGTAAACAAATGTATGTAATGTATATAATAATTGTAACAAATGTATATAATAATTGTAACAAATGTATATAATAACTGTAACAAATGTATGCAATGTAAAAAAAAAAATTATCTTAAAAGTAAATCATGAGTTTACACCGTATGTTTGTGAGAATAAGGAAACATAATATTTAGATTGCATATGTGTAAATACTGTTGTATAATCCCACCTTTTCAAACTTGAAAAAATAAAAAAAATAGTAAACCACAACATGTAATATTATACAACTTATGTAACTCTGAACAATATAATTGTAAATTATTATTATGATTGTTATATAAAAAAAACTGTTATCATCATTACTATTTAAATCTCATTATATGTAGCACAAAGTGCTGAACCTTGTAAAATAATATACTGAATAGATGATCATTGTACATATGTAAATATTTGAAAGAACAATAAAAAAAATTATTATTATTAAGAGAGATCTCCAGGAAGTCAGAGACTCATCGAGGGAGGCCACATACTACACACACACCAGCTATCATACTTATTCTTGAAGTCATTCCCGCTGCTTGCACTCACAACATCCAAAGGCAATCCATTCCAATCACGCACCACCCTCTGGAAGAAAAATCTAGCCCTTACACCCTTCATGGCAGCCTTCATTCTCAGCTTTCAAGGATGCCCTCTCGTCCTTTCCCCACCCTCCATAAATTGAAAAATCCCATCAATTGAAATCCTGTATGACTCTTTCATCAGTTTATAAGTTATCTTCAGAATTTGTAATTATTATTTGGTCGTTGGCAAAAAGGAGAGTGTTTAAGTTCACTGTAGGAGAAAGTTTAATACTTTGGTGGAAGTTTTTATTCCATTTTCTTATTATTTCATTTAGATAAATATTAAAAGGAGTTGCTGAAAGGGGACATCCCTGTCGGACTCCTTGGTTTATCTCTCTCGGATATGATAGTTCATAATTTAATCTTATGTGTATTTGATTGTTTTCATATATATTTATGAAAGAATAAACATATCCTTATATTTTAGAATATTATTTGCTATTTGTCTTTCTTTTAATTTTTTCAAATGCTTTTTTCAAAGTCAATAAATGTGATTTGCATTTTTAATTTGTTTTCTCTTCTTTTCTCTATTATTAATTTTAGGCAAAAGGCCGGGTCTATACATGATCCTCCTTTTCTACTTCTAAAACAAAGCTTTCAGAATATTTATTAGTTTGTAATTTAAAATTTTGGTATATATTTTGCAACTGGAATTATACAGGTATAAGGAATCCTTATTTTTGTATAATTTTTAGGCTCATCTCTCCTTATCTTTTTTTTAAAGATAGGGATCACTATTGCTTTTTTTTCCATTCTATTGGTAGAATATAATATTAATTCTGGAATAGGTTACCACTGTACTTCTGTGCTCTTTATTGGTGAAAGGCTGATATAATAAATGCCCTATAAGTATCCACTATAAGTCGACGAATTCCATGGAGGTGACTTTATATAATAATGGTACTAAGCAGATTTATGGTATTAGAAGATTATATCAAAACATTAAGAAAATTTCCTAAAATAATAATTAATATTTAAAAATCTACCATTATTTTAAAATTTAATATTTTAGTTTTATGTTTTAATTTTAATAGTATAAAAATTTAATTATTATTTTAACAGATTCAGAAAATAAGGGTACACTTTTATTGTACACCTGGGGAACTATCTGGGGTATGCATGGATACATGACGATGGCCAGGAATGTTAACAACCGATGCTGGATTGTTACATCGGCTTAGCAAGCCGATGTAGCAATCGGTTTACCGGATAAAAGTTTTTTTTTTTTTTAATTAAAAAGAAAAACAGAAAATATTGTTGTCATATTGTTTCATTAAAACTATTTTATGTTAAAATCTTTTCGATGCCTGCCTAGTTGGCTGAGTGGTTAGCGTATCTGCTCTCCAGCCAAAAACCTGCGGGTTCGAATCCCCCCCCCCCATCCCCCGGCATAGATGTTTGTGATAATTTGTGAAAATACTGGTGGTGGTCGGCGGTAGATGGCGTTGGTGTAGACGATGAAGGTAGTTGCAGTTGGTGGAGACGGAGAGTTGTGGAGTAGGTGCCCTCCCTCAATGAGTCTTTGGACTCTCTGGAGGTGTTGTGTAATAATAATTCACAAAGGAATATTAAGAAATTGAAAATGAAACTATTGTTCTCCTACTTTTAATGTTCTATTCTCATAAAACAGAGTAAAATGAATCATTCAACCATACTTTAAATAACAGTAAATTATAACGAATTGTTTATTATAATATTAATGACTGAGTTAGACAAGTGCAATGGATATACTGTGATACTTTTGGACTTTGCTAAGACTTTTGACAGAATACAGAATGGAAATCTGTTGCATAAATCGGAGAATATGGGATTAGATTATAAGATATTGTCACAAGAAGGCTGACTGACAGATAACAGACAGTGGCATGTGCAGGATATAAGTCTGCAAGATTTCAGATAACTAGTGGTGTACCAGAAAGATCAGTCCTTGATCCACTGTTATTCAATCTGTACATTAATGATATTGAGAAGGATATGACAAGTGACGCACAGCTGTTTGCTGATGATGCAAAAATAGGAAGAATCATCAGGAATGCTGCTGATATGCAGAACTTGCAGAATGATTTGAATAGGCTGGAAATGTGGGCATGTGAAAATGGCTCTCATTTCAATGTGAATACAGGTATAGTCATTCACTTAGACATTATTAGATATCCAATGTCGTATTTTGTCTGTGGGATTATGCAGGCTAGGAGTCTTGGAGTGTTAGTGGATAACAAGTTGAAGAAACAGGTGCCAAAGACTAGAAATGCAACAATTCAACTGCAATGCTGAAACGAATACTGACATGCAAGAATAAAGAAATCATTTCACCTCTTTACAAGGCTTTGATACGACTTCACTCGGACCATTTGTACGCCAGTCTAGTCCGCTAGTTTCCGTAGCGACACTAATACAGTGCACAGGAGAGTGTTGGTGTGGAATACTGATTATGAAGACAGATTGAGAATTGGTAGACTCAGAGGGGTAAATAGAAGAAAGAGGGGTGATATGAAAATCTCTGAAAGGATCATACAAGATATTAGTAGATGGAATTTTTCATTTTATGGAGGGCTGTTAAAGGACGAGAAGGCTTTCATAGAAGTTGAGAATGAATGTAGTTAAGAAGTGTAGTGAGATCTAAATTTTTCTCTCGTAGGGTGGTGTGGCATTGGAATGATTTGCCTTTGCAGACAGGGTGAATTAATTCAAGATACAGTATTACAGCTGGTGCCGGTGGTATGTGGCTTCGATAAGTCTCTGACTGCGTAAAGGTCTTTCTTAATAATGATAATAAGGATAATCCTACAATGCTTAAATACATTAATGATTGAATTACACCATAAGTTAAAGGGTCATACTCAGATTAAGCATTAAACCAAATATATAAATGAATAAAATTATCTTCTTTGCCATGAACAAGCTGCTGATTGAGAAGTAAGTTGTTTCGGCTAGTTTATCAGATGGAAAATTCCTGCGTTTCCAGGAAAATAATCCTTTGAGAATGGTTACCTCACTTTCATTTGAAAGATTTTTTTTTTTTTTTTTCACTACTTAGTCGGCATTGGAACTGAGGTTTTCCTAACCAACTTTCACTCTAGATGGCAGTTTTTTATTTTTTTCCTTTTACAATATTTTTTAAACAATATCTTAGAAGAATTGCTAAAAGTGCACAAAATTTATAGTAATAATAAAAGCAATATAGCTAATTTTTGTTCTTCATATTATATGGAATTATTGCATATCTAGAATGTGGAGTTGTAGTTGAATTAACAGAAATCCATTGGCAAACTGTGGTTGAAATTTTTCTGTCCTGGATTAAAATTCTACGGAATCGTGGATGATATGACTTAATTTCGGACATTTTGCCTGGTGTAACATATCTGGAAAAATGGTAGACATGATTATGTCTCCTGGTCTTAATGAAATATCTGACTGATAGTTGAACGGGAAATCTATTTCACAGGCGATGAAGCAAATAATTATGAATACTACGAACCTCAACACAAAATTTAAAATTGTTGTTTACGAAGTTGATATTTTAAGATTGGAATATCTGTAGAGGAATGAATATTCATGTAGACAAAATTTTATTAAAAAAATAATAATAATAATAATAATAATTACTATTATTATTATTACGTGACACCTCCAGGGAGTCTAAAGACTCATCGAGGGATTGCACCTACTCTACAACTCTCTGTCTCTCTACCAACTACACCAACGCCATCTACCGTCCAACATATATAAATATCCTTATATTATTTTAAACTAAGTAGGCAACAAGGAATATTTATTATCTTCGATTTAATAAACTTTACTTCTAAGATAAAATTAATTTTAGCCTCTTTTCTCCAATAATAAATCCTTTTTTGTTTATTGAGTAGAAAGATTATATTATATGTTGACACATTGGCCTCAAAATCTTTTACATTTCATCCAAGTAATAATGATGTCATGTTTTGTGGTTTCTGGTTTATTTACCTGGAAAAAGAATGGGGATGGGAAACTCTTATAATAAAAACATTTATTTTGTAAGCAAATTACAACAACCTTCTTAGTTTACATTTCAGAATGGGAATATTTCACAAAGATTTTAACAATGTGGATTCTTCTCATCCGGGAAAGTCACTCGGTTGGTGACGTGACGTCATCATTCATGATCTACACCAGAGGATAACTAGCCTGAGTAGCGATACCGCACTGGTTGTTCTTGTTTCGGGACATCTTAACGTAGCCTTTGATTCCCCAAGAGGTGCCCCAGCTGCAGTAAAAATAAAATATTCTATGAGATACATTAAAATGCACGAATATGAATTATTTAACTTTTATTATGACCCTATGATGCTGTATATAAACCATGATAAGCGCTGCCATCTACCGGTAAAAGTAATAACTATTATAACGATTTTTAATGGCACGTATATACTGTATATATAAAATATTCTAATTTAAAATATTATTAAAATCTAAATACTTGATGTCCTGAATGGCCCCACCGTCAACGGGCTCCTTTTTCTAATAAACCTTATTTTAAACATTAACTTCTACGAACTGTTTTAATCATATAATTTTCAAATCATATTCGCATAAACTTTTATCGATATCAGAGTTGCAATGAGAGCTATCATTTAACTCACCTGTTCTTAACCCACCAATAATCCTTATCATCTTCTGTACCATAGCCCACTACCAGCACTCCATGATCCAAGGTGGCATTGCTGCACTCTGGCTCATCATAAACACCACTCCTGTACCAATAAATACAAAAATTAATCTCACTATAATAAAAATACAAATAAAAAGAAATAAACTTTTTGAGAATTGATGATGTGACGTCACACAGTTTACCAATGTAATATGTTTATTCTTCTCTGAAATACAATAGTAATTATATTCTAGTTATGTTACTATATGTTTAAGTTGATTTCTTTTTTTTATGTAGCCTTACACATAAAAGTTTTATACTTTTCATTTTTTTAAGTATTGCATAATTTAAAATCTCAAAAATTTTTGAGGTACAATTTTTAATACCGTATACACTATACACCTTTAAGAAACTCATATCATAAAGTTACATTATTTTTACTGCAAAATGTTTTCCCAGTCTTATAAGGATATAAGATTTAGTCGTATATTTTATTTTAGTTCGTTTGTGCCATTATTAAAAAAGGTATTACTTAAAAATTACTCATTTTTATTAAGTATTATTATAAAGTATTATCATATCATAACAAGATCTTAGAACAGGTGAATTCATTTAACTACCTAGGATGAATGATCACATATATGAAAATGAAAAAGATATAAAAGTAAAAATTGTAAAATATTTAAAAATAACAGGTGTAATTAACTCTGTATTTAAACCAAACCTAGTTCAAAAACAAACCAGACTAAAAATATACAATACGTTAGCCCTACCAGTCTTAATGTATGGAAGAGAAATCTGGACAATAAAACAAAAAGACAAACAAAGATTAACAACAGCAGAAATGAAGTTTATGAGAAAAACTGCAAAGTATACCCTATTTGATCACAAAAGAAATGAAGAAATTATGAAAGAATTAAATCAAGAACCAGTAATAAGAAAAAAATAAAAAATATAAACATAAATGGGTGGAACACGTTCAAAGAATGAAAACAGAAAGATTACCAAAACAAGCCTTAAAGTACAAGCCATTAGGAAAAAGAAAACCAGGACGTCCTCTTAAACGATTCAACGATGACTTCCAAGGCCGGAACAGCCATACGAGGCCTAAATCCTTGATACGCATGATGATGATGATGATGATATTATATATTACTTCAAAATACGCATTTTTATAAAATAAAATATTATTATAATATAAAGTATTATTAGTTTATATTATATATTACTTAAAATACGCATTTTTATGAAGTATTATTATATTATTTTGGCTGTGTGAGAGAAGGATTGTTTGTAAGGTCCAATGTAGTATTTTTGTATATAAAATTGTTTTTGACATAAGTAAACAGCACAATCGGAATTTTTTAAAATTAGATAAATTAACACACTAGATGGAACTAAAGAAAATCAATAAAACATAAAAATAATGGTTAATACCATCCACATAAGGAAGGGAAATGCGACCTTTTATTTTCTCTTGTCTGTGTTAAAGTAAAAATATATTAATTGGAACACTGTGAATATTTTAGCCGATGGTGAAGGATATGATTTCAACTTTTGAAAGGAAAATCCTTTCAAATCCGCTAAAAGAATAACACATACATATTTTGCCTGAATAGCACATACATATTTCGCCTCTACATTAATCACTTACTTGTAGGTCATGAAACTATCTTGGCTGGCATCAATAGCGACTGAGATCGGTCCAATGGTAGCCACAGCTTGCTTCAGGGCATCTTCATCCCCGCTGGGAATGTCAACATATCCAGTGCATGTAGCACCAACATTTTTTCGTTTAAAATGACATGTTCCGTCCTACACAATACAAAAACATCTAATTTTCAGAAAGATTGAACTTCATCATAATTATAAAATGAGATGTTAGAAAATGCATTCACTAGACTCATCGGCATGTTTTCAAATCTATTTAACATAATACACTTTGTGTTTTATTGTTTTTTTTTTTTAAGGTATTTGTTTAATATTTCAAATTCACTGAAGTATAGATTACACACGCTCTTACCTGAGCAGTATAGGGATAGGATTTCTCAGTGTCAATTCCTTTATTTTGCTTTACATACTCGAAGGCACTATCCATGAGTCCACCTTCGCATCCACTATTTCCTAGAATAAACAATAATCGATGAAATATGAATCTCCATTTCATCAGAAATTATGTGACCAATGAATGGTAATGCAAAGTTAACTATAATGCACAAATTCAAAATGTCAAATTATTATTATTACTTGACACCCCCAGGGAGTCCAAAGACTCATCGAGGGAGGGCACCTACTCTACAACTCAATCCACCAATTACACGAACCGCAACTACATCAACGCCATCTACCGCCCACCACTACTACTACTAGTATTTTCACAGACAATCCGAAACATCCATGCCTACGACAGGATTCGAACCTGCAGCCTTTTGTCTGGACAGCGGATACGCTAACCACTCGGCTAACAACATGTAATATGATACAGTTTAGAAGAGAGTTACTGTATAGTTGAAAATTGATGATGATAACAACAATATTCAATCATCAACAATAATGTTATATACAAGAGTCATTCCAAGAGGTCTAGAGTTCTATTTTTCTATAGAGCTGGCAAAACTTAATAGATTTCGAAACAGGTGTTATCATATGATGTTGGTGACCTATCCTTTCGGAAAATTGTTAAATGAACGCATCATATGAAATCAAATGTACACAAATTGTAAATCAACAGAAATGTCAATATTACCACTAGACCACTACATTGTGCTGTGCGTTCTCAGATTTTCTACAGGTGGGCAACTACATATAAGCCATTCAGTTATCAACAGCGCAGACTACATTGGTACTAAGAACATTGGAAAGGAATCATTAGGCAATATACCCGTTTTAGTCCAGAAGGGCGAATGTAGGTATGATAGATGCCTGGAAACGCTCTATGCCCCAATGCATCATCCCAAGATGGCCTGTTGTTTCTTCTTGTGTGATCTCGGGTCTGTCTGTTTGCAGTGCCTGGAACGATGACGTGAAGTGTTCTAAACACTTCTGCAATGCTTCGCTTCTTGTCAGTTTTATGTCTATTTTAACATAACAGCGCATGTCATATTGGGATGTGCTATCACAACACGGTTTGAGAAAATGATGTGCGAAAAGTCGATTGGTCTTCAAGGAGTTCTGATCTTAATCCATCAACTTTTAGGAAGATTCAAAATCTCAAATGCAGGTCAAATCAGTCCTGCCAACCAGAATAATTCAAAATATCACATGCTGACTCGTAGACAAAGAAGTGTTCACAACTTACTCGGAAATATAGTGCTGTACCAGACATTTCAAATGTAGTATATACTTTGAATACAAACAACATTTGAAAGACCGCAGTTTGTATTATGAACACATTTTCAAGACTAATTTATAATAGGAAATACTATTTACACTATGTTTTCATTTATATTTATATATATTATGTACTTACAGCCAGATATCTATAGTATGCTATTTATATGTTCCAGAAGCAAAGGAAAAGAAAGAAAGAAAAATGTTAAAGTATTTTATTTTTGTAGATTTTAAAGAGAAATTAATAATAGCAGTTAGACCAGCTAAAAAGAGAACTGCATTCATAGAAATATATATAATATATACTCAATACCCTACCAGAACCTTACCTTCTGGTTCGGAACAATCAACAAGGTTCTGTTCGCTGAGTGACACCAGTTTTCCTGTCTTCTTCTTGTGTTGTCCTTCAAGAGATCCAGTAGTGGAGAAGGCCCAACAGGATCCACAGTCTCTCTACGGTAAACACAAATAGTTTAATTATTATTATTTTAAACTTGTATGAAACAAACTTAAAAATGATCAAACATTCTTCGGTTTCGGGAATATACACACAGAACACCCACCTGGTTTTTCACTGGGGTTACATACCCCTCTTTTCTCCAGTCAATTTCATCAGGGATGAGGACGTTGGACAGCCGCATGAAAGTGCTACCAGTGGTGTTTTTTTGTGTTTTCACTTTGTAACCATTCATGGTTTTGATAAATTCATTAAGAGTCTAGCAATAAAAAAAAAATACAATTGTTTACTTACTTAAAATGATTTAAATACAAACTAAAATATTGTTTAGTTTTGTCACGTTTTAAGTTGTATTAATTTTAATTAATCATTAAATATAATTAAATAGAATCGATAATTAGGATTTTAATTCACTTTGTCTCTCTCTCCTAACAGACAACTTACCTTGTCAGAATACTCATTTATACCAAGACGGTAACTGTGGATGCCAAGATCAGCATCAATATTATGGTTGATGATGTTGGTAATCTGAAGTTCCCATATCTGACGACGAGCAAATTCCTCCCTCTGGCGGTAGTTCTTATTGAACTTTTCCTACAAAGAAAATATTCTCATTTATCGTATTTTGTAAATATGCAGCCATGGAATTAAGAATTTTAATAACGAAAAATATAAAAATATACAAAATGTAAAATAAACTCAAATTGGTTTTCTATTAACTAGCTTACAATACTTTCATATTCATTTATTTATAATTATATATGTTTATTTTTAATTTTTCTATAAAATTATTATTATTATGTAATGATATAAAATTTTGTTTAATAATATTAATATATTATTTAAAAATACTTAATTTTATTTTGATTTTCTTAGCTACCATATTTTTATTTATATTTATTAAACTTTTAATGCTGAAATAGAATATTTTATTTACGATAAAAACAAGCGTAACTATCTTAAATTTTACTCGGCTGTGGTTCTGTGAAATGAAATATTCTAACGTTGACTTTGAAACATTAAAGTTTGTTTCAAGATACCATCAGAATACAAGTGCAGGTTCAATAAATATAAAAATATCACAATTAAAAAACTTGAAATCAAACGAGGAGTTATGCAAAGATGCCCATATCCCCATTCCTTTTTAATATTTCCATCCAGGAACTCATCAAAGAAGCAGTATCTTCAACGAAAGTCAATGGAAGACCAATCAAACATATTATATATGCAGATTATGAATATGATTATAAATTCAGGTGAAAAAAAAGATAATGAAAAATGGAAAACCTCTGAAGATATACAGATAACACTTAATCAGAAATAATAGGATTTAATTACCTAGGAGCGTACTTGACTTCAAATTTAAATGACAACACAGACTCTCCCCCCCCCCCCCCACACACACACAGAGAGAGAGAGAGCTGTTTGCTTTTGAAATGAAATGTTTCAGTAGAATCAACAAAACTCATTGGACAGACCAAGAGACTAATGCACAAGTGCTGCAAGATTTGCGTAATCCTAACTCAACAATTTTTAACACAGTTAAAGATCATATGATGAAACCAACTCAGTTGGTTTCATCGTATTGTGCAAATGGAACCGGACAGACTTCCTCGCTGGTATTTGAGGGCACCATGGAGGGCAAAAGACCCAGGGGAAGACCAAGATTAACATGGCATAAAGCCCTTAGAACAGTATTGGACTTTCAAAACTGTTGACATATGAAAGAACTTCCTTTGGACGGAGAACAGTGGAAGGCTCTTATCTACATGGGACTCAACTCGTCCTGATAATAGAGGAATATAGGTTCATACTCTAGGTATTGTTTTAATTGGAATTTTTCTTTATTTACCTCTAAGTGGGAGTTTTCATCCCTGTAACAAATATTAAAAGAAATTAAGAATGTTTAGCTTTGTCGCTACGAATTAATAAAAAAGCATCAGGCACAAGTGTCACGCTAAAATAATATAACAGTTATTAAAAATATCTTGTTTGTAATATAATAAGTGTTTTTTGTATAAAAATTTAATTATTAATATATGTACATTAATTTATATAAATATCAATTCTGATAATGAAATAATTATAATGATTACTTTGTTCTTTCACATGTTAATTATTAATAGAAAAAGAGCCTTAAAATTTTTAGAAAATTCACTAGGGTCCCGGAAGTGGGAGGACCCTAGCGAACTTTCAATAGAAAGGGTGATTAGAGTGAACTTTCTGGTTTACTCTAATGACCCTGGAATCATTAGAGTAATCTTCTAATCACGTTGTCCATGATTACCTACATGAAGCAGGGGGAAATAGTCGAAGGAAGCTAATAGTATCTCAATTAGGTATATTTAATTTATTAGATCAACTGATTATCAGTATTTAAATTATGTTAGATTAATCAAATCTAACTCAATCAATTATATCAATTAAATACCCGCATTAAACTTACGTTTATATTTGGGTTAATCTAATTCATTTATGTCTACTTAATCAATTACCTGTTTTTGACTGATCAACTTCTCATATCAAAATAAGGACAACAAAAGTTATTTAACAAGCCTCAAAGGCTCATTAAACTAACTTTCAAAATGGCTGATATTGCTTTACATAAACATTTTTTATGGTATGTTGTTTATTATTTTTTATCCTTATAGTCCTTATAAGGACTGGCTTAAAGGGGCGAAGCAAGAATGCTTTTCATCTTCCCCGTTATCTGTAGAGGACAGTGTAGGGATAAGGTGTTATTGAGCTATTAAAGCTCTGATCATGGCAGGAGGGTAACAGCAATAGCGGAGCCTCAGTTAGAACTTCATTGGCTACAGCATTGCCATCCGTTACCCTCCAAGGGTATTGGATTGAATGAATCAATCACCGCATCTCATGGTCGATTGATTCATTATTTTTTATTTATTTTATTTGTTATTTATATTTATTTTTTATAGTAACTAGTAGTTGGTTTATGTGGATTATGTAGAATAAAAAGTGATTATTTAGTTAATTATGGATTTTCTTTTATTTTTTGATATTTATATTTTAATTTTTTTAAAATAATAATTAAATTTATTAAAATTTAATTTAAATTTTATTAAATTTAAATATAATTGGTATATAAATTAAATTAAATTTAAATTTAATTTTATATACCAAAAATTTTCAGTATATTCAAATTGAATGCCTGCTTGGTAGAATTGTGAAAGTGAATCTGTAAAAATGAAGAACGATTAACTAGGGAGTAGTTGTAAGAATTCTAACCAGAAAACATCACGTGCTAAGCCCCGAAACAGAGAAAAAAAAAAAAAAAAAAAAGGGGCAGGGGTTCTTCAGTAAGATTTTACATTCATTTTCAGTTACATATCCTGTTGATTCTTATATCGGATGCACATGACTTTTGCTCCCTCTGTCATAAGATAAATCATAATAATTCTTATGTTATCTATTAACTGACCTACTAACTGACATTAGCTGATGGTGAGATCAATCATTAATAGGTCATAGCAAAACAACTTATGATATCCAGAGCAATCCACATGAACGTTGAACCAAAATTAAGAATGAAAACATAGAATCAGTCACTGATAACAACTATGACAAAACAAACAACTTGAATAACATCATCCTGGTTTCTTATCTTTTTTTTTTTAATGTTATTTACATTTACTGTAATTTCTTGAACTTCAATGCCAAAGACTAACAGATTAAACAAAAACGTGTACAAAAAACGAATTAGTCTTAAATGAAAAAAAAAAATTGTAAAATAAATTTTACAAATTTAGATCTTATAACAATTATATTCAGTTGTAATTCTTATGCTAGATGCATAGCTAAAAAGATCGTGTCATTTGCGTCAGTTTGTGCGAGTATTTTCCTCATTTTAGCATTTGCCTTTGGTTTTCTAAGAATAAATAACGGTTTCATGATCTGATCATTTAAAATTATGCATAAATAAAAAGAAAAAATTCTCTCTTACCTTGAATAATTCCCATTGTTTGTCCAGATTAGGACCGAGACATTGGATATAACAGACAAAGCCTAAGAAAAGCAGTACTTTGAAAGATGTCATTTTGACAACAACTGAAATCTGAAAATAAAATATGAATGTACTCAAATAACTTTAAGATTATATTCTGTTATATTTTCTGAACAATGAGGACATAATTGATAAAAAAAAATTAGCTTAATTCACCATTATTTTAATTTCATCGGAATTCATTATTTGTGTGATATTTTTCACACAATCTTTTTAAAATAATATAGCCTTTGACCTTCGTATACATACAGGGATTAATAATCCGTAGTGATGTTAGAAGTAGTGTGATTATAATATGCCGATAGTACGAAGAAAAGACATTTTAAAAGTGAATCCCACTCAACCTAAAGGAAACAGAGATGGTTGAAGTATTGGCATATTTCACACGTAAATCTCAGCAGACACGGTGTAATTATAAGCTGTCTCATTAGATTTAGCGAGTCTATTTGACACTATTTCAAGGTTTTCAAGTATATAAAATTAATTTAAAGAAAACCAGCAAAAAAATTCTGATGGGAATCACATTAAAAAAAATGAAAGAAGTATGGTAACGGTTGTTGCTATGGAAACCAGGCAATGAATTTTAGCATCCAATGTTAATCATATGATGGATCGATCTAAACAGAGTCGGAAAAAAAAAAATGCCATCATAACAGAAGACAAATTATTACACAAATTTCTCCTAAACTTAGACACTAATTATAAAAAAAAAATAATAATAATGAAACTTGAAACGCACGTCCTGCTACTATGCCTTTGTTAACGATTATATTTAAATTAATAATATAACAAAACGATCAGATTTCATGGTAATAATACATATGATTTTTAAGTCGCTCGCAAATGAACAGTAGCTAATTTTGATGGACCAGTATGTCAATATTTGAAGGGAAATCGAATCAATTAAAAAAATAATAATAATAACCGAACCCTATCAGTGGAATATCGCGAATATGCCAGCAGTGTGTTTTTATTATATTATTATTTTTTAAATGTAACTCTCATTCATCTACTAAAGGTTGTAAACATATTTTATTTTATTAATTTTTATATTTGTATATCTTAATTTCTTTAACAACTGTTCAGTTAGTTGGTCATTTAATTGAGATTAAAAAAAAAAACGATAATTTTGACATAAGTAATTGAAGAGAAGTTTGCCAATTAAACATTTGGCACAGAAACAGCATTAGTTAACACATTATTGTTACAAATTAACCAATATATTATATTATGATAATTATTCTCTATTGAAAACAATAGTAACATGATATATGATAACTATTCTCTATTGAAAGCAATAGTAATATGATATATATGATAATTATTCTCTATTGAAAACAATAGTAACATGATATATATGTGATAGATATTTGATATATAGATTCTTAAAAGAACTGGGCGATGGACTGAGTCCTTGACAAATTATCCCGTCATCTGAATAAAGAAAATCTGTGTGGATGGGGTGTTATTGAGCTAAAAGCTCTAATCATGGCTGGGTAACGGCAATAGCCAAGCCTCAGTTAAAACTTCATTGGCTACAGCATTGCCATTTGTTACCCTGGAAGTCCTAAAAAGGACTTTGGGATTCCTTCGTCTCAATTTAATTGTATTATTTTGATGCTGAACAAAAATAGGTGTATTTACTCTGAGAAAATTAGAATACTTTTAAGTAATAAATTTTTTAAACTTAATTTCTAAAATTTTGATATGATTTTTATATTAAGTGTAATTTAAAATTTAATATAAATTAATGTCTTCTGATGTGAGATTATTTAATCAATTTAAGTTTTGTTTATATCTCTAAGCCCCAATCATGATAATTTAATCATTGCGTTAAAAAGGATTTTTTAAAATTTATAAACACTCATCGTCATCAAATTCCTGCCATGTACCCTCAAGGGGTGTACAGGATATGATAGTACTACATGAAAAAAATTACATCATTACTAACTTCCTATCTACAATTTTCCTCCAAATCAGTCTGTTACTTGTCAAGACTCCAACATTGTCAGATCTTATATTTTTATCGTCTAAGGCACTTTGTACCGTATCAATCCACCTATATCTTGGTCTTCCTCTGGGTCGTTTTGCTGCCAACCTGGCAGAAAACACTTGTTTTGCTAATCTATAATTTATTAATTAATCTATAATTTAATTTATAAACAAAAAGTTTATAAATTAAACATTTTAGAGATAGCCTATAATCAGCTAATTTATTTTTAAAAAATATTTTAGTAATTTTAATTGTTTAAAAACAAACTATATATTTAATACATATTTAATACATAACCTATTATTCTATACATTTTACTTATATGAAACATCATGCTCTACAATTCTACTCGGGAAAACTGCATGGATACTGTCGCGAATATTTAGCAGATGAAATAACGTAACTATACTTACATCGAGATGAGTAGTTGCAACGAGTAGAAACCAAATAGTTCACCTGTGTTGAAAATGCTAATGACCTACATAACGACTTGTTTTTATAGCAGCAAATCCTCATCACGTGAAATGCAAATCACTAACATAGCAAGACATAAAGATTACGAATAGCATTGTTGATACACAAGCATTTGTCATGCCAGATATTTATGTCTCGTGACTTGAGAAAAAGAAAGTGTGCCTTGACTTATTTAGTTCTATCCGGGCAGAATAATCTTATCTTTTATCGTTGTCCTCGGGAACAGCAGAGTCATCCGTTTTTGCTGGTTGACCTTTACCCTAGGGCAGAGCGAACACTTCGAAGAATGAATACTGGGACTCACGTGCCCGAGACAGACCACATATGTGTGCGAGAAATCGCAATAGCAAGAAAATTTTTCAAAGCCGATATTTCCGGATAATTTCTTAAATGAATCAACGATGGAATGAGACGTATTTTGTGACACTTCTTAAAAATCTTTCTACACTCATCTAAACATTTTATTATGTAATTACGATAGCAAATAAAATTATAACAAACAGTAAAAACCCATTTGGTATACAAATGACCCCACAAATGAAGATAGATACATTACTATTTGCAGACGATCAAATAGTATTAGCTAAATCAGAAGATAATTTACAGATATCATTAAAATCATTAAATTTTGTCTCAAAACAGTATAATATGACAATATATAAATAAAAAATAAAAAATAATATCATTCAAAAGGGAAAATCCAATAAGAAGTTAAATAGTGACAGATAATAAAATATTAGAACAAGAAATACTTTTGAATACTTGGGATGTGATTTATCATACGAAGAAGAAAAATACACAAACACTTAAAATATCAAACTTTGTCAAAGTGAATGGCATACTAAATAACATATTTAAGCCGTCCCTTGTTTAAAAAATAAAAAAAAAAACACTAGAATCAGAGTATATAAGGTCTTTGTGGAAACCAACTCTACTATACGGAAGCGAAACATGGACTATAAAAAGGAAAGATGAAAAACGAATTCAAACAGCAGAAATGAAATTTTCAGACAAACAGCTAGATATACCAAGTGGGACCATAAAACAAATGAAGAAATTTTACAATCCCTGAATATAAAACTAATTAATTACTACATAAGACAGTAGAAACAAAAATAGATAGAATATTTTAATCGAATGGACATCAAACAATCGAAATTGTTATACAGATATAAAATAAAACATAAGTGGATAAAGAAGAAGCGGAAGACCAAGAAAGAATGGCATGAGACTGGAATAGGCCACCTAAAACCCATGTTAGAAAGGAGATTATGATAGCAAAATATATTTTCTAATTTCAATATTTTGAAAAGAAAAAATTAAATTTATGTTTTGTATTTCCGATTGTAATATTTTGATAAGAGATAATTAAAGGTGTGTTTTGTATTTTTGAAATTTAGAACGCTAAATAATTAATTAAAAGTTTAAAACGAATATAATTTAATGATAAAAGAACTTTAAAATTCAAGTTAATAATCATTTTTAATTTTAGATTAATAGAATGGCGTTGTCCGAAACAGACATAAAGAAAGTCACACATAACATAGGCCTATAGGCATCTGTACTTTCTTGAAAGTATATGGAAAAGTTTTACAATTTTGGAAGTTTTAAAGCTATGATGGATGTGTCCCAGAACAGTATTGAAATAAAAAAAAAAAAAAAAAAACGAAACTTCGTTGCCGATATTTTAATATTTGTAAAGATCTGTAACAGTTACAGGTATTCGCGATGTCTAATATATTGTCTTAACAACTGAGGACTGATAATTGCATCATTTCTTAAATAATTTACTTGGCTTTGAATACACTCCGATATTTAAGCCGTCTGTTTATGTTTTAAGAAATTTTGATTGACACTTGCAATATTTTCAGATGTTTGAAGTTATTTTAAAAATACTTTAAGAAACAAGAATATTTTTTTCTAATGAATTTTGTTTTAATTTTATTATTTTATGTCGTTAATTTTTTTAAATTAAATTATGCCGTATTCTAAGAAAAATTAATTACTTTGTGAATGAAGTTCCCCGTTTTTAATTGTGAATGCACTTAATTAAAATTAAAGGAATTTTAGCTTTTACTTGTGCTTTTCTGCTGACTGGCATGTTAAAAATTCTCTTTAATAAATTGCTATAATCGATAGTGAATTACAGTTCAAGTATAATGTATAATATAAATCGTCATCTAAGCATAAGTAGTTAACTGTCTCCATTTTTAAAAGGCTACCTACCACCAAAGAATGAAAAAAAAAAAAAAATTGCCATTTCTTGGATTTCCAAACAATCCTCGAATTTTAGGGATGAAAAGAAAAAAAAAAAAAGAAAAAGAAAAACCACAACACTCCAAAAATCCACAATTTCAATGGCTTGAAAAAAAAGTTCCATCTTAGGTCTCTCTTACATCAGGGTTTCAGTCTTTGAATTATTATTATTATTATTATTATTATTATTATTATTATTATTATTATTATAGAGAGAGGGCGCTGTGTAGGCAGACGGATGCACGTACGCTGTATCGCTGCTCCTGGTTTTATAGGTTTAAAGTGTTAATTAACTCATGTTTCCAACTTGAAATTGCTACTATTTAATTCTACTAGCCACGCTGAAGACAGGGACGTTCAAATTACCAAAATCGGATAAGTAAGATTCAAATTTTCAGTGTTCGCAGTTCATAGAATGTACTGCAGTTACCAGGCAACGAAGAACAAAGGACATCGCCATTGTAAAAGTCGCACTATAGTCGCTAACGGGAAGAAAGGCTAAAGGTCACCGAGACAGCGAAGTTCAAGCAAAATGAGCTGTAACAAATACAATAAGCCATTAAGCGATGGAGGGGACGCGCCTCATTGTTCCGGATGTAACAAAAAACAACACTTCCACTGTTCAGGGATCTCAGAAAGCACGTGGAAAGCAAAAGGAGCCGTGAAAGGGACCGAATGGCAATGTCAACAACGAAGAACAAAGACCAGACACCAAAGAAAAGTAACGACGCACATCAAGGTAAGCCGCTTCCGGATCCTGAAATTATAGATAGCTTTGATTCATTTAAACTCATGGTGAAAGACTTATTAAATGCACACATGGAACAAATTAACAAAAAATTCGAGGAGTATGAACATTACATACAGTTCAATAACGAGACCTCTGAAGAAATGTTAGGAACCGTGCGAGAAATAAAGACGAAATTAACGGTAGCGATAGAAACGCAAGAACCACTCCAACGCGAAAATCAAGAATTGCGGAAAGAAGTAAACACACTCAAGTGTCAAATGGAACACATGCTACAAAATGAAAGGAAAAAAGAACTTCGAATTGAGGGAATAACGAAAGAAAATACAGAAGACTTAAGCAACATAATGCAACTGATCGGCAGCAAAATTGGAATTCAAATCGCAACCACAGATATCACCTATATCAACCGAGGCCCACAAAATAATAAAGAGAGACCGCCACCAATCATCGCTCGTTTTACCAACAGAAATCTGAGAGACTCCATTCTTACAGCAAGCAAGAAAACAAGGCCGACAACAACGATCCTAACTGATAAGAAACTCCCAACACCAATCTATATAACAGATATATATAGATTGATGTTGGGAGTAACACTGGACTCCATACTTCAAAAATCTTCTATATCCAACACCAACACCAAGCAAGGAAGACAAAAACTGTGGACAAAGAATACCCAGATATTTTTGAGAAAGAATGAAAACACTCGAGTATATATAATTACAAGTGAATCCGACTTACACAGCCTACCAATATAAAACACAAACTTTTCACATCCTTAAGAATAAGATTAGAACTCATTTAGAAACTATATAATGAAGATCTCAAACATAGGCGAACATATCCAGTCAGACAACATAAACCTCAGAGTCTTTGACTCTTTGAAGAAATGGTCAGACAACATTTCCACCAACACCAACTTCACAAACATACACACAAACGTAAGAAGTATAAAAAACACTGGCTTACATTGATAACACAGCTCAATTATACCATGATAAACATAGACGAGCTAATACTGACCGAAGTTGCAATAAACGATACAGAAATTTACGCATACAACATAAATAATTATCAAACCTACAACTTGTGCAGACCAAACAAAAGAAGAGCTGGAATTGTGGCATTTATCAAAGAAAAATACAATGTGACAGAAAAACAAACTCACTTCGAATACACGAAAACACTAATTTTGGAAATCACAAATAGCCACAATAGTATCAAATACACAATAAACATAATATACAGACCCCCCCAGATAATAATCCACTCAGTTTTCTTCACGAGTTAGAAACATGGCTAAGCAGCATCGAACCGCGTACAACACACAGGCGCATCCTAATAGGAGACATTAAGATAAATACTCTTGACCACGCTTCCTCAACCACTAACACATACCTTGATATACTAAGTCAGTACAACATAAACCCTACCATTAACTCCCCAACAAGAGAAGAAATACTCAATAACTCACTAACCCAATCATGCATTGATCATATCAATATACGGGCTCCCACCCATACATATACATCATCAGTAATTCACGTAAAAATTGTCGATCACTACTTTGTCTCAACTTCGTTTTATTACGTTCCTACCCCCCCCCCCCTCCCACCACAACAAAAGTCGACAAAACCCGATCATACTAAAGTGCATTGTCGATAACCAAGGAAAAAATACAGACTGGAATTCCCTACTTAAAATAAGCGATCCTGTAACATTATACGAGAATTTTCAAATAAAGTTCACAGAAGTATACAAAAAAGCCACAAAACCTACACAAACGAGGCGACAAACAGACAACAATCCATGGATAAATGACGACATACTAAATACTATTACTGTAAAAGAAAATCTATGGAAAAAACTTAAAAAGTCACAAAGTAACACCCATTTACAAACCTTATACAAAAACACAAGAAATAAACTAACAACAAAAATTCGTAGGGCAAAAAGACGCTACTACTTCCAAAAATTCATGGAATATAACGACAACATTAAGCCAATATGGGCTACACTCAACGAATTAGTAACCCGAAAAAAGAAAACTTCAGCACAAGATTTTATTGCAAAAAGCTTCGGTCAGGACACAAACCAAGAGGAACTAGAAGACTCATTCAACCATGCTTTCACAAACAACATCACACAACTCAAAAAAGACAAACTACCAACGATCAACAAAAAACTACCGACACAAAGTCAACAAGAAACGATATATTTTCCACCCATAACAAAACAGGAACTGAAAGAAGCAATCCTACAACTAAAACCAAAGACCACTCCAGGAATAGACAAAATAAGACTCACAGACCTTATAACACACTTTGAACAAATAAATCCAATACTTTTGAAACTCGTGAACATAATATTCGACACAGGCATTATTCCACAACAACTAAAAACTGCAGTAAATACGCCAATATACAAACACGGCAAAAGAAACGATACTCAGAACTACAGACCAATAGCTACACTACCAGTCATCTCAAAAATTCTAGAAAAAATAACACACACCAGACTACAGAACTATTTACAGAAGTACAACATTATCTCACAAAACCAATATGGCTTTCAGAAAACAAAAAGCACCATTACTTTATTAGAAGACATCGCCGACACAATAAACAAAGCTCTCGACAAAAACAAGTACGCCGTCCTCATACTGCTGGACCTAACCAAAGCATTTGACACACTTGAACATGACATACTACTCATCAAACTATACTCAATAGGTATAAGAGGAACACTGCATACATGGTTCAAGAACTACCTCTCAAACAGAACACAAGTAACAAAATTAGGTACATGTCACAGTCGGAGTATACAAGTAAAACACGGTGCACCTCAAGGTGCCATACTATCACCCACTCTATTCAACATATACATTAACGATGTTCATAACATATCCATAAGAAGTCAAATATTGCAATACGCAGATGACACTGCGCTACTAGCAATCCACACAGACATTAACACAGCTCTCTGCAAAGCACAAGACCTAAATGAAATCACAACATACTTCCACCAAAACAATTCTAATCAACAGCACCAAAACACAGATGTTGATAATACACAACCCAAGAATCATACGCCCCGCATCACTATCGATACATTGTCACACATACCGCTGCATTAACAACAAAAATACCTGCCAATGTTCCGAAATCAAAACTGTAACTCACGCAAAATACCTCGGTCTGTATATAGATTCCCACCTTAAATGGACAAAACATATAGAATACCTACACACCAAACTCCGGATCATTGCAGCAAAACTCTTCCAAGTTAAAGACATTATTCCACCCAACATAAAAAAAAAAAAAAAAAAAAAAAAAAACCTCCTATATCACGATATCTGCGAATCCCTACTCAGATACGAAATAATACTCTATGCAAATACATCAAACAGCCACCTAACAAAATTGGAAACACTACACAGGAAAATCGTGTCAACAGTGATCTGGACACCTTACACGCAACAATCAATATCCGACAAGCACATGGCGATAGACAGAATTCTGAGCATTAAAAACCCGAAACACTACATGACATTAACAAGGAATTACTTCAACATCACCTATCGAAACAACAGAGACACATATCGTATAACACGACCTACAACAACTCTCTACATCCCCACACCCTTCAACAACTCATACGGTTCTTTTGAGATCACATCAGATACCCACGCAATTCAACAACCTACCAAGAAAGTTAAAACACGTAGATACTACAGAACATTAAAAAACGAACTCTGGAAAATATACCAACAAGGTTAAGAAACCATTAACACTAATATACACATCACAAATCACTAGCATCCAATGCCTACATCCCATACACAAATAGTGAAGGCTAAATCCCACTCTCATCATAAAAGCTAACCCAAGCTTCGAAGTAGGTGGGATTAACTTGCCTCACTCATCTACAAGTAATCCTTATAAGTAAATGCAGAAATTTGTGTTTTATCACTCTTTCTCAATTATTATTATTATTATTATTATTATTATTATTATTATTATTATTATTATTATTATTATTATTCAAAAATTCTGTATAGTCTTTATTGTTAATATTAGAAGAACATGTGTTGTAAATACATAATATAGAAACAAAAAAGTATTATTAAAAATTTTAATTGAAATCCAATGTAGAAAATGCAGCACTAAGTGCTGAATTCTGTAACATTATAAGTTGCAATGTCACTCAAGATGTTTATTGTATGTGTAAATATTTTAGCAATCAATAAAATATTATCATCATCAGAAAAATTATTATTATTATTATTATTA